>NC_072380.2:74089166-75365833 GCF_028885625.2 Pongo pygmaeus | reverse complement strand
CCATGTTTAGTGCTTCCTTCAGGAGCTCTTTTAGGGCAGGCCTGGTGGTGACAAAATCTCTCAGCATTTGCTTGTCTGTAAAGTATTTTATTTCTCCTTCACTTATGAAGCTTAGTTTGGCAGGATACGAAATTCTGGGTTGAAAATTCTTTTCTTTAAGAATGTTGAATATTGGCCCCCACTCTCTTCTGGCTTGTAGGGTTTCTGCCGAGAGATCCGCTGTTAGTCTGATGGGCTTCCCTTTGATGGTAACCCGACCTTTCTCTCTGGCTGCCCTTAACATTTTTTCCTTCATTTCAACTTTGGTGAATCTGACAATTATGTGTCTTGGAGTTGCTCTTCTCGAGGAGTATCTTTGTGGCGTTCTCTGTATTTCCTGAATCTGAATGTTGGCCTGCCTTGCTAGATTGGGGAAGTTCTCCTGGATAATATCCTGCAGAGTGTTTTCCAACTTGTTTCCATTCTCCCCGTCACTTTCAGGTACACCAATCAGACGTAGATTTGGTCTTTTCACATAGTCCCACATTTCTTGGAGGCTTTGCTCGTTTCTTTTTATTCTTTTTTCTCTAAACTTCCCTTCTCGCTTCATTTCATTCATTTCATCTTCCAGGGCTGATACCCTTTCTTCCATTTGATCGCATCGGCTCCTGAGGCTTCTGCATTCTTCACGTAGTTCTCGAGCCTTGGTTTTCAGCTCCATCAGCTCCTTTAAGCACTTCTCTGTATTGGTTATTCTAGTTATACATTCTTCTAAATTTTTTTCAAAGTTTTCAACTTCTTTGCCTTTGGTTTGAATATCCTCCCGTAGCTCGGAGTAATTTGATCGTCTGAAGCCTTCTTCTCTCAGCTCGTCAAAGTCATTATCCGTCCAGCTTTGTTCCGTTGCTGGTGAGGAACTGCGTTCCTTTGGAGGAGGAGAGGTACTCTGGTTTTTAGAGTTTCCAGTTTTTCTGCTCTGTTTTTTCCCCATCTTTGTGGTTTTATCTACTTTTGGTCTTTGATGATGGTGATGTACAGATGGGTTTTTGGTGTGGATGTCCTTTCTGTTAGTTTTCCTTCTAACAGACAGAACCCTCAGCTGCAGGTCTGTTGGAGTACCTGGCCGGCCGTGTGAGGTGTCAGTCTGCCCCTGCTGGGGGGTGCCTCCCAGTTAGGCTGCTCGGGGGTCAGGGGTCAGGGACCCACTTGAGGAGGCAGTCAGCCCGTTCTCAGATCTCCAGCTGCGTGCTGGGAGAACCACTGCTCTCCTCACAGCTGTCAGACAGGGACATTTAAGTCTGCAGAGGTTACTGCTGTCTTTTTGTTTGTCTGTGTCCTGCCCCCAGAGGTGGAGCCTACAGAGGCAGGCAGGCCTCCTTGAGCTGTGGTGGGCTCCACCCAGTTCAAGCTTCCAGGCTGCTTTGTTTACCTAAGCGAGCCTGGGCAATGGCGGGCGCCCCTCCCCCAGCCTCGCTGCCGACTTGCTGTTTGATCTCAGACTGCTGTGCTAGCAATCAGGGAGACTCCGTGGGCGTAGGACCCTCTGAGCCAGGTGCGGGCTATACTCTCCTGGGGCACCGTTTCCTAAGCCCGTCGGAAAAGCACAGTATTCGGGTGGGAGTGGCCCGATTTTCCAGGTGCCGTCTGTCACCCCTGGAAGGGGAACTCCCTGACACCTTGCGCTTCCCGAGTGAGGCAATGCCTCGCCCCTGCTTCGGCTGGCGCACGGTGCGCTCACCCACTGACCTGCGCCCACTGTCTGGCACTCCCTAGTGAGATGAACACGGTACCTCAGATGGAAATGCAGAAATCACCCGTCTTCTGCGTCGCTCGCGCTGGGAGCTGTAGACCGGAGCTGTTCCTATTCGGCCATCTTGGCTCCTCCCCCCCAGAATACAAAATTTTAAAGTCTGTCATCTATGTAAAATATACAAGGTAACATCAAAGACAGTTTTATCTCACACTATTGCAGAAAAAATTCACCAAATAGTAAGTAATTTAGTAACACTGTGCAGATATCATTGGGCTAGGCACTGTGTAACCTACAGAAGCATTTGTCTACCCTTAGGAAGAGTATTGTTTTGTTAAAGACTTACAGATCTAAATCTCAGGCCAGTAATGCAAGAAAGGCCATGTGGAAAATCCATGACTAAATGCCAAGAGTAAGGTCCCAATAAGTACAATGCTCCCTTGGAAAACATAACTCCTCTATTCTATGGAAAATTCTGTGAACTTCTCAGTGTATATCAGCATTGGTTTTAAATCTTGATTTTTGAATAGTTTGTCATACAAGGAAAGACAAAGAAATCAAATTAGTCCCACTTTAGTGTGAAATCAGATTCTATCGTCTAGAACCTCACGATTAGCATTAATAAAAATGGAAGTAATAATACTTTCTCATTCGTTTTGAGGATTACATCAAACAGCATAAGCAAAGTTAATTTCAAATAATTGAATACGGCATTTTTAAAGTAAGAGGCTATTGTATTTACCATTATTGTTGGATTCCAAGTATTGGCTATGGGTTTTCTATTTCTTGGGAATCTTGTTATCCTAGACCTAAATCTCAATTTCTACACACATAGAATAGAGAGTCCTTCCCATGACTCCTGCAGGATTCTTCCTTATGCTTCTGTCTCCATCAATCTGGTCAGGAAGCACAACCAACCCCTCACCCTTCTTCTGAATTCCACATTAAAATCTACTGGTCCATAAGCAGAGGCTGTGTGTACCAAGAGATGTTTAGGGGAGAGCAAAGGAGCATCATCCCAAAATTTTAAAGTTTCAATGTCTCCACCAAAGTCTCTCAAAATAATCATGCAGTCTGGGTAACAATAGTACACTGGTTCACCGAATACTGCCTTGAGAGGAAGCCATTCCCTTCACCATTTTTTTTCCTCCTCAACCTATTCTATATTTACTGAGGCCTGCTGGCTACCAGGGACGGGCTTGCAAGTGATTCCAGCTCTTCTTTTTTGCAACCAGGCTTCCCTCACTGGCAGCAACTGAAGGATTTGGTCCCATCCAGGGCCCCGTATGGGATGTGGCGATCCAAAAAGATCTGAGGAGCACTGCTCAGACCTCACCCTGAGACTCAGCTCTGCTCCATCTCTAGTCACAATCCTACTGTTACGTTTTATCCCTGAGAGCCTCATTGACTCTTTTTTTGCTTTTCTGGAATTAGTTTCACTAATAGCAAGGATTTGAGGACTGCTATAAGCCTGAACTTCTCCAGTGAATGTTGCTGTAAGCATCTCACACCCCCACCAGCATATTCTAGGAGAGCCTGATTTTTCCAAATGGCATTCCACAGTATCCTCTGGTACAGTTTGCTGCAAAAATCACCCAATTGTCTGTGCGTATGATGTTTTTCCTCCTAGGATGTGGTCAGGCATTGACCAAAAAGTGTCCCTGAAACTTCTAGCTTCCCAAATATTGGTTTGAATATTGTCAGGTATTCTGCCATAGAAACAGACCCTGGCAGAAACAAAGCCACATATAATCCCTAATATCAGACCCAACAGACTTTCTTTAATTACTGATACTTCTCCATCCCCAAGGCCTCCCATGCTCTATCATGCTATATATGTCAATAGCAAGTTTTAACAACTACTCAGAATTACCTTCTCCTCTCTGAGGCACATAAAGTCCTTAAAACACCTCCAACTTCTAGAAGAAAATTCCCATTATGTACAAGAGTCTGGTCTTCAGAAAATTCTGTTTCACCACCTGAAGCATTTAATAATAAAAGCTTGTTATAAACCAGGAACAGCTAATTATACTTTACAAGTATTGTATCATTTAAACCTCATAATTCCTCTATTAGGAATTAATCAACTGAGCAGGAAGCACAACTAACTTCTCACACTTCTCCTGAATTCCACATTAAAATGGACTGGTCCATTAGCAGAGGCTCTGTGTACCAAAGGATGGTTAGGTGACAAAGAAGGGGCATCATCTCAGAATTTCAAAGTTTCAATTTATTGGTGCCATCTGCATTTCTGAAGTGAGGAAACCAAGGCACAGAAAAGTTAAGTAAGTTTCTTAGGTGACTGACAGAATTTCCTAGCCACCCTCTGGATTTGTACAACATAAAAATATCAGAATTACTAACCCATGACCCTGGTCTGGAATCAGCCAAAGCTTGTCTGTCATAGCCCTCCTAAGACTGTTTTATTTTTCAAATGAAATTGTCATTTGAAATAAGTCAAGCAGCAGCTTTTGGCATCCTTCTGCATTGGTTTCTTCATAAGAAAATTTTCCTAGGAAAATTTTTTCTTGGGCTTCAAAAAATAACATTGCAAAACATTGAGTATGTATGGTTCTAGCAGAACAGCCTATAAAGTCTATAGAACAGAACTCATTCCAAGTCTCACAGTTTCCCCAAAAGCTGCAGTGGGACTTCCAGGAGCACCATGACCCCGGCACAGCAGATCCAATTCTCTTGCACCCTGAATCCAGTGATTTGACATTCAGAGTGAGGGTACATTTCTGGACCAATTTAGGGTTCATCTGATTAATCTAGTTCAACAATTCCATGCAAGCCCATATAACATCCAAAGCCTCCTTAAAAAAAATTTAGACAACTTGGCCAGGCATGGTGGCTCATGCCTGTAATCCCAGCACTTTGGGAGGCTGAGGTGGGTGGATCACTTGAGGTCAGGAGTTCAAGACCAGCCTAGCCAACATAGTGAAACCCCGTTTCTACTAAAAATACAAAAATTAGCCAGGTGTGGTGGTGGGCACCTGTAATCCCAGCTACTTGGGAGGCTGAGGCAGGAGAATAGCTTGAATTCTGGAGGTGAAGTCTGCAGTGAGCCGAGATCACACCACTACACTCCAGCCTGGGTGACAGAGTGAGATTCTATCTCAAAAAAAATAAAATAAATAAAATAAAATAAAACAAAACAAAAAATATCTAGAAAACTCGACAAGGCATGTTTCTGTAGTTTTGTGATAGTTTAGAGTCCATTCTATGATTGGCGGATTATTTTCTAAGGCCTCATTCTGCTTCCTCGTTCTCACACATACTTTGGTTGCCTAGCTCTGTCCCAATTTAATTAGGTATATAAGGTTCAGCCACTCAACAATTTTCACTAGCACACACACATCCAAGCAAAATAAGAAAAAAACTACCGAAGTAATTTCACTAAAGTTTCAGAAGTAGGAAGTATTAAAATGAAAAATGCTTGATACAAGCCCATCTTGCTTGATTCGTTTTCCCTGCAGAATAACAGTAACTCTTCTCTTTTTTTTTTGGCATTCGAGAACATTCCACAAGAATTCAGATCCCATCAGGGTCTAACTTATTAGCTCAATCAATTTTCTAAACACTATCTTCTTCCAAATGAAAGATAATTTTCTGATGTAATTTTTTTCAGCTCATTAGATAATGGTTGTTCTCACAAAGAAAATAGTCTAATTCATGCCCTTCTGTTGCTTACTTTTGCTCTAGATTTAGGTGAATTGGCAATGAAAGCACAATAAATTAAATGCATTTATTTTCCATTATTTCTCAGAGGCATGTAGGAGTATATTTTATTTTTAAGCTTTTGAAGCATGCATAGTATTTCTGTGTATATTTCCAAGGTTTGGGCTTATACATTTGTATACAAAACTAAAATATTTACCCTGTTTCCATGCTTTTCAATGCAACAGTGATACAGTATCTAATTTCCATGGCTCTCAGTAATTTGTTAATATATACTAACAATGTTTCCATTTTTAATTAAGATTAATATTTTACCAAAGATGGTCTTTTCTGTTTTATATATATACTGTATTTTCACAACATATTGTATACACACAGACACCTCTTATTCTAATATCAACCTCAATTCTAGGTTATTGCACTAACTAGTTATGGTAAGTTGATGTATTGGGAGTCCTGAAGACAACCCTCAGGCTAGATGATTGAATAGAAAGACTCACAGGACTCAGAAAAGCTATTATAAACACAGTTCCAATTTATTCCAGTGAGAAGATACATATTGAAATTTGCAAGGAGAAAAGGCATACTGGACAGAGTCCAGGAGAAGCCTGACACAAGCTTCAGTTATCCTTTCCCAGTGGAGTTACATGGACAGTGCATAATTCTCTCACTAAAAAGGTGTGACAGCACATGCTAATTGCTAAGTGTTGTGAACCAGGTAAGCTCACCCAGCCTTAGTGTCCAGAGATTTTATTACGGGGTCAGTCACATAGGCACGTAACATTCATATGACTGACCTTAGCTACTCAATCTCCAGGCCCCCACTCCCAAGAGGTCAAACAGAATGTGACCCATGGCCTCAAGCACACAAAAATAGGCATTCACCATAAATTATATTGTTGACATGAACTATCTGGTGTGGCTGAAGACCTTACAAAGAAACTTATCAGGTAGGATACTCTACAGACTCAGAGGTCTTCTCTTAGAGACTAGGCCAAGGGCCAGTCCTAAAGACATTGAGAATGTGCAGGGTTTAAGCAACCTGGGCCTGCTGAGTTAACCCTTTCCTGAACAACTGAATAATAGTCCCCAAAGATATCCAGATCCTAATTTTTGAGATCTGTGAATCTTACCTTATATGGCAAAAGGGACTTTGTGGATGTGATTAAATTAAGAATATTGAGATTATCCAGGATTATTTGAGTGGGTTCTAAATGTAACCATAAGGGTGTTTTATAAGAGGGAGGCAGAGGGATCCTGCATCCAGTGATCTTGGAGAGATTATGCATCAGAATTAGAAGCTGATGACCCTGGTTCAGAACCAGACAAAGGGCAGCATGAAAACTAAATCAAGATGTGAAGCTGCTGGCTTTGGAGAGGAAGGAGCCATGGGCCAAGTGATGCAAAGAATGCAGCTAGAAAAGACAGGAAAAAGCATCCCCCCTGCAGCCCCCAGATGGAGGATGGCCCAAACAATACCTCAATTTCAGTTCAGATTTCAGACTTCTGATCTCCAGAACTGTAAGACAATAAATGTGTCTTGTTTTAAGCCACATAGTTTGTGGCAATTTGTTACAGCAGCCATAAGAAACTAATACACTTGGGAACAAAACTGTGTAATGAGATCACTTTGGCATTTCAATTACTAAATCTTCTTGGAAGTCACCCTTTCATTTCATTCAGAGTGAACTGTTAAAGCAAGATGTCAGTATATACATGAACGCACATGCACGCATTTAAAATGCAAATGATCATAAGTACAAAACATTTCAAGAATTTGAAAGCCTAAAGAAAAGAAATAGCGGGCAAGCTACCCTAAACCAGATGGCTAACTAATGGATTCAGCAGTTGTCCTATAAGGATATTAAATTCAAATATCAAAAGCTGTAATATCCTGAGTACTGTGACTTGAATATAAAAAATAATTGCTAACATGAAAATTTCAAAAAGCAAACTGGCATCATATGAAGGATAAGATAATCAAATGGCATGGGAAATATCAATGAACATGACTGTGTTCCTGGTGGGAATTTCCATATTCTATAGTAAACCCGAAGTCTATTCAAAATATCACGTTTCCTGTTTTTAATGATGATCACATTCTGCCCCGATGACTTTCCCAGCTTCAGGTAACATACATATTTTCAAGTGCAGAGGAGATGCTTTCCCGTTGTAATTCACATGCACGTATTTTAGCCATTAGTTCAAAACAGGTTTTTTACCTTCCAAGTACACTGGTGAATCTTGAGTCTTTTTCTCACTGAAATGTACCTATTAATATTATCATATTTGTTTTTATAGTTTATTAGCCTCCCTTCTATTCATAGCCTAAGCCAGAAGAACCATCACATAACCAGGATGATTTTCCTGAGCTCTATTTTTGTGATAAAGGTAAGGTTGTCAAATATGAATTTTTAAAATTAAATTAAGGTAATTTTAAAGGGGAAGAAGGGATATTTATCCATTGTTTCCCATTTTTAATGTTTGACACTGTGCTCTGTAAACTGATTTTCATTGTATACTATCCATATTACACAATTAAATAGTGAATCATCAAAGACTAAATTGTGTACAGTATAACTTTAGAATATATCATATTGTATTAAATTGTTTGAAAATTGATGGGCTATATATGGATTATCTTTAAACAACAAATAAAGCAGAATATTAATTTTCCCAGAACAGCCCAATGTGTGATCATTCACAAATGGTCAAGATTTAGTTACATCTACTTGTTGGTACACTTTAGTAAACATCCACCCTCTATCAGGAACTTTATGACCATTTCTGTCAGAGTAGACTTCAGTCTTCACTGCTCCCACTTCATTGAAACTTTATTTAATAAATCAGGAAACAAAGGCAACAAGAAATTGGACAGTTTAACCAATTCCCCTAGTAAGTTACCAGCAAGGTCTAAAAATGGTTACTAAGTTTACCAAAGATACTAACACATATTCCCAATTTACCATGAAATATTTGAGAACACATTTCTTATTGAATACTCATAAAATAAACAATATTCAGGGGTTTTTCCCCTAATGAAAAGATCAGAGAATTTTTAACAATCTGGACAAGTTCATATTTATAAAAGTCACTCACTAACCACTACATTAGATCTATGAGTCTAAATTGAAGGGAAATGTTAATATTTGACATTGAAAACAAAAGATATCCAATAAGTAATTTGTTTCTGAAAAAGTTTTTCAAATTATAACCAAAAATATCAGATGTCCTCAGCCATTTGAAGGGCTGGAGCTTTAGGGCCTAGTCAGAGGTCATGACAGCCTGCCATCCCGTCCGTGCTGGCGATGGGCTCTGGATGTCAAGGGGAAAAGCAGCTCTCCTCAGAGTCCAGCTGGCAGCTCTAGCAACTCAGGCACATGGGGTGGTTTCTACTGTCATTTCCATGGAAACCACTGGTAGCATACCTTACCGAACCAAGAACCAGGTGTGACGCTTCTCAGCTAACTGCACGGCAAGTTCAATCTCTGACGGACAAAACGAGGATCAAGTATTTACATAAAAACCAATATCCTATACACTGACCAAGACCCAGGTGAAGATTTTATAAAATTAAATTAGTGTGAGGGTGGGTCAAGGCCTCCCTTCCCTGCTGAGTAATAAGATGCCTATTTGCATATGACTGTCCACCCCAGATGCCAGGGCTTCCCAACAGCAAAAGAAGTAAAGGCTTTGGTGGTTTATGTATTTTTGCGTGTAAATGTAATAACTCGCCTTTACATATGACTTTCTACCAAGGAGACCAGGTAATAGCACAGATTCTTACTTCAGTTCTATGAGTGCTCTTACTCTCTAATATTGTAAAATTATTGAACATTTAAAAATAATTTTCCATTTATATTAATGTGTCTTACTTAAGTCAACAAAGAGAGAGTTCCCAGTTTGTCATAATAAAGTACTTACCTAAATTTGCAGTCCTTGCGTATGTACGACTTGACACAGATGCAAAGAGGACTAGGAAAATTCACACCTACATCATGATCACTTCAGGGGACTCTGTCATCCTAAAAGTATTTACTGAACACCTACTGTGTGCCATGCTCTAAATGAGTGCTAAGGATATAGTGGGAGCGAGACAAACATGATCCCGTGTCTTCAGAGAGCTTGCAGCCTAGGGTGTTCCGTACTTTGGGTGATCAAAGCCTTGTAATTATTGGGCAAAAATTCAAAGAAGCAGTCATGTGGGTAGAAGAAGTTTTTGCTAGCTGGAGTAATACTCATCTAAGGCACATGTCTTTCTAGTTAGCCTATAAAACACGAATTGCTTAGGGGAAATAATGTTGGCTGTTATTAAAAAAATAAATAAACCCTGAAATCCCAGCTCCTGACTTACCTCACAGGAAGGGGTGAGGGTACTGTTTTCCATGATGTTCCTCGGGATCTAGGCTACTTGCAGCTTGTGGCCCTACACTCCTCCAGGTCCCTGGAATTTTTATCTATTCAGAGAGTAAAGAAAGCAGGAGGATTACAGATGGGAAGATTTTATAGACCAGGCATGGGATTTGGGCATGTGACTTCTGTTCAGATTCCATTGGCCAAAGCTTGGCCACACCTAATTAACTAAAATCCAGGAAATTTCATCCAGCAGTATACCCAGGAGATGAAGAGAACACCCACACCAGGTCCTCCCAGCTCTCTATATTCCACCAGCTGATAGGAAAAGGGAGCAAAGAAAGCATGAGAGGGCTAGGCACAGTGACTCATGCCTGTAATCCCAGCACTTCGGGAGGCTGAGGCAGGTGGATCTCCTGAGGTCAGAAGTTCAAGACCAGCCTGGCCAACATGCTGAAACCCCGTCTGTACTAAAAAATTAGCCAGGTGTGGTGGCAAATGCCTGTAATTCCAGCTACTTGGGAGGCTGAGGCAGGAGAATCACTTGAACCCGAGAGGCAGAGGTTGCAGTGAGCCGAGATCGTGCCACTGCAATCCAGCCTGGGCGACAGAGCGAGACTCTGTCTCAAAAAAAAAAAAAGAAAAGAAAAAAGTAAGCATGAGAGAATTTTTGTGAGCTAGAACTAGACGGGAACACATGACCTCCTCACATTCCACTAGACAGAACTCAGTTTCCCAGCCACACTTCACTGTCAGGGACCCTGCAAGTTTGCATGTGGGTTCATGCTTAGGAGTAGAATACCAGTCTTGGGGATTTCCTTCCGTACCTAAACCAGGCTCCCTCTCAATCATTAGTAAGACAAAGAAGAAAAGTGTGCCCTTATTTGTTTATGTGCATTCCCTTAGCTGCCCCATGTGATTAATTTTTTCTTTTAGCAAAATCCTTGACATTTATTTTTTCCTATTTTACATGAGAAATTAGAAGCCTCAAAAGGTAAAATGATGAGTAGCCCAGAGTCAGATAGCTAACCAAAAACAAACTTGCCACTAAATTTCAGGTCTCCTAATTCACACTACATTTAGTTTATTTTCATTAAATATGTACTGTGCATTTAGCACTGTGTTAAATACTTTAGGGATAAGAAATAAATAAAGACCTAACATTCGTCTCAAGAAGCTTTAGATTTTTTCTTTTCTTTCTTTTTTTTTTTTTTTTTTTTGGAGACAATGTCTCTCTCTATCGCCCAGTGGAGTGCAGTGACGTGATCTCAGCTCACTGCAACCTCCACCGCCCAGGTTCAAGCAATTCTCCTGCCTCAGCCTCCAAGTAGCTGGGATTACAGGCATGTGCCATCACGCCCAGCTAATTTTTGAATTTTTAGTAGGACAGGGTTTCACATGTTGGCCAGGCTGGTCTCAAATTCCTGACCTCAGGTGATTCTCCTGCCTTGGCCTCCCAAAGTACTGAGATTACAGGCATGAGCCACTGTGCCTGGCCCAGATTTATTCTTGAGAAACAAAATATTTACATAAAACAAATGCACATATTTAATTGCTATTTAGAGGAAAATACATGCAATGTATCACACATAATGTGATGCCAGCCTCTGAGCATGCACTCCGGGAAGGTTTGATGACAAGAAAGACCTGTGCAGAACATAATGCCTGGGAAGAACTTGGTGGAGTTCAATCTTGAAAAACAGTAGAATGTGGATGCATAGAGAAAGAGGAAGGACTTTTTGAAGATGACACTTATGGTGGGAGGAAAGCATGAGCACAATTCTGCTCTGAACACAAAGAGGAGATAAGTGTGGCTGAGAATGAGAATTGGTACTGGGAACAGTGGAAGTGGGAGACAGAATCTAGGGGCCTTGTGGTAGGTGGTTCTGAAATCATAAGCAATTACTGAACCATAGTAGGCACATGAACTGGCCATAGCATGCCTGTCCAAGTGTTTTAAGAAATATCTCTTTAAGAAGAAAGAGATAGACCTTTATAGAAACCAAGGAACAAAAGGATAAAGAACCGCGCTATAGTCATGCAAGAGAATTTGTATGAAGAAAGCGTGGGAAAGGAGAAGACATCATCTGACCACAGAATCTCACAGTTACGGAACCACGTATACAAAATGTTAAGATAAATATAGGATAAATGCTGAACCCAGTAATTTAGGCTGACATCCCTAAATGGTGGCTCACTTATAGTAAATCTATGCATTCATGTCCTGTTTACATTTTTACTGTGAGGGGAATTTATATAACCACCTAAATAAGACCCTGTGCTCTCCCCTCAAAACAATAATATTTTTTGGCAAAGATATTAAGTAAAGCCACAAGCCTATTAAGAAATGCAAGATTATACACATTATCTCCTACAGGCAGGCAGTGATGTTTGTAATACACTAAAGACATATCTTCTCAAAAGAAACAGATGTTCTTGGTTGACAATAGAAACGCAAACAGAATCATACAGAATGTTCTCATCGTTTAGCCTATTTATTTATTTATATACTGCCTTTGCTAAAAAAAAATTAATTAGACAAGCTTACAGAGATAAAATAAAGCAAGATAAAACTTAAAAGGTGATGGAACCAGGGCAAAAGAATAATAAAAGTTGGAAAAATAAGATAGAGCCATGAATGATGTTGGTGTATTTTAAAAACAACAACAACGACGACGAGGTAAAGCCCTTCACTGATTAGAAGTGAATCCAAAATTTGATTCTCAATTTTCTGCCCAAAGCAGAATTGTTTATATGATATACAGTATCCATAAAACAAACTATTTACTCAGAAGGGAAAAAAGTCATTCCTGGATGTAGGATTCCAAAAAATTTTATCTTGAAGACTCTCAAAAAAAAAAGGTAAAATTTCCTATGTTGTAGTGGTCAGTACTCTTTCAGTTGCAAATGAGAGAAAGACCAACTCAAACTGGCTTAAGCAGGAAAGGGAATTTATTGACTCATGTAACTAAAAATGTGTAAGCTAAAAAAATTAAAAATTAAGTTCTTAATCTATGATTTCAGGTATTGCCGATCCAAACGCTCACAGTGTCGTCAGGAATCTCTCCTGAGATCTCAGTGCTGCCTTTCCTTTGTGGGGCTTGTATTAGTCAGGGTTCTCTAGAGGGACAAAACTAATAGGATAGATAGATAGATAAAGGGGAGTTTATTAAGGACTATTAACTCACATGATCACAAGGTCCCAAAATAGGCCGTCTGCAGGCTGAGGAGCAAGGAAACCAGTTCAAGTCCCAAAGCTGAAGAACTTGGACTCTGATGTTCAAGGGCAGGAAGTATTCAGCACCAGAGAAAGATGTAGGCTGGGAGGCTAAGCCAGCCTAGTCTTTTCATGTTTTTCTGTCTGCTTTATATTCTGGCCATGCTGGCAGCTGATCAGATGGTGCCACCCAGATTAAGGGTGGGTCTGCCTTTCCCAGCCCACTGACTCAAATCTTAGTCTCTTTTGGCAACACCCTCACAGACACATCCAGCAGCAGTACTTTGCATCCTTCAGTCCAATCAAGTTGACACTCAGTATTAACCATCACAAGTCCACACCTTGTAAACTTGAACTTATGCACATCTCCTGAGATCATACATAATATTAAGACAATAATAAGGTCATAATTATGCCTAACATAATACAACTATCTTTTGTACAACCAGAAATGCTCCAATCCCCAACCCAAATGCTATTTCATAAAGTTAACAATATTTAAATGCTGATGTGAAGTCAATAAGTCTTATGTCACATGATAAAGGAAAAAGGAAATAAAATGAAGATATTTTCTTAGTATAAGTGTATACACGCACAAACATGTTTTTAGCAAAAGAAGGAAGAAATACTCATGGAAATTACAGTCCTTGTTTCTGCAACTGGTCACGTGGTCGTACTGGTATTGAGGACTACCTTCTTCTACTACCGATTATGTATTCCCTTTGCCTTCAGCAAGCACATCAGCAGGTCGTGGTTTTTTTTCCTGGTGGAGTGACACAAACCTTCATTCCCCAAGGGTCTTGGCCATTTGCAGTTCTGCCTGGATTGGGCTGTTGTAGTCTCCCATTGACTTTAATCACAGGGCATGGTAATACTAAGAGACACCCTAATGGATCGCCTGTATTCCATGCAGACTCTTCCTTACCTCCATTGTGGAGTAGTAGACTAATTTCATCTTGATAGTGTGGGTCAATCACCCCAGCCAACCCTGTAACTCTCTTCTTAGCCTGTTGACTGAAAGGTAGGAGCCCAAAGTGTCCAGGTGACAATCTTTAAACTTCCAGTTTAATGGAATCATTGTTGTGTCTCCTGGTGGCAGCATTCCTCCCTCTGGAATTAAGACCCTTAGGCCAGCAGAACGTAACGTCACAGGAACAGGAAGCAAAACTTTTGCTAGTGGATCACTAGGGGTGATGGTGAGTGGTGCCACTTCCACTTTCACCCCTTGATTCCTGTACCCATGAATCCTGGCTATAGGAGAAACATATATTGGATGCCGATTCAGGGCATACACAGCCTTCTGGAGAACTTTGCCCCAGTCCTGCAAAGTATTGTCACCTAGTTGGTATTGTAATTGTGACTTCAAAAGGCCATTCCATTGTTCTTAAAATCCAGCTGCTTCAGGATGATGGGGAACATGGTAAGACCAGTGAATTCCATCAGCATGAGCCCACTGCTGCACTTCTTTAGCCATAAAGTAAGTGGCTCGGTCAGAGGCAATGCTGTGTGGAACATCATGATGGTGGATAAGACATTCTGTGAGTCCATGGATGGTAGTCTTGGCAGAAGCATTGTGTGCAGGATAGGTAAACCCATATCTGGAGTAAGTGTCTATTCCAGTGAGGACAAACCTCCACTCTTTCCATGATGGAAGAGATCCAATATAATCAACTTGCCACTAGGTAGCTTGCTGATCACCCCAAGGAATGGTGCCATATCGAGGGCTCAGTGTTCGTCTCCGCCGCTGGCAAATTGGGCACTCAGCAGTGGCTGTAGCCAGGTCAGCCTTAGTGAGCAGAAGTCCATGTTGCTAAGCCCATGTGTAACTCCATCCCTGCCACCATTGCCACTTTGTTCATGGGCCCATTGGATGATGACAGGGGTGGCTGGGGAAAGAAGCTGAGTGTTGTCCACAGAATGGGTCATCCTGGAACAATAAAAGTTCCCATGTCCCCCTCACAGTTTGCGCAATGGGGGTGTGGCTTGCTTCTTCAGTGATCTGCTACTCAAAACTCTCAGGCAGCATACAGATGGGCAGGCTGTGGGGCTCCAACCCCAAGGCAGTGTCTAGGGGTGAATGTTTACAGCTCCTGAAGCCCCAGTGGGCCTGGAGCAGGGCTGCTCAGTGGCACAGGCTCTCCTCTGACTACCCCGGCCAAATTCTGCCTCATTCCACCGGTCAATGGCCTGACAGCATGCCAGCATCTCCTACACCAGTGCATTTCTCTTGACCTCCAGCTGCCATGCGCTCCTCCACTGATGTGCTCCTCTTGACATCCAGCCGCCTGTGTACCTGCCTGCTAGGGTCTCAGGGGTTTTTATAGGCACAAGATGGGGGCGTGATGGGCCAAGGTGGTCTTGGAAAATGCAACATTTGGGCACAAAGGCATGAGTACCTGTCCCCACCTAGGTATGTGGGCATAGGCCTGGGGGTGGAATCCTCACTGGGGACCCTTCTCCTCCCCTTCTATATCACATCCCCCCTCTGAAGAGGTACATCCAACTGCCTTCAGAATATGGACAATAACCGAGCTTAGTGCTTCCTGCTTACAGGGGGCATTGTTTTGCAGAAAACAGCAGTCAGATTTCTCCCAGAGTTCTATCTAAGGGTTCTTAGCAAAGGGGAACCATCATCCGAGGCTCTGGTTGCCTGACTGTTTGGAGTTTGATGGCTTCTAAGTGAGAGGAAAATAACAAGTTTTATAAGGGTAAGTATGCACGGGTTAAACATGTGTGTTATACAAGGAAAGAATTTCATGCTAAAGATCACAGAAACAGGAAGTAAAATATACTAACAACAACACTGTACCCCAAGCTGTTTCACCCTGGTGAAAGAAATTAAACTTTAGAGCGGTTAAACTTTTAGAAAAGAGATAACTGTTCTTGCCGTATCTTTAGCAGTTAACAGGTGAACCCTGGGAATTCTAGGGTTTGTGGGCTTGCCTGGCAGCCGTTAAAGCTTCTGTCTCTTTCCTGTGTTTCCTTTCTCTATTGTAGAAGACTGAGGTGGCTACTTTCAGGAGGTCCTCTAAAGTACTATCTGGTCCCAGGGCCTATTTCTGCAACTTCCTCCTGATATCAGGAGCTGCCTGAGTAATAAATTTATCCTTCAGGATTAGCTGTCCCTCAACTGAATCAGGAGATAGAAAGGTGTGCTTTACCAAGGCCTCTGTTAGCCTTTCCAGGAATGCAGTGGGATTTTCATCAAATCCCTGGTCAATTCTGGGCAATTTAGTATAATTGAGAGGCTTGGTCCTAGTTGTATGAAAGCCCTCCATTATGCACACCTGAAAGTGTCTCTTTTTCCAGTCTTCCACCTCATCATTGGGATCCCATTTAGGGTCATTCACTGGTACTGCTTCTCTTCCAGTTGGATAATATTTTCCCCCTTCTCTGATGCTATATGTGAGGCAAAGCTCATCCCCAAATCTCTCTGCTGCTTGCGGAGCAGCCTCCTTCTCAGTGTCCATCAGGGTCTGATTCAAAAGTAACATAATGTCTCTCCAGGAGTGTTCAAATATTTGACTGAAATTCTGGAAAGCCTCTGTATATCTATCAGGGTTGTCTGAAAACTTTCCAAGATCCCCCCTAATTTGCTTTGAGTCTTGTAGGGAAAAAGGAATCTGGAACTTACTGGACCCAAATTCACTGGGCATCTGTTGGAGGGGCAAGAGTGAGACTGGAGCTTATTTAGAGTGAGGATTTCTAGGAGCGGGTAAGTGATAGGCTGAAGCTAAATAGGAAGGTTGGGGTGGACCCAGAGAAGCAGGTCTGGGGGAAGCTGGCTCCTCTGCTGGGGGTGCCTCTGGGACTCATGTCTTTAATTCCCTGGGCTTGCCCCTTGCAGCCTTCCCTGAGATGGCAAACAGGAGGGCTGGATCGATCCTACATTGTTGGCAAAGATCTGGATTGCCTTGCAAGGTGTAGAAAGCCTGCACATATGGGGCCTCAGACCATCTGTCCTCACATACACAGAAAAGCTCCAATTGCCAAATTGTATCCAAATGAATGGTTCCTTCCTGAGGCCAAGCCAGTCCTTCCTGTAAATCATAATTTGGCCAAACCTTTGTGCAGAGGGCTATGAGGTGCTTTTCCTCCAGATTCTGAGGGTCAAAGCAATCCCAGTGGTTCAGGATAAACTCCAGAGGAGTATAAGCTGGGGTTGGTGAAGAGAACTGGTTGCCCATTCTGAAAGACAGAGGATAGAGCCGTCCCTCATTCCCTTCCTTCTCTCAGCAAAAACTCTGGGTGACATGGAGAGAAAGCAAGCATCCTCCCTTCACTCCCCACCCCTTACCCCTCAGCCCCAGTGACCTTGGCAGGTGATAGCCATGGGTATCGATGTGGTATGCACCCATGAAGCAGGGAAAACCTGGAGAATAAGAATTAACCACCCTCACCTATGCGTTCATTTCTCCCTGGTATCAGCAAACTTTGAGTGCCCTGGGCCTGTTTATGCCATGAAGCATGGCCTCCTTCCGTGGGGTGGGGTTCAGTTGGCAGAAATTTGTCCTGCCCATTTACATTGTGCCTGTTGCCTGTCTTTCGATCCTTCAGACCTTGTTTTCCTTTCTAGGGCCTGAGACTGAAGCTTGGAATTGAGTTTGGGACTGAAAAGATATTTTAGATGCTGTTTTTATGTGTTTAGAGTGTCTCAAATGTGCCCTGCCCAATTTGCAGTTATCAGCCAGCAGGGGTCACTCCTCTGTTAACTTCCCTAACAGAAACAGAGTTGGAAGTGGGGAGCCCTCTCACCTTGAAAAGGAAAAAGAGAATAACAGTTTAAGTGGCAAAACGGGGAGATCCTGGGGAAGAAACCCTTGCTTAGTGTAACTGGGCCTTTCTAATCCTTATATCTTTCCCCCGGTTCAGAAAGGGTTGAATTCTTTGGAATGAGGTGGAGTTTGGCCGGGCGAGTTGGAGGAGATCCCAGGCCACCGAGCAGCCCAACCCCAAGGGAAAACCATCTCCCTGGTGAATTCCTATTTTCCAGGTTTTCCCTGCTTCATGGGTACATACACATCAATACCCAGGGGAGGAAAGGTTCCATTGGCACAGCAGGCGAGAAATATTCATTTGTCCATTAGCCCTGTGGGGTCATGGCTACCACTGCGGCTTTCTCCCGGTCTCCCATCCCTCCATGGCTGCTGGGCTCAGCCTTTGTCTGCTGTGGGCATGCCCAGGCACCCAAGCTGGGAGGGGAAAGGATAAGGAGAGGTGCCCTGAGCCGTGCGTGCTTGCGGCTGTGGAGGTGGGCGCATTTATGGCAACTCTAGGAACAGTTGGTCTGATATGCACCTTTGGAGCCTGGGCCAGATGCTCATTTTACTTGGTAACTTTGCCGCAGCCTGTAGCAAAACTCTTAACATTATAAAGGAAGAGATAAGAGCCAGTTCAAACCACGAGAAAAGAGACAAACTCTGGGGGTTTTGACCATCCCAGTTAGGGCAGAGGCGGAGGCTGGCAGATCACCTGAGATCGGAGGTTTGAGACCAGCCTGACCAACACGGAGAAACCCCGTCTCTACTAAAAATACAAAATTAGCTGGGCGTGGTGGTGCATGCCTGCAATCCCAGCTACTCGGGAGGCTGAGACAGAAGAATCACTTGAACCCGGGAAGCGGGGGTTGAGGTGAGCCGAGATTGCACTATTGCACTACAGCCTGGGCAACAAGAGTGAAACTGCGTCTGGAAAAAAAAAAATTCTGTGAAGGAAGACAGAGCTTCTTACCCACAAGAAATAGAGAGAGATGGCAGGGTTTTGGAAGAGAGAGGCAGATCCCACAGTTTTACCTTCGTTAATACTCACCTTCTAGGATCCCAGGCGTGGTCCCCAGTTGAAATGGGAAAAGTTCCCTTGTCTCCCTCGCAGGGCATGTGATGGGGTGTGGCTCACTTCTTCAGTGCCCCACTGCTCAAATCTCTTAGACAGCATACAGACAGGCAGGCTGTGGGGCTCCGACCCCACAGCAGTGTCTAGGAGTGAATGTTTACAGCCTCTGAAGCCCCAGTGGGCGTGTGTTACAGGGTGCTCTTTTAATTTAGTTGCCCATGGGTGGCTTGTGTTAGCTCACTTAGATCCTCTGCCTTATTCCAAGGACAGAGGGCTTTCTGTATCCCAGGGTTCTTGCCTTGGTGTACCAGAAGAATCGGATCACACACGGGCTTGGAGAATGAATGTAAGGTTTTATTGAGTGGAAGTAGCACTCAGCAGATGGGGGAGCCAGAAGAGAGATGGTTTTCCCTTGGGGTCGGGCTGCTTGGTGGCCTGGGCTCTCCTCCAACTCCCCCGGCCAAACTCCACCTCATTTCACCAGTTGATGGCCTGCTGGCATGCCAGCAACTCCTACACCAGTGTTTTCCTCTTGATATCCAGCTGCCCATATGTTCCTCCACTGATGTGCTCCTCTCAACATGCAGCCACTTGTGTGACTGCCTGCTAGGGTCTCGAGGGTTTTTGTAGACACAGGATGGGGGCGTGGTGGGCCAGGGTGGCCTTGGGAAATGCAACATTTAGGTGCAAAGGCAGGAGTGCCGGTCCTCACCTAGGTGCATGGGCACAGGCCCAGGGGTGGAGCCCTCTGCATCAATCTTATCCACTTGATTATTAAAATCCTCCTCTGCTGAGGTCACCTGTTGGTGAGCACTCACATGGGATACAAATATCTTCACAGTTTTTGACCACTCAGAGAGGTCCATCTACATACCTCTTCCCCAAATTTTTTTGTCACTGATTTTCCAATCATGCTTCTTCCAAGTCCCTGACCATCCAGACAAATCATTGACTACAGCCCATGAATCAGCATATAATCACACATCTGGAAATTTCTCCTTCCGTGCAAAGTGCACAACCAAGTGCATTGCTCAAAGTTCTGCCCACTGGGAAGATTTCCCTTCACTGTTGTCCTTCAGGGCTGTCTTATGAAGGGGCTGTAGTGCTGCAGCTGTCCACTTTCGGGTGGTGCCTGCATATCGTGCAGAACCATTTGTGAACCACGCCCTAGTCTTCTCTTCCTCTGTCAACTGATCATAGGAAACTCCCCATGAGGCCATCAGTGCAGGCTGGGGGACAGAAGGCAGAGTGGGAGGCATGGAGACCATGGACATTTGAGCCAGTTCCTCATGTAACTGACTTGTGCCCTCAGGACCTGCTCCAGCCTGATCATGTGTGTATCACTTCCATTTGATGATGGAATGCTGCTGTGCATGACCCACTTTATGGCTAGATGGGTCAGAAAGCACCCAGTTCATGATAGAAGTTCAGGTCACATGGTGACTTGATGACCCATAGTCAAACGTTCAGTTTCCACCAAAGCCCAGTAACAGGCCGAGAGCTGTCTCTCAAAAGGAGAGTAGTTATCTGCAGAAGATGACAGGGCCTTGCTTCAAAATCCTAGAGGCCTCCGCTGTGATTCACCTATGGGGGCCTGCCAAAGGCTCCAAACAGCATCCCTATCTGCCACTGATACCTCAAGCACCACTGGATCTGCGGGGTCATATGGCCCAAGTAGCAGAGCAGCTTGCACAGCATCCTGGACCAGTTGCAGAGCCTTCTTCTGTTCTAGACCCCACTCAAAACTTGCAGCCTTTCGGGTCATTTGATAAATGGGTCAGAGTAACACACCCAAATGAGGAATGTGTTACCTCCAAAACCCAAATAGGCCCACTAGGCATTGTGCCTCTTTCTTGGCCATAGGAGAGGCCAAATGCAGTAACTTATCCTTCACCTTAGAAGGAATATCTCGACAAGCCCCACGCCACTGGACCCCTAGAAATTTTACTGAGATAGAAGTTCCCTGAATTTTAGTCGGATTTATTTCCCATCCTCTGGCATGCAAATGTCTCCCCAATAAGTCCAGTGTGTTTGCTACTTCTTGCTCACTGGATCCAATCAGCATAATGTCATCAATGTAATGGACCAGTGTGATATCTTGTGGAAGTGAAAAGCGATTGAGGTCTTTCTGAATAAGATTGAGACACAAACCTGGAGAGTCAATATACCCCTGAGGAAGGACAGTAAAGGCAAATTGCCGGCCTTACCAGCTGAAGGCAAATTGCTTCTGGTGGGCCTTATGGACAGGAATGGAGAAAAAGGCATTTGTCAAATCAATGGCTGCATACCAGGTACCAGGAGATGTGTTAGTTTGCTCTAGCAATGAAACCACATCTGGTACAGCAGCTGCAGTTAGAGTCACCACTTGGTTAAGCTTATGATAATCTACTGTCATTCTCCAAGATCCATCTGTCTTCTACACAGGCCAAATGGGAGAGTTGAACAGGGATATGGTGGGAATCACCATCCCTGTGTATTTCAAGTCCTTGATGGTGGCACTAATCTCTGCAATCCCTCTAGGGATGCAATATTGTTTTTGACTTACTATTTTCTTAGGTAGAGGCAGCAGCTCTAATGGCTTCCATGTGGCCTTTCCCACTATAATAGCCCTCACTCTACCAGTCAGGGAGCCAATGTGGGGGTTCTGCCAGCTGCTAAATATGTCTCTGGCAATTATACATTCTGGCCCTGGGGAAATGACTACAGGATGAGTCCGGGGACACACTGGACCCACTGTAAGTCGGACCTGAGCTAAAACTCCATTAATCACCTGACCTCTATAATCCCCTACTTTACCTGGAGGACCACAATGACGTTTTGGGTCTCCTAGAATCAATGTTTCAAAACTATCATTTTGCCATGTTTATCCCTCTCTATCTCAACAAACAAGTTACTTCTAACCCAGGGTGTAGGTGTTATTTGCCCCAGCAACATCAGCTCAGAGCCAGTGTCCAGTAGTCCCTAAAATGTCCGATCATTTCCCTTTCTCTAGTGCACAGTTACCCTGGTAAGAGGCTGGAGTTCTCCTTGGGGAAGGATGGGAGAAAAATTAACAGCATAAATTGTCAGTAGCATAGTGGGTTCATTCCTCAAGGGGACCCGGCCTCCCCTTCATTCCAGGGGTTCTGGGTTTGTAAACTGGCTCAAGTCTGGAAACTGATTGAGGGGCCATGATTCTCTGTTTTTCTAATTCAAATTAGTCTTTTGTCCATTCAACCTGGAAGTTTTCTGCTTATATAAATTATAGGAATGGGCCGGGCACAGTGGCTCACGCCTGTAATCCCAGCACTTTGGGAGGCCGAGGCGGGTGGATCACAAGATCAGGAGTCCGAGACCAGCCTGGCCAATATGGTGAAACCCTGTCTTATCTAAAAATACAAAAATTAGCCAGGTGTGATGGTGGGCACCTGTAGTCCCAGCTACTCAAGAGGCTGAGGCAGGAGAATTGCTTGATCCCGGGAGGCAGAGGTTGCAGTGAGTCAAGATCATGCCACTGCACTCCAGCCTGGGCAACAGAGCAAGACTCCATCTCAAAAAAAAAAAAAGAAAAAAGAAAGAAAGAAAGGAAAGAAAGAAAGAAAGAAAGAAAGAAAGAAAGAAAGAAAGAAAGGAAGGAAGAAAGAAAGAAAAGAAAGAAAGAAAGAAAGAGAAAGAAAAGAGAAAGAAAGAAAGAAAGAGAAAAATGCAGTAGGCTTCCTATCAATTTCACTGCTAGGAACAATGTGATTAATTAGCCAATGCCATAGCTCTACATGAGTCAGACTATTCTGATTGCTGCTTTGCTTCTGCTGTCCATTACGGTAGCTATGCCCACCTTGCCTTTGATGATTGAGTGCCACCAATTGGCCCCGTCACCTTGCGATCCAATTATTCCCGTTGTATTTATATTTTGTAGTTGAGTAACTGCGGTTCCCACGGTTAGATGTGACGTACAGAGAAGAGCAATTACAGGGCTCTTCAAAGATGCAGGTGCTGCCCTCACAAATCTATTTTGCAAAACATTGATCGAGGGTATATCTTCTGGAATCTCCCAGCTGGGATGAGTAAGTGTAAAGTGACTAATTCACTCCACCATTTCAATCTCCCTAAACCTTTGGATCCCTTCCTCTCCATTAAACCAAGGGAGATCAGGCATTTCCAGCTCACTCACAGTGGGCCATCTTTTTAAAAAAAGACATAAAGTTTAGTATGTTGTAGTGGTCAGTACTCTTTCAGTTGCAAATGATAACTGGCTTAAGCATAAAAGGGAACTTATTGACTCATATAACTAAAAATGTGTAAGCTAAGAAAATTAAAAAGTTAAGTTCTTAATCTGTGATTTCAGGTGTTGCCAGTCCAGGCGCTCACACAGTGTTGTCAGGAATCTCTCCCCAGATCTCAGTGCGGCCTTTCCTTTGTGTGGCCCCATTTGCAAAAAGACTCCCCACTCAGAAGTGACAGTGACCACCAGCAGTTCCGGGTGTAAATTCTACCAGATTAGCAACTCCAAGAAGAATAGATTCCCTTTTTTTAAAAAAAAAAAAAGTCCCAGCTTCCACCACAGCTTCTGTCCAGGAAAAGTTCTGTGTCTCCTGGTGGTGGGGTGGAATTCGTGGCATCCAAACCACATGGACTTGGAATCGGAGATGGGTGGTTCCTTAAAGGAACCCTGACCAAGCAGAATCATGCTCCCTGTACATCCCAACAACATGATAATAGCAAAACAGGTAAGTATTTATCTAATAACATTGAATCTTATACATTCCCCTAAGTGGGGTACATGTTCTTACAACAAAACTCTACAATTCTACAAAGGTCAATATAGTGTTGGCCAGGTATACAACTCTCTTTTAGTATGGTGTAGTGGCGTTCTACTTGTCAGGCCTCTGGAATAAACTAGAATTCACCCAGATGGTCTAAACAAACAGACTTTAAGAAAAAAGCTATGTATAAAGATGTGGGAAGGGATAAGGGCAAAATAAGAAGGGTGTTTTGGCACCCAAAATCTAGCGGTATTAGGATGTTGTTAAAACTCCTGCAGCCAAAGGTACATGGCTTTGCCAGTGGAGCTGTGGCTGTGGAGGAAGGCACTTGCTCCCAGTGAAGCAGCCCTACAGCCAGGAAAAGGTGGGAAAGAAATATCTTAATGTCTCTCTTCTCTTTACCCTCTGATTTTCCTGTTGGTGCCAGAAGAGTTGGCACAGATGAGTAAGTGATGTAGTCTGTAGTGGTCGACTTCCTGTGACACAGAGTGAGAAGAGAAGGATGGAAATGAATCTGCAGGAGCAAAGAGGAACAGAGGGCATAACCTAGCATATCAGAGTATTAGACATAATTTAGGTGGTGGCCCACGGGTCCCTCATTGGCCATGCCCACCTACACACACCTCCCAATGTTCACTGGCTGCAGTTCACTAATCCAAGGATTGAGATGCCTGACTCAAGCAAGTCAACAAAATTCTCCTCCCTGAATTTCAATCTTGAACAGACATACAGAGTCTTCAGGGTGTGGGAGCTGAATCATCATACAGCAGCACCCTAGACGGAAATTCCTATTGTTTCTGATGCTGAAGTCTCACAAGCTTCTCTGGTTCCTGTCCTTCCTATAGCTTGTTTTTTCAGCTGTTTCTCCACTTACATGAGCTACCCTAGTATTACTTAAATAAATTCCACTTTTAATTTTGAGCCAGAGTGGTTTTTCTATTGCTTGGAACAAGAAATAGGCTAGTTACAACATTTGGGATGGATTTTTTTTCTCGTTTATACATTAACGAGGACTAGGTGGCTCCATAGCTGTGTCCAGTTTGAGCATGGACATTACATGTTTCTGGTTAATGTCCAGACTTGTGCTCTTTAACAGTCGATACAGTGATATCTTTGGGTCGAAGTTGATGAGCTTAATGAGGACAAGTTCCTAAATATAAAAACACAACTTGAAAATAGTGCAAAGAAAGACCGTTGCCAAAGATGAAATTCACTTCACAAAACAATTTTGGGTCAGTTCTGACAAAGATGAATGAGAAGCCAAGGCCACAATAATTCCTATCTGAAAACATTCAAAAACTGTCATATGCAATATTTCCATTCAGCTGTAAATAGTTCATAGACAATAACATCAGTTCTTGGATTTTTGCTTGCTTGTTTGTTTTGTCCTTGACCAGCTGGCCCAGGTTGATATTTTGCTCTTGCCTACCTGCATCCTTTCTGCCTTTGCATCCACTGGACCTGGTGAATGGCACTGAGCTGATGGCAATGGGACAAAGGGGACAGGGAGCAGTTCTGGCTTTGTGAAGATTACAATCTAACATTTATTAAAACTAGGTAGTGGGTCTCTTGGAAAAGGGAAAGAGGAGGCCAGAAAAATGTGGGTCAAGGAAATCAGGAGTCTTCTAGGGACAATCTGAGATCCATTTTGAGCCCCACTTTAAAATCCAGGAAAATTACAACTCAAGAGAATTGACTAGGGCAGAGCTTAAGATGGACAGACACCCTCCCAGCATTATATACACCAACCACTTGCATCTTTACCTTCTATCCCCACAACCCTCAGATGCAATAATGGCTAGTCAACTAACTGGGACCCTCTGGGAACCTCTGGAAAATAATTCTGGACAGTGACATGCTGAATCTTCTAGAGTTGACCATGACTTTGTTGGGCTCTTTTAAAGAAACAGCACTGAGCAACTTGCCTACCACCCTTTTAATTTACACCATTATCCTCTGCGCCCACAACATCACACTTCAAATAGACCCTGTCAGTGCATTGAATCCAGACATGAGCAAACGAACCGTCCCATGACTCATGACATAGGGAAAAACACCTAACACTTTTCCTCAAGCTGGGCTCTGTATGATGAAAACTTGACTAGAGACTAGATGGCTTCCAGACAATACTCAGCTCCTCCATAGCTCCTAGCTGGCATCAGTGAGCAGCATTCCCCAATAGAGACTGGGTCCCTCCAGATGTGGACTCCACCCTTACCAGATGGCCCACCATCCTCTTTCCTTTCTTATGTTCCCTCCATCCATTTTTCTTTCCCCAGCCAAGGAAATCCTTTCAAATCCCAAAGGCTGAAAAGCTTGGCTTTTACTCATTACGTATCATGGTCTAACTTGGCACTACCTAATTTCAGCCATAGTAAAAATGATCTGTAATTCTGAGCCATACAATACAGTAGCCTAGCCACATTTATCTATCAAGCACTTTAAATGTGGCTAGTGCAAATAAGAAACTGGCTTTTTCATTTTATTTACCATTAATTAATTTAAGTTTAAATAGTTACTTGCTATAGGCTGGTAGCTACCATGTTGGACAGTGCAGGTCTAGCCCTTGACACTCAAACACTAAGAATTTACTCTGTTTTTTTTTAAAAAAAAAAAAGAATTAATTCTCTTTTATTTTTCTTTCAGATTCTTTCTGATTTTCTTCTGATGTTTCTAAGAAAACAAACTTGGAATATTCTAGCTAAAGAGTGGGATAAGTGAGGACAATATTTCAAAACTATCATTTTGCCACGTTTATCCCTCTCTATCTCAACAAACAAGTTACTTCTAACCCAGGGTGTAGGTGTTATTTGCCCCAGCCTGTCTGAGGATTTCATATGCTTCAGTACTGGGTAATATTCTTGCCTGTCTCATGTGTCACTTCTTAGGTCTCCCAGGCAGATATTTCATGGTAGAAATAAAGGGCTTAACAAAATCAAGGAGGGCAGAGAGAAGTAAACATCATGCCCATGACTCCACACCACTTTTCCTGTGTGCCCCACTAAGAAGTGTTTGAACCCCATGTAACATTGTGAGGTGGAGGTGGCCTGACCTCACCATCCAGCCTGAGTCCTGTAAAGGTGTGTCTAGGTAAACAGAGCCTTGTGCCCAGGAATGGCCAGCCTCACAGGTTGCCAGAGTCCTGGAGTGGCTTGGAAGTTGATGACTGTGTGCCTGCTCGAGGGCTGGCAAAGGACCAGCAACAGCAGCCTGAACCTGAGGAGGCCTGGAGAGCAGGGGCAAAGGATGACTCAGCAGTGACTTTTATAGACCATTGGCCAAGGACCAGGTGGGTTCAGTGACACCTCAGTGGATACAATCGTGGACAGATGGCAGCTAAGACCAAATGTCGCCCCTCCTTCCAGGTCTTTGGCATAGTTTAAGTCTCCCAGAAATATGATGGAATCAGAGAGAAAAATAGAAGACCAAGGAAGTTGAAATTAACTTTTTATAGACCCCAGAATATTAGCACACAAAAGTAAAATTTGGTTATAGAAAAATAAATTTACATTTGTTTCTTACTTAGGTTGGTGAACTGCTACATTATTATAATGAGATTATTACTGTAACACATATTTTTTATATTATATTCCCCCAAAAGTGTCCACTGAAAGTGGACTACAAAACCTAGGCCCCAGTTCCTCCTTGTAAAGGAGGAATAGGTTAAATTAGTACATGTAGTCCTGAGTTTCTAGTATTCTCCAATAAAGAAAGGGAAATTAAATGCAAACTAGAAGCCTATGATACTCAAAGATTTAGAATTTTACTTAGGGGGAGGGAAAACAAATAATTCTTTTTTTATTATGCTAAAATATATTAATACAAAACATAAAATTTGCCATTTTCACCATTTTAGGTGTTGAATTTAATGGCATTAAGTCCATTCACATTGTTGTGCAACCATAACCACCAACCTCTCCAGAACCCCAAATTGAAACTCTATACCCATTAAAGGATGACCTTTCATCCTCATTCCCTTCAGTCCCTGGCACCTACCATTCATTTTCAGTCTCTATGAATTTGACTACCTTAGATACCTCAAGTAAATGGAGTCATAGAATATTTGTTATTTTATGTCTGGCTTTTTCACTTGGCATAATGTCTTCAAGCTTCAGTTAGGTTGTGGCATATATCCAAATTCCATTTTTTTTCTAAGGCTGAATAATACCTCATTGTATGTATTCACCACATTTTGTTTATTCATTCATCTGTTGATGGACATTTGGGTTCTTTCTACCACTTCGCAATTGTAAAGAAAGATGCTATGAACATGGGTGCACAAATATCTGTTTGAGTTCCTGCTTTCAATTATTTGAGGTGTATAACCAGGAGTGGAATTGCTGGATCATGTAATAATTCAATGTTTAATTTTTGAGGAAACACCATAGTGTTTCCCAGAGCAACTGCATCATTTTATGTTCTCCCCAGCAATGAACAAGGGTTTCAATTTTTACTCATCTTTACCAACATATTTTTTATTTTAAAAAATCAACTTGGAGTTAGCTTTGATCTATTAGAGTAGAAATACATTCTATGCTTACTTTTTCTTTTTAATTGTGTTCATGTTGCTGCTTTTGTCGAAGCATCCAACAAATTGCTTCTAGCACCCATTCTTTTCTCCTTGTCTCCCTGATTTTACTATTGTGACAAAGCAGATCAGAGAAAAAGTCAAGAGAATAGTAAAGTTTGTCTTTCAGTCCTCTCAGTAGTACATTTACCAGGGAGCTGCATGCTCTCTGCCTCCCCAGCCCACCCTGGCACTGCTCATCAACCCAGACGCCTCACTCCCAGACCTTCTTCTTTTTCCCCCCACTCCCCACACCCCAGTGTAACTTGGGGAACCTAATATAGAGTACCATGCTAATACAATACTTTGAAAAGTGATGTGCATACAGACTACTTTTGTAAATAACACCTTAATCATGATGAATGACTTGAAGGGGGAAAATGTCAGGTGCACCAATAGGATGCAGGGGAGTTGCAGAGGCTCAGTGTAGATGAAAGACCTGGACAAGAAGTCCTACCACATCATTTCTAATCAGACACAATCACCAACTAACTGGAAAACTTTAAGTAAGCCATTTAATGTTTCCGGGACTGTTTCTCCATTTGTAAAGTGCAAGATAAACTCCTTCCAATGAAAAAGGTGGATGATCATTTCATCTGTCTAAACATTTGAATGTATATGAGTGAGTAAAAATAATGTCCTTCAACAATATACTGTGCCATTTCTAAGATGTGTCCTATCACATATAAACCCACAATAATACAGTATGGCGAGAGTGCAGAAATAGGAAAGCACAACCAAAAGCTTGGTCTAGAAGTAGACCCAAGGATATCAGATAAAACTTATACATTGTTTAATCACTCAACATGTGCCAAGTATAGTAAGTCCTCAATGCCTTCAATAGATCCTTGGAAACTGCGACTTTAAGCAAAGTGACATATAATGAAACCAGTATTTTTTTCTCATCAATGTTATAATGAAACAACACTGAAGGAGACAACATCATTGGAGGACTTGTTGTTCATTGTTTCACTTAAAGTCACAGCTTCCAAGAACCTATCCATGGTGTTAAGTGAGGGCATACTGTGCTATATTTTGTGTATTAATATTATTAATTTATCACTTAATTTCTGCAACATGATTATTGAAGAGAGTGATTAATTGAGAAAGTAATGGATGTCATTTATTTATTTATTTTTACGTATTTATTTATTTATTTTTGAGACAGAGTCTTGCTCTGTTGCCCAGGCTGTAGTGCAATGGCACAATCTCGGCTCACTGCAACCTCCACTTCCTGGTTCAAGCAATTCTCCTGCCTCAGCCTCCCAAGTAGCTGGGATTACAAGTGCTCATCACCACGCCCAGCTAATTTTTTATATTTTTAATAGAGACTGGGTTTCACCATGCTGACCAGGCTGGTCTCGAACTCCTGACCTCAGGTGATCCGCCCGCCTCAGGTGATCCACCCATTTGTTTTCTTTTCTTGCTTTATATTCCTTGGAATTGAATCAAAAGCCATTTCTTCCTCTTCACACCAGGAGAGTTAGCCGGGCCAGCCTGTATTGGTAATTGTAGCCAGAGGTTATAACTGTGACCCACAATGTAAATTTGGTTTCTAAATGTAAAATCTACAGTGTAATTTTTAAAATATAAATTGGTCAATTTACTAATATTTTAAATTAAAGGTGTTTCACACGTTTTCTTTTATAAAATCCAAATTTTCAACAACTCTTGAAAAGTCATTAGAATTAGGCAACACTGGGCATTTATTACCAACAAGATCAGCAGAATACAAGTAACACCTACCTATTTAGACTGAGCATGTGCTCTGCAGTTCACTAGACACTTCCATTCTCCGTTAATCTGTATGTTACTGCTTAACTACCCGCAGAGGGTATTTCAATTTGCACCTTCTAAGATGTTAAGTTACCAGCTTTCGTTGTTTAGGCTCTGAAGGGAATCCACATGAAACCTCAGATAGGGAGGGCACGGAAACTTTTGTACACAAAGTGTAAAATAGGAAGGCATGGGAACCTACCATGGGACAGTACTTAGATGCAGAACACTGGGGAATGGGTGGTTACAGCTTCCACAGGTGCATGAGACCCTGGCCACTCTGAGTGGGCACGGCCAAAACACCAAAACCTCCTAGGGGATGAGGAAATGACTTGATAACAAGCCTCAGGTTCTTACATGCCTGGGTAATGCCTGCGGTTCTTGCAAGCCTGGGTAATGCCTGGGAGTGGTGCCCCCCGTGGAAGATCCTCACTACGAAGGGCTTCATAGTGGCCTGTGCAAGCAGGATGACAAGCCATGTAGATCTCCATGAAGACAGCAAATGACAACACCTGACGGCAGCCCCATTAACTGTGAAGGAAAATGGCAGAATTTCCTTGGGGACCTCTTTACAAGGGATGTAGGAGCACTTAGGGCTTCTTTTATCTTCTGGAGAACTGAAGAGAACCCACAGAGAACAAGTAATGAACTTCTGACACAACTGAGTGAGGTGGTGGCAGGAGCCCATGTTCTTTGTCTGTGTGTGTGCGTGTGTGTGTGTGTGTGTGTGTGTGTGTTCCAATAAAACTTTATTTACGAATGCTGACATTTGGCCCGGCGCGGTGGCTCATGCCTGTAATCCCAGTACTTCGGGAAGCCGAGGTGGGCAGATTATGAGGTCAGGAGATCGAGACCATCCTGGCTAACACGGTGAAACCCCGTCTCTACTAAAAAAATACAAAAAAAATTAGCCAGGCTTGGTGGCGGATGCCTGTAGTCCCAGCTACTCGGGAGGCTGAGGCAGAAGAATGGCATGAACCTGGGAGGCAGAGCTTGCAGTGAGCCAACATCATGCCACTGCACTCCAGCCTGAGCAACAGAGCAAGGTTCCATCTCAAAAAAAAAAAAAAAGAATGCTGATATTTATTTAAATTTTATATAATTTTTACATCATGAACTATTATTCTCCTTTTGCTTTTTTTCAACCATGTAAAAATGTAAAACTATGGTTAGCTTTCAGGCCACACAAAAACAGGCAGGCAAACGTTTGCTAAACACTGAAATTGAGGAAGGAGGAGGAGAAAGAACAGGAAATAAATGACTATGGTAGAGGAATATATTAGTTTAGTGTTTATATTAGGCTAGATTATGGTGAAGTAACAGAGAACCTCGAAATCTCAGTGATTTATGATAACAAAAGGTTATTTCTTATTCACAGCACATGTGTACTTTGTGCTGGCTAAGTTCTATTCCATGTTATTTTGATCCTGGAATTCAGGTTCATAATGCAAACTCCATCTGGAGTACTGCTGCATCTAGGAGCAGAAGAAACAGAGAACATGGCAAACCAAGTGCTGGTTCTAGATGTTTCTGCCTGAAATTGACATACATCATTTTCACTCTGTTTCATTGGCCAAAACAAGTCACATACCATGCTAAACTACAATGGGGTAGGATATAGAATCCTCTTCCAGACCAGGGCAATTACTATTTATGAAAAATAACACAAGAGCCCATATTTTCAACAAGCTTTCCTGGTGGTTGTGCTAAACAAACAGGGTTGGGAGCCCCAGTTCCAGCTATTTGCTCATTAATGTCCCTTACATCTCCAAAATTCCATCATCCTATGAGTTATTTTGCATAAGGTGCCCATGGATGGGGAAAGGTTGAAGGATGTAAAAACTTGGGTGCAGAGCATGTTGGTTGGCAAAGGAATTTATAAACATAAAGCTGCCTTACCAGGGCATAGGCCCAATGTAGGAATTCTAATTTGCCCATCTATTAGTACCATCACCAAAAATTAAAGAAAACTTTCATTCAGGAAATGGCACGTGCTTCCTAAACGGTGTGACGGCAATGGCCACTGCTGGCTGCCCAGCATGCATTTTCCCCTCCTGGTAGCACCCTGAGTACCATTCAGGGCTTTCCCTTTCCCCCGGTGGTTGTAGCCTCAGAATGCAGACTAGGCTATTTTGACAAAAGCTCATTTAAGCAAGGTAGGCTTCTCTTACAACATTCAAGGTGGTCCCCAGTCCTGAGGGGCAGACCAATAGTGTCAGGCACACAGGCTCCTTCCATGCTTTTTTCTTTGCCATCCTTAAGGTATGGCCTTTGTCCATGAGGTCAAGGATGGCCATCCACAATCATTACATTCCACTATAAAAAAATGAGAAAATGAAAATATAAGTACCTTTCCTTCTAAGGGTACAATCTAGAAGTTGCATAAACCATTTTTGCTCATATGGTCCCATTGACCAGAATTAAGATACACATAATTCTGTGTGAGAGAGGCTGGAAAAATGGGGTGTGTGGCTCCAGTAAATTTTATTACTAAAAAAGAGGAAAGCAGACAATGGGTAAATGGTAACTGTAATAGGCTATTTTGCTTCCCTGTAAAGGAATACCTGAAGCTGGGTAATTTATAAAGAAAAGAAGTTTAATTGGCTCATGGTTCAGCAGGCTGTACAGGAAGCAGGGCATTGGCATCTTCTTGGCTTCTGGTGAGGCCTCAGGGAGCTTTTACTCATGGTGGAAAGTGAATTAGGAGCAGCATGTCACATGGTGACAGTGGGAGCAAGAGAGAAAGGAGAAAGTGTTACACACTTTTAAACAACCAGATCACAAGAGAACTCACTCACTATCATGAGGACAGCACTAAGACATTCATGAGGCATCCACTCCCATGACCCAAACACCTCCCACCAGGCCCCACCACCAACATTGGGGATTACATTTCAACATGAGATTTGGAGGGGACAAACATTCCAACTATATCAGTAACAGTCTCTGCCACAAAGATTACATCCCTGGTGCCTGCCCTCCGTTAGGAAGGCCAAAGAGCCCCCATCTTCCTTTCACAACACCAGTATAACCAGGGGTGGGCAGGTAACTAAGCATGGCCAATGGACGGCTCTTTTCAGGGCTCTGAATACTGAGTGAATGAAGCAAGGATGGAAAATAGCATCAGAAGGTAGGTATTGTAGTGTTGCTGTGTTGAACCACTGCTGCTAAGACAATGTTGTGATGCTTCCTTTCCCTGGCTTCTGGAACTCTGCGGCCTCCAACAGGTTCCCAAGCCTGCTCACAGCCTCCTGTTGATTTTATACCCCCACTCCACGCCATCTACCCCATTCCAGACATCTTTCCAATAAATTTACTTTAGTTGGCTAAATTCTATATTTGTTGCTCTTAATGAAGACCCCTGTCTTAGTCTGTATTGTGTTGCTATGACAGAATACAATAGACTGGATAATTTATAAAGAAAACAAGTTTATTTCTTACAGTCTGGAGGCTAGGAAGTCCAAAATCAAGGAGCCACATCTGATGAAGGCCTTCTTAATGTGTCATAACATGGCAGAAGGTACCACATGGTGAGAGAGCAAGAGCACGTCAACTCAGTTCCTTTCTCCTCTTTTTATAAAGCCTTTAGTCTCATCATGGAGACTCCACTTTTATGACCTTATCTAATCCTAATTATCTCTCAAAGGTTCTACCTCCAAATATCATTAATATATAAATTTGGGGAATGTTTCCAACACACGAAATTTGGAAGACACATTCTCACCATAGCAAATCCCAATTTAGCCTCAGTCTAGGGAAATGAAAAGAAACTCAAAACCAAGAAGTTAGATAAACCCTAGTATGCTCCCAGCCTCATGCCACACTGGAGACTTGGGATTATATCACTGTGGCTCCTGTTTACAGTGATCTAGGGCCCACTGTAGAATTTATCATTCCCATTGTACTCTTCATCTATCTTATCTATTGCTGCATAATCAATAACCCCCAAAATTTAGCATTTAAAGCAATAAGCATTTATTATCTCACAGTTTCTGTGAGTCTGAAATCTGAGAGTCACCTAGCTGATTTCTCTGGCTCATAAGGAGACTGTCAAGCTGTCAACAAAGGCTGTGATCTCATTTGGATGCACAGTTGGGCCTTGAGGGGAGGGACAGAGATCTGTTTCCACGTGCATTCAGAGGATGTTGGCCAGCCCTGATCTTCCTCATGTGGGCCTCACCACAGGGCTGCTTACTACATGGTGGCTGGTTTCTCGCAGGGGAGAGATCTAAGAAAGAACAAGAGAAAGCACCCAAGATGAAACTCAGATTTTACAGCCTAATCTTGGAAGAGACAGCCCCTTATTTCTGCCATTTCCTATTTGTTACAGTGAGTCACTAAATCTAGCTCACACTCAGGAGGAAAAGATCACATAAGGGCATAGGTACCAGAAGGCAGAGCTCACCAGGCCATCTTACAGTCAGGCGGCCACACCATAACGCTCATCCATCATGAATCAGTGAATCACAATCAGGGGAAGAGGATGAAGGGTAAAGCTTACCTAAAGCGTAATTTCATTTTTTTAATGAAATGGCCTAAATACATTTGTGACTATTTTGCTTTCAAAATATCAGGCAGCAATTGTCAGGCAGAACACACCACTGCCAATTTTTTTTTTTTTTTTTTTTTACTGTACTATAATTTATATCACACTGCTACAACTGCTATTTTATATGACATTCCCAAGGATATTTTAAATGATGCTAAAAAAGACAGTTATATCAATTTCTGGTATTTTATTATTATTATTAACAATAACAACCAGATGAGCAAAAAGAGGTAATATGTCCCTTTCCCATTTATCTTATTTTAGTTCTCTGTTAGGATTTCTTTAGCTGCCATTGTAGCTTTCAAAAAGATAGCTCAATTGCTGAAGTACTACCCATTAAATTAGAAATGATAGGTTTGCCAAAGAAATAAGCTATTATTTAGAAGTAAAAAGCATAGGCAACGACACTGCTAACCCTCAATGAATTTCCAGAAGTCTTAACACCATTTCAAAGCCATTGTGAACAACGAAACTAAGTTGATGCTTTTGAAATCTAACAAATCGTTAAGGCACAGAATGACAATACCTGTAAATAGCTAGGATTTCTCAATTATTTAATAAAAGATCTCATGTGCAAACAAAGTAATGTGTAAGCATCTATGTGCCAGTTGTTCAAGCCCGGGAGTCCTCTGTGACTTTTCATAGTTTCCACCTGAACAAGTGTGATCTTCCCTGGGGTTCTACCTCTCAGAGCAATCACAAGCAGGGAGAGCTCATGCAGGGTCAAAAAAAAAAATGTTTTATTTCAACATATGAAAGGAAAGGAAAGGGAACATTATTAGCAGGGTGCCCAGATTTCCCTTTACTAAACACATCTTCTCATTTAATCCAATCTTAAACATCACTTTCCTCAAGGAAAACTTTTGTAACCACTGTCTCTAATGGATCTCAGACACCCCTTCCCCATTTTTCTTTGCCACACACACTGTTTATTTCCTTCATAGCACTTATTTTATTTTTAATTGTGCATTTCTTTGTTTTCTTACACATGCACCATCCTAAACTGCAAGCTTCATGACGGTAGTGTCTCCACTCACACCATCAGGCGGTGCAGCAGATGGGCTGAGCACACACTTCTGGAACCAGGTTGCCTGGGTTACAGTCCTGGGTATGGAAATCACCAACTATGTGACCTACGCAAGTTTCCTAACCTCTTCAGCCCTTACTCTTGTCATCTGTAAATTGGGAATCAAAGTAGCACCCCCAGCACCTTTGTTATGAGGATTAAGTCAAAAACTGTGTATTAGTTAACAATGAATGCCTAGCTTTGGGCTCAATAAATGTATGTTTAGGAATAAATTCAACTCTCACAATAGTTCTACCAAATAGACATCATTGTTAAGTCTACACATGAACAGCCCAATCCTCAGAAGCCAGCTAAAATCACACACTAGGTAAGTCAGTCCTGGTAGTCCTAGATCATACATGTTACCTCCCAACAATCTGTAGTTCTTGGGTCAAATTATCTAGTTTTGTGTTGCCTGTGATGTTACTCTTTATTGTTTTCTAGCCTTTAGTAAAGTTTCCCAGCTTTAAATTAACTATATTATGGGTTATTAAAGAAAATATCTCCAGAAGCTGGACTTACTTATCATAAAGACTTGGCAGTTTCCTTTCAATAGCGTTTGCTAATTTTCACAAGAACCCTGCTAATAAGGTATTAAGATCCTCATTTTACAAAAGAAGCAGTGGGAAGGGGTTGAGTAACTGCCTCCTTCCTTCAGCACAGTTGTATAGCAGGGCTCCAAATTGCAGTGGTTCCATCAATGAGTTCTGAAAGCACATACCCCCAGTTCTGAATCGTGGTCCACTCACTTAAATATATCTGATTTAGCTTCCTAATCTAGAGAAAAGAAGGAGTTCATTTCTCAACTCCTCACTGAGTTGTATAATATAAACAACATCTATACATGGAAAGTGACGAACATACTTCTCAGCTCATAATGTGTTCAATCTTGATAAATTCTAGTGCTGATGGTAGTGGTGGTGGTGGTAGGTGGTAACTGGTAGCAGCATTCCTACCGTGTACACAATGATATTTGAAGGATGAGTTGTCCAGATGGACATGGAGAAGGTAGATGAAAGCCCATTCTTACAGAAGATACAGTCTATGAAGGCATGAAAGAGGATGGCATGTTTGAACAATATGGCTCCAGGAGAGGCATGGCATCAGATGAAAAGAGAAAGGTATAAAAGACTGTGTTTGTTATGAAAAGGAGTTTTAAGTGGAAGAAAGACATGGGCAGATTTGCATTTAAGTCCAAATGTACTGAGCTCTTAGGGTTGAATCAGGAGACAGTTATGAAGACCAGGACACAATCAACAGTGAACACCTTAATTGAGGCTGGATTTGCAAACAGCAAGAAGGCACACAATTTTAAACTTTTGGGAAACAGACACGACAGGATATGACTGTGTCTTGAAGGGATCTAGAAAGCGAAGAGGCTAGGATCTTACGTGTTTAGGATAGGTGACTAAGTAGATGATCCAACCATTAAGAAAGACATTCAGAAGGAACACCAAACTTCAAGATGAGGCAGAAAATGAAAAATTGTATCAATGAATTCAAAACCCTTAGAGTAAAAACTCATCAGACAGCTAAATCTTATAGGACAAGAGATCAAAAAGTGGGTGGACATATATCTTCTTGTGTTTTTACTGAAACAACCTGACTTAATGGTCTCCGGGACAGGATTCCTGGGTTGTTTATCTTATAACGTAGTTCCTGGGCATGGTGTCTTTCCCCCAGAATTATGTCTGAGAGCTAGGTCTGAGACTGGTGCTGTTTCTTCACTTGAGCAGCAGAGGAGCTAGTTGGCTCGTATTTAGGACCATGATGTGAGAAATGGGAGAATGTTTAAACAGGTCAGTAGTATAAAACTCAGCGTGGGCCAGGCATGGTGGCTCATGCCTGTAATCCCAGCACTTTGGGAGGCCAAGGCAGGAGGGTCGCTTGAGCTCCGGAGTTCAAGACCAGCGGGGGCAACATAGTGAGGCCTTGTCTCTACTTTTAACTTAAAGGAAAATAAAATAAACTAAGCATGAAGATAGGTGCCAAGACAAAAGACACTATCTCACTCCCACCCAACACATGCATACACTAAGTGGAAACCAGGCAGACCTGTCTGGTCAATTCAAGTTGTTATTTCTCTGCCCTAATGCTCCCCATTTTAATCTGCTGAGTGAATATAGCTACATATAAGTTAAACATGTAATGTGAGTCCTCTATACAGGTTTGATCAGTCTACAATGGATAATTGAGTTAATGAATGAGAAAACCTTCTGAACTTCACAAGCTTTCTCATGCCTACCCCAGTGGAAGGTAATACTGTGTGTAAACTCAGAAAATGGAGTCCTGTTAACCAATGGTCTTCAAATTTTCTTGTGTGCTTACTCCTTGAAGGAATTTGGACAGACCACGAGGTCCTTTGCATATTTTTAAGTTGATAACAAAATGTTTTCAACAAATTTAAATAGTTGCAAAATGTATATAGGATAGTGTCAATAATGAATTTTTAAGATAAAACTATGAGTTTACTCTTTTAAATATATTCAGTGGAATATAATACTGTATGATTTCGACAAATCCTCATTCATTTCTAAAGTATCCACTAACAGCTGGGATCTGTGGCTCACGCCTATAATCCCAGCACTTTGGGAGGCCAAAGCAGGTAAATCACTTGGGCCCAGGAGTTCGAGACCAGCCTGGCCAACATGGCAAATCCCTCACCCCACTGTCTGTACTAAAAATACAAAAATTACCTGGGTGTGGCGGCATGCACCTGTGATCCCAGTTACTCGGGAGGCTAAGGTAGGACAATTGCTTGAACCTGGGAGGCAGAGATTGCAGTGAGCCAAGATCATACCACTGCACTCCAGCCTGGGCGACAGAGAAAGACTCTGTCTCAAAAATAAAAATCAAAATAAAATATCCACTAACAAGCTCTTCTTTAACAGTAAAAATTCTTATATTATTCCTTTTTTGCTCTTTATATACTTATTTCCATTCTACTGTCCTGTCATAATTCTGTCTTAATGTAACATATTGATGTTTAATGATATTTTTATTATTCTATCATAGTTTTCTATTGAAAAATATGTATGTAAACTGAAATCAAACTGTTATTTCTGTAACTATATAATTATGTGTTAAAGATTTTTCTTTGAGAATGTTGTCAATTTAAACATTACTATTGATTACAAATGATCAAAACGATGTAAAATACATTAACTATGTTGCTTAAATATCATTTAACATAACAAGTGACTGTCTGTTGTTATTGTTGCTGTAACAAATTACCACAAATTTAGTAGCTTAAAACAACTCATTTGTTATCTCACTGTTCTGTGCGTCAGAAGTCTCAGTCTGCTCAGTTTTGCAAACAAAAAATCAAGGGTTAGCAGGATTGAATTCCCTTCTGGAAGCTTGAGGAAAGAATCCACTTCCAGGCTCATTCAAGTTGTTGGCAGAATTCAGTTTTACACAGCTGTAGGAATGAGGTGCTATTTCCTTGCTGGCTGTGGGCTGGAGACCACCCTTAGCTCCTAGCACCTGCCCTCTGGTCCTTGCAGGTGGGTCTCAGGACCAGCAAGGGTACAACATATCCCTCTCACTCCACATCTCTCCTGCCTCTTCTTCCACTGCTGCATCTCTCAGACAGATGCTTCTGCTTCTACAGACTCATGTGACTACACTGGGTTCACCATAATTCAAGATAATCTTTCTATTTTAAGGTCAATTGACCCATCGACTGATTGGTAAATTTAATTCTGCAAAGTTTTCTCACAGCAGTGCCAAGATCAGTGTTTGACTGAATAACCAGGAGTCAGGAAACCTGGGGGGACATCTTTAGAATTCTGCCAACCACAGTAATCTGTTATTAGAAAAATAGCTTTTAATGAGATAGATGAGGCATTTTTTTTTTAAATTAGCCCATGTGTCTGTGGGTGAATATTACTCACTGCCAGGATGAGACACATTTTTAAAGATTGTATTTCTGTTTTTCACTTTCAAATATGTAAGTGCTGAGGAACTTTGTTCACATACATAAGTAGACAGGAATGGAAGGAGTTTTGTTATAGTAACACAACTGGTCTGTAAAAACCTTCTAAATTATTCTCAAGAGTATCATAAAGTGATATATCATTTGAAGTTTTCTTTTGTTCAATGATTCATCAACTAAAAAGCCACTGAGGGTCTCCTGCAATTCTGTTGAAACCAAACAATTAAAAGCCATCTGACATGCAACAGGATTCTTTACCCAATCATCTCATTCCCAATTTCTGGAACATGCAGTGGTCCCTCCTTCTCCATGGACCCCAGCAAATGCCTGAAGCAGTGGATAACACCAAATCCTATGTGTACTATGTTTTTTCTATACATATACACCAATGGTTAAGTTAATTTACAAATTAAACACAGTAAGAGATTAACAAGAACCAATAAGAAAAATAGAACAAATTATAACAATATACTATAATCAAAATTATGTGAATGTGGTCTCTTTCTCTCAAAGTACTGTAATATTTTCAGACTGTAGCTAACCACAGGTAAGTGAAACTGTAAAAAGAGAAACAGTAGATAAGGAGAGACTACTATGTGCCAAAAAGTCTGTACCATGCCCATTATTCTTTCATTTACGAAAACAATGAAACAATTTTTGGAGGCACAAATAAGTTTGAAAAGAAAGAAATGTTTCATTCCCCAGCTATAGCCACTATGTAAACAATACTTTTAAAGTAAATACCCATGTTCCAGAGGTGGGACTTGTCCCCACAAGCAACCAAAAACCCAACTATACAGAGTGAATGTCCAAGCCTGCTTTAATTATACATTCAGTAACAAGAAAAGATTCAGAAGTGGTTTAATCATAAAATCTACATTAACCTAAAATAAAAAGGATTTTTTTCAGATTGGCAACAATAACAATAATAAATAGACATACTCAATACCCCTCAAAACTAAAAAAGGAATACCTGCAAAAGAATATCTAGTCCAGTGGGCTAATGGGTTCTTTCAAAAGAAATGCAAGCTCTGTAGAAAACAACTGGCAGGACCGAGATAGACTGTTTGGAATTATGCAGGATCTATATTATCACATCAACCTCCTTACCGCATCCTGAGAGGCCACAAAGCATAAAACCAAAGCCAAAATTCTCTCTTAGCCCACCTTACACCTTACCTGTTGCCATCTCAAAAATAAACCTTGTGCCAGTTATCGATCCATTGCCTCATCTCCAAAATCACCCTTCATTGCCTGCTGTGCAAAAATGGATCTAGATGCTTTAATTTGTTTTTCTTTGCCAGTTGGCACAATATTAAACTTTGTCAGTAGAGGGCACTGGAGAGACATCACAGGAAGGAGTAGTTTTCTTCCTGGTTCAGGTGTGCTTTCTCATAAGGCTCCTGAAGCAGAGCTGGCTCTTCCAGCACCCAGCCCTGGCAGCGCCTACAGCATCTTCAGGGCTCAGCTCATACAGTACTCACAGCTTCTCCATGGCTAGCTCCTGCAGTGCATAGCAGTCAGCAGCACCTGGAAACCAGCAGCTTCTCTTTGCAACCCCTCACCAGGAGGCTTTGTAGCAGGGTGGCTCCACTGAGACACCTCCCCATCAACAGCTTTCCCTGGTACCCTAGAGGGTATACTTCCAGCAACTTCCACCAGAGCACGATCACAGCAACTTCCCTGCCATTCTATGGACCACAGCCATGCCTTCTACAACAAGGACTTGATCTGTACCTGAGGAACTGGGAGAGAGCTTCCTTCTTGGGTACCCTGCCCCAGCCCTAGGAATAGGGTTGCTTCCTGTATCTGCCATTCCTGTATTCTTTGCCATTCTCTTTACTTCCTCCTAGTTAATCCCATGTAACTCCAATTCCCTGTTATAATTAATAATTCTTCACATTAAACTTTCCCTGTGCAAATATCTGTGTGGTGCCCATTTCCTGGTTAGACCCTGATACAGCCCTAAAATCAGACACTTCCAAGGGGATTTGCCTTAGCTCAGCTAACATAGGTATGTCTCTTTAAGATTCACAGAGAAGGAAATTTTTTAAAGATGTCATAGTTTCTCTTTTAAACAGATCACTTTGTCTGAGACAAATTAATATTATTTTTAGCAAATTCCCTTATGATACAGAATGAATAATCCCAATTCATTTAACCTTTCTTCACAAACTCCTATTTGAATCATTCAGCATACTTTTCATTGGCGTTTTGGGATCTTCTAAATGTGACGAGGGGCTGTATGATCTCAGACAGACTTCCAGACATGCTGCTGTGCACTTCTGTTATAATAGTTACATTTTCACAAATTATGAAAAGTGAGAAACATGCCGATGCAAGGTAAAATTATTTAAATAGGTGGAAAAGACACTCTTGCTTTCATCTTTCTTTATTAAAAATGAAGTGTGGAAAGCAGAAGAGAAAAGAAAGAAAACCACAGAATGTTAGGCAACCTAATCAAAACTAGAAAAGCAGCTGGTGATGTCTAAATAATAAAATAACAACACAGAATTGTGAGCAAGGCATCTAAGGAGCTTTTAATTCTAACCTCAGACTTCTAAAAAGATTTCTAGTTGCCCTCAAGATTATTTGATGGAGCCTAAGGTACATATTAACCCATCATTTGAATTAATCCTGCTTTTGCTATTGTCTTCTGAAACGAGCCCAGAGAATACTTCTATCCATCAAGGTCATTTTCTGTGGCAAGGGCAATAGAACTCTGCAGCCAATGTAAGTTGATTCAGCAGCTGTAATAACATGAAGCCATCTGCAGCCCTACATTTAGTATGCAAATGAGAGAAAGCAAAGGTCTAGCATTAGATGCAAGATCTTAAATTCTGTATTTCTCCTCTCTGGCTTTCTATCTGTTTACCTCCAGTAGCATCTGATTCATTCTTTCTAACATCAAATAGTTATTGAACATCTGAGGATACAGACACAAACTAGAATAATAGGAGAAAGGTACTCTGGCCACTTGACATTTTCTTATTCTACCTAGTCTACCAACCTCCTTTTAAATTAATTTGCCTCCCTTAAAAGCCAAGACCAGCCAGTTGTTTACTTCCTCATTTCCCACTCCCAGGCCATGAAGCATTGTGGCTGTCTCAATGTTTCTGATGATCCTCTAGCCCCAAGCCCATTCCTATGCCAGCAGCTCAAAGCACTTGACTGCGACTCACTCAGTTTTGTGGAAACTGGGGCCATACAGCATTAAACCCTTCAACTTCGGTTCTTTCCTCCTCAACGTTTGTCCTGATTTGTTCTCATTTTTTCAAATTCCTTTTTGTCTGATCAATGACACCTATCTGGTAAAATATTCCTAACATTTTTCAAATTTGTGCTCTGAATGCATCTCTATAATTCCTCCCTGATGCAAGCCCTAATCAGCCCTCATTGGAAAGATGGCAATACGTTTATTGATATCATCTTGTATTGGTAAGTGTTCTTAGTTGCAAGTAAGAGAATCTTCATGTTCTGGTTAGCTGCAGAATCTGCAGAAGAACCAGGGATCGAGCTCTGGAGCTATGCATGCAGGAAAAATGTCCAACCATACCCTAGGGGCTGCTCAGTAAAAGCTCCAATGCCACCACCTCCTGGCATCTGGGAGGATGGAGACAATGCCAGAGACTCTGCCACAGCTGCTTCCAAAGAACCAGATATGTCTGTCACTGTACTTGCCACAAGAGCTGTTTTCCCACAGTTAGCCAACTCCTATCGTGGCTCAGTTCCAAATCCAAGTCTTGCACAGGTGCCTCTGAATGGTGTAACTGAGATCACACACCTGTACTCTAGCTTCAAGGGAGCCTAGGAATATGAGTTTCCCGAATTAAAGTTTGGAAAGGTAAAATTCACAATGTAGAATATTCATAAAATGTAGAAAGTACTCAACAATGTTGGGCTGCCACAGAAGCAAAAGACCACTAAATATACCCCTTCAATCCATCTTCTAATATAAAATATAATTATTTTATTACTATTTTTAAAAATAATTTTATGGATTCCCTTTTACCCAAGATTAATGTAAGCTGCTAAAACAATATGTAAGCATTTGCATGGTTTTGCCTTCTTTTCTTCTGTTCATTCCCTATTATTTCATTCTCGTAAAAAACTAAAGCATTATAAGATTTTTTAAACCCCCTGGTGGTTTATGACTCTCTGCCCTTGCATGTGCCTTTTTTCCTGCATAGAGTGTTCTTTTCCCTTCAAGTCTCTTCTTAGAGCATATATTGCAGGCCAATCTGTGGACTATGCACTAGAAAAACAAAAATTAATAATGAGCTCCCACCTCAAGGGTTTTAGCAGGGTGAGAGAGATATGTAAGCAAACAGTATGAAAACATAAAGCTACTCCTGGGATAGAGTGGTGCTGTTGCGCAATCCGATAGATCCCTGTCCAGAGAACTATGTAGACTTGGATAAGGAGGTTAATCACTTCTGTTTGGAATGGCAGAGATAAAGAGAGTCAGGAAAGGTGTGGCAGGATAATATTTTCAAATATTAATACTTGGGGACTTTTTGATACCTGATATTTCCCTCTGATTCTCTTCCATGTCAACAGAAGTACCTTATAAGCTTTATGGCTTTTCTCATTCAAAACTCTAAGCCCTTAGGATCAAGATCACAAACCAGACGTGCCTGAAGTGTATGCACCCTACAGACATGATTTGTTTGGCTCAAATGCTGTTTTCATTCATGTAGAATTAGTTGCCAACACAAAAAATTTAACAATTTCATGTAAGACTAAATTTCCAGCTTCTCTTGAAAAATCTGGAACTTATGCAAACTTTAGGTTCACAAGTTTCGTGGCATCAATCAGCTGGAGCTGTGTAGTGGCTGCACCTTTAAATATACCCAGTCCCCACCACTCCCTGTTGTCTCCTACACTCACCTGTTTCACCTTTTTACACTAACTACCTTACCCCAGTAGGCATTTTAAGTTTCAACACATGCCTTAGAATAACTGAGATGGTTTTTAGAGGAGCTAACTGTGAGAAGAGGATTCTGGAATATAGATAAATATCAGTAAGACTAGGACTTCTCACCCATCATAGAAAGAGCTGTTGCCTGGCTAGGAGTGGAACAGAATAGCAGTCTGTGGATCTGAGAGCAGTAAGAATGCAGCCCACCTTCATGGCCATATTGCTTCAGAGATTCTAGCCCCCAGCAATGCATGATTTGTTGTGAGCCTATAGTCAGAACGCACTGAGAACCTGATCAAAACCTCCATACCCCAAGAATGCCATGAAAGAAAGTATCAGACAGCTGCTGGAGCTGCTGAAGCTATCAGGAAAAGGACACAGATGGTTGTGAGCAACCTGGGTAACCAGGTTTGAAGACTAACGAAAAGACTTTTTTCTTTAATTTTATTAAACAAGCATTTATATAGCGCATATTATATGCCAGCCCTTTTCCAATTACTTTATCAATATTAACTTATTTAATCTTCATAATAACATAGTGAAATAAGTACTGTTGCTATTCCAGTTGTCAAATAGAGAGACTGAAGCATGGGGAAGTTAAAAGAGTTGCCCAAGTTCACACAAGTAATGAGAGATAAAGCTGAGATCTAGCCCCAGACAATTTCTCCAGACCTCCTGCTCTTCCCACAACCTGGTGCTGTATCTTAAGAGAGGACGACAGGCAGGCTCAGTCCTCGGAAAGCTGCAAGGGATGGAGTGTAGGGTGCAGCCAGATACAAACATTAGACAGACAGAAGCATGCCTCCTCCCACGTAATAAGAGGGACAGAAAAGGTGGAAGAAGCACAGGTTAGGACCAGGAGGAGTTTTTCTCTGAAAAAAAAAAAAAAAAATTCAACTTCTATTTTAGATTCAGGGGGTAAATGTGCAGCTTTGTTATATGGGTCTATTGTGTGACACTGAGGTTTGGGGTATTAATGATTCCATCACCCAAGTACTGAACATAGTACCCAATAGGGAGTTTTTCAGCCCTTGTCTCCTTCCCTTTCTCCCCTCCCAGTAGTCCCCAATGTCTATTATTTCCATCTTTATGTCTATGAGTATCCAATGTTTAGCTCTCACTTATAAATTAGAACATGTGGTATTTGGTTTTCTGTTCCCGCATTAATTTGTTTAGGATAATGGCCTCCAGCTGCATTCATGTTGCAGCAAAGGACATGACTTCATTCTTTGTTATGGCTGCATAGTACCCCATGATGTCTATGTACCACATTTTCTTTATCCAATCCACCATTGATAGGTGCCTGGGTTGACTCTATGTCTTTGCTATTGTGACTAGCACTGCAATGAGCATATGAATGCATGTGTTTTTGTTTTTTTTTTTTTTTGTAGAATGATTTATTTTTCTCCAGGTACATACCCAGTAATGGGATTGCTGGGTCAAGTGGTGGTTCTGCTTTTAGTTCTTTGAGAAATCTCCAAACTGCTTTCCACAGAGGCTGAACTAATTTATACTCCCACCAACAGTGTATGCATTCCCCTTTTCCACAGCCATGAAGAGTTTTTCATCTGGTGACTTCTATTTATTTTTCTCTAAAGTAAGAGATAACACTGTTTGCTGAGATGAAGGTAGAGGCAGAAGGAGCATAATTTGGGGAAGAGTAGAAAATGTTTAGCCACTATGAACAATGAGGGGACAGCTGGCCAGAGAAATGCATGGGGCTGGCTAGCTGTGTGGAGAAACCAGCTGAAGCTGGTAACTGCCTATGCATGACGATTGCCATCAAGGCTGGCAGCACAGTCTGCAGGGCCAAGTGCAAAATGAAAATGTGGGGCTCCTTCTTCAAAAATCAGGACAAAAAGGGCCACTAAAGATAGTAAAATAAACAATTTTTTTTCCTTTCTACATAGTCTCTCTTGTCTTGTCCTGATGTTTGCTATATGCTGTGTGATGTCACCCTCCCTCCCTCCTGCAGGGAGATACTCTTTGGATGAGTGTGGAACCTCTCAGACCCAGAGCCTCTGACTCCATGTGTGTGCTTGTGTGCATGTATATATGTGTGTGTGTGTGTGTGCATGTGTGTCCCACCAACTAATGGTTTCCCTTCCACCAGCCCCAGGACCAATATCCCTTCCCACAAACCCATCCCAGCCTACAGCAGATGGGCACCCACCAAGGGACGGACTCTACACATGGAAAAGCACTGGGCACCTGCATAGCAGGTGGGGAAGGAACCCCACCACCTGAGTCACTAGCAGGTTTTGCATTGCAACCAGCCTGGGAGGAGGACAGCCACAGCCATACCCCACCCCAGACAGGGTGGGCACTGGCGCCAACCTCTGGGAGCAGAGCAGAGGACAAGGTAGGGAGCAGGGAGTGGGAAGCAGGAAATGGGGAGGCCATTCATATGAATCACAGCAGCCCCTCAACAAAGGGGCTTTTAGATTCTAGCACTCCAACCAAAACATCTGCTGCCTCCCCAACTAGGGAGTGCAGTCATTCAGGCCGGGGGCTTCTTTCACTAGGATGAGCTCCCCAGAAGAAATCTCAGGCACCAAACACAAGCAGCTGAACATGTAACAACACAGTTTCCAACAAGAACAGGTACATGGACACACCAAAATCCAAACAGAAGATAATTTCCTGCCTAACTTGAAAGAGTGGAGATTATGAAACCCGAGAAAAGAGAACTTGTGTAGCCTTAGCATCCAAATAGCTATGGCACTTCAGAAAAGCTTGTGTTTAAGGAACATTTTCTAATTCAATCCTTGCTTCCTCATTCACACGTCCCAATAATTTTTGGTCTTCTTAATCAGGTACTTCACCTTGTGGCCATCCAGTCATGTGCAGAACAAACATCTTGCTCCCCCAAATTAAGGTGGAAATAAGCTTGTGGATTCATTCTCTTCTGGAAGGTCAGGTGCTAAGTAACCTGGTTTTGCTAATTCGTGTCTCAAATATCTACCCGTGAAGTTTCTATCCTACTCCAACAGTGAACATTTCAAATTTACTTTATAGAATCAACTTTCATTTTCTCAGAGAGTTTTGATTAACCTAATCCATTACTAGTTTCAACTGGGAAGAAAATTTCTTTAAATTAGACAAATTTTTGGAGCATTCTCAGACAGATTCAGTTTATAATATACTAATAATAAAAGAGTCCCTGTTGAAGAGGAAACTTCTGATCGAATACTCTTGGAAGATTCTGCCCAATTTAAAAATCTCTTTGAAACATTAGAAAACGATTGAAAACTAAAAAGACCACTCTAGCATCATGTCATCTCATGCTTTCTCTGTGGAGGCTTAAAACAGATATGGCAAGATTTATGCTCTCATATTTCTCTTTGAAATTGGCAGTAAAAAATTAGTAGTTATGCAATTTAAACAAAAAATAGCTTTAAAAATTATAGGCCCTTCCAAAATTGATTGAATTTGTAGAAAAATGTGTATCTTTTTATTGCCTCTGAACTCAAGGAAACTGAACTGAATGAATGCCTATATTGAACCAAGAATAGCAGTCTATTTAAACTGTGTGAAATAGTGCTGATTTTCATGGCTCTTAACTAAAAATTCATTTCCCTCACTCTTAAGCCCAAATCACATTCAATTCTATTACTGTATGAAATGATTGTGACTTGAAGACTTTTATAATCTAACTTTTGCTGATGACCAATATGCTCTAAAAAGCGGAGCTGCCTTCTCCCTAAGAGAAATGGGAGTGGGGTTAATCCAGCTTATTTGAAGGGCTGCTAACTCCCTGCCCCATCCATCTTGGCTTAATGCAGGCCAGAGGTATAAGCATTATTCTTAGAACCTTTGAACTGGGTGAGGCTGTAGAGATCATCTAGTACAATGTCCCATTTGCCTTATGGATTTCACACACTTGCAAATGAATAATTCTTTTTCCAAATGCACAACAAGTTACAAAAAATAACCTCAGGGAACCAGAGGTGCACGACTGGATATGTAGAAATGGTAAGCATTTTCTATATTAACACATAAGTGGAAAGAAATAATTTCTATTTTTGTCAAATTTTAAAGAAATCACTCCTAATTGATCATTAAACTTTAAATATTGAATTTTATCCAAGTAAAATCAGTATTTCTTACACAGATATTGTATACGTATATACACATACATATAGAGTGTACATATATAGCCATATATATGTATATCTCATCATGTAAAAGATATAGACTAATATGAATTCATGCTAATATTTCTCCCAAAGAATAATAAGAAAAAAGAATATCCTATTCCCTTCTTAAAGGAAAAATGCTTGATTTTAAATAGTGTTAATGCTATAGTTGTTATAGTAATTTCTCCCTTTTCAGTACACAAAATGGCAAATACTAGAGAATTTTTAAATGCTCAAAGTAGAATCTCAATAGATCATATCCCAAAACAGTCAACAGTTTGGGGCAGTTGATTATTCTCCTCCCTGAAACACTGTCTCCATTTGCTTTGCAGGACACCACGCTCACCTGTTTGTCCCTCTACCCATTGGGTACCTCTTCTGAGTACCCTTTGCTAGTCTTTCCTCTTATTCCCAACTTCTCAACATTGAAGTTACCCAGGACTCTTTCCTGTGCTTCTTCTCTTCTCCACTTGTTTCCCCAGTGATCCTTTCCAAGCTGATGGCTTTAAATACCATCTATTCATTAGGGATTCTAAATTTATATAATATCTCCAACCCAGAACTCTACGCTCAACTTCAGAGTCAAGATTTCAACTACCAACTTGACACCTCCGTTTGAATGTCCAGTAGGCAACTCAAATTTAACATACACACAACTGAGCCTTAAACGTTCTTTGTCTTGAATCATCCCCATCTAAGTTATTGGCAATTCTATCCTTCCAGACATGAGGTAAAGACCTCGGAACTGTCTCTAACTTCTCTCTTTCTCTAATACCCCAGATCCAGGCTGTCAGCAAAATCTATTGACTCACCTTTGCAATAAATACAGAATTCAACCACACCTCGCCACGTACATCACTCTTACCCTCATCCAATCCACCATCAACTCTGCCTGGACTATTTTAACATCTGCCAGAAGGGTGTCTTTGATTCTACCAACTCTTTTTTTTTTTTTTTTTTTTTTTTAATGAGACAGAGTCTCACTCTGTCGCCCAGGCTGGAGTGCAGTGGCGTGATCTCGGCTCACTGCAACCTCTGCCTCAGGTTCAAGCAATTCTCCTGTCTCAGCCTCCTGAGAAGCTGGGATTACGGGAGTCTGCCACCATGCCCGGCTAATTTTTGTATTTTTAGTAGAGGCAGGGTTTCACCATGTTGGCCAGGCTGGTCTCAAGCTCCTCACCTCAAGTGATCTGCCCACCCCGGCCTCCCAAAGCGCTGGGATTACAGGCGTAAGCCACCGTGCCGGGCCCTGCTTCTACCAATTCTTAATACTGCAACCAAAATTATCCTTTTAGTCTTACCTAGTCTTGCTAATCTGTGTCCCAAGTATCTACTTTTGACATTCCTATCCTACTCCAATAGTAAATACTTCAAATTTACTGAAGTCAGATTATATTATACCTCTGCTTAAACCCCTCCAGTGGCTTCCCAGTTCACTCAGAGTAAGCCATATCTTTACAATGGTCCATGAGGCATGATTTGTATGAACCTGGGTACATACACACACACGCACATCTCCTACTGCTCTCCTCCTTTTTCTGCTCTTTTCTATAATGGCCTCCTGACTGAGTCTCAAAGACTCAAGATATCCTCCTGTTTCCAGGGACTTTTCACTAGCTGTTCCTTCTGCTCTTCCTCAAAGAGGCGCAAAACTCCCTGAACCTCCTTTGCTCAAATATCACATTCTTAAGTCTGTCCTGATTAATCTATTTAAAGTCCAATAGCCCCCATCTCCCAGAACTCACTGGCCTCCAGCTATGGCCTGAATGTTGGTGTCCACCCAAAGTTCATATGTTGAAACCTAATCATCAACATAATATTTTTAGGAAGTGGAGCCTTTAGGAGGTAATTAGGTGATGAGCGCAGAGCTCTCTCATGAATGAGATTTGTGCCCTTATAAAGGAGGCCCCAGAGAACAGCCCTGACCTCTTCTGTCATGTGAGGACCAAAAAGAAAGCACCATCTTGGAACTAGTAGGCAGGCCCTCATTAGACCCAATCTATTGACACCTCGATCTTGGACTTCCCAGTCTCCCAAACAGTGAGAAATAAATTTCTGTTGTTTATAAGCAACCCAGTCTTTGGTATTTTATTACAGCAGCCAAGTTGACCAAGACTACTTCTTTCTTGCTTTCTTTTTTCCCTTTATCATTTATCAGTTTTAAATATATTTTGTAAATTGCTTATTGAGTTTATTCATTTTCTTTCTTGCACACTAGAATGCAAGCTTCATGAGAAGGGGGATTATCTGCTCTGCTTACTGGTATTTCTCTAATACCAAGGTCAGTACCTAGCAGTACTCAATAAATGACTGTTGAAGTAAATTCAAATATAAACTTTAAACAATAATATAGTATGAAATACCTCTAGGGTAAATTTTGTTTTCTTAAAATTAGATGCTTTTAAAATTATAATCCTTAATTTTTGCACATTTAAATATTCTAAAGATTCTTCTTTCAGCTACAAATTAGAAAAAAAAGAGATATAAGATAAAGACAAGTAAAAATGGTGAATATATTTTTGTAACTTACTTTGGTTCGATTTTGTATCTTTAGAGAAGCTAATGAATTGATTTTTTCTGACCTTGGCCAGAATTTTATATATCAGCTACAAGCCTTTTCCAGCTTTAAAAAGTTACCTTTCCATTAAACAAAAAGATATCAAAATAAAGGGTGACTTGCTCTAAAGCTATAATTTGATTAAAATACAGCCAGAAAGATCAATAAAGTTAATATGGATTTGCAGACTGTATTCCAGAAATCTGTCTGCCAATCAGTCTAATGGAATTACTCTTACCTTATTGAGATCCTATTGAATATTTGAGCTCAAATGTTCATAAAGAATGCTGTGCTATTATTTAAAAACCAATTACAAAGTATTTGGTTATTACATCTACCACCTGATATTAAGGAACCAAGATCAACAAGATTTTACAGTCTGTCTCTCTCACATACACAAATGTATGTCCACAAGGCACAAACACAAATAGGCTGAAATTTTTTACCACAAAAGGAAAATATTTAACTCCATTTTCAAAGAGTGAAGACCAGAAAATAAATTACACATTTAAATTCAGAAAGATAATTAGAGAAGTAGAATGGGACATTTCTCTGATTTTAAATCTAATGCTTAGTTCATAATTAGAAAAAGCATTGTTCTTTCAAGAACAATATAAATAACAGACTATGCTAACTATGCCAAAGAAAACTCAACACTGTTCCCACTATTTGTCATCTACTCATAGCTCACAAACACAGCGGTAATAAAATTAAAAAACTGAAAATCTGGGTGGAAGGGTAAGAGAATTTCTGGAGATTTCAAAAGTAGGAATCCAAAAGAGCTGATGCTTTCTTCACAGCAGAAGAGAACTTTTCAGGTAATGTCCAATCTGTATGTTGGCCTCTTCTGCCACTAAACAAAAGAAAGTACACACATAGACCAATCTTCTTCACTACAAGACATAGAAAGTAATGACTCGCAGGGAACAGACTAGTATTACTACTTCAGTGGGTTTCACCAAAAAAGAACATTGGAAGAGAGCAAATGTCCTCATTCTCTCGCACCATAGCTGAGCTAACACAAAGGATCAGGTTATCAAGACATTCACACGAATCAAGGATCTTACCTAGTATCAAGCTTACTAATTTAAGCTTGAGAATATAAATGACTAAGATGCACATACACAGCAAAGAGACGTTTGATGTTTCAAGTACAGCTCTCCAGATGCTTATTTTTTGTCTCAGTTGTACCTCTGGCCCAGACAATAGATACTTCACCTGCTCTCCAGGTGAAGCACAGTTTTCTCTCATAGCAGGGGGCATTTTAGGTTAGGAAACATCTCTGAGTTATTTCCAGAAAGTTACATCTGAGGCATCTTCTAGGAAGCTGTGTCTCATAAATCCACAGATTCTGAGTTTGTTTGCTGTAGGCATTTTAAACCAGAGACATCTTACTAAAACATTCCACAGATAAGGACTTCCCTTCTATAAATTATCATTTGTTATGCTGGTTACTGACATGTTCACAAGGATACTGTGCCTGGCCTCCTGTCTTCTCTCCTTCTTGGGTATGTACACCATCTCCTCATAAAGGGAAAGAAACAGATCACAGGTCTTCTCCTTCCTCCTGGTATTGATCTGTGAAATAGCAGAAAAGAAATAGCAGTAACTATTACTATGGAAATATAGTTAATAATCACCCAATACTTAGTTTGAACCTCTTAAGCAAATATAGACAAAGTATCTAAAAATTATTTACAATTGGTAGACAAGTTTTTATATAAGGAAGAAACTTTCCAAACTCAACAAATTTGAAATAGCATGATGGATCAGGAAACAATGCCCCAAAAGACAACAAAACACATGGTCTTGATAAAATCAACATGGAGCTAATGCACTTAGTGCTATATGTTATTTGTAATTGTTGTCCACAAAATTATGCTTAAATTAAACATGTATTAAATTGTATCTACTGCGTGGGCACTGTTTTTCTCAAGAAGTCTCATTGCTATTAAAATGGTTCAAATTTAGTGGTTCCCTCCTGGAACTGTTAAACAGAATCAGGTGGTTTACCAAAACACTTGCAGTGTCAAGATTATGGTACCCAAAGCTGGTTTTTAAAAATTATGCTGTGTTGCTGCTGGTGTGTGGTGTCCATCATACACTCTAATTATTTTCATAAAGTTCTCCCAGGTACCATAAAGAGCAAATTAAACATGCAAGGCCTTTACTCTCAAGAAAATTACAGCTTAAAAGAGTCAACAAACTGAGAAATCAGGAAAATGACTGTTTCGACTCAGACCCAGCTGAACTGACAGATGTCATTAAAACAAATGATTAGACCACAGAAGGATGTGCTGTTCATGGATAATGGAGACCTAAATGCTGTCTTTGCTACTAACTATCTGTTGGGTCCTCGTGCACCACTTCCGTTTTCTGCATCTCGATTGTATCCATGAAATAACAAAATTTGGATTAGATGATGCTCAGTCTGTTCAAAGTCTAAGCTTATGGAAGAAATACGTAAAGTAAATAGATAAACTTGGCATTCATGGTGTTGGTATTATGGAATGTGTCATTAACTCCCAAGAACTGAGTGCTGCACCATGTGCATTTTGTTTGAAAAAAAGAAACATATTCTTTCATTTATTAAAAATCATATGCATGCCCAGCACTTTGGGAGGCCGAGGCGGACAGATCACGAAGTCAGGAGATCGAAACCATCCTGGCTAACACAGTGAAACCCTGTCTCTACTAAAAATACAAAAAAATTAGCTGGGCGTGGTGGCAGGCGCCTGTAGTTTCAGCTACTCGGGAGGCTGAGGCAGGAGAATGGCATGAACCTGGGAGGCAGAGCTTGCAGTGGACCAAGATCGCGCTATTTCACTCCAGCCTGGGCGACAGAGCAAGACTCCGTCTCAAAAACAAAAACAAAAACAAAAACAAAAAAAATCATATGCATGAAGAAAGAACTTGAAGTATCTTGGCTCTGGTGCTTCTGTAAGTGTAATATAACTGTGGTTCATATTTTGGTCCCCAGTTATTGGAAGGCCATGAGCCCTGACCTTAGCCTTGTACTCAGCAGGCTGTTTAAGTAAAGTATTCTAATAAGTTTTATACCTTTAGTTAGGTCAAATACAAAAAAAAAAAAAATAGCCCGTTTGCCAAAAAAGCAGAAACCATTTCAAAACATTAAAAGAAACATTCAAAAATATTAGGGAATGCATCCATATGTTCTGGTCAAAATACTCCCACAAGGAGCCAAAGCCAAACTAATTTTGTGGACATTTGAAGGTTTGCTGTTAGTGTAGTCCCACTTGTAGGGCATGGAGAAGACAAGGGGTCCATGTGCTCTTCCCAACCCTTACCAGCATGAAAGAGAACCCTGCTGAGGAGCTAAGATGCTAAACCTTAGCCTAAGCTAATGGCAGAAGTTATGTAATTGTTTTCTCTGACTCTAAAAATAAAGAGAAGGGGCAGAAATTCAGCTTAAGTCTTTTTTTTTTTTTGACACCTTATAATGGCAGAAACATTTGAATTTCCTAACTGGTGCACAAGAGAGAGGAAGAAAGCAAGATGGGTAGAGATTTAAATTCAATTCTTTTTTTCTATTGTCTGAGACTACAGCATCAACAACTGGCAATTGAGAGAAGAGATACATCATTATACTTATTTATAGCATTAACTACTTTACATTCATCCACACAAGTGAAACTGTAAAAAAAAAATTATAAAGGGAGTGTGTGGTTCTTTCATTAGCTTGTCTGTAATACTGGATTGGTCCATAAATTAATGTGTATAAGAGGATGGGGGAAAAAAGGATTCAAAGCTCTGCCATTCTAATTACAGCTCTTTAAATATCAAAAGACACAAAGAAAGATTCCTTTTGAAAAGCCTACCGACTCTCTTGGCAAGACACTATTAATTACTTGCATAAATCTGCAGTTTGTACACCCAGAGTTATGGGTGACATTATTATATTATCTGAGCTTTTAACAGTCCCTGTTGGTCTCAGGGTGTTTCTTTAAACTCTTGTTTACCAAGCGATCCCTTTGTAAACTTCAGCTTCCTGCTCAGAGGGAATGAGCAGAGCTCTGAGACAACAGGTACCTTTGAGCCACTCATATTATCTACAACTCACACAATTCAATTAAAGAAACTGTACTATGTGAATTATTAAATTAGGCTTGAGATCACCATGGGCAGTAATAATATCACAATCTTATTTAAAAACAACACATACAGCTTCCATAAACAAACTGTTTATAAACAAACCACATGGGCAATGGAAAATACAAGTAGGCTTCCCATCTAAATTAATAGGTAAAGCCCCAGAGAAATGACATCTAGAGAAATAATTATAGCTTAGAAAACATTTGCCTCCAAATTTCTAACTTTTATGTATACACTTAATCAGAATTGCTCTTTTGAACATCCATTGCATAGAAAGTTAACAGAATTAAAATCTGGCCCATGGCTCTATATTTTTGCAATAAATACATACTCTAGAGAACATTCTCCAAGCTGCTTTAGAGGACAGAGGGGAAGTGTGCTGCTTGATAAAATTCAAAGCAGCAAATGTGTCCCCTGTTGTGCCCAAGTGCCAAGTTTCAGCTTTAATCATGCACCAGAATGTTTTGCAAAATATTTAAAAAGGGAAATAGACTTATGACCAAACTGGATTGGTCCACATTATCTATTTGGGGAGAAAGAAGCAGGGAAAGCACACAACAAGTCAAAACCTAAACTGTCTGAAGGACCCCATGCCAAGGAGGAAGCGGTAGGTACTCTTTCTCGTGGGCTCCCCAATGCAAAACCAAAGCTTAAGCTTCCTTCCAGTCAGACCCTTGTAATGACTGTGAGTGTCAAACACTCAAAGGTTGATCCAAGGCAAGTCTGCTCTTACAGCAGTTAAACCTGATGAGACACCATTTAGTAATACAAGTTTATGTGTTCCTCCTAATTGGCCAACAAGCCCATCAATTATAAGGCTTGGCCAACAGCCCAATTCTATTGACATCATGAAACTCAATCATGTAACAAAATGGAACTGGTCCTTTTAATCTTCTCAGTCTTTTCTGCTTTTAATCACATAGATGAACATGGGAATACTTTGAAGTTTGGAGTTATGGGGGAAGGTCAAGAGTGTCCAGATATACGTGTCAGTAGATAAATCTAGGTGAATATAGATTGACTCAATAATAGACATTATAAGACAAAAACAGGTGCCATCTTAAGCAGATGCCTATATATTTGTTAATAACTTGCTGGGAACTATTCACACTGGCAAAGATACAGAGTCAACCTCAATGACCATCAACAGATGAATGGATAAAGAACATGTAGTACAGGCTGGACACGATGGCTCATGCTTGTAATCCCAGAATTTTGGAAGGCCAAGACAGGAAGATCACTTGAGCTCAGGAGTTCCAGACCAGTCTGGGCAACATAGCAAGACCCTGTCTCTACAAAAACAAAGGAAGGAAGGAAGGAAGGAGGGAGGGAAGGAGGGAGGGAAGGGAGGGGAGGGAAGGGAAGAGAAAGGAAGGGAAGGGAAGGAGGCCAGTATATATATACAATGTAATACTATTTGGCCATAAAATAAAATAAAATCATGTCATTTGCAGCAACATGGATGAAACTGGGGGTCATTATGTTACATGAAATAAGCCATGCATCCAAAGGCAAATTTCATGTTTTCTTACTCATATGTGGGAACTAAAAAAGCTGATCTCATGAATAGAGAGAGTATAATGATATATACTAGAGCAGCAGTCCCCAGCCCTTTTGGCACTAGGGACCAGTTTCATAGAAGACAGTTTTTCCACAGACCGGTGGGGGCAGGGATGGTTTGGGGATGATTCAAGTGCATTAAATTTATTGTGCACTTTATTTCTATTATTACTACATTGCAATACATAATGAAATCGTTATACAACTCACCATAATGTAGAATCAGTGGGAGCCCTGAGCTTGTTTTTCTGCTCAGGGGAAATCTGGGGATGATGGGAGGCAGTGACAGATCATCAGGCATTAGATTCTTGAAAGGAGTGTGCAACCTAGATCCCTCACATGCGCAGTTCACAATAGGGTTTGCGCTCCTGTGAGAATCTAATGCCACTGCTGATCTGACAGGAAGCGGAGCTCAGGCAGTAGTGCTCATTCACCCACTGCTCACCTCCTGCTGTGCAGCCCAGTTCCTAACAGGACACCAGTCAGTACCAGTCCATGGCCTGGGGGTTGCGCCCCCCTGTACTAAAGTCTGGGAAGGGTGGGGAGTGGGGGCAGTGAAGGCAGGCTGATTAATAGATACAAACATATGGTTAAATAAAAGGAACAAGTTATAATCATAAAAAATAATAAGTGCTAACATTTGATGGTAGAGTGACTATAGATAATGGCAGTATATTGTATATTTTGAAATAGTTAAAAGAGAGGACTTGAAATTTTCACAACACATAGAAATGATACATGATATATCTCCAGGTGATAGATATCCTAAAACCTCTGACTTGACCATCACACATTCTACACATATAACAAAATATCACATGTACCTCATAAATATGTATAAATATTATGTATCGATGAAAGAAATAAATCACTGGGGACTCCCAATGCCTCCTGGAGAAAGGCTGCAAAACTTTCCAGCTAAAAGATATTCTGTCAATGTGCTGAAGCAACTCCTTTATTTTACTGATAAGGAAATACATAGGGAAAGTGCATGGTTTTTTCAAATGTTCACAAATAATTGGTAGTAGAGTTACCATTCAAGCTCAGATTTATCTTGTACTCAAGGAGTTTTCTGCTATTATGCTGAGAGTAGAAACAGATTCTTAAATTTAGCAACTGTTTTTTATTATGGTGGCCATGACTAGCTAAGTAAATACAAAAAGAAAAGAAGACATCAAAGTTGAAACAATAAAGATAAACATATTGTGTGGTGGAAGATGTTTTATTTTTTGGTGTGTTTTTTTTTTTCTTTTTTTTTGGAGACAAGGTCTCACTCTGTCACCCAGTCTGTAGTGCAGTGGCACCATCTCTGCCCACTTTAGCCTCAAACTCCCAGGCTCAAGTGATCCTCTCACCTCAGCCCCCAAAGTAGTTGGGACCACAGTAGTGTGCCACCAAGCCCGGCTAATATTTTTGTATTTTTTGTAGAGGATTTTACCATGTTACCCAGGCTGGTCTTGATCTCCTCAACTCAGACAATCTGCCCACCTCAGCCTCCCAAAATGCTGGGTTTACAGATGTGAGCCTCTGCGTGTGTGGAGAACATTTTTAAGACTGTCTGGAAAAAGAAATAAGAGTCACAGATTGGATCATGTCACTGTCTTACATTTCAATGACATTTTTATTGCTCCTATAAGCTTGGATTCAAACTCCACCCTGGCCTTCCAGGTTCTGCCCCAGCCTTCTCTCCAGTCTACTCACATGACCTTCTCCTTCAGCTTCTGCATTCCTAGGCCATCAGACTTCTAGTTGGCAGTGGTAGCATATTATCATCTTCCTCCCTAGACCATTTGTCCTTGGTGTCTAGCCTAGAGCCAGTCATGCAGCTGGTGTTCAGAGTATGTTGAATAAATGTGTGAAATCATACAGGTAAAAATGCATGGAATATTTTCAGGATGTAAACCACTATTAAAATATAAGGTGTTTCTTCCTTGAGAAGACTTTAAAAGTTCATGGAAAAAATGGAATTAAAAAATAAAAATAAAAACTATAAACTTTATTGAATGAAAATGGATGTCCTTTAAAGATTTTTTAAGATTAGGAAACAGAGAAGCCAGAAGGAGCCAAATCAGGACTCTGAGGTGGATCTAACGATTTCCCAATGAAACTCTCATAGCCCTTGTTTGATGAGAAGAATGAGCAAGAGCATTGTCGTCAGTAAGGACTCTCAGGTGAAGCTTCCAGGCTTTTTTTCTGCTAAAGCTTTGGCTTTCTCTAAACACTCTCATACTAAGCAGATGTTATTTTTCTTTGGCTCTCCAAAAAGTCAATATAAACTTTTTGTAAAGCATCAAATATTTCATCATCCTTCCACCCAAGTTTTATCGTAAATTTGATGTTTGCTTTTGCTTTGATTTTAGCAAAATTCATGTTTCTCTGATAGGGGCTCTTTTCAAACTGATGTCATATCCTTCTTAATGCCTCAAACTAGATCCTATTCAGACATGTTATATTAAGTTAGTATGGGCTTATTTTGGTGTGAAAAAATTTTGAAATCCATGTATAACTTTTTCATAATACTCATTTTCCATGAACTTTTTGATAACCCCTCATATTTATTTCTTAATGCATTTGGAATTTGATTTTCACACACAACTTTTCAGGGACCTATTTATGGCCTAAAGATGCATGCGTTGTATTACACTATGATATCTGGATGAGCCAGGGTAATTTAAAATGCACTAGTTTCATCACCTCTCACCCAGTTCTTGTACTAACCAAACTGAGCATTCTTAACTCTAACTCCTATTAAAGAAAAAGAAGGATATTTCTTGTCCAGTAAGCAAAAAAAAATAGGCATGAACTATTCAACTCCTTTATTTTCCCATCCCTGGCTGTGAGGCAGGGTACTCTCAGTCACACAGTCATCCTCTGAGGACAAATGTGTGTGATGGCAAATATGATGTCACTGGCCCACCTCCAAACATGATTTGATGGATTGAGCTGAATTTCTGCCAAGGGTCCACTCTAGGGATTGCAGAAGGTGTCCTGGACATTATCCAAACAGAAAGCAAGGGCCAGCCACATCTTGAACCCCGAAGGAGACTTGATTCTCCCCCATTGGTTCCCACCTGCTCTTCACTATCAGAGTGGAGCATGCTCCCCATTGGCTCGTCCCCAAATGCTGTTCAATCAATCAGGAGGTGGACTTACCTCATAAATGTGTGTGTGTAAATATATATATATATATTTACACACACACACACATTTGTTAGTGTGTGGTGTGTAGGTAAAAGGATTAACTGCTTTATCTTGATGGAGGTGCCATGTGAATCAAAGCATTTTAATGTCCAAGTCATGCTGTCCAGTATAGCATTATTTCTGCTTGATTTATTTTAAAAGCCCACACAACTAGTATCTTAAGCTAAGCATTTCATTTGTTCATTTAAGAAGCTGTGTGTGTGTGTATGTGTGTGTGTGTGTGATATCCCACAAAGTCTCTATGCTAATGCAGTTTACCTCCTAATTGAGAGAGACAGACAATAAGTAAATACATGTCAAAAGTGATAAGTGCTAAAGAGAACAGAAAAGCAGAATAAGAGGAAGATGATGGGGCTGAGGGAGGGAGGGCCAGATTGAATGGATGGTGGTCAGGGAAGACCTGGTGGATAAGCAATCCTGAGCAGAGACTTGGTGATAAAGTGATTCATGCAAATATCTGTGGAGGTGACAGCCCTCACACAGAAACGAGAAGTGCAGTTGTGTGATATGGCAGCATGTCATATTACCTACAGGTTCTTTTTGTGTTTTTTTTTGAGACATAGTCTTGCTCTGTCACCCAGGCTGGAGTGCAATGGCGCAATCTTGGCTCATTGCAGTCTCCACCTCCTGGGTTCAAATGATTCTCCTGCCTCAGCCTCCCAAGTAGCTGGGATTACAGGTGCATGTCATCACATCTGGCTTATTTTGTGTTTTTAATAGAGACAGGGTTTCGCCATGTTGGCTAGGCTGGTCTGGAACTCCTGACCTCAAGTGATCCGCCCATCTCAATCTCCCAAAATGTTGGGATTACAGGCGTGAGCCACCACACCTAGCTTGCTGTATGTTCTTATTTTTAGAATTTTTGATGGTCTGGCATCTGGGGCCTTGCTGGATCCTGGAGAGACCACCCCTCCCAGGGTGAGCTAGCTCCTAGAGAGAGCAATGCCTTTCATTTGCAAATCAACCAACCCAAAGCCAATAATACCTCCAGCCACCTCTTTTATTGAGCTCCTACACTGAGGGCCAATATTCCCATGTCCTAATCACCCCAGGGCCATGTATCAGAAAACCAGAGACAGCCTCTGTACTCCAGAGCCTGCTGAAATCATTCAGACTGGTCCATCCTAAGCCTGGTTATTCTGCCTTGCCTTTCCTCATGGAAATCACAGTAAAAGCTTTTCCCCATACCTCCCCTGACCCTTTTGCCTCCTGACTGACACTGGTGCTTCCTGTGTGGCCCAGCATGGCTTACAATTGTCTCCTGCTTCTAGGAACCATGAGTAAAAACTTTTTCCTTCATAACTATCATTTCTGTATCTATAAGTCATGCCATACCTGATTAAAACAAATACTGGGTACACATTTTTAAATGCATGCTTGGTGCATTCAAGGAGCAGCTAGAATGCCAGTGTGGCTTGAACAGAGAGTGAGGGGATGAGACAAGAGAGGGAAACAAAGGGCCAGCCCATGTAGACGCCTACAAGGATTGGCTCTTAATCTGACTAAAGCAAAGAACCACTGAGAAGTTCAGAAGAGAAAAATGACGTGACTTCATCTATCTTTCAACAAGAACAATCTGGCCACTATGTTGATAATAGAATGAAGAGTGGCAATGGAAAAGCACAGAAGCAACTTGGGGACTTATTACACTAATCTATTCAAGAGATGCTGGTGGACAGGACCAGGGTGATAACTGGGGGAGGCTACAAGCAATGGTTGAGTTCTGGATATAAAGTCTATTGAAAGTGAAGTCAATATGATTTGCTGATGAGTTGATGTGTTGTGAGAGGGAGCAATCATAGATTACTGTAAGGTTTTTTGGCATGTGAAACTATAAAAATGTAGTCACCACTTACTGACACAGCAAAACTGCAGGAAGAATGTACCCGGGATGGGGAGATGGATTGCAAATCAGGAATTCAGTGTGGAACATGTTATGAGATGCCTATTACACATCATTGATTTTAGGATTACAGCAAGCAGGAATAGGTAGAAGTAGATCTTGAAGGATAATGAAGCAAGCATCCATGTTGGAGAAGCTTGCATTGCAAAGAACTGAGGGGGGCCTTCAGGCAGGAGCCAGCCAGGAACTGAGGCCCTGATTCCAACAGCTGAAAAGAACTGAATCCTGCCAGCAATCATGTGAGCTTGGGTGCACATCCTTCCTCAGTCAGGCCTTCTGATGAAACCTTAGTCTCTGCTGACACTTTATTGCAACCTGTGAAAAATCCTAAGTTAGAGGACTCAGTAATGTTATGCCCAGATTTCTGACCCACAGAAACTATAAGATAATAAATGTATATTGTCTTAAGCTGTAAATTTGGGGGTCAATTTGTTATGCAGCAATGGATAACTAATACATGGTAATTAGAATGAATGTAGATAGAAAACAAAATTGGGGCTTGGCCCTGGGTCACACCATTGTTTAGAAGTCAGTAAGATATAGAGGAGCATGTAAAGAAAACCGAGAGCAGTCAGTGAAGAAGGGGAAATAAAAGACTGTACAATAAAGGATTGAAGAAGGAGGAGGAAATTATCAATTGGTCAAGTGCCCTTGATAGGCCAAATATAGATGAGGACTGAGAATTTGTCATTGAAGTCAACAATGTTGAGGTCATTAATACAATAACATTAAGAACAGCAAGGTAAAAAAAAAATCTACACTTTAATTTCTTTTATAAAGATAGCCCAAATTTCATAAATGAGTTTTCCTTTAAGGAAGATAGAATTCTACGTATTTCTACTTGCTGCAGCAATTTTAACACTGGAGAAAGATTTAGATTTTCAACTTTAAGTATATCCTTTATAGATGAACACAATGTGCTACGTGAATTATCCAAGGTGACATAGCTAATAGAAGAGTTAGGAACTGAAATGAGACTAAAGTTTCTTGACCTACTGCTCTTTCTGCTATGTCACACTACCCCTTTGATTTCCTACTTCAAGGTGAACAATTAAAAATCCTAAAAAGCTGTATAGCAGTGTTAAATACAGTTATGCACCACATAATGATGTTTCAGTCAGTGATGGGCCACAAATACAATGGTGGTCCCATAAGACTATCATATCATATTTTTACTGCACCTTTTCTAATTTTAGATATGTTTAGATTGCAAATAGCATTGTGTTATATTTGCCTGCAGTATTCAGGACAGTAACAGGTTTGTAGCCTAGGAGCAATAGACTATATCATATAACCTAGGTGTGTAGTAGTCTAGACCACCTAGATTTGTGTATGTACTCTCTATGAGGTGCATGATGATTAAATCACCTAAAAATGCATGTCTCAGAACTTGTTTCTGTCATTAACAACACATGACTGTATAGCTCACCTTTTGTATCTGAAGCTGATTTATGTATGCTTTCCCTTATTTAAAAATATTTAAAAATCTTATTAAGAGCAAGGTTATGGGATAATTTTTAAACTACTGAAAGGATCAACATGTAAAATACAGAAGATAGTCATAGGAGAGGTCCCAGAATTTAATTTCAAAGCTCAATAAAGCAAATAAGATGCTGTTAGTTAGAACATCTGCCAATCACTGTACTACTTTAAAGAATGATCTACAAAGCTCATCGTTAACATGTAAAATCACTTACTTCATAAGATTTTCCAGCTTTCTTTGCCTTCAAATGTAAGCTCATGGATCTTGTTGGTCTTGCGCGCTTCTGTATCTCAGGGCGTGTAATAGTTCCTGGGAATCAGTAGGAAGTACAATAAGTTTGTTGGATGAATGAATGTTTGAACTGAGACTCAAAGAACTTAAGTGGAGGCATGAAAAGCAGAAGGAAAAGTCTAAACACAGGCCTGGAAGCATAAGAGGACCTGCCATACTAGGAGATATGAAGGGGCTTGGGTCCCTGGACAGAGAATGGTCAATAGGGAGTGGTGGGAAAAACAATTTGTGTAGTTGAGTGGAGTGAGTCTGCATAGTCCTTGAGTGACAGATGAAAAAGTTTGAGGTCTGGCCTCCATTCTTAAAGCTCAGGGGGACCACTGAAGAGTAATGATAGGGAGAGTAATACACATAACAAGGCCCGGAGTTTAGAAAGGACTTGGACTTGAGGGTGGATGAAAAGCTGAGACTGAGATAGGAAGCAGGAAGATTCATTGGCTTGTTTTGGATTCATTTAAAAAAAAAAAAGATGCCACCATATACCTGAGCTAGAACAGCAATCAAGATATTGACCGCTCAATGGGATCTCAAGGGACTGACAGTCAAGTGGGGACACAGATGCATCACAGACCATGGCTGCACAGCATAGTAAGTGTAATAAATGAAGTGAACACAGAATGTGGGTGGTGCAAAAAAAGAGGTTCTGCGGGCCGGGCGCGGTGGCTGAAGCCTGTAATTCCAGCACTTTGGGAGGCCGAGGCGGGTGGATCACGAGCTCAGGAGATCGAGACCATTCTGGTTAACACGGTGAAACCCCGTCTCTACTAAAAATACAAAAAATTAGTCGGGCCTGGTGTTGGGCGCCTGTAGTCCCAGCTACTTGGGAGGCTGAGGCAGGAGAATGGCGTGAACCTGGGAGACGGAACTTGCAGTGAGTCGAGATCCCGCCACTGCACTCCAGCCTGGGTGACAGAGCGAGACTCCATCTCAAAAAAAAAAAGAGGTTCTGAGCTGAGATTTCACTGCAAGTGACATCTACTCTTGATGCCAGAGGCATATGAGAAGCATCAGTAATCAGGAGGGTAGCCCAGGAAGAGGGAGACATATAATCCAGGGACAGCAAGGGCTGATGGAAGAAGAGGGCGTTCAGTGAGAACAGAAAGCAAGAAAGCAGTCAAGGCATTCAAACCACAACCTCAAAAATCCAAGTGAACGTGAGTGCAAGTGGGGAGGGGATGGAATAGCTCCAGAAACCCATTCGTTTCCTCAGGCCACTTCACAGTCTGTATCTTGCATTCCCATCCCCCTCCTGTGCCCACCACCAGAGAGCCATTATTCTGCCTTCTTCACTGTAGATTAATTTTGCCTGTCTTAAATCTCATATAAGCAGAATCATAGAGTATGCACCATTTTTTTTTAATCTGGGTGGTAGTTACACAGGTGTGTCTATACAGAAATCAAGCCATATGTTTAATATTTGTGCACTTTATACCATAGGTATAGTACACCCCAATTTTCAAAGTGGGAGAGGAAAGGGAAAATCAAAGATGATTCCTACCTTGTGTCCCTCAAAGTTTCCACCAGGCACTGGTTTGACAGGATGAGGTTACTGGTTTGACAGGATGAGGTTACTGGTTTGACAGGATGAGGTTTTTTAAAGGGTCCCATGTTCAAATAAGCTTGGGAGATGCTAGGTTAAATTGAGTTAAAGCCACTTCATTCTGCAAGTCTTCTCTGAGCTTTCGCTACATTGGGAAGCATTGGGAATCTCCAAAGGGGTGATAAATATCCAGTTTCTCAGACTTTTCCTTTCGCAGTCTCTCTTGGGACTCAAATACTAAGGAACTCATGGTGGAAAAATTTTCTAGCCTGAACACTGTGGGAAATGGATTATGTTCATCCAGGGAAATAATTTTCTTGGGCAAATTGAATTTGAGGTGCCAGTGGGTAAATACATCAGGCACCAAGTCTCCAGCAGCCTGAAATGCAGGAAAGCCCTTCCAAACGCGATCAGGCCTGAGGATATATTTGAACTCTCTGACATATGGTTGGTGTCTGAAAATCTGTAGATAGACATGGATTACATCCCCCAAAAAGAGGCATTGCATGAGATGTTCACAGGGCCCCAGAGGTAGCTGGGTGCAGGGAAAGGAACCAGGAAAATGACAAATAAACAGAAGTTATGGGATAACAGTGCTCCTTCTTGGGGCAACAATACAGGCTGGATGCCTTCAACAATATTTCTTTCCCGTCTTAAGATTTTGCTCAATGCTCATATCAACAGCCAGCACTCAGAGCTCCTTAAATGTCTTTAGAAGTTCCATCATAGGTCAGATGACAGGATTCTTAAGTTGCTAAGAAGAGAAGCTTAGTCCAAAATACAACACTTTCTGGAAGAGTTTACAAATTTCGAACACATGGTTCTGAAATAAAAACATTTCTGCCAGTCTAAAAATTGGTTAAAAACAAAAAGAAGAGGGGTAATATGAGTGTGATTTGCTTGTATTTTGTACTCTAAAGAGGCAAAGGAATTTTCAAATGTGTAAGCATTTTCAAATGTTGATGACATTAAACATTTCATATAGCTAATACTAATTTAGTACTACTTGATATAGTTATACCAATAGTTTGCTTTCATTTGCATTTCAAAGCAGATATATAAAGATTTGCCCATAAAATATAGCAAAGATGGGTTGAATCTGAAGTTAAATGTTAAGCAAAAGGGAAAAAAAAACTAGTCAAAAAGAGGCAGCAGCGACATGAAAAAAATGTTGCTAATAACTTACGAAAAATTTATAAAAATACAATTTTGTAATACCAAAGAGACAACCAATAAAGATCTTGTTTCTTCCATCTGACTAATCCGGGAACAGCAGAGAATGTCGTTCATTTTAACCATCTTAAAAAAATGATCTTATAATATTGCCATCTGTTGGCATATGACAGATACAGCATTCCAACGATGCAAATAATGAAGCAAAAATACAGAAAATTAAAGGGACAGATGTGAAAAGCTCACGCACTCATTTGGCTTAGCATTTCACATCTGTTCTCTCCAAAGCCTTCCCAGTAACACAAATCTAATTCCTAGATCCAGTATCTTGAAATGTTATGCGATGCAGCAGGCAACATATCTATGACTTGCTGAAGATCCATCCATTCCAGCACATCATGTGTTTTCTCATCAATATTGGAAATCTTCTAACCAAAACTCAGTTTCTGTCACAAGGGAGAATCCACATAGGTATACATAGGTGTATACAATATTGCAATTTATTTATTCATGTTTCTAAAAAATTGCCTCATAGGCATTTGAAATCAACTGTGACAAGAAACACATAAATATGGTCCTCCATATATTCTACTTACCTTTCTATTACTATCCACCTTCTTGACTGGCAAAGAGATGTAAAATAGTGCAGATATTAACCAATTCCTGCCAGTGTATAAACTTATTGATTTAAACCTCAAAACTTTTTTTTTTATACTTTTAAAAGTTTGGACTCAGAAGGCTGAGGAGGGAAGATCACATGAGCCCAGGAAATCGAAGCGACAGTGAGCCATGATTGCACCCCTCCAGCCTGGGGGACCGGGCAAGGCCCAGTCTCTAAAAAAATAAAATAATATTTTGGACCATGTGAATATATTGCCTATTCAAAAAATATAGTTAAAAATGTAATGAAATACATATTTAATTATTTCACACTTAACACACACTTGCTGCAACCAAACCCTTTCTGTCCACTTTTCTGTTGTCAAGGCAGCATTACGAAGACCAACACTGTGAAGATCGATGCTTCCCTGAGGCCCTCAGACAACTGGAGTCTTAATTGTACTCTTGATAGCATGAGGATTCCTAGCAAAATATTTAAAGCTCGTGTCGCTGGCCAGGCGCGGTGGCTCACTCCTGTAATCCCAGCACTTTGGGAAGCTGGGGCCAGAGGATCACCTGAGGTCAGGAGTTTGAGACCAGAATGGCCAACATGGCAAAATCCCGTCTCTACTAAAAATACAAAAATCAGCCAGGTGTGGTGGCGAGTACCTGTGATTCAAGCTACTCGGTAGGCTGAGGCAGGAGAATAACTTGAACCCGGGAAGTGGAGGTTGCAGTGAGCCGAGATTGTGCTACTGCCCTCCAGCCTGGGCGAGAGAGTGAGACTCCATCTAAAAATAAAAATAAAAATAAAGATGAAAAAATAAAGTTGGTGTCTCTATTAAACTAATAGCCTTTTAAAAAGTAATAAAAGCATAATTTCAATCAATGGATAACAACCTTATAACCTAATAGGACCAAGAAATTCTTTCTCCTTTAAAAAAGCCTATTACTTAAATTTGAGAACATTGGTAAACTGCCTGCCTCAGCATCTGTTTTTATGAATGTGTTGGCACCCAGTGGCACTGTATCTAAGGCTAATGTGAAATTAACAAAAGTGAATTTCATATGGAAATCCTGCTTTTCAGCCAAACGAAGGCCCAATGACATCAGAGGCTGCAAGACAAAAGGCCTTGCAGTAGTTCCCACGGAGAAAAGTGGCAGGAAAATTGGAGTATGGCAGGGCCCAGAGTACAAGAGTCATGCTGATCTCAAAAGTTCTTTTGCCTTTAGTAGTCGGCAGCATATTTGGGCTGCAACAAACAGGAAATCAACATCTCTCTCACATACTATCAGACATATACTTACATTTTCAGCTTATGCAAATATCAATATTTAACAGAATAGTTTACATCCATAATAAGGGCCCAAGAATTTTTTTTCCATAAAAGGATTAGTACATTACTTTAGCTTAAGAAAAACTAGTACCAATGTTAAGGCCACAACATTGAGACCTACTGGCTTGGGTTTCCCCAGGCTCTGGCTCTTACCAGCTGTTTGACATGAGGTAAATTATTCAATTACTGAACTAGAAGCTCAGGCAATCAGGGCGGCACTTCTGACTGACCCTCTAAAGCTGTGTCTTCACGGCAATATGGAATAAGAAAAAACAACCTGGTGCTTGTCAGGAAGATAAAATAGATAATGTTTATAAAAGACGTACCACAGGCCGGATGTGGTAGCTCGCGCCTGTAATCCCAACACTTTGGGAGGCTGAGGCAGGTGAATAGCTTGAACTCAGAAGTTTGAGACCAGCCTGAGCAACATGATGAGACCCCCATCTCTACTAAAAGTACAAAAATAATAAGCCTGGCATGGTGGCACATCCCTGTGGTCCCAGCTACTCAGGAGGCTGAGGTAGGAGGATCCCTTGAACCCAGGGAGTGGGTGGACGAGGGCAGTGGTGGAGGTTGCAGTGAGCTAAGATCACACCACTGCACACCAGATTGGGCAACAGAGCAAGACCCTGTTTCAAGAAAAAAAAAGACATAGCACAGAGCCTGGCCCAAAACATAAACTCAATATTGTTCATTATTTTTAATATCTATCCCTCACAATAACACTTCAAGGTAGAAGTTATTGGGTCCATTTTATAGGTGAGGAAACTGAGACTCAGGAATTTCCAGTAACAATTGCACAGACAGAAACTGAGAAAGCTGTAACATAAGGCTAGATCCGGCTGGCTCTGAAGCCTGTAATCTTTCCACCATACCACGCTGCTCCTCTAAAAGCAGACCAAGAACTCCCATTTCTGTAGCTGAAGATACACCTCCATGGCCATTGGTCAGAACCTCCAACTACAGCTTCCTCTCCTCTGTTTCCAGAAGCTGGGGTAATCGAGGCAGCACTTCTGACTATAGTGATTAAAGTATCAGTGGGCCAGGTGTGGTGGCCATGCCTGTAATCCCAGCACCTTGGGTGGCTGAGGCGGGCAGATTGCTTGAGGCCAGGAGTTCAAGATCAGCCTGAGCAACATGGCAAAACTGTATCCCTACAAAAAAATACAAAGACTTAACTGGGTGTGGTGGTACGCGTGTGTGATCCCAGCTACTCGGGAGGCTGAAGTGGGAGGATCACTTGAGCCCTGGAGGTTAACGCTGCAGTGAGCCGAGATCATGCCACTGCACTCCAGCCTGGGTGACAGAGCCCAACTCTCTCTCTCTCTCTCTCTCTCTCTCTATATATATATATATATATATATATATATGTATATATATATTAGAGATGATCTTCACAGGAGCAGCTTCTCTGGACAAAGCAGAGGCAACTACTTGCTAATGAGAAAAAACTCTTCTATTCCACCTCCTACTCACCCTCCTTGGGCTACAGGAAGCAATGAGCAGAAAGGCGTCAATGCCGAATCCAATTGAAGGGAATTTCAATTGGATGGCCTGTGAAAGGGGTTGAGATAAGCAAGTATGAACAGTCAGCATTATATTTCCTTTTTCCTGCCAGAGAATTTCCTGGTTATGCGTTACAATTTGAGGATCTGTTGAAAAGAAAAGTAGAAATAAATACTTGTGGGTTTTTTTCTGGTTTTTTTTTTTCGTGGAAAAACCTCTTCTATATTTTGATATGCCCTCAAGAAACTAAGGAAGCAAATGGATGAAGAGTTGAGTCTATAATGAATGTGGTGGCTCACACTGCAGACTTTACACTGTCTTCACCCCACAACAGGGAAATAAAATTCTCTAGACTATCAAATGTGACAAGTCTGCAGTGACAGTCAATCCTTTTTATTTCTTGTCATTAAATGTGCTCTGCATCAGTATAATATGTAATAATTGTCCACGAAATGGATGCCTTTAGACTGACTTACTTTCAGTGAAGGGGAAATAATAGAGATTTGCAATGAGGAGATATTAGTAGTGGTGAGGAGGAGGATGAGACAGTATTATTAAATGTTATTTGAAACATTATTATTATTTAAGTACTATTTGAAATCTCTTCTTTTGAAGAGCTAAAGGCAGACTATAAAAAGGTCTTGACCATAATCCGTGAGCAAGAATTCTACAGCCATTTCTTAAATAAACACTTGCAACATTGTCATTTATCCTCATCCAATTTCTGTAGGATTCCTATTAATGGCATGAGTCACAATATGGATTAAGAGGCTTACACCATAAACACTCATCTTTGTCTTTGTTCCCATTGCCACGTCAAGACACAGAGGCAGGCCACCATGATAAGGCCCATATAAGGAACCCTTACCCTGATGGTATCCTACTTTCATGCACAGTGCCAGGCTCAGCTTCCTAGAAATGCATTCAACCAGTATTTATGTGAGCCTATGTCATGCCAGGTACTACTAAAGGCATGTGAAGGATACAAGCCACAAGGAGCTTGCAGTCAGCTGAACTGGCCTCTGCAATCAAGTGTAGTGTGTGTGACAATAGGATTAAGTATGGAGTTCTTTGCTAGCATATAGGACGGGCTCCTAATGCAGTCACAGAGGGTCAAGAGAAGACTTCCCAAATGAAGTGCCATCGAAACTGGGACCTGAAGTTTGGATAGATGATATCTAGGTGCAGAAGGGTCCAAAGGAAGAGTATCTAGGGCAAAGAGAACACCACGCACAAAGCACAAAGGCAAGAGAGACAGCTTGGCATATTTGACAAACAGTAAGTGACTCAGGATGCCTGGAGGGTGCAGCAGGAGAGAATGGGGAGAAGTGAGGCCTGTGGGCTAAGAAATGGCAAATTAAAAAGTACAACCTTGAAAGCCTGATTAAGGAATTTTGTTTTGGTCTGAGGCTGATGGCTAGCTATCAAAATGTTTTAAGAAGGGAAGTCACACAAGCAGACCAAAGATTCATAAAACATCATTCTGCAACTGAGAATAGAATAGAAGGAGGTAAAAATGAGGACCTATTGCAACTAGGAGACAAGTGGAAAAGCTGTGTGAAAGGGTGGTCTGAATTAAAGCACAGCGCAGTGACTGGTACACAGGAAATGCCAAATGAATAAGTGGTAAGTACTACTAATAACACTAACAATGATGTGAAGGCAGAAAAGGATGGAGAGGTATGTTAGGAAGAGGAGGGCATGTGCCTCATGATTATTTCACTGAAGGTGATGAGAAAGCAGCAGCAGTCAAGGATGTCATGGGCTTTCTGACTCAAGAAACTAAATGCATGGCTGTGTTGGTCACTGCCATGGAGATGTGGAAGAGGAACAGGTGGGAGGGTCACAGATGAGGAGATTGAATCTATTTGGGGACATGTTCTGCTCACTATGGCAATGAATATCTCCCAGCTTATCTTTTCCAGTCCTCTCTTTTTTAAAAAATTCGCCATTTTAACCATTTAGACTGTAAAGTTCAATGGATTTTAGTACGTTCAAGATGCTATGCAAATGTCACCACTATCTAATTCCAGAACATTTTCATCAGCCCAAAAAGAAACCCTATACCTATTAAGGATTCACTCCCATCCTCCCCTCCTCCTATCCCACTGAAAACCACTAGTCTGCTTTCTGTCTATGGGTTTGCCGATTCTAGATAGTTCATTTGAATGTAACCACATACAATATGTGATATAACCCAAACAATGGAATATTATTCAGCTATGGGAAGGAATAAAATACACACTACAGAATGTATGAAATTCAAAAACATAATGCTAAGTGAAAGAAGCCGAACACAAAAGAACTACTTTTGGAACTACTGAGAGTGATTCCATTTATGTGAAACATCCAAAATAGGCAAATCCGTAAAAACAGCTGGGCACAGTAGCTCATGCCTGTAATCCCAGCACTTTGGGAGGCCAAGGTGGGCAGATCATGAGGTCGGGAGATCGAGACCATCCTAGCTAACATTGTGAAACCCCTTCTCAACGAAAATATACAAAAAATTAGCCGGACATGGTGGCAGGCACCTGTAGTCCCAGCTACTCGGGAGGCTGAGGCAGGAGAATGGCGTGAACCCAGAAGGTGGAGCTTGCAGTGAGCCAAGATCACGCCACTGCACTCCAGCCTGGGTGACAGAGCGAAACTCCGTCTCAAAAAAAAAAACAAAAAACAAAAAAAACAGAAAGCAGTTCTGTGGTTGCCAGGAGCTGTGGAGGGGGGAAACAGGAAGTGATTGCTTAATGGATACAGCGTTTCTCTTTGAAGTGATAAAACAATTTCAGAATTGTATAGTGGTTACACAGCATTGCAGAGGTCCTTAATGCCACCAAACTGTACACTTTAAAATGGCAAATTTGGCCGGGTGCAATGGCTCACACCTGTAATCCCAGCACTTTGGGAGGTTGACGCAGGCAGATCACCTGAGGTTAGGGATTCAAGACCAGCCTGGCAAACATGGCGAAACCCTGTCTCTACTAAAAATACAAAAATTATCTGGGCGTGGTGGTGGAGTCCTGTAATTCCAGCTACTAGGGAGGCTGAGGCAGGAAGAATTGCTTGAACCTGGGAGGTGGAGGTTGCAGTGAGCCGAGATTGTGCCACTGCACCCTCAGTGACAGAACGAGACTCTGTCTCAAAAAAAAAAAAAAAAAAAAAAAGGTAAATTTATCTTATATGTATTTTGTAAAAGAAAAACAAAAAGACTGAAGTGCTGATACAATCCCTCTCTGAAGAGTAGTGTTTCCACCTTTGAAGGGAGTAGGAGCTCTCTAATGATCATCACAGGTTCTGGAGTCCAACTGCCTAGATTTGAATTATTGTTTCTCCTCTTAATAGATGTGTGAATTTGCACATCTATTACTCAATTTTTCTAACTCAGTCTTTTTCTATAAAATGGAAATAATAATAGTACCTGCATAGGAAGTTATCGTAAAGGTTATATGAAATCATAAGCATACATGTTGAGCATGGTGCCTGCCCCAAAAATAAATGTATTCAACAATGTGGTTACCTTTAAAATTATCGTTGTTGTTATTGTTATTATTATGTGGCCACAGTGATTGGTCTTCAGGGTGAGCACATGTGGTATGGGCCAGGAGGGACTTTCCCAGGTATTTCTGAAATGGAGCTAAAGAGAAGCACTCTTTTCCTCTCGTATTATGGAGCTCTGCAATAGGAGCTATGATCTACCAGCCGTCATCCCGGAGCCAGTACACCAATAGAAGACAGGACATGTGATTGTGGCCAGGTTCAATGCACTAGAGTTCCCCATGCCAGGTGCCCATGATTTGGTCACATTATCCAATAACTTACCCATTTTGGCCTTAGTGAATTCAGATTTCAGTTTTGTTTCAATATTAATTTGAACCAAATAGTGCTCAATAGTATAACTGTTGCCTGGTAGGACCAATGGTGCATTGAAGTAGAGATGTTCAGCAGACAGCTGGCTGCCTACATGGATTCAAAAGTAGAATCTGGGGTAGAAACATGGGGATAGGAGCCCTTAGCCTATAAAAAGTAACAAACCTGCGAGAGTAAATAAGATACATAGAGAGACAGCATAGAATGAGAAGATAAGATCAAACTTCAGGGAACAGAAATATCTAATGCAAAGACAGAGACAGGCAAGCTAAAGACGAGATGGGAAAGCTAAGCAGAAAGGAAGGAGAAAAGCCAAGTGAGCATAAAATATTAATAACAGAAGCCAAAAGAAGAAAATGTTTTTAGAGGCAACTGGTCAACAGTCAGTTACTGAAGAGAGGCCAAGTATAAAAAGAGGACCCAAACTGTCCTTTGGATTTGCCAAAAAGAAACCACCAGTCTGTAGCACATTCACTTATGAAGACCAGGAAACCACAGGGCCCTTGTCGCCCCTTCTCTTTCCCTTATTTAGGAGCCCTGAACTCCCCCAGACTGTATCCATTCATGCCTCTTGTATGTTGATGCCACTTCTTGGAAGAAGATGAGGGCAATGAGTTAGGGCTCCTTTTCCCCTTCCCTCCCACCAGATTGCTCTCCCTCCTTTCATTTCTTCCTTCAGGCTCTACTCTGCCAGCCCTCCCCTTTTTATGCCCCACCGATACACTGGGACCACCCCTTACCTGGGACGGGATGAATGGATCAAAGGAGTGAGTTTGCTAAAGAACATCCTTTTCCCTCTCATTCTATCCCTTTCCTCTCCTCGATTCCTTGTAGAGCTGCTGCACTTCTGAGAGGGGCAGTTCTACCTCCTCTGTCCCTTGGCAGAAAGACGTTTCCACACCTCTTAGAGGATGGGCATTAAACTTCTTTTGCCCCCTTCTTGTCCCCTTTGAGGGGCATTTAAGATGGAGAAATCAGTTGTGGTTTCATTAAATCATGGTCACCTGTATTTATTGCTGGGAGAAGCCTGAGGGTGGGGGGAGATGATCATGTGTGCTCAGGGTTGGCTGGAAGCCCTGGGTGGGGGGTTGGGAGAGGACTAATGGGGAGTCAGGGGGAATATTCGTGGGTATTTTTTTTACTTCCTCTTGGTTCCCAGCTGTGACATGTTTTGATAAAAGGAGAAACAATAAAGGGATAAACCATAAAAAAAAAAAAAAAAAAAAGAAAGCACCAGTCTCTTGCATAAAAACCATCTCATGAGGGATGGGCAAGGAACGTGGCTGGGGAAGGAAGTAGGAATGAGCACGGCTTTGAGGTTATCACTCTGATCCCAACACTACTTGTACAGCCTTGGACAAGTGTTTGCCTTCACTGAGTCTAGTTCTCATTATTCATAAATCTGCAAACGAGAATTGAAATTACAATAATTGAAGGCTACACGTAAAGCACACCTTTTACAAAGGTCAGAATAAATATTAATGTGAACTGTCTAGGGTAGCAAACCCAGTCAAGGACCTCTCAGGAATTTCCCTGAAAACTCCTGGAATTCGTTTTGCATAGGTCCAAGTAGGCTTCCTTAAAAAAATAATAATCATGATGAGGACTTTGGGATTTGTGGACTTTGGGATTTGTAGAACTTCAGTGACCCTGCACTGCAAATGCCATAAACCCCTGGATGGGAACAAAGGAAGGAGGGGGTAAGTCCTAAGTCTTCTAGTCATGGATAGTGTGGTGTGCACCACCCAGACACCTTCTGTACGACTGAAGCCCTCACAGCCCAATGCTGAGGACTTAGGTGGCAGACAGAACTTAGCTATAACTCAAAGCAAAATTAGCCTCAGTCAGAGAGTCATGTGGCCAAGATCACAACCCACCCCACCCCGGGGTAGGCTGCAGCCAATGACTGGCCAGTATGGCTCAAAGACCAAAGGGCTGTCCCTACCCAGAGGCCCTCAATCCAGGGAAATTGTGCTGAGCCAGCATCACAGTCCACCTCCACGGCCCTGTCCTGCTACATTCACACCCCTGCAGTTGTGCACCGTGACACCAGCCCCAGGGAACCTTCTGCACACAAATCTCTATCCCAGAGTCTGTTCCCTAGGAAACCCCAACTAAGACACCTACATATAAAAAGTCGATGCTGAAAGAGAAGGAAAGGTAGGCAGACTGGAATTAGGAGTAAGTTAGCTCTGACTCTGTCCCCAAATATTCAGCAGCATCAAAAAGGATAACTTGTAAGTGGTGTTTTTGAAGTGCTCCCTGGAGCACTCTCTGAAGACTTAAAACCTGAAAAACCCAGCGACCCTCTACAGAACCTGATATTAGATTTGTAAAGTGAAGGAGAAAGTCTTGCCCCAGTTTGGCCCTGGTTGGAGCCTCAAATCTGTAGTGTCGAGAGTGGCACTGGTTGTGACAGTAGAGTCATGTTAACAGTCACCAAGAACAGGAGAGCTGCCCAGGGGTCAAACAGGGTTGTGGGGAGAGCAGGTGAGGTCTGAGGCCGAAGGAGCACGCCAACACCTGTGTCCACCCACAGCCCGGATGCTAGAGCAGTTTTCCTGTATGCCAGCACCCAGATCCATCTACGGCAAATGAGGATAACGCCAACACAGAGTAACACTTACGGGACAGGAATGTGAACTGCACAAAGCCAAGGCAGCCTGCTTCTAGTCATAGATTCCTTTAAAAAAAAAATCAGTTCACGATCCTAAATTGTTGAAAAATAATTTACTTTTCACTTCGGTCTCTGAGAAAAAAAAAAAAAACACCAAAACTTTTCAAAGTCCTCTTTCCTGTCCATCATTCTTCCACCCTACAGACTCTCCTCTATTCAGGTTTTCTTAGATTCGACTCATTCCTTGTCTTTCCTGCCCCTTCACCCTTCTCTGTCATTTTTTCCTGCCAGTGACTCACTAACCTCAGAGGTACCGCCCCACACCCTCTCGTGCTGCTTCAGGGAGGGGGGGTCATGTCCGTGCTGGGGGAGAGACAGTTTACCTGTTGCCCCCGTGCACAGGACACAATGTCCTGGCCTTTTACTGCCCATGACATGAGCTCCTTTCTTGTGGAACAAGTGCAGCTTCTTTGCTTTCATTCCTCTCATACTAAATTTATTACTTTTAGAGACTGTCCTTTATTTCAGGACATCCTCCCTGCTTCTGAGTGTTGGAATGTCATACCTTTGGAAAAATAATGGTAACAGTAAGTGGTAGATATTTTGGTGTTTCTTTTTCATGTATTTTGCTAAATAAAACATTTGCAGCCCTATGGCAGCTCTCAAAACTCTCCTTAAATTTTACAAGTCCAAAAGTCTGAGAATCATTATAGGAGGACAATATACAAAGACAGACTACAAAGCAGAAAGGAGGAAGCATTTAGGACCATTGGTCTGCAACAATATGACTGCTATCACTCTTGGAAGATGAATTTGAGGATAGGCCAGGTGCAGTGGCTCACGCCTGTAATCCCAGCACTTTGGGAGGCCGAGGCCAGTGGATCACTTGAGGCCAGGAGTTCGAGACCAACCTGGAAAACATGGCAAAACCTCGTCTCTACTAAAAATACAAAAAGTAGCTGGGTGTGGTGGTGCACACTTGTAATCCTAGCTACTCTGGAGGCTGAGGCAGGAGAATTGCTTAAACCCAAGAGGCTGAGGTTGCAGTGAGCCAAGATTGTGCCTTTGCATTCCAGTCTAGGCAACAGAGCCAGACTCCATCTCAAAAAAAAACAACAACAACAATAATAATAATAATAATAATAATTTGAGGAGATGCTGGGGAAGAAAAGGAAAGGAACAACAGGGTTTAGTAACACGCCAGTCGCTATGTGAGGGCTCTTTACATGCATGATTATATGTAGGTATTATCAATGGTACTGATGATGAAACTGAGTTTCAGAGAGGTTAAGGAAATTGTTCAAAACCACTGAGCAGGAAGGTGGCATAGCTGGAGATAGTCGGGGCTGCCTCACAGCAGAGGCAGGACATTAGCGGTTGATTTTAGAGACTATAGAATTAATGGTTGGGTCCTAGGTCAGTGTAGAACCCCCAAACAAAGGGTCAGGGGAAAGTCTGCCTCATTCCCTAAGGATAGACAAGTACATTCTCCTGAAATATAAATCATTTGAAGAGTCTCAGAGATGGAGCCAAGCAAATAAAAGATGATTATCTTCAACCTCACTAAATCACCGCTCATCACACATCTACACACATCCACACAGAGGGTCATACAGAAGTTTAATTCCCCATCCACCAGCTGCTTCTACTGTGATCTCAACCACAGAACTTTGCCTCAAGTTATCAATAGTTTTTTTCTTTCTTTCTTTTTGACTGAGCTAGCTCTACTAGTGCATCCTGACAGTATAATTAACACTAGCCTGGGGAGAGGAATTGTTCAGCATTAAAAAAATAAGTATTGTAGACAGATACTTTTAGATCTTCTCGCATGGCTGAGGAAGAATCAGTACACAGAGCGTGAAGTCAAGAGAAGTCAAAGAACAAAAGAAAAAGAATGCTAATGAATTCTCAGATGTGTTGGAAACCTGTTAAGTCCTAGGTTTGACACTAGACATGGAGTTAAGTGATTTTTAATTTTTTTAAATTGTAATTTTAAAATTGAATATAATCCAAGAATGCTGTCTGCCACTTTACAAAACCTCACTAATGGTTACACATGAGGGACATATTAACTCCCACCAAAGGGATTCCACTAGGAGTCAGTCTTCCAAGAGTTTGGGACAAAGGCGATCTTCCATGAAATTATGCATCTATTTTCCTGTACGTATTTCTAATTGTGCCGCTTATGTTTGTCAGGAGGGCCACATTGCAAAGTCATGAGGTTTTGGAGGTAGATAGGGAGGTTATCTAGTTTAATATCTCAGTTTAAAAAGCAAGGAAATAGGCATATTACAGTCCAACAACTACGACATCAGTGACAACCATAGGACAAAAACCAGACCCTGCGGATCTTGATCCAAGACCCATTCTGTCTCATCACTGGACAGTTCTGGGGTTCAGGAGTCCCCTTGATACAAGTATCCCCAACTCTCATCTTTCAGATTGTCCTGTGAGTTTAGTGGTAATAAAATGCTGTCTTTCATAAATCAGCAACTTCTTAATTGAACACAACGGCATTGTCCCCAAACAATCATCTAGGAAAGTAAGAGTTAGAGAAATATTTCCTGGACTAATTCTCTGAGATGTTTCTGAATTCACATGTAAATTAGTCTACTAGCTTGCTTTTAATGTAAACTAAGATAATGTATAGGAAAATGCATGGTCGACTATTTAGAATTCTTTCAATGTGATATGTTATTATTATTATTATTATTATCACTTCCACTATTACCATATTTGAATTTGGTGTTGTGTTGCAACATATAGTAAAATAAACACTAATTTAGGCTAGTTGAAAGAGAACAATCTAACTCATACTCTATGTTATTAAAATGTACTCTTGGTATGGTTAAGTCCATGGTCTGACTCAACATTACTGCTAAAAAGTATAACCAAACATGGGTTTTTGTCTGTCCTGCTACAGGATAAGAAACATTTGTATATGAAACAGTACATTTGCATGCTGTGACTAATGTGCTAGATTCTTTAAAAATAAATTTATTATCTTAATTATTATAAATTTGTCTATATATTAAAACCTCTTGAATTCAGGTTTCCAATAATACAGAGCTCAAACTCATTTTCTCTTTGTCAAAATGAAATGTACCTTTTCTTTCAAGATAATGTAAAGGTATATTTCAGTACAGCAGAAGCTGAATTAATGAAATTTAAGTATCTGGTCTCTGGAAAGTAATTCTATTTGAAAGTCTTTCAAAATCCTACATTGCTGCCATCTGGTGGTCAAAGGTGGTTCTCTACTATTATTTTTAAAATTATGATTTTTCTTGATAAATAACAATGTAAACTCTACCAATAGGTGGATACTGTTGCAAATTTAAATGTATTGCCATAAAGAAAATGCAAGTACATAACTAAAATAATTACCTGCAAAAGTGTATGTTTATATTAGTATTTATACCTAAAGAAATTCTTTACTTGGATATGTTCTATAGTGGGTTATTAACTACCACATAGAACAAGGTCCGTGCCTGGTGAATACAACCCGAAAACAAGGAGGAATCATCTTTGCTAATTACACTTTATGTATTTTGTTCGTATACCATAGAGTTTAACAGTTTGTGGGTTTTAGAGTTTCATGGCCATGGGTCCAAGGCACATAAGGTCCTACTACTTATTAGCTAAGTGACTTTTGACAGATTGCCTAACTCTCTGTACTTCCTCTTCTCATCTGGAAAATGAGAATAATTACACTGAACTCTCAGATTTGTTGTGAGGTTTAACTGTGCATGTATATAAATTGTCTGACACTTAGTAAGCATAGAATTAATGATAGCAATTACTGTCCTAAACAGCATTTCTGACCTAAACAGCAACATAAATTAGATGCAAGGAGAATGTACAGTTGGTATATTTTCCCTAACCCTGAATTTTCAGTCAACTTGTACCTAAAGTGCAAATCAATCATCTTCTTTCTACCTTTCCCATGTAAACATTTAGGAAGAGATTGTAACTACTCCAACCATGAATATTGTCTCTTGAAAGACAAAATATTTGTTTTAGTCCATTTCGGGTTGTAACAGAATGCCACAGACTGAGTAATTTATAAAGAAAAGAAAGTTATTGGCTGGGCGCAGCGGCTCACGCCTGTAATCTCAGCACTTTGGGAGGCTGAGGCGGGCGAATCACCTGTTGTCAGGGGTTCAAGACCAGCCTGACCAACATGGAAAAACCCTATCTCTACTAAAAATACAAAATTAGCCATGCGTGGTGGCACATGCCTGTAATCCCAGCTACTCAAGAGGCTGAGGCAGGAGAATCACTTGAACCCAGGAGGCCGAAGTTGCAGTGAGCTGAGATCATCCAGCCTGGGCAACAAGAGCAAAACTGTCAAAAAAACAAAAGAAAAAGAAAGAAAGAAAAGAAGGTAATATTTTACAGTTCTGGAGGCTGGAAAGTCCAAGGTAGAGGGGCTGCCTCTGGTGAGGACCTTTTTGTTGTGGCAGAAGGTTGGGGGGCATTAGAACACAAGAGAGCAAGAACAAGACAGGGCTGAAATCACTTTTATAATAAAGCCACCCTCATAACGGCATTAATCTGTTCATGAGCCCTCATGACCTCATCGCTTCTTACTAAGCCCCACCTATCAACACTGTCACATTTGGGATTAAAGAACTTTAGGGGACACATTTGATCCATAGTAATATTTCTTGCTCTTTTCAAAATAGCCAAGAATATAAGAAATTTATACTCAAACATAGGAAGGATGGGAAATCTTCACTGAATTCAGTCTATCAGCCGTCCCCAACCTGCTCTGGCACCAGAGACCAGTTTCATGGAAGGCAATTTTTCCACAGGGGATTGGGGGAGGTTTCGGGATGAAACTGTTTCTCCTCAGATAATCAAGCATTAGTTAGATTCTCATAAGGAGCGCAGAACCTAGATCCCCCACATGCGCAGTTCACAATAGGGATCAGGCTCCTCTGAGAATCTAATGCTGCTGATGATCTGACAGGAGGCGGAGCTCAGGTGGTAACGTTCAATGGCCTGCCACTCACTTCCTACTGTGCAGCCCAGTTCCTAACAGGCCACAGACTGGTACTGGTCCACAGCCAGGTGACTGGGGACCCCTGCTTTAAATGACTGATTTCAAGGGCTAACTAGAGATAGTGACATAATTTAGAGAGGTTTTCTGATTCTGACAATTCTCTACCTTTCTGGGCATTCCAAACTTGAAGCAGGTGTTTTCTAGGCAGTCGGTTGCTACCCCCTGCTAATCCCTAAAAGAGGTAATCTGCCACCCAGGAACTAACATTGACTCATCAGAAATTGTTTCATACACTCTGGTTTCCCAAAGGACTTGACTCAGATGCTTACCCTTAAATTGTTCTGTATTAGGGTATTTTGCAGCACGAAAAGAGCATGAGAAATTTGATCTTATTGACATGGCACACTCCAGGTGACTGCAGAACCCACCCAGAACAGCCTGGCCGGACTTGACCCTCCAAATCTAATAACATTCATTAAGTGCCACATGTATGCTTGTGTTGACTACTGTGCTAGATAATAAAGATTGGTCAGTAATAAATAAAGACAATGTCTATTTTCAAGGAAAATAAGTCAGGCTGGGAAAGTCCAACAGTAGCAAGAAAAGTATGAAGAAACATCATGTTATAGTAATATGATGCAGAGACAGTACATGCTTCTGTGCAGTATGAAGAAGGATAAGATCAGAGCACACCGACTGGCATGATTTTAACGCTTGAGTGTGTCCTACTCACAATAAACATGATTATCAGGTACTCGGTATCTTCTATCTACCACATACCTCATCCCTGGTCTACATTTGGCCCCCCGAAAAGTTGAATAGCTGCATCACTTAAAGCATCCTTTATTAATCACCAGTTACTATGTACATGGAGCCTCTGAAACAATTCAGTGTAACATTCTTATTCTAGGGGCATATAAACAGAAATTGGTTTATAAATTTGAGTTAATAAGCTTGAAAACAAACTAGAGAGAAATTAATGTACAGTTCAGGTTTCTCATAATCAACCCCCAGATGTGAGAGTCTAGACACGCAATAATAAAGATTAACAATCTTATCAGGATTGTGAGGCAGCAAATTATTGAAAAAGATATCTATGATTTATTATCATCATCAAAAGAACTATTCCGGAGCCACAGAAAATAATGCGAGTCAAATTCCAGAAGAGACAGAGGCAATTGTTAATCCCTAAGATTACTTGTATCTTGGTATCTCCAAGTTATTTGAAAATGCAACAAAGAAATTAATTTTGTCTATCTTGGAAAAAAGGACATGATGTCAAATTATTAGTACACATTTATAAGAGCCTGAACCACATCAGACCACATCACATCTTTTGACAGAACTGAATGAGTACACAGGAACCCCAGGCTAATGATAACTTATTTAGATTTTAACAAAGCACTCAACACTGTTTTATGATGAAAATCGATGAGAAGTCTTTAGATATGTAGATAAAGGAGCTAATGTTGAAATAGTAATTAAATAATTGGTTTCTAGAAAGCTTAGATAAATAACAGTGCTGTTGTCTGTTATATTTCTTCTTGGGTTCCAAATGACAATACAGGGATTTTTTTATGTGTCCCAACTTTGTAAATCAAAAGATGTGTCTCAGAGCACATAAACTCTGAGAGCATGTGATGCATCAAAGAAAAGATATAGTGGAGGGTCATTGAGAGGGAAAATTGCAGAAACCTCAGAAGGTGGCACAGAGAATTCAGAAAACTTAGGTTGAAAGGAGAATCAGCATCTTGGTTGATCATTGTTTTGTCATATCCTGCAGGACACCATGAAGTCAAATAAATATTCTGAGTTTGTTCCTTTAGCTAATCATGTCCCTCATTCTCAATGACTGAAACCATATTTTTCTTATTTTCCCCTCTGATCTAGGACAGGGGTTTCGTATGGTTTGTCAACTGCTATATCCCTAGTACTTAGAAAATTGCTTCATAAATAGTTGTCGAATGAATAGTAAATATGGTCATATGCTCACTGAAATTATCTACCCATTGGATACAATGTATTAAATCAATAGCTTTTCTCTGTGGTAATAATAAACACTTACAAATGCAAATGGAAGACTATTCCTTTCACAAAAATGATAAAAACTATAGCATAGTAACAATACAAGCACAGCACATATATGAAGAACAATGTAAATCTTATCAGAAGACACAAAACAAAATTGGAACAAATGCAAAGATGTACCATTGTTGGATGGGAAGATAATAATAAAAATGTCATTTTTCCCAAAAGTAATATGTAAATCCATGCAATTCTAATTAGTATCCCAAAAGAATCTTTTATCTCAATACAGCTATCATAAGTTTCATGTGAAAGTGTAAATATCCAGAATAGCCCAAAAAAAGTATTTTAAAATATCTAATGACAATGAGAGATAGACTATACAGCCACTGTAATACAGTTGTTATTATGTTGGCATGAAAATAGATTAAAAATAATAAATCGGTGGAATAAAATAAATAACTCAAAAATAAATAGACATAAGTACATTTGTGGCAAAGGGATATATTAATTTTCCCTTTAAAACCATTTTTATTGATGCATAAGAGATGTACATAGTTTTGGGGTACATGTGATAATGTAATACATTCATATAATTTGTAAAGATTAAATCGGTATATTTTGAATATCTCACTTAAATATTTGTTTTTTCTTTTTGCTAGAATCATTCAAATTATTCTCACCTATTTTGAAATATACAATAGATTATTGGAAACTGTAGTCACCCTACTAATCTATTGAATACTGGGTCTTATTTATTCTATCAAACTGTATATTTATACCTATTAATCAATTTCTCTTTATCCCCCAGCCCCTTAAAATATTTTAATTTCTTGAGTAATAAATTTATTATTTAATTTTCTAAATAATATAATAGTATAATAGTAATATAATTTTCTAACCCTTAGAATAATACTGGGGGTAGGAGGACATATAGTTGGACCTCTATTTATACTATATACAAAACAAAAATAAATAAAATTAAAATATTTAAACAAAATGTAAGAGGCTACACATACAATATAGGTGTACAGGAAATTATATTCACCAAGTGAGAAAAACCAAAAGCTTAAAGAAAAAAACAATGAAGAAAGAAGGATGGAAGAAAGAGAGGGAAGGAGGAAGAGAGGGAGGGAAAATATTTGACAATATAATTTTTAAATTAGAGTAAAAGTTCACAAATAAAATCAATAGATAAAGACTGCTTTGGGGGGAAAAACATTTTACACCTTAAGACATCAAAAAGTTATCTATAATATCTGAAAACCTCTTACAAAATAATGTACAATAACATAAGTAAAGAATATAAATAGACAGTTCACAGGAGAGCAAGTCTAAGTGACCAGCAAACACATGAAAAGATGTTCAAATTCATTAGTAGTTGAGTAAATGCTAAAAAAAGAGGTAACGATGAGATGTCACATCTGACAAAAAGTAAAGCAAAATAAGGATCAAGAATGTCAGGGGAAGGGAGACTCTCCTACATTACCTGAGTGAAATGTCAGTTTTACAGTCTTTCTGAAAGACAATCGAGCAGTATCTGTTATAATTTAATATATTTGCATCCTTTGATCTAGCAATTCTACTGGTCACATAACAATATATCACATTTTATATCACATAAAAATAAAAGCATCAGGCCGGGCGTGGTGGCTCACACTTATAATCCCAGCACTTTGCGAGGCCAAGGCAGGTGGATCACTTGAGATCAGGAGTTGGAGACTAGCCTGGCCAACATGGTGAAACTCCTTCTCTACTAGAAATACAAAAATTAGCTGGGTGCAGTGGTGCGTACCTATAATCCCAGCTACCCAGGAGGCCGAGGCATGATAATCACTTGAACCTGGGAGGTGGAGGTTGCAGTGAGCCGAGATCATGCCACTGCACTTCAGCCTGGGAGACAGAGTGAGACCCTGTCTCAAAAAAATTCATTAATTAATTAAATGAATAAATAAAGGCATTAGTATCTAAAAATACATACAAGTACGTTTACTGTAGCATTGTTGAGAATGGTCAACAACTGCAAGCAAGTGAATGCCCAGCAACTTAGAGAATGGTTGAATATATTAAGATTAATTTACATAATGAAATATTATGCATCTATTAAAATGAGTTTGAATTTTACTAGATACTTAAGAGAGATTTTCTTGAAGTTTCTTTGAGAAAAAGAAAATGCAGAGGAGTAGAAATATAATCTCATTTTTAAAACAACTGAAAAATTGCCTCTATCTGTACAGTTGTGCATATATGAGTGTGCATATATATGTAGCTTATTTGTAATTATAGAGCATGAAGAAAAACAGATTCATAAGAAGTAAGGCCTGTCTGATTTGGAGAAGAGGAAAGGAGAGTGGCAAAAGGAGGCAAACAAAGATAAAAAAAATTATAGCCCTAAAAAATTATGGTACGATTCCATTTAAGCATTTATGTAAATGTATGTGTGTGTATGTATGTGTGCATAATATAAAGAAAAATTTTAAATAAATTTTAAAAAATTAAAAAAGAGAAAGGAAAGGAATAAAAAGATGGAGGTGGAAAGGGTGACAGGGAGAGACAGAGAAACAGAAAGAAAGAGAGAGACAGAGAGAAATTGACAGTGGCTTTGGCAATCAGCCTTTTTAGACTCACAATACATCAACTGACTGCTTCATTTGCTAGTCACTTAAGACTCAACATTGATAGCTTTCTCTGATATATCAGAGAGCTGGGCATTTGCCTGTAGTCCCAGCTACTTGGGAGGCTGAGATGGGAGGGTCACTTGAACCTAGGAGTTTAAATTCAGCCTGGGCAAAGTGAGACTCTGTCTCTACAACACACACACACACACACACACACACACACACACACACACCCGTATATGTATATAATAATATCAGATACTTAAACAACTTTAGTTCAAAATATGAGGACATTTTTAGTTTCGTAGTTTTTCTTTTCTTTTTCCATTCCTTGTTCTCTTCCCCCTTTTAGAAGCAGGAATAACCCATTCCCAATGTTGAATATCAAGAACATAGCTCAGAACATTCCTAACTGCTTGAAAATCTTTTAAGCTGATATGTCCACCAAATGATTTTCTAAGCATTTTATGGCATATATGAAATCTTAGATAATCTATTAAGTGAGAGGCTTCTCCTAAAAGTAAAACTGTTCAATTTCAAAAAAGCTTACTTTTGCAAAACAACAACAAAAGCCTCAATACCTTCTAAGTTACCAAAGACTAGATGCTGTTTCCAACACAGAAGGAATAATTTCTGAAACACCTTAATAAATCTCAGTAATTTTTAGAATACCATGAAGACAAGCAGAAAACAAAGAAGGATGTCAATTTCTCAAAAGATCAAGGTCAATAGAATTGGTTTCAGCAACCATTCAACAATTTATAATGAAATCAAACTTGTCACCAAATATCTTAGGAAAGTAATTACAATGGACATACTTTGAGGCTATGGGTTAGCGTAAGATGTCACCAGGGAATTAAGAATGATGACGATGTTATAGATTTAGAGAACAATGGATAAGAAATACGAATACTGTGGAAAGAGGTTTTAATACGGACAGCAAGTCTGTAGAGCAAAACTAATATAAAACTTGAATTCAGTTTGGTATCAGCCAAATAATCTATGCCCATTAAAATTTTACATTCAACCTTGATCTAGCCATTCATTCAACCTGCCTCCCTCATCCTTTCCTGCTTTAGAAACAGAGGTCTGACCCTGAAATACCTTGATTAATAATAATCTCAGCTTATTTTTTGTTGAGTCCCTCCTCTATAAAAAGTGCTCTTAATGTAATCTCATTTAAGTATAGTTGCAACTTTATGAAACAGGTATTTATTTCACCATTTTAAGATGAGAAGACCGAGGCATGGAGAGGTATGATGAATATGACCAAGGTCGAAAGGCTAATAGGTGGCAGAACAGGAATTCACAGTCATAGATAAGTTCAAAATCTGAGCTTTTTCTGTTTCACTGCCATAAGTCTTCTTAAGTCAATCAGCCATAGGGATGGCTTAACATAAACAACCTGTCACATCCACAGCTATGTAGCTTCGAGTCACCAACTCATAAAATTTGGATGTCTGTCCCTCCCCAAATCTCATATTGAAATGTAATCCCCAGTGTTGGAGGTGCGGCCTGGTGGGAGGTGACTGGATCATAAGGACAGATTTCTCATGAACGGTTTAGCACCATCCCTCTTGGAACTGTCCTGATGATAGTGAATAAATGAGTTCTTGTGAGATCTGGTCATTTAAAAGTGTATGTGGCCAGATGTGGTGGCTCTGGCTGGGAACAGTGGCTCATGCCTGTAATCCTAGCACTTTGGGAGGCCGAGGCAGGCAGATCACCTGACATCAGGAGTTCGAGACCAGCCTGGCCAACATGGTGAAACCTCGTCTCTACTAAAAATACAAAAATTATCTGGGCATGATGGTGGGTGCCTGTAATCCCAGCTACTTGGAAGGCTGAGGCAGGAGAATTGCTTGAACTTGGGAGGCAGAGGTTGCAGTGAGTCAAGATCATGCCACTGCACTCCAGCCTGGGTGACACAGCAAGACTCCATCTCAAAAAAAAAAAAAGAAAGTGTGTGACACTTCCCCTCTTACTCTTCTGGCTCCTACTTTCACCATTTGACATACCTGCTCCCTCTTCACCTTCCACCATGATTGGAAGCTTCCTGAGGCCTCCCTAGAAACAGATGCCACTATGCTTCCTGTACAGCCTATAGAATTGTGAGCCAATTAAATCTCTTTTTCTTGTAAATTACCCAGTCTCAGGTATTTCTTTACAGCAATGTAAGAACAGACTAATACATTGACTCAGCAATATTCACAGTAGACCGTTGTTGTTAATTCCTTCAACATCAGCAAGACAAGTCAAAAGCTACCCACCCCCATGAACCTCTTCTTTCTTAAGCACCTTTCTTCCAGTGGAAGACACCCAGCCTACCTCTCCCAATCAGTGCACATTCTTCAGCCCACCATCATCACCATCCCAAACTCCCAAAACTCATAAGCAAGTGACTTCCAGAAATTAGTCATAACCCATCCCCATATCCTCTTATCTTGGGAAACATATACATTTTGTCCTCCTAAACTTAGAAAATCTCATGAGAAGAAGAATATTAAAGGCTAATGGGTCATTAAAGTAAGACTCCAGAATCTTAACTCTGAGAACATCATGGGTTAAGGCACTCAGAGACTCTAACCTAGAGGTCTGTAGTTTGGCACTTTCATTTTGCAACTAAGAAAATGCTCCTGTTTCAAATGGAAGAAATTGGCCAATACAAAGGGGCCACGGGCCCCATGCAAGTCCAAAACCCAGTGGGACAGTCATTAATTCTTAAAGCTGTAAAATGATCTCCTAGGCTGGGTGCAGTGGCTCATGGCTGTAATCCTAGAACTTTGGGAGGCCAAGGCAGGTGGATCACCTGCGGTCAGGAGATCAAGACCAACCTGGCCAACATGGCAAAAACCCATCTTTACTAAAAATATAAAAATTAGCCATGCATGGTGGTGGATACCTGTAATCCCAGCTACTCAGGAGGCCGAGGCAGGGGAATCTCTTGAACCCAGAAGGTGGAGGTTGAAGTGAGCTGAGGTCACATCACTGCATTCTAGCCTGGACAACAGAGTGAGACCCATCTCAAAAAAAAAAAAAAAAAAGATCTCCTTTGACTCCATGTCTCACATCCAGGGCACACTGATGCAAGAGCTGGGTTCCCAAGGCCTCAAGCAGCTCTGCCCCTGAGGCTGTGCAGGGTACAGTCCCCACAGCTGCTTTCACAGGCTGGCATTGAGTGCCTGTGACTTTTGCAAGCTGATGGTGCAAGTTGTCTTTCTGGGATCTGGAGAATGGTGGCCCTCTTCTCACAGCTCCACTAGGCAGTGCCCCATTGGGGACTCTACACTGGGGTTCCAACCCCACATTTCCTTTCTGCACTGCCTAGCAGAGGTTCTCCATGAGGGCTCCGCCCCTGCAGCAAATTTCTGCCTGGACATCTAGGCGTTTCCATACATCCTCTGAAATATAGGTAGAGGTTCCCACACCTCAGTTCTTGACTTCTGTGCACCCACAGGATCAACATCATGTGAAAGCCACCAAGGCTTGGGTCCTGCACTCTCTGAAGCAATGGCCTGATCTGTACCTTGGGTTCTGGGCCTCACCCACAAAACCATTTTCCCCTCTTAGGCCTCCAGGCCTATGATGGGTAGGGCTGCCATGAAGGTCTCTGACATGCCCTCAAGACATTTTCCCCATTGTCTTGGCTATTAACATTCAGCTCCTCGGTACTTATGCAAATTTCTGCAGCAGGCTTGAATTCTTCCCCAGAAAATGTTTTTTTTTTTTTTCTTTTCTACCACAGGGTCGAGCTGCAAATTTCCCAAACCTTTATGCTCTGCCTCCCTTTTAAACATGTTTCCATTTCAAACCATCTCTTTGTGAATAGATAAAACTGAATACTTTCAGAGTAAGCCAGGTCATGTCTTGAATGCTTTGCTGCTTAGAAATATCTTCCACCAGACGCCCTAAATCATCTCTCTCAAGTTTAATGTTCCACAGATCTCTAGGGCAGGGGCAAAATGCTGCCAGTCTCTTTGCTAAAGCATAGCATGAGTGACCTTTACTCTAGTTCCCAATAAGTTTCTCATCTCCATCCGAGATCACCTCAGCCTGAACTTCATTGTCCATATCACTATCAGCATTCTGGTCAAAACCATCCAACAAGTGTGTAGAAAGTTACAAACTTTTCCACATCTTTCCATCTTCTGAGTCCTCCAAATTGTTTCAACCTCTGCCTGTTACCCAATTCCAAAGATGCTTCCATATTTTCAGGTTATTGTTATAGCAATATCCCACTCTGCCAGTACCAAATCTCTGTATTAGTTCATTTTCACACTGCTATAAAGAATACCTGAGATTGGGTAACTTATTTAGAAAAGAAGTTTAATTGACTCACAGTTCCAAATAGTTGGGGAGGCCTCAGGAAACTTACAATCATGGTAGAAGGTGAAAAGGAAGAAAGATATGTCTTACATGACAGCAGGAGAGAGAGGAAGGAAGTACCACACTTCAAAATCATCAGCTCTTCTGAGAACTCACTTAGTATTATGAGATCAGCATGGGGAAAACCACCCCCATGATCCAATTACCTCCCACCAGGTCCCTCCCTTGACATGTAGGGATTACAATTTGAGATGAGATTTGGGTGGGGACACAGGGCCAAACCATATCATCTCCGCTATAAAGTCTTCCTCCCTTTTCTAGGAACACTTACTGGATTCCTTCTCCTCTGGGCCATCTTTGTACCTATGTCAGTTATTGAAATATCTATGTTGTATTTTAATACTGTCTTTCATATCAGTCTTTCCTCTCTTCCCCAAATACTGAGTTCCTTGAAGGCAAATGGGGATTGTGTCTTATTCATAGTAGCAGTTTTTGCATTTAGTGCAACAACAAGGGTAAAATAGATTCTCCATATCTGTTTGCTGAAGAAAAAAAGTTTGTAACTTTCTACACACTTGTTGGATGGTTTTGACCAGAATGCTGATAGTGATATGGGCAATGAAGTTCAGGCTGAGGTGATCTCGGATGGAGATGAGAAACTTATTGGGAACTAGAGTAAAGGTCACTCATGCTATGCTTTAGCAAAGAGACTGGCAGCATTTTGCCCCTGCCCTAGAGATCTGTGGAACATTTACTGCCTGAGCTTATACAGTAAATTGGTCACAAAATGAGAGATCTCTAGCTTCCTGATTCTCTGCCCCAGGTATCTGTCTTTCTATCCTGCTGCTTCTTTGAATCAATGGAGAAAGGGGCCACAACATGCCAGTGCTGAAATATTATAGAGCAGCCTCCTCTGTTTCTCAAAAGGCCTAGATCAGTCAGGGTTCAATCAGGAAACAGAAACCATAGAGTAGTTTAGACAGAAAAATTTAATATAAAGAATTACAAAAGAATTAAAAAGCACTAAAGGGTAACGTTAATAAGTAAGAAAATTCTATACAGTACTCTACAGATAAAGAAGAGTCCTCAAGGAAGGAAAAACACTGAAGGATTCTCCTTCCCAAGGTTCAGGTTCAGACCTCATTGGAGAAGATATTGTTGCAGTCTACTACATGACAGAGAAGTTTGCTGGTCCACAGTCCTGAGGCAGGCAGGAAGCAACCCTGTGTGGTTCAGGCAAGCTGTAGCTGGTGGGCAGACATACAGGCCTGCAGAGGGAGCCGGGGGGCACCAGTTTAGACAAGAGGCCTAGAGGACCCAGTGACTGTGTTAGGAGAGCTTCTGGAAACAAACCTGGGATGCAGGGAGTAGAAAAGCAGAGGGAGTTGTTGGGGTTCAGTGTGGGCGCGGTGCCTAGAGTGCAGTGTCTGTGACCATCAGGATAGGCCAGAGCTGCGGGGTCAGAAAGGGACTGTGCATTCTGGGTTCATGGCTGGGGCAGACCACCACTGAAATCCTCTCCCCTAGTGCAGCCAGCAGAAACAACAGGAAAAGACCTTTCCTCCTGCAATGTCCTTCCCCACCCTTTATGAGAAAGCTTAACATCATGTTCACTGTCAAGAAGAAATGTGTAAAGGCAGTCTGTCCATTATAGCAGAGCAGGTATTAAAATATAAATTTGGGGCTGACAGCTAATAAATTGATAACTGGCACAAAGCCTAAATGGAATTCTAAAGATGCAATAACTGCTTATGCTGACTCTGTTAGTCAGTTAAAATGCCAGTTAAAAGTTAACAACAAGGCTTCACCACTATGCAATATATGCATGTAAGACATCTACACTTGTACCCCCTAAATATATTTTTTTAATTTAATTTAAGTGGAAAAACAGGATTGATCTGAAGAATAATGAGATAGTACAGATAAAAAGGTAGCACAAAATGGACTTTTAATTAATATTTTTATTCAACCCCCTTAATATTGTTATAAAAGTTTGCTGTATTAGTTATCTATTTCTGTGTGACAAATTACCCCAAAATTTAACTTAATACAATGTACATTTATTTTCCCATTGTTTCTGTGCATCAGGAATTGAAGCTCAGCCTAACTTAGTCCTCTCTGTCAGAGCCTCTAAAAAGGTTTCAGTCAAGGTGTCATCAAGGGCTATGGTCTCATCTTAAGGCTTTATTGGAGAAGGATTTGCTTTCATGCTCACTGAAGTGATTGTTGACAGGATTTAGTTTCTCAACAATTGTTAGACCGAGGGCCTTAGTTCTTTGATGGTGGTTGGCTGGAGCTTACCTTCGTTTCCATGCTACACGGGCCTCTCCAGTTTGTTCCATCAGAGCAAGCACATGAGATGAGCCAAAGAGAATGCAAACAAGACAGAAGTCACTGACTTTCCAAACTTAGTTTCATCAACTTTGCCATATTCCACTCACCAGAAGCATGCCACCAAGTCCAGCCCACACATATGGGGAGGAGGTTCCACAAGGACAGGTACACCAAGAGGTGGGATCATTACAAGCCCTGGCAGAAGCTGTCTGTCACATTGTCTTTTGCTCTTCACTTGTTACTGTTTTCCCTTAGAAGACAAAATGAATTCATGAAACTTATTGTTTCAAAAGCCTTATTGGAAACCTAAAGATGTTATTTTGGTGAGGTTAGAGGTGGCAATGCTGGTGGCAAGCCTGTGATCCCACTGCTTTGGGAGGTCAAGGTGGGAGGATCGCTTGAGCCCAGGAATTTGAGATCAGCCTGGGCAACATAGCAAGAGCTCGTCTCTACAAAAAATTTAAGAATTAGCCAGGGGAAGAATGGCAGATAGAAGGCAGGATTAACTTGCAGCTCCCACTCAGATAAATAGAGCAGCTTGTAGAGACCCAAATTGTGAACTTTTGCTCCAAGAACTATCACAGGAACATACCAGGAGATCCAAGAGAAGCCACAGACCCTCTGAAGGATGTGGATTGCCACTCCAGGCTCCGTGGGACAGCCAAGGAACTGTGAGGTGGCTTGCTTTCCTAGCTTGGAGGCTTGTAGCCTGGGTCAAGTTCCCAGCCTGCTCATTAGCTGCCTGGAAATAAACTTGGTACTGCTGGGGTGTGGGGGACACCATGGGAGTGAGACCAGCCTTTTGGGCTGTGGGCTGCATGGGAGCTGGGAGAGGCCTGTGGCTGCTGGCTTTCCCCAACTTCCCTGGTTACCTGTATGACACAGCAGTAGCAGCTATACTCCCCCTGGGAACATAACTTTATTTTCCTAGGAACCACATCCCCATCCCCCACAGCAGCCACAGCAAGCCCCACCCAAGAAGAGTCTGAGTGAAGACATACCCAATCCTGCCCCTACTTGACGGCTCTTTCTCTATCCACCTTGGCAGCCAAAGACAAAAAACAATCCCTTGGGAGCTATATGACCCCACCCACCATCTGATCCTCCCTATATCACCACAGCTGGTGCATTCTTGAAAGCGCCACCTCCTGGCTGGAGGCTAACCAACACAACAAAAATACAACTAAGGACCCTCACAGAGACTTCACTCCCCTGGTACCTCCACTGGAACAGATGCTGGTATTCACGCCTGAGAGACTTGAACATGAATCACATCACAGAACTCCTTGCAGATACCCCACAGTACCAGCCCAGTGCCTGGTAGCTCCACTGGGTGGCTAGATCCATAAGAGAAATAGCAATCACAGCCAACATTATACTGAATGGGGAAAAGCTGAAAGTATTGCCCCTGAGAACTGGAACAAGACAAGAATGATCACTTTCACAACTTCTATTCAACACAGAACTGGAAGTCCTAGCCAGAGCAATCAGACAAGAGAAATAAATAAAGGGCATCCAAATTAGTAAAGAGGGTGCCAAACTGTCACTGTTTGCTGATGACATAATTGTATACCTGGAAAACCCTAAAGACTCATCCAAAAAGCTCCTAGAACTGATAAAAAACACTGAGTAAACTTTACAGATACAAAATAAATGTACACAAAGTCAGTAGCCCTGCAATACACCAACAGTGAACAAGCTGAAAATCAAATAGGGAACTCAACTCCTTTTACAATAGCTGTAAAACAAATAAAATACTTAGGAATATCTTTAACCAAGGAAGTGAAAGACCTCTACGAGAAAAACTACAAAAGACTGCTGTAAGAAATCATAGACGGCACAAACAAATGGAAACATATCCCATGCTCATGGATACTTAGAATCAATCTTGTGAAAATGACCATACTGCCAAAAGCAATCTACAAATTCAATGCAATTCCTATCAAAATACCACCATCAGCTGGGCACAGTGGCTCATGCCTGTAATCCTAGCAATTTGGGAGGCCAAGGCAAGAGGATCACTTGAGATCAGGAGTGTGAGACCAGCCTGGCCAACATGATGAACCTCATCTCTACTAAAAATACAAAAATTAGCTGGGCATGGTAGCACGTGCCTGTAATCCCAGTTACTCTGGAGGCTGAGGCAAGAGAATTGCTTCAACCCAGGAGACAGAGGTTGCAGTGAGCTATGATTGCACCACTGCACTCCAGCCTGGGTGACAGAGGGAGACTCTGTCTCAAAAACAAACAAAAAAACCCACCATTATTCTTCACAGAACTAGAAAAAACAATCCTAAAATTCATATGGACCCAAAAATAGCCTGCATAGCCAAAGCTATTTTAAGCAAAAAGAACAAAACTGGAGGCATTATGTTACCTGACTTTAAACCATACTGTAAAGCCATAGTCACCAAAACAGCATGTTACTGGTATAAAAATAGGCATATAGACCAGTGGAACAGAATAGAGAACCCAGAAATAAAGCCAAATACTTGGAGTCAACTGATCTTTGACAAAGCAAACAAAAACATAAAACACTGAAAGGACACCCTGTTCAACAAATGATGCTGGCAAGAATTGCTTGAACTTGGTAGGCAGAGGTTGCAGTGAGCTGAGATCACATCCCTGCACTCCAGCCTGAGTGACAAAGTGAGACTCTGTCTCAAAGAAAAAAAAATATTGTGCTGGGAAAACTGGCAACCACATGTAGAAGAATGAAACTGGATCTTCATCTCTCACCTTATACAAAAATCAACTCAAGATGGATCAAAGACTTGAATCTAAGACCTCAAATCATAAAGATTCTGGAAGATAACATCAGAAAAACTCTTCTAGACATTGGCTTAGGCAAAGACTTCATGACCAAGAATCAAAAAGCAAATACAACAAAAACAAAGATAAATAGATAGAACTTAATTAAACTAAAAAGCTTCTGCACAGCAAAAGAAATAATCAGCAGAATAAACAGACAACTCACAAAATGGGAGAAAATTTTCACAATCTATACATCTGACAAAGGACTAATATTCAGCATCTAAAAGGAACATAAACAAATCAGCAAGAAAAGAACAAACAGTCTTATCAAAAAGTGGGCTAAGGAGATAAATAGACAATTCTCAAAAGAAGATATACAAATGGCCAACAAACAAATGAAAAAATTCTCAACATTACCTATTATCCAGGAAATGCAAATTAAAACCACAATGCAATACCACCTCCCTTCTGCAAGAATGGCCATAATCAAAAAATCAAAAAATAATAGATGTTGGTAGGGATGCAGTGAAAAGGAAACACTTTTACACTGCAGATGGGAATGTAAACTAGTACAACCACTATGGAAAACAGTGTACATATTTTTTAAAGAACTAAAAGTAGCTCTAGCATTTGATCCAGCAATCCCACTCTTGGGTATCTACCCAGAGGAAAAAAAGTCATTAAACGAAAAAGATACTTGCACACACATGTCTATAGCAGCACAATTCATAATTGCAAAAATATGGAACCAGCCCAAATGCCCGTCAATCGACAAATGGGTAAATAAAATGTGGCATATATTAATATATACCATGGAATACTACCCAGCCATAAAAAGAAATGAAATAATGGCATTTGCAGCAACCTAGATGGAATTGGAGACCATTATTCTAAGTGAAGTAACTTAGGAATGGAAAACCAAACATTATATGTTCTCACTCATAAGTAGAAGCTAGGCTATGAGGATGCCACAGCATAATAGTGATACAATGGACTTTGGGGACTCAGGGGAAAGGGTAGGAGAGGGGTGAGGGATAAAAGACTACACATGGGGTACAGTGTACACTGCTCAGGTGATGGATATACCAAAACCTCAGAAATCACCACTAAATAACTTATTCATTTAATCAAATACCACCTGTTCCCCAAAAACCTATTGAAATAAAAAAGTAAAATTAAAATTAAGCAAATGAACTAAAAAAAATCTTTGATAACGTGAGATGTGAATAGAAAACCAATAGAAAAAAAAGTTTCATAGCTGATCCATTGGCTACCAATCAAAGTTAAACTAATCATATACACTTGTAAATTCTTTCTCAGAAGACTGATTTGCCATTCTGTATTTATAGCTACCCAATATAATTGACTACAAAGCACTATTATCATGGTTAAAGGGTATTTATTTAAGCCTTCAGTTACGCCCACCCCTGTATATGCACATAGAGGAGTCTTACTTTTCAGCAGTTCACATTCTAAAAGATATAACTTTGGTATGACTAAACACAGATATAGCAGTAAGGCAGACATCTTATATTGCGCTTCCTTATGTACTCATAACACCCTTCCAGGGTCAATAGATATTCAGAAAATGATACACGTGATAAATATTAATTCAACAAATACTTGTTAAACCCCTGTTGTGTGTCAGAAACTACATTAAACACTGAGAAAACAGTGGCAAATAAGACAAGAAACATTCTTCCCTGATAGGACTTACTGTGTACTGGGAGAGCTAGACAATAAATATTTAAACAAATAAATAATATAATTACAGGTTGTGATAAGTGCTACCAAAGAAGTCAACATGGTTATGCAATATCTGAGAGAGGTTAACCTCTGTAGGGTGGCCAAGAAAGACCTGTGTGACCAGGTGATAGTTCACCTGAGGTCTAAAGAATGAAAATGCACTGGACTTCCAGAAGCCCAGAGAAAAAGTATTGCAGACAGAGAGAAAGGTAAGTACAAAGACTGTTTGTGTCAAAGAATTTGAGTGACTACGAAAAAGAAAAGGAGATGGTGCACCTGGTGCACAATGACGATGAAGGAGAGAACATGAAATGAGCTCAGGGAAGTAGGCAGAGGCCAAGCATCCAGGAAGCTTGAAGGCCAGAGAAAAGATTCTGATTTTAAGAACAGACGGGATAGTGGAAACTGATGTAAATTTTTGAAATCTCCCTGGTTGTTGTGTGTGAATGGATGGGTGCATGAACTTAAGAGGAAGTGGTAGGGACTATGAGGAAGCTGTCCCAGGCGGACAGGTGCCAGGTGATGACAGCTTGGATTAGACTAGTGGCAGTGAAATTGGAAAGAAGTGAGGGATTTCAAGAAATAGGTCTGAGGAGTTAGATGTGAATAGTGAAGAAAAAGGAGGAATCAAGGTGAGCCTCCTAAGTTGGAAGGCTGAGTTTTTGGAGAGACTGAGTGAAAAAAGTTTTGGAGAGAGCAGGGGGCAGCATTGAAGATGTCTGCAGTAGGATTTACAAGTTTGTTGCTCAAGAGACAAAACTGGGCTGGAAATATCAATTATAATGTAATCAACAAATCCATGGCATTTCAAACCATGACAGCAGATGAGATACCTGTGGAGAGATTGTAGATGGAGAAGAAAAGAATGCCCACGAACAAGCCCAGGGGTGTGGAAATAGACATTGGGTAGAGAAGGAAGAAGAATCAGCAGTGGGAGTTAAGTAGGAGGAAAGCCAGGTTGGTGGAAAACCAGGAAGTGGTGTCAGGGAACCCAGGAGAGGAAAGCATTTTAAGAAAAGATACTGGTGCCAAATGCTGCTGATCTAAACACTGAGAAACTGTCCTTCATATTCAGCAGGGTGGAGCCTGTAATGATGTTGACATAGAAAGCTGGAGTGGCATGGTAGAGACTGACAGTGAATTCGAGTAAGCTGAAGAATAAATGCAGAGTGAGAAAGTGGAGACAAGTGGAGACTACTGATCTGAGAAGTATTAAGAAGGCAAGGGAAGCCTTGAATGAAAGGCATTGTCTTCCAGCTCTTTGAATAACTCACCCAAGACCAGCCCCAGGGTTCATGCCTGCAATCCCAGCAGCTTGAGAGGCTGAGGTGGGTAGATTTCTTGAGGCCAGAAGTTCGAGACCATCCTGGTCGAGACCTCGTCTCTACAAAAATAAAAAAAAAATGTAATAATAGCCAAGCACTATTGAGCTTCTTTGAAGTTCTTTGAATAAATTGAGAGAGGAAGAGGAAAATGGGGAGGTAGCTGAGAGGAAGAAGGTAAAGGGAAGTTGTCGACATCTATAGCAGGGGAGAGTTGAATACATTTAAGTGCTGTTAGAGCCAAAAGGGAGTGAAAGACAGAACGCTGGAGAGAGGTGAGATTGCTGACAGATGGGAGCCTCTGAGCAAGCAGGAGGACACACCATTCAGAGCCCTACTGGTGGAACCAGCTTTGGCCAGAGAAATTCACTTGGCAAGGAGGAATAATAGAGATGTAGCGCATGGGTGGGGACGGTGGTGGGCTTGGGGCAGGGGGATTTCTACATTCTATGTGAAACCGGAACAAAAATCATCTGATATTGGGGAGGAGGAGGAGGACAAGTCTCAAGAGAATGCAAACAAGGGTGTATGAATTAGGAATTTGGGAGAGAGACTGGGCTGAACTGAAAAAGGAAAGAGAGTAGAATCAAATATCAGACATTCAAATCTCAACAGGATTTTCCATTTTAGTAAAATACATCTCTTTGTACTGAAAAGCTGTAAAGTTAGTGTAATGGGGACTTTCTCCAAATCACAAGAGCAGGAGAATGCTAATGCCCCATCTGCCTACAGCAAATCAGCTCACTGGACTCCCCAGCTGAGGAGCAAGGGAAGCAGCCCCCAAGCCCCTTCCTGCCACTGGATTCCGATTTTTTCACAAAGTGCTGTCTTATCCCTAGTACCATCCCTGGCCCTGCCCTAGGCTTTTGAGGTCTGGCCTTGCAGCCAGACCCCTTCCCACCAAGCAAGGATCAGGGGCAGAGCTCACACCCCAAACCTCCAGAATAGGGCCAGAGCTGCCTCTTTCCCTGCCACATTCATTTTGGGGGAGATCACTCTGTGGATGTACTCTTCTCTAAGCCTGAGTCATGCCTGCAACATGGCTGCTTGAAGGGAGAGGGGTGTGGACAGAGTTGGGGTTGCAGGTGGAGGGGTCCACATACACACACACACACACACACACACACAGCACTCCTGGCACAGGATGGAGCTGGGGGTGGCAGATAGAACAAGTGGCGGTGTGAACTGTGTCAGGCGCATTCTATTATAATAGGAAATTCTAAGGCATCTAAGAATTTTAAATTAGCCCGGATCTTTTAGGTCATTATGAATGTATATTTATCATGGCGAGAGGATAAAACATATTTGACTTCAAAATGTTTTCTCCTGATTTATAACTTTTAAATATTTGGGTAAATGGCGGGTAAGCCTGCATTTGTTCTCTTGCCTCAGCCTCACAAAAGATTGGGAGGACCACGTGTCCACACAGTCCTCCTGACTGTCCTGTCCCAGGGGGCTGGCGTGAGCACGCTTAATTCCCTTTATACATTGGCATTGCTGCTGCTGTGGCAAACCTGAAGAATTCAAGTTCTAGTCTTGCCAGATCCAGAAAATGCTCTCTGAGAGGGTGTCTCTTACTTTGTGTACCCTGGTCTGCATAGAGTCGGTTCACCACCTTGGTGCCTGCACAGTGATCACTGTTTAGTTCCAGGCTAGAGGTGGAGTTGTTTTCCAACTCTCACTTGAGTGAGGCCTGCACAGTCAAACTCTGTCCCGCCTCTGGGGGTGAGGCTCTGCATTGCAGTAGGTTAGGGCAGCTCCTTCTTCCATTTGCCCTCCACAGCTGATCCTGGCCTCTGTCCAAAGGTTCACTCTCAAATAGGAAAAGCAAATTAATTCTCCTTCTCTCTCTCTCTGTGTCGCTCTCCCTAACTTGCACAATGCGAGGATTCAAGTCTCCCATTTCCTATACTCCCTTCTCCTCCATTGCCCTTCCCTTCATTGATTTTTCTATACAGCTGTCACCATTGATTTTTCTTGATAAGGATTTTGACCACAGATGACTTACCTAAACATTTTTTATATTTCCTCAACCTCCATTTGCAACTTGGGCAGACAAGCTGGAGCTACTTAGTGTAGTCTTGGGAGATATTAAAGAGCATCTTTAAGGTCATTTGTTTGGAATATTCCACACTTGCACATATTGTAATATGTGCAATATGTGTAATACTTGAGGACTTCAATCCAGTTTACTTATGCACCCAAACTAAGGCTGTTGTTGCAAACTCTGGTCTTAAATGCTTCATCCATTCCATGCAAATTCAACTTTATTTTCAGAGTTGGGGGCATGAAACAGATTATTGTCACCATTATTGAAAGTGTGTGTAACTCTTCACAACTGCAAAATGATGTACTAATGTAAGAAAGTAGATTACTTTAAATCAGGGTCCAAGGAGGGCTGTCACAACAAGAAAATCAGTTATTCACTGTGTCTCCTTCAAGAAACTTGCTAATGACATTTCTAATAAGAGCAATCACAAACGTTTCTCCATGATTCTCTGGGAAATCATTCCTAAACTCTCAAGCCAGTGGGAAGAAACTGCTTAAAAGGCTAATTTGATATCTAAATTATTCTAATTTACCCTTTTCCCTCAAATATGGGAACTTAAGCCTGCTCCAGTAACACATATTAATGTCACATTTTCTGTCATCCAGTTTTAGTTACATTTAAGTGAAACTAATATTAACTTATTTTCCAGCTGCTTATAATAAAATAAAAAAAAATCTGTGGATTTAGGGCAGCATTAAAACTTTAACGAGGTAGAAATTTCTGTTTTGGTCACATTGCCTTCGATTAACATAGCTCTTGTGCTCACTGTTACAATTGCAGACTGCTGAAGAAACTTGACTATTAAAAGTAAAATAAATAATTAATTATTGGATAATACACACACACACACACACACACATATATTTACAGGCACACCTCATTTTATTGCATTTCACTTTATTGTGCTTTGCAGACAAATTTGTGCATTTTTCACAAATTAAGGTTTGTGGCAATCCTGCATTAAGCAAGTCTATCAGCACCATTTTTCCAACAGCATGTGCTTGCTTTGTGTCTCTGTGTCACATTTTAGCAATCCTCACAATATTTCTAACTTTATTATTATTATTACTGCATCCATTATGGTGATCTGTGGTCTATAAGCTTTGATGTTACTATTGTAATTGTTTTGGGACTCCACAAACCCTACTCATATAAGACAGTGAACTTAATGGATAAATGTATGTATTCTGGCTGCTCTATTGACCGACCATTACCCTAACTCTCTTCTTCTTCTCAGGCCTCCCTATTCCCTGAGACACAACAGTATTGAAGTTAGGCCAAGTAATAACCCTACAATGGCCTCTAAGTGTTCAGGTTAAAGAAAGTGTTGCATATCTTTCACTTTAAATCAAAAGCTAAAAATGTTTAAGCATTTCTACTGCTCAGAAAAAATATTCTTTCTAAAATATTACTGCATTGGCAATGCACTTGGTCACTCAAGAGCTCTCATGGAAGTGTGCAAGGAGATTAATGTTGTTTTCATCCCTGCTAACACAACATCCATTCTGCAGCCCATGAATCAAGGAGGAATTCTGACTTTCAAGTCTTATAATTTAAGAAATACAAATCATAAGGTTATAGCTGCCACGGATAGTGATTCCTCTGATAGATCTGGGCATCTGCACAAAGTTAATTGAAAGCCTTCTGAAAAGAATTTGCCATTCTACATGCCACTAAGAACATGCATGGTTCATGGGAGGAGGTCAAAATATCCACATTAACAGGAGTTTGGAAGAAGTTGATTCCAGATCTCATGATTGACGTTAAGGGGTTCAAGACTTCAGTGGAAGAAGTAACTGCAGATGTAGTAAAAATAGCAAGAGAACTAGAATTAGAAGTGGAGCCTGAAGATGTGACTGAATTGCTGCAATCTCATGATAAAACATGAACAGATGAGAAGTTATTTCTTATGGATGAGCAAAGAAACTGGTTTCTTAAGATGAAGTCTACTCCTAGTGAAGATGCTGTGAACATTATTGAAATGTCAACAAAGGATTAACAATATTACATAAACTTAGCTGTTAAAGCAGCTGCCAGGTTTGAGAGAATTGACCATTTTTGAAAGAAGTTCTACTGTGGGTAAGATGCTATCAAACAGCATCTCATACTACAGAAAAGTCATTCATGAAAGTAAGAGTCCACCAATGCAGCAAACTTCATTGCTGTCACAGCCACCCCAATCTTCAGCAACCATCACCCTGAACGGTCAGCATCTATCAACACCAAGTCAAGGCCCTTGATTAGCAAAAAGATGTACTCACTGAACATTCAATTGAATGTGAGCATTTTTTAGCAATAAAATGCTTTTTAATTAAGGTATGTACATGGCTTTTTAAACATAATGCTATTGCACGCTTAATAGACTACAGTATAGCATAAACATAACATTTACATACATTGGGAAACTAAAAAATTCATGTGACTCACTTTATTGTGATATTTGCTTTATTAAGGTGGTCTGGAACACAATATCTCCAAGATTTGCCTGCTAAAGAGAGATTGGCCTGACATGGTGGCTCACATCTATAATCCCAGCACTTTAGGAGGTCAAGGATGAGAGAATCTCTTGAGGCCAGAAGGCCAGAAGGATCACTTGAGACCACTGGATAGCCAGACCCCATTTTTACATAAAATTAAAAAAACAATTAGCCAAGTGTGGTGGTGTGCACCTACAGTCCCAGCCTCAGGAGGCTAAGGCAGGAGGATTACTTAAGCCCAGGAGTTCAAGGCTACAGTGAGCTATGATCACACCACTGCACTCCAGCCTGGGTAACAGAGCAAGATCCTGTTCCTAAAAGAGAGGGAAATCACTACATAATGCTAAATTAAAAGTCATATATCATTAAAAATCCTCTCGTTACATAGTATTCCATAAGTAGCAGAGATCCAGAACACCAAAGAGAATTATGTCATTGTGATTGGTAAAACTTAGGTGTTGTGAACAAAGTTCTGAAAGTAATTCTTTCCTAATCAGGCAAGCAGGCACATAAAAAAAATCTGTGAGAAAAAATGTGCCTTTTTTTCCATTTATCAACTATGGAAGAAACATCAAGGACTTGCCACAGTCTCAACTATTAGCTGGAAACTATGGGATTTCACTTGCCCTACTTTGAAGAGAACAGGCTCCCATTGTCCCTTCTACCCTTGCACTTTTTTATGCTTGTAGATATAAAGGATCTCCATTACTTTTACGTTCCCTTTGTACAAACTGAAACACTTATTCCATTGTACTATCTTTTTTTTTATATTCCTATCTTCTATTTGTCAGCCTTCTAAGATGGTGAAAATGTTATCAAATGATGAAGAACAGTGGGAATTCTTAAGCACTGCTGGCAGGAGTGTAAATGATTATAACAACCTCTGAAAACAATTTGACAAATTCTAGTCTAGCCGTTAAGTGTCATACCCTAAGACACAGTAATTCCATTCCTAGATATGTTCCCTAGAGAAAACCTTTGCACATTTACATGTAGATATGCACAAGAATGTTCAAAACATTGCATCTCTAATAACAAAATAATATAAACAACTTAAATATCCATTAATTTGAAAAATGAATTAAAAATTACAATGTACTCATATACTGGGATATTATGTTAAAGTAGAAATTAATGGATTACAGCTACATGAATCAACATGAATGAATGTCACAAACAAATCTGAACAACAGCCCAGGCACGGTGGCTCACACCTGTAATCCAAGCACTTTGGGAGGCTGAGGCAGGCAGATCACTTGACGTCAGGAGTTTGAGACCAGCCTGGCCAACATGGTGGAAACCTGTCTCTACTAAAAATACAAAAATTAGCCCAGCGTGGTGGCACGCATCTGTAGTCCCAGCTACTCAGGAGGCTGAGGCAAGAGTATCACTTGAACCCAGGAGGCGGAGGTTGCAGTGAGCCAAGATTGCACCACTGCACTCCAGCATGGGCGACAGAGGGAGACTCCATCTCAAATAATAAATAAATAAATAAATAAATCCGAACAAAACACAAGTTACAGAAGGAAAATGCAGTATAACGTTATTTACATAAAGCTTACCAATATGCAAAAAAAGAACATGCCAGCCGGGTGTGGTGGCTCATGCATGTAATCCCAGCACTTTGGGAGGCCGAAGCGGGTGAATTACCTGAGGTTGGGAGTTCAAGACCAGTCTGACCAACATGGAGAAAGCCTGTCTCTACTAAAAATACAAAATTAGCTGGGCACAGTTGCGCATGCCTGTAATCCCAGCTACTCAGGAGGCTGAGACAGGAGAATCGCTTGAACCTGGGAGGCAGAGGTTGCGGTGGGCCGACATCGCGCCATTGTACTCCAGCCCGAGCAACCAAAGCAAAACTCCATCTCAAAAAAAAAAAAACAAAAAAACAAAACAAGGAAATGCCCAAAGAGATGATTAATTTGCCCTGATTTTGCGCTGATCACATGGCACGTAAGAGCAGAGGTGGAATTTTTACACAAATCTGTCTAAAATCAAATGTTATGCACTTCCCATGATACATTCATTGTCTTGACTGATTTTTCTTTGTGGAAGCAACATTCCTCCTATCTAAGGCCTATGGCTCACTCCACCCCTTAACTCTCGGGATACACATATAATCTATAAATAACCAATCAGAAAAGTCCGTACTCAGGCAAAGTAATAGATTCTAAGGAAGACAGGTGGCAGAGCCAGGTAAGTGAAACATAATTCAGGGACTGTTACAAAATTATTGAGAAAGATATCTATTTATGGGGCTTGCTTCAATAATAGAAGACAGTTAAATTAGGTGTTGCAAGTTACTTTGGTGTCTAGAATGGAGTTGCTAGGCTTATAGGATGTAAATCCAGACCACTGGTAGCCATCTTTGTTACCACCTAAAGAGAACCCACTAGAGGATGAAAACAACACAAAGTAAAAAAAAAGACAAATGATGAAAAGAGATAGATCCCTATTGTAGACCTGGACTCTTCACTAAGTGAGCCATTAAATTTCCTTTTCATCAGTTCAGCTTCACATAGGTTTCTGTCACTAGTAGCCAAAAGTATCCTAATACAATAATTTATTTTATTATATGCTTTCATATAACTGCGGTCTTTTCATCACATGTTAGTGGGTAATTATTCATTTATTTAAATGTATTTTGATTACTATCTCTCTTTCTAAAAGTAAGATCAATGAAAGTAAGAATCATGTCATATTTTGCTCACCATGGTAGTATCAATATTGCCCAGAACAATCAATAGGTGCTTATTATATATTTGGGGTTTTTTTGTTTGTTTTGTTTGTTTGTTTTGTTTTTTTGGTTTCTTGTTTTTTTGAGATGGAGTCTTTCTCTGTTGCCCAGGCTGGAGTGCAGTGGCCGCAATCTCGGCTCACTGCAACCTCCACCTCCTAGGTTCAAGAGATTCTCCTGCCTCAGCCTCCCAAGTAGCTGGGATTACAGTCACCTGCCGCCACGCCCAGCTAATTTTTGTATGTTTAGCAGAGACAGGGTTTCACCATGTTGGCCAGGCTGGTCTTGAACTCCCGACCTCAAGTCATCCTCCCGTCTCAGCCACCCAAAGTCCTGGGATTAAAGATGCCCAACCTTATATATTTGTTGAATTAATAAAAAAGCAAGGAAACATAGAACTCTCACTTCTTGTGTTCATGGAAGAAGCTCAATAGCAGAGTAAAGTCACACCAACTATCTATGGTAATCCACCTGGTCCTTCATTCTTAAACAGAAATTACCAACCAAGGGTCTCCAGATATTTGGAGAAAACACTTCATAGAACTACAATTGTCCCTCAGTATTCATAGGGTCTTGGCTCCAGGACAGCCCACAGATACCGAAATTCACAGATGCTCAAGTTCCTAATATAAAATGCCATAGTGTTTGCATATAACCCCCACACATCCTCTTATATACTTTTAGTCACCTCTAAATTACTTAGAACAACAAATAACAATGCCTACAGGTCACTTCAATTATGTGGATTCAATGTAATACTCAGCATGTTGCAAATCAAGTTTTGTTTTTTGGGACTTTGTGAAATTTTTATTCCCAAATACTTTCCATGCCAGTTGGTTGAATCCATGGATGTAGAATCCACAGATACAGATACAGACACCTGACTGTACTGGGTGAAAAAAAAAAAATCTATCAAAATGGAGAACTTGAAAACAAAGAAAAGAATTTGATAAAAGAAAAAAGAGGCATGGAAGTTCATTTCAGAAGGTTCAAATCAACTAATATAAAATCCAATAAGAGAGAATAAGTAAAATAAGGGTGAAAGATAATCAAATAAATACAAGAATAGAATATTGCAAAAGTAAAGAATGGCACAAATCCTGTTTGGAAGTACCCAGCACCATGAATTTAAAAAGATCCATATGTACACATACTGTGGAACTTAGGTACCAAAGCAAATGCTACAAAGGAAGATGTTTCAGATTGGCACTGGAATTTTTATCAATAACACTAGATTTAGCTGTAGTCCCAGCCACTTGAGAGGCTTGTATGGGAGGATGTCTTGAGCCCAGGAGATCTGGGCTGTGTGTGCTATGGTAATCAGATGCCCACACTAAGTTCAGCATGAATATGATGACTTCCAAAGAGTAAAGGGCCACTAGGTTGCCTAAGAAGTGGGGCACTGGTCCAGGTTGGAAACCAAGTGGGTCAAAACTCTCATGCTGATCACTAGTGGGATAGCACCTGTGAATGGCCACTGCACTCCAGTCTGGGCAACACAGCAAAATCCCATCTCTAAAAAACCAAAACCAAACCAACCCGAAACAAGCAAACAAACAAAAAACAACACTAGATTTAGGAAGAAAACAAAGCAATGGTTCAAAATTCTGACAGGAAAACAATTTTGAATCTAAAAATTTTGAATATCAACAAGTGGGATAGAAAACCATTTTTCACACGTGCAAAGGCTCAGAAACTTTACCATGTACTTATCCTTTATGAAAAAAGGATTTCACACTTGCTTGGGGCCTGTAGCCCCTTTGTTTTGGCCAATTTGTCCCATTTGGAATGGCTGTATTTATCCAATGCCTGTACCTCCATGTATCTAGGAAGCAACTAATTTGCTTTTGATTTTACAGGCTCATAGGCAGAAGGGACTTGCCTTGTCTCAGATGAGACGTTAGACTGTGGACTTTTGAGTTAATGCTGAAATAAGACTTTGGGGGACTGTAAGGAAGGCATGATTGATTTGGAAATATGAGGACGTGAGATTTGGGAGAGACCCGGGGCGGAATGATATGGTTTGGCAGTGTCCCCACCTAAATCACATCTTGAATTCCCACACACTGTGGGAGGGACCTAGCAGGAGGTAATTGAATCATGGGGGCAGGTCTTTCCCATGGGGTTCTGGTGATAGTGAATTAAATCTCACGAGATCTGATGGTTTTGAAAATTGGGAGTCTCCCTGCACAAGTTCTCTCTTTGCCTGCCACCATCCATGTAAGACAGGACTTGGTCCTCCTTGCCTTCGACCATGATTGTGAGACTTCCCCAGCCACATGGAACTGTAAGTCCAATTAAACCTCTTTCTTTTGTACATTGCCCATTCTCGGGTATGTCTTTATCAGCAGCATGAAAACGGACTAATACATTTTCTATATATTCTTTATTCATTTTTCATAATTTATACCTTTCAAGGTATTTATCCATTCCATCTAAGTTATCAAATTTATGGGTATAAAGATGATAATAATATTCCTTTATTATATATACTTATAATATACATTTAACATTTATAGGGTCTGTAGTGACATCTCCTCTTTCATTCCTGGTTTTTGTTATTTGGGCATTGTCTCTTTATTACTTATCCAGTCCAGCTAGATGTGTTATTAATTTTATTTATATTTACAAATAACTGCCTTTTAGGTTCTTTTATTTTCTCAGCTGTTTGTTTCTATTGCATTGATTTCTATTTCTCCCATTATTATTTCCCTCCTTCTTTTCACTTTATTTTTCTTGCCTCTTAAAGTGGAAGCTGAGATCACTGACTTTAAACATATCTTCTTTTCTAATATAAGCACTTGAAACTATAAATTTTCCTCTAAAGCACTTGTCTAGTTTCATTTCATACATTTTAATAGATTTTATTTTTGTTTTATAGCTTTCCTTTTGATGTCATCTTTGACCCATGGGTCATTAGAAGAATGAAGCTTAATTGCCAAATATTTGGAGATTTTCCAGATTTTTTTGTTCTCTATATGGTTTAAATTCTCCCAAGTTTTTGAGACTTTTTTTATGATCTAGTATGTGACCTATCTTGAATGTCCCATGTGTACTTTAAAAAATGTGTATTATGTTGTTGTTAGAAGTAGAGTTTTATAAATATAAATTAGGTTAAGTTGATTGATAGTGCTCCTAAAGTTTTCTATATCCTTACTAATTTTTTTTGTTTTCTTGTTCTCACTGAAAGAAGAGTATTGAGACTCTAAAAGTAATCATGAATCTGTCTATTTATTTTTCCAGTTCTGACAATTATTGCTTTGTTTAATTTTAGGTCTCTGTCAATGTTTTCATAAATTGACATTTTCATCATTAAGAAATTTCTTTCTTTCTGTTATTATTCCCTGTCCTGAGTCTACTTTGACTGGTTTTTATATAGCCACTCCAGCTATCCCTACACTTCACGTTTTCATGCTACATTTTTCCATTCTTTTTTTAACCTATCTGTGTATTTACATAATACAAACTAACCCTAGAATAAATACTACTTTAATCTGCCCTAATATATCTTAATAGCAAGCCTCAAAAAAAATCAAGCTAATCCCCAAGTAGCCTGTCAAAATAAAATTCAAATATTTTTTAAAGGAAGACAACAACCAGGAAGTCAAGCACTTAAAATGCCAACCAGACATGCTAAGCATCAAGAAATGTGGTCTCTAATTAGGAGAAAAGTCAGTCAATAAAAATAGACCCAGGAAATGATGGTAATAATAAAATTAATGTATAAGGACAAATTCAGGTAGTGATGCTGCCTGTATAGGCTGTGCTAGCCTGATCAGCCACATTGTTTTATTTAGTCTTATCTCAGTATGGACTCTTCCCAAAAGTATTCACGTGGATTATATAAATGCCCCATCTGGCTGTAGCAATGCCTTTCCAGAGCCCACAGCCTCACAGAGATGTGTCTTTAACACACCAGTCAGTCATCACCCAGGTATTCAACCAAATAGTTATGCTGTTAGTCACAGCCCAAGAGTGAGTAAAAATAAAACATATATGGCCCTTAGGAGTATTGTCTAGAGTAACAACAGTGGCTTTGAATTTAGGCCATTGTGCTGCTACCCTTATTATAGTCAATTTTCCAAATTTCCTTGGGTCTAGACAGCTGCTGCCATCCAGTAGATAACATTAGCTTTAAATTTGGCTCAGCAGTCAGGAAACCTGTCACTCTTTGCCAAAGGCTCTAATGAGCATAGTTATTAGCAATAGAGATCTGTAGTTCAAAGAGATCCTAGAGTCTGTATGCCTCCCAGATTAGGGCTGCTGAAGCAGCCAGTTGCACTGCCTCTATCTCTGCTTGCTGCTGAGATCCCCAGCTAAATTTAGCATATTTTCTGGTCACTTTATATATTGGTATCAACAAAATGCCTAAATGAGGTGTGCTATAGATTGAATGTTTACATCCCCCCCAAAATTTATATGCTTAAATTGAATCCCCCCCCGTGATGGTATTTAGAGATTGGGCCTTTGGGAGATAATTATGTCATGAGGGAAGATTCCCTCATGAGTGGGATTAATGTCCTTATAAAAGATGCCAGAGAAGTCCCTTGTCCCTTTCACCATATGAGGACACAAGAAGACAGTCATCTATGAACCAGGAAGAGCCCTCACCAGACATTGTATCTGCAAGTATCTTATTTTGGGACTTCCCAGCCCCCGGAACTGTGAGAAATAAATGTTTGTTGTTTACAAGCCACCCAGTATGTGGTATTCTGTTATAGTAGCCTTAATAAACTAAGACAAGATGATACTGTCTCCAATATTCAAATAATCAAATGGATTGCTGAGCTCCCTTTTTGGTAGTGACGGCCAGAAGGTAACTCTTCCTTTACTGTCCCAGGGGCCAGGCTTTGAGCCTCATGACACATTGTTTCCAAGAAATTGGCTGTTCCCTGAATCTTAACAGAATTAACAAGACATCCTGGGCTGTCATGTGAGTTAGGGTATACTCTAAATAAGTCATTGTCACTTATTTTTTATTGGGGTGTGTAGGGGTGTATTAGTCAGGGTTTTCTAGAGGGACAGAACTAATAGGATATATGTATATATGCAAGGGAGTTTATTAAGGAGAATTGATTCACAGTCACAAAGTGAAGTCCCACAATAGGCTGTCTGCAAGTTGAGGAGCAAGGAAGCCAGTGGTGGATCAGTTCCAGTCCCCAAACCTCAAAAATAGAGGCTGATAGTGCAACTTTCAGTCTGTGGCTAAAGGCCCAAGAACCCCTGGCAAACCACTGGTGTAAGTCCAAGAGCCCAAAAGCTGAAGAACTTGGAGTCTGATGTTCAAGAGCAGGAAGCATCCTGCATGGGAGAAAGATGAAGGCTGGAAGACTCAGCAAGTCTATCCTTCCAAGTTCCTCGGCCTGCTTTATCCTAGCCATGCTGGCAGCTGATTAGATGGTGCCCCCCCAGACTTGAGGGTAGGTCTGCCTCTCCCAGTCCCCTGACTCAAATGTTAATCCCCTTTGGCAACACCCTCACAGACACACCCAGGAGCAATACTTCGCATTGCTCAATCCAATCAAGTTGACAATTAATATTAGCCATCCCAGGTGGGGAGACTCTAAGATAGTCTTCAATAATCACCACCTTCTGGTATTCCTAGCCTTATATGATCCTGCCCTTGGTTAGAACTTGCTTCTAACCAATAGAATACCTCAACATTCAGAAGTTGTCAGTTCATAATTAGATTACATAAGAGTGTGATTTCTGTCTTGCTAGCAACCTTTCTCCCTTGCTGGCTTCAAGAAGCAAGGTGCTCTGTGGAGAGGCCCACATGGCAAGGAATTGAGGATAGAGCCTTCAGCAAAAACCAGCAAGGAACTGAGGTCCTCTGTTCAAGAATCCCTGAGGAACAAAACCCCACCAACAATCACATAAGCTTAGAAGCAGATCCTTCCCCAGACATTTACTGAAAGCACCAGCCTTGGTTGACACCTTGATTGTAGTCTCATGAGAGACCCCCCTAAGCCATGCCTGATTCCTGACACAAAGAACGGTGAGGTAATAAATGTGCTATTCTAAGCTTTTAAGTTTGTAGTAATTTGTTACTCAGAAATAGATAACTAATATAGGGCCTCTCTGCATAATTACATCATGTAGTGGAACTAAACTCCCAGAGGGAGAGAAATTTGTTTCATGTTTCCGTCCACCTATTGGTGGGTATGAGAATTCTCATACTCCTGTTGCAGTATCATAAATATGCACTGAAGCCCCAGCCAGGTAAATGCTACTGATCTTAACCTCTTTGTGCATAAAGGATTTAAAAAAAGGCATTTGCAACGTCCAAGATGACATTCCAGGTGCCAACAGTTTTGATATACAATGTCTGAAATAGCAGGAATATAACAACTGAATTCAATAGTAATAATCTACCATAATGGAAACCTCTAGCTCCTACCAGCCTGTCCAATGGGCACACTAAACTACTGTAATAAATTGCATCTGTCAATACCCCTGCTGTCTTGAAGTTCTTAATTATGGTTTTGTGTTCCTTTACTCCTCCTGTAATTAAATGGTGTTTTTGTTGCATAACATGGATGGAATTGGAGGCCTAGTAAGTGTGTTCATCCCACTATCACAAGCAACTCTTCTCAATAGAAATTTATGAGCACTTACAAGTATGCAAAGTATCAATACAAATTGTGCATTCAGCAATAAGAGCAATAATGGCAGTGCCTAAGAATGCTTTAAGCGGCCCAACACAGATGATTACAGTTACTTCCCTTACATATTTCACTCTCTTTTCAAATCTGGCCAGTTGAAGCTGTGGTCCTCACCCCTCAAAAGAACCTGCTAAGATAATCATGTGAACACTGATACCCAAAAGAGCCATAAAAATTTGTATGCCAGCTAGGCGCAATGGCTCATGCCTGTAATCCCAGCACTTTAGGAAGCCGAGGCCAGCGGATCACGAGGTCAGGAGTTTGAGACCAACCTGACCAGCATGGTGAAACCCCATCTCTACTAAAAACACAAAAATTAGCTAGGCATCATGGTGGGTGCTTACAATCCCAGTTACTCGGGAGTCTGAGGCAGGAGAATCGCTTGAACCCGGGAGGCGGAGGTTGCAGTGAGCCAAGATCGTGCCACTGTACTCCAGCCTGGGTGACAGAGTGAGACTCCATCTCAATAAAAGAAAAAAATATTGTATGCCGAATCCCTCCATCCTATCCCACTGTATCCTCAATGGAATGCAAGGTCTTCAGTAACTTCTAGGATCAGGGACCTTGGTCCAACCCTTAGTCTATCTTCCTCTCATAGGCTGTCAAATCAGGATACGGGAGCAAGGGTCAGGCAGCCTCTTGACTTCTTTTCTCCAGTAGTTGGAGGTTGATCATTTTAGACGGATCTGATTCTAAAGAAGTACTTTCTTTTTCAAGTGGGTGGAAAACTGCCTGCTGAAGCCCACCTGCCCCAGTTAATATCTTGACCCAATTACTCCAAGTGCCAACCCCATCAGTCTCTTCCTTGGGATCCATATCACCTTATCACCAGGTTCCTTTGAAGAGGGTTTTTATTCCTATCCTTCGTTTTGTCTCATTTTGCAGAGATATTGCTTTGTTTGCAGGGTGTGTCAATCTTTATCCTAGGTAATCAATCATTCACAGATTCTTGCACAGTGACTCCAGCTACCAACAACAAAGTTAATGTTCCCAACATTTAGGGGCAGATTTTGGTACAGAGGTCGTTTTTGGAGTTGCCATTTTGTCCATTGTACAGCCAGTCTGGAGAAGCTATAGCTCTTTTGCTGTGATACCATATTCCATAGTATTTTCTGGGATTTTATGGCCCTGAAAAAGTCTCCACGAGTTGGCCATAAGTACACCAGTACAGAGGGCCATGGAAACAGAGATCCAAAGCCTTTCTTTGAAGCCTGATTCTACTCCAATTGAATAGTCTGTGTAATGGCTTGAGGCATGGAATCATATATGAGAAGGCCTAGTTGCTGCCTTTCACATCCAACAACATAACCTTCCTCACTTTCTTGTCATACAGACACACCAACCAAGTCTCTAACAGCTTCCTGCTTAGAAATGTTTCCTTCAAGTTCTGCTCAAAAACTAAACTGTTTCTTCTTTAGTTCATCTCTATTTTTTCATGTGCAGCCAAAAGAAATCCATTGGTACTTTTTCTTTCACCTGAAAAATTCCTTTAGCCAAATTGTGTTAAAAGTATCTCTCTGCAACTTACCAGATATGATACTGGACAGACATTTAACTTCCTTTAGTTGGGATTTCCTCACTTCGCTAATAGGAATATTGTTCCCATTCTTAACAGGCTGTTCAGAGGAGTAGAGTGGATATATGCAAAGAGCTAGGACCATAAGTGTATTAGTTATATTTTCTATTTTCCACGTTTTCAACTTTCTACCAAGCTTTCTGTCATAAGTACCATGAGTCACCTTTTCTCCTAATGACAAGTTCCTTCCTGTCCTAACAGGCTTCCCTAAAAACGTCTTCGAGTCCCTTCCAGCTTCTACCTATCCCAAAGTCAAACCCTCATGTAATAGTTTACCATTAAGCCGCACTGCACTTCCAAGAAACAATTTCGGTTTTGGTTTCTACTGCGATGTAACAAACCACAACAAAACTGTAGGCACTTAAGAAAACAATCATTTTATTATCTCTCATACTTGTATAGTTTGAGCTTAGCAGGGAAATTCTGCTGGTTTCTCACTTGGTTGTAGTCAGGAGGGGATAAGACTGATGTCATTCAGGGCCTTTCCTCGGACAACAAGATAGATCGATATTGACCTCCATGTAATGTCATGTGGTCTCTCCAACAGGAAGCTAGATTTTTTATATGGCCACTCAGGTTTTCCAAAACTGCCAAGCTAAAAGCTGCCAGACATCTTAAAGCTTTGAGCCACTGAGGCAAATGTCACTTCCATTGCATTCTGTTGGTTAAATGGTCACAGGGCAGGCAGATTCAAGGGGAATATAAGCTGTACTTTCCCAATGCAGGGCATGACAAGGAAAGCCCAAACAGTCTTATTGGAGATGTACTTTGGAAGTACTTTAGAAAGTACTTGCTACCAGGCTTAGAATTGGCATATTGACTTGATTGGCAAAGGTTTTGGTAGGGGTAATATGGGAGAATCATCTGACCTCTTGCTAGAACAATGCTTCTCATTAAGAACAGATTTTGCTATTGTCATTTTATGCAAACATATTTTCACTGACTCATTTCCTGGGATAACAATTTTAGATATTAACAAAAACAGACCTTTAATTCATTCTTAGGAAGGAAAAGGGGGTTAAGGTTTAAAACAGACATTTAAAACAAAAGATAAAACAACACATCTCCTGTTGCTGATAAAAAGCAGTGTCCAAATAAACAGAAAAGCTAAAACCATGCATACCTGTGGCTTAAAGGAACTAAAGGAGACAGGCTGCACTGAATTTTTATGGGATCTATTTCTGACATGTATTTCACTCACCTGGATGCATCACCTTATCACACTGTTGTAGTACCAGATGCCAGAAGCATCTTCTAGACAAATGAACTCTGCCAGTAGTGTTTATATGTTTGTGGAACAATCAAGTCAATCGGCGATTCTTACCACCTGAATGCTTCTCAAGAAGCAAAACAGTTTGATGATATCTCACTAAACAAATGACATACAATTAGATGATTGGAAGGACTATCAAACTCTGGGAAAAGTCATAGGTTGATTGATTGATTCATTCAAAAATCTGTGTTCACAAAACTCTGACACAGGGCAACTGCTGCTTACAATTTCAAAATAAAAGCATAATAAAAGGCAGGATGGTAGAGTGCCTTTAAAAAGAGGTAACTCATAAGAGAGGGTGACACTTAAAATTAGAAGACCATCCACTATCTCTGATACTCTCAGTAGCACCACCAATTTGACTGCTCCTCTCTGCTTCATGCTGGACAGATAAAATTCAAACCATGGGCAGATAGTATAATTAGAGACTACCCATGTAGCTGGCTTAAAAATGACAAAGCTTCACTCTGCATTTTCTATAACTGTGCTCTTCCTAATATGATACCTGGATACCACCATTGCATTCACCTTCAGGTATGCCATTAGTGGGTTCTTAGAAACATGTCGGCAGGCTTTAGTATTAAGCCATAATCAGGATTGTTCATTCCAAACAACTAGCTGAGAGCTGGCTTGGAGTGAATGAGACCATAGTACAGGTACAATTTGATACAGAAGTCTAGAGAATGAAGTCATGTCAAAAGAAAAACTCAGAATAAAAAGCATTACTGTGTTTATTCAATAAAGAACCATGGCTTTAAGAGTGGAGTAAACAAGGCCAGGCGTGGTGGCTCACACCTGTAATCCCAGCACTTTGGGAGGCTGAGGCGGGCGGATCACAAGGTCAGGAGATCGAGACCGTCCTGGCTAACATGGTGAAACCCCATCTCTACTAAAAATAAAAAAAAATTAGCCGGGCGTGGTTGCAGGCGCCTGTAGTCTCAGCTACTCGGGAGGCTGAGGCAGGAGAATGGCCTGAACCTGGGAGGCAGAGTTTGCAGTGAGCCGAGATCGCGCCACTGCACTCCAGCCTGGGCCACAGAGCAAGACTCCATCTCAAAAAAACTAAAAAAAAAAAAAAAAAAAAAAAGAACAGAATGGAGTAAACAATCTCCATTCTCAATAATAGCACCTGTTACTGTTAGAAGTGTTTGAACCAGAGCAACTCCATCTTGAATAGGGGCTGGGTAAAATAAGGCTGACACCTACTAGGCTGCATTCCCAGGAGGTTAAGGCATTCTTAGTTACAGGATGAGATAGGAGGTCAGCACAGGATACAGGTCATAAAGACCTTGCTGATAAAACAGGTTATAGTAAAGATGCTGGCTAAAACCCACCAAAACTAACAGGTCAACGAGTGACCTCTGGCCATCTCACTACTACACTCCCACCAGCGCCATGACAGTTTACAATTGCCATGGCAATGTCAAGAAGTTACCCTATACGGTCAAAAAGGGGAGGCATGAATGATCCACCCCTTGTTTAGCATATAATCAAGAAATAACCATAAAAATGGGCAACCAGCAGCTGCTCTGTCTATGGAGTAGTCATCCTTTTATTCCTTTATTTTCCTGATAAACTTGCTTTCACTTTACTCTATGGACTTTCCCTGAATTCTTTCTTGTGGAAGATCCAAGAACCTTCTCTTCAGGTCTGGATCTGGACCCCTTTCCAGTAACATTACCTCTTATTGAACACCTACATACGCCTGTTGTCTTACAATGACACTTCGCATAAATTCACTCTGCTCCTAAACAATTGTGCAAGATTAACATCAATTTTCCCACTCTTGAAGTAAAGAAACTGAGGCCAAAGGAGATTAAATTTCTTGTCTAATATCACACAGTGGATAAAGGCTGAGTCACACTTTAACCCAGTTTTATCTGACATCAAAGTCCCTACTGGTTCTACTACATTAAGCTGACTCCAGTAGAGGATTATAAGTCAGTGTCCACAAATGAAGTCCACCTAAACCAGACCAATGGGACCATGAAAGGCTTCAGGGAGACACTGATGCTGGAACCAAATCTTGGAATATCAGTATATTTAAATACATTTATTTATAAATTATAAGGTCTTGCTAGACAGTTCAAACTAAAGAAAGATATAAGGCAAAAAGTAAAACCTCTTCTCTGTCCTCCCTCACAGCCAGCAAGTCTAGCAACATACTTCAGAGGTAACCATTGTTAGGAATATTTTGTACCTATTTCCATTTTCTCTACCTACAAAATCCTTTCAAAATTTGATTTAAACTTAAATTATGTATTAAAATCAAATGCAAAACATATTTCAATTGTGTATTAAATTTTAAAACTCATGGTACAGACCATTATTTGTTTTTTTAAGAAAATGCATTAACATCTTCCCACATTAGCATCAATGGCTATATAGTATTTCATTGTACTGAATTTCACAATTTAATTTTTAGGTGAACAGATTCATTCCCATTTTTTAAATTTGCAATTACAAACAATACCACAAGTAGTTTCCCTGTGAACCCACACATTTTCTGTGCACTTATAAACAAAAGGACAAATTCCAAGAAAAGAAATTCAGAGTTGTGTTTAATAAATGACAACTATGGCTAACGTGTGGAGGATGGACTTGGAGTGAGTGGAATTCTGAGGCTGAAGGACCAGTTAGGAAGCATAGGAATTGCGGGTAGGACAAGGAGAGACAAAAATATCAAGAGCAGAAGTGGGTTATACACATGAAATGTGGCATCAAGATTGTGGAGAAAGGCCTGAAACAAACCTTTCACTTCCCTCTTCCTAACCACCACCCACCTGTACACTACATACACACCCCTAGTCTAAGTACAATCCTCCTCTTCTAATGAGTACTCTTCATAAAATTCTATGAATTTTAACCCTTTTAGGTCTCATAATCCACCCCCTATAATGGAGTACAGGGCAGAAGACTTTAGAAGCCCAGGAGAGGTCACCAGGGAGCCTATAAAAACACAATTACAGACAATGCCCTGTAAAGCAGCTGATCTTGGATGATCCAGATTTTCACTAATGAAATAAACACAATTCTAAAGTTACAACAGAAAATTATCATTTTTCTTATACCAACTACATTTATAGGAGTGATGGGGGTGATTAACAGAATTTAAGTGGGGACAGATAGAAAAAAAAAGCCTCTTCTTATGCCACCCCCACACTCCATACACATTATCCAATATGATAAAACTTTCCCTGCATATTGATAAGTGAGATGAGAAAGACTAAGTCAAAACATTATAGTTTTTTTTTTTTTTTAAAAAGCAAAACCCAACACAACAAAATGTAATCAAATCTCAATAGCTCCCTCTGCTGTCCTTTTGTGTAATTTTTTGTTTTGTTGTATCTTTTTGTAATTATTCAACCAGGAGCCACATTAAGCTGGGTAGCACAGTAGTTGATTAGATGCTTACCACTCTATCTAAAAGTGGAGGCATCACTCCTGTATTATGACTAATGACCATTTTCTGGTCAAACTTTTTTTTCCTATATGGTAGGTATAGAGGGATTTAGAGTGATTAGATTTCTGAAAAGTTCTATATATACTTTAATAACAAGGAAACATCAACCTCTAAAAACCAGACTAATTTTTAAAAATTAAACTTTTAAGTTTCACCTGTCTAGACAATCTTGGACATGTGAAAGCTGAAAAGCCAATGGCTTTGAGAAGGATTTAGAGGATCTACAGTTGAATGCAGAAAAAGCACTAGCAAATTTAGGGAAAAAAGCAAGCTCTTCTGCATGAGGACAGCCAGGACTCCTAGAAAAAGAGGGGCAGGAGCAAAAGCTAACACAATGAAGGCTTCAAGATGGACTGGGCCGGCCAGGCGCAGTGGCTCACGTGCATAGTCCCAGCACTTTGGGAAGTCTAGGTGGGTAGACTGCCTGAGGTCAGGAGTTCGAGAGAAGCCTGGCCAACATGGTGAAACCCCGTCTCTACTAAAAATACAAAACTGGCCTAGCATGGTGGTGCACACCTGTAATCCCAGGTACTTGGAAGGCTGAGGCAGGGGAATCACTTAAACCCGGGAGGTGGACGTTGCAGTGAGCAGAGATCACGCCACTGCACTCCAGCCTGGGCAACAACAGTGAAAGAAACTCCATCTCAAAAAAGGGAGGGGAGGGGAAGGGGAAGGGGAAGGGGGAGGGGGAGAAGGGAGAGGGGAGGGGGAGAGGGGAGGGGGAGGGGAAAAGGGGAGAGGAGGGGAGAATGATGGGCTGGGCGTGGTGGCTCATGGCTGTAATCCCAGCACTTTGGGAGGCAGGCATATCACTTGAGGTCATGAGTTCAAGACCAGCCTGGCCTACAGGCTGAAACTGTCTCTACTAAAAATATAAAAATTAGCCAGGCATGGTGGTGCACGCTCAGCTACTAGGGAGGTTGAGGCAGGAGAATCGCTTGAGTCTGGGAGGTGGAGGTTGCAGTAAGCCGAGATAGCACCACTGCAGTCCAGTCTGGGTGACAGAGCAAGACTGTCTCAAAAAAAAAGATGTTATGCATTGTGCATTTTTGTTCAATTCTCTGAACAATTCTGAGTAAGGATGTTTCTCATATTATAAATAAGAAAAATGATAGAGGCACTTAATTGTTGGGTCAGTCAACAACTAAATACGAGTTGAGTATTCCTTATTTGAAATTCTAAACACCAGAGTGTTTCAGATATCCAATTTTTTTTGACTTTGGAAGATTTGCATTATATTTACCAGGTGCACATCCCTAATCCGAAAACCCAAAATCTGAAGGACACAGATTTAGATGAGCTTGACATTGAAGTAGGAACTAGAAAATCAGGGCTTTTATAAAGTTCTGATTCTCTCACTCACTTGGGAAAGTTACAGCCTTCCAGGCTGTTTCTTCATCTATAAACAGGAAGATGAGATTAAATGACCCGCATAGGTCCTTTCCAACACTCTATGATCTCAGGGTAAATCACACTGTATTCCTCCCCCTTATCTGACCCAGAAAAAATCTGGTTTAAATGAGAGTCAAAGGTAATTTTGGAAAGAAGAAAACAACCAATGAAGGGAGTGGGGGAGAGAAGGCAGCTTCACAAGAGCAGCCAAATAGAGTATTAGAAGTGGAAGCAGGGATATTATCAAGCAGTCAACTTTCCCTTTGGTAAGAAAAATGTAAGTCTCATGGCTTTCTTTCAAGCAGTTACTTGCATCACCAGTTTCACAGACTGACTTCTGGCTCCCTAGCAATGAAGGCTATCATTGCAGCATCAACAGTAATGATCCATTCGTCACAACTTAAGAATGAGCTTGGGGGATAGTCAATGACTCATTCAATCAGTAGCTGTTAAGGATGCTATGTGCCAGGCAGTGTTTACAGCAATAAAGAAGACAAAGTCCCTTCCCTCATGAATCTCAGTTTATAAAGATAAAACCGTACACAAATTAACTTTAGATAATTTCTATGAAGTAAATAGAGGATAAGAAAATAGAGGACAGAGTTACTATTTTAGACAGTGATCAAGGACATACTCACTAATAAAGTGTGATTTTAGCAGACCCGTGCAGAAGAGAGGAGACATCTGACACAAGCAGAGAGGACAGAAAAACCCTGAGGTAGAAATGCACCTGAAAGTTTGAGGGAAGACAAGGAAGCCAGTGTGGCTGGAGCACAGTGACAAGGCAGAAGATGGGGTGAGTTGACACCTGAGAGGAAGTCCGGGCTGGTTAAGAACAGAAGAGTGCTGTGTTGGACAGAGAGGAAACACAGTGGAGAAGAGGAATCAATGATGACAATTTCCTCTGCTTTTGTTACCTTTGCTTGGAGTTTGATGAGTTAATAGAATAGTGGTACTGAAAGTAGAGCAGAGGAAAAAAAAAAAAGAAGCTTTTTTTCCCCTGGGAGAGTTGGGGTTAGGATAGACAAGGAAGACTAAGGTTAAACACAAACATTTCCCTTCAGATACCAAGTATCTTCACAAAAATCCCTTAAAAATACAAATCCGTATAAATTTATTACACAAACACAATTCAAAGCTAATTTTGATTGTAAAACTACTCGTTATGGGCAATGAATCACCAGATAAAGTAAGAAAATGATATGAAGCTGAAGCAAAAAAATTCACTGATAACTAAAAGCTATGACTCAATAGATTCCAAGTAGTAGATACATTCCTTGAGATGAAAATGTGATTTTATGTTAATGAGATCAAGGAAAGAGACTGGTGTGCATCTGTAGGAGGGTGGGCAGGCCTGTACATGGCAGAGTTGCCCCAAGACAGGGCTGCTCAAGTGATGCAACAGAACCACTTGGGAATACCCATTCACATAGAGGAGCTCAAACTGCAAACAGTCCATCACCGACATGTATCACCAAAGAGTGGTTCTCAAAGGACATCTGCAACGCCAAATTTATATTCATAATACTAAGACTTTTCCACTCGTATTCTTTCATGTGTATAGTGTTTTCCAGAGGCTTCTATGACAAGAGATATCACAATTGAACACAGAAGCAGAGATGAAAATCCAGCTGCTTTCTATTAAGTGAAACAATGCTTTAAAACTTTTCAGCTTTAATTTCCAATACAGGAAATATCAACCGACACAACCCACATGAACAAAAAGCTCTTTGGGCTCCTCAACAATTTGTATTTAAAGGAGTCCTGAGAGTAAGAAGTTTTGCTGCCCAATGTGTTAATAAATGTAAGATTATTATATATCATCTATCATGTAAATATTTCAAATATTTCAAATTTGATATTAATAATTTTACTCAATTATCAGGAGCATACATTAACACCAGACACCTGGGAAAGTGGGTCTGAGGATCAAAACCACTCAAGAACCACTTAGGTGGTAGATGCTTATGTGGGTCTATGGTGGGTCTGTGTGACACTCCTGAATTGTGTTTGAAAAATAGACCAAAAATGATGAAACACCTGAGGTTTTCCCTGAAAATGACAAAAGCTGCGACTTCTTTGTGGAGCAGCTTCTTCACCAAACTATAAGAATGAACTGAAAGGGAAAGAGTGGCTGTGGTCTCTATGTGAATAAAATTTGACATTAATTTCTTTTTCAAATGTGAGCCTTTGTTGAAAGCTGTTCAAATAACTTCTGTAAAATCTTTTTTATCTGCTTGCCTATGAAAATCATAAGAAAAGTTTGACAAACTTTCTTTTTTTAATGCATGACCTTTCAAATCTTGCCTGGAAAGTAACAGGAAATTAAAACAAAACTACATAATTCCAAGACAGGTATTTAACGGTTAACTTCCTCTTCCTCAGGCAATTTTTTTTCCTTATTAAAAGGGAGTATTATGGAGGAATAAAAGTTTATACAAGCTCTGAGAACCAAAACGTGCCCTTCTAAAAGAAATGGTTTACTCATGGCAGTTCTCAAGACCTGACATGGTTTCAGTGGCTTTAAATTTAGACACCAAGGTTAAGTGGGGTGGCAGACAGCCTGTAATCCCTGCACCTTGGGAGGGTAAGGCAGGCGGATCAGTTGAGGTCAAGAGTTCAAGACCAGCCCGTGCAACATGGTAAAACCCCATCTCTACTAAAATACAAAAAGTTAGCTTGATGTGGTGGCACGCGCCTGTAGTCCCAGCTACTCAGGAGGCTGAGGTGGGAGGATCGCTTGAGCCTGGCAGATGGAGGTTGCAGTGAGCCAAGACTGTGCCACTGAACTCCAGCCTGGGTGACAGAGCCAGACCCTGTCTCTGAATAAATAAATTAATTAATTAAGATACCAAGACTTGATGTTGGGTTAATTTCTTCTCTCCAACATTTCATACACGAAATATTTCTTACAGTTTAGACACTTAATTATGTAAGTGTTAGCACATTATATTTTCTAAGTAGCATGAATACTTTTCTTTTTATTACATTTATTTACAAAGATATCATAACAGCTTATCATTACATATGTTCACATGCAGCCACATGCAGAAGATGGTCAACTTGTTTAACGCAGAGGAAAAACGTTTTTGGATTTTAAGTGATGCAAACCTATCTTAAAGATTTTAATTTAAAAGACACTTTAATTCAATTATTTGATACAGGTCCAAGACTTTTTCTTTCAATAAGTCTGTTATTTCAACTCCTTAATACTTTTCTTCTATGAAGCACACTTGTGATGTATCCTCTAAGTGTTCTCAGTGGAATGAGAAGTGAAAAAACACTTGCAAATGAAAAACGTCTACGTTTTTATGATTGTCCCATGGCTTTTAATAGTTTTCATCTGCCTAATCAGAAAACTCACCCTTACCAGGTATTTCCAAAGCAGTCAACTTAGTTTTCTTAGAAACAATTCTTTTTCAGTCACATTTTATCAACTTACATATTTAAATTTCATAATAAAACAAGTACAACTGGAATCAACAAGTTCAGAAAGAAGCACAAATGACTCTAGGAAGGCATACAAACACGAGCAAACTAGAAAATAGCTGAGATACAAGTACCAATTGTCCTCTCAGCACTGGCTGCTTTCCAGAGGACACAAAGTCACTTAATCTGGCAAAGTAGTAATAGCAAACAATATATTTGTTGGGGATAGTAGCTTTAATGTTAGCATGCCACAGCATTATGTTGGAGCTAACTTTCATATTTCATGTGTAAACCTGTACAATCCTCCTTTTGAATATTTACTAGAATAGAATTGCCATCTAAGTTTGTGTATACCAAATACCTCTTCCTTTTAAAGTTACACGACTTCACTGAGGAAATATGGAAGTAACAAATCTGCATTAGTATTTCCATTCTGTAATGATACCAAACAGACATAATGAAGTGCTTACAATTTACTTATATATTTAAATGACACTAAATATCAAGGGGCATTTGTAATAAGCAAATCAAAATACATCTTATCTAATTTTCATCTTTGGTTTCTTTAATTTTATTCTATTGTTTATACGTTTTCTTACCATTATTCCCCCATATTTGCTTTCCTTTTTATCTAATTCACCTTTGGTTCTGCCATCTGCTCTAGCAGGATAAGCTCTATATTGCTATATTTTACTTGGAAAAGGCATGGCTGTCACTGAAAACACTGGAAACCAAAGTAGCAAAAACAAAAGATAAGCTATAATTTAACAAAGCTTTATTCACAGTGGCTGTCCTCAGGATCTCAATGATGTAACTCTATAAATTGAAAGTAATCAACTTTGACTACAAGCTCTAAGCTGCTAGAAGCAGTAAAGGCTATCCTAAAAAATCTTCAATGGCAATCAATAAATTCTAAATTCTCACAAAGGAACAAAAGAAGGTAGTTAATAACTAACTTTTGAGGGCTTGAAATGGGTCCTGGGATTGTACTAAACACTTGATAATTACCTCATTTAACCTTTCTGAAATAGGTTCTGTTATCATTCTTTTATATTTTTTAATTGACCAGAAAATTGAGGCTTAGAGTTAGTTAAGAAGTGAACCTAGGATTCCAGGACAGATCAATCAGTCTCTAAAATTCAAGGTCTTGGCCATTATATTACACAGCAGGCTCAAAAGTATTTCAAAAGAATTACATCAAAAAGCAGATGCCAAGCTATTTGGAATGTTTTTTCAAGGGAATGCACCATTCTAACCATAATATTATGGTTTATCTCCCCCAGCTAAATCTGAATGACTATCTGTTTCTACCTATACCATAAGATCAAGATATTTTGCTTTTATCTAAATATTCTCTATGACTACAACTTCAATCCCTTTAATACACACACAATTAGAATTCAAGAAATACGTATAAGTAAGTCTTCATTACAATTCCTCCAATATCCAACTGTCCTGTTGAAAATGAGGGGAAAATGGGAGGAAGTGTTCTAAAAATATATAGGCAAAAAAAAAGTGTAGTGGCACACAAGCCTGCTGAGCCCGGGTCACAGACCAGTAGCGTTATATGTAGCCTGCTGGTTTTGACAACACAAAACAATTCTGTAATTTTCCTATCTGAACAAATACCTTAGACAGAGAGCCCAGCAATAATCAGTGCATCATCCAGAGTCGCCATGATCCTATCCACATAAACTGTCAATCCCAAGAAGTAACGCAGACAATGTCAGAAAAACATTCCTTGGTACCAAGAGTGGGGGATTAGGATTATTAGCTGCTGCCACGATTTCCTCCTGCTACAAAAAACAAACAGGCCTTCTCTTTCTCTTTTGCTCTAAACTTAGTGTTAAAAGCATATAAGTCAATAAGCTCCTTGGAATGGATAAAAAATAGGGTAAACTGTTACCCTCCCTCTGATTAACTGCTCTATTTAATTTAAAGTCAACTAGAAGGAGTGATATAATCTATTTGTACGTGAAAGATATGTCAATCAGGAAATCCGTAACAGAGTAGGCAAAAATGTTACGTTTTCTGGCAAGCAATACATATTCATGAGGATAAAATGGAAAGAACACAGATATGAGTGAACAATTTTTATTGAAACCCTCAAAGATTAAAGAGGACCAAATGGTGAGTTTGGGTACCATAACAGAAAATCTCACCTAACTGTACCATCATTCACAGGAATGAACAAACCCAAACACGACAAAATTCAAATTCTCATGTAATTGCTACAAGTGAATGTAAATGAACTAATCATTTTATCATAACCTTCCTTTAATCATACGAAAAAGGGAATTTACATGGCATAACAAAAGATATGCAAAACTTAATGAAAACACAATTCTCTTAAATTTCTTAAACTTATTTTTAAAGGATGCAGAATGCACTTGAAATGAGTAAATGACTTAAGCTGATTCTTTTTTTTTATTGCAAACTGTTTTAACATCAGCTTAACCCCCATGCATGGTATTCAAAAAGAACACAGCTTTCAAATTAGAAAGATCACTTAAATTAAAAAGAGAAATTAAGTACTAAAATTAGGAAAAGGCTGGATTTCTTTTGAAAGGAATCTTCAAGTACCAATACGTATAGAGAAATACTAATTTTGGTTACAGTTTCCTCCTTACTGTTAAATATACAAACTGTAATACCTTTCAAAATAAAATACCCACATAAGATAGCTTTAATAAGAAATATTCAAGCCAGAACTTGGAAAAACATTAAGCAAGAAATTCACTGGGCTGATAATGTCTTAATTTGTGATCATTCAAACATTTGATGATGTGTCTCCCCTTGTAGAACCCAGGCTCTCTCCTCCCTTTTGGTCCCCACAGTTAAGAGACATTCAGTTGGTTGTGCTTGAGACAACCTGTAATAATTTCATTTAGAGGAAAAATATTTTGCAATATAATGACAGACCAAGAAGGAAGAGAAGGTGGGTGCTCTGGAGAAAACTTATATGAGAAAAACACAAAATTATCACTTGAAAATAAAAAGATTTTTTTTTTCCAAAGGAATGCTGCACCCATTTCACTTAAGATTAGAAATCCAGGTTAAAGGCACTGGGATGTACTCTTCATCATGAATAGACTCTCAATTACATTTATTCACATGTCTGAGTCTACTGCAATCAGCGTGCTTGCTGAGTGCTTCCATGACACTCTTACATAAAAACCTAATGTAAATTAAACATGTTTGAAACCGTTTATAATGTAACTAGTTTTATAAAAATATCCAGAGTTGCTAATAAAGCACCAAGAAAAAGAGAACCTCAGGGGGAGGACTCAGATCCTTCCTACAAGGTCACCCTTTTATAATATTCTCTAAAGGACCTCCAGAATGACAACAGTCATCTTTGACATGTCCTACCTATATAATCTTAGGGATGTAGAACATTGCTGTGGTGACTATACCCAAATGCCACTTTTCATTATAAATAGTTAAGAGACATGTTACAAGATTTCATGGCTTACTCTTAAAAAGGTAAAATAGGTGCAATTTTCCTTTAAGAAAGTCTTTATTTTATAATATACCATTATTATTTTGATGTTCCCTTCAGTAAACACTGATATAACTACACTGGGACTACCAAAGAACTGTGTAGTAGCTATGGTTATCTACAAATACTGTATTTTTTCACTTGAATACAGTATTTGCACATTTAAAAAATTGTACAAAATAAAATTATATAAATGAAAGCCTCAAAGAAATATCCATCACTAGGTCTTTGAGCTGAAGTGACCAAAGACCATAGTAAATGAAAACATTTCTAAACATGATGTAAACATAAATGAAGTAATGCAAAACATCAAGGTATTCAAATCTACTGTATTGCTATTTTCACCCTTAATGTATCTTTCTACATAGCTTTCTCCTTTTGGAACGGTAATACATGGGGCAGTACATTATTTTCATAACCTTATGCCATCAAATCAATTAATACAGATGCTTGACACATTTAATTATACAAAATCAATTTGCTTCAAGATACAAAATTAATGTTGATATGTAATTAACGAAAAAAATGTTAAAAAGATATAAGAATATCCAGATATATGCTGTATTCCCACTTATATAGATCTGATCAATAAAACATCAACACATTCACTTAGATACTGATTTAATCCATGGATCAAGGCCATATTTTCAAAGTATTTTAAGGATGCCAGGACACTGCAAAAGCTGGAGAAAAGAGCTGAGGAACAATATATGCTTGCTAAACAAGAACTATGTTTATTTAGCTAGTGAATACCTAGAGTAATAAATTTTTACTTCATGATAGCAATCAGGCTCGCAAACACCCAGAAATAGGAATTAAGGGTTTTAAATGTAGTTATAAAGGTCATAAAAAGTCTGATTAGACTGAGGTACATTTACTCAAAATTTTGAGATTCATTAAGTGGTAGCAAACAAAATAATTCCTCAGACAAATGCACATTTTTCAGTATACATATTAATGGGGGGAGGAGGGAAGAAGAATGTGCATTAACTGGTGAAATCCACCAAGCTGCATATCAATATTCTGTTACACCAAACAGTTTGAAGACAAGGGAAATGTTCTAATATAATTTCAGATTATGTTTCATTTGGCTAAAATAGAGCTTAAGGTTGCTTTGCCATATTAAAAGTTTACTACAATAATTTTTCACATAAACATTGAGACTTGAACTCCAGGACTAAATATGGCATGATTATTTTGCTTTTAATCTGTCAAATAGCTAAAAATCGACAATTTAAAAACTACAACAAAGAAAAAGTTGAAGCAGTGTGACTCTTACATCATTGAACCACTTCTAATGGTTAACTGTTAGTATTTAACAAATTCAAAGAGTTAATGAATCCTTGCATTCATTCAGTCTTCTGTGCCTTAGCTAGGATGCATAATTACAAAAGACAGCAGATACTGGTAAAAGCTTCAGGACAGAAAGTGCTTGACGAAGTTACAGTTCTCAAGTGTGTTTGGTGAGAGTATAAGGGCAGATGCGCTGATGAAAACCATTACGAGAAAAGTCAACTTTGTGTTAAAGTGTTCAAAGATGTCACCTTAAGCAGAAAAAAAGCTTTAATACGTCTTCTTTGACTTATTAGGCATTTCCAGAGTCTACATCGTTAGTGTTGTAAATTTAACAGGACATCTTCATACGGTTATTGTTTGTTTCTATTTCTCTCCTGGAAAAAAAAAAAAAAATACAATGAAAAACTCTCATTATTTAAAGATTTAAACTATATGCACATATAATGTAAATCATCTCCACATAAAGTTCAAGTACTAATTCAAGTAATTAAAAACAATTGATAATTACCTCTATATACCATAGTGAGATTATTACCACAAAACATTTTAAATAAAGAACTCTCAAACACAAAGACCTACTTCAGGAGAGTATAGATCCTCCCCACATCCCTATTGTTTGTTTATGATGAGAATATAATAACGTCTTTTCAGTCCTTTCAAAGAGTGTTTGATCTTGAGGTGTCAAACAGACTAAAAGCTATTATCTGAGGTAGGGGCAGGAGAAAAAGGTTAAAAGTTACATTAAATTGCAGTACAATTGCATTCAATGAAGATTTCAGATTAATAAAAAAAACTTTAAATCACAAATTTCCTTTAAATCACAAAGAGTATCTTACACTCTTTTTCAGCACACTATAACTTTTCACATTAAAAAGTAAGATGAGGCCGGGCGCAGTGGCTCATGCCTGTAATCCCAGCACTTCGGGAGGCCGAGACAGGTGGATCGCCTGAGGTCAGAAGTTCGAGATCAGCCTGACCAACATGATGAAACCCCGCCTCTACTAAAAATACAAAAATTAGCTAGGCGTGGTGGCGGATGCCTGTAATCCCAGCTACTGGGGAGGCTGAGGCAGGAAAATCGCTTGAACCCAGGATGCGGAGGTTGCCATGAGCCGAGATCGCACCATTGCACTCCAGGCTGGGCAACAAAAGCAAAACTCCATCTCAACAACAACAACAACAACAAAAAGATGAGTGTTAGACAAATTCAGTCGAATGCTGGCTTATAATTGGGAGAAAAATTATAATTCCTATTTTAAAAAGCAAAAACTACTTGAACAAAAGTTAAACTGAGTTAAACAACGTTTATTAGAAATCAAATATTTATCTGTAACACTTCTGATGAAAAAAATGACTAGCATTGTACATGCCTATCAACTGAACACATCAAGTAGTTTGTACAACCTTGTTTTAATGTGTAACTTAGTGGTTCTAAAACAAGTATCAGAGTCACCTACCTGGATGGCACGTCTGGGCCCCAGAGGTCTGACGTGGAACCTGAGAATCTGAATTTCTAACAAATTCACAGGTGGTTCTGGACTGCTGGTCCAGACACTGCACTTTGAAAACCACTGGTGTTTAACACATTAAAAGACTCTCACTTTGCTTTTGCTACTCTCATTTTATTTTTGCATGAGTAAAACATGTTCTGTAACAAATATAAATCATATTTTCCAAGTGGTCAATTTAGTTTTCCATCCTCTGTGACACCACCTAAAAACTGGATTGTAAATTTCAAAGAGAACCTCAGTTCTGTTTGTTACTAAAAGTCCTTTCTTTTTTATTTTAATACATTCCTGGAACGTGAAGAGCATTATTTCATACATAAAGCTAACAAAAGAAATGTCCTACTACATAACTATAAATGAAACTATTTCATAGACTAACAAGTATCGGTGAGATACATTGAAATGGAAGACTAAAATAAAAACAGACAGAGCTAGCTAGATTAAGTACATTTCAAGAGGGTAAACAAAAACAAAAATCCCACAATATCAGCAAAGGAAGAAAAGATAAAACAAGGATTTGGTACCATGAAGCTGTAGTTTAATTTTACAAAGGTCCTACAACTTTTCACAAACCAGCTGAAACATAAAGAAAGTTTAATTCACTGCTAAAGGAAATAAATAGCTATGGATGAGAAATTTGGAAGCACGCTCTAATAAGCTAGACATAAAATCCATAGAGAAATTAAGTAAAAAGATGTAAGGGCAATCTGCTCATTCTCCCCATAAAATAACTGATCAAAACTTAGAGAAATTTCTCAACTCCATGAAAAGCCCTAGAAACTACAGGAAAAAAATCCAACTCTTCTTAAGGATAAGTTAGACAAACAGTAGTTTAATGCCAGTGAGATGATCAGTTATAACAATGAGGACCACATGTTATGCTGTTTCAGTATGAATTGTAATCAACTATGTACTTTAAATGAATCACTAAAATATACAGGTTACATAGATAATACATCTATATATATAATGCATAACTTCCAACTCAATGGACAAGGGGAGAATAAAGAAAATACCCCAAAAGGACAGAAAAAGAAGAATGAGTTTGAAAAAATCTAGATTAGAAAGCACAAAATAAAAGGGTAGAAATAAACATTTGTATCATTTACACATTTAAACTAGGAGTCACAATAAATGTAGGCCCATCAATGAAACCACCAGATACCGGCTAAGGAAACTTTAAAATCCCATTATACATAATTTATAAGAAACCTAAAACTTAAGGAAACAGAAGTTAAGACTAACAGAGACATACAATAACACAAAGCAAATGAAGACTCATACAACTATACTAATATCAGACAGTGGACTTTAAAGTCAAAACCACTGTTGGAGACACAATGGTCACCACATGCTACATAACAATTTTTGAGAAGCTGTAACAATACTAAACTAAAACTACACTTTTAAATATATTAATAAGTTGTCAAGTACAAGGAGAAGCTGACAAATTCTTAAGAGAGCAGGGGAACTTAACACATTTACACATTAGTAAAAATACAGATTGAGTATACAGAATACAGAAAACCGAGACAAATAATTACAAGGTACATATTTTACCAAGGTATACAATGAACAACTATCAAGTGAATCTTAGTAAATGTCAAAGAATTGGTATACAGATCACATTTCCTGACATCAATTTTGGAAACAAAACAGATAACAAAGAAAAAAACCCACGTTTGGGATTTCTAAAACACGGTTCTAACAGTCTCCAAAACATCATAATGGAAATTAGAAAAGAGAAACAAAATTAAAAGCTGAAGTTTTAGAGGGAAAAAAAAACAATAGAAAAGTCTCTGAAATTACTGATTTTTTAAAAATGAAGTCTAGATATCATGAACACTTATTAGTATTATTAGTAAATGAAAATGTTAATCATGCTAATATGCCAATAAATCTGAATGTTAAAGACAAAAAATTTAAATCATAATTAAAGACAACTTTAATTAGTAACTTTAGTAGAGTTACTAAGAAGTGCCTGGATTCAGTATATATGTGAAAGCAAAGCCAACAAGACTTACTGATGGATTAGATAAGGGGTTAGAAAGAAGTATCAAGGATGAGCCCAGAACTTTTGGCCTAAGCAACTGAAAGGAGAGTGGTATCATACCCTCTCCCCTACTAAGATGAATGAAGTTTGGAGCAGGTAAAGAACAGGAGTTATGGCCAGGCACGATGGCTCACACCTGTAATCCCAGCACTTTGGGAGGCTGAAGCAGGCGGATCACCTGAGGTCGGGGGTTCAAGACCAGCCTGACAAACCCCGTCTCTACTGAAAACACAAAATTAGCTGGCTATGGTGGCACATGTCTATAATCCCAGCTACTCAGGAGGATGAGGCAGGAGAATCGCTTGAACGCGGGAGGCGGAGGTTGCGGTGAGCCAAGATCGCGCCATTGCACTCCAGCCTGGGCAACAAGAGCGAAACTCCGTCTCAAAAAAACAAAACAAAACAGGAGTTACACTAAATTTAGGCTGCTTATGAGACAACTAAATAAAGATGTCAAATAGGCAACTGGATACATGAGTTCGCAGAGAGGAGAAAAAGGTCCAGATGGAAAACAAATTTGAAAAGTCCACAGTGCATGGTAAAAAGTCCATCAACAGAACTCAAATCCTCCAAAAGTTTATGATCCATTTTTTAAGAACCTCTGCTTTAAGACCAAAAAAACCCCACATTTATATTAACAAGATGGACTGTGCCCGACAGTGTTACTATTAAAATATTTTAACACAATATCTGTGGGCATACTATCAGCTACAGACCACTAGAAGTGTGAGACTAAGAAATGATGAGCAACCAGGTGCAGTGGCTCACGCCTGTAATACCAGCACTTTGAGAGGCCGAGGCAGGTGGATCACCTGAGGTCAGGAGTTCAAGACCCGCCTGGCCAACATGGGGAAACCCTGTCTTTACTAAAAACACAAAAATCAGCCAGGCATGGTGGCATACACCTGTAATCCCAGCTACTCAGGAGGCTGAAGCAGGAGAATTGCTTGAACCCACAAGGTGAAGGTTGCAGTGAGCCAAGATTGTACCACTGCACTCCAGCCAGGGCAACAGAGCCAGACCCCGTCTCAAAAAAAAAAAAAAAAAAAGAAAGAAAGAAAGAAAGAAATGATGAGCTATCAGTGATATCATTAACTTCTGATGTTATTACAAAATGAGGTACTGTATAGTTAACATCATAATTACATGTACTGGTATGTTGTTGGAAAGTAACTTGGGGATAAAGGAAACCTGAATTACACAAAAATAGCCACCATCCGATACCCCCAGAGAAGGACTAAGCCCCTAGTTATAGTTTAGAAAAAGACACTTTAGACAGATTCTGAAATTTGAGGGCTGAATCTCTTGAGGAAAAACTGAGTAGTACAGGGCTTCTTCCCCACTGTGAACTAAGCAAATACACTGGACAGCAGCATAGGATTCTAGAGCAAAGATTGGAATTTGTCATATGGAAATGAGCCCAGAAGGAAGTTTACTGCCAACTCCTGTCTTTTTCACAGAGGTTAACAAATGAGCTAAGACTTCCCTAGTCTTCAAACTAGGAAACAGCCTGAAAACCAAGACTTTCTTCAATGTCCTAAGAGGAGCCTACCGCATGCTCTTAACAAGACAAGAAAGATAAATGATTTATTTTCCTTATAATCTTCGGTAGGTTTATCACCATTAGCAATATTTCAGTAACCAGATCTGAGCCTAAATGAGCCACAAGGGAAAAAGTCACTGTGTATCTAAAAGGCCATTGCATTCAAAAGGAAAAGAAGAATAAACACTGAGAACATAAATAACAATAAAACAGAACTGCTGAAGAAGGCAGTGAACATCTGAAAAACGAAGCAATCAGACACTTGCTATGAAATGCAACAAACAAGCCAGGTGCGCGGTGGCTCATGCCTGTAATCCCAACAGTTTGGGAGGCCAAGGTGGGCGGATCACCTGAGCTCAGGAGTTCGAGACCATCCTGACCAACATGGAGAAACCCCGTCTCTACTAAATAATACAAAATTAGCTGGGCGTGGTGGCGCATGCCTGTGATCCCTGTTACTGGGAAGGCCGAGGCAGGAAAATAGCTTGAACCCAGGAGGTGGAGGGTGCAGTGAGTCGAGATCACACCACTGCACTCCAGCCTGGGCAACAAGAGCAAAACTCTGTCTCAAAAAAAAAGCAATAAACACACAAAAAATTTTGTAGCTAAGAATCTTGATTTTCAAATTGAAAAATTCAGTAGATTAATTAAGGGAGAAATGGTCGCTGCCTCATTTGTGGAGTAGAATATTACATCCAAGAAATATCTCACATCACAGAGCAAGAATAAAGAAATGGAAAGCACAAAGAAAAAAATGAGAGGATAGATCCAAGACAAAAATGAATATTCCAGTAGAAGAAAAAAGAACAAACAGAATGGTGATAAACAACAAAAAATGTCACAAAGTCTTTGATATTCCTCTTTGCAGTAGGTGGGGCTTGATTTCCTCAAGTGTGGGCTGCACAGTGCATGACTTGCCTCTAGGAACAGAGTACACAAAGGGGAAAACAGAACATTTTATGGTGGAGAAACCTAGCAGACACCACTTTAAACAACTGAAGTTAAGATCACTAGTAATAAGATATATGATGAGACGAAGAGGATACATCACTTCTGTGGTATACTTCTCAAAAATCCATAACCCCTAGTCTAATCATGAGAAAGTATCAGCCAAACCGAAACTGAGGGATATCTTACAAAATACCTGACAAGTACTCTTTAAAAATGTAATGGGAAACAAAGCAAGACGGAAAAACTGTAACAGCTTAGAGAGTAAGGAGACATGACAACTAAATGCAATGTTAGTGTCCAGACTAGATCTTGAAAAAGACATTAGTGAGAAAACTGGGAAAATGTGGAAAACCTCTGTAATTTAGTTAACAATATTGTACCAATGTTTATTTCTTAGTTTAAATAAATGCACTATGATTATATGTTAATATTAGGGAAAATGAATAAAGAATATACAGAAATTCCCTGTAATCTTTGAAACATTTCTGTAAATCTAAAATTATTTCAAAATAAAGTTTTTAAAAAATCGCTAAATTTAGTAAACTACAATTTGCATACAACTACCAAATAACAAATACCATATCGCAGAAACATGTTATGTGTGTATATATATATTCTATAAGGTATTACTATTTTAATGGTTGTCCTGCTTATCCTTATTGTTTATGAGGCTAAAAGTGTTACTGAAATTTCACCCAAAAGCTAAAGCCAGGTCAGAGGTTTGAGACCAGCCTGACAAACATGTCAAAACCCCGTCTCTACTAAAAATACAAAAAATTAGCTGGGTGTGGTGGCGGGCACCTGTAATCCCAGCTACTCGAGAGGCTGGGGCAGGAGAATCACTTGAACCCAGGAGGCGGAGGTTGCAGTGAGCCAAGATCGTGCCACTGCACTCCAGCCTAGGCAACAAGAGCAAGACTCCATCCCAAAAAAAAAAAAAAAAAAAAAAAAAGAGTAGAACAAGGGCAGTATCAGATGGATAAAACCCCAGCTGCTCAAAAGCCTGCACATATGTCCACCTTTACAGTGCTATGATACTTAGATAAGCTTCTAGCACGCACTGTCCCAAGAACAGGACGGACCCTTTGGCATTAAAAAAGCAAAAGACAAAACTGTAAAGGAAACAAACCAATTCTGCACTGTAAAACTAATTTCAAAACTATATAGTTATCAGGGGAAAGGACAATCATTATGTTTTGGGGATGGAGAGGTTCTGTTTTGGAAATCCACTCTTCAGATTTCTTAAACTTACATTTACATTTTAATGAGGCTCTAGCATTGCAAAATTATCCAGAAAGGAAATACACATTTGGCTTCCTAAGTAGACTGAGTTCTACAAAGGGTTATTTATCTTTGGTGGCTTACGGTACTCTTTATTATTTATCTGTTGAATGAGGGAACACAGTTAAGAAAAGACCATGCAGGATCTAAATATATGGTGACATAGGTTGATTAGAATACAGATGTGTGCTGGGAGAAATCTTAGGAAAAAAGACCTAATAACAGAGGCTCTTAAAGCCAAGCAAAGGAGTGCATATGCAATTCTATTTGGGATGCCAAACTTTGGGCTCTTTTTGATAAAATAAAAATAATTATTATATTCTAGACTGTCTTTCACATGCAGAATTATTCACTAATAGCTTTTACAGCCTAGTTCTCTAATTGTAGATTTTCACTATGCTTTTTTAATTCCCTTGTTATTTCTAATTCAGCAGAAAGTATATCAAGCGTGTCAAATGCAGACAATACCAGAGTTGAATCATCTTTCAATAAATTCAGAACTTTCTGCCACAAACAGTGAAGTCAATTTCACTCAGAAATTGGAGTGCAATGTAAAGTTTGGTGAGGATTCTCTACAACGAAAATGATTAACTCAACATCTGGTAAATTATATTTATTAACTAGAGACCAACAGTAAGTACAATTTTATGCATATAATGTTACTTATGCTAACTGTTAACGAAATGAAATAGTAGTAAAATAAAGGTTTTACTGGCATTCACATAATTTCCTATGTAATTGAAAACATAATGTAAATTTTTATTTATTTATTTCTTATTCTAAATATAGAGACAGGGTCTATGTTGGCCAGCGTGGTCTCGAACTCCTGGCCTCAAGCAATCCTCCCGCCTCACTTTCCCAAAATCCTGGGATCATAGGCATGAGCCACCACACCTGGCTGTAAATCTCTATATAAACACATGCAATGGCTTAGGTATTTCTCTTACTTTGTGCAATCCTTGTTTGATTGAAGGCTTAGATATTTCTAAAGTGACATTTCAACATAGCTAATTTGTATGTAACTTCCTTGCTTAAAAACTTTAAAAATGATTCCTCAATACTATCAGACTTTAGCTCCTTGAAGACAGAAATTTTCTTAATGAGCTCTATCCCTTAAGTGTCTAGCATGTTCAAAAATGCCTGCTGAATAACAATTTCTTCAACTTGTGATTCATCTTTCCAACTTTGTCTCTTTTTCTGTACTGCCTCCCTCCCTAAGTTTTAGCTATTTTAAATTCCTTCAACATATCACAATACCCTAGGCTCTGAATGCCTGTCTTGACTTTACTATGAAATCCTACATATTATCATTCAAGGCCCATCTTAAAAATTCACCTTGACACCTTGAAACTCCCAATCAAAATTGTATTTGCTAGAAATAAAGATAACATGTTTTAAATTGAATAAGGCTTTAATCTAATTTTTCAGTTTACAAATAAAAATTTGAAGACCTGATAATCATAACAAACACTGCCAGACCACCACAAATTCAAATCAGGTACCATGATTTGATATAACCATATGGTCCACCCATAAAAAGGTTCAAAACAGTTGTGGCAGGCAGTACCACAATGGTCTCTGCATTCAGGTATTCACACCCTTATAAATCCCCTCCCCTGCGTGTGGCCTGGACCCAATGAGTGAACTGCTTCTAATCAACAGAATTCAACAGGGGTTCAATCCCCAGTATCTCAAATTAAAGAATAAGGGGAAAAAAAAAAAGAAAAGAAAAATGAAAGAAATTTAAAAATTAAATTTAAAAATAAAAACAAAATTAAAAGAAATTAAAAAATTTTTAAAAAAATTCAGCCGAGGCGACAGAGTGTCACTTCCGTAATTAAGTTACAAAAGACTGTGACTTCTGTCCTGGTAGCTACTGCCTCCTCAGCTTACTCTATTGCCCTCTCAGCTTGCTCACTTTAATGAAGCAAGCCTCCTGTGGGAAAGTCCCATGTGGCAAAAAACACAGTATAGGCAGCCTCTGGCATATAGCCTACAGGAACTGAGGCTCTTAGTCCAACAACGCTTAAGAAACTGAATTCTGCCAACAACCATGAGTTTGGACGCAGATTTTTCACCAGCAGAGTATTCACAATGAGACCTCAAGCCCAGCCTTGACTACAGCCTTGTGAGAGGCCCTAAAGCTGAGGACCCAGACAAGCTGCGCCCAGATTTCTGACATGCAAAAACTGTAAACTGTATGTTTTAAGCCAATGAGTTTTGAAGAAATCTATTAGACAGTCATAAGTAACTGAGACAGCAATTCACAACAGACCAAACACTATCCCTACTCATTTAATACAACAAAGGCCAAAGTACAGAGAATGGAACTGTGATATCTTTCCCTAACTTCAACAGTATTCATGTATGAGTAGGGTAAAATACCCAGCAGATTTTTATAAATTAAAAAAAATGTTTAAGCCATTCCAAGAAACAGGTAAAGTCAGTTAAGCACCTCAAATGACCCTTATGGAAGAATAACTCTTATCTTCGGTAACTACAGCTCTCCATTCATGAAAAAATATTCTTTCCTTGGACACACATACCTTAAATTAAGAAACTGCATGTCACACTTAAAGTAAACTATTAAACAGGAATAATTCAATAATTTAAATTATTTCCGGAAACATAAGATATTTCATATCCACCTAAGGTTAAATATATTGCTACTCAAGTTATCATGTATTTGCTGAAGAAAAAGATAAATGAAACACAACTGGACCCTTCAACAACACTGGTGTGAACTGCAGGAGTCCACTTACAACGAATTATTTCAACGAAAGAGATAAAAAAAAATGCAGTATTCAAGGGATGTAAAACATGCCTATATTGGAGGGAGAACCGACTGCATAACTTGAGTATGTGCAGATTTTGGTATTCACGGGGGTCCTGGAATAATCCCCTGTATATATCAAGAAATGATTATAAATGAAATTCTGTCCAATTTAATCACCTCATGATTATAGTATGGAAGAAGTATCTCCCAAAGATCTATAATTAACTTGATAAAGTTATCAGCATCGGAACATAACCACTATTAATAATCTGAGAAAAAATAAAAACAAATTAATATGTTAATTGAAGCACCCCCTTTCCAATTCTAACTCATAAAAAATACTTACCAAGTTCAGAATAGAGTAATACTGCAGTAAAAACTCAATCATCTTGACTATTCAAAATACCACTCAATGTTTTTATCAAGAAATTATTTAATCAAATATGTCACATTATTTAATTAAATATGTTACATAAAAGTTTATTGTATCAAATGTGTTACATCCTAGGCCCAACTTTACTTTCTAGAAAAACATTCTTCAAACTTTACAAAAGTAGATTCTATATATTAAATTTGTTTCTGTTAATTATAATCAACTTTTTCAGCAACAGAGAACTATAACCACAGAAAAATTTACCAAAGGGTAATAGAATAGACTTCAATCCACGTTATTAAAAACTGCCAGGGAAATGTTTGCTGTTGTCATAGGTATAACTATTTTTGAAGTAATTTCTTCTATGTTAACACAAAGTTGAGTACTCTGAGACAGACCTAACATCATCTCATCTTAAAGTTATTCCAAATATGAAAAAAACTGTATCAGGCACTAAAACTTAAATCTTCAGAAATGCCCAACTTGGCCAGGCACAGTGGCTCAAGTCTGTAATCCCAGCACTTTGGAAGGCAGAGGTGGGCAGATGACCTGAGGTCAGGAGTTCGAGACCAGCCTGGCCAACGTGGTGAAACCCCATCTCTACTAAAAATACAAAAATTAGCCAGGCGTGGTGGCACACACCTGTAGCCCTGGCTACTCGGGAGGCTGAGGCATGAGAATTGTTTGAATCCTGAAGGTGGAGACTGCAGTGAGCCCAGATTGCGCCACTGCACTCCAGCCTGGGCAACAGAGCAAGGCTCTGGAAAGAAAAGAAAAGAGAAGAAAAGAAAAGAAAGGGAAGGGAAGGGGAGGGGTGGGGGAGGGGAGGAAAAAGGAAAGGAAAAAGGAAAAGAAAGGAAACGAAAGGAAAGGAAAGGGAAAAGGCAAGGAAAAGAAAAAGAAAAGAAAGAAGAGAAAAAGAAAGAAATGGCCAACTATGTAACAGCATAAGGAACTAAAATACATAGAAAATTCTAGAGATTTTATTATAATTATGCCTTGCTCATTTCTGCATAAACTGCAGGGCTCCATCTCTTTCTGGAGGAATAGGTAATGCCATGATTTGAAAGTTTATCTCAATGTTACAGGCAACTGAAAACTCTAATTATTCCTATGTGGTATTAAAAGAGCAACTGAACCAAAAATAGTCTCGGATTATGTTTCCTGATTAATGAAGATTTACAAGAATAAAGGAATACAGGGGGATTTAAATGACTCACATTCACTACAACAATGGAAAAATTTCAAAAGAATCACCTCAATAGTCAAAAGTAGATTCTACTGCTATGCAGATTATTTGAATTTATACTGGACAAATATACTCAGGATTTTTATCAGTTCTTTTTCTTTTCCCTTCTATTATTCAGTTCCTCTGAGGGGTTGCCATTATAAATTTAAATAGCATACTAATACAAAAATTGCTTATCAATTCAGACGCTATCGATTCCCATTGTACATAATGAGTAATTTACCATATCACAGTGAATATGGTATATCCCACTTCTCTTCTCCTCTCCCATACTACAAGCCACACTATTTTTAATTATTCCAGTGGCTGTGCTTATGATTTGAAACAATATGTTCAAGGTACTGTTCCTTGATATATCTTTAAACAATTATGTTACTGTCAGAAAGATTAGAAAATAAGTGATTTACTCTTCGTTAAACTCTTCCCATTCCATCTCATAACATTCTGTTCTAAATATAATTAAATCTTTTATATCCTACTGTCCATTTCTATAAATGAAAAAAACCAATAGACAGCATTTTATATAACTTCAATGATCAAGTAACAAAGCGATTACACCTATAAAGAAGAAAAAATCCTACAGACATTCATACTTTGCAAATGGGAAGAGATTCTTCAAAGCATTTCCACTTTTAACAAATGTCTACTTAAAACCTACTGTGTGCTAGGCATTTTTCTAGGTGCTAGGGATTCAGCAGAGAGCAAAGCCAATCCTGCTCTTTCAGAGGTTATCTTCCAATACGACAAAGGCTATCTAGAAATTTTATTTCTTTTTAGCTTCCTTCAATTCTCCAAGGTCAGTGGTTCCCAACCAAGGGCCCACATTGTCAGACGTGAAGGACCATAATGCCAATTAAGTAGGCAGGATGAGATGGCCAAAAGTTCTGATCCTCTATAAACAATGTCAACCTGTGTGACATAAAATGCACATAGGGTCCCTGCTGAGAGATATTTGTTCTAGTATAACCAGGTGCTACGGGTTGTTGTTCTTTCTTGAATTCTTTTTCATTCTGCTGAAACACTTTAAGTATGGTTTTCATGAACAGTACGTGGCTAAGCTCTTTTAAGTCTACATTTCTTTTACTCCCCCGACCCTCCGACCCACCTCACTGATATAATTAAACACTCATCTTTACAGGTATAATTCCATAAACCACTCCTCTCCACCCCTCTCAACCCAAAAATAAGATTTGAGTATCCAGGGTTATAGAATTCTAACGACAGTCTGATTCTCCTTTCTTTGTAGGTAATTTGTCTTTTACTCAGGAAGCTTTTATGATTTTGTCTTTGTCCTTTTTTATTCTTTTTTTTTTTGAGACGGAGTCTTGCTCTGTCACCCAGGATGGAGTGCAGTGGCGCAATCTCGGCTCACTGCAACTTCCACCTCCTGGTTTCAAGTGATTCTCCTACCTCAGCCTCCCGAGGAGCTGGGATTACAAGTGCCTGCCAGCATACCTCGCTAATTTTTGTATTTTTAGTAGAGACAGGGTTTCACCATGTTGGCCAGGCTGGTCTCAAACTCCTGACCTCAAGTGATCCTCCCGCCTCAGCCTCCCAAAGTGCTATAGTTACAGGCGTTGAGCCACCAAGCCCAGCCTTTAAATTTTTTTTTTAAGAGACAGACTTCTGTCGCCCAAGCTGGAGTTCAGTGGCGCAATCACGGCTAACTGCAGCCTCAACTTCCCAGGCTCAAGCAATACTCCAAACTCAGCCCCCCAAGTAGCTGGGAATACTGGCACTTGCCACCACACTTGGCTAACTTTTAAATCTTTTGTAAAGGCCAGGTGTGGTGATTCATGCCTGTAATCCCAGAACTTTGAGAAGCCGAGGGGGGCAGAGCACTTGAGTCTGTAAGTTCTAAACCAACCTGGGCAACATGGCAAAATCCTGTCTCTACTAAACAAGGAAAAATTAGATGGGCATGGTGGTGCCTGCCTGTAGTCACAGGTACTTGGGAGACTGAGGTGGAAGAATCACCTGAGCCTGGGAAGTCGAGGCTGCAGTGAACTTATGATCATACCACTGCACTCCAGCCTGGGCAATGGGAGTGAGATCCTCACACACACACACACAAACACACACACACACACGTAAATACAGGGTCTCACTATTTGCCCAGGGTCTCACACACACACACACACACACACACGTAAATACAGGGTCTCACTATGTTGCCCAGGGTAGTCTTGAACTCCTGGGCTCATGTATTCCTCCCATTCCATCTGAAAATATTTATCTGTTTTCGTTAATCATTCCTCCTTTTGATTACTGTTTCCTGTATTCTTTTAACACTCTTTTAGAGAAATACTGGAGAACCTCTCTTTCCATCACATCTTTCCCATTCTGTATTTTCATCTCTATTGCTGCACATTTGAAATTTTTCTCTAATCTGAAGTTTCAGATCATCAACTGGATCTAAAACATGACATTAATCTGGTTACTCAGATTTTTAAATTCTGATAATTATGTTTCTGATTTCCAATAACACTTTCTGGTTTTCTGTTCTTTTTACACAGGAATCATTCCTAACAATACAAATTACAATTTTGTTTTGTATTTTTAATTATCTTCCACTCCCGGAATTACTACTTCTTTTAATGGGGTGTTGGTTATTCATTCATCAAGCTTGATTTTACTCAAATATATCAAAATTATGTTTTCAAATGTAATACAAATACTAACTAGCATGGACTTCTCCTACAATTTGAAGCTTCACCAATACCCTTCACTCTAAAATAGAGGGCCTGACATTCCAAGTTTTATATAAGCAGACAGGATATGACAGGTTGGCTCCTCCACAGGAAGAGCCTTGTTGGCTGGCAAGGCAAGCCGAGGAACTCCTGTTGCCAAAATAATCAGTCAATAAAAAAATATCTAGCAATGACAAGAGATGAAATTAGGTTTTTAAAGTCCTTGTTTGTTGTCATAATCAGGCTCAAGAATTTAAAGAAAAACATGAACGAAGGAAGGAAATGAAAGAAAGATACAGTAACTATAGACCTCAACGTAAATTTTAGTTAAAATCTCCCCAAACTTGGGGAAGGCAGGTTAGTATAACCCTTCTAAACTTATTCAAAATTGTTGTAACCAAGTTAGATCCTTTACCTGATCCTAGACTGGATTCGCTACTAGAAGAAAGCAATAAGCAATTCCATGGATCATCTGACAGAATATTATGGTTATGCAAGATAATACCCTCATTCTTTCCTATAGGAAAAAAACACTATAGTTTTTTGGGGGAAAGTTATCTCAAGTGGTTCAAAAGAACCATAAAGCAGATGGGGAAGCATGTTAATAATAAGTGAATCTGGATAAAAGGTATGAATGTTTCACATATTCTTATTCCCCCCAAAATTTATTTATTTTTTTACTTTTATTGTTTTTTGAGACAGAGTTTCGCTCTTGTTGCCCAAGCTGGAGTGCAATGGCACGAACTTGCCTCACTGCAACCTCCGCCTACCGGGTTCAAGTGACTCTCCTGCCTCAGCCTCCCGAGTAGGTGGGATTACAGGCACGCAGCACCACGCCCAGCTAATTTTTTGTATTTTTAGTAGAAAATGGGTTTCACCATGTTAGCCAGGCTGATCTCGAGCTCCTGACCTCAGGTGATCCACTCACATCGGCCTCCCAAAATGCTGGGATTAGGCGTGAGCCACCATGCCCGGCCTCCCCCAAAAAGTTTATTTACGATGGAAAAGATGAAGCAAAAGTATAGTTACCAATACTTTTGTATGTAATTACAGTTTAACTATTCTATTATACTGTATAGGCACCAATATATTTGGCCATTTTCCTAACGATGGACATTTGAAATGCTGCCATTTTTTTTGAAAAAAAAAAAAAAAAAAAAAAAACACAACTATTGATTGCTCCTAACGTTCTTATACATGCAAGTTTCTATTAGGTATGTATCCCAGAAAACAACTGCTGAATTATAAGGTAGATTATGTTCAACTTTACAGGAAAATACAAAACTGCTCTTGAAGTGGCTTTATCAATTTAGATTCTCATTTGCAACTGTGTAAGAGGTCTTGTTGATCTACAATCTTTCCAATACTTGATACTGTCAAACTTCTTAATTTTGCCAAATGAATGGATATAAAATATTCTCACTGTAGTCCTGACTCGTATTCCCTCATTTTTAGTAAGCCTTTATATTCTTATTAGCTACATGTTTTTCCTCTCATTAAATGCCTATTCACATCTTTGACTATTTTTCTATTGGTTATCTTTTCTTAAATTAATTCACAGAATTTCTATATATATTCTTTTAAAATATATTCATTTATTTTAGAGATGGGTTGTGACTGTGCTACTCAGGCTGGTCTCAAACTCCTGGAATGAAGCAATCCTTCTGCCTCAGCCTCCTGGGTAGCTGTGAATACAGGCATGCACCACCACACTAGCTTATATACTCTTGATAAAAATCTTTAGTCAGTTAAGTTCAAATTTCTTTTAGTCTTTTAAAAAACATGGCTGCTGCTGCTGCTTTTTTTTTTTTTTTTTTTGGATGGAGTCTAGCTCTGTCACCCAGGCTGGAGTGGAGTGGTGCAATCCTGGCTTACTGCAATCCACCTTCCCGGTTCAACCAATTCTCCTGTCTCAGCCTCCCAAGTAGCTGGGACTACAGGCACGCACCACCATGCCTGGCTAATTTTTGTATTTTTAGTAGAGACAGAGTTTCACCATGTTGGCCAGGCTGGTATCAAACTCCTGACCTCAAGCGATCCGTGCGCCTGGGCCTCCCTCCCAAAGTGTTGGGATTACAGATGTGAGCCACCATGCCCAGCTAGGCCTCTTAAACTTTCTTTAAAGCACCTTTTGATGGACAGATTTTAATCTAATCAAATGTAGCAGTCTTTTGCAATTAGTGCTGCCTCCCCCAAGGTTTCCAAGATATTCACTTGGGGATATAGTACATCCACATACCAGCTTTGAGAAATTCCAGCTAAATACATGACAGATAAGGCCATATTAAAACCAGACACTAGTAATGACTTACAACTACTTTTATTAAAAAAAAAAAAAAAGGCATAAGTAGTAAAGAAAATCCTAGCAAAATACCACTAATTTGTTCTTTTCAATGAAGTGAAGAAGGACCTAGAATAGACAGGCAGCACATCCTTCCTTCAGCACTAAAATGACCAAAGTATTTGAAAGCAGTTATGCTGGGAAGTCCAAATGCAAGCACAAGCATATCAAAGAGAAAATCTACAAATGAAAATACAAATTCTGCCTACACAAGGCTAAAAGTACCAGGAAGAAAACTGGACAAAAACACATGGTACCCTATATGCTAACCAGCTAACAAGCAAGGAAAACTGCTTCCTAATAACACAATGGTTTCAAACTTAAGGGACAGTCAAATACCTAGCACAACCCATTATACTGGCTTTCCCTTTTAAATCTCCACAGGCTGGTGAATTACTTAACTGGTAAAATCAATTTACAGCATGACTCTCCCATCTCCACATTCGCAAAGAGAAAGGTATATGAAACTAGCACCCACCAATGAAAGAAATGGGGTGGGGAGGGTAAAAGTACCCATTTTGAGACAAATAACTGAACTCAATGATCTTCTTACTGGTTCAATGACTAAACACAAAAAGCCCAAAGATAGTCCTGAAGCCTCTCTGCAACCACAAAGGAGATTACAAAATTATGAGTCCAGATGGGTGGCTGTCAGGGCTTAGGCATGGGGGTAGCATGGAAAAACAAAAGGCTAGTATATAAGGGAGGGTTTGGGGGATGACGAAACTGTTCTGTATCCTGATAGGGTGGTTACACAAATCTACATGTTAAAATTCATAGAGCTGTACACCCCCTCAAAAGTGAATTTTATTGTATGATTTAAAAATATACATATTTTAAGTATATACAAATTCTTATACGAGCCTTATTTACATTACCCCCAAAAGGAAAACACCCCAAATATCCTTCAAAGGATGAATGGAATAGACACAATGGTCGTCCATCCATGTAACAGAAAACTACTTAGTAATAAAAAGGAACAAAGAATTGAGTTATACAACGACATAGATGAAATGCAAAGATACCATGCTGAGTGAAAGATAAACGTCTTAAAAGATCATATAGTACATAATTTCAATTATGACAATATGGAAAACGTCTTATAGGGACAACCAACCAATCAGTGGTTCAGTAATGAGAGGGAGAGAGAGGGCTTGACTATAAACTGGCAGGTCAAGGAAATTTACAATTTTATTATATTTAGTTTTTTTAGAAGAAAAAAGATATAAAGTAAGTTTCTAAAAACAGTAAGTACAAAAAGCAGACATAAGTTTTAAACACAGTCCTTTGTGCTCAATAAAATCAAGATGAATTCTAGGATCAAGGGATTCCATTAAGAAAACAGAGTTAAGAGGGGGAGCTGAATGTGATAATAGAAGCAAACAAATACTATTACTGAAGAATGCAAAACCTCACAAATCACAGAAACAGCACAAATCAAATACACATGAAAAATAAGTGAGCAGGAAAATTCAAATCCTCCAAATGAAGAGAAAAAGAATAAAGAACCAACAGAACCCAAGGACAAAGATTTAACATATCTGTTGACATTAATAGAAAAAAGTGGCCTGCAGACAAAGGATTACAGAAAACAATATTCATATTGTACACATTTTCATATTTACATTCATAATGTAAAAATAAAAATCTTTTGTGTACACACCAAAAAAACAGCTATTTACGAATAAAAAATGTAGGCTGTCCTCAGAATTTTCCATAATATAAAACCACATAACTGTAAAGCAAGGCCTATACATAGTACTTTAAGTGAAAAGGCTGTTGACTAGAAAGAATTCTATACCCAGCTAAATGGTTGTTTACATATTCTGACCAAAGACATTTTATGGATCTAAAGGCTTACTAATAAATAATAAGTTAAATAAGGTTCAAAATAGAGCTGTCAAAGGTGGGTTAGGCATTAAAAAGGGTGGCAGCAACGTGACAAAAGAAAAACTTCAGCTGAATTAAATTTAAAGGAGATTAACTGAGCAATGAATGTGATTCACGAATCACAGAGCCAGCCAGAGTAGGCTCCGACATTCCAAGCGCAGCCCTGTGGTGGAATTTTATAGACAGAAAAAGTAAAAGTGATATACAGAAAACGGAAGTGAGATAAACAGCTGGATTGGTTACAGGTCAGTATTTGCCTTATTTGAACCGTTGGCTACATTTGATTCGGCCAAAATTTGGTCATTGGCACAAGAGTAGGCTGCGGTCTGTTTATACCTCCGCTTGTTATAGTTCGCCATGTACAGAAAAACCTTTAGGCTGGACTTAAAAATATGTAAGGAGGCAGCTTTAGGATAAACTTTATTTAACAAAACAATGAAACAATATAAGGGTAAAATTAAAGTTTAAATCACTGTTGTGTATATGGCTACAATATATTATCATAATACAGCTACAATATATACCTGTCATTAAAAATTTCCTGAAACTACGTAATATTAACATACCAAATACATTATAACAAAACTAGGATTAAATTTTCAAGTTTGGTAGGAAAAAAAAAAAAAAGACACAGGGTGATTATCTCCTCAGTGGTGGGCGAAAGAATAATTGGTATTTCCTTGCCATGTATCCTTTGTCCTAAGTAATCGCATCCCACTTCCATGCTATTAACTGTTTAAGAACAAAAGGTCCCCAATCTGTGACTCGGACATCTAACTGCCTAATCAGAGATTTTGCTGCCTATATTTCTCAAAGGTATCTTAAAATCAGCACAATCTAAAAATGAAGTCTTAACTTGCATCCCACCTTTCATACCTCAAATCATTTCTCCTGATGCGCTACTTGTAATGGCAGTTACAATATGACCACTTTACTTAACTGCTAAACTGAAAGACTCAGTAGCTACTTTTGATCCCACTTCTCTCATTTCCCATATTTAAGTGGAAGAAAACACAATTATATTCAGCAACCCATCTAAAAGGTTCAGCAGAGCCTTAAAGTCATTTGTATTAACTACTCCAAAGCAAAGTTTCCAACAATCCAACACAGCAATCAATAACTAGCACCAGAATCACCTGGAATGTTTATACTTAGAAAGTACACTGCAAGTTCCTTTATCAAATATACCAAGGGATGGGTCTCGAGAATCTGCAATTTCAATGAACACCCCAATTAATACTTATGTGACTTAAGGTTTGGAAACTACTGCTCTAGGGTCATTATTCCAACACCTTCTCTCCGAGGAATGTTGAAGCACTTCCCTCTGCTGCACACAACCACAAAGACGAGATATTCAGCTTCACACACAGAAACAAATCACTGATTTTACATAGAGTTAAATTAAGTTACCTCTTTATCTTAATTTCTACATAGGAACAAGCATTCCATAAGAACATGATTTCCACAGTAACAAGCATTATTTACTGGAGGAGCTTCTAACTTTACTCCTACTAAGTTTCATAAGAAATTTAAATGTATCCCCTATAGAAAAGCCCATCCATTTTCTCTTTCCACCTAAAAATAGGACCCCAATTTTATGTTACAGTTTGGAAGAGAAAACATTCCCTAGTTGAACTTACTCTTGTGGCCCTGTGATCAAAGTCTGGCCAATATTTGGGGGGCTAATCCCCATACGGGCCACTCAATAGGATATTTTTTAAAAATAAAAATAAAAATATTCTGGCCAATATAATACAAGGATAAACAGCATGTTTTATTTCAGGAACGTCTCCCTCAATCTTACAGAGGATACATAACAGAATTAGGAATCAAATTCTGCAAAGCCTCTATTTTGTACAAGTGCTTTTAAGTATAAAAATTATAAAAATACTTCAAGAGTTTTATGTTTTAAAAACATATTTTGCCAGGTACGGTGGCTCATGCCTGTAATCCCAGCACTTTGGGAGGCCGAGGCACGCGGATCACGAGGTCAGCAGTTCGAGACCAGCCTGGCCAACATGGTGAAACTCATCTCTACTAAAAATACAAAAATTAGCCAGGCATGGTGGCAGGCGCCTGTAATCCCAGCTACTTGGGAGGCTGAGGCAAGAGAATCACTTGAATCCGGGAGGCAGAGGTTTCAGTGAGCCGAGACCACGCCATTGCACTCCAGTCTGGGAGACAGAGAGAGACTCCATCTCACAAAAGGAAAAAAAAAAAAAATACATACATATATATATATATATGTAATTTCTTATAAACACAAAATTAGAGTAAAACATTTATTTAAAAGTTGTTTCAGCTGGGTGCAGTGACTCAGGACTGTAATCCCAACATTTTGGGAGGCAGAGGGGTAGGGGCAGATCCTTTGAGCTCAGGAGATCAGCCTGGGCAACATGGTGAAACCCTCTATCTACAAAAAATACAAAAATTAGCCGGGCGTGGTGGCGTGTGATCGTAGTCCCAGCTACTCGGGAAGCTGAGGTAGGAGGATCACTTGAGCCCAGGAGATCAAGGCTGCAGTGAGCCATGTTCACGCCAGTACACTCCTGCCAGGACAAGAGAGACGCTGTCTGAAAAAAAAAATTAAATAATATATAAAATATAAATAAAAAAATAAAAACTTGTTTTAAGTGCCAGGTTCAGTGGCACAGGTCTGTAGTCCCAGCTATTTGGGAGTCTAAGGCAGGAGGATTGCTTGGGGCCAGGAACTTGAGGCTATATGCCATGATTGCACCTGTGAATAGCCACTGCACTCCAGCCTGGGCAACACAGCAAGATGTCATCTCAAAAAAAAAGTTGTTTGTTTCAAACTCTAAATATATTTTCTCCTATGTTAGTATGATTAATAATATTAGTGATTAGAGCTCCTGGTTAGTTCATAAAGTCTGTTTAGTTACAAATGCCAAAATTCATTCAGCTTTGATGATAAACACTGAGGCCCAATGGCCTTTATAATCTAGGGAGTATGAAGAATGAGCAAGAGGCTAACTCAGCGTGAGTTACCCTGGGAAAGGAAAGAAGAAAACGGTTCATATAGGACACACATAGATACCTTCAAGGGTGTTTGTAGAGTTATTTCTTAAGTAGTTGGTTTCCTTCACAGAAAGTTCTTAAACTCAGAATATACCCATCCTTCCACCCCACCAGCAATACAAAGACCCCAAACAAAAAATTACTATATTCTTACCCTACGCATGGCTTCCTCCTCTTCTTGACGCTTTTCATAATGTGCAAAGTCATCAAAGATTGAGGTGGTATGCTTGAAAGTAGCAATTATTTTAAGCACTTGCTTAGCTTTTTCTAGCGGTACCTCTTGAGTGTCCCTTGAATTGGTAACCGGTTTGTTGTCATTATTTTCTAAGCGAATATGCCGTAATTGGTTATTGGGAACATCTTTGACAAAGATCCATTTAACTTCAAATTTGCCCTTCCACTTATCCTGAGACCAGACACCAGCATACGCATTATAGTCCACAACAGACTTCATTTCAGCCACTCCACAAAAATGTCCACTGCCATTCACACTGAAGAGTAAATAGAGTGGGCCTTTCCCATTCAGGGAACGGTAAGCTGCATCCAAACGCTTATTACCATGCTCAGTACTACACCAGATAGAGTATTTAATGGAACGATGTATGTCATCCTCAGAGTAGCTTTTAATTATAAACACACGTCCATTCTTCAGATTCCAATCAAAGTCTTTGGGATTATAGTTGTTTATGGCCTTTAGCTTTTCCAGCACGGGATGCACTTCTACACTAGAAGGTGAAGCACTGACAGGTACAACACCTAAACCAAAGTTTTCACTGCCCGCTCCATTGTTCTGGTTGAAGCCTGCTCCCCTGTTCCGAGGAGCTACCCAGCGATTCTGCAGCTGCTGCTGTTGAGGCTGCACTTGGTGAGGCTGGGCCTGTGGCTGAGGTCCTTGTTGCTGCTGTGGTTGTGGTGGTTGAGGCTGCTGTTGAGGCAGTTGGCTTTGCACCAATGGTGGTGGTTGAATTAATGGCTGAGGCTGCTGGATTATAGTTTGAGGAGGCAGAACTGGTTGGGTTGGTGGAGCCTTTACCACTGACCCCTTTTCATCCCAAGTTCCAATATTCATGTTGTGTTTTATAGGAGGTGGTGGTACAGCAGAACCCCCAATTCCCACATTGCCCTTGGGTTTAAGTTTCGGTTGAGGTTTGGCAGGCTTTCTGGCAATGGCAGCCCAGGAGGTTGGTTTAGGTGCTGCACTGCTAACTGGGGGTACACTATTGGTTGCAATGCTAGTCATACCACTGCTGCTCAAAGCTGTACCTACAGTTTTTGTCACTGCAGCTGTCAGGTCACCACCAATTTTCAGTCCAGTCATGCCTTGCTCAATACTGCTAATGCCAGGCACCTTACTCAAAGTATCATTGCCAAATCCAGCCTGTCCATCAGTAATAGCTCTCCCAAGAGAACTAGGTGGATAGCCATAACTGCTACTATAAGCAGAACTTTGTGTTGATTGTCCCTGAGATCCACTTGTCCCCCATGTAGAGAAATCAGCATTACCAGGAAAAAAGTTAAATCCATGTTGACCAAGAAATGGAGGGGTATTTCCTAATGCCCCAGGTTGACTAAATACACCATCTGGTATATAGTGATGTTCTCCATTACTCATTTGTCCATAGGTTGTCAGATATGGCATAGGCTGGTCTCCAGCTGTGGACCATGCTGCTTCCCCAAGAGAATATGGAAATCCAATGGATGGAGCATAGTAACTAGGCATGTATGGATCTGACATTGGTGGATAGCTGTTACTCTGCAAAACAAAATATCACAATCAGTAGTGAAATGTCCTCTTAAAGGAGCAAAAAAAGAAATCTGAAAGATTAAAATCAAGAAGTTTTAAGTAAATGAAAATAAAAGATGTACCTATTCCAGATAAACAAAATTAAAATTTCAAATCCAGTTTTATCAACAGAAAAATTTGCTGATGAGTAGTCACATCTTAAAATATTTCTTACAAAATAACCTATATGGCTTTTTTCAGGGATGAGAGTGGGGGTATAATGAGTATTATTTTTGTTTGAAGAGCCAGGCCCTCTGTCGCAATTTAAAAAATCATAATTTCTACAGAAGGCTAATATATAAACTTTGTGCACACAAAATTACCATTCACAGCCAGCTGTACTTTAATCAATTGATGTATGCAATCACTTACATGCAAGGATTAAATAAACTAGACAACTCTGCCAAATAATAGAGGAATTACAGCTTATCTATATGATGGAATCCAGCTCAGCCAATAGATTTTGTACTTTCATTAAGGAAAAAATGGAGAAATGCTCACAGTCTGAGAAAATTCAAGATTATGTGTATAGCATGATCCAAATTTCTTTTGTTTTGCTTTGCCTTGTTCATTTCAAAAAAGAAATAAAACAAATTCCTTATCATAGTTTCTTATCAGTGGAATAACAGACATGATTTTTCTTTATACTCTCCTCTTCCCCAAATTTTACACAATAAATCTATTACAGAACAGGTTTTTTTTTTTTAATTTAGAAATAGTGAGTTCATGTAAATTTTTTCCAGAATTACTACAATTAAATCAACCTTCACTGTACTCATCATTTAGTGAACTGCCAAAAATCAAGACACCAAATTTTACTAAAGGAAAAAAAAAAAGCTCAAATTTGTTACAATATAAAAATAAAATACTTTAAAGTATTTTAAATACTTCTTTTGAAGTAAGTTTCTTATGCAAAAAATAAAAAAGGTCTGAAACTAGATTTTCGATCTTTGATTTAGGTGTGCTTTTATTCTATTTTATTTTTGAAACAGGGTCTCACTCTGTCACTCAGGCAGAAGTGCAGCAGCGCTATCTTGGCTCACTGCAACATCCACTTCCTGAGGCTTAAGCAATCCTCCCATTTCAGATCCCAGAGTAGCTGAGACCACAGGCGTCCACTACCATGCCCAGCTAATTTTTTGTATTTTTTGTAGAGATGAGGATTTCACCATGTTGCCCAGGCTGGTCTTGAACTCCTGGGCTCAAGCAATCTGCCCGCCTCAGCCACCCAAAGTGTGATTTAGGTGTGATTTTAAAGCACTGCACAAAGCTTCATAATTTGTAGAATTATGCAAAGTGAAAAAAATACACTAATACTGTCAGTACAACTGGTATGACTTTTCAAGGGTCAATACCATTTTGAAGGCTAATTTACAGAGACAGTCAAAGTTCTTTGGAGTAAAGTTCTTAACCCGTTTCTTCTAGTGTTACACTCTTGTCACTGTTTCGTGGCTGCTCTTCTACTCATGAATGTGTGACAATAACATCACAGATCCTGCCTGGAACTAATTTTAAATTATTTTTGAAAAGGCTTATCATTGAAAACTGAGATGTTTTATTACTAAGCTACTTGTTTTACTATTAAATTACCTGTGGCATACCCATCTAACTCTTGTAACTGTCTACTGTCTATGAGAAAGCTAACTTAACATATTATCTTTTGAAATGATTCTCTGATATGACTAAAATAACTTAAGAACTAAATATAATGTAACAGAGGTTGCATTTAAATTAATAATTCTGACAAAGATTTACTGGCTATTGCCAGTAAAGCTTGGACTTAAAAAACCAAAAACTCAACTCTCACTACTTAAAAGAAAATCACAAAACCATTTTTCAAATACACTGGATGTTAAGTATATTTTACAGTACAGTCCTTGACAGACTATGTTGGTTTTTTATTTGTATCATCCTTGACAGACTATGTTGGTTTTTTATTTGTATGATTTTTTATTGTTGTATTGTTGTTTTTCCAACAAAATCAGTCCTTCATATCAGTGGGTTCTACATCTGTGGATTCAACCATTCACAGATTGAAAATAGCTGGGAAAAAGAAATGAATAGTTGCATCTGTATTGAACATGTACACAGTTTTTCTTGTCATTATTCCCTAAACAATACAGTACAACCACTTACAAACCATTTACACTGTATTAGGTATTATAAATAACCCAGAGATGATCTAAAGTATACAGGAGGATGTGCATAGGTTACATGCAACTATTATACCATTTTTATAAGGTTCTTGAGCATACGCAGATTTTGGTATCCGTTGGGGGTTCTGGAATCAATCTCCCACAGATACCTTGAGACGACTGTATTTTTGATCCACAACTGACTGAATCCGTGAATGTAGACACTGCAGATATGGAGGGCTGACTATATTTAAAACTGGAAAATTCATGAGTTACTATTTACTAACTGAACACATTCTTCAGCTATAATGGATAATTAGTAACTCTAACTGCAAATATACTCAAAGAATGCTCACAATATTCACATGAAAGGAATTAACAGCATTTTTACAACTGCGATAGTAGCATCTTACATAAATCAATACTGGAAGTATTGACTGCTATATTTAAATATATCTATAAAGAAAAGCCTGAGGGAAGTTCAAATACACCAGAGTTTTTAAAGAAAAAAATCTTGACAAAATTAATGACTAAACTTTGGAAGCTATGAAGACAAACACAAATGTGTAAAATTTGATCACTGAAGTTCTACTAAAAATTAAAAGTACTCATAGTGCTTCATACTGACAAAAAGTCACTGTGATTAAAAAAACTCTCAAAAGTTTAATAAAAATGAGAAGTTCATCTAGTATAAACGAATATATGTAACTGATTAAAAGATAAAACTGGGCTGGACACGGTGGTTCATGCCTATAATCCGAGCACTTTTGAAGTCTGGAGTTCGAGACCAGCCTGGCCAAAATGGTGAAACCTCATCTCTACCAAAATTACAAAAATTAGCTGGGCATGGGAGCATACACCTGTAATCCCAGCTACTCGGGAGGCTGAGTGAGGCAGGAGAATCGCTTGAACCCAGGAGGCAGAGGTTGCAGTGAGCTGAGATGGCACCACTGCACTCCACCCTGGGTGACAAGCGAGACTGTCTCAAAAAAGAAAAAAAAAAAAAAAAGATAAAACTGTCTACTGTCTTCATCCTTTTTTTAAACAGTTAAACATATCCTTTATTTATAACTTTAACTATTTCAATCACTTACCAATGCATACATTGTAAAAAAACATTGATATAAGATACTCATTCTAAAAGAAAATCTACAGTTAAATGGAAAAGACAAATAATACAGGGAAGTGGATAAATCCCACATGGAGATGCATAGGAAAGGTGGGCTGAATATGAAGGTAACTGGTTTCCAAGTTTTAATTTTGATTGTTGGCAATGAAATCCAGATTCAGTAGTCTTTATCTGGATGTGGGAGTGGAAAAGCACACAAAGTAGGAAGTTTTTATGTTAATTCTTTATAAGAAAGCATTCAAAAAATTAAACTCAAAATTTATATTGAATATTCTTATTTCAATATGACAAATGCTGAATTCTACACAACAGTTACGCATCAAGTTCTTAATTTGTCTACACCCATAGTGTAATTCATGGGTCAGCAAACTAAGAGGCCAACAAGTAAATCACGTTCAGTCTCTGTCACCCATTTGGGTTTTTCTCTTTTAAAAGCTATTAGCTTAAAGCCAGGCACAGTGGCTAGCGCTTGTAATCCCAGCTACTCAGGAGGCTGGAAAAGGTGGATCAATTGAGTCCAGGAGTTCAAGACCAGCCTGCACAAGGGACTATCTCATAAAAAAAAAAAAAAAAAAAAAAAAATTAGCCAAGCATGGTGGTACATGCCTGTAGACTCAGCTACTGGGGAGGTGAGGTGTGAGGATCGCTTGGGCCCAGGAGTTCGAGGCTGCAGTGAACTATGATCACACTATTGCACTCCAGCATGGGTTACAGAATAAAACCCTCTTAAAAAAAAAAAAAAAAAAACCACACACACAAAAATTGAAGTGCTTCAAACTCCTGACGTGACTTCTGATTTAACAACCAAAAGTTAAGTGATGTTCATTCTAATTTTAATGCCTGTGTATTATGCTATGTACTTTCTCCTATAATTTTCTAAAAGTATAATTTATGCATATCTAATCATGTCGTAAGAAAAATGTCATAATAATATTCAACCTGAGTATTTCGCCAACCGTAATTCTTCATTCTCTATTAGATAACCTAATCCATCCATTCACTTAATAAATAATGAATTCTATATGTGCCAGATACTGTGCTGGTTACTGGAGACAAAAAATAAAGAACATGGTCTCCAACCGGGAGCACTTCACAGGTATCGTGAGGAAGACTTATTTACCCTATAACGTGATAGCTACTCTAACTGAAGTACAAAGAAAGCAAAGCAAAACACTTAAGTACAAAGAAGAGGGAGTAAGTAACTGGAAAATGAGAAAAGACTTTCTGAAGGAAATGCCATAGGTGTGTGTACACGTCTGTATAAGACATACATACAAAAATTGAGATCATGAAAGAAATATTAAGAAAATATTTATACTTTCATAAAATAATGGTAAGTTCTATTTTACCAATCAGATGGAGAAAGTTGGCAGAAGATAAGCTAGAAAGGGAAGTGGAACCACTTTAAGGGCATTCATATAATAAATGCATCCACTGTTGAGAAGCTATAGTAATTATTTAACATTACAGTGACACAATCAGACTTGGGATTTTAAGACTGCTGAGTAGCAGTATAGAATTACTAGTTAGAAAATCATTTCAATTGGCAGAACTAATGAATACCTTAACTAAGGGCAGTGATGACAAGAGCAGAAAATGACAATTTAATTCTCTATATTACTTCTCTGATAAAGATAGCTAAGAACTTACTTTCCCAAACACACAAGCAGACAAACTCAACTTCAGTTTTCCAAATTATTCTTCAAATTTATATGCACAAATTACATGGCATATTTAACAGTGCCAATTAAAATCTAAATTTTCCCATCTATTTAGTCATAAAATTATTCTGAAGAACTATAAAGAACTAATTTTAAGAAATGAAGGACTGACATTTACTTTCAAAATTACTATGAACATTATTCCTTCAGAAATGAACACTATAAAATAGAAGAAATATGCTGCCACATAAGTAGAAAGGCCAACAACTTGTTTTAAAGTACCCATGGGTTTGATATGAACTAGATCTAAGTATACAAAGCAATTTAAATCATTAGCAAAAGACTTGTTAAACACCTTTCCCATCAAAATACGTATTTATTTATAATCTTAAAATCAGATAAATAAATTTAATTTTTAAAACACACTGTGTACAGTGTATAAGGACCTTATTAAATAGTTGTGTAACTCTAAATTTGCCAATATCTTCTTGAGATCTTTCACCAATAAACCCAGTTTTCACTAATCTGTTATAATAGTACTATTTAAAAGGTCCAAACATTTTATTTAATTTTCTAACTAGGTAATTGAGAGTACTTAAATTCTCATATAACTTACTTTTAAGATTCCAGATAATTTTCAATAAACCCAGTTTTCAATATTCTACAGTATTAATCCTCTTTAAAATGTAAATATGTATCTTGTTAGAGATAATTATTTTTAATATTAAAGAAAGATGACTGCTGAAAATCTATTTAGTACTACAAAGAATAGGTAGAACAGGCCTTACTGGAATCAAACTTTATAACTTCTCTTCAAACAGGATACAAATATGTTGATTCCAAATATCGTAAGTTAAAACAAATCTTTTAAAACATTAAAACAAATATTTTACAAATGTTTTGCTCCAACATAACCAGCAATAATGCAGCTAAAAAAATTCATTTGGGTTCACTAAGGTAAATGCCTTTATATCTTTTAAAAAGTAATGGTTTCCCAAACACTTTTTAAAACTTTTTTTTTTACAAGTAAAGTCTTATGCACAATTCCAATATATAGAACAGATAAAACACAAACCACAGTGCTGGTTGCTACACTGGTGGGATTCAGGCATCCTCCGCTGGTTTTCCCTAGGAAGACACTAAGGTGCCTCTATGGAATATCAGAAACCCTCCTGACAAAAATTTTTCCTCCAGTAGAAGCCTTTCTATGTCCTTGTGACAAATAATAAAGAATTGTAAAATATCTGTTACCAAGTAAAACATGCAAAAAGATTACTTCAGGTAGCAATTCCAAAACTGTCTTTTACAGTCCACTAAAATTCCTTAAAAAAGAGTTTGAAAGGCTGAGTGCAGTGTTCCACGCCTGTAATCCCAGCATTTTGGGAGCCCGAGGCAGGTGGATCACTTGACGTCAGGAGTTCAAGACCAGCCTGGCCAATATGGTGAAACCTTACCTCTCCTAAAAATATAAAAATTAGCCAGGCGTGGTAGCATGTGTATGTAATCCCAGCTACTTGGGAGGGTGAGGCAGGAAAATTTCTTGAACCTGGGAGACAGAGCTTGCAGTGAGCCAAGATCACGCCACTGCACTCCAGCCTGGGCAACAGAGCGAGACTCCGTTTCAAAAAAAAATAAAATAAGAGTTTGAACAAGTCAGGACTTTTTATACTAGATCTTCATCTTAAGAACTTCATTTTCAATTATAATTTATAAACTATGAAATCAAGTAGCAAAAAAAACAGTTCAACTGTTTAGCCTCCAAAATTTCTCAAACCTATTTAAACATGGAGATCTTTTTGAAGGAATATTTATTACACCTCCTAATATTAAAATTTCTCAGCAAAGTTGGAAAATACTGCCATACTGCCATAAGCGCTGAGATTACTATATGAGCCAGAATATAGTAAAACCACGCTTATTTTAAAACTTGCACTACATTTCACAACAAATGATCTACTTTCATAACCTTTACGCGGAAAAGTAATTTTGCTGAGATCGTAAAGTTTTATTCTTTCCCATTTATTTCTTCTCCTCCCATGTATGCTAGGAATGTTGCTCAGTAGATAGGAAGGGGTGGTTAAGGGGAAGTAACCAACAGGTAGATGAGGTTGAAAACAACCACCTCTCCATAATCCTAAAAATAATCCTGCATCCCACAAATTGGGAACTACTTTTTGTTCAAATTTTCCCTATAGTTAACTCTACTGTACAAACTGTTCAATTCTGTAGTAAGATTTGGTTCCTTGTTCTTTCACAGTTTCAAAAATCTAGGTTAAAATTTTAGAGTACGCTTTTCATTTTCTCCATATATGCAAGCAGCCAAGTCAAACTTCAGTTTTCCAATTTATTCTTCAAATTTACACACACAAACTAATTGGCATCTTTAACAGTGCCAATTAAAATCTGAATTTTCGGCTGGGCACGGTGGCTCACGCTTGCAATCCCAGCACTTTGGGAGGCTGAGGCAGGCAGATTACTTGAGGTCAGGAGTTCAAGACCAGCCTGGCCAACGTGGTGAAACTCTATCTCTATACTAAAAAATACAAAAAGTAGCCAGGCGTGGTAGCATGTGCCTGTAATCCCAGCTATTCAGGAGGCTGAGGCAGAAGAATCACTTCAGCCTGGGAGGCAGAGGTTGGAGTGAGCCAAGATTGCACCACTGCACTCCAGCCTGGGCAACAAAACAAGACTGTCTCAAAAATTAAAGAAAAAAAAAAAAACAACTGAGTTTCTAATCAAATTAATCATAAAATTATTCCAAAGAACTACAGAACTGGGCTGGGCGCAGTAGCTCACGCCTGTAATCCCAGCACTTTGGGAGGCCGAGGCAGACGGATCATGAGGTCAGGAGATCGAGACCATCCTGGCTAACATGGTGAAACCCCATCTCTACTAAAAATACAAAAAAATTAGCCGGGCATGGTGGCGGGCGCCTGTAGTCCCAGCTACTACGGAGGCTGAGGCAGGAGAATGGCGTGAACCCGGGAGGCAGAGCTTGCAGTGAGCCGGGATCGCACCACTGCACTCCAGCCTGGGCGACAGAGCAAGACTCCATCTCAAAAATAAATAAATAAATAAACTAGTTAAGAACTACAGAATTAATTTTAAGACCCAAAGTTCTTGAGCATTTTTTGCTTTTTTAAAGCAAAATGAAAACAGTTTCATTCCACAATGTTCTCTCTAAAAAAACTGGTGAATACTAAAAATGTATTTTTTCATTTATTTCTATCAGTGGCTTATTTTTAAGCCACTGATTTTAAGCCACTTAATTTAAATAAATTAAGACAGAAATGGATGCAGAAATGGCATACAGATACCTAATAGCACTGTTCTTCAATGTTTAAATTGGAATTATGCTTGTACACAAATACTCAAAGCCACCAGGTACCAATTACTTGATTTGATAAAACTGTCCATGTCTACAATACAGAAGCAATTGTGTTTATAAAGCAAGTATGTTTATGAACTCCTTAATTCTATCACTAACATTACCAAGGTATGTTAAAATTTTCAATAGTTATCAATGAACTCAAACTGGAATGCCTTAAAAAAAGAAAACACTACGTTTGACCCAAAATTGCAGGCAATTCAGGCAACTAATCCCTCCTCCAAATACACAAATTTCTAGCTAATTAAGCCTTTTATAATTAGCTTAAACTATGAAGATATAACAGTGACATTAAAAGATTAAGTTCCTTCAATACACACACACAAAAAACCTAACCATAATACATACAAATAATGGTCACCTTCAAATCTTTATTCTGTATTTCATAACCTAGTTTCTGGTGCCTGTACTTTCTGAAGAAGAACTCTCTTGTGCCATAAATCTGCAACTGCTACTCACTACTCACTTACTATATAGGTACACTAGATGAATGAATCCATGTTATGGTTAATCTCATTAAATATCTATTTGAAAAATCAATTAATACAATAAAAGGTTAATTTCCTAAAATCTGAAACTGTCAGAAGACTTACCTGATTTGTCTGGCTACTTAAGTATGGCTCAAAATCATCATCATTTACAGCATCTTTTTGATGAATCGAACCGTTTTGTACTGAAACTAAAAAAGATGTTTGTATTAGAAGTGTTGTAGTTACCTTTATGAAACTCACAGCACAACCTAATGTTTTTAATATTTTTCAAGCCAAAAAAAGTAATCAGAAAAAATAATACTGAGTTATTTTTAAGAACCCTCTTAAGGATAAACTATTTTAGATACAAATATTTATGTGCCACAAAAACTTAAAAGTCTTTTGATACATAAGCCCAAGATTACATAAACACAAGCCATATATACACTTCCCCTTACCAAAAACTTTAAGTAAATATCCCAATCTCAACACTGTAGTGAGTAAATTGTTACATACAAATGTTGGAAAGAGTTCCCTAATGCTATATTGGAATGTAAAATCACTATTTCAAGTAGCGTTGTAGGCAATAAAAAAGATTTCTGAATGTTCTCTACCTTTGTTTAAATCTCTAAATTATTTAGTATAATAAAGAATGAAATAACCACTTTTGATCTAATTTGTTAATAGTAAATGTCTTAAATGTCTCCAGTAAAGTTTAGGCTAAAATTAACTTGAAACAATATCACAATGAATAGACTTATAATTATGAAATATCTAAATGAAGAGGGCTTTAATTCTAAGCCCCCCAGAATGAAGACTTTCACATGAAACTACAAACAAAATTAAGACACAAAAGATAGCCATGATTATCCTTGCAACACATGAGAAACAAGTCAGAGAATAATTTTGTTCAAAGGTCATCTCCATAAACACTCTAAAGTTGTTATTCTCTGGATGCTGTTTCAGATTGCTTTTGAGCAGACTCAGAAGTAAGGTCCTGAATTTGAATCTCAAGTCCACCACTGAGGAGATGATCTCCAGTTAGGGATTTAACCTCTCTAACCTTTGACTGTTTCTCTGTTTCAGAAGGTTATGTATGAATAGTACCTACCTCATCTCATCTGATTATTAAATGACAGCGTTCAATAATCTTAGATTTAATCACATTAAATATTACAAGATTGAAATAGGACTAATATGACTTTAGAACCATTTAAACAGAAGTGTCACTAGGCTAATACTTGATGGGGTGGCACTATGTAAATATACTATTCTATACTGGTGAAGATAAAAAAGTTGAAAGTTTCCGATGGATGTCTACAAATTAGAAACAAAAAGAACTCAATATCTAAAGATTTACTGCTCAAAGGTACAACATCACCAAATTTTATGAAGTTAGGAGGGTGATGGGTTTAAATTGCGTATTCCTCTGTAATATCACAACATTTTTATTATCCTTAAATTTTCCCATGAGTGTAGAGCACCTAAAATGTAATATTATGAGTTAACAGTGGCTTGGGAGCAAAGATATACAAAATCCCTTAAATCTTTGCCATCCAATGAGTGGCAAAGATCAAAGATATGATGCTACTGTGTAAAGCATTCAAAGTAGACTTCTTACTATACCACATTGCCCCTCAGAGGCCACAAGCAGCAACCTGAAGGTCAACTCGATCCTGGCTCCACTAACATAATTTAACTATGTCTGATAAGGACTGCATCAGAATTAGGATTGAGTTAAATATGCTCCATGGAATTTAAATATGTAAGAGCCACTAGAAACCAAAATAAAGAGGGTGCCTTAGGTTACTTCTAGTGCCATTATAAGGCTGGGTTATATTCATTTCAGTCCAAGAGATTCTGACATACCTGTTCTCCTCTGACACTGGCTTTACTGCTCCTAAATCAAATGTAGGTATGCATGGTCTATTACTTCTTGAAAAAAAATTCTTCACTATTACACTCATACATGTTAGTCAGTATTTGAAACAGCTAACAACTTAAAAATTATGACTATCTATCTATCATATCCACTAGGTTCTCAAAAATCTAGTTCATACAAATACAAAAAGTGCCAGGCCAGGAGCTCAAGACCAGCCTGGGCAACATAGCAAGATCCCACCTTTACGAAAAATGTATAGAAATTAGCCAGGCGTGGTGGCATGTGCCTATAGTCCTAGTTACTCAGGAGTCTAAGGAGGATCACTTGAGCCAAGGCATTCCCAGTTACACTGAGCTATGATTATGCCACTGCACTCCAGCTTGGGGTACACAGCAAGACCCTGTCTCTATTAAAAAAAAAAAAAGTACTTACTTAAAATTTATCTGTGTGTATATATATATATAATACTGTTATTCTTATTTCTTCTGTTCTATTATTTCTCTTCTAAGCGGCTAGGCCTGAGAACAACCCATATACTATTATAAATACAGTCTACAGTCATTTTTAAATGATGCATAAATGTCTATAAAGTCTTAAAATACAGTACAAGAAGTCAATCTACTTTAAAAAATGTTTAATTAAAAGTACTTCACATATACTGAGAAGCAATTTGCATTAAACTAGCCCTTAAGTTTTGGAAGTGTATCTTTAAGAAAACTATCTTAAAGACTTTTCGTTTTTGAATATTTACTTAATGACAAGCTAATGTCTTGGAGTCTGAAAACCATTAAATAGAAATGAAATCCAAGCTAGTTCCATAGTCTGTAAAATTTCTTCAGGGGAAAAAAGAACAGATGACTTACATGATTCTTCGCCTGTTTCCTCTGCTCTATGAAACAGAGTCAAATCAAGATAGAACATGGGCCTTAGGAGCCAGGTGATTCTTTGCTCTGGTCCTGACTACATCAAGTTAGGAAAGTCAACAGATCTGTGCATCATGTTTCCCCACCTACAAAAACAGCGACAATACCATATACCCGCTATCTCCTTACAAGGATGTTGTGAGGATTGATAAAATGAAGCCTAAAATAATGACAGTAAAGTGCTTTGAAATCATTTTTCTCGGGAGGATGAGGGGAGAATACAACAGAATATTGCCAAAATATAAGGCATTTTCCACTACTTTTCGAAAATTAAAACTTAGCCAAATTTAACCTAATTATTTTAAATTACAGTTGTATAAAACAATGCATATGTCTCTCCGCTGGAAGAGAGCGGAGAGGAGGAAAAAGATAAATCCTGTTCCATGAATTTGCTATTTATAAACTCAGAAAGAGGAGAAAGGAGGCAGTAAGGCCTAAGACTGTAAGTATGGCATCTGACACTTCCATCCATAGTACTCCCAAATAAAAGCACTCCACACCTTTATTCCAATAAGCAAAAATTCTATTTGTTAATAAAAAAATAAAATACAAAGTCAGTGTTAAATTATGAACCAATAGGCAAATAATTATCCTTAAATTTCTACTATCCTTTGGTACTACTCTTGCCAAGGATAATAAAGAGTTCTGATATTTAACACAGGGACAGTCTATTAATTAAAAAAGAATTCAAACTTATAAAACAAGTAAACCTTGAATTATTACTTATTCTACAAAAACATTTTTGCCATATCAAAGACAATTATTTAGAATTCCTTTTAGCTTCTGTCATGAATTAAGTAATTAAGGATATATAGAAAATCAAAGACACTAAAACTAGGTGTTAGGCTAAGGCTGTCAACTGAAGACAGTTCAGAAAAGAAACAGAATCTCTGAAATTATAGTAAGTTGACTGAAAAGGATTATGTGTTCAAAACTTTAACTGACACCAACTTCTCAAGGACATACTATTTTTCATAAGTTTGCTAAGTTCAGAATTCAAGATTACTCATATTTAGAATACTGAGCTTGCAGTTCAAGAAAAATAACTTCATAAAAGTAAACAGAATTGTAAACCAATTTTACTAGCTGGAAACAAGCTAAGGCAGAACAGCTTTTCTCAAATACACACATAGCTACTTATATCAGGTTCACTGGTGGTGTTGCCTTTGCCTTGTAATTCTCCCTGCAGTCATAAAAATACAAGTAACGTATATGTGTATTTGTGCACTTGTAGCATCTGCCATTTTTAAGAAACTTAAATAATTAGCAATACTTTCAGGCCAGTAGCATTTTTCTCCTCCTGCCAAGCCTCCATGCAAAGGAGTCTTCCTGCACCTTAAAAATAGATTAAGTGAGGAAAGTTAAAAGAAATCCAGTAAATGTAATTGCTACTACAGCAGTGAACTATTGTAATTACAAGAATCCTCACAACATACTATAGGAATTATGACTGTTTTTATTTTATAGAGGGGAGATTCTGACAAACAGGTAGAATGTTTTCAAGCTCACTTGGCAAGTCAGTAGCCAAAGGCAGTATTAGAACTCAGGACTCCAAGGAATCCCAATCCATTATTCTAACCTTAGATGAAATTATTAAACTGAACAACAAGGGGGAAAGAAAGAAAATTTCTTGAGAATAAAGAACTATCAAAATAAACACTTTGTGTATGTGTCTGAATACACCTAACAGAAGCGATACTGATGGATAAAAATTTTTGAAATAACCAAAAAATACTTACTTGCAAACAGTGGATACATTATGTAGTTTATAGATAACTCATATCTAATATCAAAGATGCCACCAATGCCTACCTAAGTGAAATGACCACTCATAAATCAAACTTATTTTACTGACTTACAGTGCTGTAGAGGCTCTATTGTTTTAACAAACAAGTACCTCATAGAACTTGTGTACTTACCTTAAATTAGCAGGTAACACAAAACACTTAGCATTTCAAATAGCCTTGCAAAGTGCCACCTCCCCACAGATCTAGGATAAAATAATTTATGCTAGGCAATAATGACCACAATTTCACAATCTCCAAGTCTACATACTTCCTAATGGGTAGACTAGCAAAAGAAGAATTAATGGATCATTCTTTTTAAAATTCACAAATTTTTAACTCATTTAAAATAAATCAATATCCAATTTTATTTCAGGTTTATGCTTACAACAAAAAAAAATTCTAGAAATGAAATTTTAAAAATTAAAATATCTAAATATTTACATACTGCAAGAAAACATCTTTAATGAAAACAAACAAAATGTTACCTAATATGGTGCCATGTAACTGGTATGTACAAATTCCACAATTCAGAGGAAATTAATCTACATATCCAAAACCTATTATTTTAAATTCACCAAATTTGCAATAGCAAATAAATACCTAACAAGAATTTAAAGGGCACCAAAGACAATCTATATGTAAAAGACTATTATAGATTTTAATTTCTAACACTGTGTTACTGAAATCAACAGAAAGCATAATTTTAGTGTAATTTCAAGCACTACAAAATGTTATATATAATTTGCTCTGATGTTATTTAATTGGCACTATCCCAAGAAAGCAGTTATTGTTCTATACTTAACTAAATGTCACATGACTAATGTCATAATGTTTCAGTCAGCTGATTGCACTGTTCCATATTAATACAAAACACACTTTTTAAAAAAACACTACTTTCAACGGTACTTTTACTAAAGAGAAAATTATAAAATCCTGGAAGAATTGTCACAAACTATTTTCTTCTCAGCCCTTTATAAAATACCAGATTGAGTCACACCTTGCAATCAGGACAACAGAGCAAGATGGCATGCCTACTTAGTTCTAACCTCTCTCATGTTGTTGCCTCATTGCAGCTGACTTCAATAGAATCAGTGATTAATAGTACAATTTTCATTAATGTGATGGAATACTATGTAGACTTCCATTTTCCAGTGTAATCCAGACATGTCAAACAAAATCTCCACTTTAAGAATATACTTGTCTATATACACATGTAGAAATTTTTTGTGGCAGAAGTTACATAACACAGAAAAACTGGAAAACCAAAGAAATACCACTAGGTTCACATCAATACCTGCTTAACTGACAAGGAAACTGTTTCTCGTACTACTTTGGTTTCCATAAAGTGGCTTCAAAGCAACGAACTACCGAAGTTCTGGATAGAACTTGGCTACCTTAGCCATGATGAATATTTTCTCTAATCCTACATTTTTTCCCAAGAGGGAGCAAAAACAAACAAAAAACCCTTACAGAGTTTAAAAGTAACACCAAGGCAACATTGAGCAATAATAAAAAAAAAATCCAAACTCACCTTTATTTCCTTGCCCTTTAGGTCTCTGTGTACCAAGACGAAAGATGCGGTAAAGAGCAGAAAAAGGAAGAGAAAAAGTGTGTTAATCAAAGGCATTATCAAAGACAAGTTATTTTAGACTATCCGCGTAGGAGTAAAAACCCACCATATCCTCCACAGCCACCAATTTCCCAACCACCCCCAGCCTTTAAACCTCCCACCCGCCACTCGGAATCCGTCTCCCAGAGCTCGCCCGGTCTCAGCCCCATGTCTGCCGCCCTCAGGATGTGTCGTAAGGCCCCTAAGACCGGTCCTTGCCCCCACCCGCCGCGGCACCGCGCCCGCCCGCCCGCAGGCTACGGGGCCAGGGCGCACGCCCCGGCCCGGGTAGCTACCCCGCAGCAACTTGCGCCCGGGGCACCGTTATGGGGCCGGCAGCGGCGGCGACGGGGAGGAGCCGAAGCCCCGCGCGAGGGTGGAGCTCCGGGGCTCGGGCCTTCGCCGAGCCTGGGGCCTCTGCTCCCTCACCTGATCCACGCTAGTGGCTGACATTCTTCACCGCAACCCGAGAGCCGCCGCCGCCGCCGCCGCCGCTGCCTGGGCCTCTCCCCGTGCACTCACAGCAGTTGGCTGTCGCCCTTGGCCGAGTGATTGTTCCAGCCGCTGCCGCTGCCGCCGCTCGCTGAGAACCCAAAATGAGGGCCTCGCGCTCGGGAGTCGGAGGAAGAGGCCCGTCTTTTCCGCTTGCACGCTCCTCTTCCCCCTCTCGCTCTCTGCTTCTCGGGTCCACAATGGCGGACAGACTCCCTAGTCTCACTTCCGCTCCGAGCCTCCCTGACCTTCCGCTCTCCACTCTGACGTCCGCGCTCACCTCGCTCTTCCTCCCCCACCCTCCCGCCGCTGATCTTGGCTCCGCCTCCTCACCGCCACGTCACCGGAGACCGGACCCGCGCTTACGGCCCGTGGGCGCATGCGTAGTGGAGGGAGCGCGTCGGGGTGTCAGCGAGCGCCAACTTTCAGCGTCTTTTCTGCGGCTTCCTTCTATCCCGCTCCGAGGCTGCAGGGCCCTGGCAGAGTGGCGTCAGCTGGAAGGCTGGCCAGAGCCGGATTTTGTTGCACTCCGGGCAGGAAGATGGCCGAGGCGGCGGCTGACGGAGATAGTAGTGTCTTGCTGAAGTCACGGCGGCCGGTGGTGCCCTCCTGGAGGCTGACTGGACGGAGTCAGGGAACTTCCCGGTGAGCGGGCCGGGCCTAGCAGGAGCCTCCGGCGGCTGCCGAAAGCCGTGGGTACGGCTGGCTGACTCAGCCGCCCTCGGGACGGAGTTGCTGCGTCCCCACAAGCCTGCCTGTGCAGCTGAAGTGGCAGGTTAGAGTTGTGGTACTCAAACTTATGTCCAAGCAAACAGGAGGAGCACCGGCGCGGGTTCAGTCTCTCCAAACCCAGTTCAGCCGTAATCTGTGGAGTCAGACTTCGCCGCCCAATTCATGGATTTGTGCTTTTGACTCCGCTCTGATTTTTTTGAATGAATAAAGTTGCCTGGGATACTTAAGTATAGTTGCAGAGCGTCTTTTCGGCCCTAAAAAGAGGGAAAGTTTCCATTGAAAAAGTTCTTTACCACATATTGGCAAACCCAAAGTATGCCAATATGCAACATGTTGACATTTTCATTGAAATATCTACAATAAAGGTAAAGATTCCTTGTCTCGATGTAGACTCCATGGAAGGAAATAATTTAAATGACCAAATACTTTCTGTACTTCAAAACCATCAAATAAGTGATCATTTAGAAAGTATAATTGTAGAATCATAAGATTAATTTTGTAGTTTACGGTTCAACAGTATCTTAGAAGCACTGAATAATAGAAAAACTTGAGAGGCCACTTTTCATGTAAATCACCAAGAGGCATTTTTAAGTTCTGGTCAGACAGTTTCCCTTGCCCTCCCATTCATTGCCACAGGTCCCAACCTAAGCACGCTTGCATTTCCCAAGACTCCCCCAACCATTTCTGCTGTTGCTCTCAATGTCTCCCATCCTTCACTCCCAAACAGACCGTTTTAGTTTTAATGAGTTTGCTGGTACATGCTATGAGCCAGGAACTTGAGAGAGAATACACAAGAGGAGGCTTATGAAATCTTGCAAGCCTTGTCTTTGATCCTTAGTATCATGGCTTTGGAACCCAATCAATTCGAGTCTGAATTCTAGTGGAGCAAGAATTAGTGTTATAACCTTGGTAAAGGCACTGAAACTTTCTAAGCTTTAGCTTCCTCATGAGTAAAATTAGGTCCTTCGTGTACAGTTCCTGACACAAAAGTAAGCTTTCAACAAATTGTGGCTATATACAGGTAATGAATTGTTCCTTTGCTGAAAGATTCCCAGAAATAGTAATCGCTTACATTTATTGAGAACACATTATATGTCATGTTAATTCCCACAGCATCCTTGCAGAAGTGCCATTATAAAAACTGACACAGTGAGGTTAGGAAATATGCCACAAACAATGCAGCTAGTCACTATGAGAGCCAGGATTTGAACTTAAGCAGTTTGACTCCCAAGTTCCCACTCTAATAACTACCATATAATACTGCCTAATGACATAATATTATGAGCTTCTATTCTCTTACATTTTTGCTCAACAAACTTCTTCCTTCTTTATGGCTTTTCTTCCTAGCAATAATACCTACCCTCAGATATAAACCTACTTAATTTAATATTAACAGACTTTTGAAGTACATCTGGGGACTACCTAAAACCATCTCCAATGCCTCCAGGAGTGTATTGGTCCGTTTTCATGCTGCTGATAAAGACATACCCGAGACTGAGAAGAAAAAGAGGTTACATTGTGCCTAAAGTTCCACATGGCTAGGGAGGCCTCAGAATCATGGCAGGAGGCAAAAGGCACTTCTTACATGGAGGGCAGCAGGAGAAAATGAGGAAGAAGCAAAAGTGGGAAACCCCAATAAACCTATCAGATCTCATGAGACTTAATTCACTATAATGAGACTAGCATGGGAAATAGCGGTCCCCGTGATTCAATTACCTCCCCCTGGGTCCTTCCCACAACATGTGGGAATTCTGGGAGATAAATTCAAGTTGAGATTTGGGTGAGGACATAGCCAAACTATATCATTCTGCCCTGGCCCCTCCAAATCTCATTTCTTACATTTCAAAACCAATCATGCCTTCCCAAGAGTACCCCAAAGTCTTAACTCATTTCAGCATTAACCGAAAAGTCTACAGTCCAAAGTCTCATCCGAGACAAGGCAAGTCCCTTTCGCCTATGAGCCTGTAAAATAAAAAGCAAGCCAGCTACTTCCTAGATACAATGGGGGTACAGATTTTCATAAATACAGCCATTCCAAATGGGAGAAATTGGCCAAAACAAAGGGGTTACATGGCCCATGCAAAGGGCACTCAAATTTTAAAGCTCCAAAATGATCCCCTTTGACTCCAGGTCTCACATCCAGGTCATGATGATGCAAGAGATGGGTTCCCATGGTCTTGGGCAAGGAGAATGGAGAGGATATTTTGAAAAATGTTGCCACAGAGCCTAGATTCTAGGTAAAAATGCACTCTTCTAAAGAGCCACTAGGGTGTGTCAGCCTCCTGGAGCACACAGCACAATGCAAAGCTTAGAAAGAAGAGGGCAGGCTGGATTTAAGGTCCCATTTTTCCCTCAGCCAACCTTGGTGTTTGTGTGTGCGTGTGTTGTTGTTGTTATTTGTTGTTTTGTTGTTTAATTATAGCGACATGTTCTTGCTATGTTGCCCAGGCTGGTCTCCAACTCCTGGGCTCAAGGGATCCTCCCACCTTGGCCTCCCAAAGTGCTGAAATTACAGACAGTGAAGTTCCAGTCAGCACAATTGTAACTTCTGTATGATTACTTGTATCAGTTCAAATTAGGTTCAGCTACAAGTGGTATCAAGTTCAAAATAACAGGCGCTGAAGATAGAAATCTGTTTTTCTCATTCAACAGCAGTCTGGATATAGTCCAGGACTTGGGTTGCCATTGTATCAGATAATCCAGGCTTCTTCTAGTCTGTTGTTCCGCCATCCTGTCATAAATAAAGTTTCGTTGCCACAAAAGAAATAGCACTCGAATATAGAATTTACTTTTTAATTCTCAGCAAGGCAAGTTACTTCTATAGAAGGGTGCACCCTTACAGATGGAACAATGGTGAGTGCAGACTTAGACAAGGGAAGGGAAGGGGTTCTATCCCTGATGCATGTGGCCCCTTCTGCTGTGTCGTTCCCCTATTGGCTAGGGTTAGACCGCACAGGCTAAACTAATTCTGACTGGCTAACTTAAAGAGACTGACAGGGTGAGTGGTTTGGCGGGAAAAATGGTTATGACAGAGCAGGTAATTGGAATGAGTCAGGGTGGAGTAGGTAATCAGAATGAGTCAGGATGGAGCAGGTAATCGAAAAAGGTTGCTTTATGAGGAAGTTAAGTTTAAAAGTAAAAGGCAAAGAATTGAACATACTGACATATTGATTCTTTGAAAAGAAATTTAGAACTCATATCTAACAATCCTCATTATGATACCTCTACCTGTGGCCCATGATGGCTGCTCAACTTCCAGCCATCATAATCACATTCCCACCAGCAGAAAAACAAGGTTAAGAAAGCACATTGTTCTCCTTTAAGGACATTTTGTAGAAATTGCATTTTTCCTATTTGTATTAGTCTGTTTTTGCATCACTACAGAGGAATACCCGAGACCGGGAAATTTGTAAAGAAAAGAGGTTTAGTTGACTTACTGTTCTGCAGGCTATTCAGGAAGCATGGTCCAGCATCTGCTTGGCTTCTGATGGGGCCTCGGAAAGCTTACAATCATGGCAGAAGGCAAAGGGGGAGCTGGCTTACACATGGTGAGAATGGATGCAAGAGTGAGATGGGGGAGGTGACATACACTTTTAAACAACCAGATCTTCTGTGAACTCAGAGAAAGAACTCAATCATCACCAAGGGGATGGTGCTAAACCATTCATGAAGGATCTGCCCCAGTGATCCAAATGCCTCTCCACCCTTGACATTGGGAATTACATTTTTTTTTTTTTGAGACGGAGTCTTCCTCTGTCACCCAGGCTGGAGTGCAGTGGCACGATCTCGGCTCACTGCAAGCTCCGCCTCCTGGGTTCACACCATTCTCCTGCCTCAGCCTCCCGAGTAGCTGGGACTACAGGCGCCCGCCACCACGCCCGGCTAATTTTTCATATTTTTAGTAGAGACAGGGTTTCACCGTGTTAGCCAGGATGGTCTCGATCTCCTGACCTTGTGATCCGCCCGCCTCGGCCTCCCAAAGTGCTGGGATTACAGGCTTGAGCCACCGCGACCGGCTGGGGATTACATTTAATTGTGAAATTTGGATGGGACAAACATCCAAACTATATTACCATTTCTGGCTACTTTCTACTAACTAAAACATAGTTTCCTACAAGTATTTAAAGTTAAGTGAAAGCTGGAAAATATATTCTGAGTGGCCATGTGTTCAGTTAAAAATGAGGATGTTTACAACTAAGGAAGAAGGGGAGAATGGGTGGAGAGATACTTAGTAATAAACTCTGTGCCTAGTAATTTCCTGGATTTGCTTTGTTAACTAGCAGCACTTAAACTTATCTTTGAATTTTACCAGTGTTTAAGCCAAAATTTCTAAGGCTTTCTGTTATCTTTAAGTAACATATATAGTACATGAACGAAGTGTAGAGAATTAAACTTGAGGATTGACTGATGCACTTTTAAAAGGAGGTATTCTTAAATATCATGCTTAAGGTAAAACCACTAATAGCTTAGAAGGACACTGAATAAAGTAAAAAATCAGTCAATCAATCTGCTTTGAAACAGAAAAGCCAAAACTTTTCCATTTATTCTTATGTTTACTGCAGGGAAATTTACAATGGTAAGAAAAAGTCAGCAGAAAACATCAAATAACCTTAAGATTTGCTTAAAACAATTTCTTCAAACTGTTTCCTTGGGACTAGCAGCAACATCTCCTAGGAACTTATTCAAATGCAGATTCTCAGGACCCAGCCCTTATTTACAGAATCAGAAGCTCTAGGGTTGGGACCAAAAGTCCATGTATTTAAAAAAAAAAAAAAAAAGCCGACAGTGGTGGTGGCTCACGCCTGTAATCTCAGCACTTTTGGGAGGCTGAAGCAGGTGGATCGCCTGGGGTCAGGAGTTCAAGACCAGCCTGACCAACATGGTGAAACCCCATCTCTACTAAAAATACAAAAATTAGCCAGGCATGGTGGTGGGCACCTGTAAGCCCAGCTACTTGGGAGGCTGAGGCACGAGAATCACTTGAACCCAGGAAGTGGAAGTTGCAGTGAGCCAAGATCGTGTCACTGCACTCCAGCTTGGTCAACAGAGTAAGACTCCATCTCAAAAAAAAAAAAAAAAAGGCATCTTTGGCTGGGCACGCTGGCTCACGCCTGTAATCCCAGCACTTTGGGAGGTCGAGGCAGGAGGATCACCTCAGGTCAGGAGTTCAAGACCAGCCTGACCAACATGGAGAAACCCTGTCTCTACTAAAAATACAAAATTAGCCTGGCGTGATGGTGCATGCCTGTAATCCCAGCTACTTGGGAGGCTGAGGCAGGAGAATTGCTTGAACCCGGGAGGTTGCGGTTAGCCAAGATTGGGCCATTTCACTCCAGCCTGGGCAACAGGCAAAAAAAAAAAAAGCACCTTTCTTTTGAAATAATTTTTAATTTATGGAAGTATTGCAAAGAGCGTTCCTGTGTATTCTTCACTCACCTTTCCTTAATTTTCACATCTTACACAACATTGTAATTATACCAAGATATGGGCTTTAAAAAATTGTAATTGACATGGGTACAATACTTTTAACATGGGTACAATATTGTTAACTATAGACTAGAGTTCCTCAGTTTTCCCACGGATATATGTTTTTCTATTCTAGAACACCATATAACATTTCAATGTCATGTCTCTTTAATCCCCTCCAATTTGTCAGTTTCTTGGTCTTTCGTTGTTACATGTAGTTAGACTGGCGTGAGTAGGGCAGGAGAGGGTTCTTCCCCTACCCACTAGGAATGTCGGGTGATGGTTCGGCAGTTATCACATTGCCTCTCTAAAAGTGATAAATTGGCAGGTGGTGCCAGGAAGAGGCCATTTCCTGATAGTCTACACCTATTGCACTAAAATGTTAATTGAAAGCAGACACTAGGGAGAAGCAACTTCCCAGGCATATGCATTAAGAGACAAAATGGTGGAGTATGATGTCTCGGGGCACTCCACTGGAAAAGGGAAAACAGCCTGATTGGCATGCATACAGGCTGGGTGCTGTGGCTCACGCCTGTAATCCCAGCACGTTGAGAGGCCAAGGCAGGTGAATCACTTGAGGTCAGGAGTTGAAGACCAACCTGGTCAACATGGCGAAAACCCATCTCTACTAAAAATACAAAAATTAAGCCGGGCACGGTGGCTCACGCTTGTAATCCCAACACTTTGGGAGGCTGAGGCAGGCGGATCACCTGAGGTTAGGAGTTCGAGACCAGCCTGACCAACATGGTAAAACCCCATCTCTACTAAGAATACAAAAACTACCAGTGCGTGGTGGCCGGCACCTGTAGTCCCAGCTACATGGGAAGCTGAGGCAGGAGAATTGCTTGAACCTGGGAGGCGGAGGTTGCAGTGAGCCAAGATCACGCCGCTGCACTCCAGCCTAGGCAACAGAATGAGACTCTGTCTCAAAAAACAAAAACAAAAATTAGCCAGATGTGGTGGTTCATGCCTGTAATCCCAGCTACTCGGGAGGCTGAGGTAGGAGAATCACTTGAATCCGGGAGGCAGAGGTTGCAGTGAGCCAAGATCATGCCACTGCACTCCAGCCTGGGTGACAGTGAGACTCCGTCTCAAAAAAGAAAAAAAAAGAAAAAAAAAGATGGGCATACGTGCAACCTCTTAAACACACTGCGCATGCTCACTTCCCAAGGCTAAGTAGGGCGCGTGCATGCGGGCGGCCCACCCTAAGGAAAGAATCATGAGAAAGGGGTGAGCCTATAAAGTCCTAGGATCAAGGTGAAACACCTCACTTGACCTCGGTGCCCGCTTGGGACTCTTCCAAGTGTACCTTCCTTTCTTTCCTGTTCTTTTTTTTTTTTTTTTTTTTGAGACGAAGTCTCGCTCTGTCGCCCAGGCTGGAATGCAGTGGCGCAATCTCAGCTCACTGCAAGCTCTACCTCCCGGTTTCACGCCATTCTCCTGCCTCAGCCTCCCGAGTAGCTGGGACTACAGGCGCCCGCCACCACGCCCGGCTAATTTTTTGTATTTTTAGTAGAGAAGGGGTTTCACCGTGTTAGCCAGGATGGTCTCGATCTCCTGACCTCGTGATCTGCCCACCTCGGCCTCCCACCGCCCACCTCGGCCTCCCAAAGTGCTGAGATTACAGACGTGAGCCACTGCGCCTGGCATTCTTTCCTGTTCTAAAGCCTTTTTTTTTTTTTGAGAGGAAGTCTAGCTCTGTCTTCCAGGCTGGAGTGCAGTGGCGCAATTTCCACTCACTGCAACCTCCGCCTCCCAGGCTCAAGTGATTCTCTTGCCTTAGCCTCCTGAGGAGCTGGGACTACAGGTGACTGCCACCATGCCCCGCTATTTTTTTTTTTTTTTTTTTTTTTTTGTATTTTTAGTAGATAACATGGTTTTGCCATGTTTGCCAGGCTGGTCTCGAACTTGTGATTTCAGCTGATCGACCCGCCTTGGCCTCCCAGAGTGCTGGGATTGCAGGCATGAACCACCATACCCAGCCCCGTTCTAAGCCTTTTTAAATAAACCTTCACTCCTGCTCTGTAAACTTGCCTGTCTCCTTTTCTGCCTTGTGTCCCTTAGTTGAATTCTTCCTTCTGAGGAGGCAAGAACTGAGGTTGTTGCAGACCCGTATGGATTCAGCACTAGCAACTTGAATACCTTCTACCGGTAACAGGAATGCTTTTAACCTTTCCCCATTCAGCATAATAGTAGCTGTGGGTTTGTCATAAATGGCTTTTATTACTTTGCTGTTCCTTTACTCTCGTAATAAACTTGCTTTCACTTTACTCTGTCAGCTTGCTTTTGAACTCTTTCCTGCATGAAGCCAAGAACCCACTTGTCCTTCCAGGCTGAGCCCCAATTTGTGAGTTCACCGTGCCATGGGAGGACAGTGCCACAAGGAGAGGTGCCTTTCTCATCACATCATATATCATACATGACTTCAGTATGTATATATTGGTGATATTCCTCTTGATCATTTGGTTAAGATGATGTCTGTCAGATTTTTCCGTGGCAAAGTTAGTATTTTCTCCTTAAGATGAGTCATTAAATCCAGCCCATACTCAAGAGGAAGAGAATTAAAACTTCACCTCTTTGGTGGGAGAGTACTTAGATATGTTATTTAGAATTCGTATGTAAGTAAGGCTTGCCCCTTCTCCCCCATTTATTCTTTTTTTTTTTTTTTTTTTTTTTGAGATAGCGTCTCACTCTGTCACCCAGGCTGGAGTGCAGTGAAGTGATCTCAGCTCACTGCAACCTCTGCCTCCAAGTTGCAAGCAATTCTCCCGACTCAACCTCCTGAGTAGCTGGGAGTACAGGAGCCTGCCACCACGCCTGGCTAATTTTTGTATTTTTAGTAGAGACAGGGTTCCAGTATGCTGGCTAGGCTGATCTCGAACTCCTGGCCTTAAGTGGTCCACCCGCCTTGGTGTCCCAAAGTGCTGGGATTACGGGTGTGAGCCACCACACCCAGCCTCCCCCATTTATTTATATAGCAATGAACTAGGAACCCAAAATATGTAAGACAGGTCGTACTCAACTTAGAAAGTATATTTTGCCAAGGTTAAGGACACATCCATGACACAGCCTCAGGAAGTCCTGTTGACATGTGCCCAAAGGGGTCAGGGCATAGCTTGGTTTTATACATTTTAGGGAGACATGAGACATTAATCAATATATGTAAGATGCACATTGGTTCAGTCCAGAAAGGTGGGGCAACTTGAAGTGGGGATGGGCATCCAGGTCATAGTGATACAGAAAGGCTGGGCTCCCTGCTAAACCCCACCCTTAAGCCTGAAACTGAGGCCCTAAGTGAAAACAGCCAACCCCATTTTTTCCACCCAAATGTTGCCTCTTTGATCTGCCATGCCCATATCATGTGCCCATAAAAAGACTTCAGCTGGCAGAGCAATATAAGCGGCTGTTGGGGATACAAGCAGCTGAGCATTGGGGATACAAGTGGTTGAGTGGTGAGCAGAGAAGCAACTGAGCATTGCAGACTATGTATAGACATGGCTAACTTCAGATGGTGCAGCTTCAAAGCGGGGCCCGGCCAGAGATGGCCAGTTTTCAGGGAAAGATCACTTTCTTCCCATACCATGCATCCCCTTTCTGACTCCCCATCCCACTGAGAGCCACTTCCACTGCCCAGTAAAATCCTCCACATACACTACCCTTCAATCCATTCATGTGACCTGATTCTTCCTGGACGCCGAACAAGAACCCAGGTACCGAGAGGGCAGGGGCTGCCAACCTGACCCTTTCAACTGGTTGGCACTTGGTCATCCCCAAGATGGCAGAGATGAAAGAGTTGTAATGTGCTTGGATGCTGCTGCGGGGCTGCACAGAGCCTGCTCCCATCACAGGGGAACAACAGGTGGGTTCCAGAGTTCATTTGGTTCATTTGCTCCGGTTCCCGTACTTGCTTGCTTGCATGCTCCCTCTCATGAGGAGTGGCCAGCGGAGGGCTAAGTGAAACAAACCATTCCAGTTCCTGCCCATGAAGGGGGTCAAGGGAATTATCCCATCTAGATAGGTAGATAAGAGACAAACGATTGCATTCTTTTGAGTTTCTGATTAGCCTTTGACTGAATACACAATTTATAAGAATAGTCACTTATGCCTTCGTCTAGCTTAGTGAAACAATAGGGCAAAAGAAGCACCCACATATGCATTTGTCCCACAGGAGCAGAGGGATGGCTCTGAGTTCTTTCTGTCCTTTGTCTACAAGAAATTTCCTTGTGGGAAAGTTGTGAGGGAGGTATACAGCCTTTTTATCTTTGTAGCTATTTTATTTAGGAATACAATGGGAGGCAGTTTTACCTGACAGCTTGACTTTTCCCTTTGGCTTAGTGAATTTGGGGTCCAAAGATATATTTTCCTTCACAGGACTTAGAGATATTTGTTTTATTCTTTAAGTTATAATCCAGTACAGTTATTACTAATTTTGTTGTTCAAATTATTCTCGTTTTAGCCTTTTGAAGATCAGGTTGGTTCTTGCGTCTTTTTGACATGTCCCCAACCATTTTTGTTTTTTGGTAGCACTTCACTTTTGAGCACAACTTTCTCATTCATTGTCAGTTTACTACAGGAAAATTTACAATGACAAAAAAAGGTGGGTGTGGTGCAGTGGCTCACATCTGTAATCCCAGCACTTTGAGAGGCTGAGGCAGGGAGATCCCTTGAGCTCAGGACCAGCCTTGGCAATGTGGTGAAACCCCATCTCTACAAAAAACACAAAAATTAGCTGGGTGTGGTGGCATGCACCTATAGTCTCAGATACTTGAGAGGCTAAGGTGGGACGATCACTTGAGCCCAGGAAGTTGAGGCTGCAGTGAGCTGTGTTTGCACCACTGCACTCCAGCCTGGGCAACAAAGTGAGACCCTGTCTCAAAGAAGAAAAAAAAAAAGGCAGCAGGAAATTATTTCCTGGAATAAGAGCATCAGCAACACAAGGGAGTTCATTGGAAATGCAGATTAAATCTAGGGCCCCACCCCATAGTTACTAAATCAGAAATTTGGGTTGGGTCGCAACAATTTGTTTAATAAGCTCTACTCATGATTCTGATTCACACTAAAGTTTTAGAAGCACTACATTAAAATTTCCTCAGAGATGCAGGTTAAAAATCTATCCAAAGAACGACTTAATTCTGTTATTACCCCTGGTGAAAATATTTCTAAAGAACTGCTGGTTATTTACATTAAAAATAATGCAGACAAACAGATATGGACAGATATTTGACCAAAGAGAATATACAGATGACATGTAAAAACCATGAGTATATCCAACATCTTTAGCTATTAGAGAAATGCAAATTAAAGCCATGGTAAGATATCATTAACCACCTATTAGAATGGTTAAAATAAAAAAGAGTAACAGCACCAAATGCTCGTGAAGTTGTAGAGAAACTATGTCATTCCCATGTTGCTGATGGGATTATAAACTGAGGCAGTCACTATGGAAAACTGACAATTTCATACAAAACTATACATACAACTACCATATGAACAAATTGTTGCACTTTTAGGTACTTATGAAGCTGTCATTGTAAAATTATAACTAGACAGTGAAAGAGATCTTAACTAACCAAGTCCATTTTGCTTCTAACCTCCAAATTACGCTTGCTCATCCCTGGGCATAGGTTGAACTAACTTTGGGAGGAACTTATAGTTTAAAACAAAGATGATAAAAGCCCTTTCCCAAAACAGACCTCCTTCTTGTCTGGGGACAGGACTGCCTTTGTAGGACAAACAAATTAGCCATAAGATTAGAAATTATGATTTTGGAGTCATGCACCTGGAGGATAACATTATTATTGTAAAACCTAAGATCAGTGCTTGAGATACTTTGCAGACCCTGCACTTCATGAATCAGGGGGCACTGTCCGAGGTACATGAACCAGAATGACTCCATCTTAAATAGGGGTGGGTAAAATAAGGCTGAGACCTACTGGGCTGCATTCCCAGGAGGTCAGGCAGTCTAAGTCACAGGATGAGATAGGAGGTCAGCAAAAGGTACAGGTCGTAAAGACCTTGTTGATAAAAGGATGAGATAAAGAAGCTGGTCAAAGCCCACCAAAACCAAGATGGTGACAAAAGTGACTGCTGGTCATCCTCACTGCTCATTGTACACTAATTATGATGCATTCACTTGCTGAAACACACTCCCACCAGTGCCATGACAGTTTACAAATGTCATGGCAATGCCAGGAAGTTACCCTATATAGTCAAAAAAGAGGATCCTCAGTTTTGGGAATTGCTCACCCTTTTCCCAGAAAACTCCTGAATAATCCATGCCTTGTTTAGCATATAATCAAGAAATAACCATTAAAACAGCCAAACAGCAGCCCTTGGGGCTATTCTGCCTATGGAGTAGCCATTCCTTATTCTTTTTTTTTTTTTTTTTGAGACAGGATCTCGCTCTGTCACCCAGGCCGGAGTGCAGTGGCACGATCTCGACTCACTGCAACCTCCGCCTCCCAGGTTCAACCGATTCTCCTGCCTCAGCCTCCCGAGTAGCTGGAATTACAGGCATGCACCACCACGCCCGGCTAATTTTTTTTGTATTTTTAGTAGAGACAGGGTTTCACTATGTTGGCCAGGCTGGTCTTGAACTTCTGACCTTAGATGATCCGCCTGCCTCAGCCTCCCAAAGTGCTGGGATTACAGGCTTGAGACACCGCGCCTGGCTATTCTTTTACTTTCTTAATAAACTTGCTTTCACTTTATGGATTTGCCTCGAGTCGTTTTTTGCATAAGATCCAAGAACCCTCTCTTGGGGTCTGGATCAGGACACCCCTCCAGTAACAGCACCACCCAGACTGATAAACTGGCTCATCTGATCTTGTGACCCCCACCCAGGAACTGACTCCGTGCAAGACAGTTTTGACTCCTTACGATTTCATCTCTGACCCAATCAGTCTGCACTCCTGACTCACTGGCTGTCCCCAACCCACAAAATTATCCTTAAAAACTCTGATCCCTGAATGTTTGGGGAGACTAATTTGGGAAATAATAAAGCTCCAGTCTCCTGCACAGTCGGCTTTGCGTGAATTACTTTTTCTGTATTGCAATTCCCCTGTCTCAGTAAATCAGCTCTGTCTAGGCAGCAGGCAAGGTGAAACCACTAGGCAGTTACACTTATCTCAGAGAAGTGAAAATTCATTGTGCCCCCCTAAATAATAGCCCCATAATGATGTACACATCCTAATCTACAGAATTTGGGAACACATTACTTTACATGGCAGAGGCTTTTTGCAGAGGTGATTAAATTAGGTGGATTAATGAAGCCAAAAGCAAGAAATGCCAGCAATCTCTGGATGGAAAAGACAAAGAATGGATTTTTTTCCCTAGAGCCTCCAGAAGAAAGGCAGAACTCTGACCTCCATAAGTGTAAGAAAATACGTTTATATTGTTTTAAGCCACCAAATTTGTGGTGATTTGTTACAGCAGGAATATAAATCTAATGTACTTTCATGTTCATGGAAAAACCTGTACACAAATGTTTATAGTCACTTTATTGGTAAGAAATCAAAATGAAATCCTAAGACCCTCAACCAACTGGACAGACTCCCTCTTGGCCAAGGGAACACCAGAGAAACCTGGGGTTGGATACACCTCCTTGTGCCCCTCCTTATACTCCCTCCTTATACTCCCTCCCTTACTAACCACCATTAGGCTTTCTTTCCTAAGAGTTAAACAGAAACCAGATCTTTGGAAAGACTCACTCCACTCTGATATCAACCAACTGCCTGATGTTGCCCCTCCCTTTTGAAGTTTCAACAAAATAACCAACCAGCATTCCTTACTGATAGAGACCATTGACCATGGAATCATTCTGGCCAGTCTACAGAGGATGCACAGTGAGGGTTTTTGTTTTTACTATTTGTATTAAGACAGGATCTCACCCTGTCACCCAGGCTGGAGTACAGTGGCATGATAATGGCTCACTGCAGCCTCCACCTCCCCGGCTCAGGCAATCCTTCCACCTCAGCCTCTCAAGTAGCTGGCATCACAAGACTGCCCCCCCACACCCAGCTAATTTTTTGTATTTTTTGTAGAGACAGAGTTTTGCCATGTTGCCCAGGCTGGTCTTGATCTCCTGGGCTCAATCAATCCACCTGTCTTAGCCTCCAAAAGTGCTGGGATTACAGGCATGAATCCCTTGTGTCTAGCTCAGTGAGGCTGTGTCCTCTGCTTCACCTTTTGATGTTAGAGGGCCAAAAACTCTCCCCGTAGATTGTTATGATCACTAGTTTTTGAACATGGGTCCCTGGAGAAGCATGAAGCTCAACTGCACATGTGTATGCTTCACCTTTCATAAATATTCATGACTCCTCCTATCACTTATTGAATATGTATATTTTGCCACTTCATTTAGCATAAATCCATGTCTCATGCTTTCTGTTTTCAGCTTCTGACCAGCGGCTACATTTCCCAGCCTGTAAGAATGGCCACCCTATAGGCTGCAACTCTTTATGAGAAATAAAGCTCTCCTTTCCAAATTTATGAACAGACCAACCAGCCCAAGGAATAATCTCACCAATTTTAAATCGGGTAAGCAGCCTCTTTTTACTCTCTTCTCCAACCTCTCTCACTATCCCTCAATCTCTTTCTCCTTTCAATCTTGGCACCACCCTTCAATCTTTCCCTTCTCTTAATTTCAATTCCTTTCATTTTCTGGTACAGACAAAAGAGACACATTTTATCCGTGGACCCAAAACTCTGGCACTTGTCATGGACTTGGGAAGGCAGCCTTCCCTTGGTGTTTAATCATTACGGTGATGCCTCCCTGATTATTCACCCACGTTCCATTGGTGTCTGATCTCCTTGGGGACGCCTGCCTTGGACATTCACCCACATTCCCTTGGTGGCAAGTCAATTGCGGGGACACCTGCTTTGGCTGCTCCTCACCCCAATTCTCCGTGTCTCTACCCTTCTCTTTAAACTTGCCTCCTTCACTATAGGCAACCTTCCACCCTCCATTCCTCCTTCTTCTCCCTTAGCCTGTGTTCTCAAGAACTTAAAACCTCTTCAACTCTCACCTGACCTAAAATCTAAGCATCTTATTTTCTTCTGCAATACCGCTTGGCCCCAATACAAACTCAACAGTAGTTCCAAGTGGCCAGAGAATGGCACTTTCGATTTTTCTATCCTACAAGATCTGGATAAGTTTTGTTGAAAAATAGGCAAATGGTCTGAGGTGCCTGACGTCCAGGCATTCTTTTACACATTAGTCCCTCCCTAGCCTCTGCTCCCAGTGAGACTCATCCCAAATCTTTCTTCTTTCTCTCCTGTCTGTTCCTTCAGTCTCCAACCCAAGCTCTGAGTCCTTTGAATCCTTCTTTTCTATGGACTCATCTGACCTCTCCCCTTCTCCCCAGACTGCTCCTCCCCAGGCCAAGCCAGGTCCCAATTCTTCCTCAGCCTCTGCTCCCCAACCCTATAATCCTCCTATCACCTCCCCGTCCTCACACCCAGTCCGGCTTACAGTTTCTTTCTGCGACTAGCCCTACCCCACGTGCCCAGCAATTTCCTCTTAAAAAGGTGGGTGGAGCTAAAGGCATAGTCAAGGTTAATGCTCCTTTTTCTTTATCCGACCTCTCCCAAATCAGTTAGCATTTAGGCTCTTTTTCATCAAATACAAAAACCCAGCCCAGTTCATGGCCCTTTTGGCAACAACCCTTAGACGCTTTACAGCCCTAGACCCTGAAAGGTCAGAAGGCCGTCTTATTCTCAATATGCATTTTATTTTATTACCCAATCTGCTCCTGACATTAGAAAAAGCTCCAAAAATTAGATTCTTGCCCTCAAACCCCACAACAGGACTTAATTAACCTCCCCTTCAAGGTGTACAGTAATAGAGTAGAGGCAGCCAAGTAGCAATGTATTTCTGAGTTGCAATTCCTTGCCTCCACTGTGAGACAAACCCCAGCCAGATCTCCAGCACACAAGAACTCCAAACGCCTGAACTGCAGCTGCCAGTGGTTCCTCCAGAACTTCCTCCCCCAGGATCTTGCTTCAAGTGCCGGAAATCTCGCCACTGGTCCAAGGAATGCCCGCAGCCCAGGATTCCTCCTAAGCCGTGTCCCATCTGTGCAGACCCCATTGGAAATTGGACTGTCTAACTGGCCCAAGGCTCTGATCAACTCCTTCCCAGATCTTCTCGGCTTAGCGACTGAAGACTGACATAGCCCGATTGCCTCAGAAGCCCCCTGGACCATCATGGACGCCAAGCTTCGGGTAACTCTTACAGGGAAGGGTAAGTCCATCCCCTTCTTAATCAATATGGAGGCTACTCACTCCACATTACGTTATTTTCAAGGGCCTGTTTCCCTTGCCTCCATAACTGTTGTGGGCATTGACGGCCAGGCTTCTAAACCTCTTAAAACTCCCCAACTCTGGTGCTAACTTGGACAATATTATTTTATGCACTCCTTTTTAGTTATCCCCACCTGCCCAGCTCCCTTATTAGGTCGAGACATTTTAACTAAATTATCTGCTTCCCTGATTATTCCTGGGCTACAGCCACACTTCATTGCCGCCTTTTGCCCCAGTTCAAGCCTCCTTCACATCCTCTCCTTGTATCTCCCCACCTTAATCCACAAGTATAGGATACCTCTACTCCCTCCTTGGCAACAAATGATGCACCACTTAACTTCCCATTAAAATCTAATCACTCTTACCCCGCTCAATGCCAATATCCCATCCCACAGCATGCTTTAAAAGGATTAAAGCCTGTTATCACTTGCCTGTTACAGCATGGCCTTTTAAAGCCTATAAACTCTCCTTACAATTCCCCCATTTTACCTGTCCAAAAACCAGACAAGCCTTACAGGTTAGTTCAGGATCTGCACCTTATCAACCAAATTGTCTTGCCTATCCACTCCATGACGCCAAACCCACATACTCTCCTATCCTCAATACCTCCCTGCACAACCCTTCCATAACCCATTATTCTGTCCTGGATCTCAAACATGCTTTCTTTACTATTCCTTGCACCCTTCATCCCAGCCTCTCTTTGCTTTCACTTGGACTGACCCCGACACCCATCAGGCTCAGCAAATTACCTGGGCTGTTCTGCCACAAGGCTTCACAGACAGCCCCCATTGCTTCAGTCAAGCCCTTACAGACAGCCCCATTACTTCAGTCAAGCCCAAATTTCTTCCTCATCTGTTACCTATCTCAGCATAATTCTTCATGAAAACACACGTGCTTTCCCTGCTGATTGTATGTGGCTAATCTCCCAAACCCCCAACCCCTTCTACAGAACAACAACTCCTTTCCTTCCTAGGCATAGTTAGGTATTTCCGCCTTTGGATACCTAGTTTTACCATCCTGACTAAACCATTACATAAACTCGCAAAACCAAACCTAGCTGACCCCATAGATCCTAAATCCTTTTGCCACTCCTCTTTCCGTTGCTTAAAAACAGCCCTAGAAGCTGCCCCCACACTAGCTCTCCCTAACTCATCCCAACCCTTTTCATTACATACAGCCAAAGTGCAGGGCTGTGCAGTTGGAGTTCTTACACAAAAGCCAGGACTGTGCCCTGTAGCCTTTCTGTCCAAACCTGACCTTACTGTTTTAGCCTAGCCCTCATGTCTGCGTGCAGTGGCTGCTGCCACCCTAATACTTTTAGAGGCCCTCAAAATCACACACTATGCTCAACTCACTCCCTACAGCTCTCATAACTTCCAAAATCTATTTTCTTCCTCACACCTGTTGCATATACTTTCTGCTCCCTGGCTCCTTCAGCTATACTCACTCTTTGTTGAGTCTCCCACAATTACCATTTTTCCTGGCCCGGACTTCAATCCGGCCTCCCACATTATTCCTGATACCACACCTGACCCCCATGACCGTATCTCTCTGATACACTTGGCATTCACTCCATTTCCCCGTATTTCCTTCTTTCCTGTTCCTCACCCTGATCACACTTGGTTTATTGATGGCAGTTCCACCAGGCCTAATTGCCACACACCAGCAAAGGCAGGCTATGCCATAGTATCTTCCACATCTATCATTGAGGCTACTGCTCTGCCCCCCTCCACTACCTCTCGGCAAGCCGAACTCATTGCCTTAACTCGGGCCCTCACTCTTGCAAAAGGACTACGCGTCAATATTTATACTGACCCCATATCCTGCACCATCATGCTGTTTTATGGGCTGAAAAGTTTCCTCACTATTCAAGGGTCCTCCATCATTAATGTCTCTTTAATAAAAACTCTTCTCCAGGCCGCTTTACTTCCAAAAGAAGCTGGAGTCATACACTGCAAGGGCCATCAAAAGGCATCAGATCCCACCGCTCAGGGCAACGCTTATGCTGATAAGGTAGCTAAAAAAGCAGCTAGCGTTCCAACTTCTATCCCTCATGGCAGTTTTTCTCCTTCTCATCTGGTCACTCCCACCTACTCCCCCAACTGAAACTTCCACCTATCAATCTCTTCCCACACAAGGCAACTGGTTCTTGGACCAAGGAAAGTATCTCCTTCCAGCCTCACAGGCCCATTCTATTCTGTCGTCATTTCATAACCTCTTCCATGTAGGTTTCAAGCCGCTAACCCACCTCTTAGAACCTCTCATTTCCTTTCCATCATGGAAATCTATCCTTAAGGAAATCACTTCTCAGTGTTCCATCTGCAGGCCCCCTCCCTTCCCTACACATCAAGCTTGGGGATTTGCCCCCTCCTAGGACTGGCAAATTGGCTTTACTCACATGCCTCAAGTCAGGACACTAAAATACCTCTTGGTCTGGGTAGACACTTTCACTGGATGGGTAGAGGCCTTTCCCAAAGGGTTTAAGAAGGCCACCGCGGTCATTTCTTCCCTTCTGTCAGATACAATTCCTCAGTTTGGGCTTCCACCTCTATACAGTCCAATAACGGACTGGCCTTTACCCAAGCAGTTTCTCAGGCTCTTGGTATTCAGTGGTGCCTGGTTTTATCTCAAACTGCCACCCTTAAGTCTCTCTTAAAATGGATAGAAGATCTTCAGTGGCAAAGTGTACTCCAATACTTTCACCCTGGTGAAGTTCTATTCTTTACTTTTATACTTTTATTCTTGTTCCCGTTCTTATGCCACCCTCTACCTCTCCGCAGCTACCTCCACCACACTATCAATCTCAGTCACTCTCTCCTAGCTGTTTCTAATCCTTCTTTAACAAACAATTGCTGGCTTTGCATTTCTCTTTCCTCCAAAATCGCTGACGTCTCGACTTATTCCCTGCTAAAAAAAAGGGGGGGGGGGGCTCTCTGTATTTTTAAATGAAGAGTGCTGTTTTTAACCTAAATCGATCTGGCCTGGTATATGACAACATTAAAAAAAAAACCTCAAAGATAGAGCCTAAAAGCTTGCCAACCGAGCAAGTAATTATGCTAACCCCCCTTGCACCCCCTTGGACACTAATTAGAAGTTCTGGGTCCTCCCAATTCTCAGTCCTTTAATACCTGTTTTTCTCCTTCTCTTACCTTGTGTCTTCTGTTTAGTTTCTCAATTCATCCAAAACCATATCCAGGCCATCACCAATCATTCTATACGACAAATGTTTCTTCTAACAACCCCACAATATCAGCTCTTACCACAAAATCTTCCTTCAGCTTAATCTCTAACAATAACGTTGGACCCCCTTGGACACTCTCTAATTGGACATCCTGGGTACTCCCAATTCTTAGTCTTTTAATATCTGTTTTTCTCCTTCTTTTATTCGGACCTTGTGTCTTTCGTTTAGTTTCTCAATTCATACAAAACCGCATCCAGGCCATCACCAATAATTCTATACAACAAATGCTCCTTCTAACAAGCCCACAATATCACCCCTTACCCCAAAATCTTTCTCCAGTTGAATCTCTCCCACTATAAGTTCCCACTCCGCCCTTAATCCCACTCAGAGCAGTCCTGAGAAACATTGCCCATTATCTCCCCATAAAACCCCCCCAAAAATTTTCACAACCCCAACACTTTACCACTATTTTGTTTTATTTTTCTTATTAATATGAGAAGACGGGAATGTCAGGCCTCTGAGCCCAAGCTAAGCCATCATATCCCCAGTGACCTGTACGTATACATCAAGATGGCCTGAAGCAACTGAAGATCCACAGAAGTGAAAATGGCCTTAACTGATGACATTCCACCATTTTGATTTGTTTCTACCCCACCCTAACTGATCAATGTACTTTGTAATCTCCCCCACCCTTAAGAAGTTTCTTTATAATCTCCCACACCCTTAAGAAGTTCCTTTGTAATTCTCCCCACCCTTGAGAATGTACTTTGTGAGATCCATCCCCTGCCCCCAAAACATTGCTCTTAACTCCACCGCCTATCCCAAAACCTATAAGAACCAATGACAATCCCACCACCCTTTGCTGACTCTCTTTTCGGACTCAGCCCGCCTGCACCCAGGTGAAATAAACAGCCTTGTTGCTCACACAAAGCCTGTTTGGTGGTCTCTTCACACAGACACACATGAGACATTAGCTATAAAAGAACAATGCAAATGACCCTTGTTTTGAGGGAAAATTTTGCATCTTAGTGTATTGATGTCAATATCCTGATCGTAATTGAAAGATTCTCCCCAGGGCCTGAAAGCTTAAGGGAATGAATAACTGCTCCCTTCTCAGGCCCAGTCCCAAGGTGCAAGACCACTTGTGCCAGCAGCCTGAGTCAGCAAGATAGCAGAAGCAGGAAGAGAGCTGGCCAGAAGACATATATCCCCTGAAGACTGAGAAAGAGGCCGTCTGGATACCACGCATAGCAGTTACATCAGACTGAGGCACTCCCTGTTTACAGGAGACTATAAAACCCCTGCCCCATTCTCATTTGGTGCTGACACCATTTTAGGCCTCAGCCCGCCTGCACCCAGGCGCTCATTAAAACAGCATGTTGCTCCACACTGCGTGTTGTCTGTTGACATGCTCTCGGGGTTTGAACTTATACAAGAACCTTTCATCTGGTGCTAAAACCCAAAAGGGGGTCCAGTGCATGTCCCCTGTGGACCTACCCCTCCACCCCAGACAGCAGGCCACAGCAGCTGGACAAAGGGAGCTGCCTCAGCCTCCAGTCACCTCTCTGTGCATGCATATAGGTCACTGATCTCACCTACTGGTAAGTTTCCCGGGAGCCCAGTTAACAGGTAAAAATCCACATGGCCTCTCTTGGTTTCTCCAGTCCGAAAATCCAATGTTGGTCCAAGAAGGCTCCAATGTGTGCCAGCCCTCTAGGCTGCCTCTTATATAAAAAAACCCTGCAAACCTTAGGCCTCAGGCAAGATATCTGCCCTAAGCACCTTGTCTTTTTTTGCATTTCAGTCTGGCCACAGTACGAATTAGATAACGGGTCCAAATGGCCTGCAAATGGAACATTCGACTTTGCAATTTTAACTGATTTAAGCAATTATTGCCGACGACTGGAGAAATGGGGAGAAATTCCTTCTGTCCAGGCCTATTTGAACTCAGATCACAACCCGACCTCTGCAATTCTTGCTCACTTGTTCAAATTCTTCTCCTCCATTCTTGCCGTCCAGATCGCCTTTCTCCTCCTCATCCCACCTCCTCTTTTTCCTCGTTGGATCCAGCAGACTGCTGTGCATCCCTCCCAGCCCCTACCTCTCCCTCTCAACCGTCTTCTTTAAACCCCAAAGCCTCCTCTTTATTTTCTCAGCTGCGATCTTTTCAGCTGCCATCTTCCCAGTCGCCATCTTCTCTGCCGCCATCTTCCCAGTGACCGTCTTCCCAGTCAGCAGTATCCACTTCTTTTCCTACACCGTCCCCTCCTCAGGACAATTCTAGTAATGCCTGTACCCATTCTCCTCCCTCATCGCCCTCTCCTGAGGCTTGTAAACCCTTCTCGCCACCTTACACCCCTATCTATCCTCTACTGCCTGTTAACTCAACCCCCCTTCCCCCTTCAAACCCTCAGCAGGAACCACTTCCAGGTTCTTCCTTCTCTCCTGCCCATACTCGCTCAGGTGCCATCTTTGGCCCATGCCCCACACTTGCTTCAGCGCCTGTGCTAGAGTGCCCCCTTCAGGAAGTAGCAGGAACTGACGGTATTGTTAGAGTTCATGTTCCCTTCTCCCTCACTGATCTCTCTCAAATTAACAAAAGACTCGGTTCATTTCCAGAATACTCTACCTCTTATATTTGAGTTTCAGTACCTCATCCAGTCTTATGAACTAACTTAAGCTAACTCAATTGTGTTCCGTCAAAAAGGGCCTGGGACTGTACAAACATCACTAACCCTTATGCCACATACCCCCGCCTAAGTGCACTATGGGACAATTCTGTGAACACCAGCCTACAATGGATTGCCCCGATGGATTCTTTCAGATATGTGGAACCCAGGCTTACTCATGGCTACCTTATCACTGGCAAGGTACTTGCTTCCTAGGCACAATAAAACCTGGATTCTTTTTAATTCCAAAGCAGACAGGCGACACCTCGGAGTCCCTGTGTATGATAACTTAAACAGAGAAAAACGATCCTTAAAGGTAGGAGGAAGCCAAAGATGGCAAGAGGGCGAATGGCCTCCACAACAGATCATGGAATATAATGGTACTGCCACTTGGTCTGAGGCTGGTTCATAGGGTTATTGCATTCCCGTATATATCCTAAATAGAATAATTGGACTACAGGCGGTTCTAGAGATAATCACTAACCAAACCGCCTCAGCCCTGGAAATGCTCATGCAACAACAAAACCAAATGTGCACAGCAATTTATCAAAACAGGCTAGCACTAGACTACTTATTAGCAGAAGAAGGTGGGGTCTGTGGTAAGTTTAATATCTCTAATTGCTGTCTTAACATAGACGATAATGGAAAAGCGGATCTAGAAATTTCTTCAAACATCAGAAAAGTAGCCCATGTACCTCCAAACCTGGAAGGGATGGGACCCAACAAACCTTCTAGGAGGGTGGTTCTCTAATTTAGGAGGATTTAAAACGGTGGTAGGGACAGTCATCTTCATCATTGGGCTCCTCCTATTTCTCCCCTGTATTATCCCACTGATAATAAAAGCCATTAAAACTCTTGTTGAAACTACAATTAGCTGCCAGACAATCCAGACGATGCTCCTGCTACAATGACATGATGGATACCAATGCGTCTCTCCAGAATACCCCCAAAATTAAGTTTTTCTTTGTTTCCAAGGTGCCCACGCCACCCCCCATGTCACACTTGAAGTAGTTATTGAGAAAGTCGTCCTTTTTCCCTTTTTCTATAACCAAATACACAGGAATGAAAGATTCTCCCCGGGGCCTGAACACTTAAGGGAATGAATAACTCCTCTCTTCTCAGGCCCAGTCCCAAGGTGCAAGGCAACTTGTGCCAGCAGCATGCGTCAGCAAGATAGCAGGAGCAGGAAGAGAGCTGGCTGGAAGACACATACCCCCTGAAGACTGAGAGAGAGGCTGTCCAGGTACCGTGCGTAGCAGTTACATCAAACTGACACACTTCCTTTTTGCAGGAGACTATAAAACCCCTGCCCCGGCCTCATTTGGCGCTGACGCCATTTTAGGCCTCAGCCCGCCTGCACCCAAGCGCTCATTAAAACAGCGTGTTGCTCCACACTGCCTCGTGTTGTCTGCTGGCATGCTCTCAGGGTTCGAACTGATACAAGAACCTTTCAGTAATATCGAACTCTAGTTTTGCAAAATGTTAACATTGGCAGGAAACTAGGTAAAACTGTGGAAACAAGAAGCACAGAAACTTTTTATTAGTAATTTAAAATATTAAAAAATTATGTTAAATTAAGTAACGGTAAGCATGAAGAGTCTGAGTCACTTCTAGATAACTTAAAATATTAAAACACTAACTATTAAACATAAGGTAAAATGTATATACTTTGGCATCATGTTTAATATTTAAAAACTCAATATATTTAGATCTGTTAATAAAAAAATGAGAAGACATTTTTCTCAAAATTATGAAATGGTTTTAATCTATTGATACTTACATAAAACAGCTCAAATCACTTCCAGTTTTCTCACTGGAAATAGGGCTTACTAAGATTTAACATTGTAATTAATATATGTAATTAAAACTGCTAGATACAAGAGGAAGACTCTTTATGGAAAGTATCAAAAAAAAACAGGATGTGGGCTGGGCGTGGTGGCTCACACCTGTAATGCCAGCACTTTGGGAGGCTGAGGTGGGTGGATTACCTGAGGTCAAGAGTTCGAGACCAGCCTGGCCAACATGGTGAAACCCCATCTCTACGAAAAATACAAAAATTAGCCGGGAGTGGTGGCACACGCCTATAATCCCAGCTACTCAGGAGACTGAGGCAGGAGAATTGCTTGAGCCCAGGAGGCAGAGGTCGCAGTGAGCCAAGATCATGCCACTGCACTCCAGCTTAGCTGACAAGAGTGAGACTCTGTCTCAAAAAAACAAAACAACAACAACAACAAAAAAAACAGGATGTGTTTTGTGTGAAGAGCATTATAAAAAATACATGAGGATGAGTGAACTCCCATTCACAATTGCTTCAAAGAGAATAAAATACCTAGGAATCCAATTTACAAGGGATGTGAAGGATCTCTTCAAGGAGCACTACAAACCACTGCTCAACAAAATAAAAGAGGACACAAACAAATGGAAGAACATTCCATGCTCACAGATAGGAAGAATAAATATTGTGAAAATGGCCATATTGCCCAAGGTAATTTATAGATTCAATGCCATCCCCATCAAACTACCAATGACTTTCTTCACAGAATTGGAAAAAACTACTTTAAAGTTCATATGGAACCAAAATAGAGCCCGCATTGCCAAGACAATCCTAAGCAAAAAGAACAAAGCTGGAGGCATCATGCTACCTGACTTCAAACTATACTACAAGGCTACAGTAATCAAAACAGCATGGTACTGGTACCAAAACAGAGATATAGACCAATGGAACAGAAGAGAGCCCTTGGAAATAATACCACACATCTACAACCATCTCATCTTTGACAAACCTGACAAAAACAAGAAATGGGGAAAGGATTCCCTATTTAATAAATGGTGCTAGGAAAACTGGCTAGCCATATGTAGAAAGCTGAAACTGGATCCCTTCCTTACACCTTATACAAAAATTAATTCAAGATGGATCAAAGACTTAAATGTTAGACCTAAAACCATAAAAATCCTAGAAGAAAACCTGGACAATACCATTCAGGACATAGGCATGGGCAAGGACTTCATGACTAAAACACCAAAAGCAATGGCAACAAAAGCCAAAATTGACAAATGGGATCTAATTAAACTAAAGAGCTTCTGCACAGCAAAAGAAACTCCTATCAGAGTGAACAGGCAACCTACAGAATGGGAGAAAATTTTTACAATCTACCCATCTGACAAAGGGCTAATATCCAGAATCTGCAAAGAACTTAAACAAATTTACAAGAAAAAATGAAACAACCCATTCAAAAATTGGGCAAAGGATATGAACAGACACTTCTCGAAAGAAGACATTCATGCAGCCAACAGACACAGAAAAAATGCTCATCATCACTGGCCATCAGAGAAATGCAAATCAAAACCACAATGAGATACCATCTCACACCAGTTAGAATGGCGATCATTAAAAAGTCGGGAAACAACAGGTGCTGGAGAGGATGTGGAGAAATAGGAACACTTTTACACTGTTGGTGGGACTGTAAACTAGTTCAACCTTTGTGGAAGACAGTGTGGCGATTCCTCAAGGATCTAGAACTAGAAATACCACTTGACCCAGCCATCCCATTACTGGGCATATACCCAAAGGATTATAAATCATGCTGCTATAAAGACACATGCACACGTATGTTTACAGCAGCACTATTCACAATAGCAAAGACTTGGAACCAACCCAAATGTCCATCAATGATAAAGTGGATTAAGAAAATGTGGCACATATACACCGTGGAATACTAAGCAGCCATAAAAAAGGATGAGTTCATGTCCTTTGCAGCGACATGGACGAAGCTAGAAACCATCATTCTGAGCAAACTATCACAAGGACAGAAAACCAAACACCGCATGTTCTCACTCATAGGTGGAAATTGAACAATGAGAACACTTGGACAGAGGGTGGGGAACATCACACACTGGGGCCTGTCGTGGGGTGGCGGGAGTGGGGAGGGATAGCACTGGGAGATATACCTAACATAAATGACAAGTTAATGGGTGCAGCACACCAACATGGCACATGTATACATATGTAACAAACCTGCCCGTTGTGCACGTGTACCCTAGAACTTAAAGTATAATAATAATAAAATACACGAGGATGTATTTTTTTTAACTTTTATTTTAAGTTGAGGGCTGCAAGTATACGTTTATTACATAGGTAAATTTGCGTAATGGGGTTTGTTGTACAGATTATGTTATTACCCAGGTGATGAAAGGTACTAAGGTATTAAGCTTAGTACCCATTAGTTATTTTTAGTTATTAAATATATTAAGCCTAGTATCCATTAGTTATTTTTCCTGATTCTCTCCTTCCTTCCACCCTCCACCCTCCCAAAGGCACCAGTGTTTGTGCTCCTCTCTATATGTCCATGTGTTCTCATCATTTAGCTCCCAGAAGATGTAGTTTTTGTTAAATGCAAAGTACTTTTGTCTAGTTTAGAGGCTGGACACATTTCACATTTTAAAAATTATGTAGAAAAACTAAATGAATATAAAAACTTGGGAAAATAAAAGAATTTTTTAAAATTTGTAAGAAGTTATAAAAGTTTTATAAAAAACTTAGGTGGTCAAAGCAGATTGAGATTGGATAGATTTATTTATGTTTTTATTAAAATTGGCTTTCACATTAATAATATACTAATGCAAAGGTCTAATTTGGTTTTCTTGTATGAAAAAGATTTTGGTGTAGTATTAATAAGGGATAATAAAATGTTTTGTTCACCTTTTGTGTAAACTGCCAAAAAAAAAGAGAAGGGAGAGAGGGAAGGATAGATTCTGCTGGCTTTATGCTGTCTGTATGGGGTCTTTTGATTGGGAAACTGATTCTCCTCTCTCTCAAAAAGTAAAGGTGTTTTTTTGTTTAAATGTCTTGTCACTTTGGCTAAATGACTGACTCATTTTATGGTGACTTGTGGTCCTATTTTGACGTCAATCATTTTATGCTTGATCTTAGTCAAAAGGCTGAGAAATGACAAGTATTTTAAATTTTGATATTTGAACTACTTCCCAAAATCAAATTTCAAATTCTAAAATCAAGTCTATTTCACCTGACTAACTTGGATGGAATAATAGGAACCCCTGGAAGTCCAAAAGAGACATATTAGGCTTGTTTGGTATGTTAAAATCATACAGAAAGCATTGTCAAATAAGAAATAGCGTTAAAGTTATATTTGTATACATATACATGGGTTGGTTACGTGTGTTCCAATATTCTATGATATTTCTAAATTCTGATATGTCTTGGTATATGTTATCAGTCATAATTATGATTTTATGTTAACTTGTATGCCACAGAAATAATAAAATTTCTTTGTCATTTGCATCTTTGTTTTTTTTTTTTTGGAGACTGAATCTTACTCTGGTGCCCAGGCTGGAGTGCAGTGGCGCTATCTGGGTTCACTGCAACCTCTGCCCTGTCCTGGTTCAAGCGATTCTCCTCCTGCCTCAGCCTCCTGAGTATCTGGGATTACAGACATATGCCACCACACCCGGATAATTTTGTATTTCTAGTAGAGACAGGGTTTCTCCACGTTAGTCAGGCTGGTCTTGAACTCCTGACCTCAGGTGATCCGCCCGCCCTGGCCTCCCAAAGTGCTGGGATTACAGGCGTAAGCCATCGCGCCCAGCCCCAGTTGCATCTTTAATCATAGCTATTCTAAGTCTTGTTATCCACAGAGAATTGTTTTTTTTTTGTTTTTGTTGTTGTTTCTGAGACGGAGTTTAGCTCTTGTTGCCCAGGCTGGAGTGCAATGGCATGATCTTGGCTCTCTGCAACCTCCGCCTCCCAGGTTCAAGTGATTCTCCCGCCTCAGCCTCCTGAGCAGCTAGGATTATAGGCATGTGCTACCGTGCCCGGCTAATTTTGTATTTTTAGTAGAGATGGGGTTTCACCGTATTGGTCAGGCTGGTCTCCAACTCCTGACCTCAGGTAATACGCCTGCCTTGGCCTCTCAAAATGCTGGGAATTACAGGCATCAGCTACCGTGCCCTGCCAAATTGTTTTAATTTGATTCTCTTAAAAAGCCATTTACTATTGGTTAAAGTCTAAACTTTGCCTTTTCAAAGAAATTTATGGAAAGAACACTGACAAGTACTGTTGAATATAGATTTCTGATAACTTTGGAGATCATATCATTGGATGAGGTTAAAAACTTCCGGATCTCTAATTAAAAGCTGATGTATTCATGAAGACTGCTAGGCCAACATCAAACAAAACAAGAATTCATTACATGGGGCTAAACTGATAAAAGACTGATATAATTGTTTATGACTTTTTTTTTCTGAAACCCTTAGGAGTCCTTTAAAAAAATTTTTTTTAAGAGACAAAAACTGCCTCTGATTTTCTCTACTGTTCTAATTTTCCTTTTAACTTTAAAGTTTTGTCCTTAGAATTTGTTTCTAATTATGTTGTGCAGGCTGGATTCAAACTGCCAGCTCAAGAGATCCTCATACCTCAGCCTCCAGAGTAGCTGGGACTACAGACACGTGCCACCACACCAGGCCTTCTTTTCACATTTTGTTTTCGAGAGTCAATAAATCATTTTATATTTTTTTGAGTCATTTATAGCTTACATTAATTGGATAAAATATACTTTTGTGAGCAAAATTGAAACATTTACCTTTCTCTCTACCTGATTTCTCCAGAACTTAAAAATGATTAGGGCCGCACGCGGTGGCTCACACCTGTAATCCCAGCACTTTGGGAGGCTGAGGCAGGCAGATCACCTGAGGTCAGGAGTTCGAGACCAGCCTGACCAACATGGAGAAACCCCGTCTCTACTAAAAATACAAAATTAGCCGGGCACAGTGGCTCACACCTGTAGTCCCAGCTACTCGGGAGGCTGAGGCTGGAGAATCACTTGAACCAGGGAGGCAGAAGTTGCAGTGAGCCGAGATCACCACTGCACTCCAACCTGGGCGACAGAGCGAGACTCTGGCTCAAAAAAATAAAATAAAACAAAACAAAATAAAATAAATAAATAAAGAAGCCTATACGGCTAATCACTATTCTTGCTTCACATTATGCAAATAATCAGGCCAAGTATAATAATACTAACTTTTTTTTTTGCCAATAAATTCGTCTTTCCATGATTTCTCATTGGTAGGACAGGGGGACTATAGTGAGAAAAATTATGCTTCAGAAGAAAACTATAGTGCAACTGTTAGTTATTCAATTCTAGCCCTGATCGTCAAATTTGAGCTCGTATTATCTTCCCACAATTTGGATCAAATTCTGAATTATTTCCTGGCTACAAGAAGTCTCTGCCAGGCGTGGTGGCTAATGCTTTAATCCCGGCACTTTGGGAGGTCAGCGTGGGAGGGTCAGTTGACTCCAGGAGTTCATGATCAGCCTGGGCAACATGGTGAAACCCCATCTCTACAAAAATTCAAAAATTAGCCATGATGGTGTGTCCATGTAGTCCCAGCTACTCAGGAGGCTGAGGTGAGAGGATCATCTGAGCCCTGGCTCATCTGAGCAAAAGCTGCAATGAGCCCTGGCTTCCCCAGTCTGGTCGACAGAGTGAGACCTTATCTCAGAAAAAATAAATAAATAAATAAATAAATAAATAAACTGGGTTGTCATTTTCTTCATGATGTTTTCGGTTGACTCCTTAATGGAATTTTTTTTTTTCTCATTCTGGCATACAAATTCTTTTTTTGTTTGTTTGTTTTTGTGTTTTGTTTTTGTTTTTGTTTTTGCTTATAAATCTTATGTGTTACTAGAAAACTAAAGTCATGAATTCCAAGGACTAGAGATGATTCAATAGGCCATAGCAGCTCTATAAACCAATGATTGACTGAGGTCTCATTTTTGTCATTCTGTGATGCCATACCAAATCAACTTTTGAGTGCTCTTTAAAAATTCTTCACTAACAGCATGCTGGCTTGTGCCTGTAATTCCTGCTATCTGGGAGGCTGAAGTGGAGATTCACTTAAGTCCAGGAGAGGGAGACCAGCCTGGGCAATCTAGTGAGACCTCATGTATACCAAAACAAAATTCCTCATTGAAATGTCTCTTTCTTTCCCTCTTGATGTGGGACAGGACTATCCAAGAATGGGCCTTCCGGGTGACAAAACACCCTAACATTGAGATTTTGGTAATTATTGGTTTCAAGAAGACAGTTTTAAAATTTTTAATATTTAATATTTATTTTTTACTTCTTTTTTTGAGACAGGGTATCACTCTGTTGCCCAGGCTGGAGTGCAATGGCATGATCTCGACCTCAGGGCAACCTCCATCTCCTGGGCTCAAGTGATCCTCCCACCTCAGCCTCCTGAGGAGCTGGGACTACAGGCACGTGCCCTCAAACCCAGCTAATTTTTGTATTTTTCATGGAGACAGGGTTTCCCCCTGTTGCCTAAGCTAGTCTCAAACTCCTGAGCTAATGCGTTTCTCCCACCTCTACCACTCAAAGTGCTGGGATTACAGGCATGAGCCACCACATCTAGCCAAGAGGAAAGATTTTTTTTTTTAATCAAAAGGAGAAATGTGGGAAAAAAAATAAAAGAAGAGACATTTTATCTGAGGAATATGAGTTCCTTTTAAATTGTCAGGCCCAGAGAAGCATTGGAATAAAACAGCAGTCATGTTACTTCACCTTGAGCCAATAATTACCTCTTGAGGCCTAGCACAGTGGCTCAGGTCTGTAATCTCAGCACTTTGAGAGGCCAAGGAGGGCAGATCGCTTGAGCTTAGGAGTTCGAGACCAGCCTGGGCAATATGGTGAAACCTCGTCTCTGCAAAATATACAAAAAATTAGCATGGTGGCATGTGCCTGTAGTCCCAGCTGCTATGGCGGCTGAGGTGGGAAGATGCCTTGAGCCTGAAAGGCGGAGGCTATAGTGACCTGAGATTGCATTACTGAAATCCAGCCTGGGCAACAGGGGAAGAGGCTGTCTCAAAAAGAAAAAAACCAAAAATCCAAAAAAAAAAAACCCTGTTAAAGTCACTTGTTATGTGGGCTTTAGACTAATAATGCCAAGTAGCCATAAAATGCCACACACCCTATAGTTCAACAATGTATCACCAATCACTAACCAATGTTATTTCTGTAAACCAATGAGAATTGCTGACAAAACTTTTGTAATCACTCCCTCTGCTGATTCATCCCTTTTTCTTTAAAAATGTGATCCTCTCCTTTGTTCCCAGAGCACTCCTCAAGGTAAGGTGGAAGTACGTCCTGGTCTGCAGTCCTCAAAGTTGGCCCAGATAAACTCTCTACGTTAATTTTGCCTCAGCTTCTTCCTTTTAGGTTGACAAACTATATACTTTATTGCCTGTATACTTTCTTACAGCTTATATGAATCTACAATTATCTCAAATGCCATTAATTTTAAATAAATAAGTAGTCACATCTCTCTTAAAAAGTAGGGCAGATATGAAAAAAATAATATGACATTAAATGAGAATGTGTAAAAAGTTATATTTTATTTTACACACACACACACACACACATTTTTGAGACAGGATCTCCCTCTGTCACCCATGCTGGACTGCAATGATGTGATCATAGCTCACCGTAGCCTCTACCTTCCAGGGCTCAGGTGATCCTCCCACCTCAGCGTCTCAAGTAGCTGGAATTATAAGCTTGCACCACCATGCCCAGTTAATTTTTGTATTTTTTGGTAGAGACGAGGTTTCACCATGTTGCCCAGGTTGGTCTTGAACTCCTGGACTCAAGTGATCTACCCACCTTGGCTTTCCAAAGTGCTGAGATTACAATTGTGAACACCATGCAGAGCCTATTTCACTGTATTTTTGAAGAATGTTTAACGTTATTTAAAACAATTTAACGTTATATGAAAAGAAATCTAATCAGAATGATTCCAATCTTTTAATTTATACATAAAAAGACTGAGAAAAAATAAAATGTTAATTCAGTATTAATTTATGTGGTTATTTTCTCCTCCTTGTAACTTTTCCAGATTTCAGATTTTCTATTCTTATAATTTTAAAAAGTTAACAGGAATTTAATGTATAAAGTAGATAAGGTTGAAATGATACAATGTCTGGATTTGTGTCATACACGAGGAGGAGAGAAGGAATTAGAAGGTTAAAGAGAAAACAAGTTTGGCTGAGTTGGTAATTTTTGAGGCTGGGTGATGATAGGTCCCCAGGGTTTCATTTCTATTCTCTTTACTTATCTATTTGAAATTTTTCATAATAAAAATTTTTAAAAGAAGAATTACCTTATACAAGCAAATGTACAGTCGATTTTTTCTTATCCACAGTAGTTCTATAAAGTCATCTCAAACACTGAATTAGACATTATGGAGCCACTGCTCCTGGGCATAATATAGGGTTAGGTTCCCTCAAGCCCCTGGTCACAACATTCTCATCAGGGGATAACCAGGTAACCTTGTTTTATTCCTGTTTCTGTTTAAAGACACCTTATTTAATATAAACTATTGATTCATTAACACTGAACTCATGGCCAAAGCGCTATAACTGCTGCCTGAAGGAAGTTTGTTTAACATACTTAATTTTCTTCGTAAGACACATTACAGCTTCTTCAATTAGGAACACTGGACAGCACTTCAGAACTACACTTGGGAGCCATTTCAGACCACAAAATCACCAAGAAAAAGTACACAAATGTAAAAAATGTGGCACTAAGAAGATCACAAAAAAGAAACTTGTTTACTGTGTAAGAACTAAAAGAAGAAGGCGGAGCATCACCTGGTTTGAGTTCAGCTGGGAAAATGGGCCTCCTCCAGCAATGCAATTTTTTTTTTTCTGTTCTGTGCATGTATATGTCTGTGACCATGAAAGCACTGGAGTGTTGATTTGGGGGTTACAAATTTTTTTTTTTAGAGATTGGGGGTTGGGGGGTTCGCCATGTTGGCCACGCTTGTCTCGAACTCCTGGCATCAAGTGATCCGCCCGCCTCGGCTTCCCAAGGTGCTGGGATTACAGGTGTGAGGCACCATGCCTGGCATACAAATAAATTTTAATGAGTGGACATATTTGCAAATACAGAATCTGAAAATAATGAAGATTGACTGTATTTAAAGTAACAAGCATAGTGATTGACACATTGTGATAACTAAGTGTTCCTTCTTGTTGATATAGACTATGATACTGAATTATTAAATAAAATTTTACAGGAGTATTGTAGTTCTCTAAGTTAAATATATTAGAAAGCAATGTATAGATTAAACAGATATGTCATTTGTAGCTGATTAAAAGTGGTGGTCGGGTCATAGAAAGTTGGACATAACCTCCCAGCCTATGAGAAAATCAGCTTTAACATGAATGTTTTAAAATTAAAGTTTTTTGGCCAGGCATGGTGGTACATGCCTGTAATCCCAGCTACTTGGGAGGCTGAGGCTGGAGAATCGCTTGAAGCCAGGAGGTGGAGGGTGCAGTGAGCCGAGATCATGCCACTGCACTCCAGCCTGGGCGACAGAGTGAGACCCTGTCTCAAATAAATAAATAAATAAAGTAACAAAATAAACAGAAATAATAACAAAATACTATACTGGACAAACTATGAGTGCAGAATTCTATAAGAGGCAGTGAAAAATAGTGAAAATGCATGGATTTTTCACTTGTATATCTTACTTTGAATCCTGGCCAAGGTACCCAATAGCTGTATGGCTTTAAGTAAGTTAGTTAATGCTTCCTCGGTTTCCTTACTTCAATGTTTTATTTTTAATTAATTAATTTATTTATTTTTAAGAGAAAGGGTCTCTCTCTGTCGCCCAGGCTGGAATTCAGGGATGCAACCACAGCTCACTGTAACCTCAAACTCCTGGCCTTAAGAGATCCTCCTGCCTCAGCCTCCCAAAATGCTGGAATTACAGTCCTGAGCCACAGCAACAGGCCAGTTTCTTAATTTAAAAAACGGAATCATGGTGCCCATCTCACAGGGTTGCTCTGAATCTTGTGCCCAGTGCCTGAGGCCCAGCAGGGACTCACCCAATGCTAGTTCTCTCTGATACCTGGGGATGTGCTATAAAACAGCAGAGTAATTGCACTTTACCACATTCACACACTTTACAATTAGCAAATAATCTTAAATTCGTCTTTAGAAACCCATCATGAATATTTCATTCAGGAGTTACAATTACACTTATGAAGCAGGAGACTGATTTTGCAATATTTATCGGTCTCTATCCAAACCCCCTCTTCTCTTTTCTCCACATTTTCCTTTTGCTTCTTGATCCTTTTTCCATATTTAAGCAGCAGCTGGACTCTTAGGTTTATACTCAGGGAAAGGATGTGGCTACAGAAAAAATAAAAAGGTTAGGGGGAGTCTCTTCCTGGCTTTTGAGTTTTAAAAGCAGAGACCTACAGATAAAAAGAAGAAACTGAAGAATAGACAGAAGAGTTGGAAGATACCAGAAAGAATACAGCTCTTCCTCTTCCATATCCCTATACACCCTTTGCAAACAAGAATCCCCAAGGTTGAGAGGAGTTTGGAGAGTCTGAGAGGAGGGTCGTGGGAGGGCCCAAGAGAAAGAAAGTGCCCCTGCTGAGCTCCAGAGAGAACTACCCCATGTGGGGGCGAGAGGTCCATACCACTTCCTTACTTTCGAGGCGGACTCCAGCAATGCACCCAGACTCACTGGAAGCAGCTGTGAGGTGTGTCTGTGCAGGTGCGGTCTCAGCCTCAGGGGAGTTCCCCTGAGCCAGGTTTCAGGACCCGGGTAACCGAGTGGGTCCCGTGGATCCAAGGAGAGTAGAGGAGAGAGACCCTGGCTCAGTGGAGTCTGGAATAGGAACAAGGATGACTCCAGAGAAATCTTCTTGGACTAATTCAAAATGGCCAAATGAGAAATGGATATCTCAGTGACCTAAGGGACAGATGACAGTGAGGATAAAAGAGCTTCATTTTAGTAAGACTTTGGCTCCATACAATCACGAGAGGAAAAAGAGGGAAAGACATGGAATTGACCAACACAAAATTTATACCAGCCTTGTGAAAGGATGCCGTGAAGTAGAAATAAAGTGGAATTGTAGAAATCAAGTTATATTTCTTGCACGTCTGAGTTTGTAGATGGAGATTCTGGCCTAATATGCCTGTTTTATATGTTCAACATATAAAGCTCAATTTAATTTATTTAATATTTACTATGTGCCCCTTATGTGCCAGGCAGTGTCCTTGCCCAAGTTATTATAGTCCAGTGGGAGGTCGGTAGTAAAAAATAATTACAAGTCAAATAAATGTTAGCAAAACGAAGTACATGGGAGCATGTGGCAAAAGTATTTAAACCTTATAATGGTATGGTAAGTGCCTTCTTGAGAAAATTAGTAAGTTTAAGCTGAAACATGAAAAATAAGAATACCCAAGGCAAAATGCAGGGGGAGAAGAGTAGTAGAGGGAAGGGAGGGAAGAACACGTTTCAGAATTGAGAGGATAGAATCAGTACCGGTAGAGCATAGAGGGCAAAGGGAAGAATATTAGTGGGTAGGGCTCAAAAAAGTTTTTAGATTTTTATTATATTATTTCTTTTCTAGGCAAGTTGGCTGCAAAATAAGGTAAATCCCATATTTAGGTATAAAACAGGGAGAAAAGTGTAGTAATTATTTAAAATAGCACTCTATCAAAATGTTCCAAATTAACTTGCAATGAAAGTTTCTGAAAGATTCTCCCCCGCGCCACCCGCCCCGGGGGCCTGAAAGCTTAAGGGAATGAATAACTCCTCCCTTCTCAGGCCCAGTCCCAAGGCGCAAGACCACTTGGCGCCAGCGGCGGTGTCTCAGCAAGATAGCAGAAGCAGATAGAAGAGAGCTGGCGGAAGATACATACCCACTGAAGAGTGGCCTTCCGGGTACCGCATAGCAGTTACATCAGACTGAGACACTTCCTGTTTACAGGAGACTGTGAAACCCCTGCCCCATCCTCATTCGATACTGATGTGATTTTAGGCCTCAGCGCTCCTGCACCCAGGCACTCATTAAAACAGTGTGCTGGCCAGGCGCGGTGGCTCACGCCTGTAATCCCAGCACCTTGAAAGCCGAGGCGGGCAGATCAAAAGGTCAAGAGATCAAGACCATCCTGGCCAACATGGTGAAACCCCGTCTCTACTAAAAATACAGGAAAAAAAAAAAATTAGCTGGGCGTGGTGGCGCGCGCATGTAGTCCCAGCTGCTCAGAAGGCTGAGGCAGGAGAATCGCTTGAACCCGGGAGGCAGAGGTTGCAATGAGCCTAGATCGCGCCACTGCACTCCAGCCTGGTGACAGAGCGAGACTCCGTCTCAAAAAACCAACCAACCAACCAAACAAAAAAAAAAACAGCGTGTTGCTCCACACTTGCCTTGTGTTGTTTGTTGGCGTGCTCTCAGGTTCGAACTGACACAAGAGCCTTGCAGTTTCAGAGTAAAAATATTTTCACTCCTACACCCTGTGCCTATCACTAGACATTACCTGTAGCTTTACAGGGTTTCCAGATGAGGATTCGCTGAGCTTTTAGAAACACTGGGTACTCTTGTAATTATGTCACTATCTTTTACAACAATGGATGGTGTTTACAAGTAGAAATGAATTTAGAATTTTAAACCACTTCCACTGGAACTCATTACATTTCAAATGTTTCTTTCAATCAGAATATGATAATTTGTTCTACTTCTGGGTTAACGGTATCCAACTATATATATAATATTATTTATTAAATATATATTATATATATTATAAAATATATTATGTATATATATTTTAGATGGAGTCTCGCTCTGTCGCCCAGGCTGTAGTGGATTGGTGCGATCTCGGCTCACTGCAGTCTCCGCCTCCTGGGTTCAAGCGATTCTCCTGCCTCAGCCTCCCGAGTAGCTGGGACTACAGGTGCCCGCCAACAATATATTTATTGCGTTATATCTGTGTAGGTTGGCAATTTAGAACTTAAAATGCTTTCTTCCACTAAACTAATATAAATGGTGCCCTATACAAGGATATGCATCCTGTAATGTTGCTGAAATGATTTATTCTGCTTGAAGTTATTTACTCTTGACATTTGATTGTCATTGTTGATGTGAGATCCATCCTCGTGATCCATCCTCTTCTTTCCGTTCTTTTTTCTCTGCATTCCACAAAGTATTAATTTACTAAGGCTGCTCTATTTTACTTTTAAGTATCACTCCAATATGTCACTTTCTCACCACTCCCACTGCTATTTCTTGAGTTCCACTTTTCATTATTTCTCACTTTGACTCGTACCTCCGGACTGCTTTTCAGCCATCAGCATTTCTCCACCCTGTTGCCGAGGTTTCAGATCTTGTTCACATACTTTCCCACTTAAAACCCTTTATGGTTCCTCTTTACTTAGAGTAGTTGTCTTCAAATTTCATTGAACCCATATCCATAACCAGAAAAACAATTTTGAGGATTCAATGTAGCCTAATTTAGTTTTTGTAATTTACATATTTGTATTATTGTACTAATATTAGGTGTAATATAGATTATATCATAAGAAGACATTTAGTTCCTAAAAATAGGAACTAAAAATAAATGAAAATTATAATTTTTCCTTGCTCTATAGTACCTGTATTGAGCACACCCACTCTGTAAACTTGTCTTCTCATGTTCTTCCTCCTGGCTACTATCAACTCACATACATATATATTTCTACGTTTTTTTCTTCAAATTAAAATTTTCTTTTTTCTTTTTAAGACAGGATCTCACTTTGTCACTCAGGCTGGAGTGCCATGGCATGGTCTTGGTTGGCTCACTGTAACCTCGGCCTCCCAGGCTCAAGGGATCCTCCCACCTTGGACTCTCGAGGAGCTGGGACTACAAGCATGCACTACCACACCCGACTAATTTATTTTTATTTATTTATTTATTTATTTATTGTAGAGCCAGGGTTTCACCATGTTGCCCAGGCTGGTCTCGAATTCCTAAGCTGACGTAATCTGTCCCCCTTGGCCTCCCAAAGTGCTGGGATTACAGGCATGGTGCACCGTGCTAGGCCTAATATTCCTATTAGGTTGGTGCAAAAGTAATGGTGGCTTTTGTCATTTCTTTTAATAACACTTTCTAGCTGCAATAAAGTACTTAAAATTCTCAATGTACTGTTATTCTCTCTTCGCACAGATTGTTCTCTCTACCTGGAAATTCTTTTACACTCCCATTGTCCCCAGCCACTTCTTTGCCTAATGCATACTCATCCTTCAGGGCTCATTTCTATTACTATCCTCAAGGATATCTTTCTTTCCTTTTTTTTTCTTTTTTTGAGATGGAGTCTCGCTCTGTCACCCAGGCTGAAGTGCAGTGGCGCTATCTCGGCTCACTGCAAGCTCCACCTCCCAGGTTCACGCCATTCTCCTGCTTCAGCCTCCCGAATAGCTGGGATTACAGGCGCCCCCCGCCACGCCAGGCTAATTTTTTTGTATTTTTAGTAGAGACGGAGTTTCACTGCGTTAGCCAGCATGGTCTTGATCTCCTGACCTCATGATCTGCCTGCCTGGGCCTAAGGATATCTTTCTTGATCTTTTATCCAAGATTGGATACCTTTCTCTGTATATCAGGAGCATTCTGGGAATCCTTTATGTTGCCTGTGTCCCTTAAAGCTCCTTGAAGATAAGGATAAGGTATTTCATCTTTGGGAGCTAAATGATAAGAACTTATGAACACAAAGAAGGAAACAACAGACATTGGGGCCTCCTTGAGGGTGGAGGGTGGGAGGAGGGAGAGGTACAGAAAAGATAACTATTGGGTACTGGGCTTAATATCTGGGTGATGAAATAATTTGTAAAACAAATCCCTGTGACATGTGTTTACTTGTGTAACAAACCTTTACATGTACTCCCAAACCTAAAATAAAAACAAATTTTAAGGTATTTTATCTTTAATATCATCATTGGCTAGTACAGTACCCATAGTGAAATATTACTATTTGACTGAAAATAATTTGGAGGAAAGCAAACTGGTCAACATGTCCTTTGGGTCATGGGGATAGTTTTGTAATGTTTTATGCATCTTTAAGCATTTTTTGCCAATTTTTCTCCCCCACCCCCCAACCGTGGCGGGTTGTACTTAAAAACACACACACACACACACACACACACACTAGATTTAATGTACAAAGGGATTGTACTTTTTAATACTAACTTATTTTCATCTACTTTTAACTGCTCTTCAGTGTCATTTCAAAAATTTGGGGTACCCTATATGTCCAATAAATGGTAAATTGCAAAAAACTATGTGTGACATTAGGTTGTAGAAAAAGGACACATATTCTTTATATAATAGAATATTGACGGATATAATCTAAGGTATTGGTAATCATATTTTATTACAAAAATAAATTTGCATTATTAAAACTTTCTGCTCCTTTCGGAAAATCAGAAACTACAAACAAGCAAATGAATAAAAGAACAGTAATTTTGGTGATTTAGAGACAATTGCTACATAGGAAATAATGGGGAAAAAGAAGATATGTATATGAATTGAGGATTAGTGACTAGATTAAGAAAAGATTACTCTTGATAAGATTTTTGGAGGAGGATATAGAATATCAAGTGAATTTGATGCTAATCTAGGAGAGATAGCTTGAAATAAATAAGGAAATCTTGAAGGATAGTAAAAATGCCTATGGCACAACTTTGCTCAGGGTACCTGTTGTGATAGTGCTCAGTTGTAGCTAAACTGATCTTCCTACCTAGGATTAAAGCACAATTTGTTCACCTACCCCGAATCTGGATGAATTAAGCTGAACATTCCTGAATCTAAATTTCTAGACTTATTTTCTTCTACTTTTCCAGCCACATAATGTTCCTCATGCTTCTGCTAAATTCTTCCCTTTCTTAATCTAGTCACTAATCCCCAGTTCACATACATATCTTCTCTTGACTTTGTGTCTATGCACAGGTTGTTTCATAGAACCATTGCCACCAGTCATTGTGTACTGAAACATGTTCATCTTTCAAAGCTCACCTAAAATGCTTCCTTCCCCATGAAGTCTTCACTTCTCACCCCATGCCTACTACTCAACTACAAGGAATCTCTTTCTTTTGATCCTCCATAGTGCTTTGTATTTTGCTGATGGCCTTTAAATTCTGGTAGCATAGAAAGGGGGGCAGAGAGGTGAATTCACAATGTGTGAATTTACAATGTAAAGTTCTTTGTAAACTGAAAAGCATTGTAGAAATATATGATGTTACCACTGTCTCATCCTCAGAATTACATTCTATGCTTCTTTAGGGCAGACATGATACCTTATTCAACTTTTTGTCCAGATTACCTAATGTAATGTCCAACACATAGTTATTTTAAAAATACTTGCTAACTAGCCGGGCACGGTGGCTCACGCCTATCATCTCAGCACTTTGGGAGGCCGAGGCGGGCAGATCACGAGGTCAGGAGATCGAGACCATCCTGGCTAACATGGTGAAACCCCGTCTGTACTAAAAATACAACAAAAAAAAATTCGCCGGGCGTGGTGGCGGGCGCCTGTAGTCCCAGCTACTCAGGAGGCTGAGGCAGGAGAATGGTGCGAACCCGGGAGGCGGAGCTTGCAGTGAGCCAAGATCGTGCCACTGCACTCCAGCCTGGGCGACAGAGCGAGACTCTGTCTCAAAAAAAAAAAAAATTTTGCTAAATGGCATATAGTAGTTCTCTTCTGCCTTCCCTGGTACTGACTCTTTAGGAGTGGTCATGGATCTTAAAGAAATGCTTCTTATTTCTGCTAAGCTATTATTCACAAATTCTGTAGAAGTCTTTTCGCTGACTATGAATGATGATAAGATATTCATCTTCCCTATTGAGTTTGTGAGGTATTAGTATATAAGGTTTATTTCCAGGCATCATGCCCAAATGTCTACTCTTTGATGAATGGATAATGAGAAGTTGTCTTGGTCCTTTAGATCTGGGGCAGTTTATGGATATGTGCTTGGTATACATCAAGGATTTGTAGTGTAATGCTTTCTATAATGCCCTTAGAATACAGACAGCATTCTAAGGGCATTGTAGAAAGTGTTACACTATGTGCATGACCCAAATGATGTGTTGACCAGCTTGCTCTTCTCCAAAAGGGCTTTCTATAATGTCCTTAGAATAGAAGGAGAGCAGACATGCTTCTCTGAGTGACGCATTTCAGGACACCAGCATTCACTTTGGAATATCTGCCACACATTATCTCTTGCCTCAGATTTTGTTATATAGTGCCACCAGGATTTTCCCCCTGCTTCTAGGAGTCTGAAAAGGTAACAGATTCCTTCCACACCAGCATTTTAGATGATCTTGTTATTTATGCCCATTATGAACAGGTGGAACTCCACGTAAAATGAACAAGCCTGGCTCTCTCATTCTACTAGCTACTTCTGGACCATACTGAACTACTTAACAAATGACATAAATTTTCGTTTTTAAAATGTGAGCTGGGAGGGTTGAGACAAATCACTATTTGTCAGAGTGGGAGGGTTGAGACAAATCACTATTAGATACAGAATTATATTGTTAGACAGATCTATTCATCAGAAAATTTCCTTTATAAATGTGCATTCATTCATGCACACATATTTACAGAAACATGTTTGTTTCTGCATAGACCATTCCTTTCAGTTCAGTACCCATTTATCGTAGCCTTAATTTGTGCCAGACACCATGCTAGCTCCTGAGCATGGAGAGTTGCATGAATTGCAGCCGTGTCTTATGGAACTTAGATAAACCCTCCAATATGCCTAAGTGTCCACAGGGAACTGGGGAAGACCAGTAATTTTAATTCACTATGACATGTAGGGCAGCAGACACAAAGTATAACAGTAGTTCATAGGAAAGTAATCTTATCACAGTCTAAAAGAGCCAAGGAAAACTTCATAAAGATGGTAAAAGTTTTGAAGGATAAGTAGGGGTTCACCAAGCCCCAAAGTGTAAAATAGTGTGGCAGTTTTGGGGTACTATAGTAAGTAATGTATTTGAGGAGATCTGTGAGATGATCAATTAGAGTACCAGGTAATATATTAGAGCTTCTATTTAAACAGAAATACCAATTAAATGTATGCTTAGAAATGATTTCCCTGTCAGATTAGCAAAAATTCATAAATTCTACACATTCTTTTTTTTTTTTCTTTTTGTTTTGAGCTAGCATCTCACTCTGTCACCCAGGCTGGAGTGCAATGGTATGATCATAGCTCACTATAACCTTGAAATCCTGGGCTCAAGCAATCCTCCCACTTTAGCTTTTCAACTAGATGAGACTACAAGCACGTGCCACCATGGTCACCTAATTTTTGTATTTTTTGTACAGACGGAGTCTCACTATGTTGCTCGGTTTCTATACACTCTTTTGAGCACCCTCTACACTGCTAGTAGGAATGCAAATTAATACAGCCCCTAAGGAAGGCAATTTTGAAATATCTATCAAAATGACAAACACACATGTCCTCTGACCCGTAATCCCCCTTCGAATAATTTATCATATATACATATACACATATATATTTGCACACTTGCAAAATTATATGTGTGATATAGGTTATTCATTCTAGCATCATTTGTAATACTATTGAGATTCATCCATGTTATTACATGTACCAGCACTCATTCCTTTTTCTTGCTGAACAGTATTTCATTATAAAGAGGTTTATCCATTGTTTTTCCACGTTTATCCACAATCTGTTTATCTACTTAACAATAGATGGATATGTATTTTTTCCCAGATTTTGGCTATTTTGAATAAACATTCACCTATAGCTCTTTATGGTATTTTGATTTCTCTTGATTGTCTTCTTATTGACCTGTGAGGGTTCTTTCCATATCCCATATACATGTCCTTCATCAGGACATTTCATGGGGACATTTTCTCCCAGTCTGGGGCTTTTTTTTTTCCTTTTTTATAGTAGTTCTTCTAAAGACCAGAAGTGTTCAATTTTTATTAAGTCCATTTTATCAATTTTATTTTTTATGGTTCGTGCTTATGGTATCCTATCTAATAAATGTTTGCCTTAAGCAAGGTCACAAAGATTTTTCTTGTATGTTTTCTTATAGAAGTTCATAGTTTTAGTTCTAATATTTAGAGCTGCTATTTATTTGAATTTAATTATTTGTACGTAGTGCGTACATGTTAATTTCCAATAAAAACCTTAAAAAGAAAGAGTTTCTAACTTTGTTGACCTTTGTTGGTTAAGTATTGTCAGATTAGTATTACTCCACCTAGTGGATACCTAAAAACACACATTTTATCTGTCAGTTCATATGGCATTTTAATTAAAAATACAGAAGTTGTTTTTTTCCATAAAATAAACAAAAGTATTTTAACACCAAATGTTTTTAAAATTATGATATAATTGTATTTCTGGAACAAATATATCACCTATACAAACTCTCATATCTCCACATCCTTAGGAAACTTAGAAACAGATTTTTTAAACATATTCTAAAGTCCTTCACTTTAAAATGAAGCACTTCAGTGAGATTCCAGTACTTTTAAAGATTTGAAAATACGCACCTTTTATTTAATTGACATTAGGAAACAGCTAATTGACATTAGGAAAAGTGGAAATGTATTAAGTTTTCATTGATTTTCAATGAAAACTTTTGAATAAGTATATGAAATTGAATAGCAAGTATTGGATCTACATATTTTTGTGAGGTATCTTTTTATTTTTTATTTTTATTTTTTTTTGAGACTGAGTCTCGCTCTGTCGCCCAAGCTGGAGTGCAGTGGCGCGATCTTGGCTCACTGCAACCTCCGCCTCCTGGGTTCAAGCGATTCTCCTGTCTCGCCCTCCTGAGTAGCTGGGACTACAGGCATGTGCCACCACACCCGGCTGATTTTTTTTATTTTTAGTAGAGACGGGGTTTCACCATGTTAGCCAGGATGGTCTCGATCTCCTGACCTCGTGATCTGCCTGCCTCGGCCTCCCAAAGTGCTGGGATTATAGGCGTGAGCCACCGCACCCAGAGGTATCTTTTAAAAATATAGCTGATTATCAAAATAAGCTGAACTTACAATTTAACTTTTGATTGTTGTATTGAAAAGTGATTACTCAAAATAAAAATGATTATGCATATTCACTCAGTACTCAGCAAAAATATTAATAGTAAGAGCAAAAAGTATCTTTATACTATTAGTAAAACTAAACGATTTTAAATTATTTCTTCTTTATATCATACTGTAAAATGCTTGTCTATATTTTATAATATACATAATTTATAAGCATTTAGTACATAACAAATAGATATATCCTTAGTCCTAGAACTTTGGGAGGCCGAGTCAGGAGGATTGCTTGAGGTCAGGAGTTTGAGACCAGCCTGGGCATTGTAGCCAGACCCCATCTGTACAAAACATTTTAAATTAAAACAGCCAGGCATGGTGGTGCACATCTGTTGTCTCAGCTACTCCAGAGGCTGAAATGGTAAGATTACTTGAGCCCAGGAGTTCGAGGCTACGGAGAGCTGTGACCATACCACTGCACTCCAGCCTGGGCAGCAGAGTGAGACTCTGTCTCTTAAAAACAAAAAGGAAAAAGAAAATTCCAAGCTTAGAGATGAGAAGAACGGTGATATCATAGACAGATTTATGAACATATTTAAAAAGATGTCAGTTTGTGGTGGGAGAATGTTGAACTCAATTGCAAAGGTTAAATTTGAAGTCGTTTTGGTAAGTCATTATTTTTCTCTACATTTTACTAAAAAAAAAACAGATTGAGGAAAAACGGATTGATATCCTTAATGGATAAAGGTCACATACAAATCAATAGAAAAAAAACACATTTTCAATGAAAAATGGGCAAAGACAGTAGCCAGGAATTCATCAAAGAAAACACCCAAATGACCAATAAACGTGAGAAATGTTCAACCTCATAAATAATTTATGAAATGTGAAATCAAAAAAATAACTTATAAAGATGATCAGAATAGGCTTTAGCAGAATTATGTTGCTTCTTTGGAGAAATGATTCTTTTACATAATCAGACTTGAATGCACTTAGAATATACTTAGAATCGCTGACTGATGGAAATGAGAACCTGAGAGGGACCACAGTAGGGTGATGCCACAGGACAGATGGGCCAGGAACGGACTGCGAGGGGCTGACAGTTGGAGGAATTAATAGTGACTACACCAAGTGGAGAAGACAATCTTTCCCAACATATCTGGAGAAGTTAAGAAAGCACTGGCTGGGCATGGTGGCTCACCCCTGTAATCCCAGCACTTTGGGAGGCTGAGGTGGGTGGATTACAAGGTCAGGAGATCGAGACCATCCTGGCTGACACGATGAAACCCTGTCTCTACTAAAAGTACAAAAAATTAGCCGGGCATGGTGGCGGGTGCCTGTAGTCCCAGCTACTTGGGAGGCTGAGGCAGGAGAATGGCGTGAACCCGGGAGGTGGAGCTGGCAGTGAGCCGAGATCGCGCCACTGCACTCTAGCCTGGGCAACAGAGCAAGACTCCGTCTCAAAAAAAAAAAAAAAAAAAGAAAAGAGAAAAGAAAGCACCGACATATAGAAAAGTATTTTGCAAATACTTTTCTGCCAAAAGTTGCAGAATCTTAGGCGCATCAATACAGAACATAAAGTTTGTCATGTACACTCCAGTATCCAAGAAATGGAGAAATGTTGTGTGAATATCTAAGAGGATGCCCTAGAAATTCAAAACAGAAAAATAGATCCTGTTAAAGCATAATCATCAGGGGAAATAGAATTCCTCCAACTCCATTTGGAGTCTATAGAAAAAATTAAGGAACAATACAATTATGAAGAAACTTCCTTTCACCAGCTTCAGGACTTGTGGTGCATTTTATGGCAAGTCTTCATCTTGATCAATATTAATGCAGTTAGCTAGTTTCCTTCTCAACATACTGCTGATTCTTTGAATGTCTTTAGTGACTACCTCCTATTCTAACTGAATGAAGTTTAGAAACCTCAGAGTGCCTCCTCATTTTGCAGGCTGAAATTTTTGAGGCCAAGCTGCCACGCTATGTAGAATGGACTTTCAGGGCCTCAAGCCCTTGTTTATCTAAGTTTTGGGAAGAAATTTCAAAAAAATTATAAGTAGATTCTGGATCTGACCTTCAGCATACATACCTTTTTGGATCATCTGTCTCCTTGTAGAAGTAGTGGCCTTCATTCAGACACAATTTTTGGTTAGTCTTCTCAGTTTTCACAGAGGATGTCAGACCTCTGACTTGCCTGATAACACACATGAGTCTATTTAAGTGACAGCAGAGAAAATCTGCAGTTTCAGTAACAGTCAAGCATTACATATCAATTGCTGAGATGTTATCAATATCTTAGCTGAGTGAGAGAAGTCATGTTCTGGGAAGATTGACATAGAATTTATACTTTGTGCTGGCTCCTGTGGTGTACTGTCCAGATCTGGCCCTTCAGGACTGACGCACTCATTTCCCCAGCTGCTCACACTGTTGGCTACTGATGTCTCACAGTTTCTCTTCGGAAATCACCCTTAGCAGAGGGAGGCTGACTTATCCAAGGTTACGTCCCCTCCCTGGAGACAGCTTCCATCCTACTATTGGTTGGGGTGAGAGCACAGGTGATCTTCTTTCCTTCATCTCTGAAGGGCAATCCAGCTCCAGGGCTCTCTCTGGGATTGACTGAAGCCTCTCCAGCTGCTGCATCACAGTTTAACTTCTGCCCAGTTTACTTCCCTGGCTCCTCTAGAGGTGTTCCTCCCGAGCGCACGCCCCAATAAACTCCCTGCGTGCAGATCGCCATCTCAGACGCTATTTCCACAGAGCCTGAACTAGGATGTACTCCAAATATTCTTTTAGGTATTGTAAACTCAACACCTGGATCTGGCTGGATCATAAGAGAGATTACTAGTGGTCACCATAAAATTGCTTACTTTTAATTTGTTGTAAGGAGTTACCGCTGCCTTTGTGGGATGATTCCTTAAAGAACAGCCTGTCTGGCACAGGCTGGGAAATTGTGGGAAAAATGGCAAGTTACAGCAGCTTATGCTTGTAATCCTAGCACTTTGGGGGGCCAAAGTGGGAGAAGTGTTGAGGACAGGAGTTCGAGACCTACCTGGGCAACATAGTGAGGCATCCCCCACCTCCCCCTCACTACGTAAAATACCAAAAATTAGCCGGCTGGTAATGGTGCATGCCTGTGGTCCCAGGTACTCAGAAGGCTGAGGTGCAAGGATCTTTTGACCCCAGAAGTTTGAGGGTATAGTGAGCTATGATTGTACCATTGCACTCCAGACTCAGTGACAGAATGATACTCTATCTCTAAGAAAAAAAAAAGTTATAATCGCTACTCTAAACTTGCCATTATTCCCACAATTTCATTTCTTTTTTAAAAATTAAAAAAATTGATCACTATTTTTACAATTTCATTTCTGCATTGGCTGCATGCAAAGATGTATAAATACAGATAATGATCATAACAGTTTAGAAATAAGAAAATAATGGAAACTATGAATATTCACCACACATACATTAGTTAAAATTTAAAAACACATGTAACAATATATTCATATTGTTTACTTGTTTAATCTCATTTTTTAAATGCCCTAAATATGTCCATGAGTGAAGACATATGAAGTACGTCATGACAGATCGTGACATTAGATGTATAGTAATTAAATACATAGAAGTAAAAGCTGAAACCACATTATTCTTACAGCTTCATAAAATGGTATGCATTTGACTCATTTTATTTATTTTTTAGAGACAAGGTCTCACTCTGTCACCCAGGCTGGAGTGCAGTGGCATTATCATAGCTCACTGTAGCCTGGAACTTCTGGACTGAAGCAATCCTCCTACCTCAGCCTGCTGAGTAGCTGGGATTACAGGCCCATGCCACTGCACCCAGCTCTCGTTTTTATTTAATTTCAGACAGATATTATATTACTAAAACATGCATGCTATAAAAATTTAACATTTTATTAAATCAATTTAATTTTTAAGCAAATTCTATGAATGTTCTTCAAAATAAAGAAGTTTTAAGGCTTAGTTGTGATAGGTTAATTTTAATACCATGGAATGACTTTCCAGCATAACTAAATTATTTATTTATTTAAAAATGAAGTCTTGCTTTGTTGCCCAGGCTGGAGTGCAGTGGCGTGATCTCGGCTCACTGCAACCTCCACCTCCGGTGTTCAAGCAATTCTCCTGTCTGAGCTTCCTGAGTAGTTGGGATTATAGGCCCCCGTCACCCTTCCCGGCTAATTTTTGTTTGTTTGTTTGTTTGTTTGTTTTTAGTGGTTTCATCATGTTGGCCAGGCTGGTCTCCCGGCCTCAAGTAATCTGCCCACCTCAGCCTCCCAAAGTGCTGGGATTACAGGTGTGAGCCACCGCACCTGGCCAGATAAATGATTTTTATATCTATTTAATTTGCATCAACCAACTTATAGGTATAGTTACTATTTGTTAATTATCTCTGTATACTAGTTTTTTATTTGCACAATGTGCCATTTATTCCTATTAACCTTATGAAATTGACTTTATTCAAGTTTTATTGAGAACAAACTGACCTTCAACAGATTTAGCCTGAGGTTGCTTATCTAGTTCATAGAATTTTTCAGACTCAACTTCCAGCCTATCTTTTTCAAAGCTTTCTCTTTTGCTTATTTGCCAAGATATATGTTCAAATTACATGTATTTTTACTGAATCCATCCATGAAACATTGCAATAGATAAACATTTAATTAGCTTGATGTAACCAACGAAGTGTTAAATGAAAACAGTGCTACAACATAAACTCCATTTTGAAATGTAAATGTATACCCATGGACATAGAAAAAAATGTCTGAAATTACATACATATTTGAATGGGGGAATTATGAATGAGTTTTAACCTAGTAGACTTTTTTATTTTGTAAAATACATAAGATGGGTAAGATTCAACTTATAACTAGAAAAAAAGGAGTTTTACAAATATAAAGTTGCTTCCAATTTTTTTTTTGAGATGGGATTTTACAGTGTTGCCCAAGGTGGACTCTAACTCTTGGGCTCAAGTGATCCCCCCTCCTCAGCTTCATAAATAGTTGAGACTGCAGGGCTTCTTGCTTTTAAATGGAGCATATTCATTTCCTTGATCACTTTAGGAAGTGCAATTTACGCTGAGCTGACTTTAAAATGAACTCAGTTCACTTTACATTTTTCCTTGTTTGAAAGACAGATAGAAAAAAATCCAATTTATTTCTTCAAACTTTCCACTAGGTGGTGCTAAAGTGAAATTAATTAAATTGCCTTTTAAAAAAATCCACTAGTTCTCAAATTTTAGATCTTAGTTTGGTGTTCAAGGTGTCTGATTTCCCCACTCAATCTCTTCATTGTGTTACTGCTGATAAACAAAAGCAGATCAACTTGTTGCAAGTCTAGAGCTGATTTAATGCAACACCTATAAGGTGACATCTATCAAGTATTATGGAAAATTAATTGACTTATGCTACATGACAAAACAAGCAATGATCTATTAAAAACATTTAAGGCCAGGCGCGGTGTCTCATGCCTGTAATCCCAGCACTTTGGGAGGCCGAGGCGGGCGGATCACGCGGTCAGGAGATCGAGACCATCGTGGCTAACACGGTGAAACCCCGTCTCTACTACAAATACAAAAAAATTAGCCGGGCGTGGTGGCGGGCGCCTGTAGTCCCAGCTACTCCGGAGGCTGAGGCTGGAGAATGGCGTGAATCCAGGAGGCGTAGCTTGCAGTGAGCCGAGATCGCGCCACTGCACTCCAGCCTGGGCGACAGAGCGAGACTCCGTCTCAAAAAAAAAAAAAAAAAAAAAATTTTTAAAAGACATAATTCTGATTCTTATAACTGTGAGGTCCTTGGAAATAACAGGTGGTACCTGCACCGTACTTTGTGAGTCATTAATTTACAATATAGAACTTTAAGAAATTTGGATAAGTAATTTTCCAATTACCAGTAGTTCTCAACTTTCAGGTATTCAGCTAAAGTAATAAAAAATTATGGCACACTTCTGATCACATGCACTTATGTGGCATTACCTATGGTATTTAGAGCAGTCTGCAAAAACTATAACTTACAATCTTCTCCCTCGTGCTGTGGCCCAGAGATCCTTTATCAATGAGGCTCAGTAAGTTTCCCCCTTTACTGTATGTTTGTTCCCCAGTGACCTCTCTGGCTTATGACTGCAGATATCACAAAATTACCTCACTGTAATATATGGTCTTCAGCTTTTTTCCTGGTTGTACCATCAATAGATGCAGGTTAATTTTAATGGAATTAGTTGTAATTTTATGCCATTACACTGATTTAACAACTAAAGAATGTGAAAGTTTATTACTTGTGAATAAATTTACAGAGTATCTATAAAAGATTTTTGTGGCTGACTGAATAATGGTTCCCAAACATATGAGGGAATTTCAAAAAGTTTATGGAAAAATGGAATTAAAAGATAAAAATAAAATGATAAACTTTATTTCTCAACATAACGTCCATCAAGGTCAAGATACTTTTTTGTAAGCAATGATACCAGCTGTTTAGTCCATTCCTGAAGAACTGAAAATCCTGGGAATTTAAACATGTTAATGTAGTCTTTTTTATATTACTAATAGAAATGAGCTCCCTTTAAAGATTTTTTTAAGATTAGGAAACAAAAAGAAGTTGAAAGGAGTGAAATCAGCACTGTAAGGTAAATACCTAATGATTTCCCGTCAAAACTCTCACAAAGTTCCCTTTGTTTGATGAGAGGAATGAGCAGGAGCATTGTCGTGGTGGTGAAAAACACTCTGATAAAGTTTTCTTCCATGTTTTTCTGCTAAAGCTTTGGCTAAATTTCTCAAAAACGCTCTCATAGTAAGCTGATGTTATTGCTCTTCGGCCCTCCAGAAAATCAACAGGTAAAATGCTTCGAGCATCCTGATACACTGTTACCATGACTTTTACTCTTGACTAGATAGACCCTTCTACCTCTTGGTAGCCATTGCTTTGATTGTGCTTTGTCTTCGGGGTCATACTGGTAAAGCCATGTTTCACCTCCTGTTACAATTCTTTGAAGAAATCCTTCAGGATCTTGATCCCACTTGGTTAAAATTTCCATTGAAGCTTGTTCTTGTCTGCAGCTGATCTGCATGCAATGGTTTTGGCTTCCATTGACTGCAAAGTTTGTTCAAATTTGTTTCTTCAGTCAGAATTGTGTGAATGAAATCAGTTGAGATGTCTATAGTGTTGGCTATTGTTTGGGCTGTTGTCAGTTCTCTTGAATTAAGGCATGAACAAGATACATTTTTTTCCCGACAAATTGATGTGGATGGTCTGCCATTCAGGGCTTCATCTTCAACATTGTCTTGTTCCTTCTCAAAACAAGTATCCAGTTGTAACCTCTGATTCCTTTGAGGCACTGTCCCTGTAAGCTTTTTGTAAAGCATTAATGATTTCGTCTTCTTTCACCTAAGCTTCACAGCAAATTTGATATTTGTTCTTGTGTTAATTTTAGCAGAATTCATGTTGCTGTGATAGGGGCTTTTCTCAAACTGATGTCTTATACTTTTTAGTGCCTTAAACTAGATTCTGTTTAGACATGTTGTAATAAGTTAGTATGAGCTTATTTTGATGCAAAAAAACTTAAAGCCCATGCATAGTTTTTTCGTAATATGTATTTTCTGTGAGTTTTTTTGAAGACCTCTCCTATTTATGACTTATTTCCTGGAACTTGTAAATGTTACCTTATAAGGCAAAAGACACTTTACAGATATGATTAAATCAGGGAACTTGAGATGGAGAGACTATCCTGATTATCTAGGTGTGCCTGATGTAATTACAGAACTCATTATAAGAGAGATACATGAGAAACCAAAAGTTAAAGAAGAAGGTGATGTGATGAAGAAGTAGATGAGTAGTGATGACATACTTTGAAGATGGAGGAAGAAGCCACAAGCTAAAGAATACAGGCTAGGCTGGGTGCAGTGGCTCATGCCTATAATCCCAGCACTTTGGGAGGCCGAGGTAGGTGGATCACTTGAGGTCAGTAGTTCGAGACCAGCCTGGCTAACATGGTGAAACCCCATCTCTACTAAAAATACAAAAATTAGCCGGGTGTGGTGGTGGGTGCCTGTAATCCCAGTTACTTGGGAGACTGAGACATGAGAATCACTTGGACCCGAGACGTGAAGGTTACAGTGAGCCAAGATTGTGCCACTGCACTCCAGCCTGAGTGACAGAGCAAGATTCAGTCTCAAACAAAGAATACAGGCTAGAAGCAGAAAAATGCAAGAAAATGAATTCCCCTTTAATATCCTCCAGAAAAAACCCACACCTTGTAAACACCTCAACTATAACCATGTAAAACTGATTTTGAACTTCCAGCCTCCAAAACTGTAAGAGAATACATTTGTGTTATCTTTTAGAAACAGGGTCTCACTGTGTTGCCCAGCCTGGAGTGCAGTGGCTATTTATAGGCCTGATCATAGCACACTACATCCTCAAACATTTGGGCCCAAACAATCCTCCTACCTCAGCTTCCTGAGTAGCTGGGACTACAGGCACATGCCACTGCACCTGGCTAAATTTGTGTTATTTTAAGTTACTAAATTTGTGGCAATTTGTTACAATAGCAACAGGAAATTAATATAGTTGCATACTAGATCCTTATATCAATTAATATAACACTGCTGCATCTATTTCAGATTCATAACTTGCCTATTTTGTTGAAATATAAAAATTGTGATTCATTGGAAATATATGGTCTACTTTTGGTAGATTTATTAATTAATTTGATTTTACTGGAAGAAGGTTTATCAACATGTATCAAAATCTTTAAAAACATTTATACTCTTTGACTCAGTGATTCTAGATATCTAAGGAAATAACCTGAATTTTAAAACATACTACAAAGCTACAGTAATTAATACAATGTGGTACTGGCATGAGGATAGACATATATAGATCAATGGACTAGAATTGAGAGGCTAGAAATAAACACTTTCCACTAATGGTCAGTTGATTTTCAAACAGGGTACCGAGACTGTTCAATGAGGAAAAATAATATTTTCAACAAATGATGGGGCAACTGAACATTCACATGCAAAAGAATCAAGTTTGATCCCTCCCTCACACTTAATACACAAAATTAAGTCAAATGTTAAAGCTAAACATAAAAGACTTAAACCTAAATATAAAAGCTAAACTTATAAAACATATAGAAGAAAATGTAAGAGTAAATTTTCATGATTTTGGTACAGGCAAAACCTTCTTAGATGTGACACCTACAGCACAAGTGACAAAACAAAAAAGTAAATTGAATTTCATCAAAATGAAAAACCTTTGCATTTCAAATGACACAAGCAAGAAAGTCAAAAGACAACCCAGAGAATGGGAGAAAATATTTACAAGTCATGTGTCTGATAAGGAATTTACATCTAGAATATATAAAGAACACTTACAACTCAGTAATAAAAAGACAGATAATTCAATTTAAAAATGAGCAAAGGATATAAATGAATATTTCTTCAAAGAAGAGATACAAATGGCAAATGAGTACATGAAAATATATTCATCATCATTAGACATCAGGGAAATGAAAATCAAAATCATAATTAGATGCCATTTCACACCTGTTAGTATGGCTATAATAAAAATGTCAGATAATAACAAGTGTTGATGAGGATGTTGAGAAGTCAGAATCCTCATACATTGCTGGTAAGAATATGAAACGTTTCACCTACCTTGGAAAACATACTGACAGTTCCTGAAAAGGTTACACGTAAAATTATCATAAGATGTAAGCATGAAGTTACATCAATAACAGTTAGGTGGGAATCTTTTTTTGCTCTTTCTTTTTCTTTTCTTTTTTTTGAGACGGAGTCTCACTCTGTCGCCTAGGCTGGAGTGCAGTGGCGCGATCTCTGCTCTCTGCAAGCTCTGCCTCGTGGGTTCACGCCATTCTCCTGCCTCAGCCTCCGGAGTAGCTGGGACTACAGGCACCTGACACCACGCCCGGCTAATTTTTTGTGTTTTTAGTAGAGACGGGGTTTCACCATGTTAGCCAGGATGGTCTCGATCTCCTGACCTCGTGATCCGCCATCTGGGCCTCCCAAAGTGCTGGGATTACAGGCGTGAGCCACCGCGGCCGGCTTTTTTTTTTTTTTTTTTTTTTTTGCTCTTTCTTGTCTTTCATCCTTCAACCCTCTTCTCCTTGTCCTTTTAAATCCTGAAAGGGTCATAAAGAAGATGGCGTGAAATGAGTGAAATTTTCAGTTAATTCTCCTTTTTCTAACTACAGAAAGCCCAAACTGGGAGTCAAGTGCAATTTTATCTTATTTTTTAATGTTATTATTTGTGCTCTATACATTCAGAGAAACTTCTCTGGTAACAAACAATAGAAATGACCCTGAAAGTCTTTCAGGTGACAATTTAAATTAAATTCATAGTTGTGGTTATTACATAGGACTAAACATTGTAATTTCTAAATCAAGACTGTTTTGCTGAAAATAAGCGATCATGGGAATGATTTAAAAAAATTTTTCCAGTGGTTGGGAAAGAATTTCTTCCAATAGACAGATTGTAAAGCCATACTAGGATCTAAAAATAAAGTTTCCTTCTGATTAACTTCCATGGGTCCTGGTTATTCAATGTATTGGTTACATATTAACTTTTTTTATTATAAATTTATTTTTATAACATGATTTTTTATAAAACAATGGGCATTGCCATATTATGGAAATAAACTTATAGTAGAAAATATAAATTATTATATATGTGAGATATGATTCACATATGTAATAATTCATCCATTTAAAGTGTACGTCTCAATGGTTTTTAGAATTTTAGTATGTTGATAGAGTTATGCAATCATCCCACAATCCATTTTTTGACAGATGTTTAATACTGTACTGACTCTTTCTCTCCTTCTCCATGATACAGATCAGGGTTTCTCAACCGCAGCACTCTTGCCATTTGGGCTAGGTAATTGTTGTCTTGTACAGGATGTTAATCACCATATCTGGCCTCTACCCGTGAGTGTAATGCTTGTATCAGTTGTGACAACCAAAAATATCTTTGGACATTATCAAATGTCCCCAAGGGTGCAAAATAATCCCCGGTTGAGAAAGCACGGTTATAGATGATGTATTTTCCAACAGTTGAACTCTGCCCCCTCAACTCCTGTTTTCTATTTGTGGTCTGTAGAAGACATACTTCTGCCCACAACATGGTCTGCTTCATACAGACTTTTTTGGAACCTGATCCCTCCAGACAGCTTCCCTTGGACAGAATTTAAGGCAGCTCCAGGCTAGCTCTTTTTACAAATGTGCTCCGAATCTCATTCATGGGAAACACTCAGCATTTTTTTACCCTAACAAGCTCTGAGAGTGGAGACACTCAGCTTCCCTCCTCTCCTCTTGCCAGAAAGCAGCTCACCAACAGGTCTCTGCCTGGTATGTTTCCCAACCAAGAATTAAATGCTAGTCTACAACATCCCCCTGATTACAGGGGAACCATATTAGCCCTCAGAGTGAACCTATTGAGGGCCAACTTTCTTGATGTGAGAAGAAAAAAAGAAAGTCTTCCTTTTCCCTTTCCCACTGGGACTCAGCTTGAATCTCTCTGGAGAACTCCTTTTTATAAATCTTCCTTTCGTCTCCACTTTAGACCCCTTTATATCCTAGATGAGGATAAGGTATTCAAAAGTTATGAGCAAGTTTTCAGACAATTATTTTGGTATTTTTACAGAGTAGTTTGTCTTACAAATCACATTGGTATCTGATATCTAAATACCTTAGGGTCTAGAAAACTTCCATTTTATCATCCTGTTCCAAGTTTAACAATGTTGTGAATGGTTAAGTAATTCATAGTGTATGTTATTCGATAAAATATTATGCAATTATTAAAGTTACCCTATAAAGAAATACAATATGTTGGGTAAAGAAAAAGCTATAAAATATTTTTACCTTATCATTTTATTTTTATTTTTGATATAGGGTCTTACCCTGTCAGCCAGGTTGGAGGTCAGTGGCGTGATCATGGTTCCCTGCAGACTTGAACTCTGAGCTCAAGTGATCCTCTCACCTCAGCCTCCTGAGTAGCTAGGGCTACAGGCATACACCATCATGCCCAGCTAATTTTTTTATTTTTAATTGTTTTTTTAGAGATGGGATCTCACAATGTTGCCCAGGCTGGTCTCGAACTGCTGGGCTCAAACAATCCTCCTGCCTCAGCCTCTCAAAGTGCTGGCATTACAGGTGTGAGTCACTGCACCTGCCCTACTTTATCATTTTAATATTTAAAAACATGTATTTTAGACAAAAAGAAGGAACTATATTGAAATAGTAATAGTGACAATCTCTAGATGGCAGGATTATTTTCTTTTTAATAATTTTATGTTGTTCTCAAATTTTTCACTGTTAAGTATGTATTTTTAAACAGAAGAAAAAGGTGTTGTATGATAATAAAATGAAGTTTGGTCATAATTACATTCTCTTCCTCTTCAATTTAAATATTGTTAAAACTCAGGTACAGTTAGACTTCCCAGAAATCTAATTTATTTCTTCTTCGGAAAGCCTCTTGTTGCCTCAGGGGTAATCCAAACCTCTTGGCATGGCATTCCAGGCTCTCAGCAGTCGGCCTTTTGCCTGTCATCTGCCTCTCTACTCTCAGGCCCTATGCCCACCTCTCCCTTCTGTGCCTGGATATGTATTTTTGGGCTGAGAACCTTGGAAACTTTATTTCTCAGACTCCTTTGCTAGCTGGCTTCTGGTCAACTTCCTTCTACCAATGAGAAGATAGTGGGGATTAGAAGATGGGGGAAAGGAAAAGGAACACATCCTTCATTGTGTCAGTGTTCTTTCAGAAGCAGCCAGCTATGGAAAAGTGTCTTTTAACTGTCTCATTATCCAATGGGCACAGCCCATTCCCAGTGCTGACTTCTTCAGTCCCAGCATCAGCACTCAGATCCTGCTCGTGGTCCCAGAACCTGCTAGGGGCCTCTTCCTCATGATCCCAGCAGTGCTCTGTGGTGGTCCCTCCATCTTTCAGTGGATCCAGGACCAGCTCAAGGGCTCTTCCTCTGTGGCCCCAAGCACCAGCCCAGGTGGCATCTCCTCTACATTTCTGGTCTCTGGTGACACCAACTCTTCCCATTATTCTTCCAATCATGTACGTGGTAGGTGCTTTCTGACATTACTAATCTTTGTATTTCATCACTTTATTCTTCCTTTTACTTTCTCAGCCCTTCCAATACCTGTGCAAGCAATAATCTGCATTAACTTTCTGTTACTAGCAATGCTTTATGTCTGTTTTCCTAATTGGCTCTTGACATCACATATCACATCTGCTTAAATTTCACTGGCCAGAATTCAGACACATGTCCCACCCAACTGCAAGAGGAGGGTGCAGTGGGAAATGTGGTCTAGCTGCCTGTCCAGCAAGGGAACCACAGATACAGGTGGTACCAGTATTTCTTCCACACTGCCTAACGAGGCACATAGTAAGTTGACCATAATGCAAATGTAGACGATTAGGAGATTTTTTTTTTAAAAAGAATATAATTGTCTAAAGAAAATCTAGGTATATATACATATGTGTGTGTGTGTATATATATATATATTTTTGTTTGTTTGTTTATTTGTTTGAGACGGAGTTTCGCTTTTGTTGCCCAGGCTGGAGTGCAATGGCATGATCTCGACTCACCACAACCTCTGCCTCCCAGGTTCAAGCAATTCTCCTGCCTCAGCCTCCCGAATAGCTGGGATTACAGGCATGTGCCACCACGCCTGGCTAATTTTGCATTTTTAGTACAGACAGGATTTCTCCATGTTGGTCAGGCTGGTCTTGAACTCCCGACCTCAGGTGATTCACCTGCCTCGGCCTCCCAAAGTGCTAGGATTATAGCCATGAGCCACTGCCCGGCCCAAATCTAGGCATATTTAACCAAAGACCTGAAATGAGTTGATTCGTTTTCTTTTTTCTTTTTGTTTTTGACAGGGTCTCACTCTGTTGCCCAGGCTGGAGTGCAGTGGTGCGATCTTGGCTCACTGCAGCCTCAACTTCCTGGGCTCAAGCCATGGTCCTCCTGGGCTCAGGCCATGATCCTCTTACTCCTCTTGTGAATGACGCAGCTTGGTCAGCTCTCCTGGAGCTGTAGCAAGAGGATGCTCCCTCTCCTGCTTGTTACATTCAGTTAGGGGGATTTCACAACGGAAACTTTAGGCCTTAACTTTTAAATATTTAGCGAGAAATCTCTGAGTTTACCACTTCTGCAATGAGCATGTTTGTATGTCATCCTTTATATTCTTGTCCAATAATTTCCTCAAAATAAATCTTCGGATTAAATTGCATGCACTTTTCCCCCAGAGCATTTGAATATGAATTGCCAAACAATTTGGACAGGCGTGCCAAACTATACTCCCACTCTCTGTGGTGTATTGTTCTGTGTAAGTATTGGTTTCCTAATGTTCTTCTTAACAATCATGCTGATCTTTAATCTTCATTTAACCAATTCTAATCCGATGTATTAAAAATAGTATTTCTGGCCAGGCATGGTGGCTCATGCATATAATCCCAGCACTTTGGGAGGCTGAGGTAGGTAGATCACCTGAGCTCAGGAGTTCGAGACCAGCCTGGGCAACATGGCAAAACCCCGTCTCTACCAAAAAAAAAAAAAGAATTATTTCCTTGTTTTATTTCTTTGATTATAGTTTATGCAAGTTGTATAAAAATACATTTTGGAAACATTTAAATCAGGAAAATACCAAATTTTTGTGTAGTACAAAAAAGCAAATACTGTTTTGAAGTATTATTTGAACTTGGCTAATAGGATGAAAGTTAATTTGTATAGCTGATGTCCAGAACTAACTCAAAGGGCAAGATTAAGTAAGCGCATGCTAGCATTGGCCTTTGGATATTTACAACACTGGGTAGCCAACTCCTTTAGTACACTACCCTAAAAAAAGTAGGTTACCACTGAATAAACAGACTACAGATGCCTGGGTGCCTCATTCTTCTTAAAAACTCTGCGTTCAGATACTTATTCCTATTCCCAGACTATGATGATCTATACAAATGACTTTCATGTAGCAGAGTAATTATGTGTTAACATTATTCTCTGAAACCAGACAAACTGGCATTTTTCATATTCCTAATCTGATGTTAAATTATAACTGTAACACAGAAAATAGTTTCCCTCATATAAAATTCCTTTCTCAATTATCACTCTGCTGCTGTCATCCTTGCTGGGAGTGGGGCATCACTTGGGAAGAGGGCTTTTCTTAGTGTGAATTCTAGATGCTACATGCCAAGTAGATATGGCTATTTAGGTTTGTTTTACTTTTATACCATATACAAGCTCTTTCATGACAAAGAAGATTTTTATACTTTCTAGATAACATTAGTCATATTAATACTGTCATTTAAGATATTACAGGAGTAAAAGCAAATTTTAGGTTGAATATTTTTGAATATTTTAGAACTATAGCGTTTATACCTAAGAAAGTGTCTGGTCCAATTCCTCTCTTTTTAGATAAGGAAAACAGATTGAATGATTTTCTGTCACTTCAGTTTTGAAACAAGCTGTTTTAGCTTGGCGATTCCAAAATAAAGTTTCAGATGATCTTGCAGTGTCTATAACACAGAAAGCTCTTACCCACGTATTTCCTGTCTCCCATGCTGTCAGTGGCGTTCAATTTCCCTAGACCTCATTTATGCCATGAATACTAGCATGACATTTATCCATGAAACAGGAGGGATTAGTCAAGCTCACGTGTGCTATGCCTTTTAACTTCCTTTATTGTTTGCCTCTGGATCCCTATGATCCAGTTTTCTTTCCTAAGGCTTTGACTCTAAGCTTGGAACTGAATTTGGACAAAAATGTGTCTCAGGAGATTGCATGGACTTTTTATCATAAGCCGAATGCTAAGGCAAAGCTGTGGAATTGAGTCCTCCTCCAATAAGGCAGAGAAAAGGATGTCTTGTGACACACTCAGATAACTGGTAGCTATAATTATGCTTGCTATGATTTGGGTGCATGGGGCTTGGCTTTGGTTAGTTCCCTTAGTCTTACTGTCCCAAAAAGGAAACCTCTGGACTATGGGCACCCTATTTATTCCCATCACTTGGCAGGATTTGCAGGATAATTGCTCAGAACTAGAATATTGATCCAGATTTTTACATTACCCATCCCTTTTGTTCCTTCTGAGCTGCAGTCGTAGATTGCTGGTTGGTTCACAGCAATAAGCAGGGTTAGTTTAAAATGTAGGCAAAAAGTTAATAACAACTAATGAGTACAGAATTTAATGACAAATGTATAAGTCCTGAAACACAATTTCTTTCTCTCCAGTCCTCAATTTTTTTTTTTTTTTTTTTTTTGAGACAGAGTCTCACTCTGTCACCCAGGCTGGAGTGCATTGGTGCGATCTCTGCTCATTGCAAACTCCACCTCCCGGGTTCATGCCATTCTCCTGCCTCAGCCTCCCAAGTAGCTGGGACTACAGGCATCCGCCACTGCGCCCAGCTAATTTTTTGTATTTTTGGTAGAGACGGGGTTTCACCGTGGTCTCGATCTCATGACCTCATGATCCGCCCACCTCAGCCTCCCAAAGTGCTGGGATTACAGGAGTGAGCCACCGCGCCCGGCCCTCATTTTTGTTAAAAACAAAATGGGACTGAGTTGTTTGTAAAATAAACTTTAGTCTTATACTTGGCCTGATTATTTGCATAAAGTGCAGCAAGAATAATTATTTCTACATAGGCTTTTAAAATTGGCTTTCATGGAACTCTATTCTGCAAAGAATCTCAGATAGGACTTTCTAAAGCCGAACCCAGCCATGAGTTTGTACCCTCAAGTACCTGTGAGTTGGGTAAACTTCTCTCTTCTTGAGGTCCCAAGAATATGGAGTTCCTGGGCCTGTTAGAAAGTGACACCTTTTTTTTTTTTTTTTAATTGAGACAGACTTGCTCTGGAGTGCTGTGGCATGATCCTGGCTCACTGTACCCTCTGCCTCCTGGGTTCAAGCAATTCTCGTGCCTCAGCCTCCTGAGTAGCTGGGACTGCAGGTGTGTGCTACCATGCCTAGCTAGTTTTTGTGTTTTTTAAAAGAGACAGAGTTTCTCCATGTTGGCCAGGCTAGTCTCAAACTCCTGGTCTCAAGTGATCTGCTTGCCTCGGCCTCCCAAAGTGGTGGGATTACAAGCATGAGCCACCATGCCCAGCCAGAAAGTGACATTCTTTTCTCACTCATTCTTTATTTGCAGGTTAGGAACCCTGTACAGGGACTGTGTAGACAAGTCCAATTTTCCCAAGGGGCTTTTATTGGCTCTGCAAGTCGAGCTTGACTCCTTAAAAGGAAGCATACCCTTCCAGTCAAAGCCTTGGTAAAAAAATCAGTTTCTCCATTTGTGTCCTGTTGCAAAAGAAAATGAATTTTTTTTATACTGATGCAAACAACTATATTGCCATAAGTTAAGAATACTCACAACTAGTTTCCAAATTCTGGAGAAGCCAGGCAGAGAGAAACAAATATGCTCCAAATTTTGTTTTCAGGAATATACCTTACTCAATTATTAAAGGCCATAAATAGCTCAAAATCAGTTTCTTTGACTCTGAATAACAAAATAAGGATCAGCAATGTTCCAAGCAAAAGTAAAAAAACATTACTTCAGTTTGCTATTAGTTCAGTCCATTCTGTTAACGCTTGTTCTGTTTGATATTCATGAACATTTCAGCTCTTCATGAGTCCTACACGTTTTTCCTTTATTTCAATGTCATAATCTCCAAAGTTATCAGAAACCTGCATTTGAGAGCACCTGTCAAAGTCCTATAGCTGATTATAAACCAACTTTTGAAAAGAATCAAAACAAGACAACAATTGTCTGTGAATAACTGTCCAGGGTAGTTACAGTTGGAAACATGATTGACAAAGAAATTTGGTTATCTCCATGGTTTGCAATAACTTAACATAACAACTTCATTGTGATTGATAGCATATAATCAGCTTTTCTCATGTGCCCATACGGGCCATGAAAATAATGCAAGATTTTTTGCTTTTTAGTTAAGCTAAAATCTGGGTTCTTGTGTCACGACCAGGAAAAATTAGGCACGTAGACATATTGAAAGGTGAGGAGGGTGGTATTTATTTATTTATTTATTTATTTATTTATTTATTTATTTAGATTTTTTGAGATGGAGTTTCACTCTTGTTGCCCAAGCTGGAGTGCAATGGCACAATCTCAGCTCACTGCAACCTCCGCCTCCCAGGTTCAAGCAAATCTCTTGCCCCAGCCTCCCGAGTTGTTGGGATTACAGGCATGTACCACCATGCCCAGTTAATTTTGTATTTTTAGTAGAGACAGGGTTTCTCCACGTTGGTCAGGGTGGTCTTGAACTCCTGACCTCAGGTGATCTGCTCACCTTGGCCTCCCAAAGTGTTGGGATTACAGGTGTGAGCCACCGTCCCCAGGGAGAGTGGAATTTATTAAAATAAAGCTCTCAGTGAAAAAAGGGCATCCTGCCAACAGGCTCCCACCTCACAGATTGAATACCAGGACACCACACATGAGCTGAAGAGGCCAGGCTCCTCTCCCCTGCATAAGGTGTGAATTTCTGGTGGCTCCACCCCATTCTCCTAGTGTGCAAGTAGACTCCTGGTCTGAGCCACTCCACATTTACTTATTTTCCTTAATGCACATGTGTTAAGGGACAGAATTTTTCACCATGGGCACGTTTGGGGAAGCCCCCTGTGCACAATGGCCTCGGTGGCATTTGGCTGTCTCCTGTCTCTATCACATGTTTCTCCATACAATTATCATCCCCTATGGCATCAAAATTCAGAATTTATTAAAAGAATCCGTGAAAGCACTAAGCCCCATTGGTTATGAACTCTAAGCCAGCTTTGTAATTAAGTAAAACTACCATATTTTGACTTTGGGAATGTTGAGCACTACATCCGATTCACCAATTTCCCCACCTCTTCCCCATGACCTTTGGTTTATACCCATGACCTGCTGGTTGGCAAAGATTAAAAGATTGTATGAATTAAAGCCTCTATGGAAAACAATGTGTCAGTTCCTCAAAAAGTTAAGTAGAGCACTACTATAGTACCCAGAAAGTCTACTCCTGGGTATATATCCAGAGAAACTGAATGTAAAGACTAAAACATATTTGTATACAAATGCTCATAACAGCCCTATTCACAATAACCAAAAGAGGAAGCAACCCAAGGATCCATGGACAGATGAAAGGATCAAGAAAATGTGGTGTACACATAAAATGAACTATTATTCAGCCATAAAAGGGATGTAATTTGATATATACTACAACATGGATGGCCCTTGAAAACATTATGTTAAGTAAAATAGGTCAGGCAGAGAAAAACAAATATGGAACCATTCCATGGATTTTTATTGCACTGATGCAAACAACTATATTGCCATAAGTTAAGAATACTCACAACTAGTTTCCAAATTCTGAAGAAGCCAGGCAGAGACAGAGAAACAAATATGCTCTAAATTTTGTTCACAGGTGTATTATACCTTACTCAATTATTAAAGGCCATAAATAGCTCAAAATCTGTTTCTTTGATTCTGAGAAATGAAACAAGGATCAGTAATGTTCCAGGCAAAAGTAAAAAATATTACTTCAGTTTTCTATTAGAAAACTTTAGCCTTCTAGTACATGAGATACCTATAATAGGCAAATTCATAAAGACAGAAAGTAGAATAGAGATTACCAGAAGCTGCGGGAGTAGGAGGAGGGGAATTATTGGTTAATGGGTACAGAGTTTTTGTTGAGAATGATGAAAATGTTGTATGTACAGATAGTAGTGAATAATTTGGGAATGAATATGTTAAACTGAACTTAATTGTATACTTACAAGTGATTAAAATAATAAATATCATGTTACATATATTTTACCACCAAAAAAATTTGTGTCATTATTTTATCTCTGGTTTTGCTTCCATGTCACAATTCGAAGCCAGAGGTCAAGGGAGCTCACTGAGGAAATCAATGAAGGTCAGTTTTACGGCACACAGAGAATTGTGAGAAAGAATAGTGGGTGCACGTGGAGTGAAAATGGAAACTATTCAGCACACTGGTCTGTTACATTAATTATATGTTAGTTGGGTCTGGTGAGCAGGATATAGCCAACAAATGAGGTGTTTTAGTAAGTTGGCACGTGCCAGAGGACAGAAATGAACCTCGTATTAGTTCAGGTGCTGCCATGTCAGTGAGGAAAGAGGCACATCTGATTGGCCCCTTGGATTTTAGAAGCAACATATTACCACATTGGAGCCTGCTGTTCCAAACTACTTGGCATCAAGTTGTCAGACTGTCAGTATTGAATGGGGCATGAAATAAGAAAAGGCTTTGCAGTAGGTCCAAGCTGTAGCACCAAAGGCCCTTCCATTTGAGTCTTATGACCCACCCAATGGTGTTGGAAATGACTATGGCAGACGGAGGTGCCTCATTAGGAGAATCACAGTGCATACTTCTAGGATTTTTTAGTAAGGGCATGCCCTGTTCTGCTCACATTTCTTCATTCAAATAGAGCTCCTGGCTTGCTATTGGGCTCTGGTAGAGACTGGAGGTCTGACCGTGGAACACCAAGTGCATGTCTAATCTGAATTGTTCATCATCAATTGTTTGTTACCTGATCTAATGAATCTTAAAATTGAATGTTTGCAGCAGCATTTTGTCGTAAAATGGAAAGAATATATACAAAGCGGAGCTCTAGCAGGTAAGGAAGCACAGAAAAATTTCATAAGTATGCAGCCCAAATCTTCACAGTACCTGACCCTACTGCTTTGCCTTCTCTCCCGTAACTCCCGGGTATTGTCTTATGGAGAATTCCTATAATTAGTTAATAGAGGAGGAAAAGCATGGCCCAGTTCATGAACGGGCCTACACCAAAAAGGCACAAACTGGATGTAAACAACTACTTCATGACGCGTTCATTCAGGTTACCCCTGAAAGATGATGGTAAACGGAAACTTTCCCAGTGGGCAGAACTTCAGGTACATCTGGTTGTCTGCTTCATGTTGTAGGAGAAAAGGCCTGAAATACATATCTACTCTGTCTTATGTACAGTGGCTAATGGGTTGTTGGGATAACAGGCTTGGAAACAGCAGTATTAAAGATCTGGCAATCAGGCAGATGGATGGAAACGTGTGGATGTATCTCCTGAGATGGGCAAAGGCTTCAAATATAAATACCTTTTGGAGGCAAGGATTTCTGATGGAAAGGTGATGACAAAAGGTTACTAAAGGTCTCCACTGCGGAGGAGTCTCTCAGTAATCAAGAGGATAAGACAACCCATCCTGTGTGTGATCCTTTGTATTGCCAGGCATCCTATTGGCAATTTAATGGGTTCCATTACAAAGTGGCAATTACATGATGGCAGAAATGTGGGCTATATACATGACTCAAAAACCTGACTTCCCTTCACTAAGTCTGAACTGGTTCTTTCCCAATTTGACATCAATGTAAGCCAACTGAGCCCAATATGGCACCATTCCGTGGGGAGACAATTCAGCTGCTGACCTGTTGATTACACTGAACCACTTACATCAGGGAGAGGCAGTAACATGTTCTCATAGAAAAGTTACACATTTCACATATAAATTGGCTTTCCTCACCAAAGTAGCTTCAGAAACACCATTGTGGGTAGATGCTGTTTTGTCATCACTGATGTGTTGTCATCACTGTAGTATCCCACACATCATTGCCTCAGACTGCAGAATTTATTTTATGGCATAGTAGGCATAGCGAAGAGCTCATTCCAACAGAATTCACTGGGCTTGCCAGCTTCTTACCACCTAGATACAGTTGATTGACTTAGAATCAACTAAAGATTGGCAAAGAACCAACCTAAGACTCAGTTATGGTGCCACCTGAGATAAAACGTCCTGTAAGATTTATAATTTGCTTTAGATATCGATATACCTTAAACACATGGCCAATATTTGGTGCAGAAACACTATTGCATAAGACAAGGGTCAGGAAACAATAGATAAAAGTGACCATGTGTCTCTTATTATTACATCTAATAACCTACTTACTAAGTTTTGTTTACTATATCAAAAAGCTTTGATTCAGAAAATTTAGAGGTCCTAGTGCCCAAGAGAATTATTTAATTAGAGAATACAGTTACGGTTGTAATAAATTAGAAACTGAAACTGTCACATAGCCATTTACAGCTTCTCTTACTATTGAATTGACCTTCAGAAAAGGGGAGTTATGGTACTAGTCAAATTCTAGCCCCTCCTGGGCTTTTCATGAAGAGACTTTTCATGATTGGAATTACTAAGGAGAAATAGGGTTTCAGCTACAGAAGAGGGGTAAGAAAGACCATGTTTGCACCCTAAGGAATTCACCCAAGAGTTCTATGTTATGTAGTAATAATTAAGAAAAACTACATTAACCCAACAAAGTTAGGGCCACCAAGGACTCAGAGTTTACGAAAGAAAGTTTTGGGTTATACCATCAGATAGATTCTGTCCCACTGGTAGAGAATATGAGAACCATGAATAAAAACTGAATGAGATTCTCCTCTTGTCTTGTTTTAATGTTTTTGAGAGCTTGACTTGTGACCAAGTGGGAGCACTGTCATTCTGGGTGTGATTTTCACGTCACATCCAGTAGCCCTGTCTGAAAAGTCTGGAACCCAAGACACACACAATTTTAAGCAGCACACTTTTTGTTCCAAACGTGTCAAGCTCTCAGGAGAGTTTGTCTTAATAAAAAGTCCCATCCATAAGAGGCTTTTGTCATCTCAGCATTGTTGTCTGATTAGTCCTGGCAATGTGCAATCCCAGGAGAAGCTACCCAGTGTCATGGATTAACAGGTCTGTTAACAATATCCACAGATTTGTGGGATATTGGCCCTGTATGCACAAATGCTATGTTTTTTTTGTTTTGTTTTGTTTTGTTTTTGTTTTTGTTTTTTTATTCCCTGAGACTTCAGCAGAACAAACACTATTCATAGCCATCTGTGGCAACAAGTATTTTACTATCTCAGCCTATTCTTAGGAGTGAACTTTCTTTCCTTTTTCTTTCTTTCTTTCTTTCTTTCTTTCTTTCTTTCTTTCTTTCTTTCTCTCTCTCTCTTTCTTTCTTTTGAGGATAATCATTGAGATTGCCTTTTCCATGCTCTCTCCAAGAAATATCTCTTGCTTATATGGTGAAAGCTTATTCTAAATCTGGAAAATTACCTCCTGGGCTTTTCATGAAGAGACTTATTGGATTGAGTCGCTACAAGAATAAGTACACCATTGAAAAGTTATACTTCTAAAAAGGTACTTTTGGGGGTACTCTTTTGTTACTGATCCTTTTCCCTTTCAACGACAGGTTTTGATTGCCTGTCTTCTTCCATCTCTGAGAGCACATGAGGCTTTTGGCTCTTTGTAGGTAGATGGTCAGCTGAGAAGCTGAGAGCCTAGAGAATATGGCTGTACAGAAATGTGGGTTATTCCCTGTTTGAGGCTAGTAAAACTTTCCTTTCTTTGAGCCATCTTTGTTGTTGTCCTGCATCTTGTGAGAACTGCTTTGCGGCTCTTTGGAGCTGCCTAGGGCGTCCTTAGTTTCAGTAACAACCTTGGTTAAGGCTTATTGATTTTAGTGAGTCACTTGGAAAGATACCTTTGGTTTAACAGAAAAAAAAGTTCAAAAGCCAGGAATATTGGCTGGTTGTGCTGGCGGAAATCTGATAAGAGATTTGAAAAGTTTTTTTTTTTTTTTTTAAAGAACTCTAAGGTCAGAAGCCAGCTTAACTGAAAGCTGATAACAAGTTATGATTTTTTTTTTAAGGTATTTCTACTTTTTCTCTTTTGGGCCCTGTTCCTGGAAAGTTTTTTCAGTCAACTGAAATAGTTTTTAATAAGGTGTTAATCTCAGAGGGATTGGTCCCTCTGTTTGCTTCCTCTCTTGTTGGCATGTTTTTTTAATGAGAAAAATGCAAAACTTCATTCGCCTTTGGAAAGCTTAAAATCTCTCCCAATTGACTCCTCTAAGTCTTGTTTTTCCATTTATTTCCACTTTGGCTCCTCCTTCCTTTTGCCACATGAAGAAGTCTAGAGATTTCTCACCGCTCTGAGACCCCTTGAAGAACCCAGAAAAAGGTGCCACACACCTCCTCTTTAAGGTCTTTTGTCTTCCTCGTGGAGTCGCAAGAGTTATGGACAGGTTTTTCTCAGGTCTAAAGCTCTGCTTTCTTTTGCATTGAGTTCCATGATCTTTCTTCCTTTCCTTTCCTTTTCCCTCCCTCCCTCCCTCCCTTCCTTTCCTCCTCTTCCTTTCCTTTCCTTTCCTTTCCTTTCTTATTTTACTTTAAGTTCAGGGATACATACGTGGATTGTGCAGGTTTGTTACCTAGGTATACACGTGCCATGGTGGTTTGCTGTACCTATCAACCCGTCATCTAGGTTTTAAGCCCTACATGCATTAGGTATTTGTCCTAATGCTCTCCTTCCCTTTGCCCCCCAAACCCCAAAAGGCCCCAGTGTGTGTCGTTCCCCTCTCCATGTCTATGTGTTCTCATTGTTCAACTCCCACTTATGAGTGAGAACATGCAGTGTTCAGTTTTCTGTTTCTGTGTTAGTTTGCTGAGGATGATGGCTTCCAGCTTCATCCATGTCCCTGCAAAGGACAGGATCTCATTCTTTTTTATGGCTGCATAGTATTCCATGGTGTGTGTGTGTGTGTATATATATATATATATATATATATATATATATATATATATATCACATTTTCTTTATCCAGTCTATCATTGATGGGCATTTGGGTTGGTTCCAAGTCTTTGCTATTGTAAATAGTGCTGCAATAGACATATGTGTGCATGTGTCTTTAGAGTGGAATGATTTATATACCTTTGGGTATACACCCAGTAATGAGATTGCTGGGTCAAATGGTATTTCTGGTTCTAGATCCTTGAGGAATCACTACACTGTCTTCCACAATGGTTGAACTAATCTGCGATCTCACTAACAGTGTAAAAGCATTCCTATTTCTCCACAGCCTCACCAGCATCTATTCTTTCCTGACTTTTTAATAATCGCCATTCTGACTGGTGTGAGTTGGTATTTTATTGTGGGTTTGATTTACATTTCTCTACTGATCAGTGATGATGAGCTTTTCTAAATATGCTTGTTGGCACATAAATGTTTTCTTTTGAGAAGCGTCTGTTCATATCCTTCGCCCACTTTTTGATGGGGTTTGTTTGTTTTTCTTGTAAATTTGTTTAAGTTCCTTGAAGATTCTGGATATTAGACCTTTGTCAAATGGGTAGATTGCAAAAATTTTCTCCCATTCTGTAGGTTGCCTGTTCATTCTGATGACAGTTTCTTTTGCTGTGCAGAAGCTTTTTAGTTTAATTAGATCCTATTTGTCAGTTTTGGCTTTTGTTGCCATTGCTTTTTGTGTTTTAGTCATGAAGTCTTTGCCCATGCCTATGTCCTGAATGCTATTGCCTAGGCTTTCTTCTAGGATTTTTATGGTTTTGGGTTTTACATTTAAGTCTTTAATACATCTTGAGTTCCATGATCTTTTTGGCTTTGGGGGTACCAGGGATTACTGTTTTTGTGAGAAAGCACTTAGCCACTGTGTGTGCAATAGCTACCAGGTCACTGGCAAGGGCAGCAGTTTTGGAGACGTCTGAGAGCAGTTGCAGTAAATAGTTATTACTGCAGGGGGCTGTTCATTTCTTTGTGCATTTAGAGGGGGAAAAAGAACAATTCAAAAACTTTGAGGCTGTGGAAACATTTGCCTTCCAGGGCAATAAGATTCCCATTGGAGATAGGCAGATCAGAGAGTGAGCTAATTGATCTTGGGTCATCCACTAGCATCAGGGGAATATCTTTTGAGATGTACCATGGAAGCATTGCATGGTCCATTCTCAAAGCATTTTCCTCTTTTGTGAGAATCTACACTGGGAATAAAATATATATTATATACTTTTTCATGTGATGCACCTCATGAAACATTCTTGCCAAAGTACGATTTAATCTAAATCTAACCAGTCCTCTAGATCTAACTATTCCTTACCAGAAATGCAGGGGAAAGAAAAACAATGTAATGATGCCAGTAAGAAGCAATCAGAAAAATCCAGAAGATGGTAAATGCTAAACAAAATTGACCTGGTTATACCGACAAATTAATAGCATTTAAAAAAGAGAGAAGCTATTCTTGACACTTACGCACAGCAACCAAATGCACTGTATGAAGTGTATGTGGATCCTAATTTGAAGAACTTAAACGAAATTTTTTGAGATAATCAGGGAATTTTGAATACAGAGTGGGTACTAGATAATACTGGGGAACTGTTGCTAATTTTTTAAGTGTGAAAAATGTTATTGTGGTGATGTAAAAAATTTATTTTTAGTATTTACAAGAGTATGATATTTAAAATGGTATGATATGTGGGTATGTCTTTAAAATATTTCAGCTTATTAAAAAAGTAGGGGAGGTGGATAAAACAAGATTGGCAAAATATCATTGATTACTGAAGCAGGCTGTACATTGGTATTCATTATTATAATTTTTACATGTGGTTGAAATGTTCTATGGTAAATATTATTCCATAAATTTTACATAGAGTTTCCCAAGTGATGTGGGGTAATATTTGTGCTTCAATGGAAAATTATGCATTACATAGACTCTAGATGGCACCTCCTGCATTATTTGATTCTCATTCTATCGAAGCTATTTTACAGTTCTGTGAACTGTAGATAACTGATAGCAATGGCAAATAATTCTTGTCTAATAACATGCTAATTCTGTCCTGCCTGGAGGAGTTTTGATTGACCTCTCTCCCTCACTGTGAAAGAAGTTAGTTTTGCCTCCATTTGTACATCCCTTTCAACATCCTTTACTCCATGTAAATGTGTGCTTTTTTTTTACTTATTTGAACTTGCAATAACATGTGTCTACTTTCCTCCTTACCAGTTGAATAAAATCTTTAACACATGTTCATTTTTATATATGTATAAGCATCATAATTTTATCTTTTTTTGAAAATGTTATCTTTTAACAGTGAAAAATATTTGTCTTTTCTGTGAAGCTGAAAGTAAAATAAATTGGTATACTTATGAATTATTATGCTAATAAATAACTAAATGTTAAGTAATTTCAGAGTAAATTGTAAGGTAGATACAAAAGTCAACTAACTTTTCCTTCCAGTTTTGCTTTTATTTCCTCATACCAATAGTTCCAGAAATCCCTTTGGAATCTTTCAGCCAGAGGCCTGGATGCATTTTTGGTAAACACAAGAGCTCACCAGCGTAAAATATGAGCATAGAAAATTTGAAAACACTTCAAAACAAAAATTGAGTAACAGCTCTTGAAAGCTTGTGCCAAGAATTCTAAAATTTTCATATAAATCCAAGATAACATTGTTGAAAGACAGAAGCATGATCTGTATAATTTACCCCTAAAGCAATCAAGTTTTAGTGTAAAATTCTCAACTTTTATGTCTGCCACATCAATTCTTCAACTTTTTTCTCTCTTTCCCATAGTCGTGCAATCTTTTCTACCACTGGGCTAACCGCTGACATTGGCATTGCTTCCCACTTGAGTTATAGATATCCACCACTTCCTCTGCCACCTCTTAGGTACTTAGGAGCCACCTCTCATCACCATCTGGGCTCCATGTTGGCTTCATTTTCACTGAGTTTAATGACAATCAATCAATCAATCAGTCTTATTGATTTCTTAGAAAAATTTCACAGATGCAGAAATAACAGATTTATCAATTCTAAAAAAGGATACTAGGCCGGGCACAGTGGCTCATGCCTGAAATCCCAGCACTTTGGGAGGCTGAGGCGGACTGATCACGAAGTCAAGAGATCGAGACCATCCTGGCCAACATGGTGAAACCCCATCTCTATTAAAAATACAAAAATCAGCTAGGCATGGCAGCGCGCGCCTGTAGTCCCAGCTACTCAGGAGGCTGAGGTAGGTGAATCCATTGAACCCTGGAGGTGGAGGTTGCAGTGAACTGAGATTGCATCACTGCACTCCAGCCTGGCGATAGAGCAAGACTCTGTCAAAAAAAAAAAAAAAAAAAAAAGGGATACTACAATGAAGGAAACCAAAAATATGCCATTCACAATATACTCCTTTGGTCTATTTTGAGATGGCTATTCAGAGGGACTGCCAGCATAAGAATAGCCCTGAAAAGCTGTCTTTTATAGGGGAGATTTGTATCTGTAGAGAAAATCCACATAGGTGAAATAAACATCCAAGCTTTCTCTGAGGCTCCCCTTCTCTGGATCTAGGAAAGATTAACTTTTGGGAAAAAGGGACTAAAAGTTGGACACCTTAAAGGTCTGCTAGGGAAACTGTTACCACAGGCTTCTGTCTTATTCTTTCTGAGAGCTCCTCCCTGGAGGATTTTATCTGTAAAACTTGGTAGGCTCTATGCCATGCTTTCCTCCTTCACTTTCCCATAATCTGTGTCTCCATCTCTCCCCGAGAAGCCCCAAGCCCCTATTCTATCTGTAACCTCAGGGTGGTGTAAAACTTCATTATCTGGCCCCTTCTTTAAGTCTCATACTTTGTGTATGACTCCCTTGTTTACACACGTTAATATACGCATGTGCCTTTTTCCCATTAGTCTGTCTACTGTCAGTTTGTTTTATAGACTAAAATCATGGAACTTTCAGAGGGCAAGAGGCATTCTCTTTGCACCTTCAATGGCTATAGCTAGATAACGTCCCCGATCACTCACTGAACTTTCTGCCCAATTTCCAAAAAGCAGATGCTAATTACTAAAAACAAGTAGGAGAGTGTGTTGAAAAAAATCTTTTGGAAGGGAGGAAAACACGCTCTATAGGCCCTCTCTTATTAATTTACTTTTAGACACTTAAAACTTCTAGAGAAGAAAGGCTACCATTGTCTTTTAATTCTTCGGAGCTTCCAGAAAGGCCTTGCACAGTCAGCCCCTCTTGACTAGTACTTTCTTCCTTCCCCCTCTCTCCTTTGGTTGGCAAACATTCCCAGTGCATTCACTAAGGCCATGCAAACAGCCCCTTTGTGAAGCCTTTCCAGATCTCCTAGGCAGTGTCAGTAGTGTTCCTCTGTGTTCTCACACCATGGTCTCCAAACCTGTTTTGTACACTTGTCACATTGACTTGTAAACCTTTACTCCAATAGCTTCCGTCTCACTCTGAGTGTAAGCCAAAGCTAGGAATCTTTTGTCCCCATGTATAGCTGCTTTCTGATTGGATTGGGATTATTTACTCTAATGCTTCCCATCTCCCTCAGAACAGAAGCCAAAGCCCATAGCCTTCCAGTCCCAGATACCACGGGCCAGCTTGCTCACCTCACTCAGGTGTTTATTCCAGCGTCACTGTAGGTGCTGCCCACTTTTTGGCTTTGTTTCCCCATAGCATTGACTGCCATTTCTTATATCACATTATTTACTGATTTATCTTGTTTATCATCCATTCCCTCCTCCAAAAGAATGAAAACTCCTTGAAAGCAAGAGTTGTGTCTATTTTGTTCACAGGAGTGCCCTCAGTACCTAGAACAGGGTCTGGACATAGTAACCACCCAATCACTCTTTCTTTAATGAATGAAATGGCAGTCTCTTTCTCCACCCTCTGAGCTCCTTAAAAGCAAAGATTTGGTTTAATTTTTCTCCAAGTCCAGCATTTACCTGGAGCATAGTATGCATTTAATAAGAAACAGTTTCATGGATTCTCTCTTGGGAAGACAAGACAATTCTAGGCTAGTTCCAATACGGAGAAATCAAGAAAAGGACAATGGAACAGCCTTTCAAGTTTCCACATTATTTCCCTACTTCATCTTCATTCCCCAGGCTTTCATAGACACAATCATATAACAGCTTTGGATTGTCCGTTTTAGCGAGTAGACATGCTTAAAGTTTAGTGGTGGTGGAGTGTAACAGAGTAAGTTTACGGTGCTAAAAACATATGGAGGCCAGTCATGGTGGCTCAGGCCTGTAATCCCAAAACTTTGGGAGGCCCAGGCAGGAGGATCACTTGAGCCCAGGAGTTGGAGGCTGCTGTGAGCCTTGATCAGACTGCTGCACTCCGGCCTGGGCGACAGTGAGACCTTGTCTCTAAATAAGTAAATAATAAATTAATAAAATATATAAATATATAAATATTGGTGTGGAAGGGGGGCAGGGTATGTGCTAGTCATTTATTTGTGTCAGTAACAGGGGCCGGTGCCAGGATTAGAGAAGTTTTCCCGAATCGGGAGGAAGGGAGAAAAGCGGTGAGGCTGCTAAGGAGGCAATGTGGAATGCGTGTTTTAGAATGCATGCTGTAACCCAGTGCGAGGGGAGGGGTCATCAGTCTGGAATCTGATGGAAGGAGAGGGGAGAGGGCTCAGTAGCGGGTCGGCCACAGGCCATTAAAGGCTCGTTCTAAGGCTCCTTTCAACTAACTCCAAGATTGCAAGAAGGAAGGAAGAATGGAAGGAAGAGAGAGAGAGTGGATGGAAAAAGAAAAAAAAAAAGATTCTCTAGTAGATTGTAAAAAAACATCCCAACTAACTTTGACATCGTTCCCTCGGTGTTGAACATCAGTGGCTTCCCTCGCTGGGAAAAAGCCGGGGTCCCTAACTAAAGCTGCTAAACAGGTGATTAGGCCCCGTGGGGACACTAGGCGGTTTCCTTTAAGAGGCAGCTCTGCTTGCCGCGGGCCCGGCGTGCGAGGCCGGAGGCCGCCCTGCCAGGCTGGAGGGTGGTTGTGCGTCGGGCAGCGGCCGCAGAGGCGGGGCCGAGGGTGGCGCGGGGCGCGCGTTTTTCCCGGGTGCCCGGGTAGCTGCGGCCGCAGCGGCGGCGGCGGGTATGGCAGAGGCTCGGTCCCAGCCCTCGGCGGGGCCACAGCTCAACGCGCTACCGGACCACTCGCCGTTGCTGCAGCCGGGCCTGGCGGCGCTGCGGCGCCGGGCTCGGGAAGCCGGCGTCCCGCTCGCGCCGCTGCCCCTCACCGACTCCTTCCTGCTGCGGTTCCTGCGCGCCCGGGATTTCGATCTGGACCTGGCCTGGCGGGTAAGCGTGCGTGCCCCGGGCGCTCTGCAGTGCTCACCTCACCCGCCTGTTCCCCCGCCCCACGACCCTGGATATCTGACCCCTGCCGAAGCCCAAGGTGCAGGCAGGACCCTGGCAGGTAACGCGTCCCTAACCACCTGGCGTGGGCGCTGGGGCTGTAGATGTTCCGAGAATCCGGAGCTGGTCCTCCAGTTTCTCTGGGTCATGGAAACGACAAACCTAAAAAGTGTTGGAGTCATGGGATAATGGCTCATTTGATCTCAAGCATGGGGAACTCCTGCGCTAGATGAGTCTCCTGAACCTACAAAGTTTGGGGGACATGCCTTCCTATCCCTGTAGGAAAGCCTGTGGTACAAAACAAAGTAACAGCTTAGAAGTTGGAAGCTCAGACTTATCACACGTGACCGGATTAACTAGGTGTAGCAGGGAAAGTGAAATTGCTGGTAAAACTGAAGTTCTGAAGCCGTATAGTAGCAACATAGTATTATTACTAGTAACACTTAAGTGTCAAGACAGTAAAGCAACCCAGTATACTTCGAGTCTGGGTTGTAGTCGGGCAGTTCTTTCGTGTTTCCTGCATGTTGCAGCTCACTGAAAGAAGAGGTGATGGAAAGATAGGAATCAGAAAGAGGGATGCGACCTTGAGTTCTATCACTTTAGGTTCAGCGTCCTTATCTGTTAGATAATGATAGAAATGCCTGTCTCATTGATTGTTTGTGAAGATTGAATATTAACCAGTTTAACAGAACAAGCTGTGCCCAGCACAGTGCCTGGCACACAGTAAGCATTCAGCAGTTGGACCAGATCTAGCCCTTTCTCTAAGTGGCTTGTTCAGTGTCACACAGCTGCCTAGCAGGAAAGATATTATAGTACAAAATTCCAGTGTGTCTCAGTATGAGGTTTTTGAGGGTTTCTCTTGTTTGTTTTAGAGTGAAAGCAAGTTTATTAAGAAGCTAAAGAAACAAAAGAATGGCTACTCCATAGAGACAGAGTAGCCTGAGGTTTTTTTAACAAGTAAAATTATGGTAAAAATAATCTAGGTAACACAAAATCCTAAAACGTGAAAAGTAAGTTTCTAACAGTAGCTTTCTAAAGGAAAAAAACTCCCTATCTCAAACCTTAGTTTGTCAGTCACATACCCAGAGGCTGGTTAGTGTTACTCATTTATCTTTTTAGACAGCCTGAGCTTGCACAAGCATGTTTGTGTGTGATTTCTATTTTGCCTTTCTTGCCTGTCTTTGAACTAGGAGCCCCCCATATCAACTGGTATACATACATCTTACTCTTTATTGGGCTGCTGTTATTCTACTGGATGGATATATCAGACTATATTTAAATTTATCTAACCTGTTATTGGACTTAGGGCTTATTGCTGTTCAGTCCTTCATTCAACAATTATTTTTTGGACTCTACAATTTGCCTATTAGTACACAAGATGCAGTCAATAAGGCGTCTGTGGTTTCTTCCGTCACTGACTGGGCATTCTTCATGTCCTCATACTTTGTGCATAAATAGGAATATAAATTTACAGGATAAATTCAACCAGTGAAATTGCTGGATGAAATTAGATGTGTATTTTTCAGTGTTGAGTAATATAACAAACTGTCTTCCAGAGTTTTCAGTGCCTTCCAAAGTTCGCAGTAGCTCAGGCCTGCAATCCCAGCACTTTGGGAGGCTAAGAATGGTGGATCAGTTGAGCTCAGGAGATCACGAACAGCCTGTGCAACATGGTGAAACCTCATCTCTACAAAAAATAACAAAAATTAGCCAGGTGTGGTGGCACGTGCATGTAATCCCAGCTACTTGGGAGGCTGAAGTGGGAGAATCACTTGAGCCCAGGAGGTGGAGGTTGCAGAGAGCCGAGATTGTGCTACTGCACCACAGCCTGGACAACAGAGTGAGGCCCTGTCTCAAAAAAAAAAAAAAAAAAAAAGAAAAAAAAGTTCTATCACTCATCAGTCTGATATTACATGATTTTGCCTTTTCCTCCATAACCCACACTGTATTATCAAACACGATTTGTGTATAAACCTGCTAGAAGAGATATACTTTTTCATTGTTATTATAATATGCATTTATTTAATTATAAGTGTGATTAATGATCTTTTATATACATGTAAAATTTCAAAATTTCTTTCCAGTTAACTGAAAATGGCCTGTTTTTGCTTTTGTTCTTTTTTTTTTTATTATACTTTAAGTTTTAGGGTACATGTGCACAACGTGCAGGTTTGATACATAGATATACATATGCTATGTTGGTTTGCTGCACCCATCAACTCATCATTTACATTAGGTATTTCTCCTAATGCTATCCCTCCCCCAGCTCATCACCCTCCGACAGGCCCCAGTGTGTGATGTTCCCCACCATGTGTCCAAGTGTTCTCATTGTTCAGTTCCCACCTATGAGTGACAACATGCAGTGTTTGGTTTTCTGTCTTTGTGATAGTTGCTGAGAATGATGGTTTCCAGCTTCATCCATGTCCCTGCAAAGGACATGAACTCATCCTTTTTTATGGCTGCATAGTATTCCATAGTGTATATGTGCCACATTTTCTTAATCCAGTCTATGATTGATGGACATTCAGGTTGGTTCCAAGTCTTTGCTATTGTGAATACTGCCGCAATAAACATACATGTGCATGTGTCTTTATAGTAGCATGATTTATAATCCTTTGGGTATATACCCAGTAATGGGATTGCTGGGTCAAATGGTATTTCTAGTTCTAGATCCTTGGGGAATCACTACACTGTCTTCCACAGTGGTTGAACTAATTTATACTCCCACTAACAGTGTAAAAGCGTTCCTATTTCTCCACATCCTCTCAAGCACCTGTCATTTCCTGACTTTTCAATGATCACCATTCTAACTGGCATGAGATGGTATCTCATTGTGGGTTTGATTTGCATTTCTCTGATGACCAGTGATGATGAGCATTTTTTCATGTATCCGTTGGCTGCATAAATGTCTTCTTTTGAGAAGTGTCTGTTCATATCCTTCACCCACTTTTTGATGGGGTTGTTTTTCTTGTAAATTTGTTTAAGTTCCTTGCAGATTCTGGATATTAGCCCTTTGTCAGATGGGTAGATTGCAAAAATTTCCTCCCATTCTGTAGGTTGCCTCTTCATTCTGATGCTAGTTTCTTTTGCCGTGCAGAAGCTCATTAGTTTAATTAGATCCCGTTTGTCAATTTTGGCTTTTGTTGCCATTGCTTTTGGTGTTTTAGTCATGAAGTCCTTGCCCATGCCTATGTCCTGAATGGTATTGCCTAGGTTTTCTTCTAGGGTTTCTATGGTTTTAGGTCTAACATTTAATTCTTTAATCCATCTTGAATTAATTTTTGTATAAGACGTAAGGAAGGGATCCAGTTTCAGCTTTCTACATATGGCTAGCCAGTTTTCCCAGCACCATTTATTAAATAGGGAATCCTTTCCCCATTTCTTGTTTTTGTCAGATTTGTCAAAGATAAGATGGTTGTAGATGTGTGGTGTTATTTCTGAGGCCTCTGTTCTGTTCCATTGGTCTATATATCTCTTTTGGTACCAGTACCATGCTGTTTTGGTTACTGTAGCCTTGTAGCATAGTTTGAAGTCAGGTAGCATGATGTCTCTAGCTTTGTTCTTTTTGCTTAGGATTGTCTTGGCAATGTGGGCTCTTTTTTGGTTCAATATGAACTTTAAAGTAGTTTTTTTTTTTCCAGTTCTGTGAAGAAAGTCATTGGTAGCTTGATGGGGATCGCATTGAATCTATAAATTACCTAGGGCAGTATGGCCATTTTCATGATATTGATTCTTTCTATCCATGAGCATGGAATGTTCTTCCATTTGTTTGTGTCCTCTTTTATTTTGTTGAGCAGTGGTTTGTAGTTCTCCTTGAAGAGGTCCTTCACATCTCTTGTAAGTTGGATTCCTAGGTATTTCATTCTCTTTGTAGCAATTGTGAATGGGAGTTCACTCATGATTTGGTTCTCTGTTTGTCTGTTATTGGTGTATAGGAATGCTTGTAATTTTTGCACATTGATTTTGTATCCTGAGACTTTGCTGAAGTTGCTTATCAGCTTAAGGAGATTTTGGGTTGAGACGATGGGGTTTTCTAAATATACAGTCATGTCTTCTGCAAACAGGGACAATTTGACTTCCCATTTCCTAATTGAATACCCTTTATTTCTTTCTCTTGCCTGATTGCCCTGGCCAGGACTTCCAACACTATGTTGAATGGGAATGGTGAGAGAGGGCATCCTTGTCTTGTGCTGGTTTTCAAAGGGAATGCTTCCAGTTTTGGCCCATTCAGTATGATATTGACTGTGGGTCTGTCATAAATACCTCTTATTATTTTGAGATACGTTCCATCAATACCTAGATTTTTGACAGTCTTTAGCATGAAGGGCTGTTGAATTTTGTCAAAGGCCTTTTCTGCATCTATTGAGATAATCATGTGGTTTTTGTCTTTGGTTCTGTTTATCTGATGGATTACATTTATTGATTTGTGTATGTTGAACCAGGCTTGCATTCCAGGGATGAAGCCAACTCGATTGTGGTGGATAAGCTTTTTGATGTGCTGCTGGATTCTGTTTGCCAGTATTTTATTGAGAATTTTTGCATTGATGTTCATCAGGGATATTGGTCTAAAATTCTCTTTTTTTGTTGTGTCTCTGCCAGGCTTTGGTATCAGGATGATGCTGGCCTCATAAAATGAGTTTGTGAGGATCTCCTCTTTTTCTGTTGATTGGAATAGTTTCAGAAGGAATGGTACCAGCTCCTCTTTGTACCTCTGGTAGAATTTGTCTGTTAATCGGTCTGTTTTTTTTGGTTGGTAGGCTATTAATTATTGCCTCAATTTCAGAGCCTGTTATTGGTCTATTCAGAGATTCAACTTCTTCCTGGTTTAGTCTTGGCAGGGTGTATGTGTCCAGGAATTTATCCATTTCTTCTAGATTTTCCAGTTTGTTTGCATAGAGGTATTTATAGTATTCTCTGATGGCAGTTTGTATTTCTGTGGGATCGGTGGTGATATACCCTTTATCATTTTTTATTGTGTCTATTTAATTATTTGATCCTTCTCTCTTTTCTTCTTTATTAGTCTTTTTTTTTTTTTTTTGAGACAGAGTCTCGCTCCGTCGCCCAGGCTGGAGTGCAGTGGCCCAATTTGGCTCACTGCAAGCTCTGCCTCCCGGGTTCACGCCATTCTCCCGCCTCAGCCTCCCCAGTAGCTGGGACTATAGACGCCTGCCACCACGCCTGGCTAATTTTTCTGTATTTTTAGTAGAGACGGGGTTTCACCGTGTTAGCCAGGATGGTCTCGATCTCCCGATGTCGTGATCCGCCCACCTCAGCCTCCCAAAGTGCTGGGATTACAGGCGTGAGCCACCGTGCCTGGCCTTCTTTATTAGTCTTGCTAGCGGTCTATCAATTTTGTTGATCGTTTCAAAAAACCAGCTCCTAGATTCATTGATTTTTCGAAGGAGTTTTTGTATCTCTATCTCTTTCAGTTCTGCTGTGATCTTAGTTATTTCTTATCTTCTGCTAGCTTTTGAATTTGTTTGCTCTTGCTTCTCTATTTCTTTTAATTGTGATGTTAGGGTGTCGATTTGAGATCCTTCCTGCTTTCTCTTGTGGGCATTTTGTGCTATAAATTTCCCTGTACACACTGCTTTAAATGTGTCCCAGAGATTCTGGTACGTTGTGTGTTTGTTCTCATTGGTTTCAAAGAACATCTTTATTTCTGCCTTCATTTCATTATTTACCCAGTAGTCATTCAGGAGCAGGTGGTTCAGTTTCCATGTAGTTGTGCGGTTTTGAGTGAGTTTCTTAATCCTGAGTTCTAATTTGATTGCACTGTGGTCTGAGAGACAGTTTGTTGTGATTTCTTTTCTTTTACATTTGCTAAGGAGTGCTTTACTTCCAATTATGTGGTCAATTTTAGAATAAGTGCGATGTGGTGCTGAGAAGAATGTATATTCTGTTGAGTTGGGGTGGAGAGCGCTGTAGATGTCTATTAGGTCTGCTTGGTGCAGAGCTGAGTTCAATTACTGGATATCCTTGTTAACCTTCTGTCTCATTGATCTGTCTAATATTGACAGTGGGGTGTTAAAGTCTCCCGTTATTATTGTGTGGGAGTTTAAGTCTCTTTGTAGGTCTCTAAGGACTTGCTTTAAGAATCTGGGTGCTCTTGTATTGGGTGCTTATATATTTAGGATAGTTAGCTCTTCTTGTTGAATTGATCTCTTTACCATTATATAATGGCCTTCTTTGTCTCTTTTGATCTTTGTTGGTTTAAAGTCTGTTTTATCAGAGACTAGGATTGCAACCCCTGCTTTTTTTTTGCTTTCCATTTTCTTTGTAGATCTTCCTCCATTCCTTTATTTTGAGCCTATATGTGTCTCTGCATGTGAGATGTGCTATAGACATCTGATGGGTCTTGACTCTTTATTCAATTTGCCAGTCTGTATCTTTTAATTGGGACAATTAGCCCATTTACATTTAAGGTTAATATTGTTATGTGTGAATTTGATCCAGTCATTATGAAGTTAGCTGGTTATTTTGCCCATTAATTGATGCAGTTTCTTCATAGCATTGATGGTCTTTACAATTTGTCATGTTTTGCAGTGGCTGGTACCAGTTGTACCTTTCCATGTTTAATGCTTCTTTCAGGAGCTCTTGTAAGGCAGGCCTGGTGGTGACAAAATCTCTCAGCTTGTCTGTAAAGAATTTTATTTCTCCTTCACTTATGAAGCTTAGTTTGGCTGGATATGAAATTCTGGGTTGAAAATTCTTTTCTTTAAGAATGTTGAATATTGGCCCCCTACTCTCTTCTGGTTTGTAGGGTTTCTACTGAGAGATCTGCTGTTAGTCTGATGGGCTTCCCTTTGTGGGTAACCCGACTTTTCTCTCTGGCTGCCCTTAACGTTTCTTCCTTCATTTCAACCTTGGTGAATCTGGCAATTATGTGTCTTGGGGTTGCTCTTCTCGAGGATTATCTTTGTGGTGTTCTCTGTATTTCCTGAATTTGATTGTTGGCCTGCCTTGCTAGGTTGGGGAAGTTCTCCTGGATAATATCCTGAAGAGTGTTTTCCAACTGGTTCTACTCTCCCCATCACTTTCAGGTACACCTATCAAAAGTAGATTTGGTCTTTTCACATAGGCCCATATTTCTTGGAGGCTTTGTTCGTTTCTTTTTACTCTTTTCTCTCTAACCTTGTCTTCTTGCTTTATTTCATTAATTTGATCTTTAATCACTGATACCCTTCCTTCCACTTGATGGAATCAGCTATTGAAGCTTGTGCATGCATCACGAAGTTCTTGTGCCATGCTTTTCTGTTCCATCAGGTCAATTAAGGTCTTCTGTACACTCTTTATTCTAGTTAGCTGTTCGTTTAACCTTTTTTCAAGGATTTTAGCTTCCTTGTGTTGGGTTTGAACATGCTGCTTTAGCTCAGACAAGTTTGTTATTACTGACCTTGTGAAGCCTACTTCTGTCAACTCGTCAAAGTCATTCTCTGTCCAGCTTTGTTCTATTGCTGGCGAGGAGCTGTGATCCTTTGGAGGAGAAGAGGCGATCTGGTTTTTAGAATTTTCAGCTATTCTGCTCTGGTTTCTCCCCATCTTTGTGGTTTTATCTACCTTTCGTCTTTGATGTTCATGACCTACACATGGGGTTTTGGTGTGGATGTTCTTTTTGTTGATGTTGGTGCTATTCCTGTCTGTTAGTTTTCCTTCTAACAGTCAGGTCTCTCAGCTGCAGGTCTGTTGGAGTTTGCTGGAGGTCCACTCCAGACCCTATTTGCCTGGGTGTCACCAGCGGAGGCTGCAGAACAGCAAATATTGCAGAACAGCAAATATTGCTGCCTGATCCTTCCTCTGGAAGCTTTGTCCCAGAGTGTCACCTGCCTATATGAGGTGTCTGTCGGCCCCTACTGGGAGATGTCTCCCAGTTAGGCTACATGGGGGTCAAGGACCCACTTGAGGAGGCAGTCTGTCCATTCTCAGAGCAGAAATGCTGTGCTGGGAGAACCACTGCACTCTTCAGAACTGTCAGACAGGGAGATTTAAGTCTGCAGAAGCTGTCTGCTGCCTTTTGTTCAGTTATGCCCTGCCCACAGAGGTGGAGTCTATAGAGGCTGTAGGCCTTGCTGAGCTGCGGTGGGCTCCACCCAGTTTGAGCTTTTGGCCCACTTTGTTTACCTACTCAAACCTCAGCAATGGCGGATGCCCCTCCCCCAGCCAGGCTGCGGCCTTGAAGTTAGATCTCAGACTGCCACGCTAGCAGTGAGCAAGGCTCCATGGGCGTTGGACCCGCTGAGCCATGTACGGGAGAGAATCTCCTTGTGTGCCAGTTGCTAAGACCTTGGGAAAAGTGCAGTATTTGGGTGGAAGTGTCCTGTTTTTCCCAGTACATCTGTCATGGCTTCCCTTGGCTAGGAAAGGGAAATCCCCCGACCCTTTGCACTTCCTGGGTGAGGTGATGCCCCGCCTTGCTTCAGCCCACCCTCCATGGGCTGCACCCACTGTCCAACCAGTCCCAGTGAGATGAACCAGGTACCTCAGTTGGAAACGCAGAAATCACCCATCTTGTGCATCGATCACACTGGGAGCTGCAGACTGGAGCTGTTCCTATTTGGCCATTTTGGAATGGATCCCATTTTTATGTTTTACTGATTTATAAAATATTTTTATGTATTTTAGGCCTTTTTATATATTTTAGGCCTTTGTCCTTGATTTTTATGTTACATTATTTATACTATTTTTTTCTGTGCAGAATTTTAAATTTTAATGTAATCAAATGACTGATTTTATTAGTCTTTGATTGCCTCTGGGTTTTATAATCTCTTCTCTTTTCCAAAATTTTTTCTAGTTATTTGTATCTTTTCTTTTTTATGTTGGAGTCTTTGATCTATTGAGCTTTGTTTTTATGTTAGGAGTAAAATAGGAATCCAACTTTATTTGTTTTCATTTTTTAGATGGCTATATAAGTATCCCAATATCATGAGTAATAAACTAATATGTACTTAGTAACTACTGAATATGAAAACACAATCTCAGGTCCTATGAAGAATGAAGCTTAAATGAGGCATTAAACATGTATATGTATAGAGATAACTAACAATAAAACATGTTTCATTTACTGATTTCATTTTAGCTGCTTTAAAAAAAGTAATGTTTAAATAGAAAAATAAAATTGACCGTCAGCTTCTGTGACACCATATATTTTTTTCTGTATTCCTTAAATAAGGAATTGTTTTCATTGCACCATGCCCTTGAGGAGTTGGCTAGCAGGACTGTGTCTAAATCCACCGGATAGAAATCAAGTTTCTGTCTGTGAACTCTTTGTCTTGCTTTTCTGCCAACTGGAAAGGAAAAGGAAAGGGTAAGAGAGCAAAACTTTTTTTCATTTTCCTCTGCAATAGCACTTAATTCAACTCTAACTTCTTCATCCATAATATAGAAGCCCTATAGTTTTTGTATAAAGAAAGCTTGATAAGTGCCTCAGTCACAATGAAATTTCTCATTATTCTAGTTTTTGTATTTGAAGTTATAATGAATTAATAAGGTTTTATTATATAATCCTAATAGCTAATGTGCTTATAGAATGCAACATACTTTGGTAAGTAGGGTTTTCATGGATTATCTTTTGTTATTTTCTCATTTTAGAAGAAACAGATGTAAAGAGTAAGTAACTTGTCTGAAATTATGTAGCCATTAAGTGTTGAAGCAGGGATTTGAACTTGGGTTGGGCTCAGGAGAGAGCCTGTGCTCTCAAATACACTGCACTTGCCTCTTATATTTAAAACAACAAACATATAAAACTGCTAACCATTCACTTCTCTGCCTGTTCTACATAGTATCATGAATTCCTTTTATCAAGTGATAGCCCAGTTCCTTATACTTTTGTTCCATGTGATAAGCTTTTTATGCTATAATTATCTTTATGGTTTTCCCAAAGCTTTCCAAATTCCATAGATTCTCCCTGCTAATTTCTGTCTAAATGCAGCTTCTTTTATAAAATTTTTCATATCATGTGTCCATTTCAGTTTCTACTCTGCTCCTGATAGTTATTGCCTTGAACAAATGTATAATTTCTCAGAGCTTTACTTTCCTTTTTTTTTTTTTTGAGACGGAGTCTGGCTCTGTCGCCCAGGCTGGAGTGCAGTGGCGCAATCTCGGCTCACTGCAACCTTCACCTCCCAGGTTCAAGCGATTCTCCTGCCTCAGCCTCTTGAGCACGCACCACCACACCCAACTAATTTTTGTATTTTTAGAGATGGGGTTTCACCATATTGGCCAGGATGGTCTTGATCTCTTGACCTCATAATCCATCCATTTTGGCCTCCCAAAGTGCTGGGATTACAGGCGTGAGCCACTGCGCCTGGCCGGAGCTTTACTTTTCTTATTCTTATAATGCCACAACAGTAGCTACTTCTCAGGGTGATGGTGAGGAGGAATTCAAAAGATGGCATTAGACCCTGTAAAAGTGCTCCAAATATGGTGGTTCTTATTTTGTTTCAAAGCACATGAAACATATAAGAAGAAACCTACTCTATTACAAAACATAGTTAACCCATAACATTTTAAATGTTTATTTACTTCTAATGTTTGCAAAACAGACACCTTCCAATAATGAATATTTATTTTTAGCCACTTCTTTGTTGTTGTTGTGGACATAGGGTGGTTTTTTTGAGAATTGCTCAGTAGCAGTTTATTTACATAATTTATTTATGACAACTATACTGTGAATTTATCTATCAGTGGATAAGTAAAGACCAAAGTTCCAGGTTTAGATCTTTCAGTTTGCAAAAATTGTGCGAGATAGTGATTTGTGCCTCTTTACAGAAGTCAGTTTTTCAAGTGTGTGGTTCCAGTTGGTTTACTCATGACTTAATTTATTCTTTCATTCAACACGTGTTGTTATCTCCTGGATGTGCAGCACTCTGCAGAGATGAATAAGCTGAGCCCCCTGCCACTATTAAACCTAAATGATCCCTTCTAATGAAGCCACCACTTTTATCATTCCGCAGGAAAAAAAAAAACATTATTTCTATATGGTTACTAATATGCGGCTTCCAGCATTTTACTTGAATTGGAATGAAAAAGACTTTTTATGTCTGAGGAAACTATCAGAAAAGTAAAAACCATTGTAAAATACTATTAACAGTTATTCTGGTACCCCCTAAGACTGGAGGAGGAAGAGAAATGCACCGTATAGAGTAGAATGAAGATATTAGGATCTACAATGTGCCTGTTGTTCTCACGCTTTTGGAAACTGCTATTTAGGTCACCAATTATTTCTTTGTTGGCAAATTGACTTTTTTCTTTCTTACTCCTCTCTTGCATTTAACTCTTAGCAACATTCTCTCTTTTTTCAAAGTTAAGAAAAGTTTGTTAAATACAGAAATGAAATAGAGGGAGACAGAGAGAGAAAGAGAGGGAGATAAATCAGAGATGGGGGTGAGGGGGAGCAGAGCAACACAGATGGCACTGTCCTCCCTCTCGTGTACCAGTGCTGGTTCTCTTCAGGTCCACTCAGTTTCTGTCTTCCTCCAGCCATTCCCAGCCATTAATATTTTCCAAGGCTCAGCATTTCCCTCTCTAGTTTTTGTCATTTGTAGTTTCTCCTCCAGATCATTGCGATTTTTGTGGTTATAGTTACCTTGTTTATTCCAATTACTCTCAAATATAAAATCTGTCATTTTCTCTGCACTGCAGTCTCACATTAATAAGTCTCTTTAAACTCAAAACAAATATATTGTAACTTGTGAAAAATTGAGAGTGCCAAAAATCATGAAGAAGAAAATTAAAATATAAATATAATAATTTTTAAATACATAATTTGCTTTAGTATTTTCCACAATATGCTGGTAGTGTTTGTATTGTTTGCGTATGTGATTAGCCATTTCCGGTGGTTCTTTTGGAAAGAAAGAAAATGTGATTTCTTCAAACCATATTTTGACAAGATACAGTATCCACGTATACTGTTCCTGGGCTCTTCTAACTCATTTGATTGATTACTATACTTCCTTATTTCAAAAAATACTAAAGGTGGTGTTTCAGTTTTCTATTGCTGAGCAACAAGTCACTCCAAGAATTAGTGGCTTAAAACACAATGATTTATTTGTTTTTGATATCACCAGTTTGGGAAGGGCTCAGTGGGAGCGGTTCATCTCTGTTCCACACAGCATTAGATGGGAACTTGGCTGAGGTCACACTATCCAGGATGGCCTCTCAACCTCCATGCCTCTCTCCACATGAATTGCTATCATTCAATAATCTCACATAGTGTCTGGATCCCAAATAGTACATTCGAAGGTACCAGGCTTCTTAAAGCTTGGCCCACACAGTATCACTTCTGCCAATTGATATTAGATTAAAGCAAGGTGGAAGGCCAGCCTAGATTCAAGGGGAGTGAAGCAAATAGATGCCACCTCTTAATGGGAAGAATGGTGCACGGGTATCAGGAGGGGAGGAATTGGTGGCTGTCTTTGGAGGATATCTACCATGTGTGGTGGATGAAAATTGCTCAGCTCTGAATTTGTGATTAACCCCTGTCACCTCAGATCCTTGATAAAGGGAACTTTCAGTTTTCACAGCTAAAAAGATACCCCAGATTAAACTCTTGACATAATGGTTGGCAAAGTTTATACACAGTGCCAAAGCTTTTCTTCCATTTTTATAAAATCGTTACCATATATGCCATTTGTAGACAATTTTAATTTTATTTTTCAGTTACTAAAAAACTATTATAAGTGGAGAGCAGAATGTCCAGAAATAAGTGCAGATCTACACCCTAGAAGTATTATTGGCCTCCTAAAGGCTGGCTACCATGGAGTCCTGAGATCCAGGGATCCCACTGGCAGCAAAGTTCTTATTTACAGAATCGGTAAGTCATACACAACTCTTTTTTTTCCTCCTCTCCTCCAGTTCAGTTGTGTTCCCTCCCCTCTCCTCTTCCCTCTTTCTTCCATTTCTTCCTTGAATACCATATAGAAAGCTTCATTGCATTCATCTTTAGGAATTTGGGCTTTAATTTAAAATTTTAGGTTTTAACTTAGGTTTAATTTAGGTCTTAATGTCCCCCAAATATAATAACACTTTGGCAGTTGTGAGAAAATTAACAGATACAAGTGAAAATCCTAGTTCTATTCTTTCACGCAGTCAACTGTACAAGATAAGAAGAAAGGAAAATAGTGAAGATAAATAGTATGAGAATATTTTTAAAAATCATAGAAAAGTGTTTCAAAAATGCTTAGTAGGAATTGCAAATAAGAATTCTGAACTATTGGCTGGGTATGGTGGCACACACCTGTAATCCCAGCTGAGGTCAGGAGTTCGAGACCAACCTGGCCAACATGGTGAAACCCTGCCTCTACTAAAAGTACGAAAATTAGCTGGGTGTGGTGGTGCATGCCTGTAATCCCAGCTACTCGGGAGGCCGAGGCAGGAGGATTGCATGAACCTGGGAGGCAGAGGTTGCAGTGAGTCAAGATTGCGCCATTGCACTCCAGCCTGGGCAAAAGAACAAGAGTCCGTCTCAAAAAAACAAACAAACAAACAAAAAACAACCAGAATTCTGGGCTATAATGTAAACTCCATGAGATTGTGGATTTCATCTGTTCTGTTTGCTGGTGTATCCCAAGCACTGAAAACATGGTCTGGTACTTGGTAGGTAGTCACTAAATATTTGTGGAATGAGTGAGTGAATGACTAGTTCGAAAATGCCCCAGGCCAAGGAGGCATTTTTTGCCCAAGAGGCTCATTCTCTTGGGTGGAGGAGGGTGCAAAGGAAAGGCAACTCCTTTGGGAGCTGTTGCAGACACGGTATTCCATTAACTCCTGTTTATTCTCATTGCATCCCCTTTTTTTCTATTAGGTGTTGCTGGTGTTTCTTGTAGGTTGGTGTCTTAGTGTATTCAGGCCACTATAACAAAATGCCATAGACTGGGTGACTTATAAAAACAGAATTTTATTTCTCACAGTTCTGGAGGCTGGGAAATCCAAGATCAAGGCACTGGCAGATTTGGTGTTTGGTGAGGGCCTGCTACCTGGTTCCTAGGTGACATCTCTCACTTTAACCTCACATGTTGGAAGGGAAAAGGCATCTCTCTTGGGACTCATAAGGGCACTAATCCCATTCATGAGGGTTCCATCCTCATGACCTCATCATCTTGCAAATGGCCCACCTCTTACTACCATCACTTTGGGAGTTAGAATTTCAGCATATGACTGTTGAGGGGACGCAAACATTCAGACCATAGCAGTTGGTGACCTATAACTTCTGTCCTCCCTCAGATCTGCATGTGATTAAAAATGGCAGGCACAGGAGAAGGACTCACACTATTCCCAGAATTTCTCATGGCCCAGTTGAAGGACAAAGATAAACCAACATGTCATGACCAGAATTTTTGAATTATAATTTTACAGAAACATCTGTATCTTTAAAGATTTAAAATATTTAAATATTTGCATTTCTTGCCTGCTTATAGATAAAATACCTGCCTGTAACTCAACTGCTTGCCATACTGCAAGAAGTTACTATATTTAATTTTTGAAAGGATATTGGAAGATCTAGTAAAATGATTTGGGGCTGTTTTTTTTTTCATTTTTTTTTTGCCTTAGCTTAAGTGTCAAATAAAATTGAGTTAATCATGAAATCCCATCTATAAAACAGACATCATGGTATTTCTGTTCTTTCATTGCTGCACCAGTGTCAGAGAAAATTGAATGAGCTCATAGCAATGAAGTTCCTTGAGCTTCTTAGGGGTAGTCTTGCCAGATCTAACAAAGTACCTATGTTATATTTAGGAAATAAACCTATATGTTATAAAAATAAAGGATGCCCACTTACCTTTGAATTTCAGATAAACAACAAATAGTTTTTTTTTAAGTATGTATGGAGCATCCTTATGTTAAAAATTATATACTGGTTATCTGATATTCAACTTTAATTGAGTGTTGTATATTTTTACCTGGCAACTCTACTCAGGGGTCCAAGAAACATAAAACTGAAACCTGCAGCTAATTATTTTTGTAAATGTCTTGGCTCTGCATTGCTTGGCTAGATTTTATTGTTTCTAGTTTGTTCATAATTCATAAACTGACTGAGGCAGGTGAAGAAGTAAAAGTGACACCTTGATAGTGAGAAAGCAGATGTGCAGTTTTGATCATAAATACCTTAACACTCAACCAGTAGGGGTATTTTTCTGGGCCTCGTGTAGCACATTAATTTAGAAGTATATTGTTTAACTCAAGAGATTTGAAAATCAAGAAAACATGTAATTTAGTGATGGTCAGAACTGGAAGGTATGTTGCAAATCTCCTGTATGTTCTGTTATTCTAGGATGAAAGGGAGAAACTCAGAAAGTTTTATGAGTAAAATGAAAACTTTTCTAAATTTAATTGAATTAATGGGAGGAGCTAAAGAAGGAAATCTGTGGTGGAAATTTTCGGTAGAACTTTAGCATAACCACCTCCTCTAGATACCATCTCTGTGCAGTACAAGCAATGAGAAAATGCACACGGCCCTTTCCTCCATGTGAGCTGGGCAACCCAAGGTGAAGCTAAGTTTTGACCTTTATCAGGCAGCATGCTGGAGGATATAATTTTATGTCTTTTGAGATCCCATAGTATACTACAGCAGCAAAAGTAAAATTTAACATTGAGTGTGAAGTTTTGACTGTGGTTTAGTTCTTGTGAATACAGGTTCTGGAGCATGTGACCTGGATTGGAATCTCAGCTCTGCTACATTCTAGCTGTGTGAAACACTATGTAGCTGTAACTGCATTTTCTCATCTGTAAAATGGGCACATTGAAAAGCTGTCACATAGGGTTGCTGTAAGCATTAAATCAATCTAACAGTCTGTCTATCTAAAATATAACAAGAGCATTACCTGGTACATAAAAGCACTCAGTACATGTTAAGTAGATACTGGAGAAGGAATTCAAAATATAAGGTATATTTTTCTTTTGCCTCAATGGAGCTTAAATTCTAGCCGGCACTGTACCATAGAACTTTCTATGATGATGAAACTGTTCTACAATAGCCACTATTCTCATGTGGCTATTGAGCACTTGAAATGTGACTACTGCATCTAAGAAACAGATTTTTTTTTTTTTTTCTAAGCTAGGGTCTTACTCTGCCATCTGGGCTAGAGTGCAGTGGCACAATCATAGCTCACTGCAGTCTTGAACTCCTGGGCTCAAGTGATCCTCCGGCTTCGGCTTTTGGAGTAGCTGGGACTAGTGGCATGTGCTACCACACCCAGCCAGTTTTTTTATTTTTATTTTTTAGAGATGCATTCTCACTATGTTGCCCAGGATGGTCTCACTCCTGGCCTCAAGCAATCCTCCCCCATCAGACCCACAAAGTGCTGGGATTCTAGGCATGAACCACTGCACCCAGTGAAACTAAATTTTTAATTTAAATTTGAATGGCCACACATGGCTAATGGCTACCATATTAGCCAGTGTAGGTCAAACAATTATGTTGGTTGGCTCAGAACTTAGGACATAAACTATTTTTTTGATTGGCAAACTTCATTTCTTCTGCTTTTTAAAAAAATCATTATAACATTCAGCCAATGTCTGAAGTTAGTATAGTATTTTTGATCTGGGTTATCCATGGGTTGATTATTCAAATTCTTATGAGAAATCTGAGGCTTGTTTTTTTGTTTTGTTTTGTTTTTTTGAGACAGAGTCTTGTTCTGTTGCCCAGGCTGGAGAGCAGTGGGCCATCTCGACTCACTGCAACCTCTGCCTCCTAAGTTCAAGCAATTCTCCTGCCTCAGCTTCCCAAGTAGCTGGGACTACAGGCGTGCGCCACTATGACCAGCTAATTTTTGTATTTTTAGTAGAGATGAAGTTTCACCATGTTGGCCAGGCTGGTCTTGAACTCCTGGCCTCAAGTGATCTGTCCACCTTGGCCTCCCAAAGTGCTGGGATCACAGGTGTGAGCCACCATGCCCGGCCAGAAATCTGAGGCTTTTAAAAAACACTAACACACCTCCTAAAGGATCCATTAATATGACACAAAATAAAAATTTTTAAAAAATAGCAATCCCATTGTGCCTTCTTAGGAATGTTTCTGTTTATTCTTTCTTTTTCTAGATCTTCAACCTTTCTCTTGCTACTACATGCTACCAGTTAACATTAACTCAGTTAAGGGCCAGCCACCAAAAACAAAACAAAAACTCCTCATTCGTTCCACAAAACTCTCCCTCCTTCATTACATCCATCTCCCCTCTCTTTGTTAGTGATGTCCACCATCCACATTTTCTCACAGTTCCTCCTCAGCCCACCCTAGTTTGATTTCACTCCCATCCCTGCTGAAATGAAGGTAACCAACCATTATTGACTTTCTTTTCACCACATCTAATGGACATGTTTAGTCCTATTTCACTTAACTTCTCAACACAGTGAATCACTTCCTCTTTCTTGAAAAATCCTCTTCCCTTGGCTTCTCTGATGCCATGTTCTCTTGGTGTTTTCCTCTGACATCACTGGCTGCTCCTCCTTAATCTCTTTTTTGGCATTTCCTCTTCTACTCATCCTTTAAACTCTGAATTTTTTGAGGACATTGGCCTCAACCTTTTCTTTTTATGCTACTTTATCTCTCTGCTTTGATAGAGAAAAACATAGCTCTGAGACAATCCCTGTTGTGGATCGTCATGTAGGCACAAACAGCCCCCAGATTTGTATCTTCACTCCCATCTTTTCCTTGAGGATCCAGACCCACACAACTAGCTCCTATTCCAGCTGCACCCAGTTGGATGTCTCACAGTCACCATTTTAACATGTCCATACTTATGATCTTTTCCACCCAAACAGGTCTCTTATCTCAATAAATGGTACTGCATGTGCACCGTGGAGTACTACACAGCCATAAAACGAATGACATTATGTCCTTTGCAGCAACATGGATGCAGCTGGAGGCCATTATCTTAAGTGAATTAAAACAGGAACAGAAAACCAAATACCACATGTTCTCACTTATAAGTAGGAGCTAAACATTGGGTATTTATGACATAAAGATGGGAACAGTAGACGCTGGAGACTACAAGAGAGGAGAGGGAGGGAGGGGAGCAAGGGTCGAAAAACTAACTATTGGGTACTGTGCTCACATACCTGGGTGACAAGATCATTTATACCTGAAACCTCAACATCATGCAGTATACCAAGGTAACAAACCTGTGCATGCACCCCCTGAATCTAAAATAAAAGTTGAAAATAAATAAATAAATGGTGCCACCATTCTATCCAGTTCCCTATGCCAGAACTTTTTTTTTTTTGAAAATTTACTATTGCTTAGTTATGATTTTTTTTCTTTTTCGTTCATCCTGTTAGGCACTTCAGTCTGAAGACTTACATGTTTTTTTTCGGCTTTGGAGAACTTTTCTCTGTTGCTATGATTCCTCTCTCCTCTGTTTTCTGTTACTGCCTTCTAGAACTTTTATTAGTTGGATGTTGAAACTCCTGGATCCAGCTGCATGTGTTTCTTACCTTTCTATTCAAACATGTCAACTCTTGGCTCTTTTGTGCCAAATTTGAGAGAATTCTTCAACTTGATCTTCCAAACCATTTTTCCTCGATTGGCTCTGTCTTTTCCAGCATTTATCTCATCAATGAATGTTTTTTAAAAAACTTATCTTTTTATTTCTAAGATCTCAATGGAGTCTTTTTAATAATAGCCTGTTCTTATAATAATAGCTTACAGTGTTCTCCCCGCCCCCTGCTGAAACTATTATGCTTCTTTAAAAAAATTCTTTAAATTTTTTTTTTTTGATGTCTGGGATTCTGCATTTCTTTTTTTTTTTTCATTTATTTATTTATTTATTATTATTATACTTTAGGTTTTAGGGTACATGCGTGCAATGTGCAGGTTAGTTACATATGTATGCATGTGCCATGCTAGTGCACTGCACCCACTAACTCGTCATCTAGCATTAGGTATATCTCCCAATGCTATCCCTCCCCCCTCCCCCCACCCCACAACAGTCCCCAGAGTGTGATGTTCCCCTTCCTGTGTCCATGTGTTCTCATTGTTCAATTCCCACCTATGAGTGAGAATATGTGGTGTTTGGTTTTTTGTTCTTGCGATAGTTTACTGAGAATGATGATTTCCAATTTCATCCATATCCCTACAAAGGACATGAACTCATCATTTTTTATGGCTGCATAGTATTCCATGGTGTATATGTGCACATTTTCTTAATCCACATGAACAGACATTTCTCAAAAGAAGACATTTATGCAGCCAAAAAACACATGAAAAAATGCTCACCATCACTGGCCATCAGAGAAATAAATTTTTTTTACAAACTGGTTCTTGCTATGTTGCTCTGATTGGACTTGAACTCCTGGGCTTCAGTGTCCCCCCCTCCCCCCACCTCAGCCACCCGAGTAGCTGGAAATACAGGCACCTACCACTGCACCTGCGCCTGGCTTCTATTATGTTTTTTAGTGTCTCCTGCTTTCTTACTTTCTCGAGTTGATGCCTTTGTCTATTGAGTTTGGTTTGCCTCTCTCTGTGTGTGTATGGATGTGTTTAATATTCTAATTTTTAAGGAATAGATGTCTTTTAAAAAAGATTATCTGCTTGCCCATCCATTACTGTCATTTCTGCATGGTGTGGCCTGTCCCAGGGGTGGTGGGAAGGGATGAGATAAGTGAAAAAGAATCTCAGTAACTCCTCTCTTAGCACAGGTACTCCCTGTTTCTCTTTGGTGTGAGCAGCTACCTAAGTGCTTCCGTGGCTCTTCTTTCCCAAGCCCTCACTTCCTGCTCTAGCCTACAGGGACATGACTCTGCTATGTGCTACCTACCACTGGAAGGCTGTCAGAGGATCAACTTGCCTGTCTGTTCCTCATGCATTTCTCTTAGCAACCTCTTTAGTTAGGGGCCCTAATTGCTCTTATAATCCAGGCCCTTGCTTTTCCATTTCCAACATCTCTGAGCTTGGAGCATACACAATTGCATTCCCATCTTTATGTGAGGTTGTGACTTCATCTTGCAGTCAAATTCAGCCTGTGTCCATTCCTTTTTCCCTCATACTCTTTAAAAGCCATTCTTTGCTAGAATTGGGGAGGAAGGGAGAAGCAGGCACATGTTCTTGGACCCCAGTTGGATTTATTAATCAATTCTTGATCTTTGTAGATGTTTTCATTTCAACGGATCTTTTAAGCCTAAAATGAATTAGTCTCCCTTTGGAAATCTTTCTGATTTTTTACACAATGCTAAGATATGATATGCTTTATTTTTTTAGCACACTGGGACCCCAAAGTTTTTACAGCTTATGACGTATTTCGAGTAAGTCTAATCACATCCGAGCTTATTGTACAGGAGGTAGAAACTCAGCGGAATGGAATCAAGGCTATCTTTGATCTGGAAGGTTGGCAGTTTTCTCATGCTTTTCAAATCACTCCATCCGTAGCCAAGAAGATTGCTGCTGTACTTACGGTAAATGTGTATTTTAACTGTCAGGCATAATACTTCCAAATTATAGTTTTAAATTTTGTTATATGTTAGACAAAGAGAAGCAAAAGTACATTTATTAGAAATTTAAATACAATTTTGGAAATGATGTGTAGAATTCAATAATGCTAAGAGGAAGTAAAATGTTATTAGTTTATAAAAGAAAAAATGTTGCAACAAACTGCAAAAATATGTTCAAATTAGTAACGAGAGGATTTATGCATCTTAATATGCGGTGACTTTATCTTTTTGTCATTAAATTTTTTTTCCTAAATTAAAAATTGATTAAAAAATATAACAATGGCACAATAAAATGTCACATAAGTCTTGGTAGGTGTATATTGATATCTTTTTTTTCCAAAAGGTTTTTAAAGTGGTCATCATCTTTGACTCAGTAATTCTATTTCTGGGAAACTAGCTAAGGAATAATCTTTAATATATTAAAGATTGCATATAATAATAATAGCTTACTATGTGCCAGGTATTTTGCTAAGTGTTTCAAATGCATTATCTTTTAATGTCCACACTGAGCCTATGACATATGACTATTGTATTTTCCCACTTTACAATTAATAAACTATATCCGAGAAGTGACATAGCGATGCCCAGGCACACACAGTTTGCCAGTAGTGAGGTGAGAATTCCAGCCCAGGTCACCTGAATGTAAAAGTTGTTCTTATAACCACCACTTCTCCTATACATAAAGACAGTTACTGCAGCATCAATTTCAGTAAAGAAATAAAATAAATAGTTTATTAGTCCAGAAAATAGAAACATGGTTACTTAAAAAATGGTACATTCATTTGATGGATTCTTGCAACAATAATAAAACATGATATTTGCAAAAGCTGTATTATATCAGTGGAACACAACGGGATGAAAATTATTTAGACAGCATATTAGCAATTATATTTAAAAGAAAATTATGCATAGAAGGGATTTGGAAGGACAATCCCCAAATTAATAATACATCTCTGAAAGCGATGCATGGAAAAAATAAAAGAACTTCACATAAAATAACCTTGGAATGAAAGGTCTCTGTATTAATAATACAACTTGTAGGTAGGAAAACCATCCTTTTCCTTCAACTCTTAACTTTTTAAACTTTCTAAATAAGCCTATATTACTTTGATGCTAAAGACATATACCAATGTCAAAGTTTAAAAGTGTGTGTTTATTGTGCTAGTCTTTCAATATTTGTGATTTTTTTTCTCAAAATAAACATTTTTGGGGAAAAAGTTAAATATAAATTTCCAAATGACTCATTGGTTCGTTAAAATACATCTATATGTGATGGGAAAGGAATTTTCTGGTGAAAGTGTGCAGATATTTCGTAAAATACTTTGCCAAATCTATAAAGAGAAACCTTTTTAGAGATCTTTACTTAATCTAGTGACAGTGAACTGTAAGCCAGGCTTTTGTGCTGATGGAATAAATAATTTTGAAGATAAAATCATACACTTTAGATATTTCCGTAAGTTTAGCAAGTGTTCAAAGAAGAAACTTGACATTCGGTATCAGATTGTAATACTTACGTTATTAAGATTTTTTTATTTTCAAAAGGATTCATTTCCATTGAAAGTTCGTGGCATCCATTTGATAAATGAACCAGTAATTTTCCATGCTGTTTTTTCCATGATCAAACCATTCCTGACTGAAAAAATTAAGGAACGGGTGAGTAAAACATATTCAAGTCTGTGTTCCTCTACACCAAACATTCCAACCCTTTTTAATTTAAGGATTGCTTTATCATCTTTCCTTGTACCTGCCCATCTATATCATTAGCCCAATATTTTGAATATTTATCTAACAAGCCAACTAAAAAAAAGTAAATTCAAATTTACTTTTAATTTATAAAAATCAAGTATATTGGTTGTAAGACTGTGGGGTAACTGGGCTTTTCATACACTGGTGGTTGGAATGCTTAACGGTATATTCCTATAGAGGGCAGTGTGGCAAAGACATCAAAATCACTGTCTTGAATTACCTATACGTAAACAAAATTACATATGCTAGAGGAGCCACAGCAGCAGAAGACTGAAAACCAGCAAGTGTTCACCATTAGGGCATTGGTTAAATAAACATCTACACAACAGAAAACAACGAGATTGCAGGAAGTTTTGTAAACTGAAATAAACAAAATGTGGAATAGTGTTTATGGCATGCTACCTTTTGTATACAAAGGGGAGAAATAAGAATATATTTCATAAATTTACATTAAAAGGATATACAAAAAATAATATAAGTGGATATCTATAGGGAACAAGAGAAGAGGTGTGAACTACAGTAGATGAGAATAGGTTTGGGAGCAAGATCTCTCACTGTGTATCTTTTATCTTGTTTTGATTTGTAACCATGTGAATTTATTATTAATGCAAATAAAAATAAATTTTTCTTAAACAGTGAAGCCTAATTAACAGTTTCAGTGTAACTGAGAACCACAATAACTGAGGTATATGACTTAATGTCATGCTAGTTAGAGCAAAGATACTGGATTTTTTTCTTCTTTACCTAGCCTATGGAGCCTTATCTCAGAAAAAGCATCTCATATCTCTTAGACTTTTTGAAAGGTTGAAAATAGAGTCTGCGTTCTCAAGAATGGCAACCATTCTAAATTAATCTGTAAAGAAGGATTTTTAGAGCATCTATTTAGACAAACATTGGCATCATCTAATGCCTTGAACACAAAACAATTTGTAAAGGCTTTAACAGTTTAAATCTAAAAAATTACTGAAATGTCAGCAGTGATAATATAAACTGTAATAGCACATTTGGAATTTTAGAAATGATGTTCTTTCATATTAAGAAAATATAACATCTTATACCTGGTCAGAAAGTTATGATCCTAGAGCTTCTTTAGAAGTTATCCAGTGGATACTTCTGTTTGTCTTCAAGAACCACCCTTAAATTGCCTGCTTTAGCAAAAATGGCCACTTTCAGCTGCTTTTCATTCTAGTATTTTTATACAAATCAATTTTGTTTGTTCGTTTTTTTCTCTCTTCAGTGTAACTTGATAATAGCTGGCTTCCCTCTGTTTAATTCTTAGAGATCTAAAAATAACTATTTCTATTTTGAGTAATATTTTAGATAAAAACAGAAACAAGAATAAACTGAACCTAAGAAATAGGAGAATATGGAGAAAAAAGAAGCAAAAGTAAAAAGTTGAGAAATTAGGAGAAGGATGTCAGTGAAAGTTAGTTGAGGGGAAACAGACTTGCCAAAATAGGGAGAAAAAAACTCTGATCCAGCCACTTTTTTCCTTTTCAACTTTTTGGCAATGCCCCATACATTTTCTTATTTTGCCCCTTCCTGAGGAGATAGAATTTTTTCTCAATTACCTGATAATATTTTACATATTTCAGAAAAAATTAAAGATTGGCTTTGTGAGTTTGCTAAGTGAGTATAGGAAACTCATTTCATCCATCAAACCTCATATCCCAGCACATAATAGGTGCTTATTAAATGATTGTTGAATACATAGAGGAACATTTTGCCCTAGAAAGTGAAAAAAGGTTATTTATTTATTTTAGCAGGTATGCTTTTGGTTCTAGTTTCTACGGCTTTCTCTTAACTTCAGGGCATTCTATGATCAATTTTTATAGTTTAAAATATTTGAAAAGTTAAGGTTCTCAACTATCATAATTGTTTTTTAATACTTTTTAAAAATTTTTGACTTTTTTATTCTTTTTATTCTTTTTTTTTTTTTTTTTAGACAGGGTCTCACTTTGTGCAGTGGCACGATCTTTGCTCACTGCAACCTCCACCTCCTGGGCTCAAGCAATCCTCCTGCCTCAGCCCACCAAGTATCTGGGACTACAGTCCTGCACCACCACGCCCAGCTAATTTTTGTATTTTTTTTTGTACCAGCCATATTGCCCAGGCTGGTGTTGAACTTCTGAGCTCAAGCAATCCACCTGCCTTGGCCTCTCAAAGTGTTGGGATTACAGGTGTGAGCCACTGCACCCGGCTGTCTCTTAACTTTATACTAACTAACAGTATCCATGGACTGTACCATATAAATTGTTTCTCATAGACTTAATTGTGTGCTCAGATATATGCTTCTACTTAATATGAATTAGTACCAGCTAGTACATTTTTATCGTGTATGGAATAGTCCCAAGGTATTAGTTTGGTAAGAATCACTTGCACATAAGGGAATAGAATTTATAAAATAACTTTATTTAATCTTTAAAAATTTACTTATGAAAGAGGAAAATAACTTTTTATAAATTTTATGCAGTTATAAGAATGCAAATCCAAGAAACAGTAAGATTATTAGATCCACAATAATACAACCTAAACATAAGTAAAATTATTAGATTCATAACCAGAGGAATAAAGGATGTGGTATCTATTTATACACTCCTATTTTAGAAGTTATTAGAATACCCTGTTTTATGAGGTTGATTTTCCACTGGAAATGCATCTAATGTGGATTCCTTCTAAAATGTTTTGGCTATTTCAGATTCATATGCATGGGAACAACTACAAACAAAGCTTGCTTCAGCATTTCCCAGACATTCTTCCTCTGGAATATGGTGGTGAAGAATTCTCCATGGAGGACATTTGTCAGGAATGGACAAATTTTATAATGAAGTCTGAAGATTATCTCAGCAGCATTTCTGAGAGCATTCAATGAGAAGTTATTTCATGTGAATGGCTTCCTAACTAAAAATACATGAGTGATATCCGACCTGGTTAAATGAATGAAAGAAAAGGAGCAAATCTTTTAAACTAATGCTTGTCTGAACTTTAAAAATGTAGAAATCTTCTGACATGAGCAACACAGGTGTTTGGAAAGATTTTTTACTTTTTAAATGCTTTTTTCTCTACTTTTGAAGTAATTAAATGTCAGTACATTTTAAGAGCATAAAAATTGGCGATTTTGTACTTGAAGAGAACCTGAAAGTTATTGCTAAAGTAGCTGCTCATGTGCATCTTTGTATGTTTCTAGAAAGTTGTATTTTAAACAAGTTCTCTGATTAAATTGGTTTAGAAAAAAATTTAGAAATATTCCACTTAAAAATATTAGCACAAGTCAGCTGATGATAAAAAAATTAACACTTATTTTAAGTGGATGTCAGATTAAATTATAATTCATTATAATTAAAATCTGAATAGAGTTTTATAGTTATTCCTGTGGGCCAGCAAGACCCGTCTCAGGGAAATTTTATTTTAGTATATTAACACGATAGAAACTTTTTTTTTTTTTTCAGACAAAGTCTTGCTCTGTTGCCCAGGCTGGAGTGCAGTGGTGCGATCTCAGCTCACTGCAACCTCTGCTAGGATTACATGTGCACACCACCACTCCTGGCTAAGTTTTGTATTTTATATAGAGATGAGGTTTCGCCACGTTGGCCAAGCTGGTCTCAAACTCCTGAATGCAAGTAATTTGCCTGCTTCGGCCTCCCAAAGTACTGGATTACAGTCGTGAGCCATCACGCCTGGCCATGATAGAAACTTTCAGCTGAGGAGTCTATATGCCATACTACTCTATGTGGCATCTTTAGGTCTCTGTGAAACCATGTTGACGTAATTGATTAACAAAAATAATTTAGAAAATACGTCAGGCACAGTTGATGGCTTCTCAATATCTGTTTTGCATTTTTAAACAAATCAAGAATGTAATTTTAATTTTGCTTATGGTTATTCTTATGACTACACAGAAAGGGATGGAATCATACTTACTTGTCTTTTACATGGACTGTTTTTAGTTAACAATAACATAACTACACAAAGGAAAGGAAATGTTTACATTTTAAAAAATTACTGTCAATTACATCTGGTATTTTTCAGATTATGCATAAAATAATATGAGTTTGACTATTGTATCAGAATATTTTAATCAAATCCTGCAATTTATATTAACTTAAAAAAACACCTGGTAAAGGCTGGGTGTGGCAGCTCACACCTGTAATCCCAGGACTTTGGGAGGACCAGGCAGGATGGATGATTGCTTGAGCGCAGGAGTTCTAGACCAGCCTAGGCAACACAGGGAGACCCTGTCTCTATTTCAAAAATAAATAAATAGGCCCCGGTGTGTGATGTTCGCCTTCCTGTGTCCATGTGTTCTCAAAAAATATTAAAACATAAAAATAAAAATAAAAATAAATAAATAACCGGTAAAGATGTACTGTTTCTACTGCAGTTTATAATATTTCATTTATTAAGAAAGATATCATCTCAGCTTTCATATTCAACATAGCTCTCAATTTATGACATAATTTTTATACTTAGTATTTTATAATTTCTTAATTTTGTTATAAACTTGAAAATGTAGAATATGGAGTCCAAAATCTGTTGAACATTTGTTCAGCTAGTTAGGTTTCAACATTAATCATATACATTAATAGTATCTTTATGTAAGGATATGTGAAGGGTGTTTTTCTTTATAAGAAAATTAGTTTAATCAGGTGAGCTGATACTTATGATTATACATATATCTATGATAAAATTGAAAGTAATTGTGGTTGTTCTTTAGAGAACGTGTTTTGATTTTGACTTAGTATTGGGAAGCTAACAACATTATAATTTTTATTAAAAAACTAGACCCTGCCTGTTTTCTAAAAAACACTTTAAAGTGTTTTAAAATAAAAGCATACTATTTAAAATTGTATAATTAAAAATAATAAAAGAACAAAATCACTTAAAAAGAATAAACAATGTCAATAACAAAAAACCTCTGGCTTACCCAACTTTTGTTTCTAGAAGATTTATATCACCAGTTCCACTTCATTTATTTTTGGTTATTTCAAACACTTTCTTATGACTTGGTGGAGGAGTCATTAGTTTAGTACCCAAATAAAGGATAACATTTTAAAATGTCCTTTAAATTAGATTTTTTGGTGATAGGTTCAATATTAAATAGAATTAAGATAAGTCAGTTAATCTAGGCATATTTTATGATGGAACTTTGAGATGTTTATAAATGAAGCAATTCACTGAAGAACATTAAAAGAAAATTGAAATGAATGGTCAAACTAATAAAGTGTCAAAGCAAATAATTATCTAATTGTCTATATTACTTTAGTGATTATACCAGAAGTGCCTTTTAAAAGGTTAACTGTATTATGTGCTCATTGTGTTACTCAACTGCACGTAATTTATTTGTTTTAATATTGGTTGAAAGAAAATAAACATCTTTCACATAAACCATAGTGTACAAATTATTTTTTAATTTTAAAATATAAACATGAGGCATTCTTTTTCAAAAACTGCTTTTCCTTACAGAAAAAAAAATCTTGGCACATCTATTTATCCATTATTCCAGTGTCGGTTTTTTCTTCATAAGTTTAATTACAGGCTGGTATTCCAGCTACTTAGTTCAACACCATATTTCTCTAATGTCTTTTGCTATACATAAAGGGGACCACAAACTAATTACTAAGCCATGGATAGTCAAGAAGTTAAAAGTTTTAAGCAAAAAATGCCACAGTTTGCCACTTAATCAGATAATTTTATTTTCTTTAATAGACTTCGTTTTTTAGAGCGGTTTTTGGTTCTCAGCAAAATTGAGCATGAAGTACAAGATAGAGCCATTTAATTTCGAAACAATATGCTATTAGCCTAGGATCATGATTTCATTTGTCAAACTAGATTTTTCTTACAGAAATAGCACTGAAGTCCTATTACAAATATCTTTATCTTTGCCAATCACCTAAATTAAGACTGTAGATCATAAAACAGGTTAGACATATAACCAAGAACTCCAGCCAATTAGTCAGATGATATTGTCTGAAACACTCTTTACTGGCCTCATATATTGAATTTTGCCATACCTAGATGCTGTGGAGGAACTAGAAATGAGAGCAATAAAATTAGGATTGGCAGCGGTACAACCCTACGACTTTTCTAGTTAGCAAGGACATACACCATCCTCCTCCCACACCCATACCTAGCACTCAACTGACCTCTTCTCTTTCTGAGGCAATCATATTAATCTGTTAAATATCTACTTTTGATAACACTGTAGACTGAATTAAGCACTACAGTGACTAGGAAAATTAATCATATGCTACCTAGGAGAGGGAAAAATATATTCCAAATAGCTAGCTAAAGTGCAGTATATTGAAAGGGCCATTAAAGTGATTCCAATAAAATGTTTTGAGAGTTTAACAGAAGGAAAGATAATTTCCACTTGGGGTATTGAGGATGTGTTCTTAAAGGAGGTATTATTTGAAGCAAAGCCTTTAAGGTAGCAATGAAAACTGAGGAGAAGACGGATACCTAAAGAAAATAAATTGTGTGAGCAAAGACTTAGAGATCAGAAGGGGTAAGGCATGTCTGAGAAATAGTAAATAGCCCTATATTTTTATGGCATGAGTTGTAATGTCTACGTTTTCATTTCTGAGTTTATTTGGGTTTTCTCTTTCGTTCTTAGTCTAGCTAATGTTTTGTCACTTTTGTTTATCTTTTCAAAAAACCAACTTCTTGTTTTATTGATCTTTTGTATTTTTTTGTTCTCTATTTCATTTATTTCTGCTCTGATTTTTATTATTTCTTTCTTTCTACTAATTTTAAGTTTTATTTGTTATTGCTTTTCTAGTTCCTTGAGGTGCATCATTGGGTTATTTATTTGAGATTTAAAGGGAGAGATAGACCCCAATATAATAATAGCTGGGGACTTCAACACTTTACTCATAGCATCAGACTGATCATCTAGACAAAAAATCAACAAAGAAACGTTGGATTTAAGTTGCACTTTAGAGCAAATGGTCTTAATAGACATATACAGAACATGTCATTCAACAGCTGCAGAATGTATATTCTTCTCATCAGCATATGGAACATTTTCTAGGATAGACCATACGTTACGCCACAAAACAAGTCTGAACAATTTTTTTAAAATCATACTAAATCTCTTTTCAGACCACAATGGAATAAAACTAGAAATCAGTAACAAAAAAACCTTTGGAAACTGTACAAATACCTGGAAATTAAACAATATCCTCCTGAATGACCTATGGGTTAATGAAGAAATTAAGAAGGATATTTAAAAATTTCTTGAAACCAATGGAAATAGAAACATAACATACCACAATCTGTGAGATACAGCAAAGGTAGTACCAAGAGGGAAATTTATAAGCAGAAATGCCTACATCAAAAAAGCCCTCTGTTTTTGGAGGAAAGAGATGAGTACAGGAGAGTGGTTCATTTGCCTAGAAAGATCCATGTGAATCAAATTATAAGAGGCCTTGAACACCAGCTGAAGGGCACTAAGGTGTATGAATTATTTATGTGCCAGGGACCATATTAGATTTACATACATGGCATCATTTCATCTTTGCAAAAAAAAAAAAAAAAGGTTAAGTGGCATTAGACCCATTTGCACATCCTTTGCTCAGAATCACAGAGCTTTGTAAGGCAGAATCAGACTGAACTTGGCTGGCCTGGCTGTAAAGTCCACATACTCCACAACACCACCATGCTCCTGTTAGACCAGATTCTGCAGGCCATGAAGATCAGTGGCCATCAGATTCTATCAGTCTTACCCGGAAATGTCTGACACTGATCCATCTCTGAGGCTTATCATCTTTCATCCAATCTTCTGCAATAGCTTCCTCTTGGACTACAGGTTTTCATTGTTCCTCCCTTTACCCACCCTTTCCATGCTGCCTGACTTATCTTTCTGTAAGATTTCATTTCCTGATCTTCAAGGGAGCAGCACTGTAAGCAGGATAAACTGCTAATTGGCACCCACGGCCCTTCACACCCAGGCCCAACCTATTTTTTCATTCTCACATTGTAGGACTCCTGACTCCACCTATACTCCAGGCACACCAACATTTTCACCACTGTGATAATATCATCCCTTCCATATAAGACATATCAGAATTGGCAGAAAGGAGTGGAGGAATGAGGTGGAAGGGAGGTGAGGTATATTTTTGACTGTGAACCTTTGTTCTTTGTTTTCTCTGCTTGATGCCCTTATTCTGTCTGCTCATATAGAGATATAAGTCCTGCCCCCTTGTCCCCTCTGTGAAACATTCTCTAACCATCCCCAGTAAGAATTCTTTGCTCCCGCTTGTGTATTCTCCTGTTTGAACTTACAGGCAGTTACCTGCCTCTCTCCCTTCTAGAAAGTATTCTTAAATGCAAACACTGTCTTTTCCATCCTTGTATAACCAGTATCTAACTAGTGTCTAGCACAGGGTCAATACTCACAGGGCAGACTTGACATAGGCATATTTCTTGTTGCAAGGGTGGGTGACAGCCATCAGCAGGGGAAGCCACAGGTCATATGTAGTGCAATGAAGCCTTGCACTATGCTAAATAGAATATCATTTACTGAGAAGTTGGGCTGACCTCAGCAGCCTCCTCATAAGCTCTTAGACTTGACCTTATCCCTCTACTTTTTCCTTCTCATTCTAAATGTTAGCTGTCTTACAATAAGTTCTTACCCACTAGTCTTTATTTCCATCTCTAACTTCACTCCAATGTCTCTGTTTTAAATATCTTAACAAATTAGGTTTCATTTTTAATTGATTTTGAATTTCAATTATTTTAATCTCATATATATTCATACATATTATAGGCTAGTCCCTAAGGGGTTTTTCAGGAGCCATTGACCATTGTTAAATAAAAACCTGTTGCAATTTGGCTTTTATGTGTGGCTTTCTCTCCAGTCAACAAGAAAACATGTGCTGCTGCTGTGTTGAGCTCTTTTGGTGGGTTTCCCACAGCAAAGCTTTGCTGTGCACTATATCCCTCTCTTTCTCAGAGCATCATGCACTCGAGAAGATGTGGGGGTCTGAGATGGGAATGATCAGGCATAGCCCCACTTTGTACCTGGTTATCCTTCCCTACTGCTCAGTCTCATCCATTCATGACTCAGGCCAGCCTCATTTGAGGAACTTCAGTCCATCAGTCACCTCTGAAAGTGTCTTAGCCCCAATATTACCTGAATTCAGAAGGTAGATGACCCCTTCTCAGTTCAACGGTGATTGCCAACACTCAATATTTACTCCAAACCGTTGCCCACAAGGGACATAACATCATTAAACCCAACATAAAATTAACAGCCCTCAAGTGCCTAGGACATGATATCTCCCTTGAAGGACACACTTTATCTTCTAAAAGAATTAACATTGTCATCAATTTCCCTTTCCCTAAGGCCAAAAGACAACTCTGACTATTTCTAGAATACATTGGCTATTGCCAAAACTGGATCCCTAACTTTTCTGCTATTGCTCCTCCCTAACGCCCCTTAATTGGGCTTCTGAGTCTGCATTTCAGAGTCTCAAGTCCTCTCTATCCTCTTCCCTCACTGCTAGATGCCCCAATTACTCATCAACTTTTCCCTTTTTATACACAAAAGGGATGAAGACACTTTAGGTGTCCTCAACAAAATCACAGCTCTCTTCCTCACCACCAAAACTGCTGCAAGACTACAAAGAATACAACCTTAGGTTCACATTTCATAATTAAAGAAATACAAGCCTTCAAACAGAAATTCACTCCAAAAGGAAACATTAAATTGGAGGTCTTTCAAGAGCCCCTAGAAGCAGATGATGACATGAGGTAGACTGCTTTCCCAAGAACAACTGCATGATGCCATCAGGTGGCTGACTTCTACCCAAGACACCAGAACAAGATCCCCTATAAGTCCTATTTTTAAATCCCTCCATATTCTCCCTTTGTGTCCTTCTTATTGTCCTCATTATCCTTTTGCACTCATAAGTACAAAAGCTTTCTGAGACAGGTCTGCTCTTTTCCTTTTTGCCTTCCCTACCATTTCTTTCTTCTCTATTCCCCATTTACCTGCCTTCAGAAAGGATGCTCAAAACTTTTGGATGGCTTGTACTGAAGAGACTACTCAATCTTTAAATCTTTCTTAAAATCATTGCTTTTATGCATCCTTTTCTCTCTTGGATCAACCACCTGATATAGTTTGGATCTGTGTTCCCACCAAATCTCATGTTGGATTATAGTCCCCAGTGTTGGAGGTGGGACCCAGTAGGAGGTGGTTGGATCACGGGGGTGGACTTCTCGTGAATGGTTTAGCACCAACCCCTTTGGTGCTGTTCTTGTGATAGAGAGTGAATTCTCATTTTTGAGATCTGGTTTTTAAAAAATGTGCAGCATCTGTGCTCTCACTCTCTCTTGCTTCTGCTCCTGCCATGTGAGATGCTTCACTCCTTTTTTACCTTTCACCATGACTGGAAACTTCTTGAGGCCTCCCCAGAAGAAGAAGCCGCTGTGCTTCCTGTATAGCTTGCAGAACAGTGAGCCAATTAAACCTCTTTTCTTTATAAATTGCCCAGGCTCAGTTATTTCTTTATAGCAGTGCAATACTATACTTTGCACCATCTTCCCCCAAATTACTTTTCTCATTTTTAAAATCTCCACAGCTATTGATTTAGCTGTTTTCCTCTGCACAATGTTAGGAAATTGTTGCTATATTTTATATCAATCACACAAGCATCCAAATAGAATCTGAACCACTTTTTTAAAAAGTCATTTTTTATTTCTCTCACAATTTTACAGACAATAATGCTCTATGTTCTAGTTTCTGGCTTTACAGCATTTACTCTGTCAACTCTGATGACAGTGCTTATAACTATTAATCATTTTCCCACAGAAAATACAACATTGTATGAAATAAGTTTACCATGGGGAATTTCTATGGGGACACTAAAGATTTACATATGGAAAAGTACCAATCAAGATATTCCCCTTATAGCCATACCCTTTCCTCAACCTAGTATAGCAGAAGAGAATTGCTCCCACTTCACTTCGTTAGCCACAAAAGACAACTATTTCATTTATGGAAGAGGAAACTACTGGTATCTCCTAGAACACTGAACAGGCTCATGTTATCTAGCCAATCTTATCAACCTCTACCATATATTATCAGGGGAACCCACCCCCAATATTTCAATGTATGTTCTTTCTATTTTCCCTAAGTGTCGGCCAGTCTGAGAAATAAAGAGAAAGAGTACAAAGAAAGGAATTTTACAGCTGGGCCGCCGGGGATGACATCACACATCGGTAGGTCCATGATGCCCCCCTGAGCTGCAAAACCAGCAGGTTTTTATTAAGGACTTCAAAAGAGGAGGAGGTGTACGAACAGGGAGTAGGTCACAAAGATCATATGCTTCAAAGGGCAAATAAAGATCACAAGGCAAAGGGCAAAATCAAAAACTCCTGATAATGATCTATGTTCAGCTGTGCACCTATTGTCTTGATAAACATCTTAAACAACAGAAAACAGGGTTCAAGAGCAGAGAACTGGTCTGACCTCAAATTTACCAGGGTGGGGTTTCTTCCCGACACTAATAAGCCTGAGGGTACTGCAGGAGACCAGAGCGTATTTCAGTCCTTATCTCAACCACATAAGACAGATACTCCCAGAGTGGCCGTTTATAGACCTCCCCCCAGGAATGCATTCCTTCCCCAGGGTATTAATTATTAATATTCCTTGCTGGGAAAAGAATACAGCGATATCTTCCCTACTTGTACGTCCATTTATAGGTTCTTTGTAAGAAGAAAAATATGGCTCTATTCTGCCTGACCCCGCAGGCAGTCAGACCTTATGGTTGTCTTCCCTTGTTCCCTGAAAATCGCTGTTATTCTGTTCTTTGTCAAGGTGCACTGATTTCATATTGTTCAAACACACATTTTACAATCAGTTTGTACAATAGTGGTCCTGAGGTGACATACATTCTCACCTTACAAAGATAACAGGATTCTCACCTTACAAAGATAACAAAGATCTCACCTTACAAAGATAACAGAGATTAAAGTAAAGACAGGCATAAGAAATTATAAGAGTATTATTTGGGAACTGATAAATGTCAATGAAATCTTCACAATTTATGTTCAGAGATTGCAGTAAAGACAGGTGTAAGAAATTATAAAAGTATTAATTTTGGGAACTGATATGTGTCCATATTAAAATGAAATCTTCACAATTTATGTTCCTCTACCACGGCTCCAGGTGGTCCTTCCGTTCAGGGTCCCTTACTTCCTGCAACAATATATGTAGCTCAACTACTTTCTTAAACTATTTAAATTCCCCTCTGTCCCTTCTAATGTCCATCATTGGTCTTGATGGTGCACTAGTAACTGTGCCTCCTGAAAATGTAGAAGTTGGCACCAAAATATTACTGCATTCTTCCTTTCATTGCTAGATCTCAGATCTTCCTTGAAAAGGCAGCTGAGATAGTAAGAAATCTCCAGAACTTAAAGCTGCATTTGATCACATTTAAGCTACTTTTGTGCCTGGAGCAGCTGCAGTATGGGATACTCAGAGTGAAGAGAAACTCTCATATCTTCCATGCTCTAATATGGGAGATAACCATCACTGCAAACAACCAAATAAATAACTTCACTCTTTCCACCCCAGAATTTCAAAAGACTCAATACACAGAGCTCCATAACTGATTGGCACTCAATATGACCTTGGCATCTAGAGATGAGACATGCTTTGTTTGGAAGCAGATGCTGCACGATTGTTATCCAAAATGTCTCTGACCTCTACATCATAAACGAGAATATTCAGTTGCTAGTGAGGAAATGCATGCTGCTGCCACCACAGTTCTAACTCAATCAAAAAAGGACCTCGTCACATCAATTTCCTGGAATTCACTAGATTGGATGCTTCCTGGCCTCAAGTCTTGGTTTTACTCCTTAACACACCTCTCATGGTTATTTTTCTGCTTTTGCTTATAAGTATCTCCTGATTAAAGGTCTTGTCTCCAGAAACCTTCTCAGTTCCAGATCACCATCAGAGTATAATACAGGCGTACCTCAGAGATATTGTGGGTTTGGTTCCAGACCACCTCGATAAAGCAAATATTGCAATAAAGCAAGTCATAATTTTTCTTTTTGGTTTCCCAGTACATATGAAAGATTTGTTTATAGTTTACTATGTGTTTTCTTTATATTTACTATGTGTTTTATTTATATTTTATATTTACTATATATTTTATTATGTGTGCAATAGCATTGGGTCTAAAAAAAAACCCAATGTACACACCTTAAAAATACTTTAAGGTGGCTCATGCCTGTAATCCCAGCACTTTGGGAGGCCGAAGTGGGTGGATCACGAGGTCAGGAGATCAAGACCATCCTGGCTAATGTGGTGAAACCCTGTCTCTACTAAAAATACAAAAAATTAGCCAGGCATCGTGGTGGGCACCTGTAGTCCCAGCTACTCGGGAGGCTGAGGCAGGAGAATGGCATGAACCCGGGAGGCAGAGCTTGAAGTGAGCCAAGATTGCTCCACTGCACTCCAGCCTGGTTGACAGAGTGAGAATCTGTCTCAAAAAAAAAAAAAAAAAAAAAAACTTTATTGCTAAAAAATGCTAATGGTCATCTGAGACTTCAACAAATTGTATCTTTTTGCTGGTGGAGGGTCTTGCCTCAGTATTGATGGCTGCTGACTTCATCAGAGTGGTGGTTGCTAAAGGTTGGGGTGGCTGTGGCAATTTCTCAAAATACAGTAACAATGAAGTTGGCTGCATCAATTGACTCTTTCACAAAAGATTGATTTCTCTATAGCATGTGATGCTTTTTGTAGCATTTTACCCACAGTAGAACTTCTTTCAAAATTGGAGTCAATCCTGTCAAACCTGGCAGTTGCTTTACCCATTAAGTTTCAACAACGTTCACAGCAACTTCTCATCCAATCAAGTTTCATCATGAGATCGCAGCAATTCAGTCACATCTTCAGGCTCAACTTCTAATTCTAGCTATCTTGCTATTTCCACCACATGTGCTGTTACTATTTCCACTGAAATCTTAAACCACTCAAAATCATCCATGAGGGTTGGAATCAACTTCTTCTAAACCCCTGTTAATGATGATATTTTGACCTTGCCCCATGAATCAGGAATAGTTTTTTTTGTTTGTTTGTTTTGTCACCCAGGCTGGAGTGCAGTGGCGTGATCTTGGCTCACTGCAACCTCTGCCTCCTGGATTCAAGCAATTCTCCTGCCTCAGCCTCCTGAGCAGCTGGGATTACAGACATGCATCACTATGCCCAGTTAACTTTTGTGTATTTTTAGTAGAGATGGGGATTCTACATGTTGGCCAGGCTGGTTTTGAACTCCTGACCTCATGTTATCCACCCATCTTGGCCTCCCAAAGTGTTAGGATTACAGGTGTGAGCCACCTTGCCCTACCAGGAATAGTCTTAATGGTGTGTAGAATGGTGAATTTTTTTCAGAAGTTTTTCAACTTATTTTCCCAGATCCATTGGATGAATCACCCCCTATGGTAGCCATAGCTTTATGAAATATATTTTTTTCTTTCTTTTTTTTTTTGAGATGGAGTTTCACTCTATCACCCAGGCTGGAGTGCAGTGGTGCAAACTCAGCTCACTGCAACCTCCACCTACTAAGTTCAAGTGATTCTCCTGCTTCAGCCTCCTGTATAGCTGGGGTTACAGGCGTCTGCCACTGCACCCAGCCTGAAATATCTTTCTTAAATAATAAGATTTGAAAGTCAAAATTACTCCTTGATCCATGGGCTGCAGAATGGAGCCCATGGAGCCCACCTAGGTATTAAGCACAGCAGTGGATAAGCTTCCTGATGTGCTGCTGGATTTGGTTTGCCAGTATTTTGTTGAGGATTTTTGCATGGATGTTCATCAAGGATATTGTCCTGAAGTTTTCTTTTTTGTGTGTGTGTCTCTGCAGGTTTTGGTATCAAGATGATTCTGGCCTTATAGAATGAGTTAGGAAGGAGTGCCCCCACCCCGCTCCACTCAAGTTTTTGGAATAGTCTCAGCAGGAGTGATCCCAGCTCTTCTTTGTACATCTGGTGATCCACAAAGGTGTTTATAATATTCTCTGATGATTGTGTGTATTTCTGTGGGGTCAGTGGTAATATCTCCCTTGTTGTTTCTAATTGTGTTAATTTGGGTCTTCTTTCTTTTCTTCTTTATTAGTCTAGCTAGCAGTTTATCTATTTTATTAATTTTTTCAAAAAACCAGCTCTGGATTTATTTATTTATTTATTAAGATGGAGTTTGCTTTTGTTGCCCAGGCTGGAGGGCAATGGCGTGATCTCAGCTCACCACAACCTCTGCCTCCGGGGTTCAAGCGATTCTCCTGCCTCAGCCTCTTGAGTAGCTGGGATTACAGGCATGCACCACCACACCCGGGTAATTTTTGTGTTTTTAGTAGAGACAGGGTTTCTTCATGTTGGTCAGGCTGGTCTCGAACTCCCGACCTCAGGCGATCTGCCCACCTCGGCCTCCCAAAGTGCTGGGATTACAGGCGTGAGCCACTGTGCCCTGCCTCATTGATGTTTTTAAATGGTTTTTGTATTTAAATCTTCTTCAGTTAATGTCTGATTTTGGTTGTTTCTTGTCTTCTAGTTTTGAAGTTGGGTTTCTCTTGGTTCTTTAGCTCTTTGATTAAGTTGGTGAAAATGTGATTTCAGTTTTTGAATTATTGGAATTTGCTGTTTGATATTGGAATACATTCTTAAATAAAAGTGGTTATGTTGTAAATTGTTTCAATGCACATTTCTTGTTTCTTTTTTGCTAATGACTTATCACTTGCTGTTTATTTTATGTTTATTTTAGACTATGGAAATGATGTTAGACAAAAAGCAAATTCTAGCAGTTTTCTTATTCGAGTTCAAAATGGGTCATAAAGCAGTGGAGACAACTTGCAGCATCAACGCATTTGGCCTAGGAACTGCTAGTGAATGTACAGGGCAGTGGTGGTTCAAGAAGTTTTGCAAAGGAGATGAGAGCCCTGAAAATGAAGAGCGTAGTGAACTGCCATTGGAATTTGACAATGACCAATTGAGAGCAATTTATAGAAGCTGATCCTCTTACAATTACATGAGAAGTTGCCAAAGAACTCAACATCGACCACTCTATGGTCATTTGGCATTTGAAGCAAATTGGGATAGTGAAAAAGCTCAGTAAGTGGGTGCCTCATGAGCTGACTGAAAATTTAAAAAAACCATCATTTTAAGTGTCATCTTCTCTTATTCTATGCAACAACAATGAACCATTTCTCAATTGGATTGTGATGTGCGATGAAAAGTGGATTTTATACGATAACCAGAGATGACCAGCTCAGTGGTTCGACCAAGAGGAAGCTCCAAAGCACTTCCCAAAGCCAAACTTGCACCAAAAAAAGATCATGGTCACTGTTTGGTGGTCTGCTGCCAGCCTGATCCACTAATATTCAGCTTTCTGAATCCCAGTGAAACCATTACCTCTGAGAAGTATGCTCAGCAAATCAATGAGATGCACTAAAAACTGCAGTGCCTACAACTGGCATTGGTCAACATAAAGGGCCCAAATCTTCTTTATGGCAATGCCTGACCACACATCACACAACCAAGGCTTCAAAAGTTGAACAAATTGGGCTATGAAGTTTTGCCTCATCTGCCATATTCACATGACCTCTCACAATCCAACCACCACTTCTTCAAACATCATCCCCAAGACTCATAATTATCAGAGTCTCCAAGGTCAAAATTAAAGAAAAATTGGTAAAGGCAGCTAGAGAGAAAGGCCAGGTTTTCTACAAACGGAAGCCCATCATATTAACAGCCAACCTCTCAGCAGAAACCCTACAAGCCAGAAGAGATTGGGGGCCAATAATCAAAATTCTTAAATATTAGAATCCAGAATTTCATATCTGGCTAAACTAAACTTCATAAGTGAAGGAGAAATAAGATCCTTTCAAACAAGCAGATACTGTGGGAATTCATTACCACCAGACCTGCCTTACAAGAGTTCCTGAAGGAAGCACTAAATATGGAAAGGAGAGACTGTTACCAGTCAGTACAAACAAAAAAACACTGAGGCACACAGACCAGTGACACTATAAAGCAACCACATAAACAAGTCTATGAAATAACCTGCTAACATCATGATGACAGGATCAAATCCACACATAATAATACTAACCTTGAAAGTAAATGGGTTAAATGCTCCAATTAAAAGGCATAGAGGGGCAAGCTGGACAAACAAGACCTGTTGGTATGCTGTTTTCAAGAGACCCATCTCACATGCAATGACACTCATAGGGTCAAAATAAAAGATGGAGAAAAATCTACCAAGTAAATGGAAAATAACAACAACAAAAAAAGCAGGGATTGCAATTCTAACTTCAGACAAAACAGACTTTCAACCAACAAAGATTTTAAAAAGCCAAAGAAGGGCATTATATAATGGTAAAAGGTTCAATTCAACAGGAAGACCTAACTATCCTAAATATATATGAACCCAACACAGGAGCACCCAGATTCATAAAAGAAGTTCTTAGAAACCTTCAAAAAGACTTAGACTCCTATACAACAATAATGAGAGACTTTAACACCCCATTGATGATATCAGACAGATCATTGAGACAGAAAATTAACAAAGATATTCAGGGCCTGAACTTAGCACTGGATCAGATGAACCTGATAGACACCTACAGAACTCTTCACCCAGAAACAACAGAATATACATTCTCATTGCCATATGACATATACTCTAAAATCGATCAGATAAACAGAAATAAAACACACCTCAGCAAATGCAAAAAACTAAAATCATAATCTCTTGGACTACAGTGCAATAAAATTAGAAATCAAGACTAACAGCAGGGTGTGGTGGCTCATACATGTAATCCCAGCACTTTGAGAGGTCGAGGTGGGTGGATCACCTGAGGTCAGGAGTTCAAGACCAGCCTGGCCAACATAGTGAAACCCCATCTCTACAAAAAACACAAAAATTAACTGGGCATGGTGGCATGTGCCTGTAGTGCCAGCTACTTGGGAGGCTGAGGCATGAGGATTGCTTGAACCCAGGAGGTGGAGTTGCAGTAAGCTGAGATCTTGCCACCGCACTCCAGCCTGGGTGACAGAGTGAGACTCCGTCTTGAAAAAAAAAAATCATAAAGAGAAATCAAGACTAAGAAATTCGCTCAAATGTCCAATTCCACAGAAATTGAATAACCTGTTCCTGAATGGCTTTTGGGTAAATAATGATATTAAGGCAGAAATAAAGAAAATGAGAACAAAGATACAACATACTGGAATCTCTGGGGCACAGGTAAGGCAGTTTTAAGAGTGAAATTTATAGCACTAAACACCCACATCAAAAAGTTAGAAAGAGCTCAAGTTAACAACCTAACATCACAACTATTAGGTTGGTGCAAATGTAATTGTAGTTTTGGACCGTGAATTTTAAATCATTATAAATAGGCACAAACATATCTTTATTATTATGTAAGGCCCTTCTTTGTCTTTTTTTGATTGTTTTTGGCTTAAGGTCTGCTTTGTCTGAAATTAGAATATGAACTCCTTTTTTTGTTTTGTTTTATTTTCCATTTGCTTGGTAGATTTTTCTTCATTCATTTACTTTGAACCCATGGCTGTCATTGCATGTGAAATAGGTCTCTTGAAGACAGCATATGGTGGGGTCTTGTTTCTTTATCCAAGTTGCCACTCTGTGCCTTTTAAGTGGGGCATTTAGTCCATTTATATTCAAGGTTAATATTGATATGTGCACATTTGATCCTGTCATTGTGTTGTTAGCTTGTTGTTATGTATACTTGAATGTGTAATTGCTTTATAATGTCAATGGCTTATGTATTTAAGTGTGTTTTTGTGGTGGCTGGTACTGGTCTTTTGTTTCTATGTTTAGTACTCCCTTAAGGACCTTTCACAAAGTAGGTCTAGTGGTAACAAATTCCCTTAGCATTGGCTTGTCTCTAAAGATCTTATTTCTCCTTCACTTATCAAGTTTAGTTTGGCTGGCTATGAAATTATTAGTTAGAATTTCTTTTCTTTAAGAATGCTGAATATAGGCCCCCATCTCTTCTGGTTGTAGGGTTTCTGCTGAGAGGTCTGCTGTTAGCCTGATGATATTCCCTTTATAGGTGACCTACTCATTCTCTCCAGCTGCCTTCAATATTTTTTCTTTCACATTGACCTTGGAGAATTTGATGACTATGTGTCTTGGGGATGATCATCTTGTATAGTATCTTTCAGGGGTTCTCTGCATTTCTTGTATTTGAATGTTCTTTCTAGTGAGGTTGGAGACATTTTTGTGGTCAGTATTCTCAAATATGTTTTCCAAGTTGCTTGCTCCGTCTCTCTCTTTCAGGGATGCCAATAAGTTGTAGTTTTGGTCTCTTTATATAATCCCATATTTCTCCGTGGCTTTGTTTATTCTTTTTTATTCTTTTTTCTTTATTTTTGTCTGACTGAGTTGATTCAATGAAACAGTCTTTGAGCTATGATAGTCTTTCCTCACCTTGGTCTATTCTGCTGTTAATACTTGCAATTTTATTATTATATTATTGTAGTGAGTTTTTCAGCTTCATCAGGTTGGTTTGGTTCTTTCTTAAAATGGTTATTTTGTCTTTCATCTCTTGTTTTATTTTATTTCAACTTTCTCCTGAATCTCAATGATCTTCATTCCTATCCAGATGGTGAATTCTATGTCTCCCATTTTAGCCATTTCAGCCTGGTTAAGAAACATTGCTGAGGAGTTACTACTATCACTTGGATGTAAGAAGACACTCTGACTTTTTGAGTTGCCAGGGTTGTTGCACTGGTTATTTCTCAGGCCAGGAACACGGTGGCCTGATGTTCCTTTAAACTTTAAAGTTGCTGTTGTTTGGATGGGGTTTTCTGCTTTTATATTCTTTGATACCTGAGGATTTGACAGTGGTATAAGTTGGGTTTAGTTGACTGGTTTTCTTTCTGGAAGATTTCAGGGGACCAAAGCTCAGCTAAGTATTCTTGAGCTGCTTGCTGTAATCCTGGAGGTCTAGTACCAGGCCCATGGCTTTGTTCTCTGGCCCCTCGAGGTTAAGCACCTACTGCACCTTAGGGGCTAAGGTACTCCCAGTCTGCTGGTAACAATACTCTGATGAGGAGTGCCAAACAAAGCACTTCATCAGGGTGGTGGCAGTGGAGTTGCTTGCACATGCATGTCAGGAACAGCTATTCAGTGGTGTCCAGACAAAACTATTAAAACCAACTGTAGCTATGGCAAATTATTAAGGAATACAAATTACCAAAAATGTAAATTTTGACATCAAAATAATGAAATGTGGGTGGGAGGGAGTGAAAGTGTAGAGTTTTTATATGAAATTAAAGGCAAGTTTTATCAGATAAAAGTAAACTGTTCTAAGGATAAGCTATATTATGTAAGCCTCATGGTAATCACAAAGCAAAAAATTATAGTAGTTACACACAATATAAAAAGAAAAGATAAAACATATACAACCATACAAAGCCACCAAACCACAAAGGAAGATAGTAAGAGAGAAAGAAGGAAGCAAAAGACCTATAATACAATCAGAAAAGAAATTACAAAATGGCAGTGGTAAGTTCTTACCTATCCATAATGACTTTCAATGAAAATGGACTATACTCTCCAATAAAATATATAGAGTGGCTGAATGGATTTTTTAAAAAAGCAAGATCTAATCATAAGCTGCACACAAGAGACTCACTTTAGTAATAAGGACACACATAGACTGAAAGTGAAGGGATGGAAAAGATATTCCATGCAAACAGAAATGAAAAGAGCAGAGGTAGCTAAACTTAGACAAAATAGATTTAAGTTAAATACTATAAAAAGAGAAAAAGAAGGCTATTACATAATAACAAAGAAGTTAAATCACCACAAAGACATAACTATTGTAAATATATACCCACCTAAAATCAGAGCACCTAAAAACATAAAGCAATTACTAAATGATCTAAAGCAAAAAATAGAATTTAATAATATTACAGTAGGGCTCTCCATATTCCACTTTCAGTAATGGACAGATCATCTAGAGAGAAAATCCATAAAGAAACTGTGGACTTGAATTACACTTTAGAGTAAATAGACCAAACAGAAATATACAGAACACTGTATCCAATAGCAACAAAACACACATCCTTCTTAAGTGCACATAGAACACTCTCCAGGATAGCCCATATGTTAATGCACAAAAAAAATCTTTTTTTAAAAAAAATTATTATTATTATACTTTAGGTTTTATGGTACATGTGCGCAATGTGCAGGTTAGTTACATATGTATACATGTGCCATGCTGGTGCGCTGCACCCACTAACTCGTCATCTAGCATTAGGTATACCTCCCAATGCTATCCCTCCCTCCTCCCCCCACCCCACAACAGTCCCCAGAGTGTGATGTTCCCCTTCCTGAGTCCATGTGTTCTCATTGTTCAATTCCCACCTATGAGTGAGAATATGCGGTGTTTGGTTTTTTGTTCTTGCGATAGTTTACTGAGAATGATGATTTCCAATTTCATCCATGTCCCTACAAAGGACATGAACTCATCATTTTTTATGGCTGCATAGTATTCCATGGTGTATATGTGCCACATTTTCTTAATCCAGTCTATCATTGTTGGACATTTGGGTTGGTTCCAAGTCTTTGCTATTGTGAATAATGCCGCAATAAACATACGTGTGCATGTGTCTTTATAGCAGCATGATTTATAGTCCTTTGGGTATATACCCAGTAATGGGATGGCTGGGTCAAATGGAATTTCTAGTTCTAGATCCCTGAGGAATCGCCACACTGACTTCCACAAGGGTTGAACTAGTTTACAGTCCCACCAACAGTGTAAAAATGTTCCTATTTCTCCACATCCTCTCCAGCACCTGTTGTTTCCTGACTTTTTAATGATTGCCATTCTAACTGGTGTGAGATGGTATCTCATTGTGGTTTTGATTTGCATTTCTCTGATGGCCAGTGATGGTGAGCATTTTTTCATGTGTTTTTTGGCTGCATAAATGTCTTCTTTTGAGAAGTGTCTGTTCATATCCTTCACCCACTTTTTGATGGGGTTGTTTGTTTGTTTCCTGTAAATTTGTTTGAGTTCATTGTAGATTCTGGATATTAGCCCTTTGTCAGATGAGTAGGTTGTGAAAATTTTCTCCCATTTTGTAGGTTGCCTGTTCACTCTGATGGTAGTTTCTTTTGCTGTGCAGAAGCTCTTTAGTTTAATTAGATCCCATTTGTCAATTTTGGCTTTTGTTGCCATTGCTTTTGGTGTTTTAGACATGAAGTCCTTGCCCATGCCTATGTCCTGAATGGTAATGCCTTGTTTTTCTTCTAGGGTTTTTATGGTTTTAGGTCTAACGTTTAAGTCTTTAATCCATCTTGAATTGATTTTTGTATAAGGTGTAAGGAAGGGATCCAGTTTCAGCTTTCTCCATATGGCTAGCCAGTTTTCCCAGCACCATTTATTAAATAGGGAATCCTTTCCCCATTTCTTGTTTTTGTCAAGTTTGTCAAAGATCAGATAGTTGTAGATATGTGGCGTTATTTCTGATGGCTCTGTTCTGTTCCATTGATCTATATCTCTGTTTTGGTACCAGTACCATGCTGTTTTGGTTACTGTAGCCTTGTAGTATAGTTTGAAGTCAGGTAGTGTGATGCCTCCAGCTTTGTTCTTTTGGCTTAGGATTGACTTGGCGATGCGGTCTCTTTTTTGGTTCCATATGAACTTGAAAGTAGTTTTTTCCAATTCTGTGAAGAAAGTCATTGGTAGCTTGATGGGGATGGCATTGAATGTGTAAATTACCTTGGGCAGTATGGCCATTTTCACGATATTGATTCTTCCTACCCATGAGCATGGAATGTTCTTCCATTTGTTTGTATCCTCTTTTATTTCCTTGAGCAGTGGTTTGTAGTTCTCCTTGAAGAGGTCCTTCACGTCCCTTGTAAGTTGGGTTCCTAGGTATTTTATTCTCTTTGAAGCATTGTGAATGGGAGTTCATTCATGATTTGGCTCTCTGTTTGTCTGTTATTGGTTGATAAGAATGCTTGTGATTTTTGTCCATTGATTTGGTATCCTGAGACTTTGCTGAAGTTGCTTATCAGCTTAAGGAGATTTTGGGCTGAGACAATGGGGTTTTCTAGATATACAATCATGTCATCTACAAAGAGGGACAATTTGACTTCCTCCTTTCCTAATTGAATACCCTTTATTTCCTTCTCCTGCCTGATTGCCCTGGCCAGAACTTCCAACACTATGTTGAATAGAAGTGGTGAGAGAGGGCATCCCTGTCTTGTGCCAGTTTTCAAAGGGAATGCTTCCAGTTTTTGCCCATTCAGTATCATATTGGCTGTGGGTTTGTCATAGATAGCTCTTATTATTTTGAGATACGTCCCATCAATACCTAATTTATTGAGAGTTTTTAGCATGAAGTGTTGTTGAATTTTGTCAAAGGCCTTTTCTGCATCTATTGAGATAATCATGTGGTTTTTGTCTTTGGTTCTGTTTATATGCTGGATTACATTTATTGATTTGCGTATATTGAACCAGCCTTGCATCCCAGGGATGAAGCCCACTTGATCATGGTGGATAAACTTTTTGATGTGCTGCTGGATTCTGTTTGCCAGTATTTTATTGAGGATTTTTGCATCAATGTTCATCAAGGATATTGGTCTAAAATTCTCTTTTTTGGTTGTGTCTCTGCCCAGCTTTGGTATCAGGATGATGCTGGCCTTATAAAATGAGTTAGGGAGGATTCCCTCTTTTTCTATTGATTGGAATAGTTTCAGAAGGAATGGTACCAGTTCCTCCTTGTACCTCTGGTAGAATTCGGCTATGAACCCATCTGGTCCTCGACTTTTTTTGGTTGGTAAGCTATTGATTATTGCCACAATTTCAGCTCCTGTTAGTGGTCTATTCACAGATTCAACTTCTTCCTGGTTTAGTCTTGGGAGGGTGTATGTGTTGAGGAATTTATCCATTTCTTCTAGATTTTCTAGTTTATTTGCATAGAGGTGTTTGTAGTATTCTCTGATGGTAGTTTGTATTTCTGTGGGATCAGTGGTGATATCCCCTTTATCATTTTTTATTGCATCTATTTGATTCTTCTCTCTTTTCTTTATTAATCTTGCTAGCGGTCTATCAATTTTGTTGATCCTTTCAAAAAACCAGCTCCTGGATTCACTAATTTTTTGAAGGGTTTTTTGTGTCTCTATTTCCTTCAGTTCTGCTCTGATTTTAGTTATTTCTTGCCTTCTGCTAGCTTTTGAATGTGTTTGCTCTTGCTTTTCTAGTCCTTTTAATTGTGATGTTAGGGTGTCAATTTTGGATCTTTCCTGCTTTCTTTTATGGGCATTTAGTGCTATAAATTTCCCTCTACACACTGCTTTGAATGCATCCCAGAGATTCTGGTATGTTGTGTCTCGGTTCTCGTTGGTTTCAAAGAACATCTTTATTTCTGCCTTCATTTTGTCATGTACCCAGTAGTCATTCAGGAGCAGGTTGTTCAGTTTCCATGTAGTTGACTGGTTTTGAGTGAGATTCTTAATCCTGAGTTCTAGCTTGATTGCACTGTGATCTGAGAGATAGTTTGTTATAATTTCTGTTCTTTCACATTTATTGAGGAGCGCTTTACTTCCAAGTATGTGGTCAATTTTGGAATAGGTGTGGTGTGGTGCTGAAAAAAATGTATATTATGTTGATTTGGGGTGGAGAGTTCTGTAGATGTCTATTAGGTCCGCTTGGTGCAGAGCTGAGTTCAATTCCTGGGTATCCTTGTTGACTTTCTGTCTCGTTGATCTGTCTAATGTTGACAGTGGGGTGTTAAAGTCTCCCATTATTAATGTGTGGGAGTCTAAGTCTCTTTGTAGGTCACTCAGGACTTGCTCTATGAATCTGGGTGCTCCTGTATTGGGTGCATATATATTTAGGATAGTTAGCTCTTCTTGTTGAATTAATCCCTTTACCATTATGTAATGGCCTTCTTTGTCTCTTTTGATCTTTGTTGGTTTAAAGTCTGTATTATCAGAGACTAGGATTGCAACCCCTGACTTTTTTTGTTTTCCATTTGCTTGGTAGATCTTCCTCCAACCTTTTATTTTGAGGCTATGTGTGTCTCTGCACGTGAGATGGGTTTCCTGAATACAGCACACTGATGGGTCTTGACTCTTTATCCAATTTGCCAGTCTGTGTCTTTTAATTGGAGCATTTAGTCCATTTACATTTAAAGTTAATATTGTTATGTGTAAATTTGATCCTGTCATTATGATGTTAGCTGGTTATTTTGCTCGTTAGTTGATGCAGTCTCTTCCTAGTCTCGATGGTCTTTACATTTTGGCATGATTTTGCAGCGGCTGGTACTGGTTGTGCCTTTCCATGTTTAGCGGTTCCTTCAGGAGCTCTTTTAGGGCAGGCCTGATGGTGACAAAATCTCTCAGCATTTGCTTGTCTGTAAAGTATTTTATTTCTCCTTCACTTATGAAGCTTAGTTTGGCTGGATATAAAATTCTGGGTTGAAAATCCTTTTGTTTAAGAATGTTGAATATTGGCCCCCACTCTCTTCTGGCTTGTAGGGTTTCTGCTGAGAGATCCGCTGTTAGTCTGATGGGCTTCCCTTTGAGGGTAACCCGACCTTTCTCTCTGGCTGCCCTTAACATTTTTTCCTTCATTTCAACTTTGTTGAATCTGACAATTATGTGTCTTGGAGTTGCTCTTCTCGAGGAGTATCTTTGTGGCGTTCTCGGTATTTCCTGAATCTGAATGTTGGCCTGCCTTGCTAGATTGGGGAAGTTCTCCTGGATAATATCCTGCAGAGTGTTTTCCAACTTGTTTCCATTCTCCCTGTCACTTTCAGGTACACCAATCAGACGTAGATTTGGTCTTTTCACATAGTCCCACATTTCTTGGAGGCTTTGCTCATTTCTTTTTATTCTTTTTTCTCTAAACTTCCCTTCTCGCTTCATTTCATCTTCCAGGGCTGATACCCTTTCTTCCATTTGATCGCATCGGCTCCTAAGGCTTCTGCATTCTTCACGTAGTTCTCGACCCTTTGGTTTTCAGCTCCATCAGCTCGTTTAAGCACTTCTCTGTATTGGTTATTCTAGTCATACATTCTTCTAAATTTTTTTTAAAGTTTTCAACTTCTTTGCCTTTGGTTTGAATATCCTCCCGTAGCTCGGAGTAATTTGATCGTCTGAAGCCTTCTCCTCTCAGCTCGTCAAAGTCATTCTCCGTCCAGCTTTGTTCCGTTGCTGGTGAGGAACTATGTTCCTTTGGAGGAGGAGAGGTACTCTGCTTTTTAGAGTTTCCAGTTTTTCTGCTCTGTTTTTTCCCCATCTTTGTGGTTTTATCTACTTTTGGTCTGTGATGATGGTGATGTACAGATGGGTTTTTGGTGTGGATGTCCTTTCTGTTAGTTTTCCTTCTAACAGACAGGACCCTCAGCTGCAGGTCTGTTGGAGTACCCGGCCGGCCGTGTGAGGTGTCAGTCTGCCCCTGCTGGTGGGGTGCCTCCCAGTTAGGCTGCTCGGGGGTCAGGGGTCAGGGACCCACTTGAGGAGGCAGACTGCCCGTTCTCAGATCTCCAGCTGCGTGCTGGGAGAACCACTGCTCTCCTCACAGCTGTCAGACAGGGACATTTAAGTCTGCAGAGGTTACTGCTGTCTTTTTGTTTGTCTGTGCCCTGCCCCCAGAGGTGGAGCCTACAGAGGCAGGCAGGCCTCCTTGAGCTGTGGTGGGCTCCACCCAGTTCAAGCTTCTGGGCTGCTTTGTCTACCTAAGCGAGCATGGGCAATGGCGGGCGCCCCTCCCCCAGCCTCGCTGCCGACTTGCTGTTTGATCTCAGACTGCTGTGCTAGCAATCAGCGAGACTCTGTGGGTGTAGGACCCTCTGAGCCAGGTGCGGGGTATATTCTCCTGGTGCACCGTTTCCTAAGCCCGTCGGAAAAGCACAGTATTCGGGTGGGAGTGGCCCGATTTTCCAGGTGCCGTCTGTCACCCCTGGAAAGGGAACTCCCTGACCCCTTGTGCTTCCCGAGTGAGGCAATGCCTTGCCCCTGCTTTGGCTGGCGCATGGTGCACTCATCCACTGACCTGTGCCCACTGTCTGGCACTCCCTAGTGAGATGAACATGGCACCTCAGATGGAAATGCAGAAATCACCCGTCTTCTGCGTCGCTCACGCTGGGAGCTGTAGACCGGAGCTGTTCCTATTCGGCCATCTTGGCTCCAAAAAAAGCACAAAAACAAATCTTAACAAATTTAAGAGAACTGAAATCATATCAAGTATCTTTTGAGATCACAATGGAATGAAACCAGAAATCAATAACGAGAGATATCTTGGAAAATACACAAATATGTGGAAATGAAACAATATGCTCCTAAACAACCAATAGGTTAAAGAAGAAAGCAAATAGAAAATAAAAAATTACCATGAGACAAACGAAAATGGTAAGACAATATATCAAAACTTATGGGAGGCAGCAAAAGCAGTCCTAAGAGGGAAATTCATAGCAATGAACACCTATATAAAAAAAGAAATTTACAAATAATCTAACGTTACCACTCAAGAAACTACAAAAATAAGTATAAACTAAGCCCAATGATAGCAGAAGAGAGGAAATAACAAAAATCAGCACAGAAATAAATGAAATAGAGACTAGAAAAACAATAGAAAATATCAACAAAACTAAGTTGGTTTTTTGAAAAGATAAAGTTGACAAACCCATAGCTAGACTATCTAGGAAAACAAGAGACTACTCAAATAAACAAGATCAGAAAAGAAAGAGGAGACATTACAATATACATTGCCTATATCTACTATAATAGACATATACACACACACAAATCAATATGTGATATACCACATTAATCAATGATAAAAATCATATAATGATTTCAATACATGTAGAAAAAAACATTTGAAAAATCCCAACATCCTTTTATAATAAAACTCTTAACAAGGCCAGGCGCGGTGGCTCACACCTGTAGTCCCAGCACTTTAGGAGGCCAAGACGGGCAGATCGCGAGGTCAGGAGATCGAGACCATCCTGGCTAACACGGTGAAGCCCTGTCTACTAAAAATACAAAAAAATTAACCGGGTGTAGTGGTGGGCGCCTGTAGTCCCAGCTACTCTGGAGGCTGAGGCAGGAGAATGGCATGAACCCAGGAGGTGGAGCTTGCAGTGAGCCAAGATCATGCCACCGCACTGCAGCCTGGGCGACTGAGCGAGACTCCATCTCAAAAAAAAAAAAAACCAAAAACAACAACAACAAAAAACTCTTAACAAATTGGGTATAGGTATAGAGGGAATGTACCTCAATACAATAAAGGCTACATATGACAAACCCTTAGCTAACATCATTCTCAACAGTAAAACACTGAAAGCTTTTCCTCTAAGATCAGTGACAAGACAAGCATGCCTACTCTCACGACTTCTTTTCAATGTAGTACTGTATGTCCCAGCTAGAGCAATTAGGCAAGAGGAAAAATTTGAAGCCTAATAGGAAATGAAGAAGTGAAAATATCCCTATTTTCTATGACATGATGTTATATATAAATCCACCAAAAAACTATTAGAACTGATAAATGAACAGTAAAGTTACAGAATACAAAATTGACATATAAAAGTCAGCAGCATTTTTATATAGCAATAACAAATTAAAATGAAATTAACAAAACCATCCCCTTTAAAATAGTAACAAAAAATTAAATACTTAGGTGTACATTTAATGAGCACGTAAAAGGCCACACTGTACACTGAAAACTACAAAACACAAGAAAATACAAGTAAATAAGAAAATACAATGGAAAGATATCTCATGTTCATGGATTGGAAGAATTAAAATTGTGAACATGTCTATATGACTGACCTACAGCAATCTACAGATTCATTGTAATCTCTACAAAAATTCCAGTGTCACTTTTTTCACATAAATGTAAAAAAATCCTTAAATTTGTATGAAACTACAAAAGACCCCACATACCTAAAACAATCTTGAGAAAAAAAAATTAAAGTTGAAGGCATCATACTCTGATTTCAAGACATATTATAATTATAGTAATTTAATCAAACTAGCATGGTACTGGCATAAAATTACGGGCATTGACCAATGCACCAGGATAGAAGGCCCAAAAATAAACCAACACATATACTGTCAACTGATTTTTGACAAAGGTGCCAAGAACACACAATGGGGAAAGGGCATCTTCTTCAATAAACAGTGTTGGGAAAGACTGGAAATTAGACCCTTCTCTCTCACCATGAACAAAAATCAACTAAAGTGAATTAAGCAGTTACATATGAGACCTGAAACTGTAAAATTACTGGAAGAAAACACATGGGAAAAACTTCATGACATTGGTCATTTACATTTAATATTTTACTATTACAAAAAGAGCTCCAAAGAGCATACTTACACATATTTTTTTGTTCACATGGGCACACATTAATCTAGGTACACACTTACATCCAGAAAGTACTGGGTTACAGAATATGTAGATCTTCCCCTTTATTATTTTTCTCAAAAATAATTATAATAATTACAATTCCACCAGAAATGCAGAGAACTGTCATTTTACTACATCCTTGACTTATTATCAAAGGCTTACATTTTTGTCAATTTACGGAAAACTGCTTCCAAAGACGGAGGAAGCTGGGAGACCAAAGAGGCTGACCAATTGAATTTCTCAGAAAGAAACACTTAGTAGAGACAAACAGAAGCAACCCCTGCACTTGCCCTCCAGAAAGTATGCTTTATTTAGCAAGCTTCTAGGGTAAAGACAAGTGCAACTAGTTAGCTCTTAGACTATTGTGATCACTGGGGACGTTAGATAAGCATCTTTATGAGGGGTTATATATGTTATGAGCATTGTTTAAAGACCTTTGCTGCAGAACACCTCGGTATGCTGTGGGTCAAACATCAGTCCCCAAGATAGTTTTGCTTCAAGATGGTGTCACTCTTGCCAGGAAACAGGCTGTTTTTCTACACAGTTGAATGGATGTGACATATTATCTTAACTTGCATTTTTCTGATGACTACAGAAAGTTTGGTTTGCTTTTCACATTCTTTTTCCATTTTTCTATTGTCATTGCTCTTATTATTTCTTCGCATATTTTAGAAATACTTTATATTTTATAACTATATTTTCCAAGTTTGTGCTTTAACTTAAATTTTCTTAGTCAATTTTTAATTAACATTTTTATTTTTAATGTTTCATGAAACTCTTCCAACAGCCAAAGTTATGAACATATATTTATATATTTTCTTATCAAAGTATAATATTTTGCCTTTCATATTTACATATGCACTTCACCTCGAGTTTATTTTTGTGTGTAATGCCAGGTACAAAATTTTTCCTATGTGGATAGTCAATTATTCTGGCACCACACGTTCATATTTACAAGGCTACTTGTCTATTTAATCATGCTCAAAACCAGCTCGGCCCTTTCATGTCTTTCATCACATCCTTTATTGCTTACCTCTCACCACACCCTTCTACAGAAGCGTTATTTTCTTGTTAAACCAGACTATTCACTGCATTTACTCTTCTTGCAATATGCTAAAATTGTTCCTGTTGTCTCTACGAGTCACGCTTTCTGCCTTTTTTCCTTACTAAATTTAAACCTCTTGTGAAAAAGACATTGTCCAATTTATGTTTTCGCCCGTAATACTGAGCACTGATGTAGTAGGTTTTCAAATATTCTTGTTTTATTCTGAATTTAAGTTGGCCCTTATAGATGGGAACTTTCACTGAGTACAAGCTATATATCCATGTATTTAGGAACAATCACAACAGTTTCAATGAATAGGAACCAGTCATCTTTTCTGCCCCGGTGAAGAGGCTTAGTGGTAGTCGGTGGATGGCACTGACCGCGGTTGATCAGAGGAAGCTTACGCCGTTTCCAGGCGTGGCCTGGGCGTGCCCGCTTCAAAGTAGACTCCCGGAGTTGGCCCAGTTTTGACCCTAGTGATGCGCCTGTGCATGTGTTCATATCGCCGTCCCGTCTTCTTCACTTCCTACAGATGCCGGGACCCCCCAGATAGCAAGTGTGGACATTCACATTCAGAGGCACAGGCTGTCCGTACAGCGAACGTTGTCACCATTCCCGGAGATAGGGCTCCGACCTTCAAAGGGGCGGTGCGGTTGGCGCACAGTTCTCAGGCGCCTTCTAGAATCCCCCGCCAGCCTCCCCGCTGCCTGGTTACCTAACTCGGCCGGGGACACCCAACCTCCCCTCTCGAGGACCTGGGTTGGCCAGCCCAGCTTTGTACGGGTGACTGAAGGCCACATCGACGTAACAGTTGAACGGGAAGGTCGTGGAGACCACCCGGCACCCGCCCCAGGCGTTTCCAGAGTCTCCGCTTAGGCGGCCCGTGGGGGTCGCGGTCGCGGACCGGGGACAGAGCGTTGGGGTGGGCGCGCAGCGCCGGTCGCACTCCCGGAGCCGCCCACCGCCGCCCAACGGCCGCCTAGCGCGCGCCGGGACTACATTTCCCATAGGCCCACGCTGCGGAGCACCGCCGAGAGGAGCCCCACGCGAGTGCGCAGCCGCGAGGTGTCCCTGCCGCAGCCCCCGCCTGCCCGCCCGCAGAGCTTTTGAAAGGCGGCGGGAGGCGGCGAGCGCCATGGCTAGCCCGGGCCGCCTGCTGTGCGTGCTGGGCCTGCTACTCTGCGGGGCGGCGAGCCTCGAGCTGTCTAGACCCCAAGGCGACACCGCCAAGAAGCCCATCATCGGTAAGGAGGTTGTGCGGGGCCGCAGCAGACGGGGAGGGGCTGGGTGTTGGCGCTGGGCGCCTCCCGCCACCGCGCTCCAGCTGGCATCTCCCGCCGGGAAAAACCGCCAGATGTGCTTCGCTTTTGGTGCAAGGAGGAACCCGGGCTGGGCACCATTTGGGTCGTACTGAAATGTACCTGGTTGAGGTACCTTATTCATTCCTTTAGACAAATATGACTCTTGAAGGTGGGAGGGAGGAGGGTGCACCATGAAGAATCCTGAGGATTTTCTTTTTTTGTACACAGCTAGGAATTTCTACTAAAATAAAACATTTCTTTTTCGCACATAGTTGGGAAGTTTTACTCATTTACATCCACAAATTCTGTACATGCATTACATTCATCAAAATGTATTGATGGCGTATTTAAAATACCAGTGCATTGTAATATAAAATCAAGAAATTAAGGTATAACTTGGGTTTTGTCATGTTCAGTAGCAGAGGACAACAGTGGCTAATATCCTAATGTAGGTTCTATTTGGTGTTAAAATGCAGCACACAATTTTTCGTTTCCAACATATTTGTGTTTTAAAGAGATAGTAAAATCAGTCTGTGTTACCAAAACACACATGTGAGACGGACCCAAGGAAAGCTACCTAGGAGAAATCATCCTGGGGTTAAAATTTGCCCAAAGAAATTTGTGTGTGGATATTAAGATTAGTTTTATTTTGGCTGTGGGATTATGCCTTTCATACTGTTTTTTTTCTATGAATATTATCACTGTATTCTGTAACTAAACAGAAAGTAGATGAATGTTTTTTCATATAGGTAGTGCCCAGTTTTCAAATGGGTTGCTTACTAATATTTGGAACTTATTTCATAGCTGTTTAACATGGTGATTTGATTCTCCACGAGCTAACTCAAGCTGTAATTAATGTAACAGGTTGCATATTGTGTGTCCAGAGAAGAGAAAAAAAGCAGAGGGGATTCTTTCCCTTTCCTAGAATCAGGGGTAGCCCTGCGTCAAATATTTAAAAAAGGGACTTTGCTTTTGGTGACTGAGATCAGCACAACTTCGTTAACTGAGTACCGACTATGTACACAATCTTGCTCTAGGAAGTGCAAAGGATTGAAAGATGACAAGCCACGGGAGTTGTGAGATGGCCTTAAATTATTGGTGGAATTTTGGTCACATTTTGAGGGACAGGGAGAACAGCTTGAGCTCTTTTCCCAGGGATGGGAAAAGTGAGTATGCGTGGGCCCAGGGGAAGGGGAGATGTTGGTGGAACTCACCCTGATGTACTTCTCTTTCTGGTAGCCTTGCGCTCCCATGATGCCCCATGTCTCCTTTGTGGTACCTCACCGCATGTACCCTGTACCACTCCATTTCCTATGACACTCCTACTTCTTCGTTCCCTAGCCAAACTTTGTTATTCCTTAGTGAAGATGATCTTACCTACCAGTAAGGAGAAAAAGTTTTACTGAACAAATTTTGGCGTTTGACATGTTATCTGAATACCTGATGAATGCCAATTGTAAGAGGCTGGGAATACAAAAGTGAGTAATACAGACAACAGCTCTTCCTGTCAGGTGGCCTACAGAGACACTGAAAGTGTTCCAAATGCTGAAGTGCTGAATAGGAGTAGGCACAGGTACTCACCCAACAGACGTGTTTTGATGTATGCTGGTTGCTGTACTGTGCTGGGGCTGGGTTTCACTGGTAAAAGGAGGCCAGAGAGATGGGTGGGGGAGAGCATACAGGGTCTTACAGAGTTTATTAAAGTTTAGGGACCCACTGAGGTAGTTAAACAAAGTGGTGACACCTGCTTGCTGATCTATCTCTACCTAATGTCCTTTCCTATTGCTTTCTGCTTTCACTCTCCTGGCTCTAATAATATGGATTCCTTGCAACGTGACAGGCACAAACCTGACTCCTGGCCTTTGCACTTGCTATTCCTTTGTCCTGGATTGCTTTTTTCCCAGATATATGAATGTGGTTAACTCTGTCACCTCTCTGAAGTCCTGGCTCAAATGTTGTGTTTTACCTTCTCAGGGAGGACTTGCCTGGCCACCGTGTTGAAGAGACTGCCCTTTCCTCCATAGATGGGCTCTCCTTCCTTACCTTCTTTCTCTCCTTAGTACTTACGACCAGCCGTCACTCTATATATTATGCCTTTTTATCTTGTTTATTGTTTGTCCATTCTCCCCTCCCTGCTACACCCTCGAATTAATGCACACAGGGCAGGGGTTTTTGTTTGGTTCACTCATAGTCATGTGTCCCCAGCACCTAGTTTGTTGCCTGGCATGAGGTATGATTCAACAGTATATATTGAATGACTGTAGGAATAGGAATGGTGATATGATCCGATTTGCTTTTACATGGGGAGCTGCTTGGAGCTTGGGGGGTTTCTTAAGAAAAGATATAACAAGACCTTCTAAGAGTCTATTATAATAGTGTGGTGGGGAGAGGGGAGATATTGATAGCTTGGGCTCAGGTAATGTTGGAGAGGTGTGGATGGAAGATGTTTTCACTCCTTTGCTTCGTTGTCAGGGAATCAGTGTGTCTGTGAGTATGTGTGGGAAAAGAGTGACAGCCTTGTTAATTTAAGGATCTATATTCTTTAGATGGATTCTAGGTCTACAGTTGTGTGAAGGCTGCAAGTGCTATTTTAAGCCTTCTTTGGGGGCTTATTTGGCCTCCCTGATGTGGTGAGAGATAGATCTACTTGAAACTAAGATCAGCCTCCCCTGCTTTTTTCCCACAGGCTATGGGTGGACTTGGAGGAGAGACGTCCTATTTAATTCTGTGGATTGAAATAATAAAATATGATATTTTTGCTGTAATATATTTCAGTTTCTGAGCAAGAAGAAAAGAAATTTGCTTGAAACTAACCTTTTTTTTGTTATTAGGAATATTAATGCAAAAATGCCGTAATAAAGTCATGAAAAACTATGGAAGATACTATATTGCTGCATCCTATGTAAAGTATTTGGAGTCTGCAGGTGCAAGAGTTGTACCAGTAAGGTATGATTCAGTGTTGTTTTTTTTTTTTTACTCTGTATAAAAAATTGCTGTGTACGGGTGCGGTGCCTCATGGCTGTAATCCCAGCACTTTGGGAGGCCAAGGCAGTGGACTACTGAGGTCAGGAGTTCGAGACCAGCCAGGCCAACCTGGTGAAACCCTGTTTCTACTAAAAATACAAAAATTAGCTGGGTGCAGTAGTGCACTCCTGTAATCCCAGCTACTGGGGAGGCTGAGGCAGGAGAATCGCTTGAACTAGGGAGGTGGAGGTTGCAGTGAGTTGAGATTGCACTACTGCACTGCAGTTTGGGTAACAGATCGAGACTCCGTCTCAAAAAAAAAAATAATTACTGCCTAATATCTCTAAAATTCGTGCTTTCTCTTTTATGATTACATTGTTTAAATGCAGTAACATTGCACCTGATTTTTGACACAAACATGTTGCTTAGAGTCTCTTATACCTGTAACGTCATTAGAGGTACTGTATGTCATATGCACTAACATCAAGAATGAAATGATAGTTTCCTTTACCCCAGAAAAGGTGGTCCTCACAGACACTATGAAGGTAATGGAGTAAAATAAAGTGGTTGGGGGGGTGGGGTGAGGGATAAAAAATTACGTATTGAGTACAGTGTACATTGCTTGGGTGACTGATGCATTGACATCTCAGACTTCATCACTGTACAGTTCATGCATGTAACCAAAAACCGTTTTTACCCCAAAGGCTATTGAAATAAAAAAAAAAATTAATGAATCTACAATTTAACCAGCTTTATTCTATAATATTAGGATAAGAGAACACTTAGGGAATGAAGGAGGTTTTTAGAAGATGACTTTTAAAATACCTTCACACTCTGTTTTAAAACTTTGTAAATTACCAATGCATTAGGGTTGCTTCAGTGTGGATTATAGGTATTGCAATTTTAAAGGCACTACATTATTTCTGTGATAAAATGTTCCTATAAGAATAAAATGATTCATCTCATATTTTCATTTAGAACTGAATTCTTCCCATATTTTTCATTTGGAAGGAGCTAACAACCAGAGTCTTATACAATTTTATATGTATTTATAATATCTTGTCAGCTAAAATTAATGTATTTTAGAATCTTTGAGCACCTCATCTAATCCATTTTGAGTGATTTCACACACAAAACACTATTTATTCTGTACAGCCTGTTTTTGCAAACAATTCCTCATCAAAAATTATAACAAAAGTACTGTTCAAATATAATACTACTAATAAAATGCAAATATTACAATTTAGAGAATTGTACCACCAAATGGCTTTAGGTTTAGATTTATAAGAATTGTCTTCTTGTATGATCTTTTACATTTAAATTAACTGTTCCTGCACCAAAATTACCATTTGCTTTTGATATTAGTCTTTAATATTTTAGTAGCATGTCTAATTTTGAAACAAAATTTTATTTGAAGCCCATATAACACCAGAGGTTTAGAGCTGAGGAAGAGGCTCCAGAGAGTCTTCAGAACAGTGTTTCAAAGTTTTCATCAGGGACGCTTTTTAATGCAAGCTGTTTTTCTGGGATGTTAGTGCTGACCGTGTGGCTGGGAGACAGGAGAGACAAAAGGCAGAGCAGCCATAAAAAAGAATGAAATCATATCCTTTGCTGCAATGTGGATGCAGCTGGAGGCCTAAGTGAATTAATGCAGAAACAGAAAACCAAATACCACATATTCTCACTTATAAGTGAGAGCTAAACATTGAGTACACATGGACTCAAAGATGGCAGCAATAGATGCTGGGGGCTACTAGAGGAGGAGGGTGATAAGGGCTGAAAAACTACCTATTGGATACTGTGCTCACTACCTGGGTGACAGGATCATTTGTACCCCAAACCTCAGCATCACACAATATACCCATGTAACAAATCTGCACATGTACCCTCTGAATCTAAAATAAAAGTTAAAATTATACAAAATAAATAAAGTAAAATCGTAATTGAAAGAGGAGACATTAGTTGTAATGCTACAGAAATAAAAAGGTTCATAAAAGACTACTTACAAGAAACTATATGCCAACAACATGTGTAACCTAGAAGAAACGAATAAATTGTTAGAAACACACAGTCTACCAAGACTGAATCATAAAGAAATAGGTAACAAACCTGTCACTGGTGAAGAGATTGAAGTGGTAATCAATAGCCTCTCAACACAGAAAAGCCCAAGACCAGCTGGCTTCACTGGTGAATTCTACCAAACATCTAAAGCAGAATTGATACCAGTCCTTCTCAAACTCATCCAAAAAATTGAAGACAGTACAATTCCAAGAATGAACCCCAATGTAAACTAGGTCTTGGGCAATTATGATGTGTCAGTGTATTTTTATCAAGTGTTACAATGTACCACCCAAGATGTTAATGGAGGAAGCTATACATGTTTTGGGGCAGGGGTTATATAGGCAATACTTAACCTTCCCTTAATTTTGCTGTGAACCTGAAATTACTCTAAAAAATAAAGTCTTTAAAAAAATAAAATGCCTAAAGGCAGGTAGACCAGTTTAGAGATAGTTGCAGTAGGCTAGGTGTGAAGTGTTGAGGGCTTGGCTTACACTGGTGGTATGGGAATGATAGGTAGGTGTTTGAAAAAATCACCAGTACATGATGACTAATAAAAGGGCACAGGGAGGAAGAAATATATAAGGATGATGGAAGTTTTGAAATCATGGGAGTTTTGAAACTGGATGACTTTGCAGAATATTGGTATTTATGAGAGATGCTGAGAACATGACTGTCAGCATATAGGTTAATTTCCAAATTGGATTCTCAGAGTTCATTTAAGATATATTGGAATCATGCGATCCTGTAGAAACAGTCTAATACATAGGGGCTAAGTTCACAGACTAGCCTGCGAAGGATTACCTGATGCAAAGTAAGACTGGATCATGATGATGTTATGTTCATTTCTGAATTTTGGATGCTGGGAGTCAACTTCTGTGGTTTAGAAGTGAAAAGGAAGAGATGGGAGACCTGGGAAGCATTCTGAAATAGATCAAGAAATGTCTTTGGTTTCTTTCTGCCTTCTTTCTGCCCCCTTCTGTCTCAGGTGCTTGGTGCTCTCAGGTTGTCATAAATGCCCAGTGTGGGACTAGTGGAAAACAGAATGTCCTGCTTCCTCAGAGGTAGCATACAGGAGCCCATGGACTGCTGCTTTTGGTTTAAAAACATGTTTTATTCACACAGCGTTTTAAAACACGAATCAGGCTGGGCGCGGTGGCTCATGTCTGTTATCCCAGTACTTTGGGAGGCCGAGGTGGGAAGATCGCTTAAGCTCATGAGTTTGAGACCAGCTTGGGCAACATGGAAAAACCCCTATCTATAAAAAATTTTTAAAAAAGTCAGCCGGGAGTGGTGGCGTGCACCTATGGGCCCAGCTACTCAGGAGGCTGAGGTGGGAGGATCACTTGAACCCAGGAGGTGGAGGTTGCAGTGAGCTGAGATGGCACTACTGCACGCCAGCCTGGGTGACAGAGCCAGACCTTTCTCAAAAAAACTCCAAAGACCACAAATCAGACTTTGTAAGAGTCTGAATTTTTGGTTCTTTTGAAGACAGTTATCTAGATTGGGTTTTAAATGGGGCAAATGCTCCCCATTGGCAACAATGCCTTACCATCGTTTTCGTGCTGCTAAAGCTGTGTGTCGTTTGCCATCATCACCAGGCTTAAGCCATTTCCTTACAGTTAAGGAGAGAGTAAACTGTTTCTCATACCTTGTTGAAAGGGACTTTTGTTTCAAAAAATGTCTGACAACATGCAACTAACAGCTGTATTCTCTGCCAGCGCCCCTAGGCACCAGAGTTGTGACATGGCACACTCCTTCCCCTGTGACAATTAGGTCTCTTAATAGTGATAAATGAGGACCAAAACTATAGTCATGGACAGTGTGGGAGCCATTTATTTAGAATTAATGAAATGGCTGAAACTAGCTTGCACCGCTAGCTGGCAGGAATCCTTGGAGTGCAGCTGTGTGATCTAAATCCATTTTGGTCCCTGATGGTGGTGGTTGCCCATTTAGGTTTAAATATCCATGCGGAGAATTCTGGGTCCTGACTGGTTGGTTCCTTTTTGTTGCCACAATCTGGGGAGATTAGACTGGCAGAATACTGGGTACACGTAGATTCATATTTCACCTCCCTATCACTTCCCAAGGCAGGGCTACCTGTCAGTATTTTCTCCACTTAAGACCATGGTAAGCACCATTCTGGTATCACCCATTGCTTTGTGGCTGTCTGCCAGGAAGAGATTACTATGAACTTGTGAAAGACCTGGACTTGCAAAGCTTGTTTGGACTTAGAGTAGATCCCAGAGTTGTTTGCTGGCAAAACACAGCCTGTGTTCTGGATATCACAGGTGTCTAGTTAATAATGGGTGTGAGGGACCTTACCTCCCCCTAAAACTTCTTTGAGGGCAGAAATGGACTAGTTGACATCTAATCGTAAGTCTACTTCTTTTAGGGCAGATTGAGAGGACAGGTACCATTTATTCTCTCACAGAAACAGAAGGCTGCTAAATGTGGGAGAGTTCTTGCAAGGATTTCACTAACTTGGTGCTCTCTTCCCTTATCGTTGCATTTCATTGAACTTTTGGGAGAGCAGCTATCTTACTGTGACTTAGTAAATGTTGTCGCCATATGTCATAGATTAATCCCATCTTTTTTTTCTGGAGAAAGGGAATAAAGTCACCAATAATATGGCGATTGTTAGGAGGCCCTTAAGGGGTGTTTGATCAAGGGTCTTTCAGAGTAATTACCTGGGCAGTTAGGCTGTTCTACAGTCATTTCTCTGTAGTCCTCAGTTCAGACTAGATGTGAACTGTCCTGACTTTGAAATGCAGAGTAGTCCCTAGACTGTTGCAACTAGTTTGTTGGGGTGGGATCAGGCAGAGACTTGGCATTTATTTATATATTTTTTAATCTGCCAGAGCTGCCTGTAGTTAAATAGGCATGATAAATAAAGTTATTTAAAGGAGTCTTTACATAAACTACTGAATATTCTTACATTTCTTTTTGTAGTTCTTGGTTAGTAGAGAAATTACCGGTGGCCAAATCTCATAGTCTTTACTGTTTTTGCATACTAACACATACTTCACAATATTAAATTACATTAGATCACAGAAAAACATATTTAGTTGTCTGATTAGCAAAACAAGGATAGAATTATGTGGCTTTCAAGTGGTTTGCAAAAATGCCTCTAGAAAAGTAGAGAGGTAATATTATCTGGTAATTAAAAATTAGTTTTTATTTGGCTTTTTAAAAGTAATGTGGAGACTTCATTTAGAGGTTTACTTCTAAGTTTCACAAATGTAACAATAACTGTTTTATTGTTTTCAGGCTGGATCTTCCAGAGAAAGACTATGAAATACTTTTCAAATCTATTAATGGGTAAGTTGGCAGCATTGGTTTCATACGGTATGTGAGTGGTCTACATATGTCTGCTTTTGTAAAAGAAATCATATAAATATTATACATATTTCTATGTAACTGTCTTAGAGTGGTATAGTATTAGTGTTCTGAGTTCTTTTATAGGATTTATTTTCTTGGGAGATGCAAAAGTCCTTCAAAAGAGGAAGAGGCAGGTTAGGAAATGTATAATTGTTACATAGTAGACACACATAATTTTTTTAAATGTGTGACTTAATCTTTGTTCTTTTAATGCTTTTCTTAAATGTTTTGAAGCTACCTTGAATGGCGTGGCATACTGCTCATATATGGGGTTTTATAAACCCCATAAAGTCCAAAGTCTGAGGATGTTGATTTTTTTTCAGGTAAATTGGAAAAAAATGTTCTGTCCGCTGGTTTCACCACAAAAGATATGTTAGCTCACAGAACAAGACTTCTAATCATATGAAAAAAATGTTCACCATTACTCTTAATTTTAGGAAAGAAGGCTAATTACAGCAATCAAAAACATTTAATTACCATGTTGGCAGAGATCAGAAAATTTGCTTATACTCCACAGGGCCTGTGAGGAAACAAGTGTGCTCATACTTTATTAGAGGAAATGTAAATCAGGTAGTCTTTTTTGGGGTAATATTGCAATACCTATTGAAAATAGAAGCACGTATACCCTTTGACCTGGGAACTTGAGGAGGAATTTTATTTTATAAATGTATTCCCACCTTGCATGAAGACTTAGACTCAAATCTATGCATTGTATTAGTAGTATTGTCTGACAGTCACCCAGTAGTCCATCAGGTGAGAATTGGTTAAATAAAACAGACTATGTACATTTAATAGAATACTATGCAGGAATTAAAAAATGAGGCTATCTGTAGATGCTGACTTGGATCACCATTGTCCTATGAACAATGTGATAGTGTTATGTGAAAAAGGCAAGGCACGTGATGGTGTATATAGCATACACCCCGTTTGCTTTTTGTTAAAGGTAGGGTGAAGAAATATGCATATTTCTACCAAATCAACACAGCAGATTTTAATGGTAGTCGTTTCTGATTGGGAATAGGGTGGAAGTATTTTACTGTAAAATGTTTTTTAAAAAGAGCTTTATTATTTTTACTTCTAAAGCCATGTTAATTTATTGTTTCTTTTAAAAAAGCTATGTTTAGAAAATTATTTGCCTTCAGTTCAGTTTGGTTCAGTAAATATTTACCATAAGATCGGTTCAATTTAGTAAAACATTTACAATGCCCAGTATGTGCTGTGTGCAAGGTACTTTGGCATGGACAAAGATCATTAAGTCTAGGCTAGAATATAATAGTAGAACTTCAAAAATAGACCTTTCGAATCACTTCATTTTCTTCCCACCCTCTCCCCAGTTGCATTCCTGTTTGGAGAGGAATCTGAATCAAGTAGCAGTGTAGACAGGAATACATACTTTTGGGAGCTAGCCTGTCCAGATGCTCAGTATATCTTCATGCAAACCAGCAAAAGTAGTCCATTGTCTATCTTCCTCACTTGTTTTCTGCATTGCCACTAATTGTTGCTCCTGTAGGCCCCTTTTCTCTCTCATGTAGTCACTGAAAGCTGCACTCCAAAGTGGGTTAAATTAGGGGCCTTATTTATATCTCTGAGTGTCACCAGAAAATGAGCCGTATTCTAATGTGACTTCAAAAGCACCTTTATTGAGTCACTATTATGCAGTGGACGCCATAGTATTTTGCAGGGGAATGCAGAGACGAAAAGACAGAGCCATGCTTTAAGGAGTTTGTCATATAGGAGGGACAGTCAGGTTTTGCTGCATGAAAGGAGTGTGGGGTTAGACATACCATATTTGGTCATAGGCAGCTTTTTAAATACTAAGTTAATGTCTGTAACCTGGAGACCTGGGATGCAAAACATAAAAGTTAAAAAAAAATAGTTAATGGAAAGAGAATGCTAATGAGCCTTCACTAAGCCACTTTTAATTGTGGGATTTTCTGCTTGAATTTGTGGTAGATATTCTCCCACACAGATGCTTATATGTTTTCTACCAGACTGTGATCTTCCTAACAGCAAAAGCCACTCATGTTTGTCTCTCCAGGCAAGTCCTGAGTCTAGCTCATGGAAGAAACAGAATATATTTCTTGAATAACAACAATCTCACAAGTGATATTTCACATATCTCAAGTTCGTATTTAAATATTTTCAAAATTTTAATATGATTAATACCATTTTTCTTACCTCTTTTGAATATCCTTGGTTCTTTCAAGACCTTGCTATAAATTTTAAATTTAAAGTTTAATTTCAAAAGTTGATATAAAAACATGGTAAAATATTTTTCTATATTTCATGTTTATAAGTGTGTAAAATAATATCAAATATTTTTGACTGCCTTCTTTTCCTAGACTTTTTCTAGAATTGTAATTATGTTTCTTGAAAAAAGTGTTCTAATACTGTGCACATTTCTGAAGAGACTCAGGGTGATAAGAATTAAATTCTTGTAGAAATTTAATTCTAGCTTAAATATATTTTTATGACCAGCTTGTTCTTTAGAGTTAAATTATTTGTGAGCTAAAACCTACCCATAATTATGGACCTGCAATTGATTTGGCATCACAGATCACCTTCATTTAAACCTGGCTATACCTGGAATTTTGTCTGTCTTTGATGTCTAGCTCTGTGTACTCTTGCCCCTCCCCTACTTATTTACTTTTAATTTTCCCACACTCTATTTCATTAAATAAATTTTTTGAAGAAGTTTTTGGAAAATATGCACTAAAATGTTGTTAACTGCTGTAGTTTCTGAATGGCTAGGATTGTAAATATTTTATATTTTCTTTTTTCTTTACTTTTCTAATTTTCTTCAAGGATCTTATTGCATATGTAATAAGAAAAATTGTTTTAAAATAAAAAGATTGTTTTCTGTGTGTGTATGGGTCGGGGGTGACAAAATACACCCTATTTGATTTATGTAACGTTGTTTCAGAATCCTTTTCCCTGGAGGAAGTGTTGACCTCAGACGCTCAGATTATGCTAAAGTGGCCAAAATATTTTATAACTTGTCCATACAGGTAAATATCAGTTATTGCTTATTATTCCAGATGGGTTTTTGTAAGTTTTTGTGTGAGTAGTTCATTTTTTAAGCAGATGGTAATGCTCCCTTCAAAATTACCCTTAGCCTCATCATACCTTTAATTTTGAAGTGCCTGTTCTTGGCTGCTCCCGCCTATTTTCCATGTGCTTCATTTAATCCTGGGCTTCCAGAGACCCTTCAGAGCCCTGCTGACCGCCCCTCTTTTGATGCTTGTTGATGTGAACCATGTCCTCATGTAGTGTAGACATTCTGATGTCTTTCTCTGTCCTCTGTTTTTTTTTTTTTTTTTTTAATGGGCATTGTTTCTATGTTATTAATTCTCACCTCTTCTTGAAATCTGTTCTTCTTCCCAACTCATTCAATCCTATTTGAACTTTCTTCACAGTTACCATAGACTCCATGTCAAGCAGAGCTTCTGAGCCTCTGACTTCTCCTTTGTAATGTTCACAGTGGGACTGCCTTTGTACCATAGCTCAAACCTTTACTGTTTCTCTCCTCAACTATTAACAGTGATTTTTAAATTAATCTTGCTGGCCCTAGTATCTTACCAATCCCACTTAAATATTTCCCTAAATAACTGTTTTTAGCCTTTGAAATACTTGTTTCAAACTTTTAATAGCTAAGGTCAGTAATCTGTAGGCTTTTATAGTCTTTGGGTCAAGATATACAGTGTGTCCACAGCTCATGTTTTCCAGCCTGTGTGGGAGCTTGGTCTGAAGAGAGATTAAATGATAGCCTACTTATGGATCCTGGAGAATTCTTCAGAAATCCATGTGTAACTCAGCTGCCTATTTGGTTATGACAAAAGATATGGCTAATTTTTATTTTGAAAAGTTTGAATAAACTTAGTTTTCTCTTTTTCCACTTGCAAAGAGTTTTGATGATGGAGACTATTTTCCTGTGTGGGGCACATGCCTTGGATTTGAAGAGCTTTCACTACTGATTAGTGGAGAGTGCTTATTAACTGCCACAGATACTGTTGACGTGGCAATGCCGCTGAACTTCACTGGAGGTAAGAGTACTCTTTTCAACCCTTTGAAAAATATTTGCTGGGCAGGATTAGTAAGTAGCAAATACGAAAGTAAAAGTGCTTATTTTTATTTTCTTTTTAGCCTTTTCCCTGAAGGAAAAAATGCTTATAACATTAGCATTTAAATTATTTACACAGGTTGAAGATGTGAATGACCATCCTTGTACTCATTTATGAGGATGACTTAAGGAATTGTGAATTTTAATAACTCATTGCTTCTAGTGATATCAGGACTGTGTGTGATGAAGAACTCTGAAATGGGATTTGGTTTTGACTCCTAGCTTTCTCACTTTGACCTTGAGGAATCATTTTACCTCTCTGAGGTTCAATGTCTGCATTTGCAAAAAGGTCTAACCCTTAGGGGTTTTTTTTTTGTGAAAATTAAATAAGTTTTTTTGTTTTTTTTTAAGAAAGAGTCTCTCTCTGTCACTCAGTCTGGAGTGCAGTGACGCAATCTCGGCTCACTGCAACCTCTACCTCCAGGGTTCAAGGGATTCTCCCGCCTCAGCCCCCTGAGTAGCTGGGACTACAGGCACCCCACCACACCTGGCTGAATTTTGTATTTTTAGTAGAGACAAGGTTTTACCATGTTGGCCAGGCTGGTCTCAAACTCCTGACCTCAGGTGATCCACCCACCTTGGCCTTCCAAAGTGCTGGGATTAGAGGATCTACCGGGAAGCGCTACATTTACTCAGCAACCAGGAACTCCAGTGAGTTTTGGTGTCTAGAGTTTTTACTGGAACGTTATTATGAAATAATTGATTGAATCTTTGCCTATGTGATTGAACTCTCTCCAGCCCCTCTTTCATACTTGGAGATTGATTGGGCTGGCTCGAAGTTTCAACTTTCTAATCATGAAGTTAGTTTTTCTGATGATTAGTCTTCATCCTGAAATAATTGAGGGACCCACCTTGAATTACCACGTTAGCATAACAAAAATACTTCCATCACTCCGGGAATTCCAAGGGTTTTAGAAGCTTCCTGTCAGGAACCCAGGACAAAGACCAGATACATTCTTAATGATATCACTGTATAAGTAGATAATGATTATTGTAGGTTACTTGATCTCCGAATGCTTAGAATTGAAGCCACCAGCTATTTCTGTTCTCATAGGGATTTTGCAAGGAAGGTAGCAGTCATACTGAAAACTTGTAGAATGCTTTCTGCTTTTGAAAGCTCTTTCTTCCATTGTCTCACTTAATAATTGCAAAAACCTGGTGGGAAGTACATGTATTAGGTCAGAGTACTTTGGTTGTGTGTTGCCAGAACCCGGTTTATACAGAAAAGGAGTGTTTCAAGGTGCTGTGGTTTTCAGGGAAGTCTCTAGCAAGAATAAGGGGCCTGGTTTGAAACAACTGGCACTATCGCCTTGAAAACGTCAGTTTCTTTTTTTCAAAATCTGTTTGTTGGTGTTTGAGTCTGTGCAGAACCTTCAGGGTTGACCACTAAGTTATATTGCTTTTTGATCTGTTTACTGAGTCAAAATTTCTGGCTTGGTTCATGTTCTTTTCTACATTGTTTGTATTTTTATTTGTTTGTCCCAGATACCTCTGAAAATATGTTAAAAGTTTTGGATCCTTTCCTGGGCAAATACATACACCCATGGAAAGTTTTAACTGTTTTTCAGAATAGTCTGTGGAAATCTAGTTAAGATTCCCTGCCTGTTCTTTAGCTTGCCAATACTCATATCAGAAGAATTTTACTTATTCATGTTAAAATTCTAGAAGAAAGTTACTTATAGCTGGAGCATATTTGAGTTTATGTTAAACACATTTTGTGACTTGATTGGAATACTTCTATGGAAATGATGTGTTTTGCTTATCATTTAGTCATCTTGATTATGTCTTCATAATGGCTTCTCTTTGGGTGCAGTAAGTGACTTCAGTGGATTTTATTTTTTTGTGTTTAAATTATTTCTCTTGTACTTAAATTATTTCAGGTCAATTGCACAGCAGAATGTTCCAGAATTTTCCTACTGAGTTGTTGCTGTCATTAGCAGTAGAACCTCTGACTGCCAATTTCCATAAGTGGAGCCTCTCCATGAAGGTATACTAATTACACAATGAAATTAATATGTTTAGAATAACTGCAGAAGTAATCATTTTGTTTTATTTTCATATTCTAGAATTTTACGATGAATGAAAAGTTAAAGAAGTTTTTCAATGTCTTAACTACAAATACAGATGGCGAGATCGAGTTTATTTCAACAATGGAAGGTATATCACTATAACATGTATACTTTATTTCACTTATTTTGTATTTTTAAATTTTGATTTTATATGTCTCATCAATAAAATCATATTACTTTGGGGCTTGAAGATGGGTGTTAGGGCATTTTGGGAGACAGGAGACATGTTTTGTCCATGTTTCAAGTTAATTGCAGTTTTCCTGGGTATTTTCCTGAATGGAGTGGTGAAGAAGAAAAGTAAAAGAATAAAGGGGTGAGGATGAAGAAAGAAATGAAGAAAGTGACTTCTGTTTCTAGCAATATTGCAGATTAAATACCTTGACAGACTTTCCTCCAGCCAACAACAAAATAAATGTGGGTGATAGAGAAAAACATAGTAAATACGTTGATGAATTGGCAAGGAAATAAAGATACTCAGGTCCAAAATTTTAAGAGTTGAGTGGAATATTTAAACCAGTGTTATTACGGAATCAGGAGAACTTGAGACAAAGTCAGGACTCTCTATACGAATAGTATCTCATGGAGCAGGACCTGGATGGCTATACCAGCAATGTAAGGGTGAACTCAAAATACACCTAAAATCCCCCCTACAGAATGGCAAGGAGAATTGCCCATCCTGAGCTTTGGGGCTAAGGGAGTGGGGTGGGGGACAGTGAATAAAGCCTTGAGTGTTTATAATGATGGGCTGTTCTTCTAGTGTGGCCAGCATTATACTAACTGGGAAGTTGGACAAATCTTAAGTAAGTAATTTTGTTCAAGGTTGCCTCAGACTGGTAATGCCCTCACGTGTGAGGCTGAAGCAAACGTAAATAGTTTTCTTGAAAGGACCAGACGTTCATCCCAGGCTTCAAGGAATTTCAATATATGAAGTTTGAAGGAAAACGAGTGCTTCACAGCCAAAATACTACTAATGGACAAGCAAGCACTGTGAATGAGAACTTGCAGAGATAACAGATGTGGAAGCAGACCTGCACAAATGTTAGATATTAGTATTATGAGATAAAGTATAATATATTTTAAGTTTTAAAGAAAGAAGAATGCTTGAAAATATAGACATGAAACAATCAGATTTGAAAATAACCAAATTCAGCTATTAGAAATTATAATTGAGGCCAGGTGTGGTGGCTCATGCCTGTAATCCCAGCACTTTGGGAGGCCCGGGCGGATCACCTGAGGTCAGAAGTTCAAGACCAGCCTGGCCAACATGGTGAAACCCCGTCTCTACTGAAAATACAAAAAAGAAAAAAAAAAAACTGGGCATGGTGGCACGTGCCTGTAGTCCCAGCTACTTGGAGGTTGCAGTGAGTCGAGATTGTGCCACTGCACTCCAGCCTGGACGACAGAGTAAGACTGTTTCAAAAAAAAAAAAGAAGAAATTATAATTGAAATAAAACCCTCAGTAGACATGTTAATCAGAAGGTTAGACACAGTTGAGGAGAAATTAATGAACTAGAATAGTAGATAGATGTGAAGGAAACATTCAGAATCCAACACAGCCAGACATGTAAATGTAAATGCCAAATGTGTCAGAAGAAAGGTTGGAATCTGGAGGGTAAAGTGATTTCTAACTTACCTAACCAGAACTCTGGAAGGAATGGGAAAAAGTAGGACAGAGACAGACTCTTTTTTCCATATTAAAAAAAAATTTTTTTCAGGTGGATAAAAGACCTAAGGAGAAAGGCACACTACCATAAGGTTTTAGAAAAAATAAATGAGAATGTCTTTATGATCTTGTTTAAGGGAAGGAGTTTTGAAGACAAAATATAAACAAACCATAAAGGAAAAGATTGATGAATTCAATCAAATGAAGAAGTTGTGTTCATAAAAAAAAAATTACACAGAGAAGAAAAAAGGGAAGGTTATTTGTAATGCATATAACTGACAAAGGATATGTGTCTAGCTTATATAAAGTAAAGCTATGATTTAAGAAGAAAAGATAGCTTATTAAAAATGGATATGAGGGCTGGGCATGGTGGCTCACGCCTGTAATCCCAGCACTTTCAGAGACCGAGGCAGGCAGATCGCTTGAGGTCAGGAGTTTGAGACCAGCCTGGCCAACATGGCGAAACCCCGTCTCTACTAAAAATATAAAAATTAGCCGGGCATGGTGGCGCATGCCTGTAATCCCAGCTACTTGGGAGGCTGAGGCAGGAGAATTGCTTGAACCTAGTGGGTGGAGGTTTCAGTGAGCCGAGATTGCACTACTGCACTCCAGCCTGGGTGACAGAGTGAGACTCTGCCTCAAAAAAAAAAAAAAAAAAAAAAAAAAAAAGGGATATGAGATTTGAATGGATACCATCCAAGAAAACTTGATTGTCCTCTCCACTTATGGCTTGGTGAGATAAAGTTGCTCAGTGTAATTTCTGATCAGGGAATGCAAATGGAAACCAAAGTAAAAAAACCATTTTATACCCATCAGATTGGCAAAATTAAGAAGCCTGCTGATAACTAGTGTTACCCAGGATGTCACACAGCGGGTGCTGTCATGCACTTACGATTGGAAAACATTTTGGCATTTCTTAGTAAAATCAAACATTTTCCAGTTTTGTTACCTGGCAGTTTTATTCATTGATTAAAAAATACCTTAATGAAATAATTTCATGTACATAGAAATGTATGTGACATTATGTTCATACCAGCAAAAAAATGGAAAACAACTCAAAAGTCCAGTAGTGCAAAGGATAAGTAATACTATACAGCTATTAAAATCAGTGAACACACCTGCATGTACCACTGAATGAATCATGAAGACAATTTTGAGTTAAAGAAGCAAGTCACAAGGGAATACATGCTGTATGTTTTCATTTATATGATGATTAAAATTTGGCAAAAAAGAAACAATGTATTGTTCAGTGGTAAATCTAAGAAAAGGTTGGGGTGATGAATAATTATGAGAGTCCTTCTCACTGGGCTGAAGGGGTGGGAGGGACAGTGGAAGGGCTTTGGAAGTATTAGTCATGTTTCCTCCTCCCAATCCAATGTACCTTGCTACATCAGCATTAACCACCTGCCACCTGGATTGCTGCAGCAGCAGCCTCTTAAGGCTTCCACAAACCCATCTTCCAGCCACCCACTCGTGGTCTGCTGAAGTACCAGTCTGATAGTATTGCCTTAACAAAACTCCTTAGTGGCTCCTCTGCATTGGAGGATGAAGTCTAGATTTATGAGCTTATTTCCTCATGCCCTCTCCCTGCCTTCACCTCTAGCTTGTACCCTGCACGACCTGTTTGCTACACACAGCCCTTCCACAGAGCCATATTTCTTGCTTCTGCCCTGCTTCTCATGTGCTTTCCTCTTCTCTGAAAAGCTCCCCCTTTCCCCTATTCCTTTCTCCTGATGAACTCTTAGCCATCTCGAAAAACCCAGGCCACTTGTCATCCCTAGAGGCCTTTTCTACCATTATTCCTCTTCTCCACAACCTTGGTGCTTTGTGCTATGTGGGAATGTTTCCTAATGCATGTATTTGCTCTTGTTCTGTCATCCCTCTAGACGAAAAGCTCATTGAGATCAGGAACTGTATCTTACTCTCCTTTGTGTTTCTAGGGCTCATAGATGTTGAATGAATGCCTAATTATTTAAATGATAGAATATTGGGTTGGAAGTTAGGAAATCAGGTTCCATGTTGGTTCTGCTTTTGACTATTCCATACCAGGCTCATTTGAAAAATTTCTCCCACCTCCAAAATAGGAACACTTGAGATGCTTTATTATTTCCATATTTTCTTTCTACTCTTGATACTTCTGTCTAAATCAGTGAGGCAGGGCATGATTCCTAGTTTTCAGGAAACTGCACTGGTCTTTTAGTAATGCAGTTTACTAAAGAAGAGTAAATCTCACTCGTTACTGAATGTCAGTGACTTCAAAAAGTTTGTGGGAAAAATGGAATTAAAATATAAAAATAAAAACTGTAAACTTTATTTCTCAAAATAAGCTCTATCAAGTTTAAGACACTTTTGCCCATGATGATACCAACCTTTTACTCCATCCCTAAAGAACTGAGGGTCCTGTGAATTGAACCATGTCAAATGCAGTCTTTTACATTATTAACAGAAATGAGTGCCCTTTAAAGATTTTTTTAAGATTAGGAAACAAGAATAAGTCAGAAGGAGCCAAATCAGGACCATAAGGTCCTAATGGCTTCCCATCAGAATGCTCACTAAATAGCCCTCGTTGGATGAAAGGAATGAGCAGGAACATTGTCATGCTGGAGAAGGACTCTGGTGAAGCTTTCTTGGGCGATTTTCTGCTAAAGCTTTGGCTGACTTTCTGAAAACACATAAAAAGCAAACGTTACTGTTCTTTGGTTCTCCAGAAAATCAACAAGCAAAATGCCTTGGAGCATCCAAAAAAACATTATGACCTTTGCCCTTGACCAGTTCACTTTGGCTTTGACTGGACCACTTCCATCTCTTGGTAGCCATTGCTTTGATTGTGTTTTCAGGTTCATACTGGTAAAGCCGTGTTTTATCTGCAGTGGCAGTTCTTCAAAGTAATGCTCTAGGATCTTGATCCCACCTGTTAAAAATGTCCATTGAAAGCTCTTCTCTTGTGTGCAGCTGATCTGTGTGCAATGGTTTTGGCACCCATCGAGTGGAAAGTTTGCTTAACTTTAATTTTTCATTCAGGATTGTGTAAGCTGACCCAACTGAGATGTCTGTGGTATTGGCTATTGGTTCTGCTGTTTATTTGCGATCTTCTTCAATTAAGACACGAACAAGATACGTATTTTCCTGGCAAATTGATGTGAATAGTCTGCCCTGAGGGCTTCAACATTGTTTCATTCCTTCTTAAAACAAGTTATCCATTTGTAAACTGCTGATTTCTTTGGGACATTATCCCCATAAATTTTTCGTAAAGCATCAGTGGTTTCACCATTCTTCCATCCAAGCTTCACCATAAATTTGCTGTTTTTTCTGCCTTCAATTTTAGCAAAATTCATATTGCTGTTACAGAGGTTCTTTTAAAACTGATGTCTTATCCTTCTTAGTGCCTCATACTGGATCCCGTTCATACAAGTTACAACAAGTTTATTTTGGTGCAAAAAAATGTTGAAATCCTTGCATAATTTTTTTCATAATACACATTTTCCATGAGCTTTTTGAAGACTTCTTATATATATGTATATTTTCCAATGCATGAAGCATTATTGAGGACAAAAAAAAGTCTTAAATCATAAAAAGGATTTATATCCAATATACTAGAAGATCTGCCTTTCAATTAATTGTATGTATCAGTTAATTTCCTAGTCCCCCAGCCTGTGGGTCTCTTGCTGGTAGCTTCACAGGTAGTCCCAGAATAGAGAGGAAAAACGGCAGTGTCACACGGAAGTGGGGGAGGCAGGGAGCTGAGTGCCTGGAGCTGCATGAGGCGGGTGTTTCCTCTCGTGAATACCCACAAAACTGGGATAAAATGTTTCCCTTCTGTGGCCTGCTCTCTAGTCAGAAAGCTTACTTGGATGAGAACAGACAGTGCTCTTACCCCTAGATATCTCTTCTTTCATTAATTCTCTTCATTTCTCCAAGTACTTTCTGATGGTGGTCATGGTTACAATTCCAAAGCAGAAAATAATAGAGGGGAGATTTGTTTTTTTCAAATCAAAATGAGGAAAGGCACATCTGAAGAAGAGACAAATATGTACATTTTTCTGAAGGTAACTATTACACATATTCACTTTTTTTTTGAATTGTGGAATTGTTCATGAGTATGTAAACGTAGAGAGAGTAATATGAACCCTGGGTGTCTATCAGCTTTGACAATTGTCAACAGCTCTGTGTCCCTTCTTGTTTTATGTCTGCTTTTAAACTTCTAAAAAATATTTTAAAAATTTATACCACAAAGTCATCAGTCATTCCATAGACTGAGAGAGAGACACAGTTTAGGCAGTTTAGGCAGGGTGTAAAAGGATACCAGAAGCGCTGCCATACTTCATGCTCATATGAATAAGTCATTATGGGAGGACAGGAAAGCATGCTACAAGACGGGAGAAAGAGACCCGCTGCGGAAGACACTTGTATCACCAATAAAATGTGCATCTGACTTTTGGACAGGGATAGATTCCTCAGCTCAGCTTCTACTTTGCTATGAGTATCTCGAAAAGCAAATCGTCCTACAGATTGTAAAAGGTTGCTAATCAGTGAAATACATTACTGGGAATTTTCACATTGAGTATGAATGGAAATTATTTTGTGTCTGAGAGAATATGTACAATTTTACCTTGTCTGATATTGTGAATTATAAAATGTTTTACATAAGACATAAACCAATTTCATTATAAGTAACATCTTAAACCATTCTTAGTACTTACTAATTTGTGTTGTTCTTACAGGATATAAGTATCCAATATATGGTGTCCAGTGGCATCCAGAGAAAGCACCTTATGAGTGGAAGAATTTGGATGGCATTTCCCATGCACCTAATGCTGTGAAAACTGCATTTTATTTAGCAGAGTTTTTTGTTAATGAAGGTAATATGAGGGTACATAATTTTGTTATTCTGGGGTAGTTTTGAAGAAAATTGCCTTCATCTGAACTTTTGCCTACCCTTTTGCTCTATAAATGTTTTGTAAGTTCTATAGGTTTAACTTTAAAGAATAATACAAATGTTAAATAATGTGAAAGCCCTAAAGTTGAGATGTTAGGTATTCTAATAAAACCAGGACAGTTACTTCAATTAACAGTATCATACATGCTTCAGTGGGCAGAATTCTTGAACAATAGTGTGAAGAATGTTGAGAGGTTTTTTTTTTTTGTTTCTTTTTCTTTGTTGTTTTGTTTTTTGACAGGATCTTGCTCTGTCGCCCAGGCTGAAATGCAGTGATGTGATCATAGCTTATTGCAGCCTCAAACTCCTGGGCTCAGGGGATCCTCCTGCCTCAGCATCCTGAGTAGCTGGGACTACAGGTGCAGACTACCACACCAAGCTCTTTCTTCTTGGATACTTTTAATTTAGATTCTTCCCCATTACTCTCCTTTTCTTAGAATAATGCTTTAATTATAACAGTGTCTAAGAATTAGATGTTACTTTTCCAAGACAGTGATACAAATTGAATATATACCCACCAATTTGTGATTTTAAGGCTACCTCTCTGTAGGCATTGGCATACTGGAGAAAGCAAATAAACTCTGCCTGCTTTTCGGTGATGAAAACACAGACATATTCATGCTGTGTTATGTTTGTGGGAAAAATCGAGAATTTGGTTGTAGATGCTTATTTCTTAGTTGAGCATTACAGGTACAGTAAGTCCTACAATTTAAGCAGAACTGTGTGTAGCAGGTCCTTGAACAACACTGTTTACTTTGAAGTCATTTCATTATAACATTGATAGAAAAAAATTGGTTTTGTTACACATCATTGTGCTTAAAAGAAGTACAGCAACCTATCGATGACGTTAAGTGAGACTAGCTGTGTAAGACAGAGGTACAGAAACAACTTGTAAAGGATAGAGATCACTTTGGTGAGGTATAGCCATTTAAAGACTTCAGTGAACTTTGCTTTCATTCCATCTCCAAGCTTGCCTTAAGTTTTTATCAACTCTCCTGCCATTGCTGGGAAGTCAGGTACTTCCTACTGAGTTCACTCTGCTTTAGAATCATGCAGAGCTGAGTGGATGGTTTTATGACAAAAACTCCAAATTAAAAAAAAAAGTATCCCATATACAGTATTAGTCCAAAGGAACATTTTTATGTGTGCGTGGAGTGAATGAGGGCAGCAGTGGCAGGGCCGCATTTGCTGCAGTAGTAGTCACACGGCATTTGGTCTATGTGGTCTTTATCTTCCAACATTCTTCTTTCTAAAAATGCCGTAAGAGCCTGTATTTACTTTGACTTTGGGAGCTTTAGGAGCTCTCACCTCCTCACATGCCAGCTTTCATCATGCCAGACTTCTCACTGTGCCTCCTGGTTTTTCATAATGCTGCCTTACCTGTGAAAATGTCTCACTTCTCCGTCTGCCTCAGCTTCACCAGTTTCTCCATCCTTTTTACTCTTGTAGCATCCAGTGATGGTACACCATACACCATAAAAACATTTTTATCATATGATTCTGTGTGGTTACGAGGCTGAACTTTTTGAGTGTTAGGACCTGTTCTGTTTATATTTCCATCGCCAGACTGTGTATCAAGTCTTGTGTACACATAGCCACTTGATAAGTATTTGAATGAGTTGCGGAGTGAGCATAGCATGAGATATGCTGCAGGGCGAATGCAGCACAGCTGCTGTGTCCATGGGCGACTGTGCCATAAATCGGGCACTGCTTTATTTGGGGAAATTTTGTAAAGCATTTCCCTCCCTCCCTTCCTCCCTTCCTTCTTCTTTTTTTTTTTTTTTTTTGGAAAATAAGTTTGTTAGAGAAATAAAGAAAAAAAAGATGGCTGTTCTATAGGCAGAGCAGTCGCATTTCTCTTGTTGATATTTTCCCACTTAATAATGCTGATTGCAGGAAGAAATATTATAAAATAGTCTCTTGAAGATTTTGTCATCTGATCTCTTTAAAAATTAACTTTTTTTCTTGCAGCTCGGAAAAACAACCATCATTTTAAATCTGAATCTGAAGAGGAGAAAGCATTGATTTATCAGTTCAGTCCAATTTATACTGGAAATATTTCTTCATTTCAGCAATGTTACATATTTGATTGAAAGTCTTCAATTTGTTAACAGAGCAAATTTGAATAATTCCATGATTAAACTGTTAGAATAACTTGCTACTCATGGCAAGATTAGGAAGTCATAGATTCTTTTCTATAATGTGCCTGGCTCTGATTCTTCATTCTGTATGTGACTATTTATATAACATTAGATAATTAAATAGTGAGACATAAATAATCAGATTGTTTTTCATGGAAAAGCCTTCTTATAGCTGAAGATTGAAAAAAATAAATTTACTGAAATACAAATATTTTTTCTAATTGATTTGCTTGGGAAATAAATACCATCCCCTTCCTGCCCACTCCATCCTCCTTGCTGAAAAAGAAAAGAATCTTTTAAAATCCTACCACTTGTTCATCTTGTTCATTGTGATGTCTCCCTCCTTTGGGTCTCAGGAGTATTTGTGTGTGTGTGTGTGTGTAGGTATGTGTGTATAGATATGTGTGTGTATGTGTATATCTACTTTTCTGCCCTGTGTTAACTTCACATTTAAAGGGTACACATCCTGAAAACAGAGTCTGTGTCTTGAACTTTTTATCTTTCACAGTGTCCACAATGTCTAGCCCAGCAGGCCCTCAGTAAGTAATTGTCACTAATTATAAGTTTTTTTCCCATGGAAAATAATTTAAAAGCTGTCGTATATTTATTTTGGTACACTTTAATGCATTTTTCTTTCTTTTTTTTTTTTTTTTTAAGACGGAGCATCTCGCTTGTTGCCCAGGCTGGAGTGCAGTGCTGCAATCTCAGCTCACTGCAACCTCCTCTTTCTGGGTTCAAGCGATTCTGCTGCCTCAGCCTCCTGAGTAGCGGGATTACAAGCATGCGCCATCACACCCAGCTAAATTTTGTATTTTTGGTAGAGATGGAGTTTTGCCATGTTGGCCAGGCTGGTCTCAAACTCCTGACCTCAGGTGATCTACCAGCCTCGGCCTCCCAAAGTGCTGGGATTACAGGTGTGAGCCACTGTGCCCAGCCAACATTAATGTATTTTTCAATCCGTGCTACTCTCTTCCCTCATCATCCCATATAACCCTCAGAAGTATGAAATTTAGGAACTCCTGGAGGACAACCAAGCTGCTGGAAGGAAGAGAGAGAGGGTTTGCTGAGCTGTGTCTGGTAAATGGGTGTTTATGCATCTGTTCTCTGTGGGCTTCCAGAGCTTCTGCAAGAGAAGGGGAAACAGGAAACTGTGATTGGGAATGATGTTGGAGGGCATCGTCGATGATTTTACCTGCAACAAGAGAAGAACAATCACCTGCAGACACTGAGCTAAGCCATAATCTTTGGGGAGTGAGGACAAATAGCACATATTGGAAGAGATTAGTACATTTAACCAAGAAAGAACCTTACTAGAAATGTGGCAGATTTAGTTTCTGTCCATGAACATGAAGATTCTTTGTTGAGTCTTACTGTTGAATGTGTCTGGCTAAGTTTTTGTCTCCCACCACTAGAAAAAGGTAGTGACACTATTATTGCTCATGGTGCCAGGGTTCTTCCCAACCCATTTGTGTTGAAACCATATAGAACTGCTTGTCTCTGCAGTTCCCAAGAACAACTTCATCCGGACTCCGGATACTCATGATGCTGCATCCTCCATCCTTTTGCCCTGAAGACTGGCTTCCAAAGATTCTTACTGTGCTTCATAGAAGACGACCACAAATGCAAGAAAATGTGTTTTCTGCTCGTGTTCAGCTTATTGTTTTTCCCATCACGTATTTTTTTTGAAGACTTTGTTTGCTAGATCGCTTTATTCCAAGAATGGAATCTTTCAAAGCTGACCACACCCTTGCTTCTGCCCACCACCACCAGCAGGAAAGATAGGCCAGCTTGAAGGCAAGTGAGGAGAGCAGTGCTGTTCAGAAGCCTGGTGTCCCTACACCAGCGGAGGCAGGAGAGGTCTTTGATTTAGAGGTGCCTGTTGAAGTTGCTGGGCAGCAGTCCGGAAAGCCCTTAGAGATGGACAGCCACTCCTGGAGGACGGCCTGACGTGGGGATCCTGGGGAGGAGGGGAGATCACAGCCCTCTGTCAGCAGGAGAGGGCAGAGGCTGAAAGGGTGACTGAGGGAGCAGGTGTGGATTAGAAAGAATAAGGAGAAAGAACAGAAACAGGAAGGACTGGGTGGGTATGGAAGAGACAGCTAATGTGTACCCTTCCCCAGCCAAAGCTGACTTGAGTTTCCAAGGGTTTTTGGAGAGCGATTGCCAAAGCTCTTACCTCCAGCATTTCCAATTCTCTTCCTGTGTGGAATATCCCAAATGGAGTAGAAACGCTGGGCTTCAGAGGCAGACCCTGCACTCATTTCTGTTGAGCCAGATGTTTCTGAGGGCCCACAGCTTCATGTATCTTGAGGGCTGGCACAAGATATTTTATGAAGAGATGTTGAGTGTCTCCATTTCCACATAGCAGAGTAGGGAAATCCTCAAAACCTTGTCAGTAGGCCGAATCCGTTGTTGCACAAATGGTCCTGTGAGAGTCCTCACACCTGGAGCCTGGTGCACAGAAGGGCTGCATGTGCTTCCCCATCTTCCCTCCCTCCATTGCAATAATCAAGCAGCCCTACCTAGATGCTGGGTCTTTCCATTTTTATTGAATTGCAAGAAAATATTTCAAAGAATTTTCTCTTATGGGAAGAATTAAGCAAAAAAGGTCTTTCACTCCTCAGAAACAGCTTTGTTGTTTGCTTGGAATTTCATTTCATTTAAACAAACTTGTTTCAAAAATGAATACAATTTTTGTTCCACATAGCATTTTCATTCTTTTATTTTTTTGAAACAGAGTCTCATTCTGTCACCCCAGGCTGGATGCAGTGCAGTCGTGCAATCTCAGCTCACTGCAACCTCTGTCTCCAGGATTCAGATGACTCCCCTGCCTTAGCCTCCCAAGCAGCTGGGATTACAGGCACGCACCACCACAGCTGGCTAAATTTTGTATTTTTAATAGAGATGGGGTTTCACCATGCTGGTCAGACTGGTCTTGAATTCCTGACTTCAAGTGATCCCCTGCCTCAGCCTCCTAAAGTGCTGGGATTACAGGTGTGAGCCACTGCGCCTGGCCAGCATTTTTATTTTAATAGTTAAAAATTAACTGGGGTTCTCCAGAGAGGGCCCCACTGCATACCCTGGGGGAAGGAATGCCGACCTCACGAAGCTTCCATTAAAGCCCAAGAGGATGGAGTTTGGAGAGCTTCTGGATAGCTGAACACAGGGAGGTTCCTGTAGGGTGGTGCATCCAGGGAGGGCATGGAAGCTTTGTGCCCCTTCCCTGGTACCTTGCCCTATGTGTCTCTTCATCTTTGTCCTTTGTAATGTCCTTTATAATAAACCTGTAAACATTAAAAAAGAAAAACTGGAGGTGTTTTGCAGTAATGTATTGGAAACACTAGATGTCAGGAGAGAACAAGCTAACCTAATGTTTAGCTGGTTGTATTTGCATTCAATTATTTAGAATAATAGATTTTAGGAAATTGTTAAAAACCTAAGGAACATTTACCAGTAAGTTATATTTATTAAATATTGTATTTAATTTATTTAAGTATATATATTTATTTAAATATAAACATAAACGTAGACTTACACCTAATACTGGATATTTTCCACTCTGATCTATGAGGAGGTCCTGATGACTCGATAAAAACACTTTTAAGCATCTATTAAGGGCCAGGTGCTATCATGTATATAAATCTGTAGATTGTACATACAATTCCAATTTTCTTTCCCCTGATGCTTAACTGGCCAAAATCTAGGCTAGCAGAGTGTTTCTTTGGGTGGGTGAAGAAAGAATCAACACCTCATATAATGAGAGATGCTTCTGGGAAGGCCTGCAAGGAAGGTATCAAATTAATCAAGCATTCCTTGGTCATTTCTAAGAATGTGGGCAGAAGTGCTTCAAATGAACATGAACTTGGTTTGTATTTTTTTTTTTCTACAGCGTAAGGTTTCTTAACATAATGTACTCTAAATCTTGTCATGGTTTCCCCTCCAAATTCAAGGGAAAGTTTCTAATCATTAGCTTTCCTGTTGAACTTATTCCTTTTTGCATAAATTTGGCATGCTTTTAGGCTTCCAATTCTCTGACATTTGTTATAATTTCTCATAATCTTAATTTAGAGCCAGTTTGTTTCATAGCATAGATTCCCTTTAGAATTTTACAATAACACTGTAACATCTTTTGCTATAGCTCAGCATTCAAGTTAATCCCAGAAGTTTTTCAAGGAGAAACTCAAGGGTTTGAGGGAATTAGAGAATCTCAGAATGGAAGAGAATTTAGATGATCACATTGGGTAGTGGGAAGACTGTATTTTCATTAAAGAAGCCTACATAGTATTTGTTTTAGACCAGCCACGTCACCCCTGGATTATTACAATGAACTGTTCACAAACTAAAAATTGCAATTCTTTCTTAACCAGTTTGTATGTCATACCTTCCATCCAGCTTCCCAGTGGAGAAGAGTGGACAAGCGCACCAGAAGTCAGGATGCCAAGGGTCATGTTTTATGTGTGCCATTTACTAACTGTGTAACATTAGCCATGAAAGTTTCTATTTATATTCTGCATACTCTGAGTCCTTTAAAATTGTCCTTCATTTTTAAACCGAGAAAAGATGCTTTTTATTTTATAGTCTCTGATAATCTAAAAAATTATTTCATACACTTTTAATAAAATTAATAATTTGCACAATAAAAGTGTTCAACTTGAGCAGCTAGAAGAGCAATTTTACTTTGCCAATAGTTAAAATTATCCTTTCTCTTTCAGTTTTGTAAAATGAAGTGAGGATGGGAATTTGCATTTTTTTTTGTTCTCTAGTTAAAAGAATCTAAATTACTTGGTTCCTCTTTGCTAGTCTCTACCCAAGGACAAAGGAGCTAACAAATAATGTATGCGAATCTGTTAGTATAATTAAATATAATGATTGACCCCAGTTTTGAGGGAAAATAGCCACATAAAACAAGATTTGAACATAGAATAGACTTTAGAACAATAACAATGTAACAATGATAATTAAAAAATTGAATTAAGGAAGTCCTTTTGTTATTTCCCTTTGGCCTATTTTCACACAGTTGCAAATACAGTTTGTGTTCTGCTCCTTTTACTTGACTAGATCAAAAGCACGTTTCCTCATTGCTGCAGGGCCGCCTGAGCTGCTGGGTCTTTACCCTCTGGGAGGGTTGAATTGCCCTGCCGAGTGACTAAGCTCAGCAGGCTAGGATTGGTCACTGTAGGAGGTGGATCGAGGGTGCAGACAGGTCAGGAATTCTACTTTTATGGCCCAAAGTGGGGCAGGGAAGCAGATCCAAGCCAAAGTCCATCTGGGGAATCAAAGTGCAAGAACCAAAAGGACCAGAGCAATTTAGTAACTAGACAATGGAGTCTGGAATTAGGAACGGAACTGAAGAAAGCTTGACATGCAAGCAAGTTCCCACAAGCCGAGAGAGTCCAGGACGTGCCCCAGTGTCTGATGGAGATCGCAACCTACTTTATGGTGTTCAGGAGGGTGACTAGGGGCTTGTCTCTCTGTCTTGGAGATACACTATCAAGAATTACACTTTAAAAAATTTTCAATGACTGTAAGACATTCCATCTGGAAAAGCTGCCAAACACTTGCCTCCTTTGGGCATGAAGGATGGTTCCTTTAAAGCCAACACAGACTGACAGTAACCCTGCTTCTTCCAGCATTCAGGTATAGGCTCCCTGTTGAGGCCTCCTGGATTAGAATTGCTCTAGGTCACCAGCCACTGCTTACCCCAGACCTCTTCTCTTCCACGCTGTCCCTGGTCTCTCCCCTAAAAGGGATTTGATATTCAGGATTTTTTTTCTTATCCAGCACTCTTGGGTGTGTGGATCTTTGGGGTGATTTGACTGGCTTTGTAATTAACTGAGTAATGTACAAGTCCAGGCTGCAGCCCCAGCCTCGGGCTCAGCTGCGCCAGTGTTTGCTGCCTTGTGGTCAGAACATGACTGAGAGCAGAACATTACCACATGTGGGGAAGACTGACTGCGCAGCCCAGCATTCACTGGGTAAGTTGAGTTCAGGCAGAAGTGGTGAGAGGCCTCATTTTGGCCTTGTGCTTAAGCAGTGCAGCTTTACAGAACAAGAAAATTGGCCGAGCATCGGGGCTCATGCCTGTAATCCCAGCAGTTTCGGAGGCTGAGGCATAAGGATTGTTTGAGCTCAGGAATTTGAAACCAGCCTGGGCAATATAGTGAGACTCTGTCTCTATTTAAAAAGAAAAAAAAAGAGCAAGAAAGTGATTACTGCCTTTGAATCCTCTCCCATGTGTATAGAAAAAACAAACCAAACCAAACCAACCAACCAAAGAAACAAAATAAACCCCTGAAGGACCAGGCTTCCTGAGAGTCCCTAATACCTGCACAAAAACAAGCTGCATAAAAGTCTTTGCTCCCCTTTACCTTGGGCTTTGGCTTAAAATCCTTCTGAAAATGAGGTCCGCTGCAGTGGTCTAATGTTGCTGCAGCTTCCTGGAGCTGGACCTCACTGCCTTCCTCAGCATACCCTCAGTGTGCCTATCAATGTGTCCCCTGGCTGGCAGGGGCCTCATTTGCAGTGTCTGCCAGGCTCAGTTCCATGTTCATCTAGTCCTCCCACAGGAAGGGGTTCCAAGTCCAGATTGAGGGAGTGCTAACCTTCGGACATCAAGTGGTTTCAGAAGCTCTTGTTTGTTGTGCAACAACTCTGTCTTCTCCTAGTTTAGTGGTTTAAAATAACCATTTTATTTAGCTTCTGATGCTGTGGGACCACTGGGCAGTCCTTGTCGTCTGGGCTGGCAGCAGACAGACAACCATGTGTCCTTTCTGAGACCCAAATCCTCCCAGGATAAGCATATGAGATGCTGAAAGCATCGCGAGGGGTTTGATTCCTTTTGTATCCATGAGCTGTCTTTGTCCAAGTGTTGAGCCAGTTAGATACCATGGACCCCTGAAAACACTGAGGCAAGACTGCTCAAATTTGCCAGCTTGGGAAGGAAGCTGACACTCTGCCCGTGAGCCCCTTTTAAAATGTAGATTTTATTTTTTATTTAGGTATGGTGAGGCCAACAGATCAGGAGACAACTGCCATTGAAATGATAGTCTATTGGAGTTTCCAGGAGGAGGGGGGCAGGTCAGCCACCCATGCCGGCCACAGGAGGGGCTCTGAGGTCGGTTGTAGGCACAGAGAGTGAGGCGAACTGCCACCTGAAAGAGCCTTTTTGTGGTGCTTGCAGGAAAGCGTGGGTGAGGCAGGGTGAGCAGGCTAAGGAGGTTTAAGATTGGCTCACTTGCATAACTCGATGCCCTGCCTGTGCCTGAGGTGATTAGGACAGGGGAATAGTGTCCCCCAGTGCAAGAGCTCATTAAGCAGGGGGTGGGGAGAGGGCTCTGAATTGGTTAGTTTGCTTATGAAAGGCTACCCCACAGGAGGGTTTGTTACCTCTAAGAATTAGCTGGTGCTGGGAGGAGTAGCACCCCGCCTCCCCCCACAGGCCCCCCTCCCCTTCAGGAAGGCCTCTCAGGTCAAAGCATCGGATATTGAAGCTAGAAAACAGGTGGTTAATCCAGTCACTACTGTGCCTTCTGTGCCTTGGCCAGGTGACTTGGGCCATATCTGATCTCCAAATGCCCCCAGGAAGTTCTTGCTTGCACTTCTCTTTCTATTTGACTCCTCTTATGGTTGTGAGATTTATGTGACACCCTCATAAAAATGGTAGATGCCATCTGCTGGAGTGCAAGTCCCCCATTCCCTTCTCCACTGATTACCAGCAACAGCTGATGGCTTTATGGATGGCCAAGCCAGCCAACATTTGATCCCAGCACTCAGTTTGTGCCTGGATTCTGAAGCCTCTGAGTTAGGTTCATTGTTCAGGATTCTTCATTCATAGACCCAAAGCAAAGCAGAGCTTTCAGGTTAGGGCGTAGAGCCCCCTGCATCTGGTCAAGCACACCTCTGCCACCATTGCTGCTCATTTCCCTTTCACAGGAACTATGGTTTTTACCATGACTGCTTCCTCACTTCCTCTGATAAGATACATACCTGGCTGCTGGTCACTGCCTGGGACAACCAAAGGGTCACCCAAAGGGACCTCCGGGGTGCCTCTGACCCACAGGGATTAGGGATCATTGCTGCTTTTTGATTCGGCATCTTCCTTAGCTATGGTGGCATCTGACAGGTTGGGCTACCAGTGTCAAATGACATCTTGCCCTGGTTCCTGAGCAGGAACTTTGAGATAGTTTCCAAAATGGGATTACTGGGAAACCTTGGTTCTTGATTCAATTTCAAAGTTGCTTTCCACAAGAATCAACATATTTTACAGTGTATCTGACAACATATTTTGTAATTAATTAATTAATTATTATTATTATTATTTTGAGACAGGGTCTAGCTCTGTCACCCAGGCTGGAGTGTAGTGGTGCACTCACTGCAGCCTTGACCTCCGAGGCTCAGGTGATCCTCACACCTCAGCCTCCCAAGTAGCTGGGACTACAGGTGCATGCCACCACACCCAGCTAATTTTTTGTACTTCTTGTAGAGATGGGGTTTTGCCATGTTGCCCAGGCTGATCTCAAACTCCTGGGCTCAGGTGATCGTCCCACCTTGGTCTCCCAAAGTGCTGGAATTACAGGCATGAGCCACTGTGTCTGGCAACACATTATGGCACCAATTTTACCAGACCCTCAGTAGCCTTGAATATTATTGAATACTGCTACAGTCTGAATGTTTGTTTCACGCACAAGTTCATAGGTTGAGATCCTAATCCCCAAGGTGATAGTATTAGGATGTGGGGCCTTTGGAAGGTGATTAGTGTGGAGCCTTTGTGAGTGGCATTGGTATACTTATAAAAGAGGCCTGAAAGAGACCTACTGCCTCTTCTATCACGTGAGGTTAGAGTAAGAAGCTGTCCAGGAAACAGGCCCTCACCAGACACCAAATCTGCAAGACCCTTGTTCTTGGAATTTCTAGCCTCCAGAAATGTGAGAAATAAGTTTCTGTTGTTTGTAAGCTGCCTAGTCTATGGTATTTTGTTATAGCAGCCTGAATGGACCAAGCAAGAGAAACATTTTATTTCATTATATGCTAATAAATGAAGAAAGGTACATTACTGTTTCTCTCATTTCTTCATTTCTTTGATGGCTAGTGATAATAAATGAGCTCAGTATTTTTTTTTTTTTTTGAGACAGAGTTTCGCTCTTGTTGCCCAGGCTGGAGTGCAATGGCACGATTTTGGCTCACTGCAACCTCCACCTCCCGGGTTCAAGTGATTCTCCTGCCTCAGTTTCCCGAGTAGCTGGGATTATGGGCATGCACTACCACGCCCGGCTAATTTTGTATTTTTAGTAGAGACAGTGTTTCTCCATGTTGGTCAGGCTGGTCTCAAACTCCCAACCTCAGGTGATCCGCCCCCCCCTCGGCTTCCCAAAGTACTGGGATAACAGGCGTGAGCCACCACGCCTGGCAGTATTTGTTTCTTTATTTCTTTAATTATTAATTTTTTTAGAGACAGGGTCTCTTGGTATTGCCCAGCCTGGAATGCAGAGGCTATTCATGAGCATAATCATAGTATAGCGTCCATCTTCTGGGCTCAAGTGGTCCTCCTGTCTCAGCCTCCCAAGCAGCTGAGACTATAGGCACACACCACTGCACTAGGCTCAATATTTGTTTTATCTATACTACGAATTAACTATTCATTTCTTTTACTTTTTATTAGTTTCTTAATGTTTATCTTATTTGGTATATAGTTCTTTTTTTCTTTTGGTATGCAATTCTCATTTTATTTTATCTTTCTTTTACCCTACTTTCAAGCTAACAAGTTAGGTATATAGTTCTTGACATAACATTATTAACCTCTTACTTGTCATCTTTATAGAAAATGTTTTTATCTCAGTCTTCTTTGACTTTATGTCTTCTGTTTTCCTTGATGTAAATAAATTTTTCTTTTTATGTAGCCACATTTTTAGATTTTCTTTCAATGTTTGTTTAGCTCTTTCTTTAAGCCTGGAAAGTATTTCCCTCTTTTTTGTGTTTTTTTTCTGATTTTCTATATTACAATTTTTAACTCTATAACTCAACCACAGTTGATTTTTGGATATGAAGTGAAGTTAGTAACTAATTTTTTGTTGCATATTTACAACCAGTTTTTCCAGAATTATTGTCAAATAATCTTTCTCCAGTTACTCATGATGCTGTCTATAGGATATAATGAATTATTGTAAACACTGTTGTCTGTTTTCTGCCATCAATTTTGTTTCATTAATTTATGCTTATTCTTATGCCAATATCTCTCATTTAATTGCAATATATTTGTAACATATTTTAATATAGGACTGACTCTCCCTTATTGGTTTTCTTTTAAAGAATTTGTTTTGATATCTTTTTCTATTTAAATGTTAAGATGAATTTTAGGATTATTTTCTCAAAATTCCCCTCTCCCCCACAACATGGATTTTATTGGGAATACAATAAGCCTATGTATTAGTTAGAAAAAAACCCATATCTTTACAATGTTTAGCTTGTTTGATATGGCAATACACAAAGTGTCTTTTATATCTCCTAGTTCAGCTAAGTAGTTTTTTATATGATACATTTCTCATTGGATTAGTTATTTCATTATCTATTGGTATTTCTCAATGGGATTAATTTATGTACTATCTTAAACAGAAAGTTTTAAGCATACACCCCTTGAACCTATCAAAAAAGTATCTCTAAAAATTTTTAACAGATTTTTTAGGGACATGGAAGTGGGGAGTTTGTTTCCTAGCATTCCACTGTTTGTCTGTGAATTTTGTACCTGTTCTTTTTATTGAGCCATTTATTAATTCTAGCAATTTTAAAATTAATTCCTAAGGGCTTATTATATTACATATAATATATTTATGTATAAATATGCAATTACATATTGTACATAAATATAATACATTACAATTATTAATTTATATTTTTATACATATGAATATTTCCATATTTTATGTAATGGATTTTTTCAGAAATAAAAAAATTGTGTGCATTAAATTAACAGGGAGCTGAATCATTCTGACATTGAAATGGTATAATTAAAGTAGCCTGGTTAAGGCTTACAGACTTCTGCTTTACATGAATAAAAGCATTCCAAGAGAGGTAATCTCACAGTATGAAGTTTTCCGGAAGGCATGATTCCAAACCAGCTATTTACATGTAGGAACAGTTGTGTGTGCTTTGTTGCTGCTCTGCTGCTACAATGAAGCTTTTACCTTTTCTTTGCTTTCAAAAAGAAAGGGCTGACAAACTATGAAGGGCTTCAGGGTGCCCAGAAACCACACAAAGGATGCCCTCCTGTTGAACTGTACCTTAAGGCAAGAACTGATGCTGAGCTAATGAGAGTGTGTCAAGGTATTACCAGTTCAGGTCTCATCACTTCTAATTAGGGCTTCACGAACTCTGTGAACCTTGCCAGGATTCTTGCTTGGGTCATTTTAATGTGTTTCCATTCTAAAGCCTGGCTGCTAATTTAGATTTTTTTTTTTCTGTAGGATTTCCTGAATCATTATGACTTAAAAGTCATTTATTTTGCCTTTTATAATGGAAACTCTTTATTTTGAAATAATTTTAGTCTTACAGAAAAATTGCAAATATTGTACAAAGAATTCCTATTCCCTTCACTCACACCAAAATGTTAACATTTTACACATTTGCATTATTATTCTCTTTCTCTCCTATTCTCTGTTCTCTGTGTATGTGTGTGGTGTGTGTGTATATTCACCGACACATATATACATATTATTTTTAACCATTTGAGATTAAATTGCAGATGTGTTGCCTTTTACACCTAAATATGTCAATGTTTATTTCCTAAAAGCAACGACATCCTCTTACATAATATTGCATAATTATCAACATCAACAGACCATATTAAAATTTTACACATTGTCCTGACAGCGTCCTCTATGCAAATAAAAAAAGTATTTTCAGGTCTAGAATCCAATTCAGAATCACAAGTTGCATTGAATTTTCTTGTCTCCATAGTCCTTAATCTGCTCCTCAGTTTTTGTCTTTTATGACTTGACATTTGTGAAGACTATAGGCCAGTTATTTTGTAGAAACTTTCTCTTAATTATAAATCTTCAACTGATTCCAGAGGCATGACTTTTAACTTGCAATTGAACTCTCTGATTATCTTAATTTTTCCATGTCTAATCTGAAAACATTTATCTCCAGCTTATTGTTAAAGAATTCAAACATACAAGGGCAGAAATACAGGAAGGGAATTGACATTTGCTGAGCACTTGAAAAGCCCTGGTACAGGGCAGTTAATAAACATTTAATCAGCACATCCTCTTGTAACTTATTATTATTATTATTACTACTACCCCCATTATGCAAATGGGAAAATGGGTGCTCAGAGACTGTGACCTGCCTAAAGCTACACATTTAGAGATAAGACATTTTGTAATCCAAATCCTCCCCTTCACCACACTCCTGAAAGGATCCATGAAATTTACCTTGGCCCTGTCCGACACTTGGCTCCATATAGACTTTGACTTTTGCAGGCTCTTCTAGCCTTCCATGGAGCTCACTAATTTAATACCTTTCTTCTCCACTAGACTGGGAGTTAGCTCTTGAGGAGGAAGGACCACAGTTGTTTACTTTGTAGCCCCTGTACCTAACTCAAAGCCTGGAATTTAAACTGTATTTCTTGAAGGAAAGCATTTGAGTGTATAAAGTCTAAGGAATAAGCAGAGCATCCTGTGCCTGTGGTCCATATTTGGGACCAAAGCCTCTCCCTGAGCTCTGGAACTGTCCCCATGCCCCGTGTACAGTGTGAGCCTCAGTACCACCCAGGGCACAGGACCCCAGCTGGCTCCCCATGGTGAGCTCCAGCCTGGCGCTTTGATGCCATTGTTTGAACTTTGAGATTTAAAACATTCAAAAAAATATTCACCTTGTGAAGTAGAAAGAAATGTTGTATCATTTTCAAGAGGTAAAAAAGATCAAGGACCAAGTTTTTCATGATTTTTCTCACTTGTGAAATTTTGTGAAACAAATGGAAGAAATGTCACCTGCTTCTAGGAAATTTAAGTCTTTTTTTCTTTAATATTTGCCTGTTCTACTTAAGTGTCACCTACCAGAAGTACACATGGTTAAGTCTTCATGTACATGCTTTCCACTCATCTATGTACTTAGGCTGCTGGCAGCAGGATAATATTGAGAGCCACACTGAATGTGAGTCTGGAACCATAATCCTTAGGTGAATAAATATCAGTAAAAAGGGAAGGTCAGTGGATACCATCAGATGTGCATTTAATTTCTCAATTTTCTCAAACTCCACTGTGCACAATCAGCAAAAAACTATTGAAAAAGCTATAATGATAAAAAATAAAACGCCGTATTTTGTGTATAAATGGCCCCTAAATGCAAACCAATTCTTTCATTTGGTGCTCATCTGAAGAGGACTGAGCTGGTTTTGGCACTACCATAAGCAGGCCCTCAGTGCTACTGCACCATCTGAATAGATTTTCCTAGTCTATTTTCTTGTTCGTTCTCCTCAGTAATTGCTTCTCACCCTTCCTGTCAAATCTCCAACACCTTTCCTCTCTCCTCACTGTAAGATGATGAATTTCCTTCTGTTAGCTCAGAAATATTGAAAAGGATTAGAAGAGAACCCCCAACAAGCCCCACTGTTCAGTGCTCCCCCACTGTCATCTGTACACATATTCTCTTCCTTCCCTACCTGAAGCTCTGGCCAATCACTTATTGTTATCTGAGACCACCTCCTCTACTGTGCACCAGATCCTTTCCCTTTTCTACTATCCAGGGGCATCACACAAGCAAATGGCCCCCTCCTCCTGCATCATCAATATTTACGTCTCTCCAGACTCATTCCAGTAATCACACTTACATACTATAGTACCTCCTATCTTTAAAAGTCTTCTGTTGACTGTGCACATTCTCTCATTATCTCCTTAATTTGCCGTATACCTGTACTATAAACCTTCTTGAAAGAGTCATCTATACTTGATGACTCTCGTTTCTCCCCTCCTATCCTCTCTCAAATCTATTCCACAGCACTTTGTTCTTTTCACCCCTGTGCTCCATAGAAATTACTCTTGTCAAGGTTACCAATGACCTCCAGGTGGCTGAATCCAATGTCCCAAGTCCCCGTGTAACTTGATCCATCATTTGGTGTGGTTGTCCCTCTTTGCTTCTGGAAACACTTTGGCACTAGGAAGACATGCTCCTTAAAACATTTTTACTATTAATATTATTTTTAATTGTAAAGTTATACTTGTATACATTTATGGAGTACAATGTGATCTTTTGATGTAGGTATACAATGTGGAATGATTAAATTCAGTTAAGTAACATCCATCACCTCATTTACTTATCATTTTTTAAGTGAGATGTCTGAAATTTACTCTCTTAGCAATTTTGAAATATATCACACACTATTATTGGCTATAGTCACCCTGCTGTGCCATAGATCTCCAAAACTTATTCCTCACCCCTGTAATGCTAGCACTTTGGGAGGCCGAGGCAGGCAGATATCTTGAATCCAGGAGTTCAAAACCAGTCTGGGCAATATGGTGAAACCCCATTTCTACTAAAAATAGAAAAATTAGCCAGGTGTGGTAGCACACACCTGTAGTCCCAGCTACTTGGGAGACTGAGGTGGGAGAATTGCTTGAATCTGGGAGGCAGAGGTTGCAGTGAGTCGAGATCATGCCACTGTCCTCCAGCCTGGATGAGGAAGCTAGACTCTATCTCAAAATAAATAAATAAACAAACAAACCAAAAACCAAGAAACAACAACAACGAAAAACTTATTTCTCCTGCCTAACTGAAATTTTGCTCCTTTTGACCAGTAACTCCCCATTTCCTTTCTTACTTTCCCTCCCCACCCCTGGTAACCACCATTCTATTCTCTACTTTTATGAATTTGGTTTCTTTCGGATTCAACGTATAAGTGAGACCATGCAGTATTTGTCTTTGTGTGCCTCGCTTACTTTGTTTAGCATCATGTCCATCAGCTTCATTCATGTTGTCATAAATGACAGAATTTCCTTCATTTTAGAGGCTGAATAGTATTCCATTGTGTATATATACCACATTTTCTGTATCCATTCATTCATTGATGAACATTTAGGTTGAATCCGTATCATGGCTATTGTGAATAATCCTGCAGTAAACATGAGAGTGCAGCTATCTTTTCAACATATGTATTTCAATTCTTTTGGCTATATATCAAGAAGCAGAATTGCTGGATTATATGGTGGTTCTATTTTTAGTCTTTTGAGGCACCTCCATACTATTTTCCATTATGGCTGTACTAATGTGTGGTCCTACCAGCAATATATAAGGGGTCCCTTTTCTCTACATTCTGACTAACACCACAAATAAACTCACACATTTATAGTGAATTGATTTTTGACAAAGGTGCCAAAAACATACAATGGGGAAAGGGCAGTCTCTTCAATAAATAGTGCTGGGAAAATCAGATATCCACATTCAGAAGAGTAAAATTGGATCTCCATCTCACATCATATTAAAAAATAATCTCAAAATTGATTGAAGACTAAATAGTAGACCTGAAACTGTAAAACTACTAAAAGAATATATAGGGGGAAGCTTCACAACAATGCTCTGGGCAATAATTTTTTAGATAAGTTCCCAAAAACACAGGCAACAAAAGCAAAAAATAGACAAATGGGATTTCATTAAACAAAAGCTTCAGCACAGCAAAGGAAACAATTAACAAAATGAAAAGATAACTCAAGGATGGAAGAAAATATCTGCAAACCATATGATATAGTTTTGATATTTGTCCCCTCCAAATCTCATGTTGAAGTGTCATCTACAGTGTTAGAGGTGGGAGACAGCGGTGTTTGTGTCATGAGGATGGATCCCTTATAAATAGCTTGATGCCCTCCCCACAGAAATGAGTGAGTTCTCACTCTATTAGTTCACCTGAGAGCTGATTGCTTAAAAGAGCATGGTGTCTCTCTTGCTTCCACTCTTGCTATGTGATGTGCCTGCTCCCACTTTGCCTTCTATCATGAGTAAAAGCTTCCTGAGTCCTTTCCAAAAGCTGAGCAGGTGCCGGCACCATGTTGTTGTACACCCTGCAGAATCATGAGCCAAATAACTGACTATCTTTTCTTCATAAATTACCCAGCCTTGGGTATTCCTTTATAACAACGCAAAACAGACTAACACACCATACATCTGATAAGGGATTAATATTCAAAATATATAAGGACCCCAAACAAGTCAACAAGAAAATCAATAACCCAATTAAAAAATGAGCAAAGGGCTTGCACAGACATTTCTCAAAAGAAAAATTAAAAAAGGCCAACAGGTTCATGAAAAACTGCTCAAAATCACTAATTATTAGGGAAATGCAAATTAAAATCACAATGAGATATCACCTCACACTGTTTGAATGGAAGACACAATCTTTTTATTCTCTTCTGATATCACTAACTGCTAGTTTTTGGTCTTAGTTGGTTTATCAAGCAGGAAATTTCATCCAGTTTGAGGTGGTGGGATCGTGATGCAGTGGTAGTTTTTAAAACATCTTTCAAGTTATCACTGAAAGACAAATGGACCAACCACCATAGTGAGAGGAAAAAATATGCATGACAAGCATCCTCAAGAAAACTGGATGACAGAAAATCTTCCCAAATTACGAATTCATGCATATCAGCCAAACCCCTACCAGCAACAGGACTGGTGAGGGATCAGCACTTGTATAGTGCAAATGATAGAAAAATGAAAAGCAGCCAGGAGCGGTGACTCACACCTGTAATCCCAGCAATTTGGGAGGCCGAGGTGGGGGGATCACTTGAAGTCAGGAGTTTGAGACCAGCCTGTCCAACATGGTGAAACCCCGTCTCTACTAAAAATACAAAAATTAGCTGGGTGTGGTGGTGAGTGCCTGTAATCCCAGTTACTTGGGAGGCTGAGGCACGAGAATTACTTGAACCCAGGAGGTGGAGGTTTCAGTGAGCCAAGATCGGGCCACTGCACTCCAGCCTGACTGACACAGTGAGACTCCATCCCTCCCTGTGGGAGAAAAAAAAAAAAAGAGAGCGAGACAGAGAAAGAAAAATGACTACACTTAGTTTTGCTTTATGCACTCATTTTACAACTTAACCCTCTGACTAATATTTGACACCATTATAGAGCACAGTGTCCATATGGCATTTTTCATAAAATAGATGACAAGAACTTGGAGACACAAGGGAGTGTAAAGCCTCTGAGCACAAACAGCAAATGAGTGCTGATGTGAATGGCCCTAAACATGAAATATACTGGAAAAAATGTACTGGGCTCATAGTCTCAATTTTAATAATTCAACCCGAATAACATGAGGCTTTCTTGCTTCCAACTCAAACCTCATGTTAACCCAGTACCATACACAGAAAAACCCATAAATCTGACTCCAAAAAGCCCTAAGGGGTAATACAAGTCTTTAGTTGAAGTTTTTATTTTTATGAGGTTCTGGAGGAGGGGGCTATTGCATTGTCAAAAATACACTCAGATTTCGTAACACACTCACCAGACATTGTTCCTCCTCCTCCTCTTTTTTTTTTTTTTTAAAGGAAAGAGCTCATTTATTTGGTAAATTGAAAACTAATAATAGTCCTAATTAAACACTTTACTTCTCCCACTATAGAGCAAAGTAAGAACAAATGAAAGCATGTCAATCCCTAATGTTAAGTGAATTATCCAGAATGACATAATTTACAGCTGGTGGATCTGAACACTGACTCTGAAAACCCAGGCTCTTCTCACTCCATTACACCTCACTACTACCAAGGTGACCCTCAAGTGAATCATCAGTTCCAAATCCTCTTAATTTGTTTTTATCACTTTTATTTAGGTGCCTTGTATATTATTGACCTTTTAGTTTTTTAATTAAAACAAACCCAAATTTTTTTCTGTTCACCTCTTCATTCTTACTCACTGCCATGGTTTTAAAATCTCCCCCAAATTTCTAGTTTTTTGTTTTTTCAGAAGTTAATCCAAATACACTCCCATTATCACCTGCCTGTCTTTATTATCACTTTCCATCTACAATTTACAAATTTTATTTGGAGCTTAATTTCTAGAAATGTGCCAGAAGCAACTTTTTTCCAAAGCTGGGTGGGGTGGGGGAAGGAATTTTTTTCTTAATATTTCTTTCAGTAAACAGTTCTATTGCCTCCCAAGCTGGTCTTCGTAAGACAGCCTCAGGGAGAACCTCTGCTAAGGCAGTGTGGAAAGGAAGTGTGGTGCTGGAGCCCCCACAGAGTCCCCACTGGGGCACTACCTAGTGGAACTGTGAGAAGAGGGCCACCATCCTCCGGACCCTAGAATGGTAGATCCACCGACAGCTTGCACCGTGTGCCTGGAAAAGCTGCAGGCACTCCACACCAGCCTGTGAAAGCAGCCGCAGAGGCCATACCCTGCAGAGCTACAGAGGAGGAGCTGCCCAAGGCCATGGGAGCCCACCCCTTGCATCAGCATGCCGTGGGTGTGAGACATGGAGTCAAAGGAGATCATTACGGACCTTTAAGATTTAATGACTGCTCCATCAGGTTTTGGACTTGCATGGTGTCTGTGGCCTCTTTGTTTTGCCCAATTTCTCCCATTTTGGAATAGGAACATTTAACCAATACTTGTACCCCCCATTGTATCTTGGAAATAACTAACTTGCTTCTGATTTTACAGGCTCATAGGTGGAAGGGACTTAACTTGTCTCAGATGAGACTTTGGACTTGGACTTTTGTGATGATGCTGGAATGAGCTAAGACTTTGGGGGACTGTTGGGAAGGCATGATTGGTTGTGAAATGTGAAAAGGACAGGAGATTTTGGAGGGGCCAGGGCAGAATGATATGGTTTGGCTGTGTCCCCACCTAAGTCTCATCTTGAATTGTAATCCCCAAGTGTCAAGGGAGGGACCTGATGGGAGGTGACTGGATAATGGAGGTGGTTTCTGCCGTGCTGTTCTCATGATAGTGAGGGAGCTCTCATGTGATCTGATGGTTTTAAAAGGGGCAGCTTTCCCCTGCACACTCTGTCTCTCTCCTGCCACCATGTAAGCCGTGCCTTGATTCCCTTTCGCCTTCTGTCATGATTGTAAGTTTTCTGAGGCCTCCCCAGTCATGCAGAACTATGAGTTAATTAAACCTCTTTCCTTTATAAATTACCCAGTTTCAGGTAGTATCTTTTTAGCAGTGTGAAAAAAGACCAATACAGACAGCTTCTAGCAATTTTACATCACTTTTATGTTCAATGGGAATATTTATAACATAGGTCAACCTGGTTATCATGTTAAATAGAAGGTGTGGACCAGTGGTTCTCAGTCTTGAGAGTGCATAAGAATCACCTGCAGAGCTTGTTCACAGACTTTTGGGCCCACCCAAGAGTTTCTGATTCAGTCTGAGGTGAGGCTTGAGAATTTGCATTTCTAACAAGCTCCCAGGTGATGCTGATGCTGCTGATTTGGGTACCTCTCTTTTGAAAACTATTTTAATGTTTCTAATATTTTAAATATTTTTGGCTTTATGGAAGTATAATTGAATACAAATTTTATATATCTACAGTGAACAACTTGATGTTTTGATTTACATATAAATTCTGAATTGATTGTCCACTCTTCTTAAAGTTTCTTATGTCACTCTAGCCTTTTTTCCTTCCTACCTCTCTAAACTCCCAACCTACCTTTCCTTCTTCCCCCTTGTGTTTACCATTTCCTCCATCTTCCTTCTACCACATATCTCTATGACATTTATGATATAGATCAGTTTAGCTTTTCTTTGTTTTTAGTTCGGCAAAAACCCTAGTCCCAGCTCAGCACAACAGACACAGAGCAGTGTGAACAAAAGTCCTCCCTTCCCTCTCAGGCACCAGCTGAGCAGCTTCTACTGTAACATTCATCTATACCACTGTGTGGATTCTCATTCATCTACTGTCTTGCTTCTTAGCCTTGTTTAATTCCCCAGCCCTTACCCTGCAGCCATTTTGAATAAACTCTTGTAAAGTACAGAGGACAGACATTTGAAATATCCACTTCTCACCATTAAGCATGCAACAGGATATGCTTCTGCCACGCCCATCTAATTGGGGTTTATTTGCTTAATATTAAAATGCTCTCAGATATACATAAGCCATCTGCTTTTCCTCCAGATTCACTGAGCCCTGATGCATTAAGCATCTGTAGAGCTATTTCATTTTATGTCATTAAGGATGGGAATGTGCAAATGTAAATACCAATTGGAAAGCTTAAGTAGTTTTTCAAATTTTTCAATCATGTTGTTTACTATATTATTATTCTGGATTAGTCTACTTTAGGTACAATTTCACAGTATCATCAAAGTCCTACTCCAATATTTAGATCCCAAATGACAAATTTAATGGCCTTAGTTAACATCCCAATGATGTAGGCTTAATTTTATGGTTCACCTATTTTTGCTATTTACTTTCCTGAGCTTGAGCCAAGCTGAAAAAACTATAAGAAAGCAGAGTCTGATTTTCCATGAAATAAAATGCTACCTTCCTTGTAAAGGGAAAACCTAGATTTTCCTAAGATGACACCTGAAAGGACTATCCAGATGGAGATGGAGGAAATGTAGGTTACGTTTCTCTTCTCTTGGTTAATGCCTTAGTCAAATTCCTTTCAAGGAGATGCTCCTTCTCTGGAATGTTCCAGTTCAAATGAGGAGCTGAAACTCTGCTCTCAGTAGCCTTTGACACTGCTGGTTAAAGACCATAACATTTAATGAATGAATGAATGAATGAACTTGAAGTTTCCAAACAGGTTTTATGAGGAAAGCCTAAAACGTCTCCTTCCTTGATCTATGGTGCCTAGCCACTCAATCCTTTTTCCCAGAGATACCCAGTGCAACTGATTTCTTTTACATCATTCTTGAGACATTCTACACTTAGACAAATCATCATACAATCCCTTTCCCACTTTTCACGAACATGGTTGCATACTGCACCTACTTCTGCATGTGGCTTTGCCCCTTACCCTATCTTGGAAATACTCCAGCACACAGACTCCATTCTTTTCTGATAGCTGCATAATGACTCATTGCATGGCAGTACCATAATTTATGTAAGCAGTTTTCCCCTGGTAGGCATTTGGGTTGTTTCTAATCTTTTCTTACTACCAAAATGCTTTGATGAAAGCAGTGAATGACTTGTTTACACATAACGTGGGTATATCTGCAGGACAACTTTCTAAAAATTTCTGGGTCAAAGGGTATGTGCATCTTTAATGTTAACACATGGTGACAGATCTACACTACTAATATTCCAATTTAAAGTCTTCCCAAAGTAATTAATGCATTTAAAGAGCTTATAAAAGGCTCTAGAATAATGTAAGGGCATTAAACCAGTGACCTGAAGTTAGATAAGATGGTTTATAAGCTTTGGGGCATGCTTCTTTCATTTGTGCTTTTCTTCCTGGCTCTCAACTTGCTTTTACAGGGCAGAAATTATCTCAGTGAGAAAAGGTAGTTACTTCTACCCCCTTATCTGCCTCATTCATTTCTCTAAGTCACAAAGTAACATAGGCTGCCTTAGGTAATGCAACTCAAAGAAGAGAAAGTTACCAGGACTCTTTTAGCATAGTATTTTTCTCATTTCCATCCTTCCAACCCCAACATCAGGCCCAACCAGAACAAATACCAGAGGCCAAGGACAAGAGTGATTCGTTAGCAAAAAGGCTGGAGAGACAAAGGGACCATAGAAGGCTGAAAAGGAGAAATGGGACATGTGAGAGATTTCTCTAGTGTCAGGAGAAAGGGGGCCATATGGTGACCCTAGAGAATAATGTTGTGTTGGCATTATTTACTCTCCTGGTTGACATATTATTTTTGTAACATGCACAGAGGATGAAGATTAAGACAGTCACTATTAATCTATGGAAACTTAAAGTTTGAGTACATTTTCTTTTTCTCCTAATTTTCCAATTTTCTTAAGTGTTGGTAAAATCCTAATACATCAAATACACATTTCAATGTAAAAAATACTAAACGAAACTATTTGTAATAAAAGGTTGTGTGGCAGAGTTTGCTATGTGTTCACTATATTCTATTTCCTTTTCTTTTTGGGCTACAGCTAGATCCTGTTTTTCTGCTTTCCTTGCTGTCTGGTGGGATACTATGATTATGTTCTGGCCTGAGGAATGTGGGCAGAAAGAGGTAATGCGAACGACTTCCAGGCCTGGCCCCTAAAAAATTCCCCATGCAATCACTCCTATTTTCACTCTTTTTTCTTTTGTACCTAGAGGCAAAAAAACAAAACAAAACAAAACCTTCAGGGTCCTAGGCTTTCACAAAACCAGAACACAGAATGAGACTGGGTCCCTGAATCTGCTTGGAAGCGAGGTACTCAAGAAAGCTTGAGTTTTATGCCCTCATTAACTGGATGTTAGTTTTCCTTTCGGACTGGCCTCTGATGACAGATTGCTCTTATGCACGAAGGCAAGTATAGGATTCAACTTTGTTATGCAGCTTTCCCCAACCAGAAAAAAATCTTGCCTTTAACTAGCAGAAGGGATTAGGTAATTCTTTTTGAAAGAATTCTTTTGAAAGAATTTGCATGCTAGAATATACTTTTGAGTGTATAAATTCTATACTGGTGGCCTCCAGCCCTTGGAACCCATGGGCCACAGGTAGAGTGGATCATGGCTACATGAAAAACTTGACCTATGGCATGGGCAGGGGAAGGGGAGAAAAGGGAAAGTTGAAAGGGTGGGGTGGGTGAGGGTGAGGGAACACTAACACTTGGAGGGGACCTATCAGTATGTCACGGCCTGTATTGTCTGTTTTCCATAGCAACCCAATGGGACAGGTGTCAGCCTCTCTTTATATAAAGGCAAGAGAACTCAGGCCCTGGGAAGTTTCACTGATTCAAAAATATGGAGTAAATGAATAGTAGAACTGGCACTAAAGTAACATAGAGAGGGGGCATCCCCAAGTATAAGAAATACAGAGAGATCAGAGATACAGGAAGGAAAAGTAAAGAGAAGTGGTTGGGAGTGGTGGCTCATGCCTGTAATCCCAGCACTTTGGGAGGCTGAGGCGGGTGGATCACTTGAGGTCAGGAGTTTGAGACCAGTCTGGCTAACATGGTAAAACCCCATCTCTACTAAATACAAAAATTAGCTGGGTGTGGTGGTGCATGCCTGTAATCCCAGCTACTCTGGGAGGCAGGAAGGTCATTTAAACCCGGAAGATGTAGGTTGCAGAGTGCTGAGGTCGTGCTACTGCACTGCAGCCTGGACGACAAACAAGACTCTGTCCAAAAGAAAAAAAAAGAAGAAGAAGAAGAAAAGAGAAGAAAGGGGGGTGGCGAGGGGAACAGCGCTGGGTATGGGCCCCGGGTCTCAGTGGCACCTCAACTCCAGCTACTGACTCCTCTTTTTTCTGAACATATTTGCTCTGTACCAATGCCTGCAACTCAAGGAAATTGCTTGAGCTATTTTTTATTCACCAGGACACTTTGTCCCTTAAAGACACGTTCAATTAAAGAGCTCTAAAAGGATTGCATTAACGGGAGATATCCAGTCTTCTTTTATTTTTCATCACCAAAATGACAAAGACAGAATCAAGCACCATTAGTGCTGATATTTCAGTTCATGTAAGTCTTCATTAGAGCTCTTGAATGTAACCATTTAAAGAGACATCGGCTTTTCAGAAAAACACTCTGAAAACAAACTTAATGAAGTCATTTCTACATAATCCAGAAGCAAAAATGTCTTTTGTGATTGAATTTCCTTTTCCAACATATTGACTAATGTCAGATTATTATGTGTCAGTGAGCTGAGCAAGCACATACTTTGCTCTGCATTGGTATCTGTGTATTCTCAAAGGATTAAGATGGCACAAGCTGGGAGGAATGACATTAAATTTAATTTCTGCTCAAGCAGAGGAAGAGTGCAGTGCCCTTTTTCTTTGCCAACAATTCTAGTTTTTAAAGATACATGCAGTTCCTAGTATTTGCTGGTATTTTATACCCAAAGAGGTGGTATTGAGGTGATTAGGCTTACCCATTGCTATTAACACCTAACACCCTCTCATGGTTTCCTAGTGAATAAAACTTCAACTTCTTGCCTTGACCTACAAGGCTCTGAATAATCCAGCTACCTCTTACCTCCCACCTGTCCAGTCTCAAGCCTCTCTCCTAAACTTACTAGGCTCAACCACAGAGGGCTCCTCTCAGTTCCCTGAACATTGTTCACCTCTTTCCCATCTCATGGCCTTTGCACTTACTCTTTTCTCAGATTGGAAGGCATCTCCTGAGGTTCTCTGCCTCACTGACTCCTCATTCTTCAGGTCTCAGCTCAGATGCTGCTTCTTCAGAGAGGTGTTTTCTGGCCACCCTATCGAAGGTAGGGCACCATTATCTCACACCCTTTTCCCCTCTATCACACCTTTCTGTTAATTTTTGTAAAAAATGCTTTCTGGTTCTGTTTATTTTTTTGTGGCACTATAATGTAAATTTATTTTAATGAATTTACTTTTGCTCCAAGTTTACAATGAGAAAAGGTCTAGTTGATCCCTCAATGTGTAATTAGGACACTTCGAATGGATCGATTGTATCTGTTTGGCATAACGCGAGCTCCAGAGCCTGGCACATTATAGAAGTTCAATAACTACTTGTTGAAAGATTGAATAAATAAAACTGCTGGTATAATAAGATCATGGCTTTTGATGAGCTTGGAGGATCTTAGAGGAAGAGAGAGGTGCTATAACACTGAAAATGGGAAATTCACACGAAAATTTTCAAAAAGTAAAATCAGATTTCACAAATCATAAATTGGTGAATTTAGTGGAAAATCCAGGTAAGATGCTAAGATAATTTATAACATTTTATACAAAGCAATGGCAATCTTTAGGAATCAATGTAAATTCTCAAAGAGCACTGCAGGTTAAAAAAAACCTATGTTTTACATAAAATTTATATATTAGACTGCACTAGAAAGATTAGGAAGATGTTGAATCTGGGGTTTAGAATGACTATCTAAAATAATGCATCACCTCAGTTCTTAGGAAGCACATGAGGCTTGACTGATGTGACAATTTGGCGATAATATCTTACTAATTCTTGCTTATTCAATAATTTGCAGCATCTGGATAAAAAGATGTTTGCATACTTGCAGATCACATGAATCTGAGAATAACCAATAAGTTGATTTTTAAAATATCAACATTTAAATTGATCTTATCAGATTGAAATGACTTGCTGAATCAAACAAAATTAAGTTTAATAAAAGTCAATATAAGTGCCTGAAATCAAGTCTAAACATTCATTGAGCAGACACAAGATGAGGAATTTTTACTTAACAGTTACCTTTGTGTGTGGGGCAGGGAATGATAACCTTATGGCTCCAGGTTAGAAAGATTTGATGGGAATGAACAAGGTAATGTGATTGCCAAAAAAGCTAATTAGATTCCTATTTACAAAGCACTCAGAGAATTCATGATGTCATAGGTGTATTTAGGGTTCAATGTCTAATAATGGAAGTAATACTAAATTTCTTAGGGTGTAGAAAGACCAATTCTGCCAAGTAGAACCAACATCTTACACAGAATAAATGTTGAATAATTATATATGTGTATGTTTTTCTTTTTATTAAAAAATGTTTTTTTGAGACAGAGTCTCCCTCTGTTGGAGTGCAGTGGCATGATCTCAGCTCATTGCAAGCTCTGTGATATGGCTTGGCTGTGTCCCCACCCAAATCTCATCATAGATTGTAGCTCCCATAATTCCCACATGTTGTGGGAGTTATAGAATCATGGGGGTGGGTCTTTCATGTGCTGATTTTGTGATAGTGAATAAGTCTCATGAGATCTGATGGCTTTGTAAGGGCGAGTTACCCTACACAAGCTCTCCTCCCTGCCACCATGTACGACATGACTTTGCTCCTCCTTTGCCTTCTGCCATGATTATGATATCTCCCCAGCCATATGGAACTGTGAGTACATTAAACCTGGTATTCTTTATAAATTACCCACTCGCAGGTATGTCTTTATTAGTAGAGTGAGAACAGACTAAAACAGTAAATTGGTACCAGATAGTGATGCACCTCTGTAAAGGTACCCGAAAATGTGGAAGTGATATTGGAACTGGGTAACAGGTGGAACAGTTTGGAAGGCTCAGAAGAAGAAAGGAAGATGTGAGAAAGTTTGGAACTTCCTAGAAATTTGTTGAATGTCTTTGACCAAAATGCTGATAGTGCTATGGATGATAAAGTCCAGGCTGAGGTGGTCTCAGATGGAGATAAGGAACTTGTTGGGAACTGGAATAAAGGTCGTTCTTTACTCCAGTAAAGAGACTGGTGGCATTTTTCCCCAACCTAGAGATCTGTGGAACACTGAACTTGAAAGAGATGATTTAGCATACCTGGGGGAAGAAATTTCTAAGCAGTGAAGCATTCAGGAGGAAGCAGAGCCTAAAAGTTTGGAAAATTTGCAGCCTGATGATGTGATAGAAAAGAAAACCCATTTTCTGGGAAGAAATTGAAGCTGTCTGCAGAAATTTGCATAAGTAACGAGGAGCTGAAATGTTAATCACCAAGACAATGAGGAGGATGTCTCCAGGGCATGTCAGAGATCTTCATAGCAGCCCCTCCCATCACAGGCCCAGAGGCCTAGGAGGAACAAATGGTTTCCTGGGCTGGGCCCAAAGCCCCGCTGCTGTATACAGCCAAGGGACTTGGTGCCCTGCCTACCAGCAGCTCCAGCCTTGGCTAAAAGGGGACAAGGTACAGCTCAGGCTGTGGCTTCAGAGGGTGCAAGCCCCAAGCCTTGGCAACTTCCATGTGGTGTTGAGCTTATGGGTGCATAGAAGTCAAGAACTGAGGTTTGGGAACCTCCATCTAGATTTCAGAGGATGTATGGAAACACCTGGATATCCATGCAGAAGTGTGCTGCAGGGGCAGAGCCCTCATGGAGACCCTCTGCTAGGGCAGTGGAGAAGGAAAATGTGGGGTTGGAGCCCTCACACAGGGTGCCCACTGAGGCACTGCCTAGTGGAGCTGCAAGAAGAGGGCCACCATCCTTCAGACCCCAGAATGGTAGACCCACTGACAGATTGCACTGTGCATCTGGAAAAGCCATAGACACTCATCACCAGCCTGTGAAAGCAGCCGGGAAGGAGGTTTTACCCTGCAAAGCCACAGAAGTGGAGCTGCCCAAGGCTGTGGAAGCCCACCTCTTACATCAATGTGACCTTGACGTGAGACATGGAGTCAAAGGAGATCATTTTGGAAATTTAAGGTTTAATGACTGCCCCATTGGATTCCAGACTTGCATAGGGCCTATAGCCCTTTGGTTTTTGCCAATGTCTCCAATTTAGAACAGGAGTATTTACCCAATGCCTGTACTCCCCTTGTATCTAGAAAGTAACTAACTTGCTTTTGATTTTTACAGGCTCATAGGCAGAAGGGATTTGCCTTGTCTCAGATGAGGCTTTGGAGTTGGGATTTTGTGTTAATGCTGAAACGAGATAAGACTTTGGGGGACTGTTGGGAAGGCATGACTGTGTTTTGAAATGTGAGGACATGAGATTTGGGAGGGGCTGGGGCAGAATGATATGGTTTGGCTGTGTTCTCCACCCAAATCTCATCTTGAATTGTAGCTGTCATAATTCCCACGTGTTATAGGAGGGACCCAGTGGGAGGTTATTGAATCATGGGTGGGAGGTCTGTCATGTGCTGTGCTCATGATAGTAAATAAGTCTCATGATATCTGATGGTTTTGTAAGGGGGAGTTCCCCTGGACATGATCTCTTCCCTGCTGCTATGTAAGACGTGCCTTTGCTCCTCCTTTGCCTTCTGTCATGATTGTGAGGCCTCCTCAGTCATGTGGAACCGTGAGTCCATTAAACCTCTTATTTTTTATAAATTACCTAGTCTCAGGTAGGTCTTTATTAGCAGTGTGAAAACAGCCTAATATACTCCACCTCCTGAATTCAAGTGATTCTCATGCCTCAGCCTCCCAAGTAGCTGTGATTCTCATGCCTCAACCTCTCAAGTAGAATTACAGGCACGTGCCACCACACCCAGTTGATTTTCTTTTTTGTATTTTTAGTAGAGACGTGGTTTTATCATGTTGGCCAGGTTAATCTTAAATTCCTGAACTCAAGTGATTCAGCCACCTTGGCCTCCCAAAGTGCTGGGATTATAGGCATGAACTACCACATCCAGCCAATAATTATATATTGAGTGCATTTTTAGTAGGACATAATTGAATTTAGGTCTTAAACAATGTGGAAATATATCTAGTGTTCAAAATGATATAAGCATTATACATGAAGAGCTCCCAAATGATTTAAGCATGAAAAAGCAGGGGCAATGTTTGGATAAGAGCAAGAAAGAAACACGTTGTGCGTAAGAGACAAGGCTGATAACCTATGTTGTGTCAGATAACGGATGAGTTTATATATCAAGATGAGAAATTTGGATCTGAGTCTTTATTCTATTTCAAGATTTTAAGCAGGGTGATAAAACAAGGCTCAGATTTCTTACTTTAGAAATATAACACTGAAAAGCAGAGTTTTGGGGGATGGGGGAGGGTCTAAGCTCCATGAAGAGACTATTTAATAAAGAGTACCATAATAAATGCAATGGCAGTGGGATTGCAGAGGAGGAGCAAAGAGATGATTAAGTTATTTGACACAGGCAAAAGATGAAAGAGAAGAAAAATAATATATACTAGTTGGTAGTTTAAATCATAGCTATGATTAGATTATAGGAACATCTAATATGTGTTGTGCCTGATGTCATTCACTTTGGTAGGGAGGGCACCATGTTTGAGAGGCTGAATAAGAGACCTGAAGCCAGTGAATGAGACATAGAGTTTATTGAGGGGACTTACATACGGGAGTATCCAGTGATAGTGGGCTGGAGAGGAGGACTGCAACCACTTGTAAACAGCATGCAGTTTATATGACATTTTCACTTATCACCATTCTGCTAGCAACCTCCACTTGGCAACATTCATTTAACCCAAAAAAAGGGCCTCAATCTCCTGCATGGGCTGCATTCCACAGGATGGACTAGGGGCTCAGATGTTCCTCATAGATAAGAGACGAATCTCCGGGTTGGCCACTCCTGGATTCTTTAGCACAGATCTCCAAATACACATTCTTCTTAAGCCATAGGGTCATTCTTAGGGTATGCTTAAGTTAAGTTGTTGCTACGAAATGTGTCTGCCATACAATATGATTTCCATTTGTCCAACGAGGCATAGGAATTCAAATCCTCATCCAAGGGAAAAGGCAGTCATATCAGCAATGTAAACTTTTCTTCTTAAAATTTGGCTTGTAAGTAGATAGACACTCTGAGACTAGACTATATTTCTACTTTGATAAATGGAAATGGAAAAAAATGTATGAATTTTTATGTTGTTGTGCTTTCATCTCTAAGAGTAGAATCTGGAATATGTCACTAAAACAAGCCTCCCTGCTTCCTTTTAAATAAAGTTGTAGAACTATGAAAAATTGCAAAAGCAATATAGAAATTTCCCATAAAAGTTAACAGCCTCCTCCCTTTTTTTTTCTGTGATGAATGCACGGTGAGGTGCTAGTAATTTGTTCAAGACAAATTCATTCACTGTTTTTGGGAAAGTCTGATCTGGGGATGGAATCCCAGTGCAGATGACTCAGGTCAGATGTTAAATGTTCTGTCAAATAATGTAAAGAATAAAGTGTTCTTTTAAATAATCTTTGTGGAGACTACAGTACTCTCATGTTAAGGGGATTTTACTTCCTGGCTGGGCTGTGGTGGAGGATGTTTTGATGACCTGACTCAGAGGCAAGGAAGAAGTCAAAAGTGAGCAGATCTCCTTGGGAGCAACAAGATAGAGGCAGGGGAGCAAGAAGAGACAGTCTGATGGAGACTAGCCTGTGAAGGTGGATTCAGAATGTCTCTGGTCCCATTGGTACCTGAGACCTACTTTAAGCTTTTCTTTTCTGGAGTATATTTACACAAAACCTTAGTAACATTTGTTAGTTACAAAGGTTTGTTTCAACTTTGCTTGTGGAATCAAAAGAGAGGCCGAGTTCGTGTTTTGGGAAGAGGCAGTGTGGAGTGAGTGGCAGGGGTGAGAGGTAATTGGAGTCAGGGGCATTGGTGGGGAAGCCCAGAGCAGCTGTCTGCAGTGGGCAGTGGCATCACCTGGGTACACTTGCAGAACATTTAAACCCTCTCCAGGGTTGCTCAGAAATTTCTAGGGGAGGGACCAGGTTTCCTATAGTCATGTAGCTTAAGACTTTTATTTGTGTATGAAATAGGGGGGTAATCCTCCAAAATCTGAAGAATTCCGGAACATTCAAGATGCATATGGTTTCTAAGTTTACTACAATAAATATATAATACAGTGAGGAAAATGTATTAAAAACAGTAGTCATCTTGTACTTCAATGTACATTTTTATTCATAGTTGAAAAGAATAGTCTATTACTGCTAACTTACTGTAAATTTACTTAGAATCAAAGGGTCCAGAGAGACATAAAAAATGTATGTAGTTTCTATTAAATAACACTTTCTGGTCACTTTCAAATATGAGTGTAATATACAGGCATTATATGCACAAAAATGTAAATAGTAATTGTGAAAGCAAGACTTGTTATCAGTTTGTATAAGAAAAAAGACATTTATTTTTTCACAGGCTGCCAACATCATATAAGATAGCTCCTGATAGGCTTTGACCTTTTCAATTAATTCATTTCATAGCTCAAACATCTGTAGAAAAGAAGTTAATATACAGTGAAGTCACTACATAGTGTTATGGGACAGTAGAAATTCATATCAGTACAAAATATCATTCAAGATTTTTACATTGAATTCCAGTGTCAAGATCAGGAGACATCTTTGTTGGCAAGCAGTCTAAGAATTATTTGAAGATTGAGAGATTTTTTAAAAAAATGATTTCTGTTGGTAAAAATGTTAAAGATTAAAAACATGTAGTAGAAATAGAAGGTACGATGTTCTTGTCTTTCTGTCCCTCTTACCAGCAACCTGTGCCTTTGAAATATAAAGAAATGCCCTAGGTACTTCCAATATTTTCCATAAGATGGCAGAATTGGTATTGTGAATGTGAGAGCAAACTCTTTAGTTCTGTCAGTCACAGCAACAAAAAGAGGCTTAGAGTCATTCTCACCACTTAAACATTGCTATCGTGCTTTCAATAATCATCATCAACATAATAATAAAGCAATAATATCTAGTTTTTAGAAACAATAATGAAAAACCCAAATATGTGTCAATCTGCAATTACATCATGGTTACCCAGGCACTCCCTTTGAGCATTGCTTTTGGTCTTTTCCTGAGTTCCTTTAGTTGCCTGTTCTGTTAAGTTTTATTTAAACGCTAACCAGTCAAACTGGGTCCAAAGTCACCATTCTCAGATCACCACACATGTAACAAGAAAATGTCTGTTTGTATCACTGAAGCAAGCAGTGTTCATAGTTGGTTTTGATTGTTAGGAGCTGTAGATGTGCTCTTTTTAATGCAAATTCAGAGGTCTGTCAGAAGTGCTTTGGTTTGTTTAAAATGGGTGACCACAGCTCTGAAATGTTAGTCAGGTCCTGAGCAAGAGGGGGCTTATTTTGTCCATTTGCTCCTTCATCCAGAGCCCTAACTACTCAGATGAATGGGGCGGTCTAGGAGGACTTCAGTGTCATAGCATGAACAGGTGTTGCTTGCAGAGGGCAAACTCAAGGAAAGCAAATCATTGCCCATGTGAAATCCACACTAGGATTTATCTCCTAAACTCCCTAAATTAAAATGTGAATTTGATTTGTTTTTATCACTCCCCAAGTGTTTTGCACAAGACAGATGGTCACTAAGTGTTTGTTGAATGCTTAGGGAGACAGAAGAGGGTTGCAAATGGGCTCTCCTTCATCCTGGGATAGCTGGGGCTCTGAATCTGGAAGAAGAAAAGCACTGGTACCTCCCATCAGAGCCCGGCTTGTGCAGAGCACTATTGGGAATTTTCTCAGGGACTTGAGGGTTAATACACCTCTTCACCACTGGACTAGGAGCTCCCTGTGGGTAGAATCTGTTTTTTTTGCTTTATATTTCTAGTGCCTGCACAGTGACTCACATACAGTAGGTACTCAGCAGGGGTGTTTTCAAAGAAGGAAGCAACAATCATAATTTGTCTCTCAGTGGATACTGGCAAGTAGTGTGGCTCGAAGGAGGTCATCTAATGCAGTCTCACCTAGGCAGCTAGTTTACCAAATGCTGGTATGGTAGCTACCTGCAGTGAAACTTTCAAGTCAGTAGTATCTTGTGGGTATTGTCAGTTTTACACACCAGAGAGAAAATTAGACTTATCCATGAATGAAGAAGAAACATGTCCCAGTTTGATATAAGCTCTACTATCAAGAGAGAGGAGATGAGATTTCCTTTTACAGAGTGCTGACAGACCAAGAATGTGACGGGAAGCCAGTTTATTTTGAGTGTGGGCAAGATCTTGTGGAGGATGACAACTTCCCACAGAGAAAGCATGCCACACCCATGCTTGCTATAAATGCTTCTCTTTTCTGTGAAATATTCCTGGGATTTTGATAACTTTGGAACTGAAAAAAAATCAGGGCATTCTTCTAGAAGAGACAATTTGGCAACAGCTAGGTACAGGAAAATTTATCAAAGGGGAAAATTCTAGAGAACTCATGTCAAGACCCACAATCTTGAAAATCTATTCATTTTTTTCCAGAGATAGCATCTCATTATACCATGGCTCCTATTCAGAACATGCATGAAGCATGTCTACAGAATTACTGACGCTTTGCCCTTTTAGCCATTTTGGAAGGAGAGGCATTTTGGAAGACTCTAAAATATAGTTTACACGAACCTAATTATTTAACAAGACCATAATGACTGCGGGGCCACCACATATTGTTGTGAGGTTATGGAAGAAACAGAAACGCCACATTGAAAGGGCTCTCCATTCAAATTGTAGACATTGAAGATATGTATGGTTATCAGAAAAAGTTTTCCAGCAGATGAAAATAAGGTATCTTATTTAAATAGAAATCAATAATTAATAATTTCAGGACAGATGAAGGGAAAGTATCTGGAGAAAATGGTACCTGTTCTTAATTAATACAAATGAATTTTTAAAGTGATAGTCTGAAATCATCATAATATAAATGAAATGCTGTTTTGTAAAGCAATACAGTGCTGCCTGCAGGCTCTTACCTTAACTATCCCCATAAAACTGTAGTTTAGATTTTTATATGAGTTTTCTATCTCTGTTCCTTTAGGTAGAGATAGTGTGTTTAATTATTGCCACTATTTTTGCTTATTTACGTAATATCTACTATACCTTTCTCATTCTCTGTTTCTAATCTGTTATGTGCTTGAAAATTATTTCATTTAGATAATTTGAACTGTGTATCATTAAGAGCTAATAGGATTTAAACAAAGGGTTAAAGAGCTTTTCTTTTTTTTTATTATACTTTAAGTTTTAGGGTACATGTAAAACTCACAAGTTTCAGAGTATGGATTTTATAAAATCTATTGGGATAGAGATCTTTTTTTTTTTTTTTTGGTCCTTTGTTCTGTTGTGGAAACATAAGGTTGCCACACAGCAGAGTTCTTGTCACATTTAGGAAGTCTCAGAAAAATTTGAAAGGTAAGCTCACCTGAGAATACCATTTTTGTCTTTTTTTTTCTACCTGCAATGGCAGAAATTCCTTAGTGTTTTCAGATCACAAATTCTCAGTATGAGTTATCACCCCTAAGTTCCTACCACAGGATGAGAAAGAGCTTTGTTAGTCTGTGTCAGGCATTTTGCCTTAGGAACTGATGTGGATATTAATTCCTTTCAGTTTGGATTTCCCCCAAAGGAGGTAAAAGTATTTCAAAGTGTTAACACCCAAATTTTCTTTGAGTTATACAGGATTAAAATGGAATATCTATGTCTTTAAAAGAAAACGAGACATATTCTTATTACAGTTATCACGGGTGCTATTAATACTCTGGCCTTCTGGTAGCATCTGTCATCTAGCATCATAGATTTGCAGGGGCCCTTTAATGAAAACTCTCCATTTTCTTAAAGGTTGTAATTATTATGTAGCACTATACTTATAGATGTGGAAATAAGAGGCTTAGGCAGAATAGAATCAAGGAAGGTTGTAGATGGCCATGAGCACTGAACAAATGAGGAAAGAATAAAACGGGACCAGGAGTTATCTTCTCAACACTACCCTGAAACTGCCGCCCAAACTTCCTTTTTGACAAACATTAACAGGACCAATGCAATTTAAGCTCTGAGACTTCAGACCAAAGACTTTGCAGGCCTAGGAATGCAAAGAGAACTTTGCAGAGGGCCAAGTGATTTTGACTTCTGGGTAAACCTTAGATAATTTGAGTTCCATATTCAATGGCTATTCTCTGTGTTATTAAAAATTCTAACACCAACTGATTCTTAAAATCCATAACACCAAACAAGTGGCTTAAAATAATAAATGGAATGAATGAGCTTTGCTTGTGCCATAGAAACAAATTAAGCTAAGCAGGCCACACAAATTGTCCAACATTCCATTCTCCACAGTTATTTCACTTGGTGCTCCAGACATTAGGTTTTGCCTAAAAATATCATGCACAGGGAATATTTTTTTCTGGTTTAGATACATGTCAAAAAAAAAAAGCTGTATAATAGCAGAAATATTAAAAGATATTAGTAGAAGAAATGGGTTAAATATTATGGTTTGTAATAACAAAACCCCTGGACAATGCAAAGAAAAGGCTGCACAACACAACGCAAGTTTTGATGAAGGAACCAGAAAGCTAATCAACATTTACATATGTCATACTCTTATTTGTATTATCATTATCTGAATACAGTAGAAATAATTGCAATGATTATGCTGGTTTCATATCTGATAGATGGTCCTAGTATATTATCTTATAAAACTACATTGCATGACTGCTATTTGAAGTTAAAAGTAGATTTGAGAAGCCAGAAGAAGAAGAGAGCAATCCCCTTTAAAAAGAGTTGTCAAAGAAACAATACTATGTGAGGCAGTTAAAAAGTGACTTTAAGCACTGATTTGCAGAGTCAATTCCTTAGGAACAAAATTTTTAGAAGAGACTGACACCCAGCAGTTAAAAGTAAGCTATTTTCATGTTTGATGAAAAATAATCAGGAGGCTTGTCTAGGGCATGTGGGATTACATTTAAACCAAGAGTAAAGAAAGAAGGTAGCAGCCAGGACTGAGCTGTTCTGTCTTTTGGGAAGCAAAGAACAGTGATCTGAGGTCTAGGATTTCCTATTTGCCCTGAGAAGACAAAAGCAAAGATGAATAAAAAGCAAAGACAAGACAAAAGCAAGGCAAAGACCCACTGGAAGGTGGCTTTCTGATGCTCAGACTCAAGCAGAGGGAAGGCGAGGAGCGGGTAAGCCAATAGCAGGTGTCTTTCTGCAGCTGCCCCGTAGCCTTGATTAGCAGGGTCCGAACAAACGTAGGCAAAAAAGGCATTGAATTGTAGTCAGCAACAAAGCCCTGGTCTAGTCAGGACTTGTTACAGCTGATGGCCACTAAGTGTAGAGGAAAGAAGACTAGACTGAGAGCTTGCATAGCAGCCCCAGTGGGATGGGACATGAAGCAAAACCACTGTAACTACCAGCCTCAATCTCCTCATCTGAAAATGGGGCAAATGGAATTGCTGAGGTCCTTTTCAATGCTAAAACTGTACTGTATACAGAAAATGCCACATAGTATTAGACATATTATTTCTTTTAGCTTTCACTCCCCAAAATAATAATTTACCATTTATTGTTTAAAGAAATGGGCCATATGGCACATTTTAGCAATGTGATTATTTAGAAAAGGGTACACTCGACTGTTGAAGTTTGATTGTGGATGTGTGTGTACATAAATAAGTCACCCAATCTTGTTTAAATCATCAGTGACAGCTGCCAGATTTGCAAACACTAGGTATTAGGAGAATATAACACTTTTCAGCGACTTCATGGGATATTGCTTAATAAGTAGAACCTGGAAGATGACTCTGTTTCTGTTTCACTGTCTCTGTCTCCTTGTCTCTGTTTCTGTTTCTGTCTCTCTTTCACACACACACACACATACACACACACACACACAAACACACACACACACCCAGTCTAGGAAGAATATGCAATAAAATATAATTACAGATTCCCAGGCAAGATGGCCGAATAGGAACAGCTCCTGTCTGCAGCTCCCAGCAAGACCAACACAGAAAGTGGGTGATTTCTGCATTTCCAACTGAGGTACTCAGTTCATCTCACTGGGACTGGTTAGACAGTGGGTGCAGCCCATGGAGGGCAAGCAGAAGCAGGGTGGGGCGTTGCCTCACCTGGGAAGTGCAAGGGGTTGGGGAACTCCCTCCCCTAGCCAAGGGAAGCCATGAGGGACCATGCTGTGAGTGGGGGTGCACTCCGGTCTAGATACTACGCTTTTCCCACGGTCTTTGCAATCCACAGATAAGGAGATCCCTTGGGTGCTTACACCACAAGGGCCCTGGATTTCAAGCACAAAACTTGGTGGCCATTTGAGCAGACACTGAGCTAGCTGCAGGAGTTTTTTTTGTACCCCAGAGGTGCCTGGAATGCCAGAGAGACAGAACCATTCACTCCCCCGGAAAGGGGGCAGAAGCCAGGCAGCCAAGTGGTCTTGATCAGTAGATCCCACCCCCATCGAGCCCAGCAAGCTAAGATCCACCGGATTGAAATTCTTACTTCCAGCACGGCAGTCTGAAGTAGACCTGGGACGCTCAAGCTTGGTTGGGGGAGAGGCATCTGCCATTACTGAGGCTTGAGTAGGCAGTTTTCCCCTCACAGTGTAAACAAAGCTGCCAGGAATTCAGTCTGAGTGGAGCCCACTGCAGCGCTGCAAAGCCACTGAAGCAAGACTGCCTCTCTAGATTCCTCCTCTCTGGGCAGGACATCTCTGAAAGAAAGCCAGTAGCCCCAGTCAGGGGCTTATAGATAAAACTCTCATCTCCCGGGGACAGAGTACCTGGGGGAAGGGGCAGCTGTGGGCACAGCTTCAGCAGACTTCAACATTCCTGCCTGCCAGCTCTGAAGAGAGCAGCAGATCTCCTAGCACAGCACTGGAGCTCTGCTAAGGGACAGACTGCTTCCACAAGTGGGTCCCTGACCCCCATGCCTCCTGATGGGAAGACACCTCCTAGCAGGGTTCGACAGACACTTCATACAGGAGAGCTCTGGCTAGCATCTGGCAGGTGCCCCTCTGGGATGAAGCTTCCAGAAGTAGGAGGAGGCAGCAATCTTTGCTGTTCTGCAGCCTCTGCTGGTGATACCCATGCAAACAGGGTCTGGAGTGCACCCCCAGAAAACTCCAGCAGACCTGCAGAAGAAGGGCCTGACTGTTAGAAAAAAAATTAACAAACAGAAAGCAATAGCATCAACATCAACAAAGAGGATGACCATGCAAACGCTCCATCCAAAGGTCACCAATGCCAAAGACCAAAGGTAGATAAAGCCACAAAGATGAGGAAAAACCAGTGCAATAAGGCTGAAAATTCCCAAAACCAGAATGCCTCTTCTCCAAAGGATCACAACTCCTTGCCAGCGAGGGAACAATACTGAATGGAGAATGTGTTTGACAAATTGACAGAAGTAGGCTTCAGAAGATGGGTAATAACAAACTCCTCAAAGCTAATGGAACATATTGTAACCCAATACAAGGAAGCTAAGAACCTTGATAAAAGGTTAGAGGAATTGCTAACTAGAATAACCAGTTTAGAGAAGAACACAAATGACCTGATGGAGCTGAAAAACACAGCACGAGAACTTCATGAAGCATACACAAGTATCAATAGCTGAATCGATCAAGCAGAAGAAAGGATATCAGAGACTGAAGATCAACTTAATGAAATAAAGCATGAAGACAAGATTAGAAGAAAAAAATTGAAAAGGCATGAACAAAACCTCCAAGAAATATGGGACTAGGTGAAAAGACCAAGCCAGCATTTGATTGGTGTACCTGAAAGTGATGGGGAGAATGGAATCAAGTTGGAAAGCACAATTCAGGATATAATCCAGGAGAACTTCCCCAACCTCGCAAGGCAGGCCAACATTCAAATTCAGGGAATACAGAGAACACCACAAAGATACTCTTTGAGAAGAGAAACCCCAAGACACATAATCATCAGATTCACCAAGGTTGAACTGAAGGAAAAAATGTTAAGGGCAGCCAGAGAGAAAGGTCGGGTTACCTACAAAGGGAAGCCTATCATACTAACAGCAGATCTCTCTGCAGAAACCCTAAAAGCCAGAAGATATTGGGGGCCAATATTCAACATTCTTAAAGAAAAGAATTTTCAACCCAGAATTTCATATCCAGCCAAACTAAGCTTCATAAGTGAAGGAGAAATAAAATCCTTTACAGACAAGCAAATGCTGAGGAATTTTGTCGCCACCAAGCCTACCTTTACAAGAGCTTCTGAAAGAAGTACTAAATATGGAAAGGAACAACCAGTACCAGCCACTACAAAAACATGCCAAAATGTAAAAACCATCGACACTATGAAGAAGCTGCATCAACTAATGAGCAAAATAACCAGCTAGCATCATAATGACAGAATAAAATTCACACACAACAATATTAACCTTAAATGTAAATGTGCTAAATGCCCCAATTAAAAGGCACAGACTGGCAAATTGGATAAAGAGTCAAAACCCATTGGTGTGCTGTATTCAAGACCCATCTCATGTGCAAAGACACACATAGGCTCAAAATAAAGGGATGGAGGGATATTTACCAGGCAAATGGAAAGCAAAAAAAAAGCAGGGGTTGCAATCTTAGCCTCTGGTAAAACAGACTTTAAGCCAACAAAGATCAAAACAGACACAGAAGGCCATTACATAATAGTAAAAGGATCAATGCAACAGGAAGAGGTAACTATCCTAAATATGTATGCACCCAATAGAGGAGCACCCAGATTCATAAAGCAAGTTCTTAGAGACCTACAAAGAGACTTAGACTACCACACAATAATAGTGGGAGACTTTAACACTCCACTGTGTATATTAGACAGATCACCGAGATAGAAAATTAACAAGGATATTCAGGACTTGAACTCACCTCCTGACGAAGCAGACCTAATAGATGTCTACAGAACTCTCCACCCCAAATCAACAGAATATACATTCTCCTCAGCACCACATAGCACTTTTTCTAAAATCGACCACATAACTGGAAGTAAAACACTCATCAGCAAAGGCAAAAGAATGAAAACCATAACAAACAGTCTCTCAGACCACAGTGCAATCAAGTTAGAACTCAGGATTAAGAAACTCACTCAAAACCACACAACTACATGGAAACTGAACAACCTGCTTCTGAATGACTCCTGGGAAAATAATGAGATCACAGCACAAATAAATAAGTTCTTTGAAACCAACAAGAACAAAGACACAGTGTACCAGAATCTCTGGGATACAGCTTAGAGGGAGTGCTTAGAAGGAAGTTTATAGCACTAAGTGCTCACAGGAGAAAGTGGGAAACATCTAAACATCTAAAATCTAAACATCTGAAATCGACACGCTAACATCACAATTAAAAGAATTAAAGAAACAAGAGCAAACTATTTCAAAAGCTAGCAGAAGACAAGAAATAACTAAGATCAGAACAGAACTGAAAGAGATACGAAAAACCCTTCAAAAAATCAATAAATCCAGGAGATGGTTTTTTGAAAAGATTAACAAAACAGATAGATGGCTAGCCAGGCTAATAAAGAAGAAAAGAGAGAAGAATCAAATAGACACAATAAAAAGTGATAAAGGGGAGATCACCACTAATCCCACAGAAATGCAAACTACCATCAGAAAATACTACAAACAACTCTACCCAAATAAACTAAAAAATCTAGAAGAAATGGATAAATTCCTGGACACATTCACCCTACCATGACTAAACCAGGAAGAAGTTGAATCCCTGAATAGACCAATAACAAGTTCTGAAATTGAGGCAGTAATTAATAGCTGACCAACCAAAAAAAAAAAAAAAAAGCCCAGGACCAGATGGACTCATAGCCAAACTCTACCAGAGTTACAAAGAGGAGCTGGTACCATTCCTTCTGAAACTATTCCAAACAGTAGAAAAGAGAGACTCCTCCCTAACTCATATTTTGAGGCCAGCATCATTCTGATACCAATCCCTGGCAGAGACACAACAAAAAATGAAGATTTCAGGCCAATATCCCTGATGAACATCTATGCGAAAATCCCCAATGAAACACTGGCAAACGGAATGCAGCAGTACATTAAAAAGCTTACCCACCGTGATCAAGTCGGCTTCATCCCTGGGATGCAAGGCTGGTTCCACACATGCAAATCAATGAACGTAATCCATCACATAAACAGAACCAATGACAAAAACCACATGATTATCTCAATAGATGCAGAAAAGTCCTTCAACAAAATTCAACACTTCTTCATGCTAAAAACACTCATAAACTAGGTATTGATGGAACATATCTCAACATAATAAGAGCTGTTTATGACAAACCCACAGCCAATATCACACTGAATGGGCAAAAGCTGGAAGCATTCCCTTTGAAAACTGGCACAAGACAAGGTTGGCTTCTCTCACCACTCCTATTCAACACAGTATTGGAAGTTCTGGCCAGGGCAAACAGGCAAGAGAAAGAAATAAAGGGTATTCAAATAGGAAGAGAGAAAGTCAAATTATCTCTGTTTGCAGATGATATGGTTGTACATTTAGAAAACCCCATCATCTCAACCCCAAAACTCCTTAAGCTGTTAAGCAATTTCAGCAAAGTTGCAGGATACAAAATCAATGTGCAAAAATCACAAGCATTCCTATACACCAATAATAGACAGAGAGCCAAATCATGAACAAACTCCCATTCACAATTGCTACAAAGAGAATAAAATACCTAGGAATACAACTTACAAGGGATGTGAATGACCTCTTCAAGAACTACAAACCACTGCTCAAGGAAATAAGAGAGGACACAAACAAATGGAAAAACATTCCATGCTCATGGATAGGAAGAATCAATATTGTAAAAATGGCCATACTGCCCAAAGTAATTTATAGATTCAATGCTATTCCCATCAAACTAACATTGACTTTCTTCACAGAATTAGAAAAAGTTACTTTAAATTTCATAGGGAACCAAAAAGAGCCCATATAGCCAAAACAATCCTAAGCAAAAAGAACAAAGCTGGAGGCATCATGCTACCTGACTTCAAACTATACTACAAGGCTACAGTAACCAAAACAACATGGTACTTTTACTAAAACAGATATATAGACCAATGCAACAGAACAGAGGCCTCAGAAATAACATCACACATCTACAACCATCTGATCTTTGACAAACCTGATAAAAACAAGCAATGGGGAAAGGATTTCCTATTTAATAAATAGTGCTGGGAAAATTGGCTAGCCATACGCAGAAAACTGAAACTGGACCCCTTTCTTACATCTTATACAAAAATTAACTCAAGATGGCTTAAAAACTTAAATGTAAAACTCAAAACCATTAAAACCCTAGAAGAAAACCAAGGCAATACTATTCAGGACACAGGCATGGCCAAAGACTTCATGACTGAAACACCAAAAGCAATGTCAACAAAAGCCAAAATTGACAAATGGGATCTAATTAAACTAAAGAGCTTCTGTACAGCAAAATAAACTATTATCAGAGTGAACAGGCAACCTACAGAATGGGAGAAAATTTTTGCAACCTATCCATCTGACAAAGGGCTAATATCCAGAATCTACAAGGAACTTAAACAAATTTACAACAAAAAAAACCCTATGAAAAAGTAGGTTAAGGATATGAATAGACACTTCTTAAAAGAAGACATTTATGCAGCCAACAAATGTAAAAAAAAATCTCATCATCACTGGTTGTTAGAGAAATGCAAATCAAAACCACAATGAGATACCACCTCACACCAGTTAGAATGGCGATCATTAAAAAGGATACAACAGAGGCTGGAGAGGATGTGGAGAAATAGGAATGCTTTTAACACTGTTGGTGGGAGTGTAATTTAGTTCAACCATTGTGGATGACAGTGTGGCAATTCCTCAAAGATCTAGAACTAGAAATACAATTTGATCCAGCAATTCCCTACTGGGTGTATACCCAAAGGATTATAAATCATTCTACTATAATGACACATGCACTCCTATGTTTATTGCAGCACTATTCACAATAGCAAAGGCTTGGAACCAACCCAAATGCCCATCAATGTTAGACTGGATAAAGAAAATGTGGCACATATACATCATGGAATACTATGCAGCCATAAAAAATGAGTTAATGTCCTTTGCAGGGACATGGATGAAGCCGGAAACCATCATTCCCAGCAAACTAACATAGGAACAAAAAACCAAACACTGCATGTTCTTACTCTTAAGTGGGAGTTGAACAATGAGAACATATGGGCACAGGGAGGGGAACATCACACACTGGGGCCTGTTGGGGAGTGGGGGACAAGGGGAGGAATAACATTAGGAGATATACCTAATGTAGATGATGAGTTGATGGGTGCAGCAAACCACCATGGCACATGTATACCTATGTAACAAACCTGCACATTCTGCACATGTATCCCAGAACTTAAAGTATATATATGAAAAAAGAATGTAAATAAATCATGGAGATTATTGGCAAATACTCAAGATCTGCAAAGGAATTTTGGGGTGGATTTATTCACCACTGTCCCATGTGTGTAATCTGCCTTCACAAATGTCAACTGAGAAGCATGTAAATAGACAATGAACTTGATTCAGAGAGAGACAAAAAAATCTTGGGAAGTTTAATTATTGGTGTTAGTATCACTTTTCTATTTGAAAAACTAGGAAGATAAAAGACTGGCATTTGATGTATCAACATACTCAATCTGGTGGTTAAAAATAAAAACAAAAAGTCATATTTTGCCCCCCCAATATATACATATTTATAATTACAAAAAATTTTATTAATTCCCTCTCTTGTATATTTTTTTTGGACAATTTGAATACTCATTCCACTTCAGCCAATATTATGTTCTTGAAGAAAAAGAGATGAAGGGAAAAACAAGTCCAACTTTTACTGAGAGAAAATAAGAGAAAAGATCATACACTTCTTATTTATCTCTCCTACCCCTGACTTCCCAAGCACTGATGTTGATTATGTACTTGTTAAACTGAATAACAAGAAAATAACAACACTACCAATCAATTCAGAAGAGAAGGCCCTACCAAAATAAAATAGCTAAGTGTTATGACCATAGAAGAATTAATTTATTGTGGCAGCACAATGAGGACCAAGCAAAATGTCAGATTGGCTCTAGAATTTTAAACTCAATTCTAGAGAAGAAAAGCTAAATCTGTCTGCAAAATTATGGGAAACCTAGAAGGATGTAGTGCTATTGATTTATTTTCATTTCTTTCTAACCACAAAGACAAGATAAGGAAACAAGATAAGGCAGAAATTCTCATTTCACATACTTGATGATTAAATCTCTCACAGTACTGAAGAATATATGTACATTTTTTCTAGAATGTGTTATAAAGTACTACAAATGAAAACACTGTTCCAAGAAATCATGTCAATTAGTTTGAACTGTGTGATTGAAACTGCTGAGTATTATTTTATAAATATTTTTCCTTCTTACTAATAAATGAAGCCCCCTCCTTTTTTTTTTTGGAAACAAGGTTTGGCTCCATCTCCCAGGTTGGAGTGCAGTGGCACGATCTTGGCTAACTGCAACCTCCGTCTCCCAGGTTCAAACAACCCTCCTACTTCAGCCTCCCAAGTAGCTGGGACTACAGGCACACACCACCACAGCTGGCTAATTTTTGTATTTTTTGTAGATATGGGGTTTTGCCATGTTGCTCAGGCTGGTCTCGAACTAGTAAGCTCAAGTGATCTGCGCGCCTTGGCCTTCCAAATTGCTGGAATTACAGGCATAAGCCACCATGTCCAGCAAAGCTCTTAATTTTTAGTTAAGCATAAAGTCATTAAGAATAAAGACTATAATACCCAGCTTTCTTCACTGCAAAGTTGGGGGTGGACCAAGTTTTGGCTAATGAGATGTAAGCAGAAGTAGCGTGTGTATTTCTGAGACATATCCTTAAAGGAAAGAAACACTCCTTTTGTTCCCTCTCCACCTCCAAGGCCAGAATACAAAACCAATGGCTGAAGCTTCAGCAGCCATTTTGAGTCATGTTATGGTCTTAAAAATGGCGGCCACAGAGGGTGAAGCAATAAGAGAGGAGTCTCCGTCCTTGTCTCTAGGGAAATCACATCCAGCTGTTTGCTGACTGTCTCCAGAATTTCGAAATAAAAAGAGAAATAGACCTCTATGTTATTTAATCCATTGTCATTTTTCTTTTTCTGTCACTTGTAGGTAAGCCTAATCCTAACTAATATAGACTAAGTTGTCTGCCAAAGCAAATTCTATGAGAAGAAATGGATAGATTATTGGTCTCTTCAAACTGTTTCTTAATAACTCTGAAGAGAAAGGAAAAACATGCCTTACATGGAAAATGATTCAATGTTTTTAGTCAATCAAAGAAACAAGAACAAAATTCTGAGTTAAGAACTGACAGTGTTCAAATCCCAATTAGGTGACTTTCAACTTTCGATTCTTCCTTCCTGTCTCCCTGTCCATTCCCTTTCTTTCTCTTCCTCATCTTCTCTCCATTTTCCTCTCCCTTCCTTTCTACCTTCTATTCTTTTCTTCTTTTTACTTAACTTAGCTCTCAAGTTTAAGCTAAAGCATATTTTGGATTCTTTAAATATTTCAGGTTTTTAAAAATGTTTAGCATTTAACATGATTTTTACCCTTTATATGAATGCAAGTTCAAGAAAGATGATTCAAGTTTTGCCTGCCACCAAATTTTTCTACAAATACCAATATTTAAGAAGTTGTATCCACCTTCAAGAAGTGGCATTTTTCTTTTTAGTCTTCAATAAGAAACTAAGCTTTTTCAGATGAAAAAGAGATGCTACCCATAACTTTTGAATTTTTTGATAATTCCATTTTTTTGAGAATTCTTTATTGATAAATACATTCTTCTTTTTTTTCTTTTAAAAATCTTTATTGAGATATAATTCAAAGGCCATACAATTTGCCCATTGAAAATGTACAATTTAATGTTTTCTTAGTATATGCACAGAGTTGTGGAACCATTACCAAATCTAATTTTAGAACATTTTTTATCACCCCCAAATGAAACTGCATACTCATTAGCAATCACTCTTATTCTATCCCCCAGCCTTAGTTAATGACTTCCTGTTTCTAGAGATTTGCCTTGATAAATACATTTTTCTAATAATTAAAACATATCTACTTCTCTCTCTCTCTTTTTAGAGACAGGCTCTTGCTGTATTGCCTAGGCTGGAGTGCAGTAGTGCACTCACTGCAGCCTCTAATTCCTGGGCTCAAGTAATCTTCTTCCCTTCCCTCAGTCCCTCAAGTGGCTGGGGTCATAGGTACATGCCACCATGCTTGGCTAATTTAAATTTTTTTAGGTATTTTTTGTTTATTTGTTTGTTTTTGTAGAGATAGGGTCTCACTATTTTGCCCAAGCTGGTCTTGAACTCCTGGCCTCAAGTGACTCTTTCACCTCAACTTCCCAAAGCTTTGGGATTATAGGCATGAGCCACTGTGTCTGGTCATCTGTTCCCTTTCTAAATTGTTCACTGTGCAGTTATATGAAGAGTACTTTCCTCTGTCAGTTCACTTTTGGGCATAATATCCTTAAGTTGTGGCCTATTTATCACAAATATTTCAACATGGTTCTTAGACACTTCAACAGACCTTCTATCAAACAAAGGTTACAGATAACTTTTAAATTAGATGGAAATAAAACCCCAGGCATTCAAGTTGTTATAGTTTTAAAAGAGCGATTATTTATATTTTTCCTACTTAATTCAGCTATACCTGGAAAGAACGTATCTTGGGCAAAAATGTCAAGTTAGAACATTTGCATTCTGATCAACTATGAAATTTATCCTAGTTACATACTAAAGTGACTCAGAAAAAATAAGTGGGAATTTGCTTAAAAAATAATTAGCCAGAATAGAACATATTTGGGGACACAATTCGTTTTTAAATTAGGTATGAAATGAAGATTTGTTTATTCTTGGCAAGATTCTTTTTTAATTTGCAAAGATTGAAAAGAGAAATTTTGGTTTTTGCTTCTCAAATTAGCAAAGAGTCATGATGGTTTTCCTCAGATTTGCAATGTACATGTTAGCTAGTTTTAATGAAGACAAATTCTTCTCAATCAGGAGTTTCCCATTCATTAAGTGAGACAGATGGCAGCCTTGGCATATTTTGTTAGAGCCAGCCTCTCGAAACTGGCTGCCTCCCTTATTTAGGTCTATAGGAATAGCAGGGCTTATTTTTCTGAAAGAAAAATCAAAGAAGTCAATATTTTGCTAGGGCAAAGTGTCGAGTGTCTTCAAAACAAATGAGCCAACCACCTCCCAGATTCGAAGTGGTAAGAAAGTGTTTTCATTTTTTTCATTTGAGGGACACATACCCTCACTTTATGTGGTAGGTGGAAGGCTAAGATACTTGGGGATATACACATTTAGAGATTTTCCTAAGAGATGTTTGAGATTTCTCTGATGTGTGCTATTCCACAACCCAAGACATTTTGTGTCCTTTGGTAATTCTCTAACCCTCCCTGTAACTCCCTTGCTTAGATTTTGCTGGCTTTGAAACATGACCAGAAGCTCAAATAAAGAAAAAATAAGCTGGAAAGCATCCCAGCTTCCTGTGGTGCTGCACGAGGTCAGCAGAAGCCGCTTAAGAAAGGATGCATCATTCACACAAGATAGAAGGCATGGCCTGAGGAAGGGCTGGCCAAGGTTTACAAGACTCAGTGCTAAGGTGGCTCCAAGAGGAAAAACACTGGCTTTAAATGTTCACCTCTCCATTCCAGTCAGCATTAGAGGCTAAAGAGCAGTGGATGTCCTATCTTCAGTTTTGCCAGGGCCGCTTCTGAGGAGAGCTATTGAATCTAGAGCTGCACCATCTCTTAAGATAGTTAAGATTCTGACCAGTGAATGCAAGCTAAGGGAAGCATTCATTTTCCCTTACTCTGACCAGACACACAATTGCATATGGAGAAGCTGAGGTTTGGCAAGAACATACAGCATACAATGCATGTAGTGAACATGTCTTTGCGGAAAACCCTACTGGATATGCACAATGCAGAGTGCATTCTCTAAGACTGGAGGCAAAAGCAAGAACTGCAAATGCTCATTTCCATGGAACAGTAACTGTGACAGTACTTCATTGGAATTACCCAGATGAATGGGTAATTGCTGAGTATTACTGTACAACTCTGAACTTCTTTTTCTCCCTTTGTCTTGCAGAAGCATAGCCCCCAAAGAGTAGTCAGGAAGATGAGAGGCAGGGAGAAGAAAAGAAAGAAGAGGAGATGGCAGATCAATATAACTTGTTTCTGATGAGTGGCAAATATCCAGAATGTTAGGACAATCTTTATGGATTGCTGAGGTTGGAGATTGAAACAGTTATAACTTCATATTTAAGTGAAGAAAGATTAAAAATGAAAACATATACACCATATTAAATAGTTGCCTATATTGAATATTCATAGAGAAATCACTAATGTAAGCATTTTCTCCTCAAAGCTGTTATCTGCACTTAGACAAAGTTCAGACTCTGCAGTGCCTAACAGAAGTATGTACAAATTCACATGAAGATAAAATAGAAACAAAATTTAGTACGGTTCTATTTTGTGAAATGTTAACCATGTTTTATTTGCATGTGTATGTGTGGGGGTAATTAAGTGACAGTTTAAAATATGTCAATACTCATTTTATCCTTTTTTACTGACTCTCTACAGTTTTGATGTTTTATCAGCTTTTTCAATAATCATAACAATACTAACAATAATTATTGGCATTAGTTTTGGAATTTGAATATTAAAGTTATTTTTAAATTAAAGCATTTTTTTAGTTTATTTCAAATCATTTAAACTTGCACAACGTTTTCCCAGCTGCTTTTTGAAAAACAGAGTTTGTTGTTTCCGTGGGCTCTTCATAGTGCTTGAGTGGAAAGCAAGAGCTCCAGACAGGGTACAGAGGAGTGCTTTGACGTTATTAATAATAATCACCTCCTTTAATTGTGGAGTGCTTCACTGTGTACTGAGAATTTTTTTATGTTTTTCATTAAATCTCACCTCACTTTTGGGAGGTAGGGATCATAGTTCCACTTCATAGATGAGGAAAACTGTAGTGCAGAGATGTCAAACACTGTCCAAGAACATGGTGGTGGATGGGACCCAAACCCCAACTTTTGCTCCCATGTTCTCTGTCCACTGGCTATGGCTCTTGCCCCTGTGTACAGATACAGGCTCTGGACAAGTTCACCAAATCCCTTAGGCTTCAGCCCCCTCATCTGCAGAATAGTGGCTTGGATTCCTCCATCTTCAAGGTCCCTGCCAGCTTTTCTTTATTTGAATTTGGATTTATTAAGCAGAAAAAAAAGTGATGGGAGTTTGTGGGTACCAATGGATTAAAGGGGTATAATCTGGAGGCTAGTGAGTAAATTAGGCCTCCAAATGGCTCACTGTGGTTGTGATGAGCTTGGAGGAATGAAGGCAAACTTTGTCACATTAAACTCTGATTCTTAACAGAGTCTCATGAAACCTATAGGCTCCAAAAGAAGAACAAGAAGAAAAAAGACTTTTACACACAAACAGACATTTGTAACAGTTTTAGGTGGTTAATAGACTGACTTCTTAGAGATGCATGGGCTGAGTTATTAACCACATATTCACAACTTTCTCGCCTATAGGGAGCTTAACTGTAGTTGTTAAAATAAGTGAGCAAAACTTATTTTCATATAAAAAATAGTGATTGAGAAGTGTGGGCAAAAGTGATGTGAAAAGTGTATATATTTTATATTGAGAACAGACCAAGTTATCAGTGATGATGAAAGTTAGCACAGTGGTTGTCTATGAGAATGCAGGCATTGCCTGAAAAAGGGCATAAGGGAATTTTTTAAAGTGACAGAAATGTTCTGCATTTTGATTGAGGCCTTGGTTACATGGCTATGTACATTTTTCAAAACTGATCAAATCGTACCATAAATATTTGTGCATTTTACCATATGTAAGTTTTATGCCAGTTAAAAAGATACAACTGTGATGCATTTTCAAGACAGTCCTTTTTTCCACAGATAATTGCTTCCCATATCATTTTCTTGGTTATTGAGAAGGGGTAGGAGAAAGAAAAGCTGATGTCGTTCAAACGTGAATGTCTCCTTTAGAAGTATTTATAGAGAATGCCACAGCATTTTCAGGCTTCTTTTGAATATCCTAAAGGCAAAGTTCCTGACTGCAGGTCTATGTTTGTGATTTCTGTCCCACAAGCCCATGAGCTGTATGTTTAGGTCTGACAGCAGTGTCAGGAATGGAATAATGAGTAGAAAATATGGACCTCAGAGACACCCATATTCCCTCCAAAGGGGAAAGGGGTTCTACTAATCTTTTTACTCTTCCACGTACCCACAATATGGATATATATACGTGTGTATATATATACATATATGTATATATACACACATATATGTATATATATACACACGTATATATACACACACACACATATATCAGGAAAAACAAGATATGCACAAATCTGAAAATTTAGATTGCCATAATATTGTTCTGGGTTTTAAGAAGTCAGGAACAAAGGAGGACTCCATGTTTTGTTTTATGCTGTTGAAAAATGACCCATATTCAATCCAAAAGCTGGATCCATTATTTGTACCTATTTATCAGCTGTCACAGGGTCTACCTTGGTGGCTGATAACCACAGGTAATGTCTGCTAAAACAAATTCATCAGGCCTAGAATAACTTCAACAGCCAGCAGTGCTGACTTAATATCTCCACAGCACACACTGAGATTTCTCTTAGAATTGACTGTAGAAGGTTCCACAGATTTGCTTTTTCATTTTGCATGCCTCACATTAAATATTGTTAAAAATTTAAAACCAAATTCTGTTTTTTCTTTTCTTTTTTTTTTTTTTTTTTTTTTACAATTTACAAGTGTTCATATAAGAAGAAAACGACTAAAAAAATACCTACCCGAGCACCTAGAACTCATCTAGAGAACAATGCTAATAATACAAAGGATGTGACCAAAATGCTCCGTGATTCGTGGGAAAGCCAGGAAGCACAGTCCAGCCTCTGGAAGGAACGTCAGGCGGGTCGGATCCACCGAGGCGCGCAGTCAATGGTCCTTTGCTCCCTAAGTCAAGTTCAGCAGCCGCATTTCTGGTTCAGTGTCATTACTTATTTCGACCTAAAGCAGAAAATATGAATTGCTTTCAAGAACTTCAAAGTTGACAGCTAAATATCTTTTATATTCATTGAGGCCTTTTGAAATGCAAAATAGCTCCTGGGTGCACCTGGTGCTGTCTGACTGTAGCAATAAGAAAGTTAGAGACTTGGGCCTTCCTGCTTTTCAGATTAGGGCGTGGTAATTGGGCATCATCATCAGAGTGCAGGATGATTTCCTGGGAGAGAAGTGCCAACCACACAGTAATTGTTGTGTGATGTGGAGTAGTCGCTATTGCTTTTCTTAAGGGTAAAGATAACAGGGTAGTGTTGTGTCCGCAAACTATGAGATATTCACATAGCCTGTTCTTTCTACAGTATGCTGGAGAGTTAAGTGCTCAAGATCATCCTGCTCTTGCTTTCATAACACCCAATCATTGACTTATGTTCCTTACATACATCCCATCCTGTGATGACTACTTTTATGTGTCAGCATGGCCAGGCCATGGTGTCCAGATGTTTGGTAAAACTTCAGTTTACCTCTCGCTGTAAAGGTGTTTTTTTAAAATTTTTTATTTTGAAAAGTGATTAACATGTAAATCAGTAGACTTTGAGTAAAGCAGATTGCCTTCTGTAATGTGGGTGGGCCTCATGCAATTGGTATAAGGCCTTCAGAGAAAAGACTGAGGTCTCTTGAGTTAGAAGAAAGTCTGCCTCCAGACTGTCTTTGGACTTGAGCTGCATCTCTTCCTTGGGCCTCCAGTCTGCCAGCCCCCAGATGCACGCATGTGTGGGGAAACACATACACACACACACACGTGCGCACACACACACACTCTCTCTCTCTCTCTACTGGTTCTGTTTCTCTGGAGAACCCTGACTTATACAGATCCCCATCTCCAATCACTGTGGTCTCCACACTTTTGACAACAACTCTGCTTATTCTATCCTAAGCTGTAAGCCTTTGGAATGTTAGGGCATCAGCTTCTGCATCTTTGCACAATGTCAACCTCAACACAGTACCTACTACATAGTTGATACTTCATAAACATCTGTTGAACACTTTTGCTCTCACAGTTTCTCTCCTATGAAAAGTCTTAGCTAATCCAAACCCTACTCACCTTTGAAGGTTGGCTGAAATTTCTTCTCTACTGTGAGGAAGACTTCCAGTTCTCCCTCAGCCATTTTGCTTTCTCATCCTGCTAAGAGCAACTCTCAGGCTATCAGCTCTTCCCCATGTCAGCTGGTGGCATCCAGGCCTCATGATTAATTACTTTACTCAGGCATGTAAGTTTTCTTCCTTCAACTAAATTATAAGCATCATTCCAACAGACTGCGTTTCACACTCACTTCATAACAACATCTAGCAACTTCTTTTCCTCTACTTCAGTTTGATGACTTTATGCCTTGGAGTGAACTCTTCAGTTATAATTTGGAATGGCTGAAAAATTTCCCAAAAGTTTTACTTTTTGGTTGCCACTCTTCTCACTGTACAGCATGAAGAAAATGACTAAAAAAATACCCACCCAAGTGCCTAGAAGTCATCTAGAGAACAACTCCCTCCTGCACGCCTCAGGAGTGGGAATCCTCCAGGCCTCTCCCTGTGCCCCTATCACATTTCCTCTGCTCATCTATTCTCTACATTCTGAATCTCAATGTCTACCCTTTCTACTCCTTGGCATTTTAACAGGGATTTAAACTAAAAGAGAAAGGGATGGGATTAATATGGTGGAATTTTATAGCTTTATGCAATCTTTACGTTAGAAGGAATTTTCAAGGTTTATTTATCCATCCGATACATGAATCCCTTCAAGAGTGAGGATAAGGCAACAGGAGAAGGTGTTTTTCTTTGTTAGCAGTAGTGTCAGTGAGGGTTTGGGGGAACTTCTAGGTATCCATTACATTTATCTTTAACACCAGCTCTGCCTCTAGCTGATATTTTCTGCTTCTGGGCTTTAGCAACGTGGATTGGTGAAGCAGTGAAACAGGCTGAGCCTGTTCCTATGATGTCAGGTAGGAATTCTGGAAGTGTTACTTCAGGAGCTAGGAAACATGTCTGTGGGGAGTTTTTGCAGAAGACAGTGAGGCAACTCTGAAAGGGGGCATTCAAAGGAAAACCTATTGGCAAACCTGTGTTAGGTTTTATTAACAGATTGACTTTTAAAAAATCAAACAGGGTTGGGCACAGTGGCTCACGCCTGTAACCTCAGCACTTTGGGAGGCCGAGGCTGGTGGATCACCCGAGGTCAGGAGTTTGAGAGCAGCCTGACCAAAATGGTGAAACCCCGTCTCTACTAAAAATACCAAAAATTAGCCAGGCGTGGTAGCGGGCACCTGTAATCCCAGCTAGTAGGGAGGCTGAGACAGGAGAATCCCTTGAACCTGGGAGATGGACGCTGCAGTGAGCTGAGGTCACGCCACTGCACTCCAGCCTGGGCAACAAGAGTGAAACTCCATCTCAAAAAAAAAAAAATTCAGACACAAAGATAGACAGAATAGTATTATGAATCTCTATGCATTCATCACTCAGCTTCAACTAATATGAAAGTTATGCTATTAAAGTTTCACCTATCAACCAGCAACTCCCACAGCCTTTTTTGGCTAGAGTATTTAAAATCAAATCTCAACTATTATATCCTTTCATTCATATCTCTATGCATCTCTAACTCAGTGATTCTTAACCAGTCGACACTTGCCAGTATCTGGAGACAGTAATGGTTGTCACAGTTTGGTAGGGAATGGTGTTACTGGCATCTAGGTGGTACAGGCCAACAATGCTGTTAAATATCCCACAGTGGCACAGACCCACTGCAAAGAATTACCTTGTCCATAGTCAAAAGTGTAGAGGTTGAAAGGACCTGCTCAATTGGTAAGAATTTCTTTTCTTCTTTTTACCTATTCATTAGCATACCTATCAAAATTGACAAAAATTTTTTAATATCATTTAATACCCAGCCCATAATCACTTGCTCCAATCATCTAGAAATATCTCATTACAATTGGTTTGTTGAAATTATGCCTTATATATCTGGCAGCATCACTATGAAGTGCATATATTTATAATTTTCACTAATAACAAGGTAAATATAAAACTGATTAATTAAAAATCTTTCATAAGAATTCAAAGGACACAGAATTTTGTGAAATGTAGTATTTTTACTTAAGTGTCTTTTTTCTTTCTATTTCTACCCCCAGTCTATTATTTTATAAACCAGTTGATACATAAGTAGTTTCTTGGGGGATGATAGATTACTTACACATTTTCTATGTAGTAAACATGTATGTGCATGTGTGTGGGTGTGTATCCAACTATTTGTTGGAGTGATTCCTATGGTTGAGAACTGCCTGGGCCAAATTTATGCAAAAATCTACATTTTTGGGTAAACTCCCCATGACTAGAGTAACTTGCCCCAGTATTTGAGAATTCTTCATTTCCTAAAGCTGTACAAACATCAGATATCAATATTTGTAAGCATCGATAATGTAATTTATAATGAAGTCTTTCTCATTTAGTAATGTTAACCATATCAAAATGAAGATCATATATATAGCCTTATAACTCATTTGTGCTATTCCATTTTCCTCTGTTCCTTTTGTTTTCACTTCCCTTGTAATGTGAGTCTCTTAGTACTGATTTCTGAAGAGTTCATTTATGATTAAAGATGTTAACATTTTGTCAAGAATTGCAAATATGTTTTTTTCTCATTCGTTTTATTGTTGTGTTTTATTTTTTGGTTATACAGAAGTTGTGTTTTGAAATATAATCTAGTTCTGTTTTAAAACAAGTTTTAAAACAAAGCAAACCACATATACACAATGTGTTTGACTATTGTGTCTCTTTAAATCAATAACAGTTTCCCTTCCTTTCTTCTTCTTCTTCTTTTTTTTCTTATTTGCTTTATACTATTTCCCACATGCTAGATTTGGCTGATTGCTTCCTTGTGGTGAGATTTAACTATTCTTGTATTTCTATAGTATCACTCCAAGGTCAGGCTTGACTTTATGGCAAGGCATTTTATAGGTGGTGCTGTGCACTTCTTATTGTAGCACATCTGTGGACACATAATGTCTCATTGCCCCACTTTTTTTTTTTTTTTTTTTTTGAGACAGAGTCTCACTCTGTCACCTAGGCTGGAGTGCAGTGGCACTATCTTGGCTCACTGAAACCTCTGCCTCCGGGTTCAAGCAGTTCTCCTGCCTCAATCTTCCAAGTAGCTGGGACTACAGTCACACACTACAACTCCAGGCTATTTTTTTTATTTTTTGGTGGAGACAAGGCTTCATCATGTTGCCCAGGCTGGTGTTGAACTCCTGACCTCAAGTGATCTGCCCGCCTCGGTCTCCCAGAGTGCTGGGATTACAGGTGTGAGCCACTATGCCCGGCCTGGTTGTCCCACTTTTAATGATGCTATGATTGATCAATGGGTCTGCATAGAATACTTCCATTTTGGGGATCCTTGAGATCATCTCCCTCTTTCTTTCTCTTTTTCTCTCTCTCTTTTTGCAGACGTTTGTAGATATGTTAGTAGTTACTTAAGGGTAACTGCCCTCAAGGCAGAATGGAATCAAGTGTTTCTTCTGATAGAACTGTAAATGTTTCTTTTTCTATTGATTTTCTAATCACTTCTGTGTGTGTGTGTGTGTGTGTGTGTGTGTGCTTTTTTCCTGTGTATTATGTAATCTTTCCTGTATATTGTTTCTTCCCGGAACTTATCATAATATGGGGATTATAAATTTTTTCAACGTCAATATTAAGTGCAAAATATGTGTATTTAACATAAAATTTGGTTTATATCATTGGCTTTAATTTTAAAATCAGAGGATACTTTCTCTTGGAAACAGGGCAAAATGACTTTTTTTATGTTGTTGGTTTTTTTTTTCAGGAGTGGTGGTGGACTATATCTCCACATCACTGCATAAATCTACTTTCTTGCCATTGAAATCAATGGCAAATACCCAGCAAAGTTCTGAGAAAATCAGGAATTGATATTCTCCCTGGAGGACACTGTTCAGATATGGGCTTTCTGATTTTGGAAAAAGGCTTTATGTGCTTCACAAGGAAGCATGAGAATCAGACTCCACAAATTTTAGGGGCAGACAGTGAAGTCACGTGTCAAAGGAAATGACCTCTGTTTCCTTTGACATGTGACTGGCCACTGGTCACAGCAAACCCTCTTGCATGTTGCCAGTTGCACTCTTGGCATCATTCCATCCTAACAAAAACAGAGGTGCACTAACTGGATACTACAGTGATAAGTCTGAACTGCATAAGCTATATAAACACAGCCATTTCACTGCTACATAGTCAAATAAGTATATATCAGGATGTGTTCTTACAGTAGTCCATGACATGGTACAACCATTCTTATGATGCATCAAAAAGTTATTAATGTCAGTGACAAAGGAAAAGAGGTCCAAAGCTAGAGAGAGCAACGAGCCCTGAGTGCCACTGCATTGGTGCTAAGTAAGGCAGGCACACAGGGAAGCCCATCTCTCCTTCGGGACAACTAAGAAGGCGCTGAGTGCATCATAGCTGCAGTGCTCTTGAGACAGCTCGGGAGAGTTAATGCCTCACGAAGTCCTTTCCATTTCCAGGGACTGATGGTACGCCTCAGGGAACAGGGCTCCACCCTTAGTAGTGGGAACAGTGAGACAGCCACTGATAGGAGCGGATCACAGTCGCCTTATAGTCACATGCCACAGGAGAGAGACAGCATGCAGAATTTGACATAGCTCAGTGCACGCTCTATCTGGATAAATATAAGATGTGAAGGCTAATCAAGGTCAAATGAAAACAGTATCAAGACAGAATTATTCTATTCCTCTTTAGGTGCCTCCAGCTGCAGTTTACTAACACATGGCTGGTGATTGCTGGTTTTTAAATCAAGTTTTGAAAGCACATTACTCCACCTTCCCAACTCCTACACACACACTGATTTGTCCTACTAGCTAGTGCTTAATGTAGATGCTGTAAATGCAAAATGGCCTGACATCAACTTACATATAGGCGTACTAATGCAAAACAGCTGTTCTCAGGAAAGTGCAGAGAGAGGTGACCACCTCTGCATCTGTCCTACAGCCTGATCATCAGAGGTGGGTTTCCTGTGTACCTGGATTGTCAGAGACAGAAAGCAGGCAGTGAAAGTACCTGCGGAGCTGACCGCAGGGCTACCCTGAAATAGGGATTGGCCTTGGCTGTCTTCTACTACCTAGTTGCAATAGCAGCCACTCAATCAGCAGTGGCCACATAGCATGTAGCAATTTTTGTGAAGAAAAATTAGCCTCCAGCAAAGGCAATCAGACAAGTTAAGATACCAAAGAAAAGTCAAGTTTTCCTTTGGAAGCCTTAGAAAAAGATTTGCTGAAAGTTTTGGGGGAATCTCGGGTCAGCTTTTCTCATCAAGTCTTTCTTAACTGCAGTCATAGGCATCATCCTCATGGAAATTTCTAACATAATCAGATCTAGCTCTACCTTTGCTGTAGAAGTCAGTTCTGGAATTCCAGCTGCTGTCCTTCTTTGATAAACTGCCTTGCTCTAATTATTTTTATGTGAAGAATTACTGCTACATGGAGCTTAATCTTCCCGGTACCCAGTTGCTAACCATTTGGATGGAAATACACCAGTCATGATTTTGACAAACTTCAATTTAGTTGCTCACTATGTTGTTCTCTGAAATTCCATATCTCTTTGATAGCTGTATATGTTTATGCCATGCTATTTTTCTTCCTGAGGGTTAAATCTGCTTTTGTTAACCCTCCTCTCCTGGTGTTACTGCTGCCCCTACTGTAAGCTGATGTGTAGATATCCTTTTCAAAGCCACTGCTGACCACTGGGCTCTGCGTTCTTATGATAAGAGCAGTCTTTACTCTTTCCTTTCATGGGCGGTGCTGTCAGTGAGTGGGAGCAGTGATGGAGTAGATCCCGGTGGAGAATCCATGGCAGTTATGGTGAGACTTACACCTCCCTCGATGGCAGTTGTGGTAAGATATTGAAACCCAACACGGATTACTCTTGACCTGTGTATCACATGTCCCCAGGCCAGACCCAGATAACCACCACTGAAAGCATCTCGATAGCTTTAGACATAATGGTGGAGCCATGGCTGCTGCAGGTCTCTTAGGGTCCTCACCAAGAGCTGTCAAGACACCTGCTCTCCTTAAGCTTCTGCTTCCTATCCGTTCACTCACTTTATACGAGAACTATGGCAAACATCAGATTAGGGAGTCATGAGCTTCAACTTTGTCTTCTGTAGAACGGCCAAGCAAATCAGCCTCCATGCTGGGGATACCCGTTTTCTTCTGATGCTTTTTTTTCCCCTTAAAGACTTAATATTTTAAGAGCAGTTTTAGGTTCACAGCAAAATTGAGAGGAAGGTACAGAGATTTCCCAAATGCTCCCTGCCCCTGTCCCTGCCCTTACACAGCCTTTTCCATGATCAGCATTCCCTACCAGTGTGTTACATGTGTTACAATTAATGAACCTACATTGATATAGTCACGCGAAGCCTATCGTTTACATTAGGATTCACTCTTGGTGGTGTACATTCCATGAGTTTGGACAAATGTATGCTGAAATATGTCCATCATTCCAATGTCATACAGAGTAGTTCTACTGTTCTAAAAATCCTCTGTCTTTGCCTATTCATGTCTCCCCTCCTGCAACCCTTGATCTGTGTACTGTCTCCATAGTTTTGCCTTTCCCAAAAAGCCATATAATTGGAATTATATAGCATGTAGACTTTTCAGTTTGACTTCCTTCATTTCATAACATGCATTTAATGCTCCTCCATGTCATTTCATGATTCCATAGCTCATTTCTTTTTAGCATTAAATAATCCATGGTATGGATGTCCTAGAGTTCATCCATTCACCTACGGAGGACATCTTTGTTCTTTATCAAGTTTTGGCAATTATGAATAAAGCTGCTATAGGCCAGGTGCGGTGGCTCATGCCTGTAATCCCAACACTTTGGGAGGCTGAGGCAGACAGACCACAAGGTCAGGAGATCGAGACCATCCTGGCTAACATGGTGAAACCCCGTCTCTACTAAAAATACAAAAAAATTAGCCAGGTGTGGTGGCGGGCGCCTATAGTCTCAGCTACTCGGGAGGCTGAGGCAGGAGAATGGCATGAACCCAGGAGGCAGAGCTTGCAGTGAGCCGAGATAGCGCCACTGCACTCCCCCCTGGGCGAAAGAGCGAGATTCCGTCTTAAAAAAAAAAAAAAAGCTGCTATAAATATCTGTGTGTAAGTTTTTGTGTGAACAAAAGTTTTTAACTTCTTTGGGTAAATATCAAGGAGCTCGATTGCTAGATCTTATGGTAAAAGTATGCTTAGTTTTGTAAGAAACTGCCAAAGTATCTTCCAATATAGTTATATTTATTCTGTTTTTGATAAATTGTGTCATCTTTTCAAAGTAGCTCAATTGTTATTTCTCAGGGAAGCCTTTCCTCACTAAGCGAGAGTTAACCATTTCCCCTCCTGCATAAAATTTCCTTGGGGATAGATATTGTTTTGCATCTACCCTTTCTATGTAGATCTCCCCTCCTAGATCATTGGCTGCTAAAGGTCAAATCTCAAGTATTATTTATCTTTATATCTCTAGCACTTAGGATGTGCCTGGTGTGCACAGTGTAGGCAATCAATCAGTGATAGTAAAGTGAATTAAACAGATTGATGTAATCAGTGGGCTTTTTTAGCTTGATATCATTACTTTAAAAAGAAAGAAACAAAACATGAAAGACCAAATCCATATGGGAACCACCTTACCCCTATCCCAACACCACTTCCCGTATACACATTCACATACAATTTGACTGTGGACACTTGAAAGGTGCACTTCGTGGTTATGAGCAGTGACACACTCAAACATGAGAATTAAGGCTTCCTGTACAATTCTGCAGTATCACCTACAAATGAGCCGTTGGCTGGAAATTCTGCATATGGAGTTCAAAGCTACCTGTTTACATACATGTACCTGGGAATATGCTAAGGATTCTTCTGATCCCCTTATTAAAGTGGCTTCCTCACAAAACCTGGCTTTCTACTTCATGGTGATAAAAGAGGCTTAATGAAAGTCAAAGCCAGCATTCATTCCGCTCTCTAACAATTCCGCACAGAAGGTTGGCTTTTTCTCCAAGCTGTTGCTGGGTAGTGATATGGCATCACTGGGTTCAATGGAATTCAATATAATGGGCTTATTAAAAGAAATCAAGTAGACTGACAGAGGCAGACTGGATAAATGCTAAAATATTTGCATACTGGTGAAGAGTACAGATACTGACCTCTTACATTGTTTCATGCACAATGATTTCAATTCAGTCTTAGTTTGATTGTTAGATTTTTGCTTCCTTCATGGTTGAAAGGCATTCCATATTCATCTGACATGATAATATGCATAATACGTCAAAGCAGAAGCTTGTTCTATTGCTTTCTGTAGTAGTTTATGCTTGTAATATATGCTTGTAGTTTCTGCTTGTAGTTTCTGCTATATTCAGCGATCCACTGCTAGGTCAGCAGTGAACACGGATGCTGACAAAACCCTTGGAGCAGACTGTGGAGTTGATGAAAGCCTTTTAGGTGATCTTAAAAGTATGTTTTGGGTGTTTTTGATTCACAGAGATGGAAGTGACTTTAGAGAACATAAGTGGAAGTTGCTTGCCTCTGGGCCATGCCACAGAACACCATTTTGAGGTACATAGGTACATGGGCATCCAGTTTTTGCAAGTCATTCAAGAAGAAAATTCCATTATCAACATTTATCAAATGGAGTTTTTAATAACTTTCCTTAATAGAAAGATGTCTCTTAAATTGCAGCATTCTTCATATTGCAATTTCTCTGCTGAGTTTTTTTCACAGTGGAGATGAAAGAAACCATTCATCATCCTCTTATCACATAACAAATATATGAAGACTCTCTAAGTCACCACTAGGCATTGTCTTAGTTCTTTTCTCACTCCCAATGCACTAATCATCTTGATTATTGTCACAATCCCTGACAAGTTCCCCATATCTATAAATATCAACTTTTGGAACATATCCTTTATGAGCACTTAGTGATATGAGTAATGAGGTGATGACTGCTTGGTTCTGGAGTGTTATATAGGGTGAATGTTTTTTCCAAATTGGATTTGCTTTAAGAAACCAAAATTTATTTAAACTTCTATCATGTGACAGGCACAGTGCTGATTTGTATTGCCTGTGAGCTATGTTTACTTTAGATCATTCTGCCAGAATAAAGTTAATTCAACCTGGGGAGGTAGAGGAATCAGTGTAGCCTTCTCAGATCTTCAATCCTCACATATGCTGGGTGTGGGGGCTGCATATTTGGGTAAGAACCACTGTGGCAAAGAGGCAGCAGGTGAAACTTTTCATATGTGTTTATTATACAAGCGACTATTTTACATAATTTCTTCTATCGCCATCGAATTACAGAACACCCAGCTGAAAGAACAAAAGATCATCTGAGCAAGTCCGTCATATCAGGTTGGGTGATGGTTTGCTACCCAGGAAAGATCTCAGATCCACAACTTACTAATAGTGGGACTTTGAGAAAGTTGCCTAACCTCTATGAACCTCAGTTTTCTTATTTATAAAGTGGGAATATTAATTAGCACATTGCAGTGTTTTCATGAAGATTTAGTGAGATAATATATGCAAAGTGGTTAGTGTATGATAGCTATTATTAATTTATACAGTTTTATATGTGCTACTTGGAATTTTCTAGGAATGGAGTCACTCTATCTATTTCCATGTTTCCTAGTATTTTATTAATTAGGTGACTTAAGATTTCTTTCTTTTACTCAACTGAAATCTAACCAGTTTTAGGTGGTTTTGTTGTTGCTGACTTCCTTTCATGTCCTCTAAGAATACAGAAAACTTGTTCCTGAACTTGTTAGTCAAATGTTTGAGTACTTGGAAGAGTAATAGGCAACTTTACATATACCATACACACGTTATCCAATTTAATCTATTCCCCACCCCTGTGAAACCATAGTATGGTGATAGAACAAGTCTCAGAGACACTGAGGACTGCACCTGGACGTCACATGGAGGACCTGGATTCACTGCAGGTCTTTCTCCCCTTTTTACTTTGCTGTGCTGCCCCAGGACACATATTCATTCTTTACTTCTGCAGATTAAATAATCTCATTAAAAAAAATTTAGTTACCAACTATTGATAAGGGGAATAAGACAAAACTATTGTTTTTGAAATGTAAATCATGTCACCAGCTTCAAATTCTTTTTGGAATGAATAATAATAATGATGATGTTGGGTTACATGTGAAAGGTGTGTTTTAAATATGAGTGGAAAATTAAACCAATGATTAGTAGTAGTAGGTTCAAATTATTTCACTTTTGGTTAGTCTTGGCTGAGTTAGAAGGATTAATATTTTCCATATCATCACACCTTTACTTACTGGTTTAACAGGCTTTAACTCAACATGATCCTGGTAGTAGGAGTGTGTATCAAGTCCACCTATGAAATCAACTGAAAATATAACATAGGCCAATATGAATAAGTGTGTAAAAAATACACATAATACTAAATGTTTAAAATAGAATGCATAAGAGCAAAGTTAACAAAAATATCCGTTCACCATAAAAAGAAAAAATGTTTACTAAAAAGGACTACTAAAAATATTGTCAATGAGCCAAAAAGAGGAAATTTAAAAAATACAGAAATAACCTGGATTCATAGGGTCTGAAAAATAAGTTGTTATTGGTTTCAGTAAAAAATGAAATAATATTAAATAGCATGAGATTTTAAATAATGTGTTTGTCTTTAGGCATACAGACATACCCTTTCTCCCTATATATCAAAAGATATATTGTCTCCTCTTGCTGCCAGAATCCTTTTTTTTCCTTAAGAATATGTATTGCATCGTTAGAAAGGCATTTGAGAAGCCACACAATCTATCTCCATGGCTTCTGTCCCCAAGCCACTTACCAAAAATCGGCATCTGCCTTTTGCAAAGGTTTTGTTTCCTCCCTAATGGTAGAGTAACTGGCTGTCTGTATAGACTTCTCATCTTTGAAATATTCTTTCCAATTTCTTTTGGTTTTGATCAAAGCCTCAATCTTTTCTTCTCCCAATTCTAATGTACACGTATGAAGTTTGTTTCTCCTGTTTCATAGTCCATTAAAGATACTAATTACTTTAAACCAAGCTTTGGTTGTATTATAGCACTGTAACATTAACAGGCATACCGGCATGTAGGAAAACTGAACTCTCAGGAGTGTGTGTGTGTGTGTTTGTGTGTAAATGCCAAGCAAGTTTGCTAAATGGAGGATATGTGTAGTATATTTTAGCCCAAATATTTTCCCAGATACTGTAATTTTGCCTCCATACAGAGTAGCATTTTTTGGCAAAAATTTTATAAGACAAAACCCATAAATAGTATCTATTTATGATTCTTTTCACCAAATGTAGACACTACAAAATTGTAAGCCTTCTCAAATCAACTTCTGTTCCTTCTGGTGCAGAAAATACATTTTTCCAATTAAAAACTGGGGCTCCATTCTAAAATGTCTTTTCTCAAGTCAAGATATCTCAAAAGGAAATTATAAAATTAAAAAATCAATTCTTGTGTAACATTTTGAGTTCTCATTTGTCTTCCTTTGCTTTTGTGAGGATACAGTTCAATGTTTTCTGTAACCTTTCAATTATTGCAATTTATGAAGAGTTTTGAAAGTTTTTTTGGAGGTGCTTTGGTTTGTTGAATAATCAATTTAAGTTTTTCAATTGATCTTGAATGTAACGCAACTAAAATGTAGAAGATTCATTTATAAAAATACTCACAGACATTGTAAGAAACTTAGGCTGATTTACAAAGCAGTTCTTCAAAGGTTGAAATAGTCAGAACTCAGATTGATGAAGGGAAGGGAAGAGAGAAAATGTATATTCTTTCATGCTGAAGTTCTTTTTGTTTTCAACATCAGCCTCATCACAAAAATATTCTATTTTATTTACTCTAAATGTGTGTGTGTATACATATATATAAATTTTGAAAACACTTTGAATTTCTGTTTTCATTGGTAAAATAGTGCATCTTTATTAGGATGCAGTTGTAAGTTTCCTGTGCACTTGAATTCCAAATACAGTTCTGCTTCATGTATTTTTTAACTTAGTAAGAATATTTTTTGTTATTTTTTTAACCCATATGTTGTACTTCACAAAAATTATATTGTATTACTTCCACAAAATAAAGATATTTATCTTTAATATTTACTACTTAATTAGATTATGACAGGATTTAAAATAATATCAGAGTTTTACCTTGGACAGAATGAACACCTAAAAGGCTTATGCTCACTGGGCCCGGTGATTCATGCCTATATTGCTAGCACTTTGGGAGGCCAAGTTGGGAAGATTATTTGAAGTCAAGGGTTTGAGACCAGCCTGGACAACATGGTGAAACCCCATCCCTATTAAAAATTAAAAAATTAGCTGGGCACCGTGGCACACGCCTCTAATCCCAGCTACTCGGAGGCTGAGGCAGGAGAATTGCTAGAATCTGGGAGATGGAGGTTGCAGTGAGCTGAGATCATGCCACTGCACTCCAGTCTGGGTGACAGAGGGAGACTGTTTCCAAAAATAATAAAAATAAAATAAAAAAAATAAAATAAAGGCTTATGCTAAGCCAGGTGCAGTGGCTTACGCCTGTAATCCCAGCACTTTGGGAGGCCAAGGTGGGTGAATTGCTTGAGCTCAGGAGTTTGAGACCAGCTGGGCAACAATGGTGAAACCCCGACCCCCTTAAAAAAAATTTCAAAAATTAGCTGGATGTGGTGGCATGTGCCTGTAGTCCCAGCTACTTGGGAAGCTGAAGTGGAAGGATGGTTTGAGCCCACAGGGCAGAGGCAGAGGTTGCAGTGAGCCCAGATTGTGCCACTGCACTCCAGCTTGGGAAACAAACTCAGATCCTGTCCACAAAGCAAAGCAAACAAATAAACAAATTAAAAAGGCTTATGCTAATTCTATGAACTGGATTAAAAAATTAAAATTATTTAAATAATTTAATTGGTGTTCTGTTGAAAGCATTTGATGAACTAATACAATTCCAGTATTATAAACTGGTATATAAGACTGATATCCTTATTTTAACTCTGAGAAATTCTTCTTCTCCTAATGTGTCAGTGCATTAACCTACACTTCCAAGTGCTCTCCACTGACCCTACCAGCTGGATATGGTGGGAAGAGGTGCTGATAGGAGCTGTAGATTGCAGTGCCTCTCCCACACCCACCTGAGACTGGAAGGAGTTAGCCATCTCCACTACTCCTATCCAAGTACATATCTTTATCAGTGACCAGGTTGCATACTGCCCTTGAAAGGAAGGTGCTAGTTATATTGTGTCTTTTAAGTTTTGGAGAAAAGAGAGTGGTATAGTTGGTTTTCTTACAGATTTAACCATACAGTTAAAAGAGAATTCTAAAAAAAAAAAAAAAAAAAAGGATTCTGTTTATTGCTCATGCATCTCACATACCTTGATAAGACTATGGTAGAAATGGAAAGAGTTGTCTACATGCCCATTCTAGATTTTCCTAATACAACTATTAATAGTAACATTTCAGGTGAAAACTAAAAAATTTAGGACAAAGTGTAAACCAGATAAAGTGCCAGGGCAACTTGTGTAAGCAAGGACTGTTTTAACCAAATTAGGACATCTGGTTCCTGCAGTTGATGGCACTATAAATCAGCCACATCTTCTATGTGTTTTTTCTTTTTTTTTTTTAATTTTTATTAGTTTTTTTCTTTCCTTTTAAACTGTTACTTGTTTTTTGGCTATACCTTCTCTGCATATCGGAAACCTAGCATGATGTAAATGTTGTAAACTCTAGAAATAATATATCACATATAGGTAAAACTTAAATTATCAGGATTCTAGAACTAGACAAGACTACAAAAAATTTAACTATTAAGGAGGAATCTTTGAAAAGTAAGTAATAAAGAAACTGAAATATCAAGAATTCTTCATGGATGGGATAGAGCAATGAGGCTTTTTGGCCACAGAAGCCACCAAGTCCTCAAGATGAGGATGTTTTCATATTAAAAAACAGTTTGTCATGCATGCATCAATACCTTCCATTTGCTAGAGTGGGATGAAAGTTCAAGCAAAGGGGCAAATTAAAGTGTACACAGAGGGCGAGTTTACAGATTCTTAAAGCTTTTTTAAGATGACATCAAGTGCTTTAAAAAAATGAAGAAAATTAAGAAATAGAACACTTAACAAAAGACTTAAAAACAACTCATTAGGAAAGACCTTCAGTTTTTAATTATGTTTGGGGAAAGGCAGTCGTATTACACTGATAAGAAAGTAAACCAACTGCATTTTTAAATTCACTTTTTTGAGAAAGATAGGAGAAGAGAAGATGCTGAATTAAGTACTTTCTTCAGTGGAAATCATGGTGTGAATTTCAATGAAACAGGAAAAGAAATAGAAAAGGTATGGACAGGTTTTCAAAAGTATTAGAAAAGGAAGGCTGGAATAAAAACATCCAAGGAAATCTGTAGTTATAACAGCAAGAACACTATTCAGCAGAAGAGATGGAGCAACAGAGGGAAGCATCAGGGCACAGCTTGCTGGCAGCCTGCAGGACAGTGAAATTGAGTTCCATGTACTTTGATTATTAGATCCTGGAAGTGAAAAATATATTTTAGAAAAAAAAAAGCAACACAATTAAGAGTTGGCATCAACTGTCCAGAAAAGCCAGCCACACAGTGGGCTGCTCTCTACACCCATTCTCAGAACCTGAGGTGTTACCATCAAAGATCCCCTGGGGAGAGCCTGCAGCCAGGAAACCCCTTTGCAGTCCTTTCTAATCTTCTTCCTGTGCCAACTTCCAGGAGCACAGCCAAGAAACTTCTTGGAAGAAATAATATTACTTGTAATAGAATATCTTTGTGGTTGCTCGCTCTAGCCACCACCAATTCCTGACAAGGATTCTCACAGAACTGAAGGAATTACAGAGCTACTTTAGATTTATAGCAGCATCCGACTGTGCAAATAGAGACTTGTATTCTACTTGTAAAAAATACACAACCAATAGCAACTTTTCTATTTGTCTATGGGACACACAAACGAAGTTTCCATTAGATAATTCAGTGCTACTGATCCAGTTCCCCACTCAGCCATGGCAAACCTGATTGACTTTATGTAGAATCAAAGGGGAACTCAAGGCAATTGATTCTCCTTCATCTCGTGCTGCTGTTCAGGAGACAACATGTGCAAGGCGGCTGGCTTTCAACCCGGCAGCTTCCTATGAGAAATAATTCACTACATGTCACATGAAGTTGAAGATGTAGCCCTCTGGGGGCTATGGGAAGAGTCACCCTCAGCTCTGAGAAATTTCCTGTGCTCCTCACAGGCAGTCTAAGTGCTAATGTTTCCCTTCTCTTACGGAAATGCTTGCTGTTTATGGTAAATGCAGAATCGATACTTGGATCCTCCTCTGTGGGCTGGAGCCTATTTTCCTGTACATTTATGCACATGTCTTTGGATTTTTCAAGATTCTGCTGAGCTAAAAGCTCAGAACATTGGCACGAAGACATGAATTAACACTGTTAGATGAAGAAAGAGAGGTTGGAATTGGGCCAGTCGAAGCAAGATCTTCTTTTATCATCTAGACATTACGTTAGTAATGCCTCTGGTTTTATAAAGTATGGCAACTTAACACAATTTAAAGTTTAACTTATTTTTCATGTCTGATCTTAAACATATTTTCAAATTTGATAAGTACTTTGCTTTCATCTTTGAAAAGATACTTTAAAGTTGTAAAACACTTAATACACAGAAAAATGTAGAATATAAAATAACAGATGCCTGTGTTTCCACTTTAAGATAAATATTTTTTGCTATATTTTCTTCAAATTTCTTTTTATTTTAAGAAATACTGACCAGGTGCGGTGGCTCACACCTGTAATTCCAGCACTTTGGGAGGCCGAGGCAGGCAGTTCATGATGTCAAGAGATGGAGACCATCCTGGCCAACATGGTGAAACCCCATCTATACTAAAAATACAAAAATTATCTGTGCGTGGTGGCTCGTGCCTATAATTTCAGCTATTCAGGAGGCTGAGGCAGGAAAATTGCTTGAACCCAGGAGGAGGATGTTGCAATGAGCTGAGATCACCCCACTGCACTCCAGCCTGGGCGACAGAGTGAGACTCTGTCTCAAAAAAAAAAAAAAGGAAATACCAAGTCACAGATATAGGTAAAACTCTCTCCTTCATCCTCTTGACTTGATTTTATGTATCAGGCAGATCTTGTTTTGAATTCTAGCTCTACACTTATTAGTTTTGTAACTGTAGGCAAATTATTTAACCTCTAAGTGGCAGTTGCTCATATGGGCAAGCTGCTTGCTCTAATTATCTATTGCTATATAGCACACAACCACATAAAAGTGTCTTAAAACAATACTCACCATTTGTTTTGCTCATGTATTGGCACATCTGAGCAGAGCCTAGCAGGAAAGGTTTATTTTTGCTCCACGCAATGTTAGCTGGGGCACGGGAGGCTGCAGGAGCAGCTTCTGAGGTGGTGCATTCACATGGCAGGCAAGTCAGGACAGGCTGTTGGCTGTTTGCTTAGCTGGGGCTGAGCGCTGGAGACCTTGTTGCTCTCCACAAGGGCCTCTACATGTGGCCTGGGCTTCCTTGCAAAATGGTAGTTGAGTTCAAGGGCTAGCAACCAAATATAGCCAGGCAGAAGCTGTGTTGCCTTCTATGATCTGGCCTGAAAAGTCACTCAGAGCCACTTCCACCAAACTCGATTAGTCAGGACAGCTGCCCAGCCAGCCTGGGCTTAAGAAGCAGGAACAGCAACTCCCCACTTCTTGATGGGAAAGTTAGACAGGAAATACTGTTGTGACCATTATTAGAAATTAAATTCTTCTACAATGGCTAACACTAATAGTAACTTCCAATGGGCTTACTATGAAGATTGACAAGAAAAATGTATATTATATGCAGGATAGTGCCTGGCCAGCCCTTGGAAGGAGCTCAAATATATCAATTTAATTCTTTTTCTTCACTAGAACTTTAATTCATGTTTGTTTCCCCAAAGCAGATGTCACGGGACTGCGGAAGCCCTAGGCACTCAGCAAGTGTTTGCTGCTTCAGTGAAGGAGGGGAAGGGGTTAATAATTGTAAGGTTTTGAGAATATTTAGTCACGACTCTTATTATCTTTAGGATCACAGACCTCTTTTATAATCTTATAAAACTTGAGGAATCCCTTTGTAAGAAAGTGCACACTTCTATATCCATTAAATGATTTTATTTCATGGGGTTCACAGCCCGTTGCATTTATAGACTCCAGGTTAAGAGCCTCAGATTGAGACTTTTGCCTTTGATTTTGATACACTTAAAGTGAAAACTGCCATTTCCAGTGAGCTCAAGCTGTCATTTATGTCCCAGGTTTAACTATATTCACCAAATAATTAACCAGAACGTAGGCGTTTTGTTTTGTTCCAGCTATGTTGCACACTGCCTCGTCACTGAGTTTAGGAGCACAGAGCCTCTATAACATTGTGTTTAGGTCAGAGAAAAGGAAAGACTTAGGAAGCTGAGGGGCAATTAACACGTTTATTCTGAGCTTGCTTTCTCGTCCATCATTGTTCCTGCTATGTAGGTATTAGGCTTTTCTAATTAGCATTTATTTTACAAGTTGCCAAGTTCAGCAATAACGTCTTAAAGAAACATTTGAAGAACTCAAATATGGGGGCTATTACACTGTGATTTGCTTGTTCCTTGATATAAATTCATAAGGAAAAAGCTGGGGAAGAGGCTTGATATTAACTTAGTTCACACAGAGAGGCCCTTCAAAGACTGCAGAGAGGAGTTCGCAGCACCCCACCATAATGAAGGCTTTTAGGAGAGAATAGTTATTTCAGAGGTAGCTGGCAACTAAACCCTGCTGCTGTTACGAGAGAACAAGCTACTCTGCAGTGTCACTGATCTGTTGCTGTCTCCTGTCTGAAGAATCTGAGCATTCAGTAGGCACGGCACAGGCCACAGTTGGGGCTGCTTATGGCATATCTAGTGGCCACCAAGGCACCATGATGGGTCTGCTGGGCACAGTGGACTTGACAGTGCCTTAAACCATTGCTTACGTCCTGGGGGTGGTTGGGGCTGTGCTACCCCCTGCCTGAAATAACTTTTTGATCCTGAAGAGCTGTCCAAGCAGGTAGATGATGCCCAAGTGCCAGCTTTATGACTATTTATGGTTGTTCTCTTTATGCTTCAGGAAGTTTGAAATCTCCTCCACCTTTCAGAAGGCATGCGAAATTGAAGAGAAGCACATGGGACCAATGAAATGCTCAATGTTAAGCCAGTTCCAGCTGGAAGAATAGAGTATGCAGTCTGAGAGGCTGCATTGTCCAGATCAGAGTTTCCCAACATTTTCTACCTCTTTCTACTCAGCAATACTATGCAAAATGGATGCTTCCCACTCTATCTTGTCCCCCTCAGTCTCAGGTACTTATGTGAAGAACTGATATAGTTCAATTGTCCTTGAGGGCAACTTGTTCTGACAAATGCTGAGGGCAATCCCCAAGAGTCTGGAGGGTCTGGAAGTCTCCCCAGCTCTGTCTCAGATCCTCATTCTTCCTCATTGTAGGAAGTGAGAAGGGAGACAATAAGAGACTAGTGGTCTTAAAACTGGAGAAGTTGTGCCCCAAGTGAATGTAAGACCTCCTAAATGGTGTGTAGGCATGTAGAGTGTTCAATTTCAAGAGACTCAATTCCAAAATTTATGTGCCTTTGAAAAAGTATGGCCATTCTGGACCTTGCTTCTCTCATTCCCTTCTATAATCATCTTCTTTCCAGTTTGCAAGGACAGGCATTTATCTCAGCCATCTAGAATCTTAACTTGGTGCATCATCCTGGCAGAACAAGACTTCAGGCCACCAAACAAAGTGATGGTTTTAATTTTGTATGCTGATGTTAATAAAGTAATAGCTACTAATAAAAAGGTAGCTGGCTTTCCATCTTTTGCTTCCAAAACAATTAAAGAAAAACCTCATCAGCTAGTAGTAGTTTAAAAATAACTTTAGATGATAGGTCATTACGTATTTTTGGGCACATATCTCAGCCTCTTTATCCACAGGGTCAACCAACCTTCTGCACATGTTCTATCTCCTTCCCTGCTTTACTTTTTTCTCCTTTATGCTTATCACTATTTACTATGCTATACTGTATATTTTACTTAAAAAATTCATTTGTTATCAGACTCCCTCATTACAAGTTAAACTTTATAAGGGAAAAATTTTTGTCTGTTCTTATATATTTTGCTCCCTGCTATAGCCCCCAAACCTATAACAGTGCTAGCACAAAGAAGATCTTAAAAAATACTTGGGGAAGGAAGGAATTTTAAAAAATTGAGTGACATGGTTATAGCAAATTTCTTCCCATTCTTGTATTTTTTCTGTGAACAAGGTTTCTATAAATAAATACTAGCACCAAATATTGGAAATATTTGAGGTAGCCTATCATTCTAGCAATAACTAATATTCACCCATGAAGACATGAACTGATTGAAACAAAACTGCTGCATTGATTTCATTAAGAGGTGCTTTTCCAACAAATATTTCATTTTATGTTTAGGACTTACTCATCAAGATTTGTAATAAATTTATGTTTACTCAATCATGTTGATGGCCAATAATTGAAATTATATTCCCATCCAAAGCAGAAATTAAACACTTAAAAATGTCCAGTTTACAGGGAAAATTCATTTTTTGGGGAGAATAAATCTGAAAAGATTTGCAAGCCACTACACTGAATTCAGTAAAATGTAATTGAGAGAAATTAAATAAGTCTACATGAATGGAAGAATATAAAACATTAATGGATTGTGAAACTCAATATTATAAAATACCAATTGATCTGTGGAGCAATTAATCTATGAATTCAAAGAAAGCCCAATAAAAATTTCAGCAGTTTAATAAAAATGCTGATTTCTAAACTGTATGTGAAAAGGCAAAGACTCAAGATTAGTTAAGACAATCTTGAAGAACCAAGTTGAAGAACTTATACTACCAGATATCAAGACTTTTTTTCAAGTAAATTACAGTAATTAACAGAGTATGCCATTACATAAGAAAGGACAATAGATAAATGAAACATAATAGAGTTAAAAAATAGATCTACTTGATTTATGAAAAAGGTGCCATCATAGGACAACAGGGAAATAATAGTTTTATATATATGTTTCAATGGGTTTTTGGAGAACAGGGGGCGTTTGGTTACACGGGTAAGTTCTTTAGTGATGATTTCTGAGATTTTGGTGCACCCATCACCCAAGCAGTATACACTGTGCCCAATGTGTAGTCGTTTATCCCTCACCCACTCCCACCCTTCCCCCCATTCCCCAAAGTCCATTATGTCATTCTTATGCCTTTGAGTCCTCATAGCTTAGCTCCCATTTATAAGTGAAAACATACAATGTTTGGTTCTCCATTCCTAGTTACTTCACTTAGAATAATAATCTCCAATTCTATCCAGTTATTTTGTTCCCTCTAATGGCTGAGTAATAGTCCATAAATAAATAAATATAATAAAATTTATTATACCTTATATAATATACCATATAAATATAAATATAAAAATATATACATTTTTAAAAATTTTCTTATATATATATACACACACATATATAAATATATGCCACATTTTCTTTATGCACTTGTTGACTGATGGGCATTTGGGCTGTCTCCGTATTTTTGCAATTGTGAGTTGTGCTGCTATAAACATGCACATGCAAGTGTCTTTTTCGTATAATGACTTTTCCTCTGGGTAGATACCCAGTAGTGGGATTGCTGGATCAAATGGCAGCTCTATTTTTACTTCTTTAAGGAATCTTCACATTTTTTTTCATAGTGGTTGTACTAGTTTACATTTCCACCAGCAGTATAAAAGTGTTCCCTTTTCACCACATCCATGCCAACATCTATTCTTTTTTGATTTTTAAATTATGACCATTCTTGCAAGAGTAAAGTGGTATCACATTGTAGTTTTGATTTGCATTTCCCTGATAATCAGTGAGGTTGAGCATTTTTTCATATGTTTGTTGAAAATTTGCATATCTTCTTTTTAGAATTGCCTATTCATGTCTTAGGTCACTTTCTGATGGGATTGTTTGTTTGTTTTTTTCCTGATGATTATTTTGAGTTCCTTGTAGCTTTTGTATATTAGTCGTTTGTCAGATGCATAATTCGCAAAGATTTTCTCCAACTCTGTGGGTTGTCTGCTTACTCTGCTAATTATTTCTTGCGCTGTGCAGAAACTTTTTAGTTTAATTAAGTCCCATCTATTTATCATAGTTTTTGTTGCATTTGCTTTTGGGTTCTTGGTAATGAAGTCTTTGCCTAAGCCAATGTCTAGAAGGGTTTTTCCAATATTATCTTCTAGAATTTCTATGGTTTCAGGTCTTAGATTTAATTCTTTGATTCATTTTGAGTTTCTTTTTATATGTATAAGGCGAAAGATGAGGATCCAGTTTCATTCTTCTACATGTGAGTTGCCAATTATCCCAGCACCATTTGTTGAATAGGGTGTCTTTTCTCCACTTAATGTTTTTGTTTGCTTTGTCGAAGATCAGTTGGCTGTAAGTAAGGCTTTGTTTCTGTGTTCTCTATTTTGTTCCATTGGTCTATGTGCCTATTTTTATATCAGTACCACGCTGCTTTAGTGACTATAGCCTTGTAGCATAGTTTGAAGTCAGGTAATGTGATGCCTCCAGATTTGTTCTTTTTCTTAGTCTGGCTTGGCTATGTGGGCTCTTTTTTGGTTCCATATGAATTTTAGGATTTTTTTTTTTTTTTTTTTTTTTAGTTCTGTGAAGAATGATGATGGTATTGTGATGGGAATTGCATTGAATTTGTAGATTGCTTTTGGAAGTATGGTCATTTCACAATATTGATTCTATGCATCCATGAGCATGGGGTGTTTCCATCTGTGCCATCTATAATTTCTTTCAGCAGTGTTTTGCAGTTTTCCTTGTAGAGGTCTTTCACCTCCTTGGTTAGGTATATTGTTAAGTATTGTATATATATATATACATATACACACATATATATATATATATATGGCAGCTATTGTAAAAGGATGTAGTTCTTATTTGATTCACAGCTTCATTGCTGTTGGTGTATAGCACTGCTACTGATTTGTGTATATTAATTTTGTATCCTGAAACTTTACTGAATTTATTTATCAGTTCTAGGATCTTTTTGGGTTAGTCTGTAGGCTTTTCTAGGTATATGATCATATCAGTGGTGAACAGTGACAGTTTGACTTTCTCTTTACTAACTTGGATGCCCTCTATTTCTTTCTCTTGTCTGATTGCTCTTGCTAAGACTTCCAATATTGTGTTGAATAGAAGTGGTGAAAGTGGGCATCCTTGTCTTCTTCCAGTTCTCATGCGGAATGCTTTCAACATTTCCCCATTCAGTATAGTGTTGGCTGTGGGTTTGTCATAGATGGCTTTTATGACCTTAAGGTATGTCTCTTCTATGCCAATTTTGCTGACAGTTTTAATCATAAAAGGACGCTGGATTTTGCCAAATGCTTTTTCTGCGTCTATTGATATAATCATGTGATTTGCATTTTTAATTAATTTTGTTTATGAGGCATATCACATTTATTGACTTGCATATGTTAAACCATCCCTGTATCCCTGGTATGAAACCCACTTGATTATGGTGGACTATCTTTTTAATATGCTGTTGGATTTGGTTAGCTACTATTTTGTTGAGGATTTTTGCATCTGTGTTCATCAAGGGTATTGGTCTGTAGTTTTTGTTGTTGTTATTGTTGTTGTATCCTTTCCTAGTTTTGGTATTAGGGTGATAGTGGCTTCATAGAATGATTTAGGAAGAATTTCCTCTTTCTCTATCCTGTGGAATAGTGTCAATAGTATTGGTACCAATTCTTTGAATGTTTGATAGAATTCAGCTATGAATCCATCTGGTCCTGGACTTTTTTATTGGTAATTTTTAAAAAAAATTACCATTTCAATCTTGCTGCTTGTTATTGGTCTGCTCAGGGTTTCTATTTCTTCCTGGTTTAATCTAGGAGGGTTGCATATTTCCAGGAATTTATCCATCTTCTCTAGGTTTTCTAGTTTGTACACATAAAGGTGTTCATAGTAAACTTGAATAATCTTTGTCTGTGTTATTCTTTGTAATATCTCTCATTTTGTTTCTAATTGAGCTTATTTGGATTCTCTCTCTTTTCTTGGTTAATATTGCTCATGGTCCATCAATCTTATTTATCTTTTCAAAGAATCAGTTTTTTGTTTCACTTATCTTTTGTATTTTTTTTCAGTATATTTGGTTCTGCTCTGATCATTGTTATTTCTTCTGCAGGGTTTGGGTTTGGTTTGTTTTTCTTTCTCTAGCTCCTTCAGGTGTGACCTGAGATTGTCTATTTGTGCTTTTCAGACTTTTTGATGTAGGCATTTAATGGTTTAACTTTTCCTTTAGAATTGCTTTTGCTGTATCCCAGAGGCTTTGATAGGTTGTGTTACTATTATTGTTCAGGTCAAACAATTTTTAAGTTTCCATCTTGATTTCATTGTTGACCCAGCAATCATTCAGGAGCAGATTATTTAATTTCTATATATTTGCAGGGTTTTGAGAGTTCCTTTTGCAATTGATATCCAATTTTATTCCACTGTGGTCTGAGAGAGTACTTGATGTAATTTCAATTTTCATAAATTTGTTGAGACTTGTTTTGTGGGCTATCTTATGGTCTACCTCGGAGAATGTTCCATGTGCTTATGAATAGAATGTATATTCTGCAGTTGTTTCTTAGAATGTTTTGTAAGTATCTGTTAAGGTCATTTGTTCCCAGGATATAGTTTAAGTTCATTGTTTCTTTGTTGACTTTCTGTCTATATGACCTGCCTAGTGCTGTCAGTGGAGTATTGAAGTCCCCTGCCATTATTGTGTTGCTGTCTATCCCATTTCTTAGGTCTAGTAGTTATTATTTTATAAATTTGGGATCTCAAGTGTTAGATGAATATATATTTAGGATTGTAATATTTTCCTGTTGGACTAGTCCTTCTCTCATAATATAACGTCCCTCTTTGTCTTTTTTTTAACTGTTGTTGCTTTGAAGTTTGTTTTGTCTGATATAAAAATAGCTACTCCAGCTCTCCTTTGGTGTCCATTTACATGGAATATCTTTTCCCACCTCTTTACCTTAAGTTTATGTGAGTCCTTATGTGTTAGGTGAATTTCTTAAAGACAGAAGAGACTTGGTTGATGAATTCTTATCCATTCTGCCATTCTGTATCTTTTAAGTGCAGCATTCAAGCCATTTACATTCAACATTAGTATTGAGATGTAAGGTACTATTCTATTCATCATGCTAGTTGTTGCCTGAATACCTTGCTTTTTTTTTTCATTGTGTTATTGTTTTATAGGTCCTGTTAGATTTATGTTTTCAGAAAGTTCTATTTTGATTTATTTTGAGGTTTTGTTTCAAGATTTAGAGCTCCTTTGAACAGTTCTTGTAGTGCTGGCTGGATAGTGGCAAATTCTCTCAGGATTTTTTTGTCTGAAAAGACTATATCTTTTTTTCATTTATGAAGCTTGGTTTTGTTGGATACAAAATTCTTGGCTGATAATTGTTTTGTTTAAGGAGGCTAAAGATAGGACACCACTTCCTTCTAGCTTGTAGGATTTTTGCTGAGAAATCTGCTCTTAATCTGATAGGTTTTGCTTTATAGGTTACCTGATGCTTTTGCCTCACAGCTCTGAAGATTCTTTCCTTTGTGTTGACTTTAGACAACCTGATGACTATGTGCGTAGGCAATTATCTTTCTGCAGTGAATTTCCTGGGCATTCTTTGCGTTTTTTGTATTTGGTTGTCTAGATCTGTAGTAAGGCCAGAAAAGTTTTCCACACTTATTCCCTCAAATAATGTTTTCCAAACTTTTAGAATTCTCTTCTTCCCCAGGAACACCAATTATTTTTACGTTTGGCTGTTTAACATAATCCAAACTTCTTAGAGGATTTGTTCGTTTTTTTCTGATTTTTTTCTTTGTTTTTGTTAGATTGGATTAGTGCAAAAGCCTTGTCTTTGAGCTCTGAAGTTCTTTCTTCTACATGTTTGATTTTATTGCCGAGATTTTCCAGTGTATTTTGCATTTCTCTAAGTGTGTCCTTCATTTCCAGAAGTTGTGATTGTTTTAAAATTTATGCTTTCTATTTCTCTGGAGATTTTTCCATCTATATCCAGTAACACTGAAAAAATTTCTTTAAGTTGGAGTTCACCTCTCTCTGATGCCTCCTTGAATAGCCTAATAATCGACCTTCTGAATTATTTTTCTGGCAATATAGATATTTCTTGTTGGTTTCGGTCCATTGCTGGTGAGCTAGTGTGATCTTTTGGGGGTGTTAAAGAACCTTTTTTTGTCATATTACCAGAATTGTTTTTCTGGTTCCTTCTCATTTGGGTAGACTATTTCAGAGGGAACATCTGGGGCTCAAGGTCTGCTGTTCAGATTCTTTTGTTTCATGGGGTGCTGCCTTGATGTGGTGCTCTCCCCCATTCCCCTAGGGATGGGGCTTCCTAAGAGCCTGACTACAGTGATTGTTATTTCTCTTTGGGTCTAGCCATCCAGCAGAGCTACCGGGCTCTGGGTTGGTACTGGGGTGTGTCTGCAAAGAGTCCTATGATGTGAACTGTCTTCAGGTGACTTAGCCATGGTTACTAGCAACTGCTCCAGTGAAGGTTGCAGGGGAGTGAAGTGGACTCTGTGTGAGACTTTGGTTATGGTTTTGTTTAGTGCACTGCTTTTCTTGAATGCTGGTTGTGCTGGCAGTAAAGTCACATGGAAAGACTCAGGACCTCTGGTTAGCCAGGGTGTTGCAGGTGGTGAAATTAGCTGTTGTTTTCTCCTTTCTTGGGGCAGTGTTTTTTTTTATGAGTTGTTCTTTTATGGTTTGAGTTGGTTAGCCTCCAGCCAGGAGGCGATGCTTTCAAGACGGCATCAGCTGTGGTAGTATAGGGAGGATACAAACTTCCCCTATGGTCACCTGGAGGAGCACTCAGCTTTCTCAGGTTGAAGGTGGGGCCATTAGAGCTCCCAAGAGATTATGTCTTTTGTCTTTGGCTACCAAGGCGGGTGGAGAAAGACCATTAGGTGGTGGCAGGGTTAGGCGTGTCTGAGCTCAGCCTCTCTTTGGATAGGCCTTGCTGTGGCTGCTGTGGGGTATGGAGTTGTGGTTCTCAGGCCAAGGGAGTTATGTTCCCAGGGGAATTATGGCTGCCTCTGCTGTGTCATACAGGTTGCCAGGGTAGTGAGAGAAAGCCGGCAATGATAGGCTTCAGTCAGTTCTCATGCAGCCAGAAAGGCCACTCTCACTCCCACTATGTCCCCCCAAATAGCACCAAATTTATTTCCACGCAACCAGTAAGCAGGGCTGAGAACTTGCCCCAGGCTACAAGCCTCCCTGCTGAGAAAGCAAGCATGGCTTTCAGACTTCACCCCTCCCTGCCTGCTGAGGCTTCTGTTGTTATATCTGTACTTCCCTTTTGCCGACCCACTACAGATTCTGTCCAGGAAAATTCACATTATGTTTAAATTATTACAAAGTTTAGTAGGGAGTTTCTTTCTCCTCGTGGTTTTTCCCCAATTCCACTGGCAGCCCTCCCCAAGGTCCCCTGTGAAATAAAGTAAGAAATGGCTTCCCTGGTCTTCCTTGGGGGCCAGGAGTCCTTACAGGGCTCTTCCCGCTGCTGCTTCTGCTTTTATATTTCACTCAGCTCTCTAAATTCATTTCAGCTCTAGGTGAGGTTAAATTCTTCTCCCGTGATCTGAATTTTCAAGTTTCCCAGTGAGGACGTGTGCTTGGAAACAGACATTCCCCAGCTCACACTTTGGGCACTCACAGTTTTCTGCTGTTTCACGGAGTATGCAGTGGCAAGCCACTTCTTTCAAAGGCTCTATGAATTCTTTCAGTTTTCCTGATACGTTCCTGCGGTAGTTCTTGGAGCAAAAGTTCATGAGTGAGTCTCCACGTGCTGTTCTGTCCATCTGAGTGGGAGCTGCAAGTTAGTTCTCTCTCCTATCTGCCATTTTCTTTGCAATGTGATCAAGAATAGTTTTTTATGTGAAGGGTTTTTGGTCAACTGAATACACATATAGAGGAAATAAAGAATGTTGATTTCTACCTCACATGATATGTAAAAATCAATAGATCACAATGTAAGATGCTTAATATATAATATAATATGATATAATATAGAAGAATATCTTCATGGGACATAGTTTAGGCAAAGTCCTAAAAAGTATGAAAAAGTACTAACCACAGAATTTCTTACTTTAAGCTTAATAACTGAACTATACAAATTAAAAACTTTTGTTCATGAAAAGATAACATTGAGAATGGAATTTCAATCTGCAAGAATTTTTTACTGCAGAAATATATAATGAGTTAAGAAAACATTTTTAACAGAATAAACATATGACATTAGGACAGAATTTTATGGGGGAAGTGGAATGTAGAAAATGTCCAAAAATAAGATGAAACGGTTTAAAATTGTAACTACTAAAGTTTGTTTAGGGACATTAAAGATGGATAATGATGAGTATTAAATCGCTATAGCATTTAGATTCCATGGGATAATTTCAGAACAGTAATGCTTTCATTTTTATTATTAAAAATTGTAGTGATTTTGTATGGTGTTAATTTACCTAAGCTGGAGTTATGTGTCCTGGAATTTCCTTCTGTATATGGTTCTGAGTTAGGGTTGGCTATATAGACATTTTTGAGATTATGGAAGACAAGTGAAACAGCAGTTCTGATGCTCAGGAAGTTGGTATGGAGTCCCAGGCTCCACTGTAATTCACATGTGGAGTGCTGACAGCTAAGAGCAGGACATGCTCGACAATTGAGATCACAGTGGGAGTGAGTCACTTACACAGCTCAATGGATGCCAACAGGAAAGATGGGAAAGGAAGCAGATGTCTACTCCTACTCCTCACAGCCCATCCCACCACATCAACCCTGACTTCAGAATCAGTCCCTGTGCTTGCACTTGATGTAGCTGCGAAATCACGAAGATGGCCAAGTTCTTCTGCAAGCCACTACCATGAAGAAGAAGCATTAAGTCCAGTCTTTGGAAAATAGTGGTGGTTACATTTTTGCTTTTTAAAAATCACACCCACAACATCTGTCATGTCATATTCTCTTACGTTGTATCAATTCAGACTTTAACAATAGTGTATTCTTCTATTTCATAATTTCATTGGATAGCCATATAGAATTTTGCAGCTATTAAAATGAAACACAGTTTTCGTTTTTAAATTTTTTTGTTTTTAGATTTTTTCAGTATTTGAACTGGATTCTGAAATTCTGGTATTCTAATGATAAGCTTCACATATTAAATTGTCTGTGCTGAGATAATTGATTTGAGAGAAAATTATTGAGTTTGTTCTTTTACATGTGCCTCCTCATATCCACTTAAATTTTAGTGGGCTAATCCATTATTTTCTCTATATTGTGCCAGTACTTTATATTATCACTCAATATTTAAATATGAATATTCTGGTTTTAATCTAGTGAGTGACTAATGTCTCTCTTTCTCTCTATATATATCTATCTTTTTTAGCCTGTTTATGAAGAACTTTATTGTTAACAAAATTCTGGAAAGAAAGGTACTACTGCATTTTGGAATGCATTTGGATTTTGGCACCCAAAATATCTGGATTAAATATTGGCTGCAGTTCTTACATGCTATGTGAGTTGGGGAAAAAAAATCATAGTTTACTCATCTGTAAAAGGAGGACAATGGCTGCCTCACAGGGTTTCATTACCTTATACAAGATAGTGGCGATGGAGTGCTGGCACATAGAAAGAATGCAGGGAACAGCAAGCTGTTGCTGACTTATTTAAACATTTATCTTATTTTGAGGATACTCTTCCATCAACTGGTATTTCCAAAATTTCAAAGGCTCTGTCTAGTAATGTAGGATTACATAATGATTTGTAAGAATTCCAACATTCCGTCCTCGCTATCCCCTGAACAGAGTTGTGTCCCTGTGGAACTTTCACGAACGTGTGTTTGGTTGGATTTCTTCATATTTAAAATGAGCAGCTCGTATGGAAGGGAAAATTGATTAGTGTGCCACATTTTGAGGACTAATGGTTTTATCTTCTATGACTTGTTTTTGTTCTGGAAAGGAAGCTTGTCTGCATAAAGATCTCTTAGGAAAGAAAAGAGAACTCCATGGAGGCAGAATTCGTGAATTTGAGTGTCATGTGGAAGTACTCTCCTTCCCTCTCTCCAGGGCTGCTGCTGAATAGTCCATGGGCAGGTCAGTGCCTGGTGCTCAGAACAATCCTGCTCACCTTTTCTTTAGCTTTTGACAGGCATTGCTTTCATTTTCTACCCCCTTTTTTCCCCAGTAGCACAAACCATGAGAGAAGATCTCTCTCCGTTCATGTCATTTCAAGTCACTCCAGAGAGTCTTTGAAAATAATATCTCCTTTGAGTAAGGTGCTCAAAGTGGCTTTTTCCAATTGTTTTCAGTGTTATTCCTTTAGATTCACTGATACACTTATTCTGGTTATTCTGTGAGGATCCCCTGGACTGTGCTTGCTTTAGTATTTGGTTTTTGATTCTTGAGTCAGGGAACCAGGCTGTAGAGTTCTTACAGGGGTGCATTTACTACTGCTGCAGCTTCTGTCATTGCCTTTTGTTGCAAGAGTTGTACTATCTTAATAAAGATGTCTATAACACACCAGCTCTCACCATTCCAGCCCTCCCCTAACAGATATAAACTTTTTTGTGTTGATTTTCTCACATTTGGAAAAAATAAGTTATTTTTCTTACTTTAGTCTGCATTTTATTTTTTTAAGAGACAGGATCCTGCTTTGTTGTCCAGGCTGGAGTGCAGTGGCATCATCACAGCTCACTGCAGCCTCAATCTCCTGGGCTCAAGAGATCCTCCCACCTCAGCCTCCCAAGCAGCATGCACCAGCACACCCTGCTACTTTTCTTTCTTTCCTTTTTTTTAGAGACAAGGTCTCACCATGTCGCCCAGACTGGTCTCAAGCTTCTGGCCTCAAGAGATCTTTCCACCTTGGCTTCCCAAACTGCTGGGATTACAGGTGCGTGTCACCACACAAGACTTTATCAGTATCTTTAATAGTACATTTTCTCTTATTTTAAGAGTCACTCAGTTCTTTTTAAAGACACACAAATTGTGCTCTCTTTCTCTATGGTAGATATGCCCTTAATCCTTCCTTAATCTTTGTCAAGAGCTCAGTAATTAGATGGAGTGGCTGCTTTGGCCTTACTGAAGGCCCTCTCAAAGTTTTTGTAATTTTTCAATTACTGTCTGTTCAGATTCACTGGTGGCTGAGGCCTTTGTGTCAGTATTGTTGGGCTCATTTGGAGGAACCTTTTATTCAGGAGAAAATAAGATTGGAAAAAATTCTTGAAAACACCTACCTTTTCTATTTTTGGAACTATTCAACATTTTTATTTGACTGTACTTCTGGCTTTTGCTCCCACTGCGAGTCCAGATCTTTGGAATTAGATGTTTCTCATACTCAGTGCTGACAATTTTTTCCCATTTTAAAATTTTCTAATAGTGTATGATATTTACATAATGGGATAATGAATTTCTAAACTCTTTGGAATCAATGAAGCAGAATAGAATGGCTAAGAGAAAAAATCATGGTCAAAAAGGTTTGAGGCTTAAAACAATCCTGAGAGTTTGCCTAAATAGTTTTAGACAAATTCTTTTCCTATGTAATACATTTTTTCTTAGTTATCCAGTTTTTTCCCGCAAAATATTTTTTAATCATTCTTATTTAAGTCTAGCCAATGTTTTACTTTGCTCTTTAAATCAAGTAACAAATGCTTGCTGGCATTGAAGTCTCTTCATAATTCCTTTTTACTGTCTGCTTTCACAATTTTGGACATTTCCCTTTTGAAATACTTTCTTTTTTTATAGCTCCTATTATTACTTTTGTTTCTCTCTTTCCTAGGACAATCTCCATGAAAATGCCATTTGCTCACTGAGATCTCTTTTATAAATCCTTTTCCCTTTCTATGAATTACTGTTCAAAGAAAACTGAATTTGATCATATCATTCCCAAGATTAAATCCATTCACTGCTCCACATCATCCAGCAGAGCATCTGAAGTGGTGTGACCTGAGTGGGTACAGATGTGACAAGGTATCAATTCTCTTATTCTGTGGGGTGTGTGTGTGTGTGTGTGTGTGTGTTCATTGAGTGAGGCTTGGGGTAGTTAGCCTTCTAGGGCAGACATTTCTTCCTGGGAGATGGCTAGTTTATTTACCACTGGATGCCTATAAATGTTGGAATTCTCCAGCCAGGCGCCTGTAATCTCAGTGCTTTGGGAAGCTGAGGTGGGGGAATCACTTGAGCTCAGGAGTTTGAGGCTGCAGTGAGCTATGATTGTGCCACAGCACTCCAGCATTGGTGACAGAGACCCTGTCTCTAAAAAAACAAATTTAAAAAAGAGGCGTTCTCCATGAGTGCCAAGTATGAAATAAGTTGAAAGTCACTAGTGTAAAACCGAACCCAAGGTCCCTCAAGGACTGAACCACCATTCGTTTCGTGAACTGAATGTACCCAGTAACTTATGACTTCTTGATTGATCCAGATTTTCCACAAACATTCCTAAATATTTTATGGTGTTTCTATGCTTTTATAGCTTATTTTCCCTGGTATCTAAAATGTCTTTCCTTTGTTCTCTTCCTGATGATGTGTATTTTGCATGAGACCATACTATATGTCCTGAGCAGCCACATTTGATGCTTTGAGACACAGTTAGCCTCTGCTTATGTTTTCTACACATCTGATTCACTTTACACAAACCAGTATCTGCATTTCACTCTTCTGTAATTATTTGCCTACCTCACTTCCTTATTAGAATGTAAGATCTTCTGGCAGATCAAGTTTTATTCATCTCTGTATCCTTGTGGCATGGCCTAACTCACAGAAGTCTCCCAATAATTGCTTCTTGAATGAGTGAATCAGTTAATAAGTGAAAAATTAGCTATTTAAGTTTGTTTATTTATGCTTGTTTTGTTATTAGGACAATATTTTAAGGACTAAAAAATGATATTATCATTACAGTGAATTCACGTTTGCAGGTTAAGTATTTAAGGGACTTAAAAGTCTAAAATTAAACAATAATATTTTGCCTCTGGACTATAAGTTCTTTTGAATATGAACAGTTTAGTGACCTCAGAACAAGAAAAGATATGAGAGAAATACAGCCAATCAAACATTTCAATGCATACAGGAGTTAGCAGCCTACCTAAAATATGGAAGGAATACAGGATTCCATCAGGCAATATGATTAAAAGAAGCAAATGGAATGCCAACAAAGTGTCTGTCAAGCCATATGAAAAGAGGTTAAAATGTTTTAAAGGGCTAACAATTATTAAACCAACCAAAATGAGACTCTCAGTAGGAGTAAAGTCTTCTGTATTCAAATCTAATGTCCTTTGAGTCCCGTAGTTGTGGGCTACTAGATTATTTTACGGAATGAGATTTTGTTTTGCTCCAACAACTATTAAAGAAAAGCTCTTTAAATTCATTAGTGGTAAGCTATAGAATCTTCTTAGAATTTGGGTACCGCTTCCCAGCCGAAAATTCCTGAACATATAGAAAACTTAAGTTGTCTGAGATGCTTATTTATTGGAGAAGTGTATTTCTAACACATGAAATTAACTATGCAGAAAACAAAGTAAGTTAATCCCATATAGTGTTAATACTATTTCAGAAAGTACAGGTTAGAATTTTATAATCATTGGGATAATCTGTGTCTGCTTGGTATATAAAATCTTTTTAGTTCTCAAGATAATCAGATGGATTATATTAGATTTGATAGATTAACCCACTGAAACCAATTCGAAATTTTAATTGAGTGATTGATTTTATACTTGTGATTTTAGGTTGAAAGACATGACAATATTTATTACATTTGTGTAGTGTTAAAAAAACTTGAGATTTAGTTTATGAATGAGCTTATTTTATTAGATTTATTAGTTTTGCTGGATTAGCTTAAAAACCAGTGAATGTTTTGTTTATTGGGACAAATATATGAAGGACTTCCAAAAATGATAATTACAGTGAATTCATGTTAAATGTTTAAGGGAATTTAAGTTATAAGTGGAATAGATTATTTAAAGGAGTGTAGACTATTGAATTTAAATAGATTGAATAGTAATTGAAGTTTCAGTGTGGTGGCTTACACCTGTAATCCCAGCACTTTGGGAGGCCAAGGTGGGTGGATCATGAGGTAAGGAGATTGAGATCATCCTGGCTAACATGGTGAAACCCCGCCTCTACTAAAAATACAAAAACAAAATTTGCCGGGCATGGTGGCGGGCACCCGTAGTCCCAGCTACTCGGGACGCTGAGGCAGGAGGATGGTGTGAACCCGGGAGGCAGAACTTGCAGTGAGCTGAGATCACGCCACTGCACTCTAGCCTGGGTGACAGAGTGAGACTCCGTCTCAAAAAAAAAAAAAAGGGATGAAATTCTGATACATGCTACAATAGGGATGAAACTTGAAAACCTTATGGGACATTAAATAAACCATACACAAAAGAACAAATATTGTGTAATTCCATTTACATGAGGTAATTAGAATAGACAAACGCACAGAGATAAAAAGTAGAATAGAGGGCAGGTCGCGGTGACTCACGCCTGTAATCCTAGCACTTTGGGAGGCTGAGGCGGGTGGATCACCTGTGGTCAGGAGTTCGAGACCAGCCTGGCCAACATGGTGAAACCCCATCTCTACTAAAAATACAAAAATTAGTCGGGCGTGGTGTCAGGTGCCTGTAATCCCAGCTACTCAGGAGGCTGAGGCAGAATTGTTTGAACCGGAGAGGCGGAGGTTGCAGTGAGCCAAGATCGCACCATCACACTCCAGCCTGGGGGACAAGAGTGAGACTTTGTCTCCAAAAAAAAAAAAAAAAGTAGAATGGAGGTTACTAGAGGCTGGAGGGAGGAGAGGATGAAAAGTTGAAAAGTTGTTGTTGAATGGGTACAGAGATACTGTTTAGGATGATGAAAAAGTTCTGGAAATGATAGTAGTGATGGTTGCACAACACTGTGAGTGTACCTAATGCCACTGAGTTGTACACTTAAAAATATTAAAATGGTTAATATTATGTTATGTATTTTAGCACAATGAAAAGAAACTTTCCCCTAAAGTGATTCTTAGCACTTGCTAGATTTATAAGCAGAATACTTAAAGTTCTATGTAGCATCTAGAGCAGGGGTGTCCAATTTTTTGGCTTCCCTGGTCCACATTGGAAGAAGAATTGTCTTGGACCACACATAAAATACGCTAACACTAATGATAGCTGATGAGCTAAAAGAAAAATCTCAAACCAATCTCATAAAGTTTTAAGAAAGTTTACAAATTTGTGTTGGGTCACATTTAAAGTCACCCTGGGCTGCATGTGGCCCATGGGCCACGGGTTGGACAAGCTTGATTTAGAGCTTAAAAAAACAAAAAACCACAGTTTTTAAAAAATTTGTTACTTTTAAATTGCATAATGGTTTAAAACCCTGAGTAGATATTAATAGAATTTTCTGGGCAGAAAAGCCTCCCTCATGAAAATGTACAAAGTCCTAGAGAAACTTTGGTCTTCACCTGTTTCCCTGAAACTTTCTTGTCTCAGTTAGGAGGAAAACACAGTCAGTATGACACTTTGGCTTTGACTTTAGGACTAGTAACTGAGTGTTTGTTTTCCTTAAGTAAAAAAGAAACAGATTTAATTTACTTTTCCAAATAAACATGTAGGTGAGTAAATAGAAAATGAGGCAAATATAGAGCAAAGGGAAAGAAAATAAAACTTAAGCCCAACCTGTGATTTTTTTCTCACAACATGAGAAAACACAGTATGCTTTTTATCCTTTTCACAGAGCCCTCCCGCTCAATACGGGATTTACAATGAAGTCTCTGGGACAATCTGCCCTTTAATTCACTACTCTTTTGAGAGTCAGCAGGTCAGGGAAGCCCAGATCATCTCTTCGACCATTTGGTATGAAGCTGCTTCTGTAGTCAAGCCCTTTGTTTTGGCTGGAAGCCTTTCCAGTAAGTGATTCCCTACATGCTTACTGCTCCTTCTGCCAGGAATGCTCTCCTGGCCTTTGCCTCTTAGCTCCTTTTCATCCTCAGGTCTTAGCCTACATGTCCTTTTCTCAAAGAGAGCTTCCCAGGCATGGTGGAGGCACTTCTGTTTGCTGAATGCCTGATACGCTGGACTCCTGACTCTCCCTTGAATGACAGGAGAACTCCTGCCTGTTTCTACTCGGGGTCTCCCTGTCTGGGAGGGAACCTTTCTCTGACAGACTCTCTCAGGTGCTCCTCAGTGTCTTATGCCTCAAAGGCACTTATCACCTGCTTCTCAAATTATATGGTTAACCTTTCTCTGAGCAACACTCAACGACCCAGGCCCGTTTGATACTGTGGCTCCAGCATTTGAAACATGTGGCTTCCAAAGCTTCAGTGCTGGTCTATGTCCAGCAGGAAGAAAGGATAAGAGCATGAAGAATCACAAGTGGAAGTTATTTAGGGGCCAGGACTGGAACCCTCATCTAACATACAATCTCATGGGGCATCTAACTGCCTGGTGGCTGGGATAGATGGTACAGCTGTGTGCTTGGGAGGAGAACAAACAAATGGGCTTAGTGAATAGCCAGCCAGTCTCTGACACAAGCTTGTACATAGCTGTCATGACATCACTGAAGGTGGCATTAAATGAATAAGGGTTGGGAAACAGTAGGAGTTTTGTAGTTGATTGAACTGTGACAAAGAAAGATGTCTTCAGAAAATACCACTAACTTTAATATAGACTTTCTGTACTTAACAATCAGTGAGAAAGAGAGAGAGGGAGGGAGAGAGAAAGAGAAAGATCTGTTTCCTTCTACGAGGAAAAATGCGGATAAAATGGAAACACTAGTTTGTTATAACTTAGATACAATTTATAATTAATTTACTTCGTGTCTTATACAATTTAGAAGGAGAGATAAATGCTTTTGCCAAATGTTCCTTATTTTTTTTCACACTTGCATTCAAGTCATATGAATACTCCCTCATATCTCATTTAGGCGGCAATTTCAAATATTGTTCCCAGAAAGAACACTAAATTATTATTTTTTTCTTAGTAAAGTACATAGTCTAGAGAACATGAAGATGAGTGTTCCATACATGCCCTTTATTGCTGGTTACTTGTATGATACTTCTTTTTAAGGTAGTGTAAAATCAGATCTCCATTAAATCTTAAATAATTGGTCCAAGATTATAGCTCTTAAAAATATTATATGCCATTTTGTTATTTAAAAGGATAAACATCTCTTTTATTGTCTGGTCTTACTTTAAAACATTTCTGTTTTATTGGCTGACCTTACTTAAAATGCTTTATTATAACAGTGTGAATGTCAATATAAGCTCTATAGTAGGAATGATTAGTTAATATTTTAAGGACATAATGACAGTTCATCACTCCAAAAGCAGCTTGAACAAGTTCTTCAAAATTGGTTACCTGTGTCTGCATCAGAAATCTGCTTAATCTGCATAAGAATATTAAAAGTACCTTTAAAAATTGATGCATAATAGATGTACATAGTTTTGGGGCACATGTGATAATTTAATACATTCATATAATTTGCAAAGATCAAATCAGTGTACTTGGGATATACATCACTTAAATATTTGTCTTTTCTTTATGGTAGAAACATTCAAAGTATTCTTATCTAGCTATTTTCCTAAGTGCAATAGATACTGTAAATTATAGTCACTCTACTATTGAACACTAGATATTAAAAATAATTTTTAATTGGCAAAATATGTGCTGTTCAAGAGATGCAATTTTCTGGAAATCCAGGGGAGAAAGTGCTCAAGGAAGGAGAAGTCAACAGCAGCCAAAGCTGTCAATCAATCTTGATAAGATCCAAGAGAACTTGACAATTAGAAAGTCCCTGCTAGCCTCTGAGAGAGCATCTTCAGTGATAACTCAGGAGGCATAAGAGTGAATGGGAGGGGGTGAGGAAGGGAGTGCTGTCAGTCTCGGCCAGTCTGTGCAGAGAAGCTGGGATGTGGAGGGAAGGAGTATGAGAGAAGTTGGGATGTGGAGGGAAGGAGTATGAGAGAAGTTGGGATGTGGAGGAAAGGAGTATGACAGACAGGAAAGTTAAATTCATGCCAGTTGGAGTCAAGGGTGATTTCTATTTTCTTTTTCTGGTTGATGTGACTTTGTTTATAAGCTGAAGGGAAAAGACCTAGTGGAGGAAGAAGCTGGGCAGAGGGAGTAAAGTTGGGGGAGGGGACAGAGAGAAAAAATAATTAAGAGAGCAAGGTGCTTAAACAGGTGGGTGGGATGGACATAGCAGCCACAAAAGCCATGGGACAAAATGAAGGCTGCTTTTTCTGTCACGAAGATGATGATCATAGATGGATACAGACAGATCTGACAGATAGAGAGCCTGGGAACTTGAGGAAATCATTCCCACTGCTTTTATTTTGTGTGTGACAGAGTCTCAGTGATAGAGTCTTAACGTCAAGGGTGCAGGGCAGAGGAGGAGAAAGCCGCCGGCGGTCACATTGCCTCTTTGGGCCTCAATTGTTCATCCCCAAAATGAGGATAGAAACTCTAAGCTCTCTAAAATGAGGCTAGGGTGATCTGCGGCATTGACAGCTCAAATAATTCACTTTTAGGGGCCTTGGAGAAAGCACTGATGAAGAATGAGTGGGAGGCCCCTGGAGCGGGTTGGGTGGCTCACATGTGACGTTGTGAGTTTGCATCAGGGCATGTGCTCCTCTCTGCACCACTAAGCAGCTTAGGGACAGACATGCAGAAGTGGAGGTTTAGTAAAACCACAGTGGGGCTGGCAGAGCCAGCTTTGTGAGACCATTGAGAAGGGGGTTGTTGGGATTAGAATACTGAATTTAGATTTAAAATGGAAACACAGAGGCCCTGGCAGGATGCTGTCAACTGCTCTTCTGCTGGGCTCCTAAATTTTACCACTAATAACCAGGATAAAACTATTGCACAAGATGCTCATAAAATCCTTACAGTCCATTTTTTTCCTTGCTGTGCATCCAGGGTGTCACAAAGGTGTGATTTTTAAATTTGGTACTCTGCTCCCTCATTATCACATCTGCATCCCAAATCCCACATTTTCCACTCGGCACCATCTGGATGGCAGATTCTTCATTCTTCCTTCTCAAGTAAAGTGCTTGAGAAGTGCTGCACAGCCTGGCACTGTTGGTAATGGTGAGAACTGGAGAGCTCTGACCTGTCTAAAGCAGGGAGTAGGGAGGTGTGATTCCTCTTTCTGAGCGGGCAGGCATTTGTGTAGAGGGCCTGTTTTAGTGCTGAGGCTGATGCATCAGACTTCGTTACTGTAACTCTGGAGCATAGAGGTCAGGGTGTTTTGAAACCACTCCTGATGTTGACCATTTGTAAATCAGTGAAGAAGGAAATGTGACGTGCCTGATCACACGTTGAAATCACCCCCACCCAAAAGCATCATCTATAGAACTGCAGTGTCAGAGCTGTCGGTGACTTGCGGATCCCCAAAGAGGTGATGTGATTCAGCAATGGTCACAGAGCTAGATATTGGCAGTTAGGACCACCATCACTGAAATCATTTCTAACATCTGGTTTCAAGTAGAAATGTAGAAAATTAGAACCCCCTCTGGGGTGCAGGAGTTGTCTGCTTGCTGATCTCAAGTTTTTGGCAAAACAGGCTACACCTTCTCTCCGGAAAATTTCCAGATAATATAAGTGCATAATATAGGGCCATGCTTTTGCTCTGGAAAATTGATGAAGATGTAAGTGCACAAATACCTTATTATGAATTAATTATGTTTTTTTCTGTGGTACAGGGAATGGGAAGTTTAAATTTTCTCAGGGAGTGAGGAAAGAGGTATGAGAGATAATGTAAAGACAAGCATTTTCTCCACTATGTATTTTGTATAACAAATATTCACTGATTTCCTATGATGTTCCATACACCGAAGCAGGTTCTGAGATCCTAGGGTAGGTAAGACATGACCTCCACCTTTTATGAGTGGGGGATACAATTAATTAAAAAGTAAGTTGAGTGCAGATTCAGAGACACACTCAGGGTCTACAGCGGCATGGAGAAGAGGGTGTTTGTGAGAAGTATGTTAAAGAACATGTAGGAGTTTTTAGTCATTTGAAGGGAGATGCTATGGTCTGAATGTTTATTCCTCTCCCATCCCCACCAATTCATATGTTGAAACCTAATCCCCAACGTGATGGTGTTAGCAGGTGAAGCCTTTGGGAAGTGATTAGGCCACTCATGAATGGGTTAGTGCCCTTATAAAAGAGACCTCAGAGAGCTGCCTTGCTCGCTTGCCCATGTGAGAACACAGGAAGAAGACAGTCATTTATGAACAGAGAAGTGGGCCCTCACCAGACACCAAGTCTGCTGGTACCTTGATCTTAAACTTTTCACAACAGAACTCTGTGAAATAACTTCCTGTTATTATAAGCTACCCAGTCTATGGTATTCTGATATAGCAGCCCAGAAGAACTAAGACAGGAGGTGAAGATGTCTCATTTGATGATTAACTGGGTATGGACAATCAGGGAAGAGTCAGGGAATACAAGGAATATGCCCAAGCTTTTCAGCTGATGTGAAGAGCTGTCATTTATATAAATGGAGATAGAGAAGAGAAAAGGAAGAACCTTCTCCCCGATCTCTGCCATTGGAAACTCTCATCATCTTACTGAGTCCATTTGTTCATACATTGACTCATTCATTTAATATTTATTCATTGAAAATTGTGTAGGGTTCCCTTTATGTTAGGAAATGGGGTCAGCCTTGGTGAATAACATGACTTTAAAAAATTACAGTTGTGTTAAATGTTCCCAAGGAAAAAGCACAGTGTGCAATGAAAGCATCTCACAATATATCATCGGTATCTTCAACTAACCCAGAGAGGGTGGGAGGAAAATGGTTAAATTTTGGAAGAGACAGCTAAGCTGAAATCTGAAGGGTATATGTAAGTTAGTGGGTCAACAGAGGGAGGAGGCCTCTCTCAAAGGCCTGGGTATGAAAGCTCTTGGTGGATTCAGGAAAACAGATGTGGCTGGAGGTGGGGGAGGGAAGAGAGTAGGATATCTCGCTGTAGATGATTTCTAGTCAGGCTGAATTATAATCAGGAATCCTGGCTTAAGGAGATAGGCAATCTTTTAGGCTCTACTTCACTGTGAGTTTAGTGGTAACCTTGGATCTGGTTCTGGTAAAGGGGCTTCTCTATCTTTCCCCTGTGGGGAAACTCCAGTTGGTTTGCTGGTTTGGGCATTTGAATGCTTATGATATTCTTGAAAGAGAGTCTGTCTCAGTAACCTATTTAAGGGATGGAATCTTGTCACTCAACCAGAGCACTGTAGCTGGGATCCTGTTCTGTGCTGCCTGAACTTCCTGTGTGGAGTGGCCGAGGTTACAATCCTGCTGGTCCCCACTCTTTGACAGTAACTCTGTCCCCTTCACCACATGTTGCAGATGAGTTGACTCCTAAATGCCTGCCTTACTCTGTGAGTGCATCCCTTTCAAGTAAGTCCCTGTTTTCTCAGGGGTGTCTTGTCCAGGAGTTTACAAAATCAAGCTGTTGTTCTGACATGGTACAGTGGAGGTTTATTTTATCTCCCTATACCTTGACTTTCAAAATTACTAAAAATATATCTAATTGTATTAAAAATGTAGGACCTCCACTTGCCTCACATAAACATTTGCAAGTGCATCGGACATCTCACTAAATTCAAAATATAAAGCAGTATCAAACTTGAGAACCTTGGGGTTTTAAAAATGACTTTGTAAAACTGAGTTGTTGGGCCCAGAAAATTTATTTACACTATAAACTCAACAAATATTTCTTTTTCTTATTTTTTTTTGAGACAGTGTCTCCCTCTGTCAGCCAGGCTGGAGTGCAGTGGCAGGATCTCAGCTCACTGAAAGCTGGAACCTCCATCCCACCAATTCCTACTTCCGACCCCAAGCTCAAGTGATCCTCCCACCTCAGCCTCCTGAGTAGCTGGGACCACAGGCACATACCACCACACCCGGCTATGTTTTTGTATTTTTGGTAGAGATGAGGTCTCACCGTGTTACCCAGGCTGCCCTTGAATTGCTGAGCTCAAGTGATTCGCCTGATTCAGCCTTGCAAAGTGCTAGGATTATAGGGTTGAGCCACCACACCCAGCCAACAAATATTTCTTTATTGAATTCTACATGCAAGGCATTTTTCTGAACTATAGGGTTACAGTGGGGAGCAAAACAAAGATTCTACCCTCATAGATCTGTGCTAGTGGGAGGATTAGCTAGTCATTGTGTAGCTATTTGGCAGAGCCATCTCAGCAAATTAGGAAAATGTTTCAGGATCTAAATCTGAGCTCTAGTGAGGCTGATGGAGAGAGAATCAGCCTTTAGGACAGTTACATGCAACCAACTAGATAGTTACCAAAAAAAAAAAAAAAGTGCACTATGACAATCAGTAGATTCTTAATGGCTTATTAGGCAAATGTGGTGGCTCCTTTGAAATGTTCACTGTGACTTCAGGATCACCCTTACCAATACTACACATTTCTCCATCTTTGACTCACAGCACTGTCCTCTCCTCTCACCTTCAAATGTGCATACATTGCTAGTGGTGCAAAACAATGGACTGGTTTTCTACTCTGAAGATCTTCCAGGCCACTGCTTATTCCCTCCCCTGGTGTCTGGCCTTGTGGTCACCTTACTTCTCTGAGGCTTCCATACATTATAGTTGGGGAAAGGAAATTCATAAATTAACAGTCAAACTAGTCTTTTTTTTTTTTCCCTACCATTCGCTTCTTTCATAAATTCTTAGGTGGAGATAGGATTTTAAAAATTTTTCAGCTCACACCATTGCTATGGAAATATCACCTCATTTTCTTAGAAGGAGTTAATGGGCAGACAGGTAAATACATGAACATTAGCCAGCAGGAAGCTTCAAGGACAGTAGAGCGATAAAATGTTTTTCCGATAGTTATGCTTCCTTCCAATAAAAAGTTCCTCAAAAGTATAATAGCAAGGGTCAAATGTTTATATAAAGAACTATTTAGAGCTTTTTAACGTAAAATATTGAACCCACATCTGAGGGGTTCATTTCCTTTCAAAAACTGTTAGAGTTTTCAATATACTTTGGTCTCTCATCATTCCACATATACAACCCAGACTAGCCTTTGTGAGCCCAAATAAATGTGCCAGTTGCAATTTGCAGCCTAATATCAGAAGGAGTAGTGCTAGCAACAGACCCTCTGAAAAAGCCTGGCAGTATTGATACAAGTAAAATGCTATTTTTCACCTTATCTCCACACTTCTCTGAATTAAAAACATTATTTCTGGAAAGTCTAACAAGTAGTAACAAATCCTCAAGTTCATTTTCAGCAAATGATTCCCAAACAAGGTGTTGACAGATTTTTATCATTATGATTCCAGAGATTCTAGTCTCATGAAAGTGTTCATGGAGATTGATATATATTTATGTATATATATTTAAAAGCAATGAAAAATGGAAGGAAGAGATATAACTAGGCTTTTTCATTAGAATGAATGATGAAAAGCGCTGACCCCACCTAGCACTCTGCCTTTTGTGAGCTTTTTATTTCATTGTCTTTGACCTGCAATCATAATCTTTATAGGAAATAGTTAATAAAAGAGTCTGAGAGGTAACTAAGAAGACGGGTGGCTAGAAATAAATGTTTCCTCAAGTATTTATTACCCTTCGGAAATGTCTGTCTGAAATGTTAGTCCCATATATCCACTTTAACAGTGAAGAGGAGGGAAGTGGTAGCTGTTATTAATTTTTAAGGCTGGCTGGCAGTTTTCAGCCCAAGAACAAGGCTTAATTTTGCATTTTGAATAATGCAGAAATTTTCATTAGTTAGAATAGAATCAAAATTATGAATGATGTATTATTGTCTGCCAAAAAACTGACATTATATTATATTTGCAGTTCTCTTTTAGAATAAGCTTTCCAGAAGTGTACTTAGACAAATTGGAAAGATACCAGTATTGTTTACTTATTTTATGTGTAAGTTTTGGAAAAATAATTCAAAGGACATGTCTTCCTGACTGAGGGTTGGTAATGTCATATCCAAGGGGCAGTTCATTGTTGCACCTAAAAGCTAAGTGTTGGTACAAATAGTACTAGTGTATGAGATCATTGCAATTGGTTTCAGACATTACTTTTTGCTCACATCTGCCTTCTGAAAACCCTGGGACAACTTAATCACATCTGCACTTTTGTTTCCTACCTCTTTCAATAAAAAATATAAAATTACCCTCATTTGAGAACTATCAAATGTTTGTGACTGCTTTCCATTATCATCTCTCTTCCAGTAGATTATCATGTTAAGTTAGTCTTGGGCATATATACTTTGCTTTGAGCACCCAAGGTTTGTTTTGACTCTGAGTCAATTTGAATTGATGACAACACAAGTACTATATCCAGATGTCTCTCGGTAACGTAATGTATGGCCCTAATAACAAATGCTAGAATTAAACCACTAATAGAATAGTCTCCTAGCAGCTGCTTCAATCCCAGTTTGAAGGGCGTTGAAATAGCTGATTCAGAGATTTCTATAGAGAAACTTAAGCTAATTAAAGACATCAAAGTCAATGGAACGAGGATATCTGGCAGTGAACAATTTATATACACTGAAAAGAAGGCTAATAGAAAGTTAACAAAAGTATCCATTTAGAAGAGTCTTTTATTTTGCATGCCATTTTGCATTTCCCAGCTTTGCTTAAACCACAAGTCTCAAGGAAAAGACTTTTGTATATTTGTTGCACTACATAATGAGACTATTGATTAATCTGCCTTTTCTCCCACTGTTAGGTACAACTGAGCACTGGTGTACAGAGTCTTTGACCAGTTTAGTGAGGAGGAAAAGAAAGAGGACTGTTTGTTTTGGTTGTTGTTGTTGTTTGATAACTACTCAAAAGTAGGTATCTACTTTATAAGAGATTCAGCTGGGACTTATCAATTTATTAATTTTTTGACTTATTCAACTCAAATTCCAATAACTTTCAGGTTGAAATTCCAGTTAATATTGTTCATGCTCAACCAACTGTTTTTGGCTGTGCAGCCTGTCTTAGCTCTGGGTTGGAAGCATGCTGCTAACCTGTATATTAACTCCATCAGGTTGTAGAACTACTAATAAAACTCCTAAAAATAGAGATTTGAAGTTAACCTCTAAATGAAAAGTGTTGTCATTAGAACTGCACTTGTCAAGTGACAGCACCTGTTTGACTTATCGAGCATTTAAAAAAAAAAAAAACTCTGAGTAAGCATTAAATACATGATGCAATTTCTCTGCTTGTTTTCACTGCCTGATACTTTTAATCTCAGGGTCTGAGGTTTGGTCAAATAAATTGAGACAAGACCCCATCAGACTCTGGATTCCAACTCATATATCATGCACCACTCATCTGTTTGATAGGATTCATCAGACCCCTTTGAGGTTGTGTTCTGGAAGGAAGTTATAATGGCTAGCTACTTTGATTCATTTTGTTACAGATTCAAACAATGACTGCAATGCAATCTCTGGTTTGGTTAGGTGTGATTTCTTTATCTAAAATAATTTATTCTTTGAAAGTAAATTAAAACTTTGAAAGTAAATTAAAATTTTGAAAGTAGGCTGGGCATGGTGGCTCACGCCTGTAATCCCAGCACTTTGGGAGGCCGAGGTGGGAGGATCACGAGGTCAGGAGATCAAGACCATCCTGGCTAACACGGTGAAACCCCTTCTCCACTAAAAATACAAAAAAATTAGCCGGACATGGTGGCAGGTGCTTGTAGTTCCAGCCACTCAGGAGGCTGAGGCAGGAGAATGGTGTGAACCCGGGAGGCAGAGCTTGCAGTGAGCCGAGATCATGCCACTGCACTCCAGCCTGGGCGACAGAGGGCGACTCCGTCTCAAAAAAAAAAAAATTTTTTTTTGAAAGTAAATAAAAAAATGTGAGTCCCTAACAGAGTTGTGCCAAGAAGTGTCTTATACATCAGCAGGTACTCAATGAAGGTCATTTGTTGACCTATGGTGCTAAAGCTCTATCATATAACTTCAGTTCATAATATTAATAAATGTTTTTCCTTTGGGTGTTCTGCTAAAACATGATTTACCTGTTAAGCATCCCATTAACTTTTTTTTAGCACCTCATAATTTTTTTTTTTTTGCATCTCACCTGGAAGGTTGTGAATTTCAGTTTTTTTCATTGCATTTTATATGGTTTATACACATATAGATCTTTCTGTAATGTATTATTGTATTGATATCATTACTGTTACTCAGACTTCTAAATTCTGCCACCAGCATGCCTAAAATTGGTAATAGGTAAAACAACCGCTGACTGTCTGCTCGGCATAATGGTTAGGTGTCTGATGAAAAGTTGCTAACATATGATATGAGAGCAGTCCTTGGCCTTCTGAGTCTCTGCACGTGCTCTCACAAATTGAGTGTTTCAATATGTAGCGTCACCTTATTTGTGTGCAATTCAGTCTGTCAACTCTTGACTGTAACTTTAGTATGCTGAGTTCAAACATTTTAGACTCCAAATATAAAAGATTTCATAGCCCTGTAATGATTAGTTTCGGAAGCTGTATCTCATTCAAAAGGAACCCACAGGGAGAGAGAAAACAGTACTTACATGTGTCTTCTTCTTCCATGGAAATACTGATCACATAACAGGCATACACAAAACCCACCAACTGCAAAAGGGAAAAAATGTGTACCTTAAGAATCTATGCCAAGTTTCCATACTTAAAGAGCCAATATAATCTAATAAAGATAAATATTTATGAGCAACTTTTAAGAGTTTGCAGTGGAAAAAACTCTTTTAAAATGATAGCTGTGATTTTAAAAGAGCCTTTTCATTTCTATGTAGCCTTAATAGCTTTCTAAAAAGTACACAGAAATGGGGGAGGAAACCAATTTCTAGATATTTCACTTAGATTTTGATTTGGGACTTACAGTTCCTGTATTTTATAATCAGCAAAGATTATTAAGAAATCCATTTTAAAGTTGTGATTTTTTTCTGATGATTGAGCATTTTGTACTAGCACTAATTAACTATAACTATTTTAATGTTTAAAAGCTACAGAAGGAATCAAAACTTGTTGCTTATAAATTAAATACCAATCATCTACTTAATTATTTATAGTGCTCTGGGAATGTAAATCATATTTGGATACTAAATTGCTTTGTTAATCATACCACAAGAAAACACATTAACTTGCTGGTGATTCAGTAGTGATAAAATAAAATAGAAGAGATGATTTGTACTTTGGATACTAGTAATTCAGAGAATAAATGCAGGAGTAGAATTTAACCTCTGCATTTATGATGCTAAGAGGACAATTTTTATTCCATGGAGCCAAAGACACTGCAATTCCTAGAGGACAAAATTGTCTACGAATCTAGTCCAGTCTAAAAATACTTACTATAAGCACTTCAATAGGTACGAAAAATAGATACTTGATAGCTGCTATAGTTTATCTTCTTGTCTTTGTTAACGTTTGTTTCCACCCTTTACCCCCATTATAAAATAATACTTGGAAAAGAAACTTTTTCTGATAGTCCTGGTGTCAAAGGCTAAAGTTTCCAATGCAGAGAACAAGATATCTGGGGCTTTTGACTACCCACATGAATTAGGACCCTGAGCTTGTAATCCATCTCTGGACTGTCTAGACAAAGGCCAAGAAGCCCTGAGAGGGTGAGAGGTTAGAGAAAATTTTAGGGTGAGGTCTAGGAGAAGGACTTACAGAGAAATCTGCCAGGGTGCTGATGGCTCCTCCCACTCAGTGGGCACCTGCTCTCATCTCAAGCCAAGTGATGGGGTGCTTCAGAAAGCACTTGGGGAGCTTAACATTTCTTACACTTTGGGAAAAGCACTTGGGGAGCTTAACATTTCTTACACTTTGGGAAATATGGGGGCTTGGCACCTAACTCACACTTGGAAGAGTCAAAAGGCAAGAGGCTGTGTCTAGAGGGGCTTTTGGTTGCAGTGTGTGGAGACAAGATTGGGCAGAATTGGCAGGACATTATGTGTGTGTGTGTGCCCTTAGCCTGGGGGTAAGGCCTCTGGAGAGGTCTTCCTGTGCTGTTCTGGAGTTGGAGCCATCCCAGAGGACTTCCTGGTAGGGCAGGAGACATCAGAAGAAGGATGGTGGTAGTTTGGCTGTAGAAGGCAAGTAGGGATGCAAAGTGGGAAACCAGGGAGGCTGATCATCCGAGAAACAGGTAGGGATCCTAAAGGGAGGGTGGGGTGGGATTCTGAAGAACCCCTAAAAGCACACTACAAGAAGACGCATGAGCGTGTGGGAGCTGTCACACCCAGAGAGTATCCCTGCCAGATTACAATGGAACCTGTCATGCTAACACCTTGTTCCCTCCTTTTCTCCCATCATTTCTCCTTCTACTTCATCCCCACGATAACGCAGAGGAACAGTGAGAGAAGTGGGGTGAGAAGAGGAGGAAGCAGTGCTGTGTTCCTTACTCTCTGCAAATCTGCAAGTTGAAATCAGGCCCAAGCTGAGTGAGAGAGTTTTTTAGTAGATGAGAATTTGCAGTGACGTGGACTAGATATTTAATATCTATGAGGAGCTAAAAGAGCTATAAATTCTGCTTGAATATGATCCAAAGGGTGAGATGAAACAAAGCCGTAATGTGTACTTGAAGGGGCAGTGAGAGAACAAACAAAATTGCCTTTTGACTGTATTCTACCAGTCCATTCAGTAAACCAGTTACATACACAAGAAAGAAATAGTCCCTAATCCCATCACTAATAACTTTACAATAGTTTTCTTTCCAATCTTTCTCTCTTGTAGTTGCTATATATCACTTATACTCTTATGACCCAAGTTAATACTCTTCATAAGCTTAATTATTAATGACTACATAAATTTGTATTATTTAAATATACTGCTATGCATTAATGTTCTGTTATTGAAAGTTGTTTTCAAGTTATAAATGATATTATGAAAATATTAATGCCTTTTCTGAATTTTTGATGATCTGATTCCTAGAGGTAAAATTATTATTTGAGAAGCGCCATTGAATATTTTTATGACATTTTTTGTACATTATTGGTTTTCGGAAAGTTTGCGTCATCTATCCTACCACAGCAGTGACTGACAGTGCTTGCTTTTCCATACCATAGGATAGTTCCACTTAAAAATACATGCCAAGAAAATAAACAAAATGGCATCTCTTCATTTATTTATTTTTGCAATAGTTCTTTTTCATCTGACATATTTTCATGTTTTATTAGCCATTTATGTTTTTTCTTTTGTGAATTACCTCAGAAGTTTTTTGCTCATTTATTAACTTGATTTTGCTTTCATTAATTTATATGAGGTCTTATGGGGGAAAGCCTTTGCCATATTTGTTGCAAATTTTTGTTTCTTTATGTTAGCCTGTGATAGTGATGGCTTCATAATGTCGGGACATTTTCTTAGTAAACCATATGTTAGAAGGCGTTTGCCAGCAAACAACTTTCTAGTTCTTGGTGTGTTCTCCCTTAGGGGTGTGTGTGTGTATGTGTATACCTGCAAGCATGCATACGTGTAAATCAAGAACTCTCTTGCATTAGTTTTCTGTTGCTGCTGTAAGAGATTGCTGCAAACTTAGTGGCTTAAAACAACACAAATCTTACAGTTCTGAAGGTCAGGTGTCTATGAGGCTAAAATCAAGGTGTCAGCAGGGCTGTACTCCTGGAAGATCTGGCAAACTCTGTTTCCTTGCCTTTTTCAGCCACTAGAGGATGCCTGCATTCCTTAGCTGCTGATTCCGTCTCAGGCTGCCATCTTCCTGGTCCTTCCTCCCCTGCCTTCCTGTCCTACTGTTAAGGATGCTGGACACACCTGGACAACTTAGGACAATCCCTCCATGTTAAGGTCACATGATTATCAATCAATTTTATCTGCAACCTTTATTCATTCTCCTTTGCCATGTGCAGTGATTTATTCACAGGTTCCAGAGATGAGGACGTGGAAATCTTTAGGGAACTGTTATTCTGCCTATCACATCTGTGAACTCATATTTAGACTTGCAGCAGGTTCTGCACAATTTAGGCCACAGTGGAGATGGAGAAATGACACTGAGAAAATTACTTAAGTCTTACACAGGAACAGAAAACCAAACATCTCATGTTCTCACTCATAATTGGGAGTTGAACAATGGGAACACATGGACACAGGAAGGGGAACAACACAGACCAGGGCCTGTAGGGGGCAAGGAGGGGAGAGCATTAGAACAAATACCTAATGCATGCGGGGCTTAAAACCTAAATGACAGGTTGATGGGTGCAGCAAGCCACCGTGGCACATGCATACCTGTGTAACAAACCTGCATGTTCTGCACATGTATCCCAGAACTTAAAGTATAATAGCAAAAAAACAAAAAAAAAGATTAAAGTAACTACTCAAAAAACTTAAAAAAAGAAAATTACTTGAGTTTTAATGTATGAAGTATGATTATGACATCCTAATTTTAAAAAATGATGAGAGGAAAATTTGACAAGTCACAGTTCATAGCACTCCATTCTTGTCAGCAAATGCCATCTTTTAATATTGGGGAGAAAACTATGATCATCAATTTGGTGTTTGTACATCTAGTCCATGTTTTCCCATCCTACCTACAAATATATATCCTAAAAGCAGAACATAATTATTTTATTTATTTATTTAACTTTTATTTTAGGTTTGGGGGTACATGTGAAGGTTTGTTACATAGGCAAGCACATGTCAGGGGTTTGTTGTACAGATTATTTCATCACGCAGATATTAAGTCCAGTACCCAATAGTTATCTTTTCTGCTCCTCTTCTTCCTCCCATCCTCCACCCTCAAATAGGCCCCAGTGTCTATTGTTTCCTTCTTTGCATTCATAAGTTCTTATCATTTAGCTCTCATTTATAAGTGAGAACATGTGATATTTGGGTTTTCTGTTCCTGCATTAGTTTGCTAAGGAAAATAGCCTCCAGCTCCATCCATTTTCCCACAAACGATATGATTTCATTATTTTTTATGGTTGCATAGTATTCCATGGAGTATATGTACCACAATTTCTTTATCCAGTCTATCATTGATGGGCATTTGGGTTGATTCCATGTTTTTATTATTGAGAATAGTGCAGCAATAAACATAGGCATGCATGTCTCTTTATGATAGAGTGATTTATATTCCTTTGGGTATACACCCAGCAACAGGACTGCTGGGTTGCATGGTAGCTCTGCTTTTTGCTCTTTGAGGAATTGCCACACTGATTTTCACAATGGTTGACCTAATTTACACTCCCACCAAAAGTGTATAAGCAGATCATAATTATTTTAAATAGCACATTTCAAACAGTTTTCTTTACAATTTCAAATTCTAGGGGTATTGTCTTTTCACTTTGATTAGGTCATTGTTGTTTTTATTTTGCATTGTATCTGACAGGCAGCTTGTACTAAGAGGAGGACACACGTCAACTCTGCTATTAAAAAAATTCATACATGTCCATAATTAGTTTTATCTTCAATGCATGGATTCTTCCAAGATAACGTCTTTGCCACTTGAAATTTTGTGAACATTAGTTTTCTTAAAAACGGATCATATAATCTGTAAATCTACTAAACCCTGCACAGAGATTGTAATTCATCTCAGTACACCCAACATGATCGTCACTTCTAACTGCATTATACTATGGAGTTTTGCTCCCCCACAGGCTACTGCTAGCATAGTCACGCATCGCATAACAACATTTCCGTCAGTGATGAACCACATAAATAATGGTGGTCTCATGAAAGTATAACAGGACTGAAAAATTCCTATTGACATTGTAGTTGTTGTGACATCATAGCACATGCAACACTCACATATTTGTGCTAATGCTGTTGTAAACAAACCTACTGTGCTGCCAATCATATAAAAGTATAGCAAACACAAATACATATAGCATATAATACTTGATATTGATAGTAAACCATGATGCTACTGGTTTATGTATTTATACTATACTTCTTACTGTAGAGTGTACTCCTTCTACCTAAAAAAAAAAAAATGTTCAATGCAAAAGAGCCTCAGGCAGGTCCTTCAGAAGGTGTTTCAGAAGGCATTGTTATCATAGGAGATCACAGGAGATGACAGCTCCATGCCTGTTATTGCCGCTGAAACACCTTCCCATGAAAGAGGATGTAGAGGGAGAAGACAGTGATATTGATGATACTGACCCCAGTGACATTGATGATTAGGCCGAGGCTAATGTGTGTGTTTGGATCTCAGTTTTTTCTTTTCTTTTCTTTCTTTCTCTTTTTTTTTGAGAAAGAGTTTTGCTCTTGTTGCCCAGGCTGGAGTGCAATGGCACAATCTCAGCTCACCAGAACCTCCGCCTCCTGGGTTCAGGGGATTCTCCTGCCTCAGCCTCCTGAGTCGCTGGGATTATAGGCATGCACCACCATGCCTGGCTAATTGTGTATTTTTAGTAGAGACGGGGTTTCTTCATGTTGGTCAGGCTGATCTCGAACTCCTGACCTCAGGTGATCCGCCCTCCTTGGCCTCCCAAAGTGCTAGGATTAGAGGCGTGAGTCACCGCATCCAGCTGGATCTTAGTTTTTAACAAAGAAGTTTAAAAAGTTAAAAAAAATTAATATAAAAGGTCTTATAAATAAGGATGTAAAGAAAAAATATTTTTGTAGAGCTGCACAAGGTCGATGTGTTTGTGTTACAAGTTAAGTGATATTTTAAGAGTCAAAAGATTCTTTAAAAAGTTTATAAAGTAAAAATGTTACAGTAAACTAAAACGAACTTATTATTGAAGAAAGTAAATTAAAAAATTAAATGTAGTATAGCCTAAGTGTACAGTGTTTATAGTCTACAGCAGTGTGGAATAATGTCCTAAGGCCTTCACATTCACCCATCGCTCCCTCACTTACTCACCGAGAGCAACTTCCAGTCCTGCAAGCTCCATTTATGTTAAGTGCTTATCAATATACAGGCTTATCAACTTTTACGTGTTATACCATATTTTTACTGTACTTCTTCTATGTTCTATATTTAGATATATTTATTATATCTAAATATATATACTATATTATATATAGTATATATAAAATATACTTCTTCTATATTTAGATATATTTAGATACATAAATACTTACCATTGTGTTACAATTGCCTATAGTATTCAGTACAGTAACAGTGCTATAGAGGTTTGTAGCCTAGGTGTGTAGTCAGCTACACCACCTAGGTCTGTGTAAGTAAACTCTATGATGTTCGCACAATGATGAAATCGCCTAAGGCCGCATTTCTCAGAATGTATCCCTGTAGTTAAGTGACATATGACCTTCTGGCATGTAGGCCTAGTGAGGCTACCAGTGTTAAACTATAAGTCAGATATTGTTACAAGCTAATGTTCCTTAGGTTTTTAGATAAAAAATAAATAGAAAAGGAAGCTGCAACTTCCCATGCTTCCACGGATTATCCTGTGTACCCCTTTTGATACATGCATTTTCTGTTGTTACTTTGTACACCTCTTTGAATTCATTACTTTGGAGAACTTACTTTAAATATGATCCTTTAGCTTGAAAAATAGTTCAGTAAGTTTGGGAGACATGAATTCTAGTGTCATAAACATTGATAAACCAGATTTCTTTTGAAACCTAAAGAGCTAGACCAAGCAGCAGCCAGGCAGATCAAGTCTTTTCCTATAAACTGTGACTAAAATGATCTACACTCTGGATTTTCATTCAGTGGCACTGCAAGGAAGGAGAAGGATAGTAACAGAATGAAGGAATCAGGCTGCAATGGAAAATTTCTGAACGAGGAGTTCTGTTGTTTTGCCTATAGACAGAAATTTAGATGATGCATTGCGAATTCTATCTTGGAAGTTGCTTATTGGATCATAAGCCCATAGTTGCTTGATAGCTTTTGTATTCCAATGATTATTCCTCCACAACAAACTCAGGTAAGTTAAATCCCACAGATCATTATTTTTTCATCCATTTAGGTGAGAGGTAAGCAAAGATCATCAAAATGTTTTGATTGAGTACTATGGGACTTTTCCAGTGTAAAGCTAAAGTCTTCATGATAGCTCAATGCCACAACGAATATTATTTTCTAATGTTCTAATACATTGCCTCCCTCTTTTTTTGGAAAAAATATAATGCTTCTACCCACACCTTTATATTGACTTAAAGCGAATTATTATTTTGTCTTTTTTGATGTTTTTCAATATGAGAATGATTCCTCAAGTATATGTTAGCATATTGTTAACCTCTTTGACAGGAAATATGTATTTTGGTGTTTTCTAATATTGGCTCATTCAATTTGTCATGCTGGAGTCCATCAGCATTTATTGGTTGGTCCATCAGCATTTACTGGTTCATCCATTGGCATTTACTGGAAAAAAGGCCTGAGGATTGACGAGAACATCTCTTGAGAACAAACTCAGTCATGCTGATACATTGTTTTCACATATCAATATGTAGAGTTAATTTGATGGAGTTGAGCCTGGAAATCCAACATGAGACCAATTTCCCTTGAAAAAAAAATCCTGTCTCGATGGAAGAATCTTGACCTGAAACTAAGTGTATACCACCCTCTACTAGATTATCTTTCCACTGTTGTAAGAGGACTGGAAAGTATTAACTGTTAGTAGTTGAACCATATATTATTTTGTTATACATATTCATACATTTAAGGATAAAAATCTAAGTACCCTCTAAGAAATCTGTATAATATAAAATAAAATTGCACTTGTTGCAGGAAATTTTTCTGTGATTTTAATGCACACTTTCTTCTAGGCTAAAAATGAAGATGTTGACCAGATGACTAACATTGAAAAATAAATGCAAGCTTTGTAGTCTTGATTTTATCTTTCAAGTAAGTACAGTTAAAATTCAAAGAGAGATTTGGGAGTAGGATGAGACATGAAGAAAGCTATGTATGAGAAAATGGTTATAGATGAACTTTTATGAAGGCAAAAGAGAGTAAGCTCTTTGGATAATTTTTTCAGAAATATGTGTTTACTTAAGTTCTATGTAACTTATATTTCTTTCTTATAATTTTAAGACCATGGATTATTATAAAAATATTGGTTTAACTGCACTTTCTGAAAAGGTTCATTGTCTATGTGCTAAAGAGAACTGGTCAATTTATTTATTTTTCTTTTTCCAAATAACAAGTCTTTTGATGGATAGAAAGTAAGGTTAGTTTCTTAACATGGAAGCATGTAATGTCTCCCTATCCAGTGAATATTTTCTTACTGATAAATGTGGGAATGCACAGTTTTAAAAGAACAGAACAATGTATAGCAAGAAGAAATTTGTCAGATCTAACTATTCACTAATGGACCTTAATATTGTCTTGATAGATGACATGAAAGAATTTTTGGCCAGGCAATTGAGATAGACAGTACCATTAGCTGAAAACAATAAGACAATGACATGCCATACTAGAAATATTAAATCATTCTTCAAGTCCTCAAACAGAATTTGCCAACCATCATCTCAATATTATTATGAATGAATTAATTAAAACATTTCCTTTTACTTTTGCCTTATTGATGGGCACACTCATGAAATATTTACTCCAAAAATTACTTTTGCTATTGTGATTAACCAAACTGCTGCTTAATTAATAATGTTACCCTCATGAGAAACTGTCTAGACATCACGTTCATCAGCAATTTGTAGATGGCTGACTGTTGTGTAGTTCTTGATTTCCCAGAATTTGAATTTAAATAGTCTCTGTGGCTTTCTGCTTGTCTACAAGAAATGGAAAATGCATTCTTGCCAATAACAAATACTCGCAAAGTAAATAACATCAGCAGAACAATCCTGATTATCTCTGCTTTTAATAAAATTTTGAAAAGAGTCATTCATTTTAAAGACAACTTTTGTCTTCTCTCACTAAAGGTATCCATTTCTGTAGTTATATAACTTAAAATGACTTTCTTCTCTATATTGTAAATTCTGACAGCATACATTCCATCTTCTTTGATATATTTAATTAATGCAAATGACATAAAGCTACATTCTAACTCCACTTTTTGTTAAGAGATTGATTAGTTTTTGCAAATAGGATTTGTATGTGGGATTGGTTTGTTTTGACCTGCAGGCCTTGTATAAGAATTGACTAGATTAGTTTTCACACCTGTAGGTACTAGGAGGATAACCACTGGCTGTGTGTCCTCCTAGTTGTGAATCTTATTAAGAATGAATTAAAAAATTGAGTCATCCCTGAAATCATGTGTCTTTAGTGACCACTTTTATGTGAAATAGAGGGATTAAAAAAGGTCATCCAGGGAACTCAGAGAAGAGAGGCATTCAATGAGAGGATTGCTGGGCTTGAAGAAAGGCAGAAGAATCCTTGAACAACATAACTCCCCAATCACTCTCCTAAGTTTCCCCACATTCACACTTAAGCCTTAAAGCTTAAAAGAATCCTTAAGGAATGGTAGAAGTTTCTCTATTTAATATATGGTACATTAGTCTGTTCTCATGCTGCTAATAAAGGCATACCTAAGACTGGGTAATTTATACCTAAATTACTATTTACTAGGTAAATAAAGACATACCTAAGACTGGGTAATTTATAAAGGAAAGAGGTTTAATGGACTCACAGCTCCATGACTGAGGAGGCCTCACAATCATGGCAGAAGGCAAAGGTGGGGAAAAGTCATGTCTTACATGGTGGGAGGCAAGAGAGTGTGTGCAGGGGAACTCCCCTTTATAAAACCATCAGATATTGTGAGACTTATTCACTATCATGAGAACAGCATGGGAAAGACCCACAGCCAAGATTCAACTGCCTCCAACTGGGTCCCTCCCATGACATGTGGGAATTATGGGAGCTATAATTCAAGATGAGATTTGGGTGGGGACACAGCCAAACCATAACATTCCACTCCTGGCCCCTACCAAATCTCATGTCCTCACATTTCAAAATGAATCATGCCTTCCCAACTGTCCACCAAAGTCTTAATGCATTTCAGCATTAACCCAAAAATGCAGAGTCTAAAGTCTCATCTGAGACAAAGCAAGTCCCTTCCACCTATGAACCTGTAAAATCAAAAGCACGTTAATTACTTCCAAGATACAATGGGGGCACAGGCATTGGGTAAATACACCTGTTCCAAATGGGAGAAATTGGCCAAACAAAGGAGCTACAGGCCCCTTGGAAGTCCAAAATCCAGCAGGGCAGTAAGCACCAAAATGATCTCCTTTGACTCCCTGTCTCACATCCAGGTCACACTGATGCAAGGGGTGGGTTCCCATGGTCTTGAGCAGCTCCACAGCTGTGGCTTTGCAGGGTATCACCCCCATCCTGGCTGCTTTCATAGACTGGCATTGAGTGTCTGTGGCTTTTCCAGGTCCATGGTGCAAGCTGTCGGTGGATCTACCATTCTGGGGTCTGAAGGACAGTGGCCCTCATCTCACAGCTCCACTAGGCATTGCCCCAGTGGGGACTCTGTGTGGGGTTTCCCATCGCACATTTCCCTTCTGCACTGCACCAGCAGAGGTTCTCCATGAGGGCTCTGCTCCTGCAGCACACCTCTGCCTGGACATCCAGGTATTTCCATACATCCTCTGAAATTTAGGTGGAGGTTCTCAAACCTCAGTTCTTAATTTCTGTGCCTCTGCAGGCCGAATACCATGTGTAAGCTGCCAAGGCTTGGGACTTGCACCCTCTGAAACAACAGTCTGAGCTGTACATTGGCCTCTTTTAGCCACGACTGGGATGCAGTGCACCAAGTCTCCAGACTGTACAAAGCAGCAAGGTCCTGGGCCCAGCCCATGAAACCATTTTTTCCTCCTAGGCCTACCAGCTTGTTATGGGATGGGCTGCCATGAAGACCTCTGAAATGCCTTGGAGATATTTTCCCCATTGTCCCAGCAATTAACATTTGGCTTCTTATACAAATTTCTGCAGCCAGCTTGAATTTCTCCTCAGAAAATGGGTTTTGCTTTTGAATTGCATCATCAGCCTGCAAATTTTCTGAACTTTAATGCTCTGCTTCCCTTTTAAACATAAATTCCAATTCCAAACCATATCTTTATTAATACATAAATACATTAATATATTAATACTTAACAGCACCAAATCACCTCTTAAATGCTTTGTTGCTTAGTAATTTCTTCTGTCTGATACCCTAAATTATCTCTTTCAAATTCAAAGATCTACAGATCTCTAGGGCAGGGGCAAAATGCCACCTGTTAAACATAGCAAGAATCACCTTTATTTTACTTTCTAACAAGTTCCTCATCTCTATCTGAGACTACTCAACCAGGACTTCATTGTCCATATCACTATCAGCATTTTGAACAAAGCTATTCAATAAGTCTCTAGGGAGTTCCAAACTTTTTCACACCTTCCTGTCTTCTGAGCCCTTCAAACTGTTCCACTCTCTGCCTGTTACCTAGTTTCAAAGTTGATTCTACATCTTTGGGTATCTTTACAGCAATACCCCACTCCTGGTACCAATTTACTCTATTAGTCTGTTCTCACACTGCTAATAAAGACATACTACCCAATACTGGGTAATTTATAAAGGAAAGAGGTTTAATTGACTCACAGTTGCACATGGCTGGGGAGGCCTCACAATAATGGCGGAAGGCAAATGATGAGCAAAATCATGTCTTACATGGCAGCATGCAAGAAATCGTGTGCAGGGAAACTCCCCTTTATAAAACCATCAGATCTCATGAAACTTATTCACTATCACAAGAACAGCATGGAAAAGTCCCACTCCCATGATTCAATTGTCTCCCATCAGGTCCCTCCCATGACATGTGGGAATTATTGGAGCTACAATTCAAGATGAGATTTGGGTGGGGACACAGCCAAACCATATCACACAGGTTCTACAGTAATGCTTGTTAGTTATTTTTTCCTCAAGTTCAAAATGACTCTATGAAATCCTTCACCAAGGCTGCCTGTGGGAGGCAGACAGACTGACACACTGCTCTGTGCAGAGCTTTATTCCAATGAAAGTCATTAAGTTGAACATTTGTGAATAGAAAGCTTCTATATGTAACATATTTTGGTTAAGGTATTAAGTAACTTCTAAGAGAAAGCATAGCTACTTAATGTCAGAAACTTTGCAGGGATTTTACCCTACTTATAAATTAACAAATTAGCCTATTACTGTTCCATGGGTGCTGGGTCAGAAACAAAGGACTTTTACTCACAGTGCAGAGGGCAACACAAGTTTCATATCTCTGTTCTCCATTTATCATGCCTCTCGGGCCTTGATGGATGCTCGCACACCTGTGGGTTGTGTTACTGGAAGGAAATTCTGTGCTGTTTTCACAGTAAGGTGAAGCCAGCCTACTTTCTGTGGGGGTGAGATGGGGAAGAAGTTACCTCATGCACGAAGGTTGCTTGATGAAAGCACAATGCTGAGAAATTCTCAGGTAAAGAGCAATGACACATCTAGAGGTTAATAGAATATCTGTAGATGGCATTTAAAGCCATGTGACTGAATTAGATCATTAAGGGAGTGAGTGAAGTCAGAGAAGGGGTCCATGGATGAAGTTCTGGAGCATCACAACATTCAGCAATTGGAGAGAAGACTAGAAACCAGCAAAAGAGATCAAAAAGGACTGACCAGAGAAGTCTGAGGGGTACAGAAATTGAGGCTATTGGCTGTGTTAAAGGTCTCTGATAGGTTAAGAACAATGACTGAGCATTGAACACTGGACTGGACCAGTGGAAGACATCAGTGGTCTTAATGATGGTCATTTTCATGGAGAGAAGGGCAAAAATCTGATCAGAGCAGGTTCAAGAGAAAATAGAATGTTAACAGTTCTTTCAAGGAGTTTTACTGAAAGAGGAGGAGAAAAAGGATAGTTGCTGGAGAAAAATATGAAATCAGTGAGGTTTCTTTATTTTCTTAAAGGTGAGTTTTATAGCAATTACAGCATGTTTGAATTTTGATGGCAGTAAACACCTTCTTAAATCTTTATTCACAATTTGAGGTAGGCACTCAATAACTAAGATTATTTAACTGGTGCAAGTGCACATGCACTTGTTATCCACTTCCAGTCCCTTTATGATCCTGCCTCAGCCTGGCTCCAAGGCTTATCTTCCACTCTCCTCTGCCATGCATCTGTACTCCAACTCCCTGAGTACACCCCATTCTTTGCTTGCCCATGACCCGCTCACCCTGTTCTCACATCTCTGCATTTACAAACTCTCTCATTCTTTAAGCCCAGTTGTAAATGTCACTTTCTTTGATTTCTTTAGTTGATCCATCTCTAGTCTGAACAGTCTCTGCACTTTGTTCTTATATCTGTAATGGCAGCTTCAAGGTACTGCTTTGTATCACAGCATTGTGTCCATTCGTTATCTTCTAAGTAGGTCCTGGAAGGCAGGAACTACTCTCCGAGAGACCTGATGCAAATATCGTGTCCTCTGAGAGTCCTGCCCCAGCTCCATCAGGGACAGAATCTGCTTCTTCCTCTACTTTGACACATCATCATACTCCTTGAATACGGCACATTTCGCATGGTGATTATACTTATTTACATGTTCGTCTCTACTATGAAGCTCTTTCAGGATGAGAGCTTTTTCTCAATTCAACTTTGCATTTCTAACACTTAGCACTGCCTGCTAAGAAGAATGTTTCATCAAATGCTTCTGAATGAATAAATGAGAAGAATTGCATTGCAAAGTGAGGTAAGGGAGGAAAACCAGGATGTCTGAAATACAGTGGATGAATTTCAGAACTCCAGCATAGTAGCAGTTCTGAAGTTCCCTTGTGGATCACCATGTTGCTCAGACACTGTAAACTCCAGCTCTGCTTGTGTGCATCAGAGTTATTGCCATGATTCAATAAGTTCTCCAGATTTTTGCTGCCTTGCTTTGATATTGTGTGGATCATGCACTAAACATGAGAACAAGCCAATGATTATATAATACCATCTTTGGCAGATGGATGAAGTATAAACATGTGGAAAGAAAAAGGATAGTAGAGTCTTTTCATTATGGATTAACTTTGGTTGATTTTACATGAAACCAAACATTTGAAAGATATTAAACATAGCTATGGATATTTCAGGATGCATACTGCTTCCTTCACTGGGGAGAGAGAAATAATATGACAGGATAAGACTTTTCCAGTCACTCTGTTGAACTGATACAGTGGTTTTCATTAGGAAGGCAGTGTTCCAACCATCATAGCAAGCCTGAATTGAGCATACCCTCTTGTCCTAAGTCAGGATGATAAACAATAGAATGTCCAGATACATAACATGTGGCTACTAATTTGGGAAACTTTCAAGTCCATCTTCTAAGGGGTTGAGGGCTCAGCTTTGTCCAAGGGTTCACCCTCAGTTTTGGATTGGACAGCAATATGGTTTGGCTCTGTTTCCCCACCCAAATCTCACCTTGAATTGTAATAATCCCCATGTGTCAAGGGTGGGACCAGGTGGAGATAATTGAATCATGGGAGTGGTTTCCCCCACGCCATTCTCATGATAGTGAGTGAGTTCCCATGAGATCTGGTGGTTTTATCAGGGACTTCCCCCTTCTCTTGGCACTCATTCTCTCTCCTGCCACCCTGTGAAAAGGTGCCTTCTGCCATGATTGTAAGTTTCCTGAGGCTGCCCCAATCATGATGAACTGTGAGTCAGTTAAACCTCTTTCCTTTATAAATTACCCAGTCTTGGGTATTTCTTCATAGCAGCGTGAGAACAGATTAATACAGGCAGCATATTTATCCTTCCTTATTCTAGAGGGCTTATCAAGAAACTCTGAGACTGAAGAAGAGGCAGCAGGTGGACAGTTTCATCTCCCCATGCTTTGTGGCCACATTTCTTTTTCTATGGCTCCCGAGAGGGCCTTTTGGTGCAACTGTCACCCAGGCCCATCTGTGCTGTCTTGTGTGCCCAGCAGAACAGAAGTCTAGGCTCTTAGGATCCTCAGGGGAAGAAGTCTTAGGAGAGACGGTCCCGATATTTATTTGGATCACTCCGGGGAGAGTGTGACTCCCAGTAATACCTAATCTGTTTGTTTTCAATCAAGCTGCTCCTACTGTTCCTTCAGGAATCCAGAATTAGGGCTGCATCTTTTATGGAAGTGTCTTATGCCAAGTGAAGCCTGAAATTATGTGAAGACATTTGATTCACTCTCCTAAGAGTCCCACTGGCACCCTGGACTCCAAATGAATCAATGAATATGGAAATAAGTTGTTTTCTCCACGATGAGTATAAAAATGCACAACAGCAACAGCATCACATTTATTCAAGCTCTGGGGATTTACTGCCCTTATGTGTATGGGAAGCACTTGTGGAGACAGCTTCAAAACGAAAAACAAATGATTTGCTGGCCTCTACCAAGAAAGATAAGACTTTCAATGACATACTTCTGTGATGCAGACACTCTGCACACACCAGCTCAGCAATATCATGGAAGACATCAATGTTACCCTGACTCACAAAGAACCTTGTTCTAAGATAATGCATTTCCGGTAGCAAGTCATTAAGGAATAAGAACATTGCCTAAGATTTTTTCGTAAAGGGGCCTATTTAAGTAGATCATTTCATGTAGGACTTTTCTAAGTGTACCTTGCCAAATTCAACAATTCTTCAATGGTATTATGTGACTAGTTTGATAGGGTCATTATATCTGAGTGTTATGAGGTCATTTGAAGAAAAATACTTCTATCAAGGAAAAGTTCCATCTAATCTTTACCCATTTATAATCCAAAATGTAAACTAAAAGAGAATTCATAAATGTGTCACACGACTATGAGTATATTTTGAGGATAGAGAGTGGTTTTTGTCGTGTCAGAATGTGAAAGGTAAGGTCTTGGGTTGGGTTGAGTGTACATGTCTTTGTGGCTATGGGGACTTATAAATTATCCAGGTTACACTGAGCTCTGCCTCCTCCATGCCTGATCATTTAAATGCAGTCAGATCCAAGAAACTGGAGTAAAAGGTGGGCTTGGGCAGGAGCTCTTGGCCTGTGTCTATTCAGGCTGACCTCAGACTTGCTTATTCAACCTCTGTCCCACATTCCCATCTTGAGCTATTGACTTCAACCTCTAGCTACTTAAAACCCTTGTTCTTACCACTCATTTTGAATCTGGTTTCTGGCTTACTAGAGCATTTGGACTCTTTTTGTACCCCTTCCATTTTGGGGCACCCTCAGTATTTCAGGAAGCATATTTGTGCCAGTGGATCCTCAAATACAGATTTCCACAGAACCACATAACCCAGCAGTAGGTGTTCATCTCCAGGTTGTATGCATTGAGAGCTGAGGTCCCCAGAGCAGCCACTGGGAGGCAGTGGATGGCAGAGCAGCTTTGCTCTGATCCCCACACTTAGGCAGTCAGGCAGCACCCTCTGGGCATACCGACTGGCATGTCCACCCCCTGCCTGTCTGCTTCTCACTGAGCAGCTGACTTAGCCAATAAGGAGCTATTGAGGGTATGTTTTTACAAATGGCAATGTCTGGAGCTCTTTCTGTTGCAGGTGCTGCTCCTGCCATCCAGTGAGTCATGGTAAACTCAGTAGACTGTTCAGCCCCTCGATGCAGATAAAGCCACATGTAGAAATATGGAGTTTATAGTTCTCAGGAGAATCTAAGAGAAAGACAGGCATTCCTCTATCCATACGTGTCTGTGGAAGTTGAGAAGAGATGTTTCGTAGTAGGGAAACCTGCTTTTCTGTAATTGAATTGTGTTTCATGGCCTTCCTAACTTGTGGGACATATGTAAAAGTCCTACCTAGTGAAATGTGGCAGATGCTGTGACCTATACGGCTGAATCAGCAGATGGAGTCCATGACACCTAATTCCACTGCCTTGCACAAGAGTCAAAATTAGACTGATGATGCTGTAGGCCCAGCTCTGAGAAGGCCCCAGGGTGTTATGTGTGAGAAACTGGCCACAGTATCAGCTTTCTCTCTCTCTCTTCTTTTTTCTTAAGATAGAGTGTCTTGCTGTGTTTTCCAGGCTAACCTTGAACTCCTGGACTCAAGCGACCCTCCTGCCTCAGCTCCCCAAGTGGGAAGTAGTTCATATTGGAGGCCCACACCACTGCTCCCAGTTCAGTACCATCTTTTGTAACTGATAGACCTTTGAGTGAAGCCCATTGTGTAGCGTAGGACCTGCTCATCCTCTGTCATTGCTGCAACAGATCACAGACCATCCACTCCAGGATCAAGGGTGGGAGAGGATCTCATGTCATTGACTACTGGGCCTCCCCTATGGTCTTGGCAAAATGGACACTGAGTATCACCACTTTTCCTGTATTGTGCTCCTACATCCTCCTGGGATCTGAGATTTTGTGTCTCTTCTCTCCTGACTGCTGGAAATAATTCACCTCTATTCTCAGGACCATTACTGTTCTTGGGTGTCAGGGATTCAAGGGGTTCCATCTGACACTTGGGGGATCAACATGGGGCCACTCTTGCCAACAGCGTTGCTCTGATATACCCAGGTCTCAGGATGGGTTTCAGCCTTGTTCCTGGGATCCAACACTCACCTCACAGTTGATGGTTCTGGTGGTCAAGAGTCCATCTTTGTGGTCAGAGAGATCTCAGTTTAACTTTTACCTTTGCCACTACTATTAGAGTGAGCCTTGGGTAAGGTATTTTTTTTTTTTTTTTTCAGAGTGCTAGGGCTTTATTACAAATGGAGTTGACTGCTAGAGAGGCCCTTCTCCAATCTTTCTTCTGTACCTTCTTCCCTCCCAAAGACATCCCTCTAGGGGAGGTCAGTAGGCAATTAGGTAGGAGGAAATCCGGAGAGTGAAAAGGGGCATTGCTTTTGTCAAAGTCCTCTGGAACAACCACTGAGTCTGAAGGCTGGCTCCAGTTGAGAATCTTCTAGTGGAAGAGGTTTAGCTCTCATCTTCAAGGTCCTTCATTTCTACATCCTGGGGGGCTTTTGTCTTCTTTTGCCTTTTGAGCTGTGGTTCACTAGTCCTGGCTGGCTTTGAAGGGGCTTCCACTTCCATGGCTGCCTTCTCTTTCTGGGCAAGCCGGATCTGCTGGAGGAGTTTTCTGCACTTCTTCCCTGGCAGAGTAATGTTGGCACGTGCACTGGACGCCCGCTTCTTGAGGTGGTGCCGCATGATCAGCCTTTGGTCTATCACAGCCCCGACCACCCGGTGCCTCAGACGCCGCTCCCGATTCAACACCCGCCGGCGTTTGAACAGCTTCTTCTTCAGCTCCGTTCAGGGCCGGTTGATCTTTCCCCCGGGAGCTCCCATAGTCGCGATTTCACGCCAGTTCTTGGGTAAGGTATTTAACCTCACTGAGCCTCAGTTTGTAATCTGTCAAATAGATATAATCGTACTACTTCACCAATTATTGTGAAGATTATCAAGATAATGGATATCTAGTGCTTAGCACAGGGTTTAGTTGGATACTATTTTGAACACTGTATGTCCATTAATTCACTAAGTCCTTCTATCTCCAAGTGCTAAGTTGTATTGTTGATTTTATTCTATGTATGAGAAAATTGAGGCACAGAGGTTAATTAACTTGTGCCTAAACCACTTAGGTAGGGATGCTCTGGCTTTGGAGCCCATGATGTTAATCTCTCTGCTTACTGCTGATCAATATGCAGTTCTCCTTTCACAATCCAAAGCTGCATTTACTTAGCAAAGTAGTGGCAAGATCTTTTATACTGTAATCCCCAGGATGATGGTGTAATTCTTCAGAGTAATCCTTTCTTAGAATTAAGTGCTATTCACCTCCACACATTGCTCATTATATGCTATGTACTTTTTAAATAGTGGCTTAAGCTTTTAAAAGCATTTTTCTCCAGCACAAGAATTACAAAATTTGAGTCAAAAGCACAGCATAGCTCCGGGATGCTTGTGTCTAATAATTTCGAGTTCTTAGACTTTACCTTTGTCCTTATTGTAACTTTTTCAATTCAATGAGCAGCAATCATCACTTTTTCATGATAATATGTTGAAATCAATAGAAATGAGAACTTTTTTCATGAATGGTACCCATTTTCTTTATTGCTTTTTTTTTTTTTAATTTCAGTAGCTTTAGGGGGATAAGTGGTTTTGGTTACATGGATGAATCGCATAATAGTGAAGTCTGAAATTTTAGTGTACCTGTCACCTGAGTAGTGTACATTGTACCCAATATGTAATTTAAAAAATTATTTTATATTTCTTTGTGGGTATATTGAAGGTGTATGTATTTGTGGGGTACATGAAACGTTTTGATACAGGCATGGAATGCATAATAATCCCATCATGTAAAATGGGGTATCCATCCCTTCAAGCATTTTATCGTTTGTGTTACAAACAATCCAAATTATACTGTTTTAATTATTTAAAATGTACAATTAAGTTATTATAGACTATAGTCACCCTGTTATGCTATCAAATACTAGCTCTTATTCATTCTTTCTAACTTCTTTTTTTATACCTATTAACCATCCCCAGCTCCCCAACCCCTCCCGCTACCCTTCCCAGCCTCTGGTAACCGTCCTTCTACTGTCTATCTCCATGAGTTTGATTTTTAGATCCCACATATAGGTGAGAACATATGATGTTTGTCTTTCTGTGCCTGGCTTATTTCATTTAGCATAATATCCTTCAGTTCCATCCATGTTGTTGCAAATGACAAGATCTCAGGATCTCATTCTTTTTTTATGGCTGAACAGTACTCCATTGTGTATATGTACCACATTTTCTTTATCCATTCATCTGTTGGTGGACATTTATGTTGCTTCCAAATTTTGCCTATTGTAAACAGTGCTGAAACAAACATGGGAGTGCAGATATCTCTATGATATACCAATTTCCTTTCTTTTGGATATTTACCCAGCAGTGCGATTGCTGGATTGTATGGAAGCTCTCCTTTCAGTTTTTTGAGGAACCTCCAAACTGTTCTCCATAGTTGCTGTACTAATTTACGTTCCCACCAACAGTATAGAAGGGTTCCCTTTTCTCCAAATCCTTGCCAGCATTTGTTATTACTATTCTTTTGGATATAAGCCATTTTAACTGGGTTGAGATGATATTCCATTGCAGTTTTGATTTGCATTTCTCTGATGATCAATGATGTTGAGCACTTTTTCATATGTCTGTTTTCCATTTGTATGTTTTCTTTTAAGAAATGTCTATTCAGATCTTTTGCCCATTTTCTAACTGGATTATTGGAGTTTTTCCTATAGAGTTGCTTGAGCTCCTTATATATTCTAGTTAGTAATCCCTTGACAGAGGGGTAGTTTGCAAATGTTTTCTCCCATTCTGTACATCATCTCTTCACCTTGTTGAGTGTTTCATTTGCTATGGAGAAGGTTTTTAACTTTATGTGATCCCATTTGTCCATTTTTGCTTTGGTTGCCTGTGCTTGTGGGGTATTACTCAAGAAATTTTTGCCCAGACTGATGTCCTAGGGAGTTTTCCTAATGTTTTCTTGTAGTAGCTTCACAGTTTGAGACAATATGTAGTTTTTAAAAAATCCCCTTATCCTCTTTCCACCCTCCTCCCTTCTGAGTCTCCAGTATCCACTATACCATTCTGTATCCCTTTGTGTACCCATAGCTTAGTTCCCACTTATAAGTGAGAACACATGATATTTGGTTTTTCACTCCTGAATTACTTTGAATAATGGTCTCAAGTTCCATCTAAGTTGCTGCAGAAGACATTATTTCATTCTTTTTTATGGCTGGGTAGTATTCCCTGGTGCAAATATACCTAATTTTCTTTATCCACTCTTCAGTTGATGGACACTTAGATTGGTTTCCTGTCTTTGCAATTGTGAATTATGCTGTGATAAAAAATGCATGCTTGTGTCTTTTTGATATAATGATTTTTTTCCTTTGATTCCCGTTTTCTTATTGCCCAAACTGAGAGTTCTGAGATGTCTTTGGAACAGCCCCAGAACTATATTAACATGATATTTCCCTTCAAATACTTGCATCTGGTTTTGGTCCAGGAGATTCATTATTTTTGGAGTGTAATTGATTGCTAAATGCTTTGATGAAATTCAGGTGCACTTGAATTTGCACATTGAGGTGCATGTGTCTTAGCTCGTTTTGTGTTGCTATAACAGAATACCTGAGACTAGGTAGTTTATAAAGAAGATATATTAATTTGGCTCACAGTTCTGATGGCTGGAATGTTCAGAGTTGGGCATCTGCATCTGGTGGGGGTCTCAGGCTGCATCAACTTGTGTCAGAAAGCAGAGGGAAGCTGGCATGTGCAAATCGATCACATGGAGGGAGAATGAAACCAAGGAAACCAGACTCTAACAACCTGTTCTCTCAGAAACTAATCCATTACCATGAGAGTGAGAAGTCCCTTACTCCCAAAGGAGAGCATTAGTCTATTCATGAGGGATCTGCCCCACTGACTCAAACACCTTCCACTAGGACTCACCTCCCAGTATTGCCATATTGAGGAACAAATTTCAACATGAGTTTTGGCGGGGACAAAACAAACCGTAACACCTTGGATCATAGCACACTTGAATCCCAGCATAGCCTAGTAACTACGTCCAAAAGTGAAGTGAGGTTAACTCATTAGGGCTTACTCTTAGAGTGCCTATGTTGACTTTTAGGGGTTCTAACATGTTTGTTACTTAGAGTACTTAAATAATAAGTTTAATGGCCTGTTCCATTTTGGGGTGGGGAAGGGATGTTGTGGAGTTCTCTGCTTTATTATCTTTGGAATTTACCTTTTAGAAAAAAATTAAAAACTACCCTGGGAGCAATCTTGTTTCTCTGCCGTTGATGAAAGCCAGTTGTGTGATTTCTGGAAGAGAGGGATGAGCTCTGGGTTGTACGAGCCACACTCAAGCTGTTATGATGTAAATATTTCAAGTAGGATGTGCTACCAGTGCTGGTGACTGAGGCTGGGCTGTGGGTGCTCACAGGAGCAGCTGTGTTTCCATGGTGACAGAGTTGGCTCTTAGCAGCCTTGTTTGTCCCAGAGCCAGCTCCTTTGGGGAAGACATCTCAAGCCCAACTGCCAACATCCATAGAGTGAAGCATGTTCATATTTAACCAAATTCCAGAAAGGTATTCTGGAAGGAATTTCGGAGGTTGGAATGTTATTATTCAAAAAGGATATTTGGGCTGAAAGAAAGTAGTTTAAAAACCAGTGACATTTCTAGGTGTTTTAAAGATCTAAGTTACAGTTTCTTTAAAAAAAAAATCCTTGCAGACATACCATATTCCACAGAAATCCTAAAATAGAAAATAGATTTTTTGTAGCCATGAGTGAAAATAAATGGCACATCTGCTTCTGTTTCAGGTGTTTAAAAATGCAAGTTATTGCTGGGTACAGTGGTTTGTACCTATAATCCCAGCTACTCAGGAGGCTGAGGAAGGAGGATTGCTTCCTCTAGGACTCACCTTCCAGTATTGCCATATTGAGGAACAAATTTCAACATGAGTTTTGGCAGGGACAAAACAAACCATAGCACCTTAGATCATAGCACACTTGAATCCCAGAATAGCCTAGTAACTATGTCCAAAAGTGAAGTGAGGTTAACTCACTAGGGCTTACTCTTACAGTGTCTATGTCCCCAGTGGGACTCTTTAGACAGTGTCAAGTCCTGAAGGCCACTAGATTACTTTAAACCCATCTTGGTAAATCAGTTTATTTTATTCATTCATGGTTTCCCATCTCTTTAAATGAAAAAAAAATACACCAACAGATTTGTTTCCATAAGCTTTTCTTAACAATACAGATCTTTGATTCTATGAAAGTCCTAAATGTAATACAAAACATTGCCTGTTCTATTACTTTGTTGAGTGTAAGACTATTTAGGTGAACCAATGTGCAGACACACCTGATTGTATTTTGTGCCTACATTTATTCCTTCATTCTTTCTTACTATATCTGAGAAGTTCCTCCTCTTTAGACAACCCCTCTGCAGTGTTCCTTCGTTATCTTTACTCTCAAAGATTTTTCTGTTGCTCTATTGAGTTTGTCTCCAATATGCCCTTTGCACAGACTCTTTTCCTTCTGCCTTCAAAAATGTGTAGTTATCCCTTATCTTACAAAAATATCATTTGATTCTGTTACATCTTATAGCTGCTTTCTTCTACCCACAGATGTCTGAAATGAATGTTATCAGCTGCCTCTTCTCCTCTGTTTTTCATTCCTTGCTTAATTCATTGCAATCTGCCTTCCTGCCCTACTTTTCTGCTGAGATTGCTCTCTTAAAGGTTAACAGCCTACATTTTGTCAAATCTAATGGCCTTTTTATCCATCCAAATTCACATAGTGTTGACATTAGGACCCAACTAGACTGCAATAATTAGGTTCTGCTAAGCTTGCCTATCTCCATCCCAGCTAGAGCCACTTAACCGACCTCTGCATTTCAGCCTGGCCCCAGCACCTAGAAGCAGTTCTTGCTGTGCTAACAGTGGACTTAAAAAAATGGTGGGACAAAGCAACAAGTTACGCCTTGACATTAGCAACATGGTCTTTTGGGCATTAGGCTGATTTTACCCTTGGGTAAAAGAGAACCATCAGGGATGCTTGAGGCTTGGTATAAACTTAGGGTGGAAAAAATCTGCCTGAGATCTGGGAGGCAGGACTGACTCTAAAAGAGACTTTCAGAGGGTGTCAAACTCAGCCCTTAGCCTAGCTACCTCTAATAGCCAAGTTTTATGAACTGAATGCTTGTGTCCCCTCAGAATGTACATGTTGAAACTCTAATCCTTAACATGCTGGTATTAGGAGGTGAGGCTTTTGGGAGGTAATTAGGTCATGAGGGTGGAGCCCCCATGATGAGATTAGTGCCCCAATAAGAAGAGACAGGAGAGAGCCTTGTCTCTTTTTGTCTCTCTTCCCTACCATGTGAGGCCTCAGACAGAATGCATCCGTCTGTAACCAAGACGAGGGCCCTCACCAGAACCTGACCATGCTGGCACCCTGATCTTGGACTTCCTGTCCTCCAGAACTGCGACAAACACATTTCTATTGTTTAAGCCACTCAGTCTATGGTGCTGTGTTGTAGCAGCTCAAATTGACTGAGACATCAACGTTGTCCTGACTCAATAAAGCAAAAAAAGAAAAAAAACCAGCCAGGATCTAGGCTTCAGGATGGTGATAAATTCTCAGAGTTGTTGGTTTTAATGATTAGAAACAAGTGAGGCTCATTTGAGAAGAGTCAAGGAAACTGGAAGCAAGGACAGCTCCGTAAGAAGAGGGAAGATAAAACCAGGGAGTTAGCTGGAGTTGAATGCTACTTTCCTTTAAGTTTTGCAGAGAGGGAGTGGGGATAGGAGGAAGGACCCAGCCCACGACATTAGGGAAGAAGGACCGGAACTTCTGACTACTGGCACAATCAGAAATAGATTAGTAAGTTTACAGCTTGATGCTCAAACTCATGCTGGTTTACTCTAGGGTTCTCACAGATACCCCGCCTAGGATATGGAATTACTTCCAGACCCCAAAAGCTAGTTGGGAGAAGGCTTCTAACAGACTCTCACGCTTTGCTGTCACTAATCTGGAACCTTAGAAGGGCTAAATGTGCATACTGCTTCTCAAACTGAAATCCTCACCCACACTACCTGAGATCTTGTTAAACTACAAATTCTGATTCAGTAGATTTGAAGAAGAGCTGAGATTCTGCATTTCTAGTAGACTCTGGAAGCTTTTAGGTAACAGTGATGTTGCTGGTTTGTGACTGCTCCTCTTTGCATAGCAAGGAGTGCAGGAAGCAATTGTTATTATGAGCAGTTGAAGGAGGGCAGAGCCTATCTTTTAGAGGAATCAGCCCCGGCCTTCGGCCTTTGGTTTTGGTACCACTGAAATCTAATGAATGTGGAAGATAGAGTTAAAAGCAATGTGACTGTGTTAGTAAGCTACCATTTGTTTAAAAAATGTGAAGGAAGAGAATATATATATGTGTAGGCTTCTATATTGTGGGTTGCTAGTTGCCTATTCAATATCCCTTCTTCCTTTATTCTTTACCAACAGAACCCCTATATTTGGGACTTGCAAATTATCCTGCTTAAAACCTACTTAAAACCTTAAAACCTACTTTAGGCTTAAGCCTAAAAGGCTAAACAATTAGATGTGATGTGGGATTTTCAAGAAAGCTCTTTAAAGGGAGCTGACTGCTGGGAGTGATATCCTTTTGTTCTTCCTTCTTCTTGCCTGGAATATTGATGTGATAGATTTCACTCTAGCAATTATGTTGTGCTCATGAGGTGACTTTAAGGATAAAAACTACATCCTGAGAATAATGACAAAGAAAGATTAAAAGTGCCTGAGTCTCTGATATTTACCAGCTTGGTGTGCCTGCCTCCAGACCTCTTTGACATGAGAGAAAAACAAACCTATACCTTCTAAGTGACTTCAATTTGGGCTCTTTTATGTGCTTAATTCAGTGTCTAAGTGATACGTATATGTATGTAATATTTCTGGAAGTTTATCCAAAGAACTGATAGCAGCTGCTGCCTCTGGAGAGGGGAACTATGCCCTGGTTTAAAGACTGGGAGGAAAATTTAAATTTTGTAGCATTTCCTTCTGTCTAGTTTGGAATTTTCATTCCAAGAAGATAATATCAACAAACAAACACAAATAATAATAATAAACAATAACAACAAAACACAAACAAAAGACTCAACAAGTGAAACCAAAAGTAATGTGAAAATCTTGAGTTCCTCGAGTGTTCAAGAAAAAGATGATTTTGAATTTTCAGTTCCTAGTTTCAAATCCTTTCAGTGATATTTTCTTTTCACTAAAGGTGAAAATGCACCCAGCTTCATTATATGAGTTTCATTAGATATTTGTACTTGAATAGAAATTAGCATGTATAATTGACATTCAGCTCAACTCTAATTTTCTGTCTTGCCTGCTGGAGAAATTTACATCAGGATCACTATACAAATAATCAAAACTCCAGCATTTTTTCCACTGAAATCAACTAAGATTTGAAATTCATATTTATGATTGATAATAAGTGAGGAGGAAGAAATATGTTTTGAAAGTGTCATTGTTTGTTGGGTCTTGATACAATTCATTTAATCTGTTATATGGAGTCTTGGGTTTTCATTGATAGTATTATTTTATGTCAGGTATCCTGGGAGACACACATCTTTACATATGATCAACATGTAATTAATTAAGATTGTTTAAGAATTTTCTGCTACCACAAACATCTTCACCTGCCTTTCAAGGCTCTGTTTTGCAACAAACTCAATCTTCTGTCTCCTCTAGCCAGCAAAACATTCTACTGTGATGCCCAAACTTTCCATACTTTCCTATCATTCCAGCCATTTGCTCATGGATATTTCCAGGGTCTGGATACTGGCCTCCATTTTTACCTTCCCAGTTATATATATCCTTGTGTGTACACAGTTAGTTATGTGCATATGTGTGCACGCACACACACACACACACACATTCAAGGAGTAGCTCAAACCCTGCAGTCAACATCACAGGCTTCCCCTCACTTCTCCAGTTCACACTGAATCACTGGAACAAATGTAACACACTGGTGTCCTTAGTCTATGTCCAGCCCATAGCCCATAGCTTATAGATATATTTCATTTGGTTCATATGTTGTTTGCTTAAAATGTTATGATGGTCGTCAAAAAGGAAATATTATTTTAGAAGGTCATTTTGGAAGATTTCACATAAAAATTCAAGTTTTTCATTTCTCTTAAAAAATTAGAGGAAAAATTTGACCTAAATTCTGTATATCAGCAGTCCACTCAAACTGAGTGGCTGCTACTCCTTGAAACACAGCAATCACATTTTTTGGAGTCCTCACACCCTATTTGCAGGCCACTGAGCCATTTGAGTGTTTCCCCTTAACGTATGGACATGGAAGAGCCTTGACCCAGAGGGAAAAGCATGGATGGGAGGTGAGGTGAGCAAGTTGCCCTGAGTCCAACCTTCTATGCACAAATTTGTAGGTCTCTGCATTTATCTGGAGAAGTTGATTCAGTGACATTTAGAACCATGCTGCACTTCTTGGTACAGAGCTGTCCACTCTTGATAGCTATGTGAAAAAATTATTCCTCACAAGAGGAAACAATTTATTTTACTCTTATTAAACCACCTTTTTATACTGATACACACTTTTGGGATGGAATAAAGCCTACTGAGTTAAAGGATCCCTCCCCATTCCTTTATTTTTTAGGTCAGGAAATTGACCCACAGAAGTAGTTATCACCACCAACAAATCTCATTGCCATTTCTTAACTCTTTTATGCTGGTGTGTCTGACCTTTCCAAATTAATGACAGATTCCCAGAAGAAGGAGTATCACCTTCTTCTATTTGTTTGTGAGAAGCTAATAGAAGACTGTGTGAATAAACAGTGACTTAAATAATTTGTTACCAAATTAAACAACTATTTTTTTTTTACCAAATAAAACAACTGAGATTTTGACATGAGAGTACCTTTCTTTCTAATCTTTATATTTAAGAGTTCCTGTTCTTCATATTTGAATTTATTATTGAACCAGAGTAACAAGCCTGATTTTATTTATTTTCTTCAGAAGTATGTTTGTATCTGTATTTTCAAACATGTGATTTGAGCATTTCATTAGGGTACTAATAATCACAGCCTGGAAAATATAAGGATACAACTAATTCATACTTCATTAGATTGAGAAACATTTTCTCACATCAGTTAATAAGATGACAATTTTAAAAATGTCTGCCTTTTTCTCCACATGGTGCTAATGTGAAGTATTTAACACTATGATGGAAGCAGATTTAGAAAGAGATTTTGCAGATGTCATTTGAAATGTTAACCTATGTTAGGATCTGACTATGAAATAATATTGTCTAAAGGACAATGCTCCTTCCTTGCCTTTTTATTTCTGTTTATTATTTTTTTCTAATTCGGAAAGATTTTACATTATATAAGACATACAAATATCTCTACTCAGGAAAGTAATTAAATGGTTGTATAAAAAGGAACTATTAAGTATATTAATCCTTGCTAAAATGAATTAAGGCAGCCTCAGGAATCTATTGTATCTTCTATGTTATCCATCTTCATCAGCTCTAGTTTTGTTGTTTGTGCCATTGCTACCAATTCTAATCCTACAAATAGCAGGAGTTTAAGCCTTATTCCACTGGTGATGGATTCTCAAATAGTTTTCAGCAGGTTCTTTCCTGACATCCCTCCTTTAGTCTCATCATTCAGCTAGTATTTATTCTGTGAAGATGGAAAAGAGAAAGCGAGGGGGAAGGCAAGGAAGAAGAGAAAGGGGATGAAGAGTGTGATGAAGAGAAAAGAAGGAGAAAGAGGGAAGAAGCCACACTCTTAAGGCTGAAACTATATCTTGTGGCTTTTGAAGGATTTTATGTACATCTTAGAAATAGTAAAATTACCATGTGAATTGGTAAATAAGGAAGGAATTTTGTCTCTGTTCAAAAGGCTAACTAGACATAGCATTTTAATAGTTAATAGTGAAGTCAAGCTGGCTTGATTTTTCCCCCACGCAGTGCCACTTGCTGTATTAGTCAGGGTTCTCTAGAGGGACACAACTAATAGGATGGGTGTATATATGAAGGGGAGTTTATTATGAGAATTGACTCACACGATCACAATGTGAAGTCCCACAATAGGCTGTCTGCAAGCTGAGAAGCAAGGAAGCCAGTCCGAGTCCCAAAATCTCAAAAGTAGAGAAGCTGACAGTGCAGCCTTTAGTCTGTGGCTGAAGGCCAGAGTGTCCCTGGCAAATCACTGTTGTAAGTCCAAGAGTCCAAAAGCTGAAGAACTTGGAGTCTGATGTTCAAAGGCAGGAAACATCCAGCACGGGAGAAAAATGAAGGCCAGAAGACTCAGCAAGTAAGTTTCTCCCACCTTTTTCTGTCTGCTTTATTCCAGCCATGCTAGCAGTTGATTGGATGGTGCCCACCCACATTGAGGGTAGGTCTGCCTCTCCCAGTTCGCTGACTCAAATGTTAATGTCCCTTGGCAACACCCTCACAGACATACCCAGAAACAATACTTTGCATCCTTCAATCCAATCAAGTTGACACTTAATATTCTATCATACTTGCCTCTGCCCATTGGCCTCCAGAAGGGTCCAGCATCATGGTACCCTCCCACCTTGCTCTCTTTCAGATATTCTCAGATGCAGCAAACTACAGACATCTGGTAGTCTTCAAAGGATAAAAAATTAAAGGGACAAAGCCATTTAACAATCATAAAAGGATAAAATTTTGATTTTGGAAATACCACATTAGCAAATGCTGGGGAAGGACTTTGGTGATGAGAGGGTGGAATGAAAAACAAATGCCACACCCTTTCCTTTTGGGTACCACTTCCCTTTTGGGTAGACAGGCAAGCCTGCAGAGAGGGTACCTCAATCCTGTCCCTCTCCTATTGGTGAGAGGCTGCTGGTGAGTGTGCAAGCAGGTTCATTCCAAGAGCATCGACATCTAATGGTGCTCCAGGTGGAAGAGATGAAAACTCAAGTCTGGAATGCTAATTTTTTGTTTATATACATTTCATACCTGGATGCTCTTTCTACACTATTGTATAAGGAGCGCAGAGGAAAATAAAGTACTTTCATTGTGGGCAGAGAAACTACCTTTCAATAAATTAGAAAATAACTTCATGAAACATAAGTTAGTTGAAAGGAAGAACTGGCCTGAACAGTGAGTTGTGACCTGCATCCTGCATGTAGGCAGTGGGCTTGAATGAGGAAAGTACCTGTATGACATATCCTTTCATCGTTGCTCAAATTAGCTAACAAAGGGACAATTACAAAGACAGAGCTATCAATGCTTGTTTGCTAAACATCTATTTGGTATTGAGTATAGCTATTTGCTATCAGAGCATAAAAATGCTTCCATAATCCCCTTGAAAGGGCAGTGTTTTTAAATGTTTAGTAAATGTTGTCTTACTATCCTTCCAAGGGAGCTTATCAGAACATTTTAATGCTGCTTCAGATCAACTGATTGAAGAAGGGTAATTGTGGATTCCAACAGCTGAAACTATCACCTATTCAACTAAAGAACATGTTAAAGATAAATTATTTTTACAGCCTTTTCTACACACCACACTCTAATTGGGAAGGTCAATATAGAGCTTGTATTAATATATATTTTCTCTGTCTTGAAACCAACCAAAATCATATTGAGAAACTTTGGTTTTTTTAATATCATTCCACTGTGGCCTCTCAACATGAAACTAGAAATATTAATAAAATATATTTTCTTTCTTTTCAAACCCAAACCTAATTAAAAGTTATGCCACGCTCATCCCAATGCCAGACCTTTGTTCACCAAATTCTCCTCTCCGAATCCTGGCTGTTGCTCAAGGTCTGTCCTAGGTGCTCTGTCATGAAGTCTTCCTGAGCTCACCTCAATCTTTTCTGAAATTCTGTGTTGTGTCTATTCTGCATTTCTAAATGAAATATTACCTAACTAGTTTTTCTCAGCTTACAAGAACCAGAAAAATATTTCATCACTTCCGTAGGTACTTTTTAATCACTAAAAACATACTTATCCAAAAGTGGCATATCAGGTGTTCAATAATGGTTAGATTTTATCAGTGAGAAGTGATGGCTCCCTCCTTGGGAGAATCTACTATTTACTATTCTCATCCTGAGTTTATCAGCAATACTATATTACATTATTTGGGTGATCTTCTGAGGGACCTCTTATGATGTTCAATAAGTTTTGTTTTATTTTTTTATTATTTTTTTTTTGAGATGGAGTTTCACTCTTGTTGCCCAGGCTGGAGTGCAATGGCATGATCTCGGCTCACTGTAATCTCCGCCTCCCAGGTTGAAGCAATTCTCCTGCCTCAGCCTCCTGAGTACCTGGGATTACAGGCACCCGCCACCATGCCCAGCTAATTTTTTGCATTTTTAGTAGAGACAGGGTTTCACCATGTTGGCCAGGGTGGTCTCGAACTCCTGACCTCAGGTAATCCACCCGCCTCAGCCTCCCAAAGTGCTGAGTTTACAGGCGTGAGTCACCGTGCCTGGACTGTTCAAAAAAATTTTGAATTTTTATTGTACTGTTACTTTATTTTATTTTTCTTTGTAACTTTGCATCTAGTCCATTGCTGACACACAGCATTTGTCTAAGAAACTTATGCTAAAAATTGAAAATAATTTTTTGGAACCTCTCAAATGAGTTCAACTAAAGGTAAGAAGGGCTCATTAAAAACCTGTTTGTTGAATAAACAACACAGAGTAACACATAAATACATAACTCATTGCTCTAAAAGTAAGAAAGACTGATATAAGCTAAGAAGCAAGACAACTAAAAATTGTTCTAGTGGACTAATACAAAACTTCAGATAAAATAGGAAGGGTTGAAATTGATGGCAAAAAGCTAAATCACAAAAGATATTCACTTTTAAAGATGCCTAAAGTTAGCAATTTTGTTTTTAAAGGTTACATTTCTGGTCTGGAAGGGAAAAACTTAGAAGTCATCACTCCATGCTCCAACAATAAAAAGCTAGAAAAACTGAAAAATCAACAACTCTTCTTAGATACTTCAGAGAAGTAAAGTTGCAGGGCACACCACTGCTCCCAAAATTGGAGATATGCAGGTAGATACAGAGAATCACAACTTAATGGAACGGAAACCTAAACCGGGTGGAAAACTCTGGACCGTAATTGATGAATTGTTGGAGGCTTACAGTGGACAGTTTGAAAGTTAAAAAATGAGGACCCCATACATTTTTGTAAGTTTTATTTACAGGAGCTCCACCAAGTTCTCATAGTGAATATTAGAGAAAAATATCCTTGTGCCCTCAGCAGGGGTAGGGGAAAAGAAACCATTTTGAAATATGTCAGAGCATTCTGTTCTTAACAAGCCCTGCCCTCAAGAGAAACTTTTATTTTAAACATGACCTAAACTATTAGGATTTTATAGAACCTAATGACCTGGGGAAAGAGAAATACCCAACTCTAGCCTGCTTTACTAATCCTTTCTCATCTAAGTGGGACAGCAAAAAACTAAGACATATTTGTGAAGGTCACAATTCAGAGTTTCAAAAGCTGAGACTTAATCACAAGGCTGTAAAATGCATCACTTCCCCCTACACCTTAGCACCACATTGTTAAAGGCACATTTATCATGTTTCCTTCTACTCTGCACTTATGTCCAGCTATCGGAAAATAATTACAAAGCATACTGAAAGAGAACTTCAAACTTCTTAGTTTGAAGAGACAAAGGAAGTATCAGAACCAGACTCAGAAATGGCATGAATGTTGGAACTACTAGAATAAAAATTTGAAACAACTATTATTAATATGCTAAGGGGTTTAATGAAAAATTAGTCAGCATGCAAAACACAAGGACAATGTAAGCAGAGAAATGGAATTCTAAGAAAAAAGTAAAAGGAAATGCTAGAGATAAAAAACATTGTATAAGAAATAAAGGATGCTTTTGTTGGGCTCATTATTAGACTAGACACAGCTGAGGAAAATCTCTGAGCTTGTGCATATATCAACAGAGACCTTCAAACTGAAAAAGCAAATAAAAAAACTAAAAAACAATAACAGGTTATTTAAAAAACAAAAACAGGTTATTTAAAAACAGTGGGACAACTACAAAAGGTATAAAATATGTATAATAAGAAGAGTAGAAGGAGAAAAAAGAGAGAAAGGAGCAGAAGTAATAGTTGTAGTAACAATGACTGAAGAGTTTCTTAAATTAATATCAGATATCAACCTACAGATCCAAGAAGCTCCAAGAACGGGATAAATGCCAAAAAAACTACATGTAGGATTATCATAGAAGAGAAGCAGGTAGATACAGAGATTCACAACTTAAAATCAGAAAATCAAAGATAAGGAAAAAAATTCTGAAAAAAACCAGAGGGGGAAAAAAAACACTTTACTTACAGAGGAGAAAAGAATTACAACTGACTTATCCTTGGAAACCATGAAAGCAAGAAGAGAGAGAAGTGAAATATTCAGTGTTCAGTACACACATACATTTATTGCAGCACTATTTATAATAGCAAAGACTTGGAACCAACCCAAATGTCCATCAATGATAGACTGGGTAAAGAAAATGTGGCACATAGACACCATGGAATACTATGCAGCCATAAAAAAGAATGAGTTCATGTCCTTTGTAGAGACATGGATGAAGCTGGAAGCCATCATCCTCAGCAAACAAACACAGGAACAGAAAACCAAACACTGCATGTTCTCACTCCTAAGTGGGAGTTGAACAACGAGAACACATGGTCCCAGGGAGTGGAACATCACACACTGGGGTCTGTCGGGGGTGGAGGCCAAGGAAGGGGAGAGCATTAGGACAAATACCTAATGCATGCAGGGCTTAAAACCTAGATGATAGGTTGATGGGTACAGCAAACCACTATGGTATACCTGTGTAACAAACTTGCACGTTCTGCGCATGTATCCCAGAACTTAAAGTAAAATTAAAAAAAGAGAAGTATTTACTGTTAAGAAAAGACCCTCACCAACCTAGAATTCTGCACCTTGTGAAATTATCCCTTTAAACTGAAGGAGAAATAAAGATTTTTCATAAAATCAAAAATTGAGAAAATTTGTTGACAAGAAATTCTTTAGAGAGCTGTAAAGTAATATAGGTTAGAGAAACTCGTATCTACATAAAGAAAGAGCATCAGATAAGGAAGAAGTTAAGATAAAATAAACATTTTAGTTTTGCTTATTCTTAACTGATCTAATAGACAATAATTTATTCATAATAATGTATTTGATTATATATGTTTACATATGCTTCTGTATGAGTAAAATAAATAAGGAGTTATACAAGGGATGGGAAGATAAACTAGGACTATTTTATTATTATGAGGCACTCACTCTACCTGGGAACTGGTATAGTGTTATTTGAAAGTGGACATGAAATTGTTGTTAATGTATATTACAAAGTCTAGGGCAATCACTAAAAAAAAAAGTTAAAGAAAGTATAATTGATCTGATAAGAAAGGAGAATAAACATATAAAATGCTCAATTAAAATCACAAAAGGCAGAAAAGGGTGGAAGACAAAAATAGAAACAAAGAACAAAGGTAACAAATAGAAAACAGCAACGAATATGATAGACATTAATCTAACTATATCAGTAGTTACTTTAAATGCCAATGATCTAAGTATATCAATTAAAAGACAGAGGTTGTCAGAGTGGATCTGAAAACAAGACCCAACTAAATGTTGTCTATAAGAAACGCTCTTTAAATGTAAAAACACATACAGATAAAAAGTAATGGGGTGGAAAAACATATTCCATGTTAACATTAATCAAAAGAAATAGGAAATAGCTATAATAATTATTGACAGAGCTGACTTCAGAACAAGGAAAATTATCAGGGATAAAGTTCGACATTACATAATCACAAAGGGGTCAATTCCCCAGGAAAACATAATAATCCTTAACGTGTATGGGCCTAAGAAAAGAGCATCAACATATGTGAGGCAAAAACTGATAGAAGAGCAAAGAGAAATAGAAAAATCCACTATTGTACTTGGAGACTTCAATGTCCCTGTTCAGAAATGGACAGATCCAGCAGGCAGAAAATCAGTAAGAACGCAGTTGAACTCAACACAACCATCAACAGATGGATATAATTGACATATATTGACTATTTCATCCAGCAACAGTAGAATACACATTCTTCTCAAGCTCACATGGAACATTCAGCAGGAAAGAACAAATTCTGGGCCATAAAACACACCTTAACACAATTTAAAGCATACAAATCATGCAATGTCTGCTCTCAGACCAAAGTGGGATTAAACTAGAAATAAATCATGGAAAGATAGCTGGAAAATCTCCAAATACTTATAGATTAAGCAACATCCTTCTAAATAACATGAGACAAAGAAGAAGCATCAAAGGAAATTTTAAAAATATTTCAAACTAAACAAAAATAAAACTAAAACAACAAAATTTGTGATATGCAGAGAAAGCACTGCTTAAAGAGAAATGTATAGCACTGAATACAAACATTAGATAAAAGCAACATATAAAATAAATAATCTAAGCCTCTACTTTAGGAAACTAGAAAAAGAAGAGCAATTTAAATCCAAAGTAAGTAGAAGAAAAGAAACAATAAAAATTAGACAAAAATCAATGAAATTGGAAAAAGATCAGTAGAGAAAATCAACAAACCATAAGTTTAATAGAAAGCTACTAAATAGATTGGCAGCCAAGATGGTTGAATAGGAACAGCTCCAGTCTACAGGTCCCAGCATGAGCGACGCAGAAGATAGGTGATTTCTGCATTTCCATCTGAGCTTTGAAGAGAGCAGTGGTTCTCCCAGCACGCAGCTGGAGATCTGAGAACGGGCAGACTGCATCCTCAAGTGGGTCCCTGAACCCCGACCCCCGAGCAGCCTAACTGGGAGACACCCCTCAGTAGGGGCAGACTGACACCTCACACGGCCGGGTACTCCTCTGAGACAAAACTTCTAGAGGAACGATCAGACAGCAGCATTCGCGGTTCACGAAAATCCCCTAATCTGCAGCCACCGTTGCTGATACCCAGGAAAACAGGGTCTGGAGTGGACCTCTAGCAAACTCCAACAGACCTGCAGCTGAGGGTCCTGTCTGTTAGAAGAAAAACTAACAAACAGAAAGGACATCCACAACAAAAACCCATCTGTACATCACCATCATCAAAGACCAAAAGTAGATAAAACCACAAAGATGGGGAAAAAACAGAGCAGAAAAACTGGAAACTCTAAAAAGCAGAGTTTCCAAACTCTCCTCCTCCAAAGGAACGCAGCTCCTCACCAGCAAGGGAACAAAGCTGGACGGAGAATGACTTTGTCGAGTTGAGAGAAGAAGGCTTCAGATGATCAAACTACTCTGAGCTACAGGAAGAAATTCAAACCAAAGGCAAAGAAGTTAAAACTTTGAAAAAAATTTAGACAAATGTATAACTAGAATAACCAATACAGAGAAGTGCTTAAAGGAGCTGATGGAGCTGAAAGCCAAGGCTCAAGAACTACATGAAGAATGCAGAAGCCTCAGGAGCCAACGTGATCAACTGGAAGAAAGGGTATCAGTGATGGAAGATGAAATGAATGAAATGAAGCGAGAAGGGAAGTTTAGAGAAGAAAGAATAAAAAGAAATGAACAAAGCATCCAAGAAATATGGGACTATAAGAAAAGACCAAATCTACGTCTGATTGGTGAATCTGAAAGTGACGGGGAGAATGGAACCAAGTTGGAAAACACTCTGCAGGATATTATCCAGGAGAACTTCCCCAATCTAGCAAGGCAGGCCAACATTCAGATTCAGGAAATACAGAGAATGCCACAAAGATACTCCTCGAGAAGAGCAACTCCAAGACACATAAATGAAATGAAGGAAAAAATGTTAAGGGCAGCCAGAGAGAAAAGTCGGATTACCCACAAAGGTAGCCCATCAGACTAACAGCAGATCTCTCAGCAGAAACTCTACAAGCCAGAAGAGAATGGGGGCCATTATTCAACATTCTTAAAGAAAAGAATTTTCAACCTAGAATTTCATAACCAGCCAAACTAAGCTTCATAAGTGAAGAAGAAATAAAATACTTTACAGACAAGCAAATGCTGATGAATTTTGTCACCACCAGGCCTGCCCTAAAAGAGCTCCTGAAGGAAGCACTAAACATGGAAAGGAACAACTGGTACCAGCCACTGCAAAATCATGCCAAATTGTAAAGACCATTGAGGCTAGGAAGAAACAAACTGCATCAACTAATGAGCAAAATAACCAGCTAACATCATAATGACAGGATCAAATTCACATAACAATATTAACTTTAAATGTAAATGGACTAAATGCTCCAACTAAAAGACACAGACTGGCAAATTGGATAAAGAGTCAAGACCCATCAGTGTGCTGATTCAGGAAACCCATCTCATGTGCAGAGACACACATAGGCTCAAAATAAAAGGATGGAGGAAGATCTACCAAGCAAATGGAAAACAAAAAAAGGCAGGGGTTGCAATCCTAGTCTCTGATCAAACAGACTTTAAACCAACAAAGATCAAAAGAGACAAAGAAGGCCATTACATAATGGTAAAGGGATCAATTCAACAAGAAGAGCTAACTATCCTAAATATATGTGCACCCAATACAGGAGCACCCAGATTCATAAAGCAAGTCCTTAGAGACCTACAAAGAGACTTAGACTCCCATACAATAATCATGGGAGACTTTAACACCCCACTGTCAACATTAGACAGATCAACGAGACAGAAAGTTAACAAGGATTGAACTCAGCTCCGCACCAAGCAAACCTAATAGACATCTACAGAACTCTCCACCCCAAATCAATAGAATATACATTTTTTTAGCACCACACCACACCTATTCCAAAATTGACCACATAGTTGGAAGTAAAGCTCTCCTCAGCAAATGTAAAAGAATAGAAATTATAACAAACTGTCTCTCAGACCACAGTGCAATCAAACTAGAACTCAGGATTAAGAAACTCACTCAAAACCGCTCAACTACATGGAAACTGAACAACCTGCTCCTGAATGACTACTGGGTACATAACAAATTGAAGGCAGAAATAAAGATGTTCTTTGAAACCAACGAGAACCAAGACACAACATACCAGAATCTCTGGGACACATTCAAAGCAGTGTGTAGAGGGAAATTTATAGCACTAAATGCCCACAAGAGAAAGCAGGAAAGATCCAAAATTGACACCCTAACATCACAATGAAAACAACTAGAAAAGCAAGAGCAAACACATTCAAAAGCTAGCAGAAGGCAAGAAATAACTAAAATCAAAGCAGAACTGAAGGAAATACAGACACAAAAAACCCTTCAAAAAATTAATGAATCCCGGAGCTGGTTTTTTGAAAGGATCAACAAAATTTATAGACTGGTAGCAAGACTAATAAAAAAGAAAAGAGAGAAGAATGAAATAGACACAATAAAAAATGATAAAGGGGATATCAACACCGATCCCACAGAAATACAAACTACCATCAGAGAATACTACAAACACCTCTACACAAATAAACGACAAAATCTAGAAGAAATGGATAAATTCCTCAACACATACACCCTCCCAAGACTAAATGAGGAAGAAGTTGAATCTCTGAATAGACCAATAACAGGCTCTGAAATTGTGGCAATAATCAATAGCTTACCAACCAAAAAGAGTCCAGGACCAGATGGATTCACAGTCGAATTCTACCAGAGGTACAAGGAGGAACTGGTACCATTCCTTCTGAAACTGTTCCAATCAATAGAAAAAGAGGAAATCCTCCCTAACTCATTTGATGAGGCCAGCATCATGCTGATACCAAAGCTGGGCAGAGACAGAACCAAAAAGAGAATTTTAGGCCAATATCCTTGATGAACATTGATGCAAAAATCCTCAATAAAATACTGGCAAACCGAATCCAGCATCACACCAAAAAGCTTATCCACCATGATCAAGTGGGCTTCATCCCTGGGATGCAAGGCTGGTTCAATATACACAAATCAATAAATGTAATCCAGCATATAAACAGAACCAAAGACAAATACCACATGATTATCTCAATAGATGCAGAAAAGGCCTTTGACAAAATTCAACAACCCTTCATGCTAAAAACTCTCAATAAATTAGGTATTGATGGGATGTATCTCAAAATAATGAGAGCTATCTATGACAAACCCACAGCCAATATCATACTGAATGGGCAAAAACTGGAAGCATTCCCTTTGAAAACCAGCACAAGATAGGGATGTCCTCTCTCACCACTCCTATTCAACATAGTGTTGGAAGTTCTGGCCAGGGCAATTAGGCGGGAGAAGGAAATAAAGGGTATTCAGTTAGGAAAAGACGAAGTCAAATTGTCCCTGTTTGAAGATGACAGGATTGTATATCTAGAAAACCCCATTGTCTCAGCCCAAAATCTCCTTAAGCTGATAGGCAACTTCAGCAAAGTCTCAGGATACAAAACCAATGTACAAAAATCACAAGCACTCCTATACACCAATAACAGACAAGCAGAGAGCCAAATCATGAGTGAACTCCCATTCACAATTGCTCCAAAGAGAATAAAATACCTAGGAATCCAACTTACAAGGGACGTGAAGGACCTCTTCAAGGAGAACTACAAACCACTGCTCAATGAAATAAAAGAGGATACAAACAAATGGAAGAACATTCCATGCTCATGGGTAGGAAGAATCAATATCGTGACAATGGCCATACTGCCCAAGTTAATTTATAGATTCAATGCCATCCCCATCAAGCTACCAATGAGTTTCTTCACAGAATTGGAAAAAACTACTTTCAAGTTCATATGGAAACAAAAAAGAGCCTGCATCACCAAGGCAATCCTAAGCCAAAAGAATAAAGCTGGAGGCATCACGCTACCTGACTTCAAACTATACTACAAGGCTACAGTAACCAAAACAGCATGGTACTAGTACCAAAACAGCATGGTACTAGTACCAAAACAGAGATATAGATCAATGGAACAGAACAGAGCCCTCAGAAATAACGCCACATATCTACAACTATCTGATCTTTGACAAACCTGAGAAAAACAAGCAATAGGGAAAGGATTCCCTATTTAATAAATGGTGCTGGGAAAACTGGCTAGCCATATGTAGAAAGCTGAAACTGGATCCCTTCCTTACATCTTATACAAAAATTAATTCAAGATGGATTAAAGACTTAAACGTTAGACCTAAAATCATAAAAACCCTGGAAGAAAACCTAGGCATTACCATTCAGGACATAGGCATGGGCAAGGACTTCATGTCTAAAACACCAAAAGCAGTGGCAACAAAAGCCAAAATTGACAAATAGGATCTCATTAAACTAAAGAGCTTCTGCACAGCAAAAGAAACTACCATCAGAGTGAACAGGCAACCTACAGAATGGGAGAAAATTTTTGCAATCTACTCATCTGACAAAGGGCTAATATCCAGAATCTACAATGAACTCCAACAAATTTACAAGAAAAAAACAAACAACCCCATCAAAAAATGGGTGAAGGATATGAACAGACACTTCTCAAAAGAAGACATTTATGCAGCCAAAAGACACATGAAAAATGCTCACCATCACTGGCCATCAGAGAAATGCAAATCAAAACCACAATGAGATACCATCTCACACCAGTTAGAATGGCAATCATTAAAAAGTCAGGAAACAACAGGTGCTGGAGAGGATTTGGAGAAATAGGAACACTTTGACACTGTTGGTGGGACTGTAAACTAGTTCAATCATTGTGGAAGTCAGTGTGGTGATTCCTCAGGGATCTAGAACTAGAAATACCATTTGACCCAGCCATCCCATTACTGGGTATATACCCAAAGGACTATAAATCATGCTGCTATAAAGACACATGCACACGTATGTTTATTGCGGCACTATTCACAATAGCAAAGACTTGGAACCAACCCAAATGTCCAACAATGATAGACTGGATTAAGAAAATGTGGCACATATACACCATGGAATACTATGCAGCCATAAAAATGATGAGTTCATGTCCTCTGTAGGGACATGGATGAAGCTGGAAACCATCATTCTCAGCAAACTATCACAAGGACGGAAAACCAAACACCACATGTTCTCACTCATAGGTGGGAATTGAACAATGAGAACACATGGACACAGGAAGGGGAACATCACACACTGGGGCCTGTTGTGGGGTGAGGGGAGTGGGGAGAGATAGCATTAGGAGATATACGTAATGTTAAATGAAGAGTTAATGGGTGCAGCACACCAACATGGCACACGTATACACATGTAACAAATCTGCACATTGTGCACATGTACCCTAAAACTTAAAGTATAATAATAATAAAAAAAAACACAACAGCAAAACACAACAACAGTAAATTTCTCTTAGGGGGTAGAGGTATTTACTGAGGGTCCGAGGAGTTGAGGTGTTTCAGTGATTAATGTATTTGCCAGTGACCGCCAGCAAGACTCTTCTGTCGTAGCAGCAAAATTACATACTTATGTTTTGCGTTCTCTGAGGGGACATAGTAATTGATAAGAAAAGGATTATTTGATTCACTGGAGTATGGTCTTCATTGGGATTTTGTAAAAGGTCGAATTCTTCAGAAAAAAAATTTAGAATTGTCAAAGCAATCTATTCTCTTCAAACATCTAATCTATGTATTTCCTTACTAAGAAATCCTCTTAGTATTCTAAAACACCTGAAGAAAATGAGAAGATTGAAACAAAGCAAATTATTGCACATATTTTGTTATTGGCTGAAATGCAAAGTCCTGTATTTGATCTCTTTGTATCTTTTTTTTTTTTTTTTTTTTTTTTTTTTTTGAGATGGAGTTTCACTCTTGTTGCCCAGGCTGCAGTGCAATGGCACAATCTCCACTCACCACAACCTCCACCTCTCGCATTCAGGTGATTCTCCTGCATCAGTCTCCTGAGTAGCTGAGATTATAGGCATGTGCCACCATGCCCAGCTAATTTTGTATTTTTAGTAGAGACAGGGTTTCTTCATGTTGGTCAGGCTGGTCTTGAACTCCCAACCTCAGGTGATCTGCCTGCCTCGGCCTCCCAAAGTGCTGGGATTACCACCACTTTGTAATTACCAGGTGTGAGCCATCACACCTGGCCTGATCTCTTTGTATCTTTCTCTTTGTTGATACTATCAATTCATATGAAAATAAGCCATCCATTTATTCATTAGGAAAATGAAGGAAACTGTGTTGTGAATATAAAAATATCAGATTTGGGTAGGACTGCATAACTTACAATTTTATTTATTTATTTATTTATTTTTATTTTTTTTTAATTTCAACCAGGAAATGAGGTGTCTGGCTCCAGGCCAAGATCCTATGTGTGACCTTTCATGTCAAACCACAGGAGGTTTCAAAGTAGTTATCTGGCAGGCTCATGGGGGAAGCTGCCCTCCCCACATCAGCTAGTGCACTGCCATCCCTGAAGGGAAGTGCAGTCAAGGACTCAGATCCTGACCCCCACTCCCCTCAACTCTACAGCTGACCCTGTCTTGTGTATCTGCATTTCTACCTTAAGTGCCTCCATTCCGAGGCCACCTAATTGGGCTGCCCCTAGCTTTGGGTGCATCTGCTGAGAACACCTTACTGGGGGAGTCTTGAAGAAAACTTTCTAAACTTTGAATAGGTATTTTGTATTTTTTTCACTACTGGTCCTTTCCTCTTCCTCTCTGGGTCCATAAGATAGGAGGAGCCTTTGGTTCAGAGCTCCTTTGGCAGTGAGACCACCCGGCCATGTGCAACACTGTGGGAGCTGGCACCTTCATCCTGGCCTGCACTGCAACAATGAATAAAGGATTGCTGGTTACTTTCAGTTTGGTGCTTCCTAATTGACCCCTTCGATGTAGGGGAGCTTGGCTCTCACTCTCTCTCTCTCCTTTTTTTTTTTTTGAGGGTTAAAAACCCCAAACTTTTATTGAAGATTTTTTATTTGTTTCTTCCAAACAAACAAACATGGGACACATGTGCAGAATGTGCAGGTTTGTTACATAAGCATACGTGTGCCATGATATTTTGCTGCACCTATTAACCCTTCCTCTAAGTTCCTTGCCTCACCCCCCACCCCTCAATAGGCCTTGGTGTGTTGTTCCCCTCTCTGTGTCCATGAGTTCTCAATGTTCAACTCACACTTATGAGTGAGAACATGGGGTGTTTGGTTTTCTGTTCCTGAGTTAGTTTGCTGAGGCTGATGAGTTCCAGCTCCATCTATGTCCCTGCAAAGGACATGATCTCATTCCTTTTTATGGCTGCATAGCATTCTATGGTGTATATTTACCACATTTTCTTTATCTAGTCTATCATCGATGGGCATTTTGCTTGTTTCCATGTCTTTGCTATTGTAAATAGTGCTGCAATAAACATACGTGTGCATGTGTCTTTATAGTGGAATGACTTATATTACTTTGGGTATATACCCAGTAATGGGATTGCTGGGTCAAGTGGTATTTCTGATTCTAGATCATTGAGGAATCACCACACTGTCTTCTACAATGGTTGAACTAATTTACATTACCACCAAGAGGGTAAAAGCGTTCCTATTCCTCCACACCCTCACCAGCATCTATTGTTTCCTGACTTTTTGATAATCACCATTCTGACTGGTGTGAGATGGTGACTCACTGTGGTTTTGATTTGCTGATCGGTGATGTTGAACTTTTTTTATGTGTTTGTTGGCTGCATAAATGTCTTCTTTTGAGAAGTGTTTGTTCATATCCTTTGCCCACTTTTTGATGGGGTTGTTTTTTTCTTGTAAATATGTTTAAGTTCCTTGTAAATTCTGGATATTAGACCCTTGTCAGATGGGTAGATTGCAAAAATTTTCTCCCATTCTGTAGGTTGCCTGTTCACTCTAATGCTAGTTTCTTTTGCTGTACATTAGCTCTTTAGTTTAATTAGATCCCATTTGTCAATTTTGGCTTTTGTTGCAATTGCTTTTGGTGTTTTTGTCATGAAGTATTTTCCCATTCCTATGTCTTGAATTGAATTGCCTAGGCTTTCTTCTAGGGTTTATATGGTTTTGAATTTTACATCTAAGTAGTCTTCAGACCATCTTGAGTTAATTTTTGTATAAGATGTAAGGCATGGGTCCAGTTTCAGTTTTCTACATATGGCTAGCCTGTTTTCCAAGCATCATTTATTGAATAGGAGGAGATCCTTTCCCCATTGCTTGTTTTTGTCAAGTTTTTCGAAGATCAGATGGTTGTAGATTTGTGTTATTATTTCTGAGGTCCCTGTTCTGCTCCATTGGCCTACATGTCTGTTTTGGTACCAGGACTATGATGCTTTGGTTTCTGTAGCCTTGTAGTATAGTTTGAAGTCAGGTAGCGTGATGCCTCCAGCTTTGTTCTTTTTGCTGAGGATTGTCTTGACTATACGAGGCATTTGATTCCATATGAAATTTAAAATAGTTTTTTTTCTAATTCTGTGAAGAATGTCAATTGTGGTTTGATGGGAATAGCATTGAATCTATAGAATACTTTCGGTAGTACAGCCATTTTCACGATATTGATTCCTCCTATCCATGAGGATGGAATGTTTTTCATTTGTTTGTGTCCTCTTTTATTTCCTTGAGCAGTGGTTTGTAGTTCTCCTTGAAGAGGTCCTTCACATCCCTTGTTAGCTGTATTCCTAGGTATTTTATTCTCTTTGTAGCCATTGTGAATGGGAGTTCACTCATGATTTGGCTCTCTGCTTGCCTATTGTTGGTGTATAGGAATGCTTGTGATTTTTGCACATTAGTTTTGTATCCTGAGACTTTGTTGAAGTTGCTTATCAGTTCAAGGAGTTTTTGAGTTTTTGGGCTGTGATGATGGGGTTTTCTAAATATAAAATCACGTTGTCTGCAAACAGAGACAACATGACTTCCTCCCTTCGTATTTGAATATGATTTATTTCTTTCTCTTGTCTGATCGCCCTGGCCAGAACTTCCAATACTATGTTGAATAGGAGTGGTGAGAGAGGGCATCCTTGTCTTGTGCTGGTGTTCAAAGGGAATGCTTCCAGCTTTTTCCCATTCAATAGGATATTGGCTGTAGGTTTGTCATAAATAACTCCTATTAATTTGAGATATATTCCATCAATACCTAGTTTATTGAGAGTTTTTACCATGAAGTGATGTTGAATTTTATGAAAGGTCTTTTCTGCATCTATTGAGATAATCATGCGGTTTTTGTCTTTGGTTCTGTTTATGTGATGGATTACATTTATTGATTTGCATATGTTGAACCAGCCTTGCATCCCAGGGATGAAGCCAACTTGATGGTGGTGGATAAGTTTTTTGATGTGCTGCTGGATTCAGTTTGCCAGTGTTTTATTGAGGATTTTTGCATTGATGTTCATCAGGGATATTTGCCTGAAGTTTTCTTTTTTTGTTGTGTCTCTTCCCTGTTTTGGTATCAGCATGATGCTGACTTCATAAAATGATTTAGGGAGGAGGCCCTCCTCTTCAATAGTTTGGAATAGCTCCTTTTTGTATTTCTGGTAGAATTCAGCTATGAATCCATCTGGTCCTGGGGTTTTTTTGGTTGGTAGGCTATTAATTACTGCTTCAATTTCAGGGCTTGTTATTGGTCTATTCAGGGATTCAACTTCCTCTTGGTTTAGTCTTGGTAGGGTGTATGCGTCCAGGAATTTGTCATTTCTTCTAGATTGTCTAATTTATTTGTGTAGAGGTGTTTATAATATTATCTGATGGTAGTTTTTATTTCTTTGGGGTCAGTGGTAAAATCTTTTTATCATTTTTTATTGTGTCTGTTTGATTCTTCTCTCTCTTCTTTATTAGTCTAGCTAGTGGTTTATCTATTTTGTTAGTTTTTTCAAAAAGCCAGCTCCTGGATTCATTGATTTTTTGGAGGGTTTTTTGTGTCTCTATCTCCTTCAATTCTTCTCTGATCTTAGTTATTTATTGTCATCTGCTAGCTTTTGGTTTTGTTTGCTCTTGCCTCACTAGCTCTTTTAATTGTGACGTCTAGGTGTCAATTTGAGATCTTTCTAGCTTTCTGATGTGGGCATTTAGTGCTATAAATTTCCCTATTAACACTGCTTTAGCTGTCACCCAGAGATTCTGGTATATTGTCTCTTTGTTCTCGTTCATTTCAAAGAACTTCTTGATTTCTGTCTTAATTTCATTATTTACACAGGAGTCATTCAGGAGCAGGTTGTTCAGTTTCCATGTAATTGTGTGGTTTTGAGTGAGTTTCTTATTCCTGAGTTCTAATTTGATTACACTGTGGTCTGAAATACTGTTATGATTTCAGTTTCTTTACTTTTGCTGAGGAGTGTTTTACTTCCAATTATATGGTCAATTTTAGAATAAGTGCCATGTGGTACTGAGAAGAATGTATATTCTGTTGTTTTGGGATAGAGAGTTCTGCAGACGTCTACTAGATCCATTTGATCCAGAGTGGAGTTCAAGTCCTGAATGTCTTTGTTAATTTTCTGTCTCTTTGATCTGTCTAATAATGACAGTGGGGTGTTAAAATCTCCCAGTACCATAGTATGGGAGTCTAAGTCTCTTTGTAGGTCCCTAAGAACTTGTTTTGTGAATCTGGGTGCTTCTTTATTGGATGCATGTATATTTAGAATAGTTAGCTCTTCTTGTTGAATTGTTCCCTTTACCATTATATAATGCCCTTCCTCGTCTTTTTTGATCTTTATTGATTTAAAGTCTGTTTTGTCAGAGACTATGATGGCAACTCCCGCTTTCTTGCTTTCCATTTGCTTGGCAAATTTTCCTCCATCTCTTTATTTTGAGCCTATGTGTGTCTGCACACAGGATAGGTCTCTTGAATACAACACACCGCTTTGTCTTAACTCGTTATCTAATTTGCCAGTCTGTGTCTTTTACATTTAAGGTTAGTATTGTTATGTGTGAATTTGATCCTGTCATCATGATGCTATTTAGTTATTTTTTACATGAGTTGATGCACTTTCTTCATAGTGTCATTGATCTTCATATTTTGGTGTGTTTTTGCAGTGGCTAGTACCTATTTTTCCTTTCCATATTTAGTGCTTTCAGGAGCTCTTGAAGAGCAGCCTTGGCGGTAATGAAATCCCTCAGCATTTGCTTGTCTGTAAAGGATTTTATTTCTCCTTTGCTTATGAAGCTTAATTTGGCTGGATATGAAATTCTGAGTTGAAAATTCTTTTCACTCTCTCTTGACTGAGGGCATATGTGAACTTACTCACTCCTTACCCTCTGAGAAATAACCCTTCTGTTCACAATACCATTTGGCAGAGTTGTGTCTTTCTTATTCATTTAAAAAAACAAAATCACACAGTGGTAACACAATGCTCAAAAACTGCAGTGAGGTCTAGATTCTAATGCTTGGGCAGGAGGGACATGAACAGTGAGAGTCCAGTTGGATGCTCCTGCATTTGCACTTTCAGCTGTACTGCTGTGAGGAGACCTCAGCTGTTGTGCATGAGCTGAGCTTTACATACCCTAGATGTTACTGGGATCTCCTTATCTCTCAGAAGTTTAGAATACTTGGCTCAAAATGAATATTAGTCCTAAGTACTCCCCAAGACTTCAGCAAATTCCTTGCACTACATGTCACCACAGAGTTCTCTGTCCTGAGTTTGCAGATACAAATATGCTCTAGCCATGCATTGCTTAACAACAGGGATACCTTCTGACAATGGCATCATCAGGTGATTTTCACCGTGTAGGCAACATGAAGTGTACTTACACAAAACTAGATGGTGTTGCCAACTATACATCTAGGCTATATGGTATAAGCTATTCCTTCTAGGCTACAAGCGTGTGCAGCAAGTTACTGTACTGAATACTGTGGGCAGATGGAGCACAATGGTAAGTATTTGTGTATCAAAACTTATCTAAACATAGAAAAGTAAAATGTAGCAGTATAATATCATGGAACCACCATTGTATATGTGGTTTGTCATTAACCAAAATGTCCTTATGCAATGCATGACTATGTTTCAAATTCCTATGTGGATTCCATTTATATTTTTTGAAAGTTAAGTATTATTAATTTCCCTTCTAAATTAATTTGCCTCCTGAATAAAGCATAGCTGAGGTATTCTAGATTGGTCAGATCTCTGATTCCTCATCATTTTCCACAAGTAAACTGGTGAAAATGGCAATTTTACTGAAGATATGGAAAGTTAAGGGAGGGATTCCATAGGCATCTTCTGCCACCTTCAACTGTTCCATGCCCTGCTCCCTTCCCAAAGCCCAAATTCCTCTTCTGCCACATTCTCTCTTGGGCTTGGCCCCCAGAAGGGCATCCCACGCCCTGACTTCAGCTGTTCTCAGTCCCTCTGCAGTTATAAAATGAATAAGTTCTGGAGACCTAATGTATAGCATGGTGACTACCGTTAATAATATTGTTCATTTGAAATTTGCTAAGAGAGTAGATCTTAAGTGTTCTCATCACACACACACACTAATGGTAACTATGTGAGGGAATGGCTTTGTTTGTTTGTTTGTTTGTTTGTTTTTTGAGACAGAGTCTCGCTCTGTCACCCAGGCTGGAGTGCAGTGGTATGATCTCGGCCAACTGCAACATCTGCCTCCTGAGTTCAAGCAATTCTCCTGCCTCAGCCTCCTGAGTAGCTGGGATTGCAGGTGCACACCACCAGGTATGGCTAGTTTTTTAATATTTTTAGTAGAGATAGGGTTTCACCATGTTGGCCAGGGTGGTCTCAAACTGTTGACCTCAGGTGATCCACCCACTTTGGCCTCCCAAAGTGCTGGGATTACAGTTCTGAGCCACTGCACCCGGCCTGGATGTGTTAATAGCTTGAGTGTGTCAGTCGTTTCATAGTGTGTACATATATCAAAACATCACATTATAACCTTGAATATATACAATTTTTGTTTGTCAGTGTTACCTCAATAAGGCTGAAACAGTCAGTCATTGAGTCTGGTTTTCCCAATATGATCTTTGTTGTGCTAAAGAAGAAAAATCTAAAACTTTTCCCTTGAACTACTTTTCCAAAGCTAAACAGTAAGAGTAGTTGGCTCCATTTAGTAATTTCCACTCTTTCTCGTCTCTAACGCACATCTATTTCTTTAAAAGTCCTTATATTAGCCAGGGCATTCCAGAGGGACAGACCCAATACGATCGAGATATATATATATATACGTATATATATATATATATATACGTATATATATATATATATATATACACACACACACAAAAAAAAGAGAGTTTATTAGGGAGAATTGGCTCACAGGATTATAAGGCAAAGTCACACAATAGGTTGTCTGCAAGCTGGTGAAGAAGAGAAGCCTGGAATGGCTCAGTACACATCCAAAAGCCTCAAAGAAAGGGGGCTGGGGCCGGGCGCGGTGGCTAACACCTGTAATCCCAGCACTTTGGGAGGCCGAGGTGGGTGGATCACGAGGTCAGGAGATTGAGACCATCCTGGCTAACATGGCGAAACCCTGCCTCTACTAAAAATACAAAAAAATTAGCTGGGCGTGGTGGCGAGTGCCTGTAGTCCCAGCTACTTGAGGGGCTGAAGCAGGAGAATGGCGTGAACCCCAGAGGCTGAGCTTGCAGGGAGCCGAGATGGCGCCACTGCACTCCAGCCTGGGCAACAGAGCTAGACTCTGTCTCAAACAAAAACAAAAACAAAAACAAAAACAAAAACAAACAAACAAAGAAAAAAAAAGGGGCCAACAGTGCCGCCCTCAGTCTGAGGCCAAAGGCCTGGGAGCCCCACCAACCCCCACAAGGGGCCGCTGGTGCAAGCAGACCCAGCAAGCTGCTTCTCTGCCTTTTTCTGCCTGCTTTGTTTTAGCCGCACTGAGAGCCGATTTGATGGAGTCCACTGAGTTGATTTCTCTGGTTAGATATCATTAATCTTCCTTCTAACCTAATTTGCCTATTGGAGAAACATTTCCATAAAACAATTTTCTTTTCTTCTAATATTTCATCTTTCAAATATTTTAAAAGCAAACTAACACAGGAACAGAAAACCAAACACCGCATGTTCTCACTCATAAGTGGGAGTTGAACAATGAGAGCACATGGACACCGGGAGGGGAACATCACACACCTGCGCATGTCAGGGGGCGGGAGGGGGGGCCATGAGGGGCGTGAGGGGGCGGCAAGGGGAGGGAGAGCATTAGGACAAATACCTAATGCATGCTGGGCTTAAAACCTAGATGACAGGTTGATAGGTGCAGCAAACCACCATGGCACATGCATACCTATATAACAAACCTGCACGTTGAGCACATGTATTCCAGAACTTAAAGGAAAATTTATTTTAAAAAGTTACAAATGCCTTTTCTTTAGAATCACCATTTCTTTTCCACAGCATTCTTTGCCGAGGTCATTTCAGCGGACATGCCCACAAAGGCACACCCCACTCTCATATTCTGCGTAGTTGCGGTTATCAGGCCCATTTCCATCAATAGAGTCTACAGCCGGAAGAAAACTACAGGGGCAAGGAGAAAAGATCTAATCCTTTTTTTTTTTTTCCTTCTCTCCTCTGTCTCTGCTGTGAGCAACAGTGAGAAAGGCCTGAATGCTAATTCAGAAGTCTTCATCCTGCTGTAGATCCATCACTTGCAGTCTATCGGCAGGTTGTCGAAATACTAGACATGATGTTCTCATAAGGCAGGGCCTCCGATGACAGCCCTTCCAGTCAACACTCATGCCAGTATTTAGAAACTGAGCTTATCAGGGTTTATAAACGTTGAATACATGCAATTTTCCCTTACTAAGTTTTTCAGGATATAAGAATTGAGTAACGGTGTTCAAAAGTAAGCATTCACATGCATGATAATGCTGGCATTATCACAACAGGGTCCCAAAGTACAGGGCCGACTATTCAGTACACTGGCTGAATCAAAGTTACAGCACCACGGGTATCATCATTATTTTAGTCTGAAGCTGAACCAGGTTGAGGGTTAATCCAAGCAAAAATTCTCCTTTGTCTAAAACTTCTTGCTACTTCAAGTATAAATTGTTTCTGCCTGAATTATTCAGATAAATGCCTCCTTGGTCCATTTTCTTTTGCTAGCATAGTCCTAGTTTATAATAGAAGCAAATACCAGCTCACAAGGAAAAAAAATGGAAATGAACTAAGAATAAAGAAGAAACCATGAAAAGAAAAAGAAATACTCTATACCATCAGTATGATGAAATGATTTTTGCTTTCATTAAAGTTTAAAGTTCTTATGCCTCACCATAGAGGGATATTTAAAGCAGTTGTAAAGCTCAAGTGTTCATAATTTGACTTTTTATTCTGGTGAGAACATCTGCTTCCTTTTCTAACAGTCATACTTCTCTTTCTTTTCCTTTAAAGATGTTTTTCAAACTCCAAACACCCTGGTCTCTTAATGTATTCTAGTCAGATCCAGTACATTCTTTGCAAAATGACGTGGGAATCTTGAACAAAGTTTCCTGTCAGTTTAATGATTCAGTTGTTGATTTGCTGATATGTTTTAAAGCCATTTATTCTTACACAGCTGCATGTACTACATTGCTCTGTGCATGTATTTGTGAATATATGTATACATTTTCAGTGTAAATATACCCATACACATAAAACTAAGGGATCTATTTCATTTTGGAACATAGTTTGATCGAAGAGAAGCTTTTTATTCTTTGTTTTTAGACTGCCAGTGAAGGGTAGTTATGAAAAATATGTCATATGCTGCTTTAAATGTCTCGGTTAAATGCTAGGCTATTGGATTCATCATCATCAGCTAATGTTTCTGCTACTGGGCAGTGCGTTTTAGTATGACATTTTTTGTGGAACCTCACTGTTCCCATCCTCTGAGTTGACTGTGTAGTCACAGCCTTGCTGAGAAAAGAGCAGTCATGGATTAGTGGAGGCTTTTGGTTCCTCTTGCATAAGTCTTTTGAGCTATGACAGACATTGGTCAATCAATTCTCAGTTCTCTCCTCCTATCTCCTATTTTCTTTTGCTGGACTTTCTGGTGTGTCTTTTTTTGGTTTCATTCTTGGTACATTTATCAGTAAAAATAATAATTACAGTGAATATCATGTATTGATTATACACTGTGCTAGGCACTATGTTGAGGGCTTTATACATGATCTCATTCAATCCTTAAAACAGTCTTATGAAGAAGTTACTACCATTTTCAATTCGTAAAGAAGAAATTGAGACATGAGAAGACTAATGAAATTGCCTGATATGACATGATGTAGCAGTGAAATGTCAGAATTCTAACCCAGATGTGTATGACTCTAAAGATCATGTTTTTAATCATTCGGGTGTTCTGACTGCTTCTTGAATACAAAAAATAGAGACCCTATGGTTACTCTCTCTTTACCTTTTTTTTTTCCTGGAAACAAAGCAAAACAAAATACTTTAATTTTTTTTTTTTTTTTTTTTTTAAGACGGAGTCTCGCTCTGTTGCCCAGGCTGGAGTGCAGTGGCGCGATCTCGGCTCACTGCAAGCTCCACTTCCCGAGTTCACGCCATTCTCCTGCCTCAGCCTCCCGAGTAGCTGGGACTACAGGCACCCGCCACCACGCCCAGCTAATTTTTTTGTATTTTTAGTAGAAACGGGGTTTCACTGTGTTAGTCAGGATGGTCTCGATCTCCTGACCTTGTGATCCACCCACCTCGGCCTCCCAAAGTGCTGGGATTACAGGCGTGAGCCACTGCGCCTGGCCAATACTTTAATTTTTAAGACAACCGCAAACACCTCAAACAATGGATTATTGTTACAACACTTGTTAGCTTTTCACAATCTAGTTATTGCAAAGGCATATGGATAAATGTTAATGGACAAAGTAAAAAATGAGGCACCTTAATTAATGTAAAATTTAAAATAAAAAGACATTCAATCCACTGACTTCTAAAACAGGCTAAATATACCTCTATATGTTACATTCTAAAATTGTATTGCCAACTGTGGTTTGTGTCTTGGATTCTACAATTAATTTTAAGGAAATGCGTAAACAAAACTGTGTGCAACCTGCAAAGGGAAAATCATTTTCTCAACTTCATTTCATGGAAAAACAATAAAAAAGCTGCTAAAATTTGTTGTAGCCACACATAAATCTACCTATGGAATGAATATGATCACTGTTACTTTTGAGCTGTGAGGAGTATTCTGCCCATTGCACTGCAAATTGTATGTACCATACCTTGTGTTCTAGACAAGCATGATCATGCTTCTCCAAAAATATATGTATTTTTTCATTTCACACAATGAACACATTTCTCTTTTCCAATTTAATCTATGTGGAGCTTAACTTACAGTGCCCAAAGGAGGCATTATGACATGGTACTAAGCCTTTACATTTTTAAAGCGAAATCGCTCTTTTTCTTTAAAAATACTTCTAAAAATATGCAAAAATACAAATGGGACTGCTAAATTATTATGCATATTTTAGAATGAGAAGCATATCTTTTCTTCCTTTAAAGTGCCATATAGAGAATGATATCTTACAATCCGAAGCCACTTTTTAAAAAATCCAATGTGAAAGGACTGTTATGGAATGAAAAGCTTGCACAACTCCTTGGAGCAGTTAAAGGCGGCTACATGCAACATATGCTACATAGAACTCAAGACTTGGCAGCTTTTCTGAAATTTGAGCCCCCCTCCCATGTTTAATGGAAAGTAACATTTACAGGGTGCGTTTACATACACTATAATACAGGAATGATGTCCCTTTGCCAGAAGATAATATTGCACATTTCCTTGCTATTTCTTGGTTCCAACTTGATAATTTCTTAAGGTTGTAAATTATATAGCACTCAGCTAAAATATATTTTTCATAAATAGATAGTCACAAACCCTGCCAAAACACAAAGGGGAAAGTATTTCTCATTTAAAAAAATGACATTTGAATGTCACACAACACAAGAAACAATGCTTAGAGACACGTTATTGTTTCCAGAAGAAAATGGTCAGTAAACCCCTAAGGTGAAGACAAAAGGCTACCCTTCCCCAGGATCAGAGTGCACAAAAAGCAAAATGTCAAACAACAGTACTTCAAAGCAAAATAAAGGTCTGAGGATGAAGCCAGCTCACTTGTAATCCTGTTAAAGAATGAGAGTCACCGTTTAGGTCCAACGCACTGGGAACACTTGCTAGCTCAGAATGCAATATTGGTAGAATTTGCTAAGAATTCAACCAAGGATGCCGAAGGCATTTCGCCAGCTGAGGCTCGTTTTTTCTGGAACCATTTCTAACATCGGGATCAGGAAATCTGTAAACTGTGCAGCATCTTCATGAGGCCAGCCATATTTCTCCACAAGTACATCAAAAGGGCACCAGGGTTTCAGCTTGGTGATGTCGCAGTTCTCCTTTTCTGGTGAAAAACTCCTCGAAATATTTCCCCAACATAGCGTATTTTTTTTCAGAAGAAAACGGTCAGTAAACAGGACTTTCCTCAGCAGTTCAATGATCAATGCTATGTGATCTTCGTCTCTGGAATAGTCTTCCCCAGAATGTGGTTCAAACAAATAATCGCCCGTTGCCAGCTCAAATGCCATACACGCCGTGCTCCAGATGTCCGCAGGGGTGCTGTATCCCGCTCCTATTAAAACCTCTATGGAACGGTACTGACGCATCTGGATATGTTCCCTGAAGTGTTTATGCGCCCAACAAGCATTTCCCAGGTCAGCAATTTCTATTCTAATTTTATCTGCATTCAGTGTATCCAGGGGATTCACCAACAAGTCAGCCTCCCGGGTTTTTGCTTTTGGCAAATCCCCAGTACTGGAGGCTGAAACCGTCCTGCTTCTGTCAGTAAGTGGTGATCCCTCAGAAAGCACAGAACCGCAGGCCACATCTAAGGATCCAGAGAACAACGAGGTGGAAAACTCTGGAAACTGTGACTCGGGAATTTTATGCCATACATTTGGCAATTCACTACTGAATTGTTCATAGGAGCTGTCACATGTGTAATCACTTTCTGCATTTGGCTCATCAAGATTATATTCCTCAGGATTTGGGCGGTCTTCTTCATTATCCTCTTCATTGTCCAGTTGCTGCTCCAGTAAGAATGGGCCATTTTCAAGATGGCCATTGGTTTTAGGTGATTCTATTCACATAGGGTCTATGTTCGCAAGGTCCTGATCTACATCATCTTCTTTTTCAATGTTTTCTTTCTCAGGGTCTTCTTTCTCTTCCTGGTCCTCAGCTTCACTATTGTCCTTTGCGGTCTCTGCCTAGGCCGCCTCCTCTAATCCTGTCGTTTTTAGTTTCACTTCTGCGCAGTATTCGCCATCCGCCAGGGGTGACTGCGGCGGCGCAGGCGCAGTTCCCACCTCCCCCCGGCAGGTTGAACAAGTGAAAGCCGCAGCCCGGCTGGTTTCCGCGCCCGCGTCGCTGTCGCCTCCGCGAAGGCCCTATAGCCCCGCTTCCGCCGCGTCGGAATGAGCTCCAGGAAAGTGCTGCCCATTCATGCCCAAAAGCGGAGGCCGAAAAGAGAGAAACACCCTACAAAGCTGGAGCCTCAACAGAAAGCTCCTTTAGTTCCTCCTCTTCCACCGCCACCACCACCACCGCCACCTTTGGCAGACCCCACACCACCAGAGCCAAAGGAGGAGATCCTGGATCAGATGATGAGGAGCAAGAGGACCCTGCGGACTACTGCAAAGGTGGCTATCATCCAGTGAAAATTGGACTTCTTCAATGGCCGGTATCATGTTATTAGAAAGCTTGGATGGGGGCACTTCTCTACTGTCTGGCTGTGCTAGGATATGTAGGGGAAAAGATTTGTTGCAATGAAAGTTGTAAAAAGTGCTCAGCATGATACAGACACAGCCTTGGATGAAATAAAATTGCTCAAATGTGTTTGAGAAAGTGATCCCAGTGACCCAAAGACATGGTGATCCAGCTCATTGACGACTTCAAGATTTCAGGCATGAATGGGATACATGTCTGCCTGGTCTTCGGAGTACTTGGCCACCATCTCCTCAATTGGATCATCAAGTCCAACTATCAAGGCCTCCCAGTACGTTGTGTGAAGAGAATCATTCGACAGTTCCTTCAAGGGTTAGAACATCTACACAGTAAGACCAAGATTACTCATACTGACATAAAGCCGCAAAACATCTTGACGTGTGTGGATGATGCATATGTGAGAAGAACGGCAGCTGAGACCACTGAGAGGGAGAAAGCAGGTATTCCTCCTCCTTCAGGGTCTGCAGTGAGTACGGCTCCACAGCAGAAACCTATAGGAAAAATATCTAAAAACAAAAAGAAAAAACTGAAAAATAAACAGAAGAAGCAGGCTGAGTTATTGGAAAAACGTCTGCAGGAGACAGAAGAATTGGAGCAAGAAGCTGAAAGGAAAATAATAGAAGAAAACATCACCTCAGCTGCACCTTCCAATGAGCAGGACGGCGAATACCCTTTTCTTAACTTGAGATACATGATACAGAGGATCAAAGCATCTAGAGTCTCCGTAGTCACATCCTTGCATGTACACGTGTGGTTACATACCAACATATGTATGCATACACATGCACACACATATATGCATACACACACAGACACTTAAAACACTTAAAACTGTGTCTTATCACTCCTGCACTGTGGAAAAATAAACCATTTTTAAGCTCCTTTTAGAGTTTTTGTAAAAAACAAAAACTAGTGCCTTTTTTCCTAATCTGAGCCCTCAAAGCTACACTTACATTATCTAACTTCTCTGTGGAATGTTCTTATCTTTTTCGTTCTCTGTTTTATTTCCTGAGTCTTCATTCTTTCCATTTCTTCAGGTCATTGACTTGTATCCTATCTCTCCTAAAAGCTATAAATCATTCAATGTTATTTTCTTCAATTCCAAAGCAATCTTCAGCGATCTTTAAAAACTCTTGAATCTATTTTATTTAGAACTAAAATTTTTTAAATGATTTTCAGCACCCTTTTCATGAAGGAAGGAAAACTCAAGTATTATAATAAATGTTAAATATTTCCTTTTTTTTGTCCCTGAAAATGTTTTGAATTATTTTTAATTGCACTCTTTATTTTAGTTTTTAAATATATGATATTCTTTTCAAGAAGCCAGTTTCTTTAATCTTTTTAATTTTAAATATAAGTGCACTTTAGTTTTCACTTTGTTTTACCTACAAAGAATCATGATTTTCTATGTGATATTGAAAATGTCATTGTTATGATTCCATTCATTGATTCCATATTTTCTTTTTTTTTTTAAATTAGTACTTTCTTTCTAGAACTGACTGCTTTGACACTGCTATCTATGTGAAATATTTCTTCTTCTGTTTAACTATGTTAACATGATGAATCGGATCTGCCATGTAAATGAGAAGCCAAATAATGTTTTTACTGCTTTTAAATACAGAGGGGCAGGTGTCTAGTTTTATTAATATTGTTTTTATAATTGAATTTCTGGTGGCAAATTCACTTTTTGGCAGTCAGTCTCAATAGCCAAACTGAACCTCAGATGAAACAGATTGTTGTAAATAAAATATGGTTAAAGTAGAAACTTAGTTAGGACAAGTACAGCTTTATAAGGCAAGAAAACAATTGGAGACCTAAATGCACCATATGGGTATCAAGAGAGTCAATTTGTTTCACATGTGACACTAAAGAACAAACGAAGAAAGCACCTATGTCAGCTCCTTCATACACATCAAGATGAATCTGCCTTCTTTATGCACTGATTCATTTAAAGTTATTTTAGAATGTGAAGATTAGGCTGCTGATTCAAACCTGTTCATGGTTTAATTCTAAAATTATTCATACTACCAAACATTAATTAAAGCCAAACTACTAATAAAAATAGCACTCTAGTTTATTTGCAAAAAATATGCTAATATCTTAATGTAATCAGAAATTACAAAATAGCATTACAGTTACATTATTTGGAAAGAATGAATATGCCATTTCTTTTACAAGGCAGTTACTAAGTTGACTCCATTCAAACAACGCAGTGAGTTCCCACAATATTCTGAAAATGATGCAGGCTGAAAAACTGAACTTCTTGCGGAATCATGACCAAAAAGAAATGCCCCATTCTGTAATCTTACTGTTGGTTCACCTAGGCAGATGCACTTTTGGGTGGAGTAGAAGAGCAAATAATTTGAGTTAATTGTGAGGCAAGAACTGGCATTCCAGCAGATGCATTGTGAAAATGGAGCTTTGACAAATTCAACAAGATATGGTGGGGTGTGGCCTGGCATGGCTCCCAGGAAGACTAAGGAGAGAGGTACATTCTACATTGTCAGGAGCAGAGTGCAAAGGCTGAGCAAGGAAGAGACAGGGATATTAGCCTTGTTCCAGAAAAGGAGGGAAGATCAAGATGCAAATGGGCAGAAGCCCAAGGTAGCTTTGAGGAGAGTAGCTCAGAACAAGATCTGAAGCAAGTTTCTTTTTTCAGAGGCAGCCCAGAAATGAACCTAACAATTTTTGAAACCCCCGCAAAAGGTCGATGAAGTTGTTCTCCTACCAACTTTGTAGCCAGCTGGTCAAATGTTATGTACAAAGTGGAGAACCAAATCCAGCTTCCACTCCGAGGACTTTTCTACAGTTTACTGTTAGTTACTTTGCATCTCTAAAACGGGTTTGCTTCCTGTCCTTAGAATGGTGTGGGGGTCAGAGGGCAGCAGGTGCTGAAAAGCAATAAGGATGGAAATGAAGATTAATATGGAAAGGGACATCTGAAGGTAGGGGCTGGGAGTGCTTGAAGAAGCTGGTCTGACTTTTTCTCTGATGATGGCATAAATTAAAGATATGGCTTCAAGTACCATCAGTTCTGCTAGAATGCTGGCTTTGAAATGTGAATTTGTCCCAATATGATTGATATATTAGGAAACAACCTGAACATAACAACTAGGGAAGTATTAGGGAACAATTTTCCATAAAATTTCACACAACTTTTCTTCTACTTCACAGTAACTCAGGCTGCAATCCTTCTGTTGTGAATTTCCACAAATAAACTGCAGATCCTTTTCAAAGCAAAATACCCCATTTATTTTAGTATATATGTAGTTCATAACCATCTAATATGTATAAATATGTTGTATCATTTTAATAGACCTCTATTTTTAAATATATTACCGATGGAGTATTTGAGTGTTTTTCCCCTGACCCATTTTTCCCCTAAGTCTTGTGGCTTTTATTGCATTATTTCTTAGGAACACATATGTCTCATTAAAGCAGAACTTATGGGACATCCAGTTTGTCTGCTAATATGATTGGGATGGATTGCAAAGCGTTTGGAAAGGTATTTGTGATTGTGTTCTGGGATTCTGGAAGAAGAACCCTTCTGGTCTATCCTCAATGGCATTAATATAGATTTCTCAGTAGTCACAAAGTAAGGATACTTATCCAGTGCTTTCTGAAGAAATTGATAGAAACCAATGTGCCTGAAGAGCAATATAGACACAGGATGTGACTGTGAAGGAGAGGGACATTGGGAGTGTGGGGGCCTCCCTGATAATGGGTGCTCTTCTGGGGCTAACAGGTGTTCCCTACTTGCTTTTTGCTGCTCCAAGGTGAGCAATATACTTTGCAGTCTTGCCAGAGTTTCAAGATGGACAAATTCTGTGTATGTAGCAGGCAACTGAATAGCTGAGTTCTTCAGGAATTAAAATGCAGGGAGTTTGGAATTGACTTTCTGGCTTTGTGATTGGGAAGGTACTGGATCTGGCAGCATGAGGAAAGAAGAGGACCAGTAAATAAATCTGTTCTTGGCTGACCTGTGTATCTCATTGAGGTTCTGCTGGTCTGTGCTAATGGCCCAAAGGAGGTTTGGCTCCCCCCAGGAAGTGACACCAACACTTGATGAGTTGATGGTGAGGGTGTGATGGATAAAACCTTTTTCTCTCCAGTGATACAGTCAGATTCCACAGAGATGATCCTCAGAGAGCATTCCCTTACAATGCCCACCCCCCACCCTGCCCCACCTGGGGCCCTCACAGTCTTCCTGTGCTTTTTTAAAGGAACTGCCCTCTTTAGTTTAATTACCAGAGTAAATAGGCAACCTACAGAATGGGAGAAAATTTTTGCAATCTACTCATCTGACAAAGGGCTAATATCCAGAATCTACAAAGAACTCAAACAAATTTACAAGAAAAAGCAAACAACCCCATCAAAAATGGGCAAAGGATATGAACAGACACTTCTAAAAAGAAGACGTTTATGCAGCCAACAGACACATGAAAAAATGCTCATCATCACTGGCCATCAGAGGAATGCAAATCAAAACCACAGTGAGATACCATCTCACACCAGTTAGAATGGCAATCATTAAAAAGTCAGGAAACAGTTGCTGGAGAGGATGTGGAGAAATAGGAACACTTTTACACTGCTGTTGGGACTGTAAACTAGTTCAACCATTGTGGAAGACAGTGTGGTGATTCCTCAAGGATCTAAAACTGGAAATACCATTTGACCCAGCAATTCTGTTACTGAGTATATACCCAAAGGATTATAAACATGCTGCTATAAAGACACATGCACATGTATGTTTATTGCTGCACTATTCACAACAGCAAAGACTTGGAACCAACCCAAATGTCCATCAATGATAGACTGGATTGAGAAAATGTGGCACGTATACACCATGGAATACTATGCAGCCACACAAAATGATGAGTTCATGTCCTTTGTAGGGACATGGATGAACCTGGAAACCATCATTCTCAGCAAACTATCGTAAGGATAAAAAACCAAACACCGCATGCTCTCACTCATAGGTGGGAATTGAACAATGAGAACACTTGGACACAGGAAGGAGAACATCACACACTGGGGCCTGTTGTGGGGTGGGGGGAGTGGGGAGGGATAGCATTAGGAGATATACCTAATGTAAATGACGAGTTCTTGGGTGCAGCACACCAACATGGCACATGTATACATATGTAACAAACCTGCACATTGTGCACACGTACCCTAGAACTTAAAGTATAATTTTAAAAAATTAATTTAAAAAAAAAAGGAGCTGCCTTCTGCAGTGCAATAAGTCACAAGACTGGTTCCTTAATACTGGAGTTAATATTAAATTGGTAAATGCAAGACAACTCATACTAGACCTCTGACAACTGCTAAAATATTTTATTGTTGCATATCAGTTTTATTGGAGAGGTGATTTTAAAAACTATGTTTTATGCAGCTCAGAGCATTTTAGAGAAATGTCAAGAGAGAAAAAGGGGGATGAATGAAAGAGAGAGAAAGGGGTTTTGGTCTCCCATCTCATTTTAAGGGAAACAACTTCACTTTTATGTTTTATAATTGAGATTTGTTATGGGTTGAAGTGTGTTCCCCTAGAAATATTGAAGTCCGAACCTCTGGTGCTTTTGAAGAGGGTCTTTGTAGAACATCGAATTAAAGTGAAGTCATTAGGGAGGATTCCAATCCAGTATGTCTAGAGTCCTTAGAAAAAGGAGCAATTTGAGCACAGAGATAGACATACACACATACAGAGTACACCATGGAATCTACAAGACAGAGATAGGGTGATGATTTCACAAACCAAGAAAAGCCAAAGATTGCTGGTAAAACACAGAAACTAGGAGAAAGCCATGAAACAAATTCTGCCTCACAGCCCTCCAGAGGAATTAATCCTCCAACACCTTGATCTCAGATTTCTGGCCTCCAGAACTGTGAGACAATACATTTCTGTTATTTAGGCCACCTAATTTGTAGTACTTTGTTATGGTGGCCCTGGAAAACAAAAACAACAACAACAAACGGATTCTTGGTAAAACTTCATTTGAAAGACAAAGCAAAAAGAGTTCTCAGATTAAAAACATACGAAAAGTATAGAATTAGGGACAGGTGGGTGGGATGGAGAACTGGGGTTGTTTCCAATGTAGAACTCCACTTTTTCAAAGGACACAGACGGACCTCTGTGTCCCCGGATTCTGCCAAGATAAAGTCAAACACGTAGTTTCTGACATGGGTATGAGGTTGATGTCTTCATGGTGGGGCTGGCGCTGCATAGTTTTTGATGAGTCAGGAGAGCAAGAATAACAATATCACCCAACATTCAGATTATGTAACAGCCAAATGGAATGGTGATCAGAAAAGTCTGAGCAACTCTAGTATGTACTCAATGTGGCCATAATAAAAAGATATTTTATAACTTTTCATGATTCTGGCTAGTTATGTGTTTTCAGGAATCCTCATTTGGTGTAAACTATAGTTCACCTGTGCTAATACTGAAATCCTAGAGTCCATGGGAAGGTATTGGTTTTAGATAATGATTTTATTTAACACCTGGTGATCGTTGCACAGATGTGCATCCTTGCTTCTCCTCTTGACAAGGAGGAAAGACAATAGATGGGCAGATGGAGCCCTTCCGTAGATTTCTTTCATTAAATTCTCCATGGGATGACATCTTTGACTGATCATGAATACATGTACCTGGCAGAAGATCAATAGCTCAGGCAGCAGGCTAGAAGACAGGTGGGCTTTGGGCTGAAAAAGTCTAAATATTTCAAAGTCCTGGGATTTCTGTGTTAGGAACAGTACATTTTGTTTTCTTTTGTACTCCAATGTTTTCCTACCTGAGGGAGGCTGCTGGAAGTGATGATAAAAGCACCAGGGCTAGCCTTGGCTTTCAGTGATTTCAAGTGATGCCAGGAAAGTCCCTGAGTTCCCAGAATCACAAGGTTGTGAGGGACTAGGTAATATGCAGAACATATATCCCTGGTGACATTCAAAATTATTTGTGGGTCTGGAAGCTTTTGAGGCATTGATAAAAAATTGAGATTGTCTTTGTTTATTATGTTCATGGTGTTTTCACCCAGCTTGAGGAGTTACTCAGTCATGACACTATGGTTTGTGTGTGTGACTAAGACCAGTTCTTGAATAACGGCCAGTGTCCTTATTGAACTAAAGTGGAACTTTGAGGATCCCCAGATAATGAGGTTTCCAATTCTGTCATGTGTGCCTTGACAACGCTCCACAGTAACTATGGGAGACATTATCACTGATCAAGGCACACAATTTATGCTAAGCCCAGAAGAGGACTGGGAATTCTACAAACATCTAGCTAGGCAGCCACTACCAGTAGATTAGTTGTCAAACATGTTAAGTCTATTTGCCTTGGCTGTCTTAGGCCTTGAGTAAGCATTCAGCATGAGGCCTTCTTCCTGTCCTGAAATGAGGCCAGATGGGTGGCTCAGTCCCAGAAGAGCTTCAATGTCCCCTTAGAGAAAAATTAGTCTGAGTAGAAATATCTAGATTTATTTCTAGGATATATGGTCTGGAGGCTGTCTTATCCTTGGTTATGAGCCATGTGCAAGAACACAAGTTGTCATGAACAACTGCTCCTAGTCACCACTTGCAACCTAAGGTCAAGAAGCTGGCCTCGGACCAATCTGCATCAGATAGAAAAATTCATCTGACAGCATTGCATATGGACAAGTACCACCGACTATCTCCAATGCCTGTTCAAACCTCTCCAGGAACTTGTTTAGCAGGAAGAAGTGGGAGCAAGCTCTCTGCAGTGAATTACACTCTGTCTTCAAGGTCTGTGAGCTGGGCTAGTCTCTTAGAAGGAGACTTAGGCCTAGTCCTTGATCACCTGTTAGTGTAAATTATCTGCAATGTTAAAACAGAAGCGAGGGAGAAAAAAGCAAACTGCCATCTATGGTGGCTGGAATTTTGTATACACAATCTCATTAATCTTTTCAACAGCCCCTTGAGTGAGTGGTATGATTTCATTTTACATGCAAGAAAGGTGATGGCTCGGAGGGATTGTGAACCCTGCCCAATGTCACAAGTAGGAAATGACAGAGGTGAGATTACACTTAGGTCTGCTCAGATGCTGCCCTTATTCCTTACGGCATCTGCTGCTACCATACCATGTGGCCTGTACTTGAAAATAAGCCACATCTTTCCTATCACATATTTTGCCTCTTCCAAATTTTAAATAGCTTCCCACTATTGTTTCAGGTCGCTACTCTACAGTCAGCATTTAAGCAGATTGATCAAGCACTATTACCCACCTATCCAAGCTTAAAGGCTGCCATTAGTAATAATTCTGACATTTCTGAAGTCATTCCTTCTCCTCCCCTCAACATAGAGACACAGTTTGGCTCCACAATTCAAAATGAAAAAGCAAAATGGCAACAAATGTCAAGTGCAACAGTGATTTTTACAGACAAAGCACTAAGAGAGCAAAGCTATTAAAAATTTTGTTCTCCTTTGCCCTTCCATTTACTGGGCTATATCTTCTTTATGCTACTGAAATCAGCAACATTGGAAGCAATATCTATGACCACTACCTAGGACACAGACTATCCTGTACATGAGAATCTAGTAGAGTGAGACCCACAAATAGCTTATTTAGTACTGGGGGTTGGTAGCAAAAAGTGAGTAAATCTTGTAGGATTTACTATAAAGAGTATAGGGAACCATAGCAACATAAGAGCTCATTATCTTTGAAGCAATTTAAGCGCACACACACACGCGTGCACACACACACACACACACACATATATGTATATATTTATTTGGTTTTGGTTAAAATGTTATTTATTTAATTTGGTTAAATGTAACTAGGCTACTTCCATGAAGTTTTTTTTTTTTTTTTTTAGTTGAAGTAAGAGTATAGAAAAAGTTAACAGAGTTACTAAGAATAGATAGGATGGCTGGTGCAGGAGCCCAGACAAGATGATGACAGCTTGGCCTAAGGTTGTGGTGGTCAAAGTAGAATAAAGTAGATACCTCTCGGTTACTTAGGAGATTAACAAGTGATAAGGCTTGGTTATGAACCAGGGTGAGTGGATATAGCAACTTCAACTGAATTATCCAGCTACCCACATTGGGATTGATCAGGGAAACAACCCAACTCATGGAGAAGGAAGTAAAGCAAGGTAGGGCAATGGCTCACCTGGGTGTGACACAGGGCCAAGGGAACCCCCATATCCAGTCAAAGGAAGCAGTGAGTGAGTGTGCGACCCTGGGAAACCATGCTTCTCCCATGGATCTTTGCAACCTGCGGATCAGGAGATCCCCTTATGAGCCCACACCACCAGGGCCTTGGGTCCAACACACAGAGCTGTGTGGAGTCTTGGCAGAGAAGCTGCTCAGGCATGCACTGAGACCCAGGAGCTTTACATACTCCAGTCCTGGGATCCACAACAAAGGTGTCTGCAGCCCAGGCAACGCACGGTGTACATACATACCCCTAGGAAGGGGGCTGAACCCAAGGAACCAAGCAGCATTGGTCTGTGGGTCTCACTTCCATGGCACCTCACAAGACAAGACCCACTGGCTTGGAATTCCAGCCAGCCTGCAGTGACAGGGTGCCTGCCTGAGAAGAAATGGGGCCCTGAGGGGAGGGGCAGGCTGCCATCTCTGCTGTTTGGTTGACTCAGCTGTTCCAGCCTGTGGACTTTGAAGAGTCCAAATGGTCTGGATGAGGAAGAGTTTCCCCAGTGCAGCATAGCTGCTTTGCCAGAATGTGGCCAGATTGCTTCTGTAAGCTGGACCTCAAGCCATTCCCCCTCACTGGGCGAGACCTCCCAGCTGGGCCTCCAGCTACCTCAACCTGCACATGCGGTATGAACAGAGTTCTGATCTCTCCCTGGGATGGCGTGCCCTGGGGGTGGGGCATGTCACTACCTTGGCTATTCAAGCATCTTAGCCCATCCAGCTTGTGGGCTTTGGGGTGCTCAATCTGATTGGAGGCTGAAGAGATCCCCAACACGCATGCTGCTCTATCAAAAAGCAGCCAGACTGCTTCTTTAAGTGGGTACTAGATCACATTTCTTCTGACTGGGTGAGACCTCCCAAACAAGGTCTTCAGGTACCTCTTACAACTGTGTTTGGCCTGGCAACAGGTCAGTACCCTCCTGGGATGGAGCTTCCAGAGGAAGGGGCAGGCTGCCGTCTTTGCTATTTCACAGACTTCACTAGTGATACCTCCAGGTACAGGAAAAACCAAGGTAACTAAGGTCTGGAGCAGACCCCCAGCAAACCACTGCAGCCCTATGCAACAGCCATTAGACTGTTCAAAGAAAAACAACAACAACAACAAAAAAACACAGAAAACAACAACAACAAGAAAAAATCCCTGTGAGAACCCCATCCAAAGGTTAGCAACCTCAAAGATCAAAGGTAGATAAGCCCACAAAGATGAGAAGGAATCAACTCAAAAATGTCGAAAACTCAAAAAATCAGAGTGCCCCCTTTCTTCTAAATGACTACAGTGCTTCTGCAGCAAGGGCTTAAAACAGGGCTAAGGCTGAGATGCCGAAATGACAGAAGTAGGCTTCAGAATGTGGATAAAAATGAACTTTGCTGAGCTAAAGGAATATGTTTTAACCCAACACAAAGAATCTAAAAATCATAATAAAACAATGCAGAAGCTGACAGCCAAAATAGCAAGTTTAGAGAGGAACATGGTAGACCTGAAAAACACAATACAAGAACTTCACAGTGCAATCACAAGTATTAATAGCAGAATAGATCAAGTGGAGGAAAGGATTTCAGAGCTTGAAGACTGTCTTTCTGAAATAAGACAGGCAGAAAAGAATAAATAAAAAAGAATATAAAGGAATGAACAAAACCTCCAAGAACTATGGGATTATGTAAAGAGACCAAATATATGACTGATTGGGGTACGTGAAAGAGACAGAGAGAATAGAACCAATTTGGAAAACATACTTCAGGATATCCTCCAGGAGAACTTCCTCAACCTGGCAACACAGGCCAACATTCAAATTCAGGAAATGCAGAGAACTCCAGTAAGATACTCCATGAAAAGATTATCCCTAAGATACATAATCATCAGATCTCTAAGGTCGAAATGAAACCAAAAATATTAAGGGCAGCCAAAGAGAAAGGCAACGTCACCTACAAAGGGAAGCCCATGAGAATAACAGTGATCCTCTCAGAAGAAACTCTACAGCCAGAAGAGACTGGGGCCCTATATTCAACATTCTTAAAGGAAAGAATTTCTGGTCCAAGTTGGTTGCTTCCCTGCACCAAAGTGAGAAGTAGCCAACATGTAAAGGTGGGAGTCATATTGCAAAACTAAGGCAGATGAAGAAGCAAAGAAGAACAAGAAGAGAACCTTGAAGCAAGTGGAGACTATATTCAGGAAGAAATAGTTTGGTTTTTTTGGTTGATGCCTCCAGGGCTATGTTTGAATCCCAGAGTAAAGATGAGTTGACTCCCTTTGACATGAGCATCCAGTGTATGCAAAGTGTGTACATCAGTAAGATCATAAGCAGTGATTGAGATCTCTTGGCAGTGATGCTCTATAGTGCAGATAAAGACAAAGATTCAGCGAAACATTTATGGCTTACAGTAGTTGGATAAGCCAGGTGCAAAATGAATTCTAGAGCTTGACCAGTTTAAGGGGCAGCAGGAACGATAACGTTTCCAAGACCTGAAGGGCCACAGCTCTGACCACTCATTCAGTGAAGTGCTGTGTGTCTGTGCCAACCTCTTTAGTGATGTCCAGTTCATGATGAGTCATAACAAGATCATGCTGTTCACCAATGAAGACAACCCCCATGGCACTGACAGTGCCTAAGCCAGCTGGGCCAGGACCAAAGCCGGTGATCTTTGAGATACAGGTATCTACCTTGACTTGATGCACATGAAGAAACCTTGGGGCTTTGACATATCCTTGTTCTATAGAGATATCACCAGCATAGCAGAGGATGAGGACCTCAGGGTTCAATTTGAGGAATCCAGCGAACTAGAAGGTTCACTCCAAGAAGACCAGGAAGCAAGCACTAAGCAGGTTAAAGCTGAAGCTCATCAAAGTTATAGTGATCTCTGGGCATTTATAATCTGGTCCAGAGGGCTCTCAAGCCTTCTCCAATAAAGCTCTATTGGGAAACAAATGAACAAGTGAAAACCAAGAGCCAGATATTTAATACAAATACAGGAAGTTTGCTTCTGCCTAGTGATACCAAGAGGTCTGAGATCTATGGGAGTCTCAGATTATAGTGGAGAAAGGGGAAACAGAAGAGTTAAAACAGTTTGATGATCCAGGTTTGATGCTCATGGGTTTCAAGCCCTTGGTAATGCTGAAGAAGCACCATCATCTGAGGCCCTCCCTGTTCATGTGCCATGAGGAGTTGTTGGTGATTGGGAGCTCAACCCTGTTTAGTGCTCTGCACATAAGTGTCCGGACAAGGAGGTTGTAGCATCATGCAGATACACACCCCACAGGAACATCTGTCTTTATTTTGTGGCTTTGGTGCCACAGGAAGAGGAGTTAGATGACTAGAAAATTTGGGTGACTCTTCCAGGATTCCAGCTTGTCTTTTTACCCTTTGCTGATGATAAAAGGAAGATGCCCTTTACTGAAAGTCATGGTAACTCTGGAGCAGGTGGACAAGATGAAGGCTATCGTTCAGAAGATCCACTTCACATACAGAAGTGACAGCTTTGAGAACCCCAGGCTGCAGCAGCACTTCAGGAACCTGGAGGCCTTGGCCTTGGATTTGATGGAGACTGAACAAGCAGTGGACCTGACATTGCCCAAGGTTGAAGCAGTGAATAAAAGACTGGACTCCCTGGTGGTTGAGTTTAAGGAGCTTGTTTACCCACCAGATTACAATCCTGAAGGGAAATTTACCAAGAGAAAACACAATAATGAAGATTTTGGAAGCAAAAGGCCCAAGATGAAGTATTTAGAAGAGGAGCTGAAGGCCAATATCAGCAAGGGCATGCTGGGCAAGTTCACTGTGCCCATGCTGAAAGAGGCATATGGGCTGAAGAAGCAGGAGCTGCTGGAAGTACTCACTGAGCACTTCCAGGCCTGACCAGAGGCTGTGTGTCCAGTCACCCTTCCACACTGTGGCCAAGCTGGCTGGCCTTGTTCCCAGCCAGTTAAAATGTGTTTCTTCTGAGCTAGGAAGAGTCTGCCCAATAGAAGTTGAGGGATTTTACATTTTTGAGGCTTTCTGTTGCCATGGTGAAGGTGTAGCCCTCTCACTTTGCTGTTCCTTACTTTATTACCTAAATAAAGAGCCCTAAGTTTGTGCTGAAAACAAACAAACAAACAAAAAACAAAAAACAAAAAGAAAGAAAAGAATTTCCAGCCCAGAATTTCAAATCCAGCTAAACTAAGCATTATAAGTGAAGGAGAAATAAGATCCTTTTCAGACAGGCAAATGTTGAGGCAGGCAAATGCTGTCTCAGTGAACTGCCTAATAATGTCAGTGGGATGTTAAATCTCTGCCTTACAGGAACGTATGAAGGAAGCACTAAATATGGAAAGGAAAAATCGTTACCAGCCATTACAAAAACACATGGAAGTGCACAGACTAGTGACACTATGAAGTAACCACATAAACTAGTCTGCAAAATAATCAGCTAGCATCATGATGACAGGATCAAATCCACACATAATACTAACCTTAAATGTAAATGAGCTACATGCCCCAATTAAAAGATACAGAATGGCAAACCCGATAAAGAATCAAGGTCCATCTGTATGCTGTCTTCAAGAGAGCTATCTAACATGCAAAGACACACAGAGGCTCAAAATGAAGGGCTAGAGGAAAATTTACCAAGGAAATGGAGAACAGAAGAAAGCAGGAGTTGCAATCCAAGTTTCTGATAAGATAGACTTTAACACAGATCAAAAGGACAAAAAAGGGCATTACATAATGGCAAAGGTTTCAATTCAATAAGAAGTGCCAACTATCTTAAATATATATGCACCCAATACAGGAGCACCCAGATTAATAAAGCAAGTTCTTATAGACTTTAACACAGACTTAGACTCCCACAAAATAAGAGTGAGAGATTTTAACACCTCACTGACAATATTAGGCAGATCATTGAGACAGAATATTAACAAAGATATTCAGGGCCTGAACTCAGCTCTGGATCAAGTTGACCTGATAGACACCTACAGAACTCTCCACCCCAAAACAACAGAATATATGTTCTTCTCATCACCACATGGAACTGACTCTAAAATTAATCACATAATCAGAAGTAAAACACTCTTCAGCAAATGCAAAAGAGCTGAAATCCTAACAAACCATCCTTGGACCACAGCACAATCAAATTAGAACTCAAAATTAAGAAATTCACAGAAAACCATACAACTACACTGAAACTGAACAACCTGCTCCTGGATGACTTTTGGGTAAATAATGAAATCATTGCAGAAATCAAGAAGTTCTTTGAAACTAATGAGAGCAAAGATACAATGTACCAGCCTGTGTGGGATGCAACTAAAGCAGTGTCAAGAGAGAAGTTTACAGCACTAAATACCCACATCAAAAAGCTAGAAAGATCTCGAGTTAACAACCTAACATCACAGTTAAAAGAACAAGAGAATCAAGAGCACACAAACCTGAAAGCTAGCAAAAATAACCAACATCAGAGATGGATTGAAGGAGACAGAGACATGAAAAACCCTTCAAAAATCAACGAATCCAGGAGCTGCTTTTTCTGGAGAAAATTAATAAAATAGCTAGACTGATAGCTAGACTAATAAAGAAAACATAGAGAAGATTCAAATAAACACAATTAGAAATGATAAGGGAGACATTACCACTGACCCCACAGACATACAAACAACTATCAGAGCATACTGTAAACACCTCTATACACATAAGTTAGAAAATCTAGAAGAAATGGATACATTCTAAATGGGCTAAATGCTCCAATTAAAAGACACAGACTGGCAAATTGGATAAAGAGTCAAGACCCATCAGTGTGCTGTATTCAGGAAACTCATCTCACGTGCAGAGACACACATAGGCTCAAAATAAAGGGATGGAGGAAGATCTACCAAGAAAATGGAAAACAAAAAAAGGCAGGGGTTGCAATCCTAGTCTCTGATAAACAGACTTTAAACCAACAAAGATCAAAACAGACAAAGAAGGCCATTACATAATGGTAAAGGGATCAGTTCAACAGGGAGAGCTAACTGTCCTAAATATATATGCACCCAATACAGGAGCACCCAGATTCATAAAGCAAGTCCTTAGAGACCCAGAAAGAGACTTAGACTCCCATACAATAATCATGGGAGACTTTAACACCCCACTGTCAACATTAGACAGATCAACGAGACAGAAAGTTAACAAGGATATGCAGGAATTGAACTCAGCTCTGCACCAAGCGGACCTAATAGGCATCTACAGAACTCTCCACATCAAATTAATAGAACATACATTCTTCTCAGCACCACACCACACATATTCCAAAATTGACCACATAGTTGGAAGTAAAGCGCTCCTCAGCAAATGTAAAAGAACAGAAATTATAACAAACTGTCTCTCAGACCACAGTGCAATCAAACTGGAATTCAGGATTAAGAAACTCACTTAAAACCGCTCAACTACATGGAAACTGAACAACCTGCTCCTGAATGACTACTGGGTACATAATAAAATGAAGGCAGAAATAAAAATGTTATTTGAAACCAACGAGAACAAAGACACAACATACCAGAATCTCTGGGACACATTCAAAGCAGTGTGTAGAGGGAAATTTATAGCACTAAATGCCCACAAGAGAAAGCAGGAAAGATCTAAAATTGACACCCTAACATCACAATGAAAACAACTAGAGAAGCAAGAGCAAACACATTCAAAAGCTAGCAGAAGGCAAGAAATAACTAAGATCAGAGCAGAACTGAAGGAAATAGAGACACAAAAAACCCTTCAAAAAATCAAGGAATCCAGAAGCTGTTTTTTTGAGAAAATCAACAAAATTGATAGACTGCTAGCAAGACTAATAAAGAAGAAAAGAGAGAAGAATGAAATAGACAAAATAAAAAATGATAAAGGGGATATTACCACCGATCCCACAGAAATACAAACTACCATCAGAGAATATGATAAACACCTCTACGCAAATAAACTAGAAAATCTAGAAGAAATGGATAAATACCTCGACACATACACCCTCCCAAGACTAACCCAGAAAGAAGATGAATCTCTGAATAGACCAATAACAGGCTCTGAAATTGAGGCAATAATTAATAGCTTACCAACCAAAAAAAGTACAGGACCTGATGGATTCACAGCCGAATTCAACCAGAAGTACAAGGAGGATCTGGTACCATTCCTTCTGCTATTCCAATCAATAGAAAAAGAGGGAATCCTCCCTAACTCATTTTATGAGGCCAGCATCATCCTGATACCAAAGCCTGGCAGAGACACGACAAAAAAAGAGAATTTTAGACCAATATCCCTGATGAACATAGATGCAAAAATCCTCAGTAAAATACTGGCAAACCAAAGCCAGCAGCACATCAAAAAGCTTATCCACCATGATCAAGTGGGCTTCATCCCTGGGATGCAAGGCTGGTTCAACATACGAAAATCAGTAAACGTAATCCAACATATAAACAGAACCAACGAAAAAACCATATGATTATCTCAATAGATGCAGAAAAGGCCTTTGACAAAATTCAACAACACTTCATGCTAAAAACTCTCAATAAATTAGGTATTGATGGGACATATCTCAAAATAATAAGAGCTATCTATGACAAACCCACAGCCAATATCATACTGAATGGGCAAAAACTGGAAGCATTCCCTTTGAAAACCGGCACAAGACTAGGATGTCTTCTCTCACCTCTCCTATTCAAAATAGTGTTGGAAGTTCTGGCCAGGGCAATCAGTCAGGAGAAGGAAATAAAGGGTATTCAATTAGGAAAAGAGGAAGTCAAATTGTCCCTGTTTGCAGATAACATGATTGTATATCTAGAAAACCCCATCACCTCAGCCCAAAATCTCCTTAAGCTGATAGGCAACTTCGGCAAAGTCTCAGGATACAAAATCAATGTGCAAAAATCACAAGTATTCTTATACACCAATAACAGACAAACAGAGAGCCAAATCATGAGTGAACTCCCATTCACAACTGCTTCAAAGAGAATAAAATACCTAGGAATCCAACTTACAAGGGATGTGAAGGACCTCTTCAAGGAGAATTACAAACCACTGCTCAATGAAATAAAAGAGGATACAAACAAATGGAAGAACATTCCATGCTCATGGGTAGGAAGAATCAATATCGTGAAAATGGCCATACTGCCCAAGGTAATTTGTAGATTCAATGCCATCCCCATCAAGCTACCAATGACTTTCTTCACAGAATTGGAAAAAACTACTTTCAAGTTCATATGGAAACAAAAAAGAGCCCGCATCGCCAAGTCAATCCTGAGCCAAAAGAACAAAGCTGGAGGCATCATGCTACCTGACTTCAAACTATACTACAAGGCTACAGTAATCAAAACAGCACGGTACTGGTACCAAAACAGAGATATAGATCAATGGAACAGAACAGAGCCCTCAGGAATAATGCTGCATATCTACAACCGTCTGATCTTTGACAAACCTGACAAAAACAAGCAATGGGGAAAGGATTCCCTATTTAATAAATGGTGCTGGGAAAATTGGCTAGCCATATGTAGAAAGCTGAAACTGGATCCCTTCCTTACACCTTATACAAAAATTAATTCAAGATGGATTAAAGACTTAAAATGTTAGACCTAAAACCATAAAAACCCTAGAAGAAAACCTAGTCAATACCATTCAGGACATAGGCATGGGCAAGGACTTCATGTCGAAAACACCAAAAGCAATGGCAACAAAAGCCAAAATTGACAAATGGGATCTCATTAAACTAAAGAGCTTCTGCATAGCAAAAGAAACTACCATCAGAGTGAACAGGCAACCTACAGAATGGGAGAAAATTTTTGCAATCTACTCATCTGACAAAGGGCTAATATCCAGAATCTACAATGAACTCCAACAAATTTACAAGAAAAAAACAAACAACCCCATCAAAAAGTGGGTGAAGGATATGAACAGACACTTCTCAAAAGAAGACATTTATGCAGCCAAAAGACACATGAAAAAATGCTCATCATCACTGGCCATCAGAGAAATGCAAATCAAAACCACAATGAGATACCATCTCACACCAGTTAGAATGGCAATCATTAAAAAGTCAGGAAACAACAGGTGCTGGAGAGGATGTGGAGAAATAGGAACACTTTTACACTGTTGGTGGGACTGTAAACTAGTTCAACCATTGTGGAAGACAGTGTGGCGATTCCTCAGGGATCTAGAACTAGAAAAACCATTTGACCCAGCAATCCCATTACTGGGTATATACTCAAAGGATTATAAATCATGCTGCTATAAAGACACATGCACACGTATGTTTATTGCAGCACTATTCACAATAGCAAAGACTTGGAACCAACCCAAATGTCCATCAATGATAGACTGGATTAAGAAAATATGGCACATATACACCATGGAATACTATGCAGCCATAAAAAATGATGAGTTCATGTCCTTTGTAGGGACATGGATGAAACTGGAAACCATCATTCTCAGCAAATTATTGCAAGGACAAAAAACCAAACACCACATGTTCTCACTCATAGATGGGAATTGAACAATGAGAACACATGGACACAGGAAGGGGAACATCACGCTCTGCGGACTGTTGTGGGGTTGGGGGAGGGGGGAGGGATAGCATTAGGAGATATACCTAATGTTAAATGATGAGTTAATGGGCGCAGCACACCAACATGGCACATGTATACGTATGTAACAAACCTGCGCATTGTGCACATGTACCCTAAAACTTAAAGTATAATAAAAAAAATAAATTTTCCATAAAACAAAAAAGAGGAAATGGATACATTCCTGGCACATATGCCCTCCCAAGACGAATCAGGAAGAAATTGAATCCCTGAATAGACCAATAGAGAGTTCTGAAATTGAGACAGTAATAAATAACCTACCAACCAAAAAAAAAAGCCCAGGACCAGATGGATTCACATCTGAATTCTACCAGAGGTACAGAAAATAGCTGGTACCACTCCGACTGAAACTATTCCAAAAAATGGAAAAGGAGGGACTCCTCCCTAACTTATTCTACGAGGCTAGCATTATCCTGATACCAAAACCTGGCAGAGGTATCACAAAAAAAGAAAACTTTAGGCCGTATCCTGGATGAACATCGATGCAAAAGTCCTCAACAAAACACTGGCAAACTGAATCCAGTAGCACATCAAAAAGCTTATCCACCACAATCAAGTTGGCTTCATCTCTGAGATGCAAGCTGGTTCAACATACACAAAACAATAAATGTAATTCATTACATAAACAGAACTAAGGACAAAAACCACTTGATTATCTCAATAGATGCAGAAAAGGCCTTTGATAAAATTTAACATCCCTTCATATTAAAAACTCTCAATAAACTAGATATTGAAGATACATACCTCAAAATAATAAGAGCCATATATGACAAACCCACAGTCCATAGTGAATGGGCAAAACCTGGAAGCTTTCCCCTTGAAAACTAGCACAAGTCAAGTTTGCCCTCTCTCACCACTACTATTCAACACAGTATTGGAAGTTCTGGCCTGGGCAATCAGGCAAGAGAAAGAAATAAAGAGGATTCAAATAGGAAGAGAGGAAGTCAAACTATCCGTTTGCAGATGACATGATCCTATGTCTAGAATATCCCATTGTCTCAGCCCAAAAGCTTCTTAAGCTGATAAGCAACTTCAGCAAAGTCACAGGATACAAAATCAATGAGCAAAAATTGCTAGCATTCCTATACAACAACAACAGTCAAGCTGAGAGCCAAATCACAAATGAACTCCCATTCACAATTGCCACAAAAAGAATAAAATACGTAGGAAAACAGCTACAAGAGAAATGAAGGATATTTTTAAGAAGAACTACAAACCATTGAAAAGAAATCAGAGATGACACAAACAAATGGAAAAACAATCTATGCTCGTGGATAGAATCAACATCGTGAAAATGGCCATACTGCCCAAAGCAATTTATAGATTCAGTGCTACTCCAATTAAACTACCATCGACATGCTTCACGGAATTGGAAAAACTATTTTAAAATTCATAGAACCAGAAAAGAGCCAAAATAACCAAGGCAATCCTAAGCAGAAAGAACAAAGCTGGAGGCATCATGTTACCCAACTTCAAACTATATTAAAGGCTACAGTAACCAAAACAGCATTGTACTAGTACAAGAGCAGACACACAGACCAATGGAATACAAGAAAGAACCCAGAAATAAGGCCACACACCTACAACTATCTGATCTTTGACAAACCCGACAAAAACAAGCAATGGGGAAAAGATTCCCTATATGATAAATGATGCTAGGAGAACTGGTTAGCCATATGCAGAAAATTAAAACTGGATCCTTTCCTTACATTATATACAAAAGTAAATTCAAGATGCATTAAAGACTTAAATGTAAACCCCAAAACTATAAAAACCATAGAAGTAAACCTAAGCAATGCCATTCAGGACATAAGCACGGGCAAAGTTTCATGACCAAGATGGTAGAAGCAATTGCAAAAAAAGCAAAAATTGACCAAAGGGGTCTAATTAAACTAAACAGCTTCTGCACAGCAAAACAAACTATCAACAGACCAAATACAACCCACAGAGTGGGAGACAGTTTTTTGCACTCTATCCATCTGACAAAGGTCTAATATCCAGCATCTATAAAGAACTTAAATTTACAAGAGAAAACCAAACAACCTCATTAAAAAGTGGGCAAAGAACATGAACAGAGACTTCTCAAAGGAAGACATACATGTGGCCAACAATCATATGAAAAAGAGCTCAATATCACTGATCATTAGAGAAAGGCAAATCAAAACCTCAATGAAATACCATCTAATGTCAGTCATAACGGCTATTACTAAAAAGTCAAAAAACAAACGCTGGCGAGGTTGTGAAGAAAAAGGAACACTTTTACATGGTTAGTGGAAGTGTAAATTAGTTCAACCACTGTGGAAGACAGTGTGGTGATTTCACAAAGACCTAGCAGCAGAAATACCATTTGGCCCACCAATCCCATTACTGGATATATACCCAAAGGAATATAAATCATTCTGTTATAAAGATACATGCATGGGTGTGTTCATTGCAGCACCATTCACAATGGCAAAGACATGGAATCAACCTAAATGCCTGAGATTTTTGTTGTGTCCCCACCCAAATCTCAACTTGAATTGTAATAATCCCCACATGTCAAGGGCGGGGACGATGGAGATAATTGAATTACAGGGGCAGTTTCTGCCATACTGTTTTCATGGTTGTGAATAAGTCTCACAAGATTTGATGGTTTTATAAATGGGAGTTACCTTGCACAAGCTCTCTTGCCTGCCACCATGTAAGACATGACTTTGCTCCTCATTCACCTTCCACCATGATTGTGAAGCCTCCCCAGCCATGTGCAACTGTGAGTCAATTAAACCTCTTTCCTTTATAAATTACCCAGCCTTGGGTCTTTATTCGCAGCATGAGAACAGATTAATACAATGCCTATCAATGATAGGCTGAATAAAGAAGATGTGGTAAATGTATACCACAGAATAATATGCAGCCTTAAAAAGGAATGAGATCATGTTCTTTGCATGAACATGGATGGAGCTGGAGGTCATTATCCTTAGCCAACTAATGCAGGAACCTAAAACCAAATACCACACATTCTGACTTATAAGTGGGAGCTGAATGATGAGAACACATGGTCACGAGGGGGAGAATAACATACATGGGACCTGTTGGAGGGTGGGGGATGAGAGGAAGGAGAACATCAGGAAGAATAGCTAATAGATGCTGTGCCTAATACCTGGGTGATGGAATAATCTGTACAGTAGACCATCATGGCACATGTTTACCTATGTAACAAACCTGCACATCCTGCACATGTACCCCTGAACTTAAAATAAAAGTTGGAAATAAAAAAAATCAACTAGAAAAAGAAGATTCTATTATTTAAAAGGGGACTAAACTTTCTTTTCATTTTGAAAAAAGAAAATTCTTCTGTCAAAGCTCTTTTATTTCATGCCTCTCTGTTGCACATTCATCACTTACTGGACTGAAAACACATGGGCTTTCTTTCCTGCCCTCTACATGTTACATTAGTGTTTTTTTATCTTTATTCCCCTCTGTTAGCTGTGTGATCATAGATGAATTTTTAAGAACTCAAGTTCTAACTGAGATTTTTCTATCTTGTGGATAGCAATTAAGTTTTAGAAATTTGACATTCTGAATTCACTCTATGTCTTCTAAAAAGACTGGGGTCTCTGGTTAGTTCTATGTAGCTACAATCACAAAGCAGGTTTGTTTTTATTAAGTAAATCAATAGAATACAGAAAGCAGGGTGAATGTTGTATTTGGTAAAATTATGTTGAATCTGCTACCAGTTTGGGTGTGTGGTGAACAGAAAGGATTGGTCAGAACAAAGCCTGTCTTTTCCCTAGGCCACTCATTTTTTTCTTTTTCGAATACACTATTCAGTCCTTGCTTAAATAATGTCAGTTTCCTCTAGCTCCCAGTCCTGCCTGCCAGAATTTTGTGCCTGGTCAGCAGTCTGCATGTCTGTATGGCCTATTATGTGAATGTCTGTTTAAAATTATCTTTTCTCTGATTTTATTTCACATCTTCTGGGATAACTGTGATAAGCCAAAATAATAAATGTGTAAACTACATCAGTTATTTAGAGTTTTCAATCCTGACCCAATCCTCTTTTATCATTCACTGTGGGTACTATATTTGCTCTGTTCCAGTTCACCACTGCTCCTGGACAGGACTCATATTCAGGTCCTGTGGGATGGTGGCGACAAGTGAGCTAAAGAAGTCCCTAGTCTCTTTTTGTTAAACTTCTTGTTTGGGGAAGGACTGATAAGGGTTGGGGGAAGAATGTTTGATAAATACAAGGCAAGGAGCCAACTCTATTAGGTACTATATATATATATATATATATATATTTAATCTACTATCCAGCAGGTCAATGAATCTACGTTATGAAAAAGAAGATTTATAAAACACAGAGCCAACATAGGAGCAAGAGAACTGGAAATAGGAAAGCATTGAAAGCATCCCTAACTTTGGACACCTGCCTTTATATTAACCCTAAAAAAATCCAACATATGATCTAATATTCCTTTTTTTTAATTTCTAGTGATGTCCAAATATGTTCTAGGTCTGGACAGTGGTTCTTTGATGATTTATGGTTGCATATAATGTACTTGCTAGGAAAAACAGGCATTATTTCATCTAAACTTCCTTTCAAATATGAAGCAGGAAGGTAAGTGAATTGGAGGGCGCAGAGCACCAGGGGCCCTTTGTAGACAGTATTTCCTTGTTGAGCAATAGAAGTATGATTCGTGGAGTGTTGGGGATGCTGTGGTTAATCGACAGCCCAGGCTCAATATTTCTGCCCCCGAAGGTCCTGGCAGTGCATTTATGGGAGCCCAAATGGGGACAGCCACCAAAATGAAACAATCTCTTTTGACTAGGAATTATTTCTCATTCTTGTCTTTTGCCTTAATCTTTTTTCATCTGGACTTCAGGCAGATCACATTAAATTCTAATGTACAGCATTTTGTATCAAAGCAACTAATATAGAACAACAAAACAAAGTGTTCCCATTAAGGCTCAACTATGAATATCTGATAACGCTGAAGTAAAAGACAATTAAAATTTTATCTTGTGAGGCAATGGAGTGAGGACCCACTCTATTCTTGGGTAAAAAATAACATTTTTCTTTTACCCTGATTTCACATTTTGTTGTCAGTGATAACCTACAGCTTAATTAAGACTCCTAAATATAAGCAGTTAATCTGAAATTTTCTGAAGGAATCTGAAATCCCTACCATATGTGGAAATAAATTGTCCTTTTTGGTTGGACATGTGTACAGAAGATATCTAGGGAGTTACTTTATTCTGTGGATACTTTCACTTTTTATCCAGTTTAACCTTCAGTAACTCTGGAGAGTTCCCCCATTATGCTCTCTGTAAATAATGGAATCCTAAAGTATTTAAATAGCTTGAGGCAAAAATGCAAATATGTTAAGTTGCCAAAAAATATTTAAGGCCAAAGTTGCCCTGCCCCATCAACCAGGCCAATAATCTGCATGTTTGTGGCATTTAAGTTCTTGGTTTAGCTTTTGCATTGGCAACTACTGTTACTACAGTATTAATTTGTCATGCAAATAACCTTTAATAATGAAGTTGTGAGTGCCTCAAGTCACTTCTTAGTTATCAGATTTAGGAATCTTGGTATAAAGTTTTGGACTCCTACTGACAAATGAGCTAGTTCTCAAACTTGTTACTTCTTGCATGGCATTTCAATTGCACAGAAAGGTTATACATTGGTACCTACACTAGCAAAGGAGAGAAGTGAGGTTGCAGTGAAAAGCACTCCCTCTTACAGCAGAAGTTCCCTTCAGAAGGAGACACAGAGAGCTCTCTTATTATAGATGAGAAAAAAAGGCATGAAAAAGCACTCTATTAGTTCCCTATTGTTGCTGTGGCAAATCATCACAAACTTAGTCATTTAAAAAGCACAAATTTATTACCTTACAGTTCTAGAAGTCAAAAGTCTAACATGAATCTCCCTGGGCTAAAATCAAGATGTCAGCAGGGGCCGGGCGTGGTGACTAATGCCTGTAATTCTAGCACTTTGGGAGGCCGAGGTGGGCTGATCACTTGAGGTCAGGAGTTTGAGACCAGCCTGGCCAACATGGTGAAACCCTGTCTTTACTAAAAATATAAAAATTAGCTAGGTGTGGTGGCATGCGCCTGTAGTCCCAGCTACTTGGGAAGCTGAGGTAGGAGAATCACTTGAATGCGTGAGGTGGAGGTTGCAGTGAGCCGACATAACGCCACTGCACTCTAGCCTAGGTAACCTAACGAGACTCTGTCTCAATAAATAAATAAATAAATAAATAAATAAATAAATACATTTAAAAAAAGAAAAAAGATGTTAACAGGGTACTGTTTTTCTGGAGTCTCTAGGGGACAATCTATTTCCTTGCCTTTTCCAGCTTCATCTGTGTTCCTTGCATCTGGGCCCCCTTTAAACTCCAAAGCCAGCAACAACCAACAGCTGGCTGAATTCTCTCTCCTCTGCATGACTCACTCACTCTACTGCCTCTCTCTTCCTCTTGTAAAGACCCATGGTTTGCAAATATTTTTCTCATTGCATGGGTTGTCTCTTCACTTTGTTCATCGTTTCTTCTGCTGTGCAGAAGCTTCTTAATTTGATGCAATCCCATTTGTCTATTTGTGCTTTTGTTACTTGAGATTTTGGGGTTACATCTAAAAAAATCCTCGTCCAAACCAATGTCATGGAGCTTGCTTTTCCCATGTTTGCTTCTAGTAGTTTTACAGCTTTAAGTCTTTAATCATTTTGAGTTTATTTTGGGGCATAGTGTACGGTAAGGGTCTAATTTCATTTTTTTTCTGAATGTGGATAACTGGTTTTCCTTGAACAATTTATTGAATAGAATGTTTTTCCTCCATCATGGGTTCTTGGCAGTTTTGTAAAAAATCAATTGACCATGAAGGCATGAGTTTATTACTGAGCTTTCTGTCCTGTTCCATAGGTCGATCGGTCTGTTTTTATGCCAGTACTATGCTGTTTTAATTATAATCACTTTTATAATACATTTTGAAATCAGGTAGTATGATGCCTGTAGCTTTGTTCTTTTTGCTTAAGATTACTTTGGTTATCTGGGGTGTATTGTGGTTCCACAGAATTTTAGAATTGATTTTTCCATTTTTGAAAAATGACCTTGAAATTTTTATAGGGATTGCATTGAATCTGTAGATTATTTTTGGTAGTATGGATATTTTAACAATATTAACTATTTCAGTCCATAGAGATGGGATATTTTTCAATTTATTTGTGTTTTCTTCAATTTCATTCATCAGTGTTTTGTAGTCTTCAGTATATAAGCCTTTTACCTTCTGATTTAAATTTACATCTAAGTTTCAAATTTTTTTCTGTTGCTATTGTAAATGGGATTATTTTCTTAACTTTCTTTTCAGATAGCTTGTATATCTAGTAAGGGTTTAATGTACAAAATATACAAGGAACTGAAATAACTCAATAGTAAGAAAACAAATAACCCAATTTAAAAGTGGGCAAAGGACCTGAACAAACACTTCTCAAAAGAACTCATCCAAATGGCCAACAGGTTCATTAAAAAATGAACTAATCATTAGGAAAACACAATTTAAAAACCACAATGAGGTATCTATTTATACCCAATAGAATGGCTTTTATCAAAACGATGAAAGATAACAACCACTGGAGAGGATGTAGAGAAAAGGGAACACCTGTACACTATTGGTGCTAATGTAAATGGTTCAGCCATTATGGAAACCAGTATGGAATTTCCTCAAAAAACTAAAAATAGAACTCTCATATGATCTAGCAATCCCACTACTGGGTATTACAAGGGAAATTATTAAGTATGCCAAAGAGATATCTGCACTCCCATGTTCATTGCAGCATTATTCGCAGTAGTCAAGATATGGAATCAACTTGTCCATCAATGGTTGGATAGAGAAAATATAGTATACAAAATGAAATATTACTTATTCTTTAAAAAGATGAAATTCTGTCATTTGGAACAAGATGGATGAATCTAGCAGATGTTATGCTAAGTGAAATAAGCCATGCACAGAAAGGTAAATACTACATGATCTCATTTATATGTGGAATCTAAAAAAGATTCGTCCATGTAAGTGGAGAATGGAATGGTGGTTACCAGAGCCAGGGATGGGGAGCTTGGGTGGGGAGGAGTGAGAGAATGTGGAGTTACTGTTTAAAGGATACACAGTTTTAGCTAGACAGGAGGTTTAGAGGTCTGTTGCACAGCAGGGTGACCATAGCCAATAATAATGTACTGTGTATTTCAAAATAAGAGGGTAAATTTCAAAGATGTCATCACAAAAAATGTCAAGTAAGTGAAGGGATATATATGTTAATTAATTTGATTTAATAACTCCGTATTATATACACATATGAAAACATCACATTGTACTCCATAAATGTAATACGATTTTGATTATTGTAATTTATCAATTTAAAAATATTATATTGAGCTCCTTGGAATAATCTAGGAAAATTTCCACATTCTAGAGTCCTTAATTATCATCACAGCTGCAAAGTACCTTGTTCTATGTAAGATAACATATTAACAGGTCTGGGGATTAGGACAGGCCCATCTTTGGAGGTCCATTATGCTACCTACCACAAAGACCTGGCTGCAGTAGATGAGTGAACCCTCTAGCTGAGTTCTTCAATTTGAAAGTCCCTGGGGAAAATGCAAAAGTGTGCAAAAGGCAAGCACACGCATAGCTGTTCCAGAGGTGCCATGATGATACAATGCTATTCATACCTGTGCATGAACAACAGAGGCATGGTTTGATGACTCTTTCTCAGATGTTCTCAGTAGGCCATATATTCAATAGAGACATTTTCCCCTTCCTTTGCCATAGTTATATTTTTCCTTTATGTGGGCTGAGTTGCCAACTTTTAAATATAGAAACTGGGAACTGAAGAGGTATGTAATGCTGTTAAAATGGTTGGAGAAATCAATCTGGTAATATTTGCTTTTCTTGCAATTACAATATTTATTTGTGAAGCCCCTTTTATCCTGGAAGGTCAATCGGCATTAATACAGCATAGATATTATCAATCTGAGCCTCTCAAGTAATCTGGACTTCTGGAAGTCTCTTCATAAAAAGAAGTTTTAGCACAAAAATGTAGAGAGCAGTGTAAAAGGACAGGAACAAGAAGAAAGGAAAACTCAATTTCTTTCTGATTGTTTTTTTTTCATGACCCTCCAGGTTTAAATAAATCAAGCTCTAGAGGAAAGGTAGTATCATGTTTTACTGTTAATTTTTTTTTTTTTTAGAAAGCTTGATGGATATGTCTATAGTGGAACTGAGCAGACTATGTTGAACAATGGTATATGCATTGTAAACACTAAGTACATGACCAGGTCACTAAATAAGTCAATATCCTTTTGAGATGTCTATTTTTCATGTGGAACTAGCAGTAGGAGGATAATGTAGGTTAAGGAAGATGTATGCCAGAAATATATTTTTTTCTCCCAGTGATAACAGTAAGGCTGAGTTTGTATTTACAAAAGCCATTTATTCATTCAAAAATATTTATTGAATGCCTACTAAGAGCAGTGCTTTGGAGGGGATGTATGTGGATGTGAATACATAAGCATGAAAAGAAAATTTACTTCTATCCTCAATCTCGTTTACAATCTAGAGAGAAAATTCTAGAACTAATGTATCATTCTTGAATGTGGGGAAGGCATTTTATAAATGTCTTAGGCAGGCTGGGTGTGGTGGTTCATGCCTGCAATTTCAGCACTTTGGGAGGCCAAGGAGGGAAGATTGCTTGAGGCCAGAGTTTGAGACCAGCCAGGGGAACATAGTGAGACCCTAACAAAATTTTTGTAAAAAATTTGCCAGGAACGGTGGCACACACCTGTAGTACCAGTTACTCAGGAGGCTGAGGCAGGAGGATTGCTTGAGCCCAGGAGTTGGGCTCCAGGAGGATTGCTTGAGCCCAGGAGCCCACAGTTACAGTGAACTGTGATCACACTACTGCACTCCAGCATGGGTGACAGAGGGAGACCATTTCTAAAAATAAATGAATAAATTAAAAGAAAAAAAGTTATGTGATCTTCTAGTTTGAAACCAACTTCTGATTTCATTTATTTGATACATACCAGATCATGAGTAATCTACAACAGATTTACTTCCTTTTATTAAGCATTTCAAAAAGCTAAAATAATGCCGCTTCAAATACGGGTATCTTTTGTTTTTTTCTACCAATTTTTAAGAGACTTTTTAGGAAACCCAAATTTATTTGATAGAGACAAAGGTGATTTCTATCTATTTTATTCTGTCGTGGTATGAAAGTCTTTTTTTTTTTTTAATGTAGGCAAATCCTCTAAAATCTTTAAATAGGATAGTCTGTCAGGCTTAGCAGATTTTAAGTTGATTGAAAAAAGAAAATTGAGTGTGCATAAATAAAGAAGAAAAAGTTGATGATATACAAGGAATTCTTGTTGTTATGTCTTTAGAAGGAGGAAAGTGGTAGAGTCAAAAACAACATAACAGAGAAACTGCATCACTGTCTGATTTCTGCCTATTAGGGAGATGGCTGTGTGAGATAGGATTGGGTGTGTGTACGAAGGGAGGTAAAATTATGTCTGAAATGTCTACACCCTGGAGAGCTGTGGAATGGAGTCAAATCCCTACAATCCTTGTACTCAGGAGCAAGATGGGAGACGATGCTGGTGTATATTACAATTTCTAGCCAAGTTATCCAAAGCTAAAAGTTAATAAAAAATCACTCTTTTTATTTTCCATTAGAAGAGTCCAAGTTTTTCTGGTGATCCCCCAGAAACAAAAATATTGTCTGGCACATTTACATTTTACTGGGATAATTGGAAATCAGCTTCTGAAATGCTAAGGAGTTTATTCTTTTGGATATAATTTTCGATTATTTTGTGGAAGTTAAGATACATATGCAAACGGTGTTTTTTAGCTCTGATACCTAATAATTGTGTCTCACAAATACAAAAGGCTTCTGTATACGGAGTCAATAACTCCCTCATCAACCAATACCCCTATCTGCTTGATCTGCAAGATGAATTTTCTCAGGCAGAAACTTATGTAGACATGCATGGGAGCAGAATAACATTTACACATCAATTAAGACAATTATAAGATAATTTGGGAGTTATTCTAGCTACACAATTTTACTTGTTTGCATCTTCCATTTTTAATTAAAATTTCACCAAATGTATAAATCTCTTTTCTAAATATCCCACCTAACTCCTCTGGTGTTCAGTGAACCACTTTGAATGATATATATATGTGTGTGTGTGTATATATGTGTGTGTGTGTATATATGTGTGTGTATATATACATATATATATAAATAATTCACTTTGATGATGAAAATAACTAGAATTTGCAAACATGATTTCTCTTAATTAAACATGAGTTAATATATCTCCCCACCGAAAGGAATCCTATCATAGGAAGCTGCAATATGCTTGAGTATATTTCATGATATGCTCATTTTATATATATATATATACACACACACACAGACACAGAGCGGTATTGTTCAGAGTGAGACACACACACACACACACCCCTTTGCACACTTCTATGTCCTAGGACTTAAGTATTTCCTCTCTATACATTTTGTTTTCCTAAGTTTTTAAGCATTAAGAGAGTTTATCCTTACTTTTATCATTCTTATCAGCATTAGGATGTACCTTGCACATAATAAACCTAGACTACACAACTAATGCAATTCAACTAAATTTGAAGTCTCTCTGGATATCAAGCCCCCAAGCATATTGCAGCTTCCTATGATAGGATTCGTTTTGGTGGGGAGATATATTAACTCATGTTTAATTAAGATAAATCACCTTTGCAAATTCTAGTTGTTTTTGTCATCAGAGACAAAGTGAATTAATTCAGAATCTTTTGTTCCTCAGTAACCCCAAAGCATATTGCATTTAGAAAAAAGTGTGAAAATTTTTTGATAGTGCATCTCATTTTGTCAAATCTACTAGCTATAAAATAATTATTCTGTTACAAATCAGTAGACAGATGGGAAATGGGAAATATTGAGCTACAGAGTTGAAACAGAAACACCATGCTGTGGTCACCAGAACTGGTGCGATGTGTGGGCACTCTAACACGATGCCTTATACATTGTTTTCATGTGCAGAATAAAAAGTTTTCACAGAACAATTAAAAATTACTTTAAGATAACTCTAAAATCTTACTGGAATTTTCAGATGTAGGAAAATACTTCTTTGTGTTTCCTGATACCAACTATAAGGGTGTTTCCTCTGCCTCTATGTTACTGAATTTCCAATCTATGGTTCAGCAGTCGTGATCATTATTAAATCATTCATCACTGATTTAAAAGAATCATGAAGGAATGCTTTAACCTGAAATGGAGATAGTGTTACCTTCCCTGTCTTTGAAGATACATAGAATCAATCAACTTCAAACATCTTAAATAAATTGCAAGTTTGAGAAGACAGAAAGAAGATAACATTCATTAAAAATAAATGCCAGTGCATTATACACAATGTCATTTACAAGGCTCTGACACTGGAAAAGCTGACTACTAGTTGGTAATGTTTTCTTAGAAAACAAATAGTGGAATCTTGCGAGAATGTCAAACAGAGGCAGGACACCGAGTCTAGTCTCCTTTGTGAGTGAACTTGACAGGAAGTGCATTTACTCCCTTTAATAATAAATGGACCTATCACACTTCAGCTTTCCAGGAAAACTCATTTTTTTTGTTTATTAAAAGGTTTAGGTTTTACTCTGCTCAACTCTTCATACAGACATTTGCATCTTTAACTCTTTACTAGGCCTAATGCTGCTTAAGTTCTTGTAAGTCCTGTTCCTTAATCATCTCTGGACACTTGTTCTTGCCAAAGTCATCTCCAGCATGGACTTCATGAAGATATTGAGGCCATTGGAGCCAAAGCATAATAGGATGACGCAGCGAGAAGCCCTCCACTCACCTCCATCAGTGAGCCAGGCTGACTCATGCTGCAACTTTGTTATCTGCTGTCATTGCTGTCAGAAAAACCATGTAATTCTACCTACTTGACAAGAGGAGCTACTGCTTTGTCTTCTGATTTTGCTAAATGGGAATCTCGAAGACAACCAGAAACGGTCAGACTGACATTATGAAATTTTAAAAGTTCTGAAATTTGCAGATGAAAGGTGCTATTATATTTAGTACATTTATGAAATCTTCCCTATACATTTTATTGTCACAGGACACCATACAACATCTAAAATAAAAGGGTATGTTATACTAAAACATTTGGGTTAGATGTGGGATTTGAGTGGAAATTTTTTAAAAAATAATTTCAACTTTTATTAAGATTGAGGGGGTATATGTGCAGGTTTGTTGAATGAGTATATTTCATGATGCTGAGGTTTGGGGTATGAACGATCTCATAACCCAGGTAGTGAGGACAGCAACAAATAGGTAGATTTTCAGGTCTTGCTCACCTCTCTGGTATTCCGTTAGTGTTTATTGTTTCCATATTTATGTCCAATGTTTAGCTTCCACTTGTGAGAACATGCAATATTTGGTTTTCTATTCCAGTCTTAATTCGCTTAGGATAATGGCCTCCAGCTGCATCTGTGTTGCTCCAAAGAACATGATTGTGCTCTTTTTAATGCCCGCATAGTATTTCATGGTGTATATGTACCACATTTTCTTTCTCCAGTCCACCATTGATGGGTGCCTAGGTTGATTCCATGTCTTTGCTATTGTGAATAGCACTGCAATGAACATACAAGTGCATGTGCTTTTTTGGTAGAATGATTTATTTTCCCTTGGGTATATACCCAGTAATGGGATTGCTGGGTCAAATGGTAATTCTAAGTTCTGTGAGAAATTTCCAAGCCACTTTCCACAGAAGGTAATCTAATTTATATTCCCACCAGCAGGGTATAAGTGTTTCTTTTTCTTCACAGCCTCACCAACATCTGTTGTTTTTTGACTTCTTAATCATAGCTATTGCGACTAGGGTAAGATGTATGTTATTGTGGTTTTGGTTTGCATTTCTCTGATGAATAATGATATTGAGTAATTTTTCATATGTTTGTTGGCTGCTTGTAAGTCTTCTTTTAAAAAGTGTCTGTTCAAATCCTTTGCACACTTTTTAATGGGGTTATTGGTTTTTTGCTTGTTGAATTGTTTTTTGCTTGTTGAGTTTAATAAGTGGTCCCTATAGATTCTGGATATTAGATCTTTGTTGAATGCATAGTTTGCTAATATTTTTTCCCACTTTGTAGGTTGTCTGTTTACTCTGTCAATAGTATCTTTTGTTGTGCAGAAGCTCTTTAGTTTAATTAGGTCTCATTTTTCAAGTTTTGTTTTGGTTGCAATTGCTTTCGAGGACTTAGTCATAAATTATTTGCTAAAGCCAATGTCCAGAATGGTATTTCCTAGGTTTTCTTCTAAGATTTTTATAGGTTAAGGTCTTACATACAAGATATTTAATCCATTTTCAGTTAATTTTTGTATATGTGAAAGGTAGGTATCCAAATTCATTCTTCTGAATGTGGCTAGCCAGTGATCCCAGCAGCATTTATTGAATAGGAGAGTCCTTTTCCCATTGCTTATTTTTGTCAGCTTTGTCAAAGTCAGATGGTTGTAGTTGTGTGGCTTTATTTTTGGGTTCTCTATTCAGCTCCATTGGTCTGTCTGTCTGTTTTTGTACAAGTACCATGCTGTTTCGATTACTGCTGCCTTATTGTATACTTTAAAGTCAGGTAATGTGATGCTTCAGGCTTTGTTCTTTTTGCTTACGATTGCCTTGGCTATTAAAGCTCTTTTGTTGTTCCACATGAATTTTAGAGTAGTTTTTTCTGGTCCTGTGAAAAATGACGTTCGTAGTTTGATAGGAATAACATTGAATCTATTGATTGCTTTAGGCAGTATCGTCTTTTTAATTATGTTGATTCTTCCAATCCATGAGCATGGAATATTTTTCCATTTGTTTGTGTCACTTATGTTTTCTTTCAACAGTGTTTTATGGTTCTTCTTGTAGAGATCTTTTCACTTCCTTGGTTAGATGTATTCCTAGGTATCTGTGGTGTGTGTGTGTGTGTGTGTGTGTGTGTAGTTATTATAAATGTAATCGCATTCTTGTTTTGGCTCTCAGTTTGAATGTTATTGGTGTATAGAAATGCTACTGGTTTTCGTACATTGATTTTGTATCCTAAAACTTTACTAAATTCATTTATCAGTTCTAGGCATCTTTGGGTAGAGTCTTTAAAGTTTTCTAGGTATAGAATCATATTGTCAGCAAACAGAAGTAGTTTGAATTCTTCTTTTCCTATTTGGATATGTTTTATTTCTTTCTCTTGACTGATTGCTCTGGCTAGCACTTCCAGTGCCATGTAGAATAGGAGTAGTAGGAGTGGGCATTTTTGTTTTCTTCCTGTTCTTAAGGGGCATTCTTCCAACTTCTGCCCATTCAGTATGATGTTGGCTGTGGGTTTCTCTTAGATGATTCTTACTTTTTTGAGGTATGTTCTTTCTAAGCCTAATTTGTTGAGTGTTTTTATCATAAAGGCATTTTGGATTTTATCAAAAGCCTGTTCTACATCTATTGAGATGATCATTTGATATTTGTTTTTCATTCTGTTATGTGGTAAATCACATTTACTGACTTGCATATATTGAACCAACCTTGCATCCCAGGAATAAAGCCCACTTGGTCACGGCGAATTAACTTTTTGATGTGATTCTGGCTTTAGTTTGCTAGCATTTTGTTGAGTATTTTTGTATCTATGTTCTTCAGTAATATTGGCCTGTAGTTTTCTTTTTTCACTGTGTCTTTGCCATATTTTGGTATCAGGATAATGCTAGCTTTATAGAATGAGTTAGGGAGGAGTCTCTCCCCCTCAATTTTTTTGAATAGTTCCATTAAAACTAGTATCAACTCTTCTTTGTACATCTTGTAGGACTTGGCTGTGAATCCATTTGGGGCTTCTTTTCTTTGGTAGGTTTTCTACTACTGATTCAATTTTGGAATTGGATATTGGTCTGTTCAGCATTACAATTTCTTCCTGATACACTCTTGGGAGTTCGTGTGTTTCCAGGAGTTGATCCGTTTCCTCTGGATTTTCTGGTTTGTGTGAATAAAGGTGTTCATAATAGTCTTTGATGATCTTTTGTATATTTCTGTGGGAGTGGTTGTAACGTCACCTTTGTCATTTCTGATTTTGCCTGTTAGGACCTTCTTTCTTTTTTTCTTTGTTAATCTAGCTAGTGGTCAATCAATCTTGTTTATTGTTTGAAAGAGCCAACTTTTGGTTTTGTTGATCTGTTGTATGGATTTGTGCATCTTAATTTTGTTCAGTTCTGCTCTGATTTTAGTTATTCATTTTCTTCTGCTAGCTTTGGGGTTATTTTGTTCTTGTATTTGTGTGATGTTAGATCATTAATTTGAGATCTTTCTAACTTCCTGATGTAGGTTTTTTGCACTATAAACTTTCCTCTTAACACTGCTTTTGCTGCATCCCAAAGATTTTGGTATGCTGTGTCTCTGTTTTCATTTATTTCAAAGAATTTTTTCATTTCTGCTTTAATTTTGTTATTTACCCAAAAGTTATTCAGGAGCAAGTTGTTTAATTTCCATGTAATTGTGTAGTTTTGGGAGATTTTCTTGGTATTGATTGCTATTTTTATTTTACTTTGGTCCAAAACAATGGTTTGTGTGTTAAGTTTTGTTGAATTTATTGAGACTTGCTTTATGGCTGAGCATGTAGTCTATTATGGAGTATGTTTTGTGTGTAGATGAGAAGAATGTATATTCTGTGGTTGATGGGTGAAATATTCTGTAGATCTCTCTTAAGTCCAATTGGTCAAGTGTCGAGTTTAAGTCCAGAATTCTTTGCCAGTTATCTGCCTCAGTGATCTGTCTAAAGCTGACGGTGAGGTGTTGAAGTCCCTCACTATGATTGTTTGGCTGCCTAAGTCTTTTCATAGCTGTAGAATTACTTGTTTTATGTATCTGGGTGCTCCAATATTGGGTGCATATATATTTAGGATAGTTAAGTCATCTTGTTGAATTGGGTTCTTTATCATTATGTAATAATGTTTTATTACATTATGATCATATATTATCATATGTTAATATGATAATGAATATGATAATATATTATCATTATAATGATAATGTTTACTCCAACCCTTTACTTTGAGCCTATGAGTGTTGTTACATGTGAGTAGGGACTCTTGAATATAGCGGACAGATGGGTTTTCTTTTTTTATCCACCTGGCCACTCTGTGCCTTTGAAGTGGGGTGTTTAGCCAGTTTACATTCAGGGTTAATATTGATATGTGAGGTTTTGATCCTATTGTGAAGTTGTTCCCTGTTTGTAGTTTCTATATATTAGTAACTTTATAGAGTCTGTGGGATATGTACTTAAGTGTGTGTGTATGTGTGTGTGTGTGTGTGTGTGTGTGTGGTCATATCAGGTATTGTTCTTTTGTTTCTGTTTAGAATTTCCTTAGGGATTTCCTATAATGCTGGTAAAGTGATAATGAATTTCCTTAGTGATGGCTTTTATAGAAAAGATTTTATTTCTCTCTCATTTATGAAGCTTAATTTGGTGAGATATAAAATTCTTGGTTGGAATTTCTCTAAGAATGCTGAAAATAGGCCTCTAATCTCTTCTGGTTTGTATATTTTTTACCGAGAAGTCTGCTGTTAGCCTGATGGGCTTCTCTTTGTACATGGTCTGATATTTCTTTTTTTAAGCTGCCTTTAAGATTGTTCTTTATCATTGACCTTGGACAGTCTGGTAACTATATGCCTTGACGATACTTGCTTTATATAACATCTCACAGATGTTCTCTGGATTTCTTATATTTGGATGTCTGACCATCTAGCAAAGTTAAGGAAATTTTATTGAATTATTCCATCAGATATGTTTTCCAGGTTATTCTCCTCTCTCAGGAATTCCAGTAATTCATAGATTTGGTCACTTTACATAATCCCATATTTCTTGAAGGTCTTGCTCATTAAAAAATTTTTTTATTTATTTTTGGCTAACTGGGTTAGTTCGAAAGACTAGTGTTCGAGCTCTGAAATTCTTTCTTCTGCTTGGTCTAGTCTATTGATAAAACTTTCATTTGTATTTTGAAATTTCTTAAGTAACTTTTTCAATTCCAAAAGCTCTGACTGATTCTTTTAAAGATATGTATCTGTTCCTTATTTATTCATGTCATTTCTGAATTTCCATTTTGGTTAGGGAGGATTTCTGGAGAGCTAGTGTGATTCTTTGGTGTCACCACGTTCAGATTTTTCATGGCGCCATTATTCTTGTGCTGGTTCCGTCTCATCTGGGGATATTGGCACTTTTAAATTTTGTAATTTTTTAAAATTTTCCCCTTGTATTTATTTTTTCGTTTTCCTTTCCCTACTTTCCTAGGAGGTGTGACTGTAGAGAATGCTGGGGTAGGGTCTTTGGTTTCTCTTCTACGCACTTCTGTCAGCAGGTCTTATATTGGGCTGTGTAATTCAAACTACAGGCCAATAGATGGCGCATATGGGTAAGAGTTAACTGCAGATGGGTCTGATACTGATTATTATTTATTGAGAGAAGCTCTCTCTGTTGCCTCAAGCAATGGGTTGATACGTGGAGTGTATAGGGTAGTCTGAGCTTCTTGCTCATCCCTGTGTGGAGGGTCCAAGATTGGTGGGACTGAATCAGGCAGGCCTGCTTGCAGGTCCACCAATGGCAGGCACAAGCATCAGTGCTGAAGGGATGTCCAGTGGGAAGGCACTAAGCACTGAGAGGTATGTCTAGGCATGGAGCTGAGACTTCTCTTCTGCTGGAAGTTCTCTGCATGGGTGGTGGGGAGGTAAACTCCTAATCCTGGGCATGGAGCATAGAGGACCGTGTTACACCACAGTCTCTGCACAGGAAAGGTTGGGCAGCTCAGGCTGCTGATCGAGCTGTCCAAGTGCGTGGGCTTGGAGTGGACAGAGCCCTGCTGCTCAGTGGAAGTTTTATGCTTAATTTCTGACAGGTTTTCAGAAATATAACTACTTTTATAAAGTATATGCATGTACTTTCATAGTTGCACCATGCTGTTAGAGTAAACATACATTCAAAAATAAAAAAAAATGATAATAGAGATAATATAAAGCAAAAGGAATTAATTTAGCTTTAGAAAAATTTAAGGCAAATTATGTTAATTGGGCCCTTATAATGTGCAGGAGTCTATATTAAGTATGTTCACATGTATTATCTTATTATTCAGTCCCTTGGTTAATGCTATTTACCATTTATATCAACTCTTGAGTTTACTACTACAACTCAGATTTAATCCTAGTACACTTATGCATATTGAGTATAAAGGGAAAAGTCTGGATTTTTGTTTCTTAGTGGGAGAAAACAGTAATAAGTAAATATAAATCATAGATACTGTATAAGTGGCTACCAAAAAGTCTATAGAAAATGTTGTGCCAGGTGACTTTTAGCCCTGGTAAAAAATGAAAACAAAACCAGAAAATATTGGTTTCTGAAAATGTACCTAGAAATTTTCTATATTCTGTCATGACTCTTAGATCCCTTTCATTTCTGCCTTTCAGAGACTACTTTGAGCTCCTTGAGTCTGAAATATATATATCTACAATAGGATTCTGGTTTCTCCTTTGATGCATACTTTTGCTTTTTTAGTAACTAGAACACAATGGTTATTTCTTCAATTTGTTCATTTCCCACTTTATTTCAAAGTTAATTTGAAGCAGATGTAGCAATTTTTTTTCCTTCTCTCTCTTTCTTTCTTTCATTTTGGGATGAAAGTGAAAAGAATACCTTATGGGAGTCTAGTTTAGCCACTAATGTTGCTAATGAATTTAAAAGTTTGTATTTACATAAAGAAAGAGAGGTGGTTATAGTTTTTAAATGCCTTTCCTTTTAAATAGATCTATCTATCTATCTATCTATCTATCTATCTAGTTAACAAACAACAAAATAAATTTAGCCTTGTTAATCTTGCCTTCATGTTATCATTCTTATTTAATTTGTCAAAAATCATAAAATCACAGGACTTAAATATCCTATTAATATGATGTGTCTGTTTATGTCATACCTATTTTTGGCGATATACCTGATCTTATTATCTCTTACTTTTCATGCCCATTTAGAATTTATCCTTTGCTGGGCTCTATGTTGTCTTGTAGAACAAACCCACTTCAGGGACCTCTCTACCTGGTTTGCTTATGGTATTTTTTTCTTCACTAAGTTTCTTTACCTTTTGTGGTAGTGACATGTGACATCATCCTGGGGTCCAGCTACTTTCAATTAATCTTTTCAGTGTGACTGAAATGCTGGGTGTCAAACATTAGGATGCAGAAGAACCATGTGGGAAGCTTGTTAAAACTGAGTTTCTGGATCCCCAATTCAAGAGATTCTGATGCATTAGGTTTGGAATTTTCACAACACTTCAGATCATTCTGATTCAGGTTGCCGAGGCTGACACACTAGAAAACCTCTGCATTAAGGCAATAACTCATGACTCTGAAGCCTACTTTTTCTTGAAGAACGGTTTAAGTTCTGTATTATCTATTAATATATAACAAACATATCTATTATTATATTATCTATCAACCAAATTGACTATTACTATATAATAAACCTCCCCAAACTTAGCCGCTTGAGACAACCCCAGGGATTTATTTGGATCATGAATCTGAAATTTAGAAAGTGCTTGGTGGGATGTCTCATCTCCATCCTTGTGGTGTCAGCAGAGGTGGTTTGAGTGGAGCTAGATAGTTACTTCCAACAGCCTCACTCACTCACATGTCTGGCAAGTTGGTCCTGGCTGCTGGCTGGGAGCTCAGCCAGGAGTCTTAGTTTCTTTCTTCATGAGATTATCTATGGAGCTGCTTGGTTGGCCTTTCTCACAGCATGGTGGCTGAGTTCCAAGAGTAAGTGGTCCATGTCAAAGTAGAAGCTTCTAGTATCTTAAGATCTGGCTCCCCAAATAGACATAGTAACATTTCCTCTGTATTCCATTTGTCAAAGCAATCACAGAGCTCTAACAGATTCAGAGAGTGGGTGTTGACTCCTCCTGTCTCAATGCGAGAAGCGTCAAAAATTTTTTTAGCTAGTTTTTTAGCTAGATTTTAGCTAGTTTTTCGCTAGTTTTTCAGATTATGATCATCACTAACAGAGAACTTAGAGGTAATCTAGTCTACTGGTTCTTAAATTAATGTGAGTAATGAACCATGTGATTGTAAAGAGAAAGCATTTGAATTCGATTATTTTTTAATTCTTTTTTTGTATATTATCATACCATAAAATGGATTTTTTTGGCATTTTTTTACAGTTCCATGAATTTTAATATGTGTATAGATTTGTATAGCCATATTACAACTAGGCTCAAGACAGTTTTATCACCTCAAAGAACTGTCTCAGGTAATCTTTTATAATTATATTCTTACCCCACCTATAACCTCTGGCAAACACTGATTAATTTTATGTAACAATAGTTTTATCTTTTCTAGAATGTGAAAAAAAGTGGAACAACAAAATATGTTGTCTTTTCAGACTGGCTGCTTACAATGTTATTGCATATATCAATAGATAGCAATAGTTTTTTTTTAATTTTTTTTTTTTTTTTTTTTTACTACTGAGTAGTATTGCATTGTGTGAATATACCTGTTGGCTTTTCTCTTCACCTGATGAAGGACATCTAGATGGTTTCTAGCTCCCAGCTGTCACAAATAAATCTGCTATGAACATTCATGTGCAGAACTTCATTGTATTTTATTCCATGCTTTAAAATTTTATACTTATGATCTATGTTCTAAAATGTGCATAATACATTGGTGTAGCTCATAAATGTAAACATAAATGTTTATAATTTACATATAAGCCATGTGTGAGTACTTATTAACTTAATGTTTCTTAATGTCAATTATTAGAAATTGTATTGCCAATGGTTGAAGCTGAGTGGTGGATACATGGAGCTTCATTATACTGTATTGTCTGCTCTTATTTGTTCTAAAATTTACACAATATAATTTTTTTAAGTTTATAGACCTCTATCTGGTCTACCATATTCATGTGATAGAGAGTTGAGGATAATAATGGACTTGGGAGCAGGTGTCAGAGAGACACACAGGTCATCTGCCTCTTGCCCATGTGTCATGCTGCCAGCCAGATGATTTAGGTGAAATAATAAATTACATAAAAATTTCAAGTTAACTATATGTATTCTTCACATTCTAGCATTTGCTCTCCACATATTTGGAAGAATTGATGGATAATTTTTAAAAATCACATTATGAGAACAAATCAAGGTAACACTGCTCGTGTTTAACCTGTAAGGCTATTTTTTCCCTGGCACACTTGACATATAAACTGCAGAGAAGGCAAATTGCTAGGCTTGTGAGAAATGGAAGTCCTCACTTCCAGTTGTTTGCCTGGTGTGTAAAGAGATCCCATGCTCTCTTAGCCTTTTGTTACTAATGCCAGCTAACAGGAAAGCACTGTATAAAGACTTTATAGCATGGGTACGATTCTACAACATTGATGCAAAGCAATTTACTTTGTCAGAAACCATCACATGCCAAGCTCCTATCTCTTTATTGATACCAGCCTTTTGGTTTGGGCTGGGAAATTGTTTATTTACTATTTACTGTTACTTATTTATCTATTATTTACCTTTGTAAAATGAACATTAAACCACCTAGACCAGCTTAGTTTGGCTAAAACCTGCCAAATAACTGAGTAATTTCCTTTCCACACTCTTAGACCTTGATAGCCCGTTCTGATAAAAGAAAAAGACTTTGAGAGTAGGTATTGTATTTAAACCAGCAAAGGATCCCAGATTTGAAACAATGACTATAGTTCATTACAATTCAGCGTGTCTCAGCTATTTAAGTTCTTACACTTCCTCTGTTTTCCTAGCTACAGTACAAGGAGAGCATTGTATTTCCAATAAATAATGTATAATTAATTAGCATTTCCAAAAGCATAGTACCCTTCACATGTAATTGTCTTCTCCCTACCCAAACAGCAGGTACTAATGAGATCAGGTTTTTGTCTTGGAGCAATCAGTGCCTGTTATTTAGCAATTATGGAGTGTTTAGGGAACGGAACTCAATTTCTCTATGTTCATCCATTTAAAATCAGCCTTGTTACTATGGAATGGATAGAAATATTTTACATGGGAAATCTTATTTAACAAAGTTAGAGAAAAGAGACTCTTGCTCCAAGGAAATTTTAATATGTACTGCCTAAGGGAACTTAATAATTCTGAATTAAATAGAATATAGAAGTCAGTAGAGATGATGATCGCATTTTTGAGCAGGGCTTGATCTGCCATTGTAATAAATGCATAAGGCCTTACTCAAGTAAATTTAAATAAATAAAGTTCATTTTCTTGGACTAGATTTTTAAGAATACACACACACACACAAACAAACACACCACTTGTTACTCTTATGGTAATACCTATTTTTATTTATGCCTTTATGGCTCAAATTGCCTTCATGGTATTTTCAACGATCTATTGTTCTTTTAAGTTAGGAAATGAGGCTAAAGTAACATAGATCATTAAAGTGCAGTATCTCTTCAGGCAATTTCCAACGTGATTATCAGAGATGAGCAGAGGAGGTACGAGACTTGATGATTAGGGGAGGAGGAGGCCTGAGCCAGGAGCAAGTATTATAATGTTAGGCACTTGTTATAACTCACCTTCAGGGATGCTATTGACATGGCATGTAAAATATGTTTGTCAGTTTTCACGACATGGCTGCTGCTGTGCCCTTCCTCCCTCACTCCAGACCTGTGACTAGTGGGGCTGCCTGAAGCTGACCAGCAGTCAGGGGTCATAAGCCAGAGGGCAGGACCACTCTGTCCTCTGTAGCAGCACCACAGAGCGGCCAAGCTCTGTCACCCCATACTTTATAATACAATTTCTAAGCCTGGCTGCACTGAAGATTCCCTGGGGAGCCTCTCATAGGTAGCTGTTTAGACCACATATCATACATGGTCAGTGCACATCTCCAGAGACTGGGACTCAGGAATATTTGAAAATACCTCTGGGTAATTCTCATTGTCAGTCAGATTTAGGGACCATTGTTTCACTCAGTAGGTTTGGCTGGTTTAAATATAGCTATGCATAAAGATGACACACACACATGCACATACACAAATTGTCAAAGCCATTCAAGCCAGTAGTTTATCTAAACTAGTGAATTTTGTCTCATTATATCACCTGGACATTTTTGGAAACAGACTATAAGGATTAGACAGAACAAAAACATTTTCAATATTTTCAGTTTCTCCATAGTAGCTCAATTGGACCTACACAATTTATTATGGATTTGCCCCAACCATTTGTTGAATCTCCAATAAAAGATACTTTTGATCTTCACCTAAATATGTCTAGTAAAACAGAATAGTCCATGGGAGTTATAAATAAGATCACTCAGCTTGATAAAGTTTGTCTATTACTTTGGTGAAAAAAGTCTACTTTCTAACACATACTTCAAAGTTTCCTTAAATTTTTTTTAAGACTAAACCTGTGAATGGTTTCATTCATTGGAGGAGATAGTGTAAGACAATGGGTGGGGTCCATGGACTTGGTCCTAAGCTTAAATCTTTGCTTTCTTTGCTGAAATACCTCAAGAAAATCACAATTTCCTTTCTTGCCTGCCCCACTCCCCTGCATTTGACATGCTTGGTCAAAATCATCTCTAAATACTTTTTGGGTTCTACATTCTGTGATATAACAATCTTCACTTAAGTATTGTGTTGACCCTGTCCTGCTGGTTTTGCCATTTAGATAGAGTGACATGATACCTCCAGGAGAAGGTAAATGGCATGTGGCATCAGGGGCTAACTCTACTGCAGTTCAGAACAGAAGTTGCTCAGATCATAAAGTGGGTTAAAGAGTGGTAGATATAAAGCTTGTGGTAGAGTTAGGACTGGTCAGAGCCATATAGAAGAGGCTCTAAATAGGTGAAAAAGAGTGGAGAGGACAATCAGGCCAAGTAGAAAGCACGGAAATTGCAATATACATGTGTTAGGCTCATCTTCTCCCATGAAAACTGACTAAATTTCCCCAGGAAGTCAAACATTTCCTCCTCTGCATTTCCAAAGCATGTTGTGTCTATCATTTTTAGAGCACTCATCACTGTGTGTGTGTGTGTGTGTGTGTCGAAGAGGGGGTATTTTTTCCCCTTAGGCTGCAGAATCACTTTATATCCAAATTTATGTTGCCAAGACCCAGCAGATATCTTGCATCCAGTAGGTTGGGTACCTAATAAATATCTGTTACATTAATGGATAGGAGAAACAATGAGAATACTGCAGAGGTAGGGCTAGTGTAGTAGGTGTTGTGGCATGCCACTCAAATTCCCCATACGGGACCAAGTACTCATTCTCTCAGCTATTGAGAATATTGGTGGTTGATAGTTTACTGCTCAGTCACTTTCACAGAATTACTCTCAGCTGAAGAAAGCTGCCTGACCCAATGTCATGTCCTCTATCCTGGAAGAGTCCATATCCAATGGCTGGTCAATGCAGGGGTATAAAATCTCAATCTCTGTCCCTCAAAATGAACAATTTTGAAGGGATATCACAGCTCAAGTATTGCCATGGAATTGCCTGATGTCTTTGTTAAGATTACATAGCAGTTCAGTTCTCCCCTCTGCTTAATCCTACTTCCTGTACTTCCTCCAGGTGTTCGTTCATGCAAGGGCATATGTCATTAAATTTCTTTTATGAAACTTTCTACCAGCAAACTTGTTTCTCACGGAATCCAATCTAAGACAACTGGTATGGGAGTTTGATTTTAGAAACTATAGAGAATAAGGTTGGAATGACACTGCCTTGAGCCCAAATGACACTTTTCTGAGAACTAGAAGGCCTTGCCCTTAGTCATCTGTCAGAAAATTATTGCCCTAAATATACAAATCTCCAGCGATTATAAGGGTGAAAGGTACTCCTACACTTGAGCTGTATAACAGAAAGTGGTTGTCTTGAAGTGGAAAGGTAGATTTGTGCCAGATTATGAAGGGCTTTCTTAGTCAGTCTGTTTTAATCGTCTCAAAGCAACATTCTTCTTTTTGTTGAAATCTGAGGGCCTTAGTATGATGCTAAGTTTTAAAACTAATTACACAAAACATTCATTTTATAAATACTGTATTTGACTTTGCTATCAGTCTTCAGCTCCATAACATTATTGAACTATATCCTGTGAGTTTTTCTGTTCAGTGTTACAGGCAATTTATCTGTATTAAACATTATGATATCAAGGAAGAAACAACTATGGTTTCCCTTGCTTTTGTATATAGTCATCTGCTGCATAATGACATATTGGTCAATAATGGACTGAATATAAAAAATGGTACCATAAGATTATAGTGGAGCTGAGAAAATCCTATTGCCTGGTGACATTGCAGCTGTCATAACATCATGGTATAATTACTTGTTGTTTTAATATTGTCACGTAGCCTAAGTGTACAGTGTTTATAAAGTCTGCAGTAGTATATAGTAATCACCCAGGCCTTCACATTCACTCACCACTCACCCACTGACTCACCCAGGGCAACTTCCAGTCCTGCATGCTCTATTCATGCTAAGTGCTCTGTACAGATGTACCATTTTAAATCTTTTATACCACCTACATTTTTACTGTTCCTGTTCTATGTTTAGATATGTACATAATTACTATTGTGTTACAACTGCCTACAGTAACAGGCTGTACAGGTTTGTAGCCTAGGAACAATAGGCTATGCCATATAACCTAAGTGTGTAGTAGGCTATGCCATCTAGATGTGTGCAGGTACACTCTGTGATGTTCACACAAAGACAAAATTGCCTAAGGATGCACTTCTCAGGATGTTGCCTTGTCATTAAGTGATGCGTGACTGCATTTATTCACTGGCAAACAGCTTCAGCAAAAGGAAGTCCCCTAAGGAGTGCTCCTAGGACTCCTCAAGGTACACATAACAGTGCAGGTTGAATATTTAGCTCAAGAATGACAACGGTAATATAACATCAGTGACCTCCCACATCAGTGCAGAAAATGAGAAAGAGTTGAAAATTATGTTCCAAACTGGGTTCAAACATAAGTGTTCCTTGTATTGTCCTTACTTAGATCCTCCTAGATTAGTTAATTTAGGTATTTAGGTATTTGGGGATACTTTCATTCTAATACTTAAGAAACCATGCAAAATCAACATGTATGTTATATACATGCAAGTCAGACTGTTAAGGTAAAATGCTTTAAAATTGATTAGTACATAATTTACCTCATATTAATGTTCCTATTGAAACACTCTTCTTATATCAAAGATTTCATCTGCTTTCAATTTTTGTATTTTTATCAATAGAATTTTCCTTTTGATGCCTTTTACTCAGACTCCTTCAAAGATTCTCTTCCATCCCAGTGAGAGCAAATAAATTATGCCCTAGCATCAAGAAGATAAAATCAGCAATAGAACAATCACTATAGGTCAGTTGGTGCCTTCTCCTTTTGACAATACGCTTCATTTTGATAACAGAAGGATTTTTCCACCTTGATCAATCCAATTTAAACTTCACACTGGGTTATAAACCAGTAATGAGAAAATGAATCTTCAAATTTGTATCCTGGAGGGATTCTTTTTTTCCAGCCCTAATCTGTGGCTTTGCCCATCACCCTCTATAATGGCTTTTCCGTAGCAAGGCTATAGGAACATTGCATCAAAAAGTACAGCTTCTGGGGGGTCCCTTTTCTAATGTTCAGCAAATAAAAATTCATTATTTTCCCAATTTTACATTTTCAATAATTTAGTGTCATTTAGTAAACTCACACTCATGGGCTTGTGAATACCTTCTCAGGGAACACCCACCTGTCGTGTCCTCCAAAAGAGATGGGTACAGGAGCTCAAAAAGGTCATTTTAGCAAGCTTATATGTCATATTTTATCACCTCAAGTAATGTTTATGTTTCTTTGCTAAAGATGTAGATCAGGACACATAGGTATGTGTCTTCTACTTTCAGTATATGATTTAGAAATTGATGATCACTTTTAAAATAATGACACAATTCAAAAAGGGAAGCAGAATTGTCTTCCAAATTCTGTTTCTTGCCCAAAGAGTTCCCCTCATTACACATGAAATTACCTATAACACTAATGGAAAGCACCAGCCAATATTCAACTGCTCTTTCTCCTTCTTCTGAAAAGAAACATCATAACCTCAAAAGAAAAGTTTCCCAGAAACTTTTGTTAAGGATGGAAAAGATATTTAAGTATTTGAGGGTAAAAACTGAACTTTGGTATGGAGACAAGACCTCTGTCTTGATATAGTGAAAGAGGAAACAGACAAATAAGCAAAGGATAAAATAAAACCCACCATTGTGTTTCTATTTTAATAATGTAAAATTTTGCCACAGATTCTCACGTTTGGCAGGGAGATATCTGAGAATTGACTTTGCAGATACAAAATAAAAGGAAACATGTACTATCAATAAAGAAGGGAAAGACATGATACCAGGGAATAATTGGCATCATTCTTACCTCAACTGTCATTTTATAAAAACCGAGAGCTAAAACCCTGTAGCTGATTGTTATAAGATAAAAAGGCTTTGAATTTTGCGACTGTCTCACGATAAAATGCAATCAGCATTAATTAAAATTCTCCTGCTTTTAATTATGCCCATGATAAGTTTGGGAGAATATAAACTACCAGGAAACAAATAGCACAAAGATACTTAAACAAAAATAAAGGCTTTGTAGACTCAGATTGCTTCAAATTACTTAGCTAAATATGCACATTTATGTTTATGTTTGTTTACTTAGAGTTTCTCCTTCATGGATTCTTACAGCTCCCTAATATGGTATTCTAACATAATCAAGCATTTCTTCATCTCATTTATTCCAAGAAGCTTTTCTGAAATTACCCTAGACAACATTTCACTATGGTTCTCCTCATCTCTGCCCATTACTCTTTCAGCCTACAAGTTCTTTCACATATTAGTTTGTTGGTTCACCAGAGTTTTGCCATCGGTCTTCTCACTCTACAATAGACAATATATTTTGCTTCAGCAAAGGACAGCTAACCTCCAGCCCTGAGCTCTGCCTGGTTGTCCTGTAGAGCTGCATGATTAACATGTCTAATACTGTGCTCATTACATCCTCCCTCCCCAAACCTACTCTAAGTTCCATATTCTCACACTTGGTTAATGATATTACCATCAAGTAATTTGTTCCTCTTCTTCCCACCTCTTACAGTGAGCCTCGAAGTCTTAACTGAATTAGTCTCAGACAAAGCATTTACTTCCGTTCTCAATGCCATGATGTAGTTTAGCCCTCATAGTCTATTGTTTATACTATTAAAAAAGGTTCCTCATTGAGTCCCCTGATGACAGCTCATTCTTCCTTTATTCCATACTCCATATCACTACCTGAGATACATACAAAACAAATACAGCTCTGTTATTCCTTCATTGCAAATCTGCATTGGTTATCTCTTGCCTATAGGGATTAAACAGTAAAATTCTTTGTGAGGAAGAACTTGTTATTTAGGAAATACTATTAGTCACGTGGTTCCTAACTATCTTTCAGCTTCATATCCTCACCATCCCCACCTTGGTTCCCAGTTTACCCTTGGCTCCAGTCAATATTTCAACATTTTCCTAACATAAGCTTTTTGTTAAAAAAAAATTACTGTTTTCCCTGCCTGGAGTGATTTTTCTTTTCTTCCTTCATCCAGCATCCTTAGCTCCAAACATTTAATATTTTGCTTATTTTTAAAAAGCAAAATGTATTTATTGAGACTATTTGAAGTTTTTTAAAAAAATTATTGTGCAGTCTTTTGGGTAGAAGATTTTAAAATCTTATCAGCTTATTCTCAGAGTCAAAAGTGTGGGTTTACAATTTCAGAGCTGATAAAATAACTCATACATGGAGTGGTAAAGAAGGCTGAGTGTTCTTTTTTTTTTCCCAGTAATTTCTCTGAAAAAAATGTCATCTTCATCCAATGCACAGAGGAAACACAAATAACTTCAATAAATTTTTTAAAATTCCTGATGACATGGCTGGTACCTAACTGAAATACAGGAGACTATGAATGAGAAGAAAATATTACTACCATGACTGAGATAATTAATCAATGCTATCTATGACTCAGAATAAATTAAAATGAAGATTAGGCGCTAAATAATCTGAAGCTGCTAGGTAAAATGTTGATGATTGTGGAATAAATTTTACTTTTTATTATGGGAATTTCCAAACCTAGAATTAGCACAGGGAGAACAGTGTTAATGAATTTCCATTCATCCACACACCAAGTTCAAGATTTAGTCACTTTTTATTCATCATATGTCATCTATCTTCCACAATGTTGTTTTTCTAGAGCATTTTATGGCAAGTCCCAGTCATCATATCATTTTATTTGTGAATACTTCAGTTTGTAACTCTGACATAAATAAGATATAAGTTAAATAACAATACTGTTATTATGCCTAACAAAAATAACAATTTTATATATATATATAATGATAATTCTGTAACTCCCAGTATTATTAACAATATTATATCTTTAGGCATGCCATTACTATTACTTAGTATTAAAAATAATTTCTTACTATCCATCCAATTTGTTTTCAGATTTCTTTGATTATAGCATGAATGTCTTTTTGCAGTTGTTTTATTCAAATGATGACTATCATTTGGTTGATTTCTTTCTTAAGTATCTTTTAATCTACAGCAATCCTCCCAGCATGCTTTTTATTCATATCATTCATTTGTAAGAAATCAGGCTAGTTATCCCATAAAATTCCTCACATTCTGAAAAATCCCTACTTACCCTTTAGGATCTAGCCTGTATGTACACTAGGATGCTGTAACGAGTCACAAAGATAAATGTTCCCTCTTCTGTGTTCCGGAAGCACTTACTTCATATAATTATCAGATTATTTTGTAGCTGCTTACATGTTTTTACTGTCCAATAGATTAGAAGAACCTTGGATAAAGAAATTCTATCTTATTCATCTTTGATATTCCAGGGCTTAATGTAGTGCTTGACACATAATTGGTGCTTCAAAAGAATTTGCTATGTGAACAAATAAATGAACAAACAAGATGCAAGGCAGATCACACTGGGAAAAAAAAAGTTGCATAGAAATATGATTACTAGGAAAGGAGATAAAGTAAAATTTAATTAATGCTTTCCATGCATCATGTACAGGGCTAAATGACTTCATATGGAATATCATTTGTTTTCCCTCAGAACTGCCTAGTTCTTGAATGAAAAATGATAAAAGCAATTTGATATTTGTATAACTATATAACCTTAGTTTTTAAACTTTTTATTTTGAAATAATTACAATCTCACAGAAAGTTGCAAACATAGTACATTGAATCCTGGGAACACTTCATTTAGCTTTCCCCTCTGCAACATCATATATAACTGTTGTAAATATCAAACAAGGAATTGACATTGGTACAATACTATTAATTATTATGGAGCACATGCAGTTTTCTCCAGCTTTTACATTAACTAATTGTGTTTGTGTGTGTGTGTATATCTAGGCAATTTGATAAAGCTCTATCATAAAGTCACACAGATAAAATGATGTTAGTGCTAGTTCAGGTTTTGTTTCAAGCAGAACCATTCACATTCTAATATACTTCTTTTACTTCAAATATACAGCAATAAAATATTAAAAGAGGCCATGCAGAAAGGCATTGATAGGTTTAAAAGATGAGTTATATATGCAATCAAAAACAGGAAAGAAACACAAAAATGGTAAATGAAAATGAAGCCTCAGACCTGCTGGACCTTGGTCTGGGAGCCAGCAGTGGCTGTGAAAGTTTTAATCTTTAGAGAGAAATGTGGATAGTGCTTTCCACAAAAAATACTAAGGACAGGCTCAATGAAGCCTGGAACTGAGGTAGAGGCACTCTTCTTATGTGGAAAAGGGGAGAATGGCTCTGTTTTTGCTTCCTGAAATTGTGACTTCACAAGATGCTCTCAGAGGTTCTGGGGGGATAGAACAAGCATTCATCCCCACAGAACTGAACCAAGATGCCTGTTGGCTGGGTGATTGATTTGTGATAGCCACAATATCAGAGGCGGAGAGCTCTGAAAAATCACTATAAGACCTGGTTCTCAACTGAAAGCCTAGAGTCAGTGAAGGTGGGTAGAGACTGGAAGCTGCCAAAAAATGCCAGACCAGAAGAAGGTGAATCTAGGAGGAAGAAGAGGGAAAAACTAAAACTTCCCACTCAAAATAAATTTAACAGCTAAAATTTGAAAATATGTGAAAAGTTCACCATATGAAGCTCTCTTACTAAGAAAGTCAACAAAATCAACAACTGGAACACACATTTATTTCAAGTTTTAAAAAATGATGGTTGTGACAAGAACTTTAAACTGTGCACATTTAATTGGTCATCAAGATGGCTGACTAGAGGCATGCAGCACTCACCTCCTCCACAAAAAAAGACCAAAACAACAAATAGATAACCACACATCAAATAGTATGTCTAAGGGAGAACACTGGAATTCAGCAAATAAGTGACAAAGACCCTCTGAGGCACAGAAACTCAGCACAGAGAGGGAAGCAAAGCACCTGGCTGGGAGAATGGCTTGGAGCCAAAAGAGGCTCTCCATTGTGAGGAGAAGGTAATCAGGAGATCCCCAGAAGTCTATATTCCTACCATGGATGCCTGCAACCCTACCTATAGAAAAGCCCCACAACTCTTGCAGGTCCTGAGCCCAGAGTAGGGAGCTGCCTGGAATCCATGTGTCTACATTTTTCCAGGAGGAAATTCTGTGGAATTTCTGTCTGACACAGTTGCTACAGCATGGTGCCATTTTGAGAGTGGAGCCACCACCAGAATGCATCCTGCCGTGGGGCTCATTAGTCCCTTCATCTCCACATAATTGAAGTCCTGCTGACATTCCCCCATATCCACTCTGAGGGCTGAAGTGTCTTGATACCAGCTGGACTCAATGGTACAGTGCTGATCTGAGCACCAAGCCCACATAGCACTCTACACCCTGATCGCACAAGTGATCCAGCACAGTTGGGAGCCTTCCCCCCAGAGCAGAAGGAGTTAATGTATGTACTCCCCAGAACCAAGAGCTGCCATGGCCAAACTGCCTCCAGAGGTAGAACTGCCAATGTATATACCTCCCAGTAGCCTGAGAACCAACCCTCCTGGGGACAACTGTTGCCACCAGTGAGCCTACCTTCTCCCAAGGCAGAGTTGCTGCATGCTTATGTACTCCCTAAGAACCTGAGAAACAGCACAACTTAGCAAAGCCATGCCACAACCTTCACAAACAATCACAGCCTAGGCCGTGGAGGCAATTGTATACACCACTGACATTTATTACAGCCGAACAAATCATACAAAGACTACACTACTGCACCTACCCAGAATCAATGCCAAAGCACCATACCCAATCAACACCATAGGACACATCTACAGGAAAAAGTATTTCCCTGAGAAAGTTACTCCATAAAATTGGAAGAAGTGACTGTTCCATCAGATGCACAAATGTCAATATAGGGACATAGGAAATATTAAAAATCAAGGAAACATGACACTCTCAAAGGAACACAATAACTCCTCAGTAATAGAAAAGGAAATCTATGAAATTCCTGAAAAGGAATTCAAAATGACAATCTTAAGGACATTCAGTGAGATACAAGAGAGTTCAGACAGATAATTCAACAAAATCTTGAAAACTATGATCTCAATGAAAAATTCAACAAAGAGACAGATACAAAACAGAATCAAACAGAAATATTGAAATATTGGAACAGAAGATTCAATGAGTGAAATAAGAATGCAATTGAAAACTTCAACAATAGACTAGATCAAGCAGGATAAAGAATTTATGAATTTAAAGACAAGTCTTTTGAAATAACCAAATTGTTTCTATTTAAAAAGAAGTAGAATTAAAAGAATGAAAAAAAAGCCTATGAGACATACAGAACATAATTAAGTGAAAGAATGTTTGCCTTATGAAAATTCCAGAAGAAGAGGTTGGGGAAAGGCATTAAAAACCCATATAGCAAGATAATAGCAGAGAACTCCCCAAGTCTTGGGAGAGGTATGAACATCCAGACATAGGAAGCTAAAAGATTCTTGCATAGATTCAATCCAAAGAAGTTCTCTCAGAGACACAATATAGTTAAACTATCAAAAGTCAAAGGCAAAGAAAAAATCTAAAAACAGCAAGAGAAAAACATCAAGTCACATGTAAGGGAATCTTTATTAGACTAACAACAGATTTCTCAGCAGAAACCTTTCAGACCTGGACAGAATGAGATGATATAGTCAAAGCACTGAAAGAAAAAAACTGTCAGACAAGAATATTATATACAGCAAGGGTATTTTTAAGAAATAAAGCCTTTTTCAGACAAGTAAAGACTGAGGGAACTGATCGCCACTGGACTGGCCCTGCAATAAATGCTTAAGGGAGTCCTACATCTGGAAGCCAAAATACATTGTCTACTGTCATGAAAACATGCCCAGTTATGAAGTTTACTGGTAAAGAAAATACATGAAGTGAGAAAAAGTAATGAAATGTTATCATTATGAAAAGCACCAAATCACAAACACAAACAAGAGCAGAAGAAAGGAACAAAGAATACATAAAACAACCAAAAAACTACCAATAAAGTAATAGAAGGAAGTCCTCATCTATTAAAAACAACTATGAATATAAATGGATTAAATTCCCCAATGAAAATATATAGACTGGCCAAATGGATTAACAAAAAAAAAAAAAGAAGACTCAACTATATGCTGCCTACAAGAAGCTCCCTGACCAATGAAGACACACATAGACGTAAAGTGAAAGCAGTCTACAGATACAATGTAATACCATCACCAAAATACCAATGACTTTTTCACAGAGATTAAAAAAATCCTAAAATTTCTATGGAATAACAAAAGATTCTGAACAGCTAAAACAGTCCTGAGTGCCAGGACAAAGTTGCAGGCATTATATTAACTGAGTTCAAAATATACTACAAAGCTATAATAACCAAAATCACATGATACTGGTATAAAAACACACAGACCAATAGAAAAGAATAGGGAACCCAGAAATAAATAAATCCTTGTGTTTACATCGAACTGATTTTCAAAAAAGGTGCCAAGAACATTTAATGGGAAAGGACATACCCTCTTTAATAAATGGTGCCAGGAAAATTGGATATCATTGTGGAGAAGAATGAGGCCTTTGGCCTCCACTTAATAAACAAAACACTTAGTAAAGGTACTACTTCAGAAACAAGAAAAATGAACCTAGAGGAAAGTACATGTTACAAGAAAAGACGACAAACACAGAAACTGATAAGATGTGTCAATAATTTTAATGAACTATTGATTTTGTTAAAAATATCAACCAAAATTAGTGTGTGTGTTTAAAGCAGGTAAAACAAAAACTCTAAGAAACAATAACATGAGGCAGTTAAAGTGTGACATCATCTTATCATTCAGGGAGGAAAATAGCATTGAATAAATTTAGTCTTCATTAAGAAATGTATATTTCTCTAGAAATCTAAAAATTGAGTGTAGTAAAAAGCATACCAATTGGAAAGGAAGAAATAAAATCGTTTCCATTTGCAGATGACATAATTGTCTATATGAAAAAATTCTAAGAATAAAAAAAAAACCTTCCTAGAACTAATAAGTGAGTGAAGCAAGGTTACAGAATAATATGCACAGAATCATATACAGAATCTTTATGCTGTAAATTATAAAATGTCAATGAAAGAAAGAAAAGTTCTAAATTAGTAAAGAGACATCATGTTCATACATACACACCATTGGAAGACTCAGGAAAGTAAAGATATCATTTTCCCCCAAATTGATCTATAGATTTGATGCAATTTTTAACAAGATTCCAGCAGGGATTTTGTTGACATAAATAAGCTTCTTCTAAAATATATATGAAAATGCACAGCCCCTAAAATACGTAAAACAATTCTGAAAAAATAAAGTGGAAAGAATTATTCAACCCAATATTAAGATTTACTGTATAGTTGTAGTTATGAGAGTGCGGTACTGATGAAGAGATTGATACTTAGAAGAGTGGAACAAAAAGGGGAATCCAGAAATAGATTCACACAACTATACCCAATTGATTATTGACAAAGGTGCACAAGCAATTCAATGTAGAAAAATAGCCCTTTCACAAATTGTGTGGGAACTATTAGATATCCATGGGAAAAATAAAGCTTGACCTAAATTTTCTTATTCAAAAATTTACTTGACATGAATCATGGACTTAAATGTAAAGTGTAAAACTATAAAAGCTTTAGGAAAAAAAAAATAGGAGAAAGTATTTGGTGTCTATAGCTAGGCAAAGACTTCTTAGACTTGACATGCAATGCATGATCCATGGAAGGAAAAATGCTTTGGGAAAGACTCTATTAAGAGGATGAAGAGAGAAGGAACAGACTTCGAGAAAATATTTACAAACCACATATTCAACAAATAAGTTGTATCTAGAAAATATAAAGAACTGTCAAAATTCAACAGTAAGAAAAGCAAAAAAATCTAAATATAAAATTGACAAAAGACACAAATAGACATTTTACCAAAGAGGATACACTGATGGCAAATAAGCACACAAAACATTATTCTCCATTGTTAGCCATCAGAAAATGCAAATTAAAACCACAATGATATATTACTATGTACTTATGAGAATGGTTAAAATAAAGAAATAATGACAATAATGAAAAATGCTGGCAAAGATGCAGAGAAACTAGATCACCCATATATTGCTGGTGGGAATGTACAATGGTGCAACTACTCTGGAAAACAGTTTAGCAAGTTATTTTAAAACTAAATATGCAAATACCATAGTATCCAGAAATTACACTTTTGAGCATTTATCACAGAGAAATGAAAACTGTTTTTCACATGAAAATCTTTACATAAATGTTCATAACAGCTTTATTTGTAATGGCCCAAAACTGTAAACAACATAGATGTCCTTTCACAGGCAATTGTTTAAATAAGCTATGGTACACCCATATCAAGGAATACTACTAGTACAGTAATAAAAATGAAAGATTGATATATGCTGCAAGACAAAAGCCAATCATAAATGTTTACATACTATATGAGTCCATTTATATAACATTCTTGAGATGACAACATATAACAACAGAGAACAGAGTAGGGATTGTCAGAGATCAAGGATGGGGATGGGAAGGAAAGGAGGAAGGGGATACAGTTATAAAAGAGCAACAGAAGGGATCCCTGTGCTGATGAAATTGTTCAGTATGCTAGCTGTAACAACATCAACATCCTGGTTGTAATATTGTACTATAGTTCGGCAAGATATAGTTATTACTGGGGAAAACAGGGTAAAAGTACACAAGCTCTTCCTTTATCATTTCCTACAGCTGTATGTGAATTCACTTATATTTTTAAAGTTTAATTTAAAGATTAGGAAGAAATTAAAAGTAATCTTTAATAGAAGAAAATATAGGTACATTTTTCAAGTGAGTGGCAAATACATACCTACATGCAGGCATACAAACATTAAGACCAAGAAGATTTAAATCACTATCAGTTTAACAGAAGTCAGGAAAAGGGAAAAAAGAAAGCAAAAAACAAAAAAAATACCTTTCTACCTACATACTTACAATCATACATACATAATGTGGTAAATAAAACGTAAAAAGATTGAAGTTTCTCCAATAAATGGAAACATATTCAGCTCACCTATTAAAAGAGATATCCAGTTTGACTTTTACATTTTACAAATGAAAAAACTGTAGCCCATGGAGTCTAAGTGACTTGTGGGTGTCCTTAAAGCGAATCAGATCAAGGGTCCAGGCTGAAACCCAGACCTTCTCATTCCCATGCTTGCATGCCATAAATAAAAAACTTTTTTACCTGAGAAATGACCTACTCCTCCAAATATATCCCCTTAGACTTGCCGGCATGCTTTGTGATATCCTCAAATCATAAAAGAAGTGGAATGTGCCTGAAAACTGAATTACATTTTTCTCCAGAGTAAAGGCTCTTCTGTATTTAAAAGGTCATTTATTTTTAATTTTGCCATTTTTCAATTTCTCAACATGCAGCTGAGGAAACTACCCAGAATCTAAAACTCATGAATATGATTACGCAAGCAAGCGGCTGAGTTCCTGACTCTCAGGCTTTGAAGAAGTGCAGCTTTCCCAGTCCTCAGGGGCATGTTGGGGCTTCAAGGTCTGACTTCCACCTTGAACCCCGTGAGGAAGATTTCCTCATAAACTATGTGATTTTTAAATGAGAGTGATCAGTACCTCTGATCTTAATTATAATTATTCTATCTCCTTTCACTGTCATAAAAATAAGTGAGGGGATGAAAACACATAATTCAGAATTAGAAGACCTAGGTTACCTCAGGCAAATGCCATTTCTCAGCTGTGTGATCAAAAGTAAATTACTTGACCACCGTGGGCTTCAGTTTCTTCATCTGTAAAGTGTAGAGATATTAAAACAATTTCCTAAGATTGTGAGAATAAATGGGATAAATTTATGAAAATCCCCGGCTTTCAATATGCATTCAATATGTGTATATTTTAATGGAATTTGAATCATTTTGATAAGATAAATGCAGTAGTAGTGTAACCACTTAAGTACCTATACAATTGTTTTCCTATGAAACTGTGAGTCAAGTATTTTCTTCATACACACATGCTTTTGGGAATTGTTGCGGGAAGTCAGGGACCCTGAACAGAGGGACCAGCTGAAGCCATGGCAGAGGAACATAAATTGTGAAGATTTCATGGACATTTATTAGTTCCCCAAATTAATACTTTTATAATTTCTTATGCCTGTCTTTACTGCAATCTCTAAACATAAATTGTGAAGATTATCACTTCCCCAATCAATACTCTTGTGATTTCCTATGCCTGTCTTTAATCTCTTAATCCCATCATCTTCGTAAGCTGAGGATGTATGTGGCCTCAAGACCCTGTGATAATTGCGTTAACTGCACAAATTGTTTGTAAAGCATGTGTGTTTAAACAGTATGAAATCTGGGCACCTTGAAAAAAGAACAGGATAACAGCGATGTTCAGGAAACAAGGGAGATAACCATTAGGTCTGACTACCTAAGAGCTGGGCAGAACAGAGCCATATGTCTCTTCTTACAAAAGCGAATAGGAGAAATATCACTGAACTCTTTTTCTCACCAAGGAACAGCCCTGAGAAAGAGAATGCATTTCCCAGGGGTAGGTCTCTAAAATGGCCACTCTGGGAGTGTCTGTCTTATACAGTTGCAGATAAGGGATGAAATAAGCCCCAGTCTCCCGTAGCACTCCCAGGCCTATTAGGATGAGGAAATTCCTGCCTAGTAAATTTTAGTCAGACCAGTTGTCTGCTCTCAAACTGTGTCTCCTGATAAGATGTTATCAATGACAATGCATGCCCAGTGGGACATGAAACTTCATTAGCAATTTTAATTTCGCCCCGGTCTTGTGATCTCGCTCTGCCCCCATTTGCCTTGTGATATTTTATTGTCTTGTGAAGCATGTGATCTCTGTGACCCACACTCTATTCATACACTCCCTCCCCTTTGAAAATCACTAATAAAAATTTGCTGGTTTTGAGGCTTGGGGGCATCACGGAACCTGCCGACATGTAATGTCTCCCCAGACACCCAGCTTTAAAATTTCTCTCTTTGGTACTCCTTCCCTTTATTTCTCAGACCGGCCAGCACTTAGGGAAAATAGAAAAGAACCTACGTTGAAATATCGGGGGCTGGTTTCCCCCGATAGGGAATGCTTACCAACCTAATGCAATTGATAACATCATTCAGCAACAACAGACACCAGATGATGATGATGATGTGCTGAACAAAATAGTGTTAGACTAGAATAACTGTTGAGTTGAACTACTATTATAAAATAAGACTGAAATAAAGACATTTGGAGCAACAAAAAGCTACTAAAGAGTTCACAAGTGTTTGGTGAAACAACTACTAAAGCATGTTCTTCAGGAATAGGAAAATAGAACCCAAAGTAGTATGTTAGAAGAAATAGTGACCAAAGACATTGACAAGCACGTGGACACATCAAAGTAATCAGCTGCTATAAAAATATTTGTTAAGTTGTGCTCCTAATAAATAAGGGCGACCTAAAAACTAGACAAAATTAACATGAAGAATGGGTGAGGGATGATTGCTATAAAGACTTTATTGTGTTCAAAAAAGAAGATAAAATTTTAAATTAGTTTAACTTTTTAAAATCAAGTATACGTCTTTTTTAAAATTTGAAAATAATTTTCATTTTTTTATTAATAACTATTCCAGTATTCATTCTAAAACATATAGCCTATTTTTAACATAATTACAATCTCATTTTTATACCTTAAACAATAAATCATTTTTATAAAATTGATAAAATTGTATGTATTTATCATATACAGCATGAGTTTTGAAATATATATATGTGTATATATATGTGTATATATATGTGTATATATGTGTATATATAGTGTATATATGTGTATATATATGTGTGTGTATATATATGTGTATGTATATATGTGTGTGTATATATATATGTGTGTGTGTATATATATATATATATATATATATATCTTCCTGGCCAACATGGTGAAACCCCATCTCTACCAAAAATACAAAAATTAGCTGAGTGTGGTGGCATGTACCTGTAGTCCCAGCTACTTGGGAGGCTGAGGCAGGAAAATTGCTTTAACCCGGGAAGCGGAGGTTGCAGTGAGCCGAGATCGAGCCACTGCACTCCAGCCTGGTGACAGAGTGAGACTCTGTCTCAAAAAAAAAAAAGAAGAGTAACTATTGAAAGATGAGAAATAGATACATAATCTTTAACTAGCAGAAAGAATATGAAGAGAGTAGGGAAGAAAGTTGATCAGTCCCACAAAAAGTAGGAAACGAGAAGACTGATAACGAGTGAAAAATATAGTAAATAGACACACAAAAATTTAAAACATCTGTAATCTACATGTAATTCCATATACATTAATAAGATAAGCACATGAGGAGAAGGACACACCCCAACTTGAGGTGTAATGGAGAAAACAAGATGCAAGGGTGCTTTAATGGTATCAGTCAAGTTTATTAAAACATACCTGAAACAAAAATGGCAAATGTTAACATTTATTCAATTTGGATACAAGGGTATATGTTGTATTTTCTATTCCTTGAAATACATTATAACAAATATCCATAAATTCTAAATCTTCACAAATGCATATGTACACAAATTAACAAAAAGAAAATCTATCCTTTGAAGTAAAATATTTAATAAACTAAATACTTGATGTACAAAGTAGTGAAAGAATAATATATGTTTTAGGAAATATTCTAGTTATGATTTTGGGCAGGGTCATCAGTGGACCATGTTGTTCATCACTATGTTTCACCACGCACTATCCTCTCTGCCCTGCAGAGGACAGGAATTAGTCCCCTGCTTGGTCTCACGTAGACAACTGGAAATAAACAAGACATCTCTCTGGTGATATTGTTTTTTAAAGAAAAACATGGCTTTACTGAAATTCTCCATAGTGAATTTATAGTAGAGAAAATCCCTGGAAGGTACAGGCTGTATGTCTGCAGATCTACATGATGATTTTAGTTCTGTGTACTGGGAATTCCTCCTTTTAGAAATAGATCTGAGGTTATAGCATAAAATTCAGTACTAGAAGGGAATTCCATCACAGCAGATAAGTGGCAGAGTGGTAGACTTGGTCTTTGGTCTTACTCCAGAGTCCTAGAATACTTTGTATCACAAACAATGCCTAGCAGAGGGTCTCGCAAGAAACCCTGCGCGAGTAATAATTGGCAGAATCAACCACTGGCATATACAAAATTATAATCCCATTGCATATGCAGTGTCGCCAATTTAACTTTTTATTTATTTATTTGTTTGTTTATTATTTATTTCAATAGGTTTTTTGGGGAATGGGTAGTGCTTGGTTACATGAATAAGTTCTTTAGTGGTGATTTATGAGATTTTGGTGCATCCATCACCCAAACAGTATACACTGTACCCAATTTATAGTCTTTTATCCCTCACCCGCCTCCCGGTCTTTCCGCCAAGTCCCCAAATTCCGTTGTATCATTCTTATGCATTGCGTCCTCATATCTTAGCTCCAACTCATGAGTGAGAACATATGATATTTGGTTTTCCATTCCTGAGTTACTTCGCTTAGAATAATAGCCTCCAATTCCACCCAGGTTGCTATACGAATGCCATTATTTTGTTCCTTTTTATGGCTGACTAGTATTGCATGCTATATATATGCCACATTTTCTCTCTATCCACTCGTTGATGGATTGATGGGCATTTGGGCTGATTCCATGGTTTTGCAATTACAAATTGTGTTGCTATAAACATGCATGTGCAAGTATCTTTTTTATATAATGACTTACTTTTCTCTGGGTAGATAAGTAGTAGTGGGATTGCTGGATCAAATGGTAGATCTACTTTTAGTTCTTTAAGGAATCTCCACACTGGTTTTCATTGTGGTTGTACTAGTTTACATTCCCACCAACAGTGTAAAAGTCTTCCCTTTTCACTGTATCCACATCAAAGTTTACTATTTTTTGATTTTTTGATTATGTCCATTCTTGCAGGAGTAGGGTGGTATCACATTGTGGTTTTGATTTGCATTTCCCTGATAATTAGCGATGTTGAGCATTTTTCCGTATGCTTGTTGGCTATTTGTGTATCTTCTTTTGAGAATGATCTATTCATGCCCTTAGCCTACTTTTTGATGTAATTGTTTGTTTTTTTCTTGCTGATTTGAGTTCTTTGTACACTGTAGATATTAGTACTTTGCCAGATGTATAGATTGTGAAGATTTTCTCCCACTTTATGGGTTGTCTGTTAACTCTGGTGATTATTACTTTAAGTAGGAAATATGCTCCAAACATGATGAAATTATTTTGGGCAGACTGCTTCCTAGTTTATGCAACCCTCTTCACTATGTTCATATTCTCTAGATCTCCACATACAATTCCACTCCATTTCCAGTCCCAACATCAATTTAAACTCGACAAAGAAAACATTTAACCAGCTCTAATTCCAACCTCAAAGCAGGCCCTCATGTGCTATTTGATCTTCAACCCCCTTTGATGGACACCTTGGTCCTGTGAGTCCCTATCTGGTTACTGCCTTGACTCCAGGTCAGGGGCCTATTTCTTCCAAAGGCATTATAGTCCAGTTCTTCCATCCTAATTAATGGTTAGGACACTACCTCTGGTAGCAATGTTTTCTTGATATCTCCTTTCCTTTCAACATTTTTGGTACTCTTCCTACTTCCAAATTCTTAATCGCTATGTGTATTAGTGTGCTAGGGCTGTTGTAAAAAACAAAATGCCCACAAAATTATTGGCTTAAATAACAACAATTTATTATCTCAGTTCTGCAAGCCAGAAGTCTGAGATCAAGGTGAAAAGGGTCATGGGTGAAAGGAAACATTTGAGCTATTCACCAGTCTTTGAACTATTAGGCATAATTCTACTTTTATTTTTACTTTCTTTTTTTTTTTTCTTTTGGGACTGAGTCTCACTCTGTCACCCAGGCTGGAGTGCAGTGGTGCAATCTCGGCTCACCGCAAGCTCCGCCTCCCAGGTTCACACCATTCTCATGCCTCAGCCTCCAGAGTAACTGGGACTACCGGTGCCCGCCACCAAGCCCGGCTAATTTTTTTGTATTTTTAGTAGAGATGGGGTTTCACCGTGTTAGCCAGGATGGTCTCGATCTCCTGACCTCATGATCCGCCCACTTCAGCCTCCCAAAGTGCTGGGATTACAGGCATAAGCCACCACGCCTGGCCTATTTTTACTTTCTAATAGTGGAGCTGCAATTAAATATCGGCAACCCAACAGGAGATGCATAGCTTTACAGAGCTGACACAGTTTACCCCCAAACTCGGCAAGGTGCTGCAAGGAACTGAGAAGTTCTCTTTTCTCACATGATGAGGAATTGTCTGCTTGGGTTTGAGGTCCACCTTCACTCACAAGCTGTGTGAGCTTGGGCACATTTTTTAATTTCTTCATGTGTCTCGGTTTTCACACCTGTAAAATGACTACAATAACACCACCCTTGTGGGTCATTTTGAGAATTAAGTGAGTTCATATTTGAAAAGCACTTTGGGAAGAATCTGTTCCATGTCTAGCATCTGGCAGTTCATTAATTTGTGACAGCATAACTCCATTCTTCACATGGCATTCTCCCTGTGTGAGGGTCTGTCTACAAATTTCCCCTTTTTATAATAACAATAGTCACATGGAATTAGGGGCTCACTCTACTCCACTGTGACCGTATCTTAACTAATTATTATCTTCAGAGACTCCTTTCCATAAGGTCACATTCTGAGTCACCGAGGGTTAGGACTTCAACATATGAGTTTCTGGGGCATACAATTTAGCCCATAAAATTATAGTTGTATTTGCTCATAACATTAGAGTTGTTTTTAACTTGTTTAGACATTGCTGGTTACAATTTTTAAATCATTTATGTGTTCATCATTTTCCACTAATATTTATTGAAAGTCTACCATATATCAGACTCTCTGCCAGACATGAGAAAAAACAAGTAAGGCCCTGCAAGCTGAGGGAGGTCACTGTCTGGCAGGAGACACAGGTGAACAATGGAAGGGCACTGCATTTTGCATCGTTCATCTCAAGTATAAAAAGGATGAGTCATTTTTTTCCCAACATTATTTTAACTGCTCATGATCTGCCAGATTTTGGTAGAATCATTCTTTTAACTTACATGTGTACACATTTTCCAAAAGTGCCTGCTGCTAAATTCACCTATGACCAAGGAGTCTATTATATGGATTTCTACCATTTGTTATTTGCAGACTGCATTTTCCTGAACTTCGGGTGAACAAGAGAGCTCATTTATGTAAGTTTTAGGGCCTGGAAAAAATCCATTTACTATGCTCTTGTTTAGCTATGACAGTGATTTCTGCTAAAGAGCTGTAAGAAAAGAGTTTTAATCCTCCTGAGGAGAGATCCTTCTCGGAAACATAGAAATTTTGCTTTTTACAGAGAATAAAGATGAAGTCAAATAACACATGCAGAAGAAACAATAGGTAGAAGATATTTTCATCCAATTCCTGTTATATCACAGTGGGGCTATTGTTCTCTAAACAAATGGAATCAGAGAGCACTTCATGCTCTCTTTAAGTTTCTCTAAAAGACTTATGAGATAAAGTTCACCTTTTTCAGGAGAACCAGCATGTAAGAATAAAATCACACTCAAAGTGCTAATGGACAGATTTCAGAATGGTGCCTTGAAATTTTTGTTAAGCTCAATGTATGTACATGAGTATTTGTGTGTGTGTGTGTGTGTGCATGTGTGAAACAAAAACTAGTATTCTTTCTGCATAAAAATCACGCTTCCCCTTTCTACCAAATTAAATTACACAGTGCTCACTATCCTGTACATACTTGTTCCTCTGCACAGTACAAGAAAGGTTAAGACTAGAGTCTGGGTGTAAACAATTCTTTGAGATTTAAGTGTTGTTATGAGAAAATATTCTCTGTAAATCCAGATCTCTGGATACATTTAGTCATCAATGGCCTACATGTGAGGAATTCAGATTGGCTATCTGCAATTAGATGAGTGCTGAGCATCATGTGTGCATTTGGGCAGTGTAATCATCTAGACAAATTGAGCAGCCTTGAGCATCTGCAGAGACTGGCTGCAGTATCTAGCATTCATTGCTGACTTTTTTTTTTTCTTTGAGACAGAGTCTCACTTTGTTGCTCAGGCTGGAGCTCAGTGGTGTGATCTCGGCTCACTGCCACCTCCACCTCCCAGGTTCAAGCGATTCTCCTGTCCCAACCTCCAGAGTAGCTGGGATTACAGGCATGCGCCACCATGCCCGGCTATTGTTTGTATTTTTAGTAGAGATGGGGTTTCATTCTCTTGGCCAGGTTGGTTTCGAACTCCTGGCCTCAAGCGATCCACCTGTCTCGGCCTCCCAAAGTGCTGGGATTACAGGTGTGAGCCACCCTGCCTAGCTTACTGCTGACTTTAAAATCACATCACAGACGAGGGACATTTAATTGGTGAGCCTCAAACTAAAGGTGGAGAATTGAAGACAGTCATTTTTTTGGCCAAATCAACACTTTTAAAAAGGGCATTTGAAAGGTTTTGAGGCTTGGTTGGGATCTGGATATTTGGTGGATTTATACAGATTCACAAATTGCAGAGTTGGGGTCATTTCATACATACACACATGCATACACATATTTGAAAATATGATTAATACATAGTATTTTCAACTGAAAACATGACTAGCTGATATGGTTAAAGTGAGTTCATATAATAATGATTTTCTGGGCCTAAGGATCCTTCAGGTAACTTAGATTAACATGAGGAAAGGTGAATAATATATACTGAACCTAATTTTGAACATTCATAATGTTCCAAGATACTACCTATGTTATCTAATTAAATTTAGAAACTTATAAAACATTATTGTTACTAATTCTCTCTCATTTCCATTTTAGAGCTAAAAAAAGACAAAAGACAAAATGAAGACATTGAGAAGTTAAGTACCTTCTAGCTGAAGGTTCTACAGCCAGTAAATTCTGGAGCTGGGATCTAAACTTAAGACTGCTTGACTCTAGGATGGGTCGGTGCCTTTTGTGCTACACAGCACTGCTGTAAAATTCCTGTTGACAGTACTTCTCAACCTGGGGTCCATAGGCACCCAAGGGGCTTGTGGATGGAATTCGGGGGACCCATGAACATGATGGAGAAAAAAGTACATTTTTGTTTTCACTAATCTCTAACTCAATTTTAGCATTTATTTCAATTATAAATGTTGGCAAAAACCTTAGACATATTAGTTCTTGGTTTCATTTTGTGTTACATTTGTAAGAGAAGAAAATAATCAGGATAAGGTTTTAGCAGCAGATAAGAAAAAGTCAAAGGGGGACCTCCTTGGTGGTAGCAATCCAGGTCAAACATATTTGAAGTTGCTAAATAAGCAGTGCTCAGACAGGTCTGAGAATCAGAATCACCTTCAGAGTTGATTAATTATACAAATTCCTGGACCTTGCTCTCTACAGATTTTGATATGGCTGAGCTTAAGTCAAATTGTGGTCACTGGCACCATGATATACACACACAGGTACACAATAAGTTGTGTGAAGGGGATGGAAAGATCATAGATGGATGGATGGATGGATGGATGGCTAAATATTGGCATGAACAAGCTAGAAGGGGGAAAGGCAATAAAAGAAGCAGCAGGAGCCAAGAGACAGCTAGTGCTGTGCTCTTCAACCACACCCCCTTCACTATCTCTGTACTCACAGTCCCTGTGTCAGGAAGCTACTCCTCATTTCTACCACATTAGACACTTCAATGCTGGAATACAAATTATATGCAGTATCACAGGGCTGTAGGCAACTACCAGGAAGTCTGACATTATTTGTAATCCTCTCCCAAATAAATAAGTAAGAAGTGTAGGAGATGGAGAGGAAAGAACATGAGGCTAGAAGAAGGGCTGAGCTCAAACAGATCTCCATCTCTCCTGCTCGCTACCCTTACTTTTCCCTTCCCAGACCCTCACCTCAAGAAACACTTTAATAGATATGTAAGAACAGTATTTTATGTAGATTTGGTTGGGGGTGGGTATAGATTTTCCAGAGAGCCACTTCAGAATCCAGGACTATTTTGTAGGTACTGTTACTGAGCTCTGCTTTTGCCTGATGACATTTCATCTATTAATAGTGTTCATTAGTGACTGTTGAATGGATTTTTCATGTACTTATACACCACATAGGAAGTGAAAAAGGAGTTGTCTATGACATTTGTCTCATGCTTTATTTGATATTTATTGGAGCCAGACTAGAATCTGAACACGTTAAAAAAAAATCAGCTCATTCTGAGGCCACTTACTACTAGTCAAGCCACCTTACTTACTGTAGAGAAATTAATAGGCTTTATGTGCAAAGGCTACTAATGGTGGCAAACAGAAGGCATAAGCGGTGATAAGAAGAAGAACAAAGCTATTGCTAGCACTGCAGCTCACCTGTTCTAGTAGCCACTGATGTTGTAAGAGAGGCCTTTTATTTTAAAGGGCAGAAAGCAGATTTTCAAGCACATCCAATGTGAGTAGGTAGAAAAGAAATGACTGTCAACAATTGTTTATATGGTCAGATGCATTTGGCTAATAAAACAGGGCATCTTTCTGTTGTGACTTAATTAGTGATTTCCCCTCAACCTTGGGCTCAAAATCCAGTAATGTTAGGAATTAATTAATGTAGAAATATCAGGTTTGATGAAGATTATAGACATTCTGGGTAATGACATTTAGGATGCATATCTTAGATGTTCTTAGAGCCGAAACTTCAATGTTGGAGATTAGGTTTTCTTAGACCTCAAGAATCAACTCAGAGGCTTTCATGCCAACTTTACTGGGAGAAATAAGCAGAGCTGCTCAGCCTCAATAGGCCTGCCCACCATAATCACTTCTGAGGGAAGTGGTCCCATCCACCCTCCTACCACTACATCTCCATGTTATTCCCACAGTCACAGGTAATGGACCTACTGATAGGTAGTGGACTTAAATAAGGACAACCAGTTCATAAACTGGCCAGTAACCCACAGCCTAGTAAAAAAAAGATTAGCTGAACCAATGAGATTCATCCTTTCAGGATTTCAAAACAGGTTTGTAAGTTCTTAGTTGCTGAGAAAGCTGAAGCCAAAAAGTTTTGATTTGGAGAAGGGCTTGGGGTGCCATGGCTATAGTGAGATAAAGGCATGAGGAAGCAGAAACTATAAGTCAAAAATGTCAATTATAGAGAAAGAAAAATGAAATTTACAAAAAAATCAGCAATGCTATGGGGAAGGCAGGGTGGGGATCATTTCCATCAGCTGAGTCCAACTCTGTTCTTGGACTTTTGGGAGTGCTTTTTTTTTTCCCTTGGTAAAACCACCCACTACCTGAAAAACGTTGACTGGGCTTTTTTTTCTCACAAGCAAATGTGTCAGGTTAGGCATACTCACTTCTAAACGCCAAAGTTGAAGGAGGCTTAAGACTCCACAGATGAACTGTGGTATGTTGCATCTCTGAAACTCCAATAGTTCACTCTTTTGACCAACATAAAGGATAATCTCTTATGGCTCAACCCAACACTGCTCCCTATGTATATCACCTTGGGCATGCACAGAGTAGGAAGCCCTCCATGGGTTTAGTACCCACCTACCTTTTTGTTCCTTATCTTCCACCACTTTTCCTATTAAATCTTTACACTAAATCATTTCACTCACCTGAATGTACTATGCTGTTTTACATCTTCATAAAATTGTCTGTGCTGTTTCCCCCTCACTGAAATATTATTCCCTGACTTTTTAACCTATAAATTTCTATTCATCTTTCAAGACTTATTCATGAAATGTTCCCGCATTTCACCAGATCCCTTCCCTAATCCACTTTTCCTTGATACCTTGGTCCTCTAACTTTATGTTAGTGTGCATCACACTGAGCTACTATTACCTGTTGAAGGCCTGTCTTACCTACAGGGCTATGGGGTCCTTGAGAGCAAGGACCATGTTTTATTCTTCTCTCCATTTTTGGCATGAGCAAGCAATCATTATGTGTGTGCTCTTAACTGACCCAAGGCCACATAGAACATCAGAGAAAGATCTCAAACAACTCAAAAACTCAAAATCGAAAGGCAGTCATCATGCAGCTACATCATATCCATCATTCTCCACCACTGATATGGGGCAAGAAATAAGCCTGGAAACTAAAAACAAACCCCAGTACTTTGAAACTGAAAGCACCAGACACAACTTATATCCAATGTCTCCAGCCAAATAATGTTGAACATGCTTTTTGAATTATAGCCAAGAAAATGAAGAGTGTGGCTTGGAAATAACAGTCCAATTTCTTTGCAAATGTATACTTTCTCTTGTTGAAAGTTTGAGAGTAGGTTACATAAATCTGCTAATTTATTCTGTAATCCATTGAAAATATTGGTTTGGAATGGACTCTCTGGTAGAGAAATTCACTTTTTTTAAGTTGATAAGTTAATAATTGGATTTACATTTTAGAAACATACAGACAATAACTTTAAAAGGGGGAGGTACAGGAAGGGAGACCTATTCAGGTACTGTTCCAAGCTTAAATTAAGGCAGTGGCTGCATAGATGCAGAAAGGAAGACAGGAAGAGATATTTAGGAGTATCCACAGTGAAGCCATCAGAGTTTCATTTATATGGGTAGGGTTGAGGATAAGAGGTCTCAGACTATTAGAATTTTTATATTAGTATCCCTGGTCACGAATTTAACTAAAGAGGTAGTGATACCTGGAACTATGTGAGGTGATAAATATGTTAATTAACTTGATTGTGATAATTATCTTACAACGCATACATATCAAAACATCAGGTTGTACACCTTGAATATATGCAATTCTTGTCAACTGTACCTCAATAAAGCCAAGAAAGACAGAACAATCAGCACAGAAACAGAAACAAACAAAAAATATATTCAATAATGTTTACTTCTGGGTCCTTTGGTAAGGTAGTGCTGTTAATTTTTCTGGAAACTGTTATGAAGATGGATAATAGTTTTTTCACAGAGAAGTTTTCAATCATTATATAAGTGAAAGTCAAAACACCTTAAAATAAGCTAATTCTCACATGGGAGGAATAGGCATTTACAGCGTTAGAAACACTTCAACATAACTGGTATCAATCAGGATATATGTGGAATTTGTTGTAATGGAACTAGTATAAGTAATTTATGTCTTGGTCTACACATTGAAGAATGTTTTCAGTTTTGAGGATCAAAGTCAAAACAAATTCAACAATATTTAATAATATTGAGGATTATGATTCTCACACCAGCCTGAGTCATTTATTGGGACCTTTGAAAAATCCCACATAATAACAAAATATTCTAAAATTGTTGGTTAAATTTTCACTGGTTCTCAATTCAGTACCAAGTGATTTGCAAAAATACCCACATAGTTTGCTCTGGACAGAAAATGTGGTGTCATCATTGGCTCCTTTTTTCCTTTTTCTTCCACTTCCCCATGTCTAGTCATACACTAAGAGCTGTTCATTTTACGTTCTTGTTGGTTCAATTTATGTTCTGCACTATCATGTGGAAGATTGCCAAAATGGCCATGGTACTTTGCATTTCCTCTAAAGGGGTGGAAACTATATTCTCATCCTTTGAATCTAGGTTGCCTTTGTGACTTACTTTGACCAGTGGGATGCAGCAGAAGTGAGATTTGAGGAGTTTTAAGACTTGGACTCAGAGGCCTTGAAGCTTCTGGTGATATACTCTTAGTCATGAGACTGCCATGAAAAAAGACCTATTTAGTCTTCACAATAACACAATTACTTAGGAGGTACGTACTACTGTTATCACCACTTTAGAGGTGAGGGACCTGGAACACGGAGAAGCTGAGCAACATGGCTGAGGCTATGGGGCTGGTCATCGCCGAGATAGGATTTAAACCTAAGCATATTTAAACCTACCACTCACCTAGGCAGAGATAAATGCTCTACTGACCAGGGCTAAGTCGAATCTCCTTGTTATCTGTGATGGGAGGATTGCGCAACCATCATTGTGAGTAGCACTTATCAGAATTGTAATTACTTGCCCAAAGCATGTCTTTCTCAATAGCTTTTAAGTGCAGTGAGGGCAAGACCACATCTGTCTTGTTTTCTGTGTATCCCCAGTGCCTGGAAACGTACTAGACATACAGCCCATTTTTAAGAGAGAATAATTATTTTCCTTTCAGAATTTCTGCTGTACACACAGACAGACAGACACACACACGCACACAAGGAAACGAGCCTCTTGCTCACCGCCTAGTGGTATTCATCATCACACCAAGACAGCGAGAAAAACACATTGTGTATTGATGTGCAGTTTTGAGAAATTCTCATAACTTTTTAAAATAAGAGGATGATAAGAGAGGGCATCCCTGTCTTGTGCCAGTTTTCAAAGGGAATGCTTCCAGTTTTTGTCCATTCAGTATGATATTGGCTGTGGGTTTGTCATAGATAGCTCTTATTATTTTGAGATACATCCCATCAATACCTAATTTATTGAGAGTTTTTAGCATGGAGGTTGTTGAATTTTGTCAAAGGCCTTTTCTGCATCTATTGAGATAATCATGTGGTTTTTGTCTTTGGTTCTGTTTATATGCTGGATTACGTTTATTGATTTTCGTATGTTGAACCAGCCTTGCACCCCAGGGATGAAGACCACTTGATCACGGTGGATAAGCTTTTTGATGTGTTGCTGGATTCCGTTTGCCAGTATTTTATTGAGGATTTTTGCATCAATGTTCATCAGGGATATTGGTGTAAAATTCTCTTTTTTTGTTGTGTCTCTGCCAGGCTTTGGTATCAGGATGATGCTGGCCTCATAAAATGAGTTAGGGAGGAGTCCCTCTTTTTCTATTGATTGGAATAGTTTCAGAAGGAATGGTACCAGCTCCTCCTTGTACCTCTGGTAGAATTCGGCTGTGAATCCATCTGGTCCTGGACTTTTTTTTGGTTGGTAAGCTATTAATTATTGCCTCAATTTCAGAGCCTGTTATTGGTCTATTCAGAGATTCAACTCCTTCCTGGTTTAGTCTTGGGAGGGTGTATGTGTCGAGGAATTGATCCATTTCTTCTAGATTTTCTAGTTTATTTGCATAGAGGTGTTTGTAGTATTCTCTGATGGTAGTTTGTATTTCTGTGGTATAGGTGGTGATATCCCCTTTGTCATTTTTTATTGCATCTATTTGATTCTTCTCTCACCACTCCTATTCAACATAGTGTTGGAAGTTCTGGCTAGGGCAATCAGGCAGGAAAAGGAAATAAAAGGGCGTTCAATTAGGAAAAGAGGAAGTCAAATTGTTCCTGTTAGCAGATGACATGATTGTATATCTAGAAAACCCCATCATCTCAGCCAAAAATCTCCTTAAGCTGATAAGCAACTTCAGAAAAGTCTCAGGATACAAAATCAATGTGCAAAAATCACAAGCAGTCTTATACACAAATAACAGACAAATAGAGAGCCAAATCATGAGTGAACTCCCATTCACAATTGCTTCAAAGAGAATAAAATACTTAGGAATCCAACTTACAAGGGATGTGAAGGACTTCTTCAAGGAGAACTATAAACCACTGCTCAATGAAATAAAAGAGGATACAAACAAATGGAAGAACATTCCATGCTCATGGGCAGGAAGAATCAATATCGTGAAAATGGCCATACTGCCCAAGGTAATTTATAGATTCAATGCTATCCCCATCAAGCTACCAATGACTTTCTTCACAGAATTGGAAAAAACTACTTTCAAGTTCATATGGAACCAAAAAAGAGCCCGCATCACCAAGTCAATCCTAAGCCAAAAGAACAAAGCTGGAGGCATCACACTACCTGACTTCAAACTATACTACAAGGCTACAGTAACCAAAACAGCATGGTACTGGTACCAAAACAGAGATATAGATCAATGGAACAGAACAGAGCCTGCAGAAATAATGCCACATATCTACAACTATCTGATCTTTGACAAACCTGAGAAAAACAAGCAATGGGGAAAGGATTTCCTATTTAATAAATGGTGCTGGGAAAACTGGCTAGCCATATGTAGAAAGCTGAAACTGGATCCCTTCCTTACACCTTATACAAAAATTAATTCAAGATGGATTAAAGACTTAAAATGTTAGACCTAAAACCATAAAAACCCTAGAAGCAAACCTAGTCAATACCATTCAGGACATAGGCATGGGCAAGGACTTCATGTCGAAAACACCAAAAGCAATGGCAACAAAAGTCAAAATTGACAAATGGGATCTCATTAAACTAAAGAGCTTCTGCACAGCAAAAGAAACTACCATCAGAGTGAACAGGCAACCTATAGAATGGGAGAAAATTTTTGCAATCTACTCATCTGACAAAGGGCTAATATCCAGAATCTGCAATGAACTCAAACAAATTTAGAAGAAAAAAACAAACAACCCCATCAAAAAGTGGGTGAAGGATATGAACAGACACTTCTCAAAAGAAGACATTTATGCAGCCAAAAGACACATGAAAAAATGCTCATCATCACTGGCCATCACAGAAATGCAAATCAAAACCACAATGAGATACCATCTCACACCAGTTAGAATGGCAATCATTAAAAAGTCAGGAAACAACAGGTGCTGGAGAGGATGTGGAGAAATAGGAACACTTTTACACTGTTGGTGGGACTGTAAACTAGTTCAACCATTGTGGAAGTCAGTGTGGCGATTCCTCAGGGATCTAGAGCTAGAAACACCATTTGACCCAGCCATCCCATTACTGGGTATATACCCAAAGGATTATAAATCATGCTGCTATAAAGACACATGCACACGTATGTTTATTGCGGCACTATTCACAATAGCAAAGACTTGGAACCAACCCAAATGTCCAACAATGATAGACTCGATTAAGAAAATGTGGCACATATACACCATGGAATACTATGCAGCCACAAAAAATGATGAGTTCATGTCCTTTGTAGGGACATGGATGAAGCTGGAAACCATCATTCTTAGCAAACTGTCGCAAGGACAAAAAACCAAGCACCACATGTGCTCACTCATAGGTGGGAATTGAACAATGAGAACACACGGACACAGGAAGAGGAAGATCACACACTGGGGACTGTTGTGGGGTGGGGGGAAGGGGGAGGGATAGCATTAGGAGATATGCCTAATGTAAATGATGAGTTAATGGGTGCAGCACACCAACATGGCACATGTATACATATGTAACAAACCTGCACATTGTGCACATGTACCCTAAAACTTAAAGTATAATAATAATAATTAAAAAAAAGAGGATGATAGTATTTATTAACTGAGTTTTTCTCTTTGCCCTGGTTACACAGGAAATTTACCATTAAATATCATGGCTAACTATTGGAGATTTTTGGGGCAGCAAGTTTTGTTCTTTTTCTCTGCCTTTCTCTTATTTTTGACTATTTTCTTTGTTTTATTAATAGCTGTTTTTGGTCTTTTCAATTTTTGTGCTTCTATTGTTAGCTGCCTAAATGTTTTGGAGAGTAAACAGAATATGAAAACACCTGTAAAACAATAAGCTATATGTTTTTAATATTTGTTTACTTGACACATACAGCATATAAAATTGGAAATGAAATATATTTATTGCTTGAGGAATGCCATGCCTTTCAAGGAAAGCATCAGTTATTTCCCTCAAGTCACAATGAAGGATTAAAATTATGTAATGTACACAGATACAGAATCATCTCAAGAAAAGTATTTTCTTTTTCTGTTTTTCTCCTACTGTTCTTGCATTTGTTGTTCTCTAAACGGATTGATCCCTGTACCCAACCTTTCAAAGTTAAATCTGCCACTGCCTGGGTTTGCCATTGTCCTGCCTCAGGTTCAGGGTAGAGAGCAGCTGTGGGTTTGATATCTCACCTACTGAAGCATATGCTTACAATTGTCCTCCAGGAACAAGCACTGACAACTGCATTCAGACTGTTCACATGTGCCAAGCACAGTCCAGACTCTAACATATTGACAAGTAACAAAATCATCAGGGTTTCGTACTTTACTGACACCATGCATGTTACAGACCTTTCTCAAAGGGCAAAAGCTTATGTTGCTTTTTTTAGTTTAGCAATAAATATTTATGGGATTACTAGCCCATTGTAAATAGGATAACCGAATGCATTCTAATGCAAAACTGCTGGCTGCTTATCTAGCTGTTTGACAGAACGCAATTACAAGACCAATTTTCTTTTTTGTGCCCTTCTGTTACTGTTCCCTAGATCACCCGTGATGGACCCTCTGTAGGTGTTTTTTTTCAACTTTGCTAGGTAATTCAACATGAATCCTTTTATATGAGGAGATGAGAAGTGAAGCAGAATTTGGCTACTCTGCAAAGCAGGTGGCAATCCCTTAGGAGTACAGGAGTGGGGCATGGTTTTACTGGAAAGTACTGATCATCCTCAAGCTGTCCCTCCCTGCAATATATAAAAATGAAAGACACTTAATGAAAATATTACCCCAGATGGGATAAAAACAATGCAGTACTATACTGTTAAATGTGTTATTTAGTCATTTATTTATTCCACAAATATTTATTTATAAGAATGTTTAATTATGATTCCACATGCCTAGTGTAAGTAGCTCTGCAAGAATACTTGTTATGGGAGTATCATCTATCTCCATTTTTTTATATGTATATTTGTAGGGACTAAAACTCCTTTGCTGAGGTTGGGAGCGCTTGAATTGAGCACTTTTTTCTTTTTGTTGCAGGGAGAGGGGGCATGACGGTGGTGGTATGGAAGTAAGGGTGGGAGAACCAGCTTGCCTGAAAGCATGATTTGCTCTCTGCCAGTTATTTCTGTACTGGCCCCATGGAGAACACCCGGCTGTCCAGTTGTGAGGGTGCTCAGTTTGAGAGGCAGGGATTCGAAAGACACTTTAATTGCCTATCTAAAGCCATGCTTTTCAACTGGATTTATGAGAAATAAGGCTCATATTCTGATTTCCATTTGTCCATTTCCTGTGTCATTTTCCAGCTTAATTTTAAAGTGAAAAAGAAAATAGAGGAGTGATGTATTGTCTTTTAACAACCCTCTGAAAAGATGACAATATGTCTATTCATTGCAGTATTATTTTTAACATAAAAAGGCAGAGAAAGACTGTATTTCTGGATGTTAGCTAATCTTGCATTCCTGGAATGAATTCCCCTTGGTCATAGTATATAAAACTTTTTAAAACCAGTTTTATTATGATATAATTCACATAGCATACAATTCACCCATTTAAAGTGCACAATTCAGTGATTTTTAGTATATCTACAGAGCTGTGCAACTATCACCACAATCTAATTTTAGAACATTCACATAATTGCAAAAAGAAACCCAATGCCCATTAACAGTCACTCTCCATCTCTCCGCCTCCTCACCACCCCATCCCCAGTGTAAGTGACCACTGATCTACTTTCTGTCTCTATAGATTTGCCTATTACAGCATTTCATATAAATGATATCACGTACCATGTGGTCTTCTGTGAATCGTTTCTTTAACTTATAATGTTTTGAGGGTTATTTACATTGTAGTATATACTAGTGATTCATTTATTTTTATTGCTGAATAACATTTCATTGTATGAAAATTAATGAGTTAGACATTATGGTTTGGCTGTTATAAGTAAAGTTGCTGTGAACATTTGTGTACAAATTTTTGTGTGGATTTATGTCTTCATTTTTCTTGGGTATATACTTAGAAGGGAAATTGATGGTTTACATGGAAGTTCTGTATTTAATTTGTTGAGAAATTGTCAGACTGTTTTCCAAAGCAGCTGCATCATCTTACATTTCGAACCAGCAGTGGATGAAGGTTTTAATTTCTCTACATCTCCACCCACATTTGTAACTGTCTGTCTTTTTAAGTCATAGCCCAATTAGTGGGTGTAAAGTGACTATTTCACTGTAGTTTTCATTTGAAAATAAAACTTTTCATATGTTGCTGGATTTTAGATTGTCAGTGTCTGAAAAAGGATTCATATATCTATGTTTTTTATTTTTGTGATGTCTTTTTGTGGCCTTGGTGTCTAAGTAATACCAGCGCAACAGAAGCTGGGAAGTGCTCCTTCATGCTCTATTTTCTGAAGGAATTTGTGAAGAGTTGGTATAAAAATATTTGATAGAATTCACCAGTGAAGCTATCAGGGCTTAGGATATTTTTGTTGTTGTTGTTGGGTGATTTTTAGTTACTAATTTATTTATTTTCTCTTTTTCAGTACATTCAAAATTTATAGTTCTGCTTGAGTCAGTTTTGGTAATTTGTCCATTTTTTGGTAGTTTGTCTAAATTATTGGTGTACAGTTTGCTCATAGTATTATCTTATAATCTTTCAAAATTTCTGTATGGTCAATAATTATGTCCCTTCTTTCATTTCTGATTTTCATGATTTATGCCTTCTTTCATTTTTCTCTTGGTCAGTCTAGCTAAAGCTTTATCAGTTTTGTTGGTCTTTTGAAAGTAGCAACCTTTGGTTGTACTGATTTTTTCCTGTTGTTTTTCTATTTTTATTTTATTAGTTTTTGGTTTACTCTTTATTATTTCTTTACTTCTGCTTGCTTTAGGGATAGTTTGCACTTCTTCTAGTTACTTGAAGTGAACATCTAGACAAATTGTTTGAAAACCTTTTTCATTTCTGATATGTCCATTTATAACTGTCAATTTACCTTTCATAACTGTGTTAGCTGTGTCTTGTACATTTTGATACGTTATGTTTTAGTTTCCATTCTATTCAATGTTCTTATGGTCAGAAAACACACTTAAATAATTTAATCCTTTAAAATTTATTGAGACTTGTTTTACAGCCTGTCATTTGGTCTGTCCTGGAATATGCTGCATGTGCTCTTTAAAAAATGTGTATTCTGGGCCAGACAACATGGTGGCACATGCCCGTAATCCCAGCACTTTGGGAGGCTGAGGAATGTGGATCACTTGAGCTCAGGAGTTTGAGAACAGCCTGGGCAACATGGTGAAACAAACAAACAAACAAAAAACAAAATACAGGTCTCTACAAAAAAATAAAAAATTTAGCTGCATGTGGTGGCACATGGCTGGAGTCTCCCTTGTAGTCTCACCTACTCTAGAGGCTGAGGCCAGAGGATTGCTTGAGCCCGGGAAGTTGAGTCTGCAGTGAGCAGAGATCATGCCATTGCATTCCAGCAGCCTGGGTGCCAGAGCAAGACCCTGCCTCAAAAAAAAAAAAAAAAAAAAAAAAAAAAAAAAAAAAAAAAAAGAGTGTATTCTGCCGTTTCTGCTATTAAGTGGAACGTTTTACAGAGTATCAGTCAGGTCAACTTGGTTGCTAGTGTTGTAGAGGTCTTTTATATCCTCGCTAATTCTCTGTGTCTCATTCTGCTCCACCTACTATAACCAAATACCATAGACTGGGTGACTTATAGGCAACAGAGATTTATTTCTCACAGCTCTGGAGTCTGGAAAGTCTAAAATCAGAGTGCCAGCATGGTTGGATTCTGCTGAGGGTTTTCTTCCAGGCTGCAGACTGCTGATTTCTTGCAGTGACTTCACATGGTAGAAAGGGCTGTCTGGCTTCTGGGGGCTCTTTTATAAGGGCATTAATTCCATTCAAAGCCCTCATGACTTAATCACTTACTAAAAACCCCACTGTTTATACTCTCATCTTTGGGATTAGGATGTTAATGTATGAATTTTGGGGGGACAAAAGCTTTCAGTCCTTAGCACTCTGCTTATCAATTATTTTTGTGCATGTCTGTAAATTTAAAAAGTTTTATTTTACTTTATCTTTTATTAATACATAATGTTTTTGTGGGGTACAAAAATGCACATTTTGTGACATGCATAGAATGTTTAATGATCAAGTCAGCATATTTGGGGTATCTATCACCTTGAGTATCATTTGTATGTTTTGATATCATTTCCAGTCCTCTTTTCTAGTTATTTTGAAATACACACAATATTGTTACTATGTACAGTCACCTTTGTCTGCTAGCAAACGTTAGAACTTTTTCTTCTATCTAACTGCATTTTGTATCCATTAGCCAACTTCTTTTCATTTTTCCCTTCTTCTATTTACCAACTCTATCCATTGTCTGGTACGTATCATTCTATTCTCTGTGTCCATGTGATCAAGTTATTTATTTATTTATTTTTAGCTCTCACATATGAATAAGAACATGTAGTATTTGCCTTTCTGTGCCTTGCTTATTTCACTTAAAATAATGACCTCCAATTCCATCCACGTTGTAGTGAATGACATGACTTTATTCTATTTTATGACCAAATAGTATTCCCATTACGTATATGTGCCACATTTTCTTTATCCATTCATCCGCTGATGGACACCTAGGTTGATTCCAAATCTTTGCTATTGTGAATAGTGCTGAGATAGACACGTGAGTGCAGGTGTCCCTTTGATGTACTGATTTCTTTTCCTTTGGATAAATACCCAGTAGTGAGATTGCTGGATTGTATGGTAGTTAAATTTTTAGTTTTTTTTTAAAGAAATCTACATACTGCTTTCCATAGTGGTTTTACTTATTTACACTCCCTCCAACAGAGTATAAGCATTCCCTTTTCTCAGCATGCTTGCCAGCACCTGTTATTTTTGTCTTTTTAGTAATTGCCATTCTAAGTGGCGTAAGATGATATATCATTGTGGGTTTTTTTGCATTTCTCTGATGATTAGTGATGTTGAGCATCTTTTCATACACTGTTGGCCATTTGTATGTCTTCTTTTAAGAAACGTCTATTCTTCTTCATAGAGTTTCTTCTATGTGTTCTTCTAACGGTTTTATAGTTTTGGGTCTTACTTTAAAATCTTTAATCCATCTTACCTTAAAATCTTTAATCCATGTTGAGTTGACTTTTGTATATGGTGAGAGATAGGGATCCAGTTTCATTCTTCTGCATATGGCTATCTAGTTTCTTTTTTTTGAAGACGGTTTATTTTACCCATTGTATGTTCTTGGAGGCTTTATGAAATATCAGTTGGCTGCAAATATTTGGATTTATTTCTGGGTTCTCTATTCTGTTCCATTGGTCCATCCATCTATTTTTATTCTAATACTATGCTGCTTTGGTTAGTATAGCTTCATAATATGTTCTGAAGTCAGACAATGTGATGCCACCAGCTTTGTTCTTTTAGTTCAGGATTGCTTTGAATATTCTGGCCCATTTTTTATTCCATACACATTTTAAGATTTTTTTTTCTATTCTTGTGAAAAATTAAATTGTCAATTTGATAAAGATTGCGTCGAATCTGTAGAGTCCTTTGGGTGGTATGATTAATGATATACATTATTCCAACCCACAAGCATAAAATGTCCTTCAATTTTTTTGTGTCCTCCTCATTTCTTTCATCAGTGTTTTATAGTTTTTCTTGTAGGTATCTTTCACCTCCTTGATTAAATTTATTCATATATATTTTATTTATTTTTTGCAGCTATTTTAAATGGAATTGCCTTCTTGATTTCTTTTTGGCTATGTCATTATTTGCATATATAAATGCCACTGATTTTTATGTTAATTTTGTATCCTGCAACTTTACTGAATTTGTTTGTAAGTTCTAAGAGTTTTTGGTGAAATCTTGGTTTTTCTAAATATAAAATCAGGTTATTTGCAAAGAGGAACAATTTGACTTCTTTTCCAATTTGGAGGCCTTTTCTTTCTTTCTCTTGTCTTATTGCTATGCTAAGGAGGTTCTATACTATGTTGAATAAGAATGGTGAAAATGGGCATCTTTGTCTTGTTACAGTTCTTAGAAGATGAGCTTTTGACTTTTTTCCATTCAGTATATTAGCTATGGGTTTGTCATATATGACCACTGTTATTTTGAGATATGTTTCTTCTACGCCTAACTTTTAGTTGAGAGTTTTTATTCATGAAAGGGTATTGAATTTTATCAAATGCTTTTTCTGCATCTAATAAAATGATCATATGACTTTTATCTTTAATTCTGTCTATGTGATATATCACAATTACTGATTTTCATATGTTGAACCATTTCTTCATCCCTGGAATAAATCCCACTTGATCATGGTATATTATTTTTTTGATATGCTTTTGGATTCGGTTTGCTAGTATTTTGCTGAGAACTTTTGCATCTATGTTCATCAGTGATATAGGCCTATAGTTTTCTTTCTTTGCTGTGTCCTTGTCTGGGTTTGGTATTAGGATGATGCTATCATTGTAGAATGAGTTAGGGAGAATTCCCTCCTCTTTAATTTTTAGGATAGTTTGAGGGAATTGGTATTAGTTCTTTATACATTTGGTGTAATTCATTGATAAATCTGTCTGTTCCTGGACTTTTCTTTGTTGGGAGACATTTTATTGCTGATTTAATCTCATTACTCATTATTTAACTGTTCAGGTTTTCTATTTCTTCTTGGGTCAATCTCAGTAGGTTGTATATTTTTAGGAATATATCCATTTCCTCAGGGTTTTCCAGTTTGTTAGCTTATAATGGTTCATAATAGTCTCTGATGATCATTTATATTTCTCTGGTGTCAGTTGTAATGTCTCCTCAATTCTGATTTTGTTTATTTGGGTCTTCTCTCTTCTTTTGTAGGGTAGCAGTTTATCAATTTTGTTTATCTTTTCTAGGAACCAACTTTTTGTTTCATTGATCTTTTGTATTGTTTCTGTAGTCTCCATTGCATTTAGTTCTGCTTTGATCTTTATTATATCTTTTCTCTGTCAATTTGGGGTTTTGTCTGTTCTTTTTTTCCTAGGTTCTTGAGGTGAATTATTTGGTCGTTTAAATTTTTTCTAAGATTTTCTTTTGATGTAGATGTTTATTACTATAAATTTCCCTTTTACCACTGCTTTGATTTCTAGTTTTGTTCCATTGTGGTATGAGAAGATACTTGGTAAAATTTTGAACTTTATAAGTGTGTTGATACTTGCTTTGTGTTCTAACATAGTGTCCATCTTGGAGAATGTTCTGTATGCTGATGAGAAATATGTATATTCTGACAATGTTGCACAAAATATTCTCTAAATGTCTGTTAGGTCTATTTGGTCTAATACAGTGTAAATTCAATTTTTTTTGGCTTTCTGTCTAGATGATCTCCATAATGGTGAGAACAGGGTTTTGTAGTCTATGACTATTTTTGTATCAAAGTCTATCTCTCTCATTATATCCAGTAACATTTTCTGTATGAATCTTGGTGCTCCAATGTTAGGTATATATATATTTAGAATGGTTAACTACCCTCTTGTTAGATTGATCAATTTATCATAGTATAACGGCCATTGTCTTTTTAAATCACTTTTGATTTAAATTTTATTTTATACAAGTATAGCTAGCTATTCCTGCTTTATTTTGGTTTCCGTTTGCATAGAGTATCTTTCTCCATCCATTTACTTGCAATCTATATGTGTCTTCAAAGATAATGTGTGTTTCTTTTAGGCAGCATATACATAGATCATGTGTTTTTTTTAAATCCATTTGGTCAGTCTATATCTTTTAAGTGAAAAATTTAATCTGCTTACTTTCAAAGCTATTATTGATATATGAGGTTTTGTTCCTTTCATACTCTTCATATTGTTGTTTTCTGTATTCTTTGTTCCTTGTTTTTCTCTTATTGTTTGTTCTTGTGATTTGGTGGTTTCCTGTAGTGGTACCATTTGAGTCTTTTCCTCATTTGTGCATTTGCTTTACAAATAAGTATTAGGCTTTCTCTTGCTTACATGATGGTAACTTTCATCCTCTTACTTCCAGATTCAGAACTCCCTTGAGTATTTCTTATAAGGCCAGTGTAGTGGTCATGAATTCTCTCAGAATTTGCTTGTCTTGGAAAGACTACTTCTCCTTCATGTATGAAGAATAATTTTGCTGGAGATATTATCTTTGTGTGGCAGTTTATTTTTTCTATCAGCACTTTGAATATATCATCCATCTCTCCTGTCCTGTAAGATTTCTGCTGAGAAGTCCACAGTTGGTCTGATGGGGTTTCCTTTATAGGTGACTAGATGCTTTTCTATTGCTTTTTAAATAAATTTTGTTTTTTCTTTGATATTAGACACTTTGACTATAATGTGCTGATATAGTTTAGATATTTGTCCTGACAAATCTCATGTTGAAATGTAATCTTTAGTGATTAAGGTGGGGCCCAGTAGGAGGTGTTTGGATCATGGGGGTCAATCCCTCATGGTTTGGTGCTGTCCTAACAATAGTGAGTGAGTTCTCATGAAATCTGGTTGTTTAAAACTGTGTGGCACCTCACTCCCACTCTTTCTCTTGCTTCGGCTTTTGACATGTAATATGCTTGCTCCCACTTCACCTTCTGCCATCAGTAACAGTTCCCTGAGTCCTCCATAGAAGCTGAGCAAATGTTGGTGCCATGCTTGTACATCTTATACAACTCAGAGCCAATTATACCTATTTTCTTTATAAATTACTCTGCCTGCAGTATTTCTTTGTAAGAATGACTTAACACATGTGCCTTGGATAAAACTTTTTTATTGTAATCATTCAAGGATTTCTGGGCCTCTTGTATCTGTATGTTTAAATCTCTTGCTAGACTTGGAAAAGTTTTGGCTATTATTTCATTAAGTAGGTTTTCTAACACTTTTATTCACTCTTTGCTTTCTGGGATACCAATAATTCATATATTTGGCTGCTTTATGGTGTTTTATATATCATGAAAGTTTTGTTTGTTTTTAAAATTCTTTTTTCTTTATTTTTGTCTGACTATTTCAAAAGACCTGTCTTCAAGTTCTGAGATTCTTTCTTCTGTTTGATTTATTTTATAGTGTGTTTTTTTGTTTTTGTTTTTTACAGGGTCTCGCTTTGTAACCTAGGCTGGGGTGCAGTCATGCAATCTCAGCTCACTGCAGTCTCCATCTCCTGGGATCAAGCTATCATCCCACCTCAGCCTCCCAAGTAGCTGGGACTACAGGAACATGCCATCATGCCTGGCTATTTTTTTTTGTATATTTTGTAAAGATAGAGTTTCACTATGTTGCCCAAGCTGGTTTCAAATGCCTGGACTCAAGAGACACACCTGACTTGGCATCTCAAAGTACTGGGATTACAGGTGTGAGCCACCATGCCTGGTCTGATTTAGTTTATTGTTGAAGCTTTAAATGTGTTTTCTATTTCATTCAGTGAATTCTTCAGTTCCTGAATTTCTGTTTGGTTCTTTTTAATGATATCTATCTCTTTGGTATGTTTTTCATTCATATCCTGAATTGCTTTTATGATTTCTTTGTATTGTTTCTTGGAATTTTCCCATATCTCACTGAATTTCTTTTATCAGAATTTTCAATTCTGTTTCTGAGATTCTGTAAATTTCATTTTGATTGGGATTTGTTGCTGGAGAATTATTGTGTTCCTTTTGAGGTGTCACAATTTCTTGCTTTTTCATGTTTCTTTTCTTCTTACATTGATATCTCTGCATCTGGTGTAATAGTTGCTTTTTCCTAATTTTTCAAATTTGCTTTTGTGGGGAAAGATTTTTTCCATTTTTCTGTGTTAGAGAGACCCTCTGGGCTCTGAGTCAATCTCAACTGAATTGACTGCTAGCTTTATTCTTCTTTTGAGCCTCAGGTGTTTCCTGTGAGTTCTTTGTTGAACTCCAGTGTTCTTTCCTAGATATTATATTCAAGGTGTGATTATCTATTTACAATTTTGGTTCTCCTTTTTGGAGATGGTGAATGTCCAATGTCTCTCTATTCAGTCATGTTTAACTAAGCATCTGTTTCATCAATTATTTCTGAGTAGAATATTGAACTATCCAACTATGTTTTTTAAATTTTCTATTTATTTTTAAAATCCTTTTGGCTTTCATATAGGACTCTCAGGATTTTGTTGTTAGGTATATCATCTTGATGTATTGAACCTTTTACCATTTTCAAATACTCTCATTATCTGTAATTACATTTCTTTTTAAAATTTATATTTTCTGATGTTAATATAGATGCTCTCTGTTATTATTTTTATAGGTCATCTTTTTCTATTAATCACTTTAAATATATATGCATCTTTGAATCTCTAGTATGTCCCTTGTAGATAGCATAAAGTTGGAGATTTCCCTTTTTACAAATTAACCTATTCTGGCAATCTGTGCCTTTTGAATGAAATATTTTGTCAATTCAAATTTATTATAATTACTTGCATGTTTTATTTACATCTGCCATTTTGCTCTTTGTTTTCTATATGTTTCACGTCTTTTTGTTTCTTGTTCTTCCTTATGATCTTCTTTTATGTTAAACAAATATTTTGTTTGTAGTTTTAATCATATTATCTAAATTATTCTATTGACTTTTAAACTTTATTTTTAAAGTTATTTTCCTTGTGCTTATTTGAAAAATTACAATATGTATCTTAATGTGTCACAATCTAATAAATCTTCAGGTGAATATGGGCTTAACTGATAAAAGGTAAAAATTTTGTCCAATATAGCTCTATTTTTCTTTCCTCTTTGTGCTATCATTATTTTTATAATACATGTACATATATTAGAAACAAAACAATTGTTATAATTACCATTTTATGCAATATCTTTTATTTATTTATTTTTTGAAATAGAATCTTACTCTGTCACCCTGGCTGGAGCTCAGTGGCATGATCTCAGCTCACTGCAACCTCCACCTCCCAGGTTTAAGTGATTCTTCCCCTCAGGCTTCCCAGTAGCTGGGACTACAGGCCCATACCACCACGCCCAGCTAATTTTTGTATTTTTTAGTAGAGACAGAGGTTTTACCATATTGGCCAGATCTCGGACTCCTGACCTCAGGTGATCTGCCTGCCTTGGCCTCTCAAAGTGCTGAGATTACAGGTGTGAGCCACCGTGCTTGGCCACAACCTTTTAAACACATTAGGAGAAGAACAGAGAAGTATTACATTCATGTAGTCTTTTATATTTACCCACAGTTTGCCTTTATTGTTTCCTTTTAATTCAAGTTATTTTCTTTTTCTTTCAGCTTGAAAAATTTTCTCTAGCATTTCTTGTAATGCAGATCTGCTAGCATCCAGTTTTCTTAGTTTTTGGTTATCTAGGGAATGCTTTATTTCAACTTCATTTCCATCTTTATTTTATTGGATATAGAATTCATGGTTGATTTTTTGTTTTAGCACTTTAAATACATCATTTCATTGTCTTCTAGCTTTCACTGTTTTTGATAAGAAGCCAGCTGTAAATTTTATTTGGGTTTCTTTGTCTGTGATGAGTTGTTTTATTTGTTACTGCTTTCAAGATTTTCTCATTTGGTGGCAGAGCAAGATAGCTGAATAGAAACCTCTACTGATTGTCCTTGCCACAGGGACACCCAATTGAACAACTACCCACAAAAAATTACTTTCATAATAATTGAAAATCAGGTAAGCAATTACAGTACCTGCCAACTGTGTCTATGAAGGAAGCACTGAAGTGGGTAGAAAGGAAAGTCTTGAATTGCCAATGCTGCTGCTTTCCCATCCTCCATCAGTGACCAAATGCCACAGAGACAGAACATGTGGGATTGGGACAGGGAGAGCACAGTAACTGTGAGACTTTGTGTTGGAACACAGTTCTGTGCTGTCTCAGTGGAAAGCAACACTGGAAAAAACTCAGCTGACACCATGTAGGAAGCATTTATAACAGCCCTAGTCAGAGGAGAATCATCCATGCCAGTGGTCAGAACTTAGGTTCTGGCAAGGCTTGCCATTGAAGGGTGAGTGCTCTAGGGTCCTAAATAAATGTGAGGAGCAGGCTAAGCATAAGGACTGCACTCCTGGGCAAGACTTAGTGCTGTGTGGACCTTGGTGCCAGTGAACTTGGGGAGCATGTGACCCAGTGAGATGCCAGCTACATCAGTCAAGAAAGAGCTTGTGTCACCCCTCCCCGCCAACACCAGCTAGCACAGATCACAGCTTTGTGAGAGATTTCTTCCCTCTGCTTGAAAGGAGAGGGAAGAGTAAAGAGGAGTTTATCTTGCAACATGGATACCAGCTCAGCCACAGTACGATAGCGCACCTGGCAGAGTCCTGAGGCCCCCATTCCAGGCCCTGCCTCCCACATGACATTTCTGGACACACTCTGGGCCAAAAAGAAACCTGTGGCCTTGAAGGGAAGGATCAAGTCCTGGCAAGATTCATGGCCTGCTAACTGAAGAGCCTTTGGGTCTGGAATAATCAGCAGCAATACCCAGGCAGTACCCACTGTGGGCCTAGGTGAGACTCAAAGATATTCTGGCTTCAGGTGTAACCCAGCACATTCCCAGCTATGGTAGCTATGAGGAGGGACTCTTTCTGCTTGAGAAAAGACAGGGAAGAGTAAAGGGGACTTTGTCTAGTAGCTTAGATACCAGCTCGGCCACAGTGGAATAAAGCAAAAAGTGGGTACTTGGGGTGTTTGATTCCAGTCTCTCACTCTCTCAAAGAATTTCTGGACCTGTTCTGGGCCAGAGGAGAGCCCACTTCCCTGAAGGGAGAGTCCCAGGCCTGGCAGCTTTCATTACAAGGTGACTTAGGAGTGCTTGTATTTTGAGTGAACATTGGCAGTAGCCAGACAATATTTGTTGTGAGCCTGTGGTAGTGGTGACTGTGGGAAGAGTTCCACACTCCTCTGCTTGCGGAAAGGGGAGGGAAGAGCGGTAAGAACTTTGTATTGTGGCTTCGGTGCCAGCTCAGCTGCCGTAGCATACAGTATCTGGTAGATTCCTTAAGTTTCTGATTCCAAGACCTGGCTCTCAGACTGCATCTCTAAACCTACCTTGGACTGCAGGAACTCACTGCCCTAAAGGGAAGGACATAAGCCTGGCTGGTTTTCCCACTTGCTGATTTTAAGGGTCTAGTGCCTTGAATGAACTTAGGAAGTAGCCAGGATGTGGTTACCATGGGCTGTGGGAGAGACTCAGTGCTGTATTGGCTTCAGGTCTGATCCAGCATAGTCTCCATGGCAATGGCCACAGGGATGCTTGTGTTACTCCTCCCCCAGCTCCAGGTAGCTCAGCACATACAGAGACTCTGTCTGGGTGAAAGTACGGGAAGAGAATGAGTTTCTGCCTGATAATCTAGAGAATTCTTCTGGGTCTTATCCATGACCCCCAATGTGCTACCTCTACGAGTCTTCAAGAGCCACAATATTATGGGGCTTGGAATGCCTTCTAATGCTGACACAGCTGCAGAAGCCAAAAACTTAGATCTCAACAATCAAGGACCTTTGAACACCTGGAAAGTGTTTCCAAGAAGGAGGTGTACAAACAAGCCCAAACTATGAAGACTATAATAATTTCCTAATTCTTCTATGCCCAGAGACTGATGGACATCCACAAGTATCAAAGCTATCAAGAAAATTATGACCTTACCAAACAGACTAAATAAGGAACCAGGAATCAATCATGGAGAGACAGAGGTATGTAACCTTTCAGATAGAGAATTCAACGTAGCTTTTGGGGGGAATTTCAATTAAATCATTATAACAAAGAAAAAATTAAGAATCAGGTCAGATAAATTTAACAAAGAGACTGAAATGCTTAAGAATAATCAAGCAGTAGTTATGAAGTTGAAAATGTCTGGCATATGGATGAATGCATCAGACTCTCTTACTTGCAGAATTGATAGAGCAGAAGAAAGAATTAGTGAACTAGACAGGCCATTTGAAAATACATAGTCATAGGATACCAAAGAGAAAAAAATAAAAAAGAATGAAGCACATCTACAAGATAAAAAACATCCTCAAAGGAGCAAATCTGAGACTTATTGGCTGTAAAGTGGAGGTAGACAGAGAGATAGGGTTAAAAAGTTTATTCAAAGGGATAATATCAAAGAACTTCCAAACCTAGAGAAAGATATCAATATTCAAGTACAGGAAAATTATAGAACCCCAAATTGATTTAACCCAAAGAAGGTTCCTCAAACTATTCAATAATCAAACTCCCAAAGGTTGAGGATAAAGAAAGTTTCTAAAAGCAGCAAGAGAAAACAAATAACATAAGATGACGCTCCAATATGCCTGGCATCAGACTTGTCAGTGGCAACCCTGGAGAGCATGAGAGTAGCATGACATATTTAAAGTGTTGAAGGAAAAAGCTTTCGCCATAGAAGAGTATATCCAGTGAAAATATTCTTTAAACATGAAGGAGAAATAAAGACTTTCTCAGACAAAAGCTGAAAAACTTCATTAACACCAGACTTTTTTTTGACAAGAAATGTTACAGGGAGTTCTTTAATTTGAAAGAAAAGGTCATTAATGAGTGAGAAGTAATCATGTGAAGGTACAAATCTCACTGGTAATAATAAGTACACAGAAAAACACACAATATTATAATACCATAATCATGGTGTATAAACTACTCATAACTTGAGTAGAAAGATTAAAAGATGAACTGATAAAAAATATAAGTACAACAACTTTTCAAGATATAGGGTATACAATAAGGTATAAATAGAAACTATAAAAACTTTAAAAGCAGGGGGAAGAACTTAAAGTATACATTTTTTATTGGTTTTCTCTTTCCTTGTTAGCTTATTTGGTTTTCTTTAATGCAATCAGTGTTAAGTTGCCATCAGTTTAAAATAATGGGTTATAAAATATTATTTGCATGCCTCATTGTAACTTCAAATCAGAAAACATACAACAGAAATGCACACAAACTAAGCCAGAAATTAAGACATACCACTGAAGAAAATCACCTTCACTAAACAGAAGACAAGAAGGAAGAAGAAAGAGAAGGTCACAAAAAAACTCTCAGAAAATAAATTAAAAAATTGCAGAAGTAACTCCTTACTTATCCATAATAACGCTGAGTGTAAATAGACTATCCAAACAAAAGACATACATTGGCTGAACTGATTTAGAAAAACGAAAAGAAAAGAAGACCCAACAAATAAGACCCCTAGAAGAAACACACTTCACGTATAAAGACACACATAGACTGAAAACAAAGGGATGAGAAAAGATATTTCATGCAAATGGGAACAAAAAGAGAGCAGGAGTAGCCATGTTTATATCAGACAAATAAGTTTCCAGACAAAAACTACAAAAAGAGGTGAAGAAGATCATTATATAATGATAAAGAAGTCAATTCAGCAAGTGGATATAAAAGTTGTAAATATGTATGTACCCATATAAATAAATATTATTAGAGCTAAAGAGAGAGGTAGACCCAAAACAATAATAGCTGGATAATTAAACACCTCACTTTCAGCATTGGACTGATTATCCAGATAGAAAATCAACAAAGAAACATCAGACTTAATCTGCACAATAGATCAATCAAATGAGCCTAATAGATATTTGCAGAACATTTCATCCAACGGCTGCAGAATATACAATGGATACTAGAAAAAAACAGAAATCAATAACAAGAGGAATTTGGGAAACTATAGAAGCACATGGAAATTTAATGACATGCTCCTGAATGACCAGTGGGTCAATAAAGAAAATTTTTAAAAAATTTTAAATTATTGAAACAAATTATTGTAGAAACATGACCTGCAAAAACCTATGGGATACAGCAATAACAGTACTAAAAGGACAGTTTATAATGTAAGTACCTACATGAAACAAGTAGAAAAACTTCAAATAAATGATATAATGATGCATGCTGAATAACTAGAAAAGCAAGATCATTGCAAGTGCAAAACTAGTAGAAGAAAAGAAATAATAAAGAGCTGAGTAGAAATAAATGAAATTGAAATGAATAAAACAATACAGACTATCAACAAAATGAAAATTTTGTTTTTTGAAAAGATAAACAAAATCGACACATTTTTAGCGAGACAAATGAAGAAAAAAATGAAAGAAGACCCAAATAAATAAAATTAGAGATGAAGAAGGAGACATTACAACTGATACTATAGAAATTCAAAGGATTATTAGAGGCCACTGTGAACAACTATATGGCAATAAATTGGAAAGTTTAGAGGAATTAGATAAATTCCTGGACACACACAACCTCCCAAGTTTGAACCATGAAGAAATCCAAAATCACAACAGCACAACAACAAGTATTTAGATTAAAGCCATAATAAGAAGTCTCCCAGCAAAGAAAAGCTTGGGACGTGACAGCTTCACTGCTGAAGAACAAATACCAACCATATCCAAACTATTCTGAATTCCAAACTATTCCAAATTCATTCCATGAGGCCAGTTTTACCCTGATACTAAAACCAGGCAAAAACATATCAATAAAAGAAAACTATAAGCCAATATCCCTGATGAGAATTGAGGCAAAAATCCTCAACAAAATACTAGAAAACTGAATTGAACAAAAAATTTAAAGATCTCTCATTATAACCAAGTTGGATTTATCCCAGGGATGCAAGGATAATTCATCATATGCAAATAAAACAATGTAATACACCATATCAACAGAATAAAGTACAAAAACCATGTGATCAGTTCAATTTATGCTGAGAAAGCATTTGATAAAATTCAACATCCCTTTGTGATACAAACCCTAAAAAAAAAACTGAGTAAAGAAGGAACATAGCGCAACACAAGAAGAGCCATATATGACATACATACAGCTAGTCTCACACTAAATGGGCAAAAATTGAAAGCCTTTCCTCTAAAATCTGGAACATGACAAGGATGCTCACTTTCACCACTGTAATTCAACATAGTACTGCAAGTCCCAGCTAGAGCAATCAGACAAGAGAAAGAAATAAAGGGCATCCAAATTGGAAAGGAATAAGTTAAGTGATCCTTGTTTGCAGATAATATGATCTTATATTTGGTAACACCTAAAGACTCCACAAGAAAACTTTCAGAACTGATAAACAAATTCAGTAAAGTTGCAGGATACAAAATCAACATACAAAAATCAGTAGCAATTCTATATGCCAGCAGCAAACAATCTGAAAAAGAAACCAAGAAAGTAATCTCATTTACAATACCTACAAATAAAGCAAAATATGCAGAAATTAACTTAACCAAAGAAATCAAAGAGGTCTACAATGAAAACTATGAAACACTGATGCATAAAATTTAAGATACAGAAAAATGGAAAGATATTTTATGTTTATATATTGGAAGAATCAATATTGTTAAAATGTCCATATTACCAAAAACAATCTACAGATTCAATACAATATCTATCAAAATACCAATGACATTCTTCAGAGCAATAGAAGAAACAATTTTAAAATTTATATTGGAACACAAAAGACCCAGAATAGCCAATGCTATTGTATTAGTTCATTCTCACGCTGCTAATAAAGGCATATCCTCGACTAGGTAATTTATAAAGGCAAGAGGTTTAATTGACTCACAGTTCCACATGGTTGGGGAGGCCTCACAATCATGGTAGAAGGTGAATGAGGCAAAGACATGTCTTATATGGTGGCAGGCAAGAGAGTGTGTGCAGGAGAACTCTCCTTTATAAAACCACCAGATCTCGTGAGACTTATTCACTATCATGAGAAGAGCACAGGAAAGACATGCCCCCGTGATTCAATTACGTCCTACCAGGTCCCTCCCACTGCACGTGGGAATTATGGGATTAGAATTCAAGATGAGATTTGGGCGGGGACATAGCCAAACCATATCAGCTATCCTGAGGAAAAATAACAAAACTGAAGGAATCACATTACCTGATTTCAAATTATGCTGCAGAGCTACAGTAACCAAAACAACATGGTACTGGCATAAAAACAGATACACAGATCAATGGAACAAAATAGAGGACCCAGAATTAAATCTATACATCTACAGTGAACTCATTTTTGACAAAAGTGCCAAGAACATAAATTGGGGAAAGAACAGATTCTTCAATAAATGGTACTGGGAAAACCGGAAACCCATATACAGAAAAATGAAACCATATTCCAATCTCTCTCCATATACAAACATCAGATCAAAGTGAATTAAAAAACTTAAGTATAAGATTGCAAATCATCAAGCTACTAAAAGAAAACACTGGGGAAACTCTCCAAGACATTAGACTGGGCAAAGCTTTGCACAGTAAAGGAAACAATAAACAAAGAAACAATCCTCAGAAAGGGAGAAAATATTGGCAAACTATATATCTTACAGGAGGTTAATAACCAGAATAAACAAGCAGCTCAGACAAACATATAGGAAAAAAATCTAATAATCCAATTAAAAATAGGCAAAAGAGCCGGGCATGGTGGCTCACACCTGTAATCCCAGCACTTTGGGAGGCTGAAGTGGGTGGATCATGAGATCAAGAGTTCGAGACCAACCTGGCCAATATGGTGAAACCTTGTCTCTACTAAAAATACAAAAATTAGCTGAGGGTGGTGGTGCGCACCTGTAGTCCCAGCTACTTGGGAGACTGAGGCAGGAGAATCACTTGAACCTGGCAGGCGGAGATTGCAGTGAGCTGATATCGTGCCACTACACTCCAGCCTAATGACAGAGTAAGACTCCATCTCAAAAAAAAAAAAAAAAAAAAAAAGTAGGCAACCTGATGACAGAGTAAGACTCCTTCTCAAAAAAAAAAAAAGTAGGCAAAAGATATGAATAGACATTTCTCAAAGGAAGACTTACAAATAGCAAACAGACATATAAAGAGATGCTCAATGTCACTGAACATCAGAGAAATGCAAATCAAAACTACAATGGGATATTTCTCCCCAGTTAAAATAGTTTTATCCAAAAGAAAGGCAATAAATGCTGGCAAGAATGTGAGGAAAAGGGAATCCTTATACACTTTTGGTGAGAATGTAAATCAGTACAACTACTATGGAGAAGACTTTGGACGTTTCTCAAAAAACTGTCAAAAGATATCTACACTCCCATGTTTACTGTAGCTCTAATCACAATAGCCAAGATGTGGGAGCAACAAAGTGTCCATCAACAGATGAATGGATAAAGAAAATGTGGTATATATACACAATGGTGTACTATTCAGCTATAAAAAGTGAGATCCTGTCATTTGCAACAACCTGGATGAAACCTGAAATCATCATGTTAAATGAAACAAGCCAGGCACAGGAAGACAAACTTTGCACATTCTCACTTATTTGCAGGTAGTAAAATTTAAAACAATTGAACTTATGGAGAGAGAGAAAGTAGAATAATTGTAACCAGAGGATGGGAAGAATAGTGGGCGGTAGTAGGGATGGTTAATGAGTACAAAAATATAGTTAGATAGGATAAATAAAATCTAGTATTTGATAGCACAACACAGGGCCTAAAGTAAACAATAATTTACTCTACATTTTAAAATAACCAAAATAATAAAGCTGGATTGTTTGTAACACAAAGAAAGGATAAATATATGAGGTGATGGATATCCCAATTATTCTGATGTGATTATTATGCATTGTATGCCTGTATCAAAGTATCTCCTATACCCAATAAATAAGTATATCTACTATGTTCCCATAAAAATAAAAAATAAAAAAGACTTTCTCCTTGATTTTCAGCATTTTAACTATAGTGAATTGAAGTGTGACTCTCCTTATGTTTATCCTACCTAAGGTTTGTCAAGTTTCTTGAATCTATAGATCTTTTTTTTATACATGTGATAAGCTATGGGCCATTCATTCTTCAAAAACATTTTTTTTGCTACTTCCTCTCTCATCTCTCTTTCTGACACCCCAAGTACATTTATATTGTTATGTTCCATATTTTCCCCAGATCTCTGAGGTTCTTTTATTTGTTCTTTAATTATTATTATTTTTTCATCAAATTGAATAATTTCTGTTTCTCGAGTTTAATGCTTCTGCCATTTCAAATCTATTATTGAAACTGCTTAGTGAACTTTTCATTTCAATTTATTGTAATTTTCAATTATAAAATATCCATTTAAAAATCTCTTTCTTTATTGAGATTTTCTATTGTTGAGTCATTGTTGGGATATTTTCCTTTAATTATGTATTTATTCATTTATTTTTTGTGGAGATGGGATCTTGCTATCTTGCCCTGTTTGGTCTTGAACTCCCAGGCTCAAGCGATCCTCCCACCTTGGCCTCCCAAAGTGCTGGGATTACAGGTGCAAGCCACTGTGCCAGACCACTTTTATTATTTAAACATGATTTTTTAAATTTTGGACATTTTAATAATTAACACTTTGAAGTCTTTGATAAATAAAATATACAATACCAATTAGAGACAAATAGCTATTTATTAATTTTTTCTCCCCTTGGAGTTTGAGTCACACTTTCTTGTTTCTTTGCATGTCTCATTTTTTGTTGTTTTTGAAAACTGAATATTTTAGATAATATATCTCAACTCTGGATTCTGCATTCCCTCCACCCCCCGCCCACCAGCCTCCTGTCAATTGTTACTCATTTGCTTTGTTTTGTGTTAAAATAACTTGTCTAGGTTTAATCTTGGCTTGTGGTCGCTGAAGTCTCTGCTTAGTTATTTTTTTTTAATTCTGCTTTTATTTTTATTTTATTTTTTATCCTGGGCTGTTAGATGTCACCTATAAGTCTGCATAACTTAGTGGTCAGTAAATGACTGGTTAGAGGTTTGCTCAAACACCTTGCTATGGACTGCATGTTTGTGTTCCCCCCAAATTTATATGTTAAAATCCTAACCGCCAATGTGATGGTATCAGTGGATCCCTTGTAAATGTTATTAGTACCCTCATAAGAAGAGACATGAGAGATTGGTTTCTGTCTGTCTCCACCATGTGATGATAGAATAAGAAGACAATCATCTGCAACTTAGGAAGTAGGCCCCCATCAGACACTGGATCTGCTGGTACCTTGATCTTAGATTTCCTAGCATCTAGAACTGTGAGAAACACAGGTTTGTTGTTTAAACTACTCAGTCTGTAGTATTCCATTATAGCAGCCTGAACTGACTAAGACACACCTAAAGCCAGTAAATCTCCTATCCTCTGCTATTGCACCTGTGTGGAGGTTATGGAGTACACTAAAAACTCAGGCAATTTATAGATTATCCCTGGATCTTTTGTGCTCTCCAGATCTTTCTTGCCTATGCATGCAGTCACCCAATGAGCCAGGGATGTTTGGAGAGCTTGGACTCCTTCGTTTCTCTTCTGCTAGATGTGCAGGCTCCTCCTAGTCTTGCGTAATGTAAAATAATCATGGGAATAACTAACATCCTAGCACTTTTGCCATATAATGTAATAAATTGTGGGATGGACATGTCATCTTTGTCATATTCTATTAGTTAGAAGCAAATCCCAGATGCTACTCACACTCAAGAGGAGGGATTATGTAAGGGCATGAGTACTATAAGGGGAGATTATTGAGTCACCTTAGGGTCCATCCACCAATAGAGAAAGTTAATTGGGGATCACAGTGTCTACATATTCTAGGACAGAAGATGAAAAAGTCATAAATTAGGAAGCTTTTCAGAGAGGACTGTTGAATCTCCAAACTGCTTAGAAGAATCACCTATACTCTTTTAATTGTCCAGGAATGGTCTAGAGATAAGACTTTAGAAACTTCGGGTTTAATGATAGAGAAGGCTTATTGAATTAGGGTAAAAGAGGCACTGTAAGATGCTGAAGGTTATTGTAAGTGGAAGGAATAAGTAAAATGAGTTGTTAAAGGAATAGTGAGATGGGATGAGAGCCCTAGCTTTTCAGACTGTCTTTGCCAAATCTTCTTAGGTTACAACTCACTGATCAACAATTTTGAGAACATTAGCTTGTCAATTCATTGGTGAATTTTTTTGCATATTGAATTAACTAGGTTGAATGAACTGAATTAACCAAATGTTTGGGGCATCATATAGACAGAACTTCAATTTGTGGCTGTTGATAGTAATTGAAACAAGACAATTGGGGAGGGTGTTTGAACAGGCTGTGGAGTGCATTAGCATGTATTGATATTTTGAATTAGATTCATCAGCATACAATTTATTACTTCCTAAATTACACATCCGGATAATTGGAGCATATTATTTTATCCACAAATCCTAGATGTTCTAACTAGTGCCTTGTATAAACTTTTGAACTTGTCTTATTTAACTTTTTCATTAAGAACTTTCTTTGCAATAAAAAGTTTTCCATAGATCAGAAAAAACTTTTGTTTGATCACTAGACTAGAATGTGGATTTCAGAGATTAGTGGTGCAATCTCAGCTGAAATGACAGGAAATGAAAAAATAGTTGGTTTTGGACAGATGGGTTTTTATTTTCAAGAGTGCCAATTGCCAGAAATAAAAATAATCCCAATTAAAAAGGCATAATTTATCATGGATGTCCACAACATTGCAATGAAAATACTTTGAATATATCATAATCACAGACAACAGTCTTTGGAACCATAGCTTTTTTTCTTGAAAGATTTTAATTTTGTTTAATCATGAAAATAGGCATCAAGATCTAAAACTTGAAATCTTCATGACATACTTAAATAACAGTCTGCCGCATTCCACCTTACTTGTTTGGATTGTTAAATTTAAGAAGGAAATTAAATTTATTGGTATTTTATTAAAGACACTAGTGACATGAAAACCATTTGCCTTTTGTCAGCCCCAGTCTGTCTCCATGAAGCTTAAGTTGGAGTAGGTTATGTTGGAACAGACTGTTGTCTGCTGAAAATGAACTCAGAGCTGATATTTCCTGTTGACAACTGCCCTTTTCTCATCCCTAAGTCCACATTCATTTCCCGTGATAGAACTCAGAGCAAGGAATGACATCCCTGATGGATGTCCTTAACTCCTGTACCTCTCTCATTTAGACTTTTGGGGCAGAGAGAACTTCCGGAGTCTCGAGCAGAAGTCTCTACTTTGTAGCTTCACAAGAAGATGAAGCCTAATTTATCATTAAGCACAGAAAGATTATGGCTAACAAACCTGCTACTGTTGTTAATGCAAATAGCGGATCCTGTCAGCAGAGCAGGAGTCAAAAATGTCTGTGATGTCCTGTTTCATAAGACTGTAAGAGACAGGTTGGATGGCAATCTTCCAGTAAGAAGTAAAAATAGCTGAATATGTATGAAGAGTAGATACTCTGTGATACACAAAAGGCAGAACTGCTGCCAATAGATGGAAGTTCCAAAGTGATGGATTTTGAATGTAGAGGCACAAAATCATTTTTACACTTAGAACAGTCCAATGATGGATGCGCCTGCCCAGAGGGTTAATTAGCTGCATTTTCAAGCAGAGGCTGCATCACCATTTGTCAGGGACTAGCACTGTCTAATAGAAATATAATGTGAGTTGCATATATGATTTTAAATTGTCTAGTAGCCACATTAATAAATTTAAAGAAACAGGTAAAATTAATTTTAATAATATATTCTATTTAACCCAATATATCCAAAAGACTTTTATTTTAAGATATATAATCAATATAGAATAATTATGTATGATATTTTATCTTCTTTTTTGTACTAAGTTTTCCAAATCTAGTGTGTATTCTATACTTAAAGCACTCTCAATTGGACCTGCCACATGCCTTCTATCTATAGCAACATGAGGCTGGTGGCTGTCACATGGGACAGCACAGCTGTAGATGAAGTTCCTGCATTGTGAGAAGATCGGTCTAGCAGACTTTAAATGTCTATTTCAATTAAGAATTCTAAGCTTCTAAGTAAATGAAAAATACTCAGAAGTTAAGAGACTATGTAGACACTGAAAACATTTTGGTGAAGAAATAATACTGGTAAGAGAAACTCTCCTCAAATTGATTTAAGAAAAAAAAAAAAGAGTTTATTGACTCATGTAATTGAAAAGTCCAAGGGTAGAGCTGGGTTGAGCATAACTGGATCCTCTGTCTGCCTGTCTCTATCTGCGTGTGTCTCTCTGTTTTACAGCCCTGCTTTCCTCTCTTGTAGGTGCTTTCCATGAGGTGGCCACCAGCCTCTTCAGGTGTATGCCCTCCTAATTCAGCAGCCTTGGAGGGGAGGGGAGAATTTATCTTCTCCAATAGTTGAGAGTCATTGAGTTGAGATGCAGGGACCAGTTTATCTCATATGACTATTCCTAAATCAACTATTAGATCCAAAGCAAGAAATATGCTGACTGACAATTCCTGAGTCTCATGTCCAATCCAGAGCCAGGAGGATAGTGGGGTCAGCTCCATCCTAACGAGAACCCACCTTCACCATGCAGAGGGAAAAAATTAAGTGTGTAGCTCTCTAACTAAAAGGGAATTGAGGTACTATTATAAAAAGTTAGGGGAATGGAAACTGGCAGGCAAAGACAATAGATGTCCACTACTCCTTACTGGATTCCCTGCTCCCTATTCTCATGGCCAATCTGCAAGTTAACCTGAAGCTATAATGGACAGTTTTCCTACCTACTGGCTACTGTGATGCTCGCTGGGGTCAGGGGGTGGGGCTGAGGCTTATTCTGTCCCCCAAGGGAACCTGCTCAAGGCCAAACTGGGGCATCCTGGAATGTCGTAAGTTTAATGTTTTTAGAAAGCCCTCAACTAAATAGGGATGGGATTTGGTGAACAAGTAAATACTCCAGCTTCTTTGCCCCTCAGTGAGGAATTTCTGAGCTGTATCGTACACACTCCAAATTGAGGGGAAAATCTCCAGGGAATTGAGCCCTGTCACTCATAGTGGATAATGTTTTTTTGCTCAATAACCTATCCTTTCCTGGGTTTTCTCCTTCCTTTCTCACTTGTGTGTCCTGGGATCACCTCCTAAATCAATGATCTGCACTCAAATCTTCATTTCAGCATCTGGCTCAGGAAAACAGCAACTAGGAACCCTCTCACCCATAAATTTCAAAGAAAATTGGAAGTGTCTTTTATATCTTATTGGAAGCCAATTCTGAAGGTAATCTTTATCAGAGAATCAAAATACAGAGGGGGTGTTTAGCAGACACCTGGTGGAGCCAGAGTACTCGTTTCAAATTTCAGTTCTGCCACTTGTTTGGTGTATGATTCTAGGCAAGCCAAATAGCATTTTCTTGCCTTAGTTTTCTTATTTGTGAAATGGGGCTAATAATAACATTGCTAGGAACATCAAATGAGTTAATAACGTAGTTATTACATTACTTGATTAATCATAAAATCTATTATATGCCTCCACATAATAGTTGTCAGATAGTTTTTTCTCTTTTCCTCTGTGTTATTCTAATAACCAATAATCATCAGCATAGGACTGTGTCAACATGTTTTATATCTGTTATATTGAGATATGGAATCTACCCGGTTTAGTGCTAGGCCAAAGGTAAATCAATCAATACTTGATGTTGATGACTATAATGGAAATAAAGCAAGCAAGAAAGAGTCAAGTAATTTGCAAAGTAGCATCAAAACAACTCAGCAATAAATATTCTGGCTTGATTTGATAAAATTTTAATTGTATTTTTCAAGTATATTTTTAAAATTATAATGAAATATTAGTTGAATATTAATACTAATCTTATAGAAAGTCTTGTACTGAAGTGGAATATAAAATACTGAGTTTAATAGATAAAAAATTCATTTACGGTAATTATATACGCATACACACATACAGAATTATAGTTATATATTGACAATTTATATCTGGTACATATTTACTTGAATATGATTTAAAGCTTTCTTTTATTCAATTAAATCTAATAGAATCATCTGCAACATCAAGACAGGTTTTATGATTAACCAAGGTAATGTAATTAATTTCTTATATAAAAAGGTACTGGATTATTGTTGACTCATCCTTTCTTATACCCTAGCTCCTATACAAATATAAATTCTGACTCAATGGTAAGGAAAGAAGATCAAAACTGAATTTACCACATCTGCTCAAGAAAGAAAGAGTCAAAATGAGAGCACCTTTCTAGATTAGGGGCAGGTGAATTCTGCTTAGGCACGTCCTTTCCATCAATCTGAAAGTTAGAGGGGCTGAAGGAAGTACTAGCCAGGTTGAGGAGGGGTTCTCAACCAGGTTGATAAGAGAATGAAATCTTTCTATGATTTGCACACTCATGCTCTGATTTCCATATTTGTTTTTCATCCAGTACCTGAATCTGACATAATTTCTTTTCTTTTCTTTTCTTTTTTTTTGTGAGATGGAGTCTCTCACTGTCACCCAGGCTGGAGTGCAATGGCATGACCTCAGCTCACTGCAACCTCCGCCTCCCGGGTTCACACAATTCTACTGCCTCAGCCTCCTGAGTAGCTGGGATTACAGGCACACACCACCACATCCAGCTAATTTTGTTTGGTATCTTTAGTACAGACGGGGTTTCACTATGTTGGCCAGACTGGACTTGAGCTCCTGACCTTGTGATCTGCCCGCCTTGGCCTCCCAAGCACTGGGATTACAGGCATGAGCCACCATGCCTAGAGAACCTGACATAATTTCATGTTCACATGTAAGCGCAGAAAAATTTTCCAAAGCCCAACCTAAAAAATTATCTGATAATTGGATTTTCTTTCTGATAGTTAATTCCATTAATGAGAATAGCTTGAAAAGAATTTGTTTTCTTTGTCCAGTACACGTAGGACACATAAATCTCATAAATCTCATAAATCTCATGATTTGAGGATTTTGACTTGTATGACATTGTCAAGCAGGCAAAATTTGCAAACTGACTCTTTATAACTCTAATATCTTTCCAAGGCATGTATTTAAAAATGCACTTATTTCAAGCCTGGGCAACATATTGAGACCTTGTATCTACAAAAAATAAAAATACTAGCCAGGTATGGTGGCACACACTTGTAGTTCTAGCTATTTAGGAAGGTAAGGCGGGAGGATTGCTTGAGCCCAGGAGTTCAAGGCTGGAGTGACTGTAATCATGCCACTGCACTTCAGCCTGGGCAACAGAGCAAGGCTCTATCTCAAAAAAAAAAATACACTTATTTGTATATTACCTTTTATTCTATGTACTAACAAAGTAACCTCAGTAAGTACAGCAGTGTTGAGATACATCAGAACCAAGATTAATGCCCTCTCCCCAACACTGGCCACAGGACCTTGAATAAAATACTTATTTTCTTTATGTCCCAGTTTCTTCCTATATAGAAATAATAAAGCCTACCTCACATTATTCTCAAGAAGATTCTGCAAAATAGTATTTCAAAGAAAGATACCAGGCACATGGAATATGTTCAGTAAAGGGTAGCTGACAGAGCAGGAGCATCACCATCTTGGACAGGCACTGCCATTTTAAAGTTCCTCTTGATCAAAAACCATCTAAATCCAACCCAAAGGGAATCAGCCTAATGGCTAAGGTCAGCATAATCATAAACCACAAATGACATCTCCAACTGGAAACATTACAAACCTAAGGTAAACCCCTCCCTAACCAGAGACATGCCAGCCTCGAGATAACCTCCCCAACCAGAGAGATGTCAGCGCGAACCTCCACTCTGACCAGAGACATTACAACCCCGCAATAAACTTCTCCTTCACACAGACACATTCCAAGCCTGTGATAAGTTTTCTTGCCCTGAACCCTTAAATACTCTTAGTCTGTAAGACAGAATGTGCCTGACTGAAATCGGCCAGAAGCCCCTCTCAGGTTTATTCTCCAAAATAAACCTGTCTTTGACTGTTGAGCTGCTTTTCATATTTCTTTCCTCGTTCGTTAACTCTTACAGTAGCTGTGATTCTTCTTCTTGTAATCATTGGCTTCAAAATCCATGACAGCCAAGCCTTACAACACAGTTCCCTGCTTATTTGGATTAGTTTAGCTCATTAATTAAAAGCTTTGTGTATCCTGAATATTTTAATTCTTCACGTTTCATTGTCTGCAGGACTTCCTGATTATCTTTTTTACTAAGTAATAATTGTGCATTGCAAATATTTTCTTGAATTTATGTAAATCAATTTTAAATGAAAGAACTGTTTACATTAATCAATTTAAATAAAGAATACCACTTCCCTGTAGCTTTCTTGTTAGCAGTTTTATTTTTAGTCAAATGTAAATGCTGATACCACACTAATTGCTTTAAGCTATTATGAAATGACAATCAATTTTGAACCACTGGAGTAGCCAGGTTTTCCAATCTGAGAAGGCATACTTTCTGTTTCTAGATGATGCTTCTTTTAGGCTGACCATATAAGTTTTTTTTTTTTTTTTTTTGAGATGGAGTCTCGCACTTGTTGCCCAGGCTGGAGTGCAGTGGCTCGGTCTCGGTTCACTGCAAGCAAGCTCCGCCTCCTGGGTTCATGCCATTCTCCTGCCTTAGCCTCCCAAGTAGCTGGGATTACAGGCACCCACCACCATGCCTGGCTAATTTTTTGTATTTTTAGTAGAAATGGGGTTTCACCATATTAGCCAGGATGGTCTCGATCTCCTGACCTCATGATCCGCCTGCCTTGGCCTCCCGAAGTGCTGGGATTACAGATATGAGCCACTGTGCCCGGCCTATATAAGCTGTTTGATAGATCTAGAAAGATTTCTCTAATTATTGAAATTTTTTTTTATCTGTGTTTGTTCTGTACTTTTTATTCAAGTTTAAAAGAGATACAAGCTACCAGTGGAGCAAAATCTCTCAACTCTGTCATCTCAGTAAGCAGCAGTATCATCTATCCTGTTGCTCAAATCCAAAATCTAAGCCTCATCCTCTTTTTTCCTTTTCCTAACATACCACTTCCTCTTTTCCTGCAAGAACTGTTGTCTAAGCATTTCTTTTTCTGCTGCTACCACCAAAGCCAAGCTACCATCTTCTCTCATGTGGTCTACTGTGATAGCCTTGTTCTCTCCAATCCATTCTCTTGAGTAGTTCCAGAGTTGCTTTCCTAAATATAGAACATGCCATTCTTCTGGTTGAAATATGGTGACACCATCCTAATGTCTTAAATTGTGTGTCACATCTTCTTTAACATCTACTTACTTCTCTAATTTCATCTTTAATCATTCTTTTCTTTACTTGCTAAGTTCTACCCATATGAATTTTTGTTTCCCATGGAATATTCTTAGCCCTAGTCTTCAAATGAGTTCATTTCAGCTCAAATGCCACTTTTTTTTTTGAGACAGAGTTTTGCTCTTGTCACCCAGGCTGGACTGCAATGGCCTTATCTTGGCTCACTGCAACCTCCACCACCTGGGTTCCAGCTATTCTTCTGCCTCAGCCTCCCAGGTAGCTGTGATTACAGGTGCCCACCACCATGCCTGGCTAATTTTTATATTTTTCGTAGAGACGAGGTTTCACATGTTGGCCAGGCTGGTCTGGAACTCCTGACCTCAGGTGATCCACCCACCTCGCCTCCCAAAGTGCTGGGATTACAGGCGTGAGCTACCTTGTCTGGCAATGCTACTTCCTAAGAGAAGTCTGCCTAGGCTACTCTGATAAATGTTAACTAAACTAATTTCATTATTTACAATCATAAAATCTTTTTTGGGGGGAGTAGATATCTAGAGGAAGTAAAGGGCCAAATTGTTTCTCTCCCACAACCTAGCTACCAGAAATCAAGCAAGTCTCAATATAAACTCTGTTTACACATACCGATATTTATTAGTAAACAGCATAAAAACAGTTAAAAAACCTATTCTGCAAGCTTGCTAAAGTCCCAGCTCTCTGTTCTTTTCGGCAATATGGAAAGCTGCTTCTGAAAATATTCTAGTAGAAGATGCAGCCATACTTGCAGCTGGAGTCAGGCAATGGAATCCTCAAGTATCTGAACAAAGCGTAGGGCCAGAAGCTCACTGCATTCAGATGCTCTGTGAAGGCAAAGCAGCTAGGAATGCCTGAAGAATACATCCAGTCAATTCATTTAACTTGAGATCCATTCATTTGACCAAGATAACATCGTTTCTAATACTCAGTATACTAAGTAAACACTTCTTGGTGTTGATCAGGGAGTAGATGCTAAAAGCTTTTAGGAGCTGTCTCTGACATGTGGGCTTTTGTTTAGAGTCCTTCAGCTGTGAACCGCCCTTCTGATTCACATACTGTAAGTGTGAGCTGAGCACAACTGACCAATCCACCCCTGTCCTCCCCCACCTCCCCAGGATAAGCAGCAAACCCAGTACACATACACAGAACATTATTTAAAGTAAATTACAGAGCACACAACACATGCTGTCATTACTTCGCAGCACAGTTTTCCTTCCTCCACTTGACTTTTGAGTCTCTATAATTAGTTCATTTAGTTTTGCTTACCTATACATAAATGTCTCATATGCTAGTAATTAAGCAGTATACACTGTGAGCTTGTTATGTCCAAGGCAAGGTGGTAAAAAAACAGAAAAGAAAAATTAAAAAAATTTTAAAAATTCTTCTAGGACAAACCTACTAGGAGAAATAGAAAAAGTAAATCAAAAGTAAGCAAAAGTAGGATGCAGTAGATGTAAAGTGCTAAGCAATGCCTGACATTACCCGTTCAGAGTCAAATCCCCACCTTGCCGACAGGTGCAGAGGCTTCCTGTATCCCAGCATTTGTTAAGGTTCCTGACTGCCAGGAATAATTCTTTGACTCTCCTCCTTAAATTAAAATTAAACTATTTTTTAAATTATGTGATAGATTAAATGAAATGACTAAAGTTTACCTCCCAGTGACTTTTTATTTGTTATACTTTAAGTTTTAGGGTACATGTGCACAATGTGCAGGTTTATTACATATGTATACATGTGCCATGTTGGTGTGCCGCACCCAGTAACTCGTCATTTAACATTAGGTATATCTGCTAATGCTATCCCTCCCCCCTCCCCCCACTCCATAACAGGCTCCGGTGTGTGATGTTCCCCTTCCTGTGTCCATGTGTTCTCATTGTTCAATTCCCACCTATGAGTGAGAACATGCGGTATTTGGTTTTTTGTCCTTGTGATAGTTTGCTGAGAATGATGGTTTCCAGCTTCATCCATGTCCTTACAAAGGACATGAACTCATCATATTTTATGGCTGCATAGTATTCCATGGTGTATATGTGCCACATTTTCTTAATCCAGTCTATCATTGTTGGACATTTGGGTTGGTTCCAAGTCTTTGCTATTGTGAATAGTGCCACAATAAACATACGTGTGCATGTGTCTTTATAGTAGCATGATTTATAATCCTTTGGGTATATACCCAGTAATGGGATGGCTGGGTCAAATGGTATTTCTAGTTCTAGATCCCTGAGGAATCGCCACACTGTCTTCCACAACGGTTGAACTAGCTTACAGTCCCACAAACAGTGTAAAAGTGTACCTATTTCTCCACATCCTCTCCAGCATCTGTTGTTTCCTGACTTTTTAATGATCGCCTTCTAACTGGTGTGAGATGGTATCTCATTGTCGTTTTCATTTGCATTTCTCTGATGGCCAGTGATTATGAGCATTTTTTCATGTGTCTTTTGGCTGCATAAATGTCTTCTTTTGAGAAGTGTCTGTTCACGTCCTTTGCCCACTTGTTGATGGAGTTGTTTGGTTTTTTCTTGTAAATTTGTAAATTTGTTTGAGTTCTTTGTAGATTCTGGATATTATTAGCCCTTTGTCAGATGAGTAGATTGCAAAAATTTTCTCCCATTCTGTAGGTTGCCTGTTCACTCTGATGGTAGTTGCTTTTGCTGTGCAGAAGCTCTTTAGTTTAATTAGATCCCATTTGTCAATTTTGGCTTTTGTTGCCATTGCTTTTGGTGTTTTAGACATGAAGTCCTTGCCCATGCCTATGTACTTTCTAATCATTATTTCCCTCTTTCTGCAGCATTACTGCAATTTCACTTGTCACCTAGGCTCAAAATCTGAGTATTATCTTTGGGATTTTTCTTTTAATTGCTGTCTTATCCAATTAATGACCATGTTCTCCTGATTTGATCTCCGTCCCATAAGTCTCTTTAGTTCCACATTCTTCATGCTATTCTAGCTCAGGCCTTCATAAGCCCCCACCTATCTACAGGACTGTTCTGACTCTAAATCTTCCCTGAAATATAGTCTGCAACTGCTACATAATTCATCTTCTTTAGGCACATTTCTAATCCTATTACTCCATTGATGAAGAGCATTGAATTGATTTCTACCATTACTAAATTAAATATTGTTAAAATTTAGCAAGTTTTAACACTGAAGACTAATCCTCTATTTAGATCTCCAGAACAACCCATCCATGATTAAATTAGTAAGGTATCATATTAAATAAGTTTTCACCAAAAATCCATTTATATAAAAAACTAAAATTCAGGCAATAATTTTGATGTGGTTATTATTTTATGGTCAAGAGAATGTAATTTTTAAAAAAATACTTTGTGTTTTCATTGTTTTACAGGTTATAAAAAAAAGAATGTGATTAACTATGTCTTTACTGATAATACTAGAGTGTTAGTGTTTGAGGAACCATTTGAGAATCTCCAGGGACCATATATTAAGTGAAGAATCCCAAGTTTATCGTTTACTTCTGAATAATGTGGAGATATGAAATAAACCATGTTCTCAAAAATTCATATTGGGATTCTTGTGAATTCTTTGGATAATTCTGTCTCTAGTTTCCCTTTCCCAGTCAGTCATTGCAATAGGGACCATTCTGACTGAAAGAGCAAGAGAGGGGATTTCATTATCTCAAGTAGGTAACTAGGTTTAAAACATATATATGTACCTAAAATATGTTAAGGGCAAGAATGGTGTCAAGATTCATCATGTGTCCACATCTGAACTCATTTACTCTGTCAACCCAGCTCTGAACTCATTTACTCTGTCAACCCAGCTCTTTCTCTCAGCTGTTCTGTGGATATAAATTCCCCTGCCTTTCTTGGGAGTATTTCCAAAAGTGTTTATCTTAGATGATTGCTTGGAAATGCAGTTATACTTTTAATTATAAAAATATTTTTAAAGTTTAATTTTGAAGTAATTTCAGACATACCAAAAATTTGAAAAAATAATGCAATGAATTCTTGTATGTCCTTCACCCATATTCCTCAAACGTTAGCATCTTATACAGCCACAGTATAATTATAAAAACCAGGAAATTAACATTGACACAATACTGTTATCTAATACACAGACCTTATACAACTTTCAACAGTTGTCTCATTAATGTCTGTTTTTTGGTCTAGGGTCACAAGTTTTATTTAGTTGTGGTGTTTCCTCAGTCTTCTTTAATCTGGCAGAGTCTCTTACTTTCTTTTCCATGAATTTTTTTTGTTTTGTTTTTTAACAGCAAGGTTTCTCAGGAATTTTAATATGCTAATTCACATAGTGAATCTCCAAGAAGTGGTATAACATGATGCTAATCAAACTTATGTCACTGTGAAGTCCTCCTCGAGGTTGAATTTCTGAGACAGGTATTTCCAGGACACTCTGGGGAGAATGGGTCCAGGCTTTCTAGGAATATCCTAATACTTGTTTCTGCATATCTGATCCACCGTGCACATGCCATTCAGAATAGCCTCCTTACTTCAGGACTCCATATATGTCACCTGTTTACAAACTGAAACATAGTTCCTTATTTGACTTACTGCAAAGGCCCAAGGCCTTCACTTGACATTCAAGCCCCTTCATCATTGTCTTCACCCTTTCTTTCCAGCTTTAAGCCACTACTTCTGTGCATAAACACTCTGCTCAAGCCAAAGGGCACTGCACTCATTATTCCTCTGATTTCTTATTTTTATTTATTTGCTAATGCTGTTCCTTCTGTATAGAATTCCTTTTCCCTTCTTCCCATCCAAGAGTGAATGCCTTAGATGGAAGTTAAATATCACAACTTTCCTGAACACTACATCTTTCTATGAGGTCTCATGGCACTAAGAAATTAAGTTTAGAACTCTCATTTTCTATCCTAAGTTATGGCACTTTGACTGCCGGCTTCATCTCCCCTAGTAGACTGGAAGGTACAGCAGGAAGGACCATGTCAATTCAACCTTGTTTAGTTGATCTCCATCCTTTCATCTCTGAGCTCTCAGCATAGTGCTCTTACAGAGTAGGGGCTTCTGAATATGCTTCTCTGAATGAATGAAACAGCCTGTTTTCATTTAGAAAGAATACAAAAAGTGATATAAAATTTTCTTAATGAAATTTATACAAATTTGGTAATTTCAAGTGACATGGAAATCTATTTGAATGAACTCTTGTTATTATGAAAAGCTACTTTTTTAATCTAATAGTTACTCTAACCTAAGGCTAAAAGTGAAAAATCTGCCAACCTCTGAATGACATTAAATTATCCCAAGTAATGCACCAATAAAATTAGCTTTCTTGCCTCTAATATTTCCATAAGCCCAAAGTCACCATGTTGGCTTGATTAATTATTAAATGGATTTCAGATTTTCTATATTAATGGCTTTTGTGCTAGATACGATTTCTAATTAAGTTTTTCATTTCTCTGATGAAACAATATTTAAGTTTACCAAATGTCATAACTCATGTTTGCATTTAATAATCAATATTTAGGAGATTATTTGAAACTAGTATGGCAGTAATAATTTATGAAGACCCAAAAACATGTCTGTCTGGGGTAATCATGAGCATCAGGGCTCAAGAGACTGAATTCTGTTGTTAAGCGATGGCATAAAATTTGTGGTTGGGATAACTGATTGGCATACAGAAAAAATAGTAATCATATGCATACTGTTACGGAAAGTGTTATAGTATAAGAGGAATATAAGCTTTAAATGTTCACATGCTTTAAATTGTTAAAACTCATAGATGCTGTGGACAAATGATAGATAACCATAATATTGGATTTGTATAAGACCAGACATCCGTGTAAGAGCTTTCAGTTGCTATCTGTAACCCAGATGTTTCCAAAAGATGAACATATGATGTTATGTAGATAAAATATACAGTGGATTGCCTAAATTACTCTCAGGATTTATCAGTGGGAAAGTTAAGGCTAACTAAATTTAAATTTTAGTTCTGAAAATTTTGCTAAATATTGTACATATATCTGTAACAGGCACAGATATTAAGAGTAAACATATGATAGAATATTATTCAGCCATAAAAAAGGAAGTTCTGATACATGCTACATGGGTGAAACTTAATAATATGTGCTAAGTGAAAGAAGCCAGACACGAAAGACCACATTATGTGGTTTCATTTATATGACATATCCAGTAGAGGCAAGTCTATAGAGACAGCAATTAGAGTAGTAGTTGCTTAGAGCTGGGGAGGAAGAACGCATAGGTTGTGATAGCTAAGGGGTGGTGCTTTCTTTCCAAGGTGATAAATATGTCTTCATATTGACCATGGTGATGGTTGCACATACCTGTGAGTAGACTGAAAGCTATTGAATTGTACACTTTAAAATGATGAATTGTATGGTATGTGAATTATATTTCAGTAAGTCTGACAAAAATGTATACACATTTCACCAAGAGAGTATACTGCGTAGACACGAATACAGAGAATGAAATGACTTAAAATCACAGCTCACTAAATGGACAGTTCCAGGCCCCAGCAATTTGACTGACCAGGTGTACCCTGGCTTCTGAACACAGATGTTTCTGCCAAAGCCCTTTGAATATTTTTGGCATGGAAATTCTCCCACAACCATAAACCCCTCTCAATATTGTGATGATCCAATAAATGATTCCTTGGGTGAGTGGAACTTTAGATAAATTGTTGCTTTACTTTCCTGAGGATGGAACTGAATATGGAGACCAGAGATGGTGTATAGCAAGTAAGTCAGTCTAAATCTTTAGTAATTCTATCTAGCACTTAGAAGCAGCTCAAAATTTGGTATGAGCAGAAGCCATCTATTTTATATAAAAATAGATTTTCTGGTAAAAGGATAATTCTGGGAGGCTTTTGGGACAGGAGAGGTTGGTCATGATTTCTTTCCTCTTACCAGACCCTGGAAAGCGCTAGCAAGCAAAAGAGAAAAAAAAAGAGTCCAATATATTTACAACATTTGACAAATGTCAACATTTGACAAAGGTTGAAATAATCCATTTAAAAAATAAACTACAATGATCAGAAAGGCGGTTGAGAGATGTTTTCAAGGGTGAAAGGAAACATTTTTAACTATTCACCAATCTTTTAACTATTAGACATAATTGTACTTTTATTTTTACTTTCTAATAGTGGAGCTGCAATTAAATCCCATCAGCCTAACAGGAGATGCATAGCTTTACGGATCTGACAGAGTTTACCCCGGAACCCTGCAAGGTGTTGCAAGGAGAAGTCCTCTTTTCTCACATGACGAGGAATTGTCTGCCTGGGTTTGAGGTCCACCTTCACTCACAAGCTGTGGGATCTTGAGCACATTTTTTAACTTCTCCATGTGTCTCAGTTTTCACACATATAAAATGACTATAATAACACTACCCTCATGGGTCATTTTGAGAATTAAGTGAGTTCATATTTGAAAAGCACAGAGATCAGCTCCAAGAGCATGCTGAGTTTGTTAAATAAATGCAAATGTTAACACAGAAATTTAAAAAAATCTTTTAACTATATTTACATTTTTGGAGAGTCACAATTAAAATTGGGATATATTTCAAAAGTTCAGTTTCACCTGTCTTTTGACTTACATGCTTACACTCTGTGAGCATGTTACTGAAGCAACAGTAGTATTGTCTGCTCTGACATTGTGCAATTTATTCTATAAGCATATGAACAGATAGCTATACAGCCTTTGGAAAACAAAGATTCTACAGGATACCTTGTGGTCTAATATTACTTTTTATCCTTCTCTATTAAGTTTTAATTTATCATTAAGCTTAATGTGTCTGATACGAAGGGCAGAGAACAGTGACAAATGTTGATGTGAACAGAGAGATACAATGCAAAAGGCATAGGGATGACGAAAAAACAATTCTCATAGGACCCCAGCTCCGACCATGGTGACAACCTCTAAAGGTTTGTTAAAGAATGAGACCTGTCACCTATCAGATATGAGGGAGAATATATTGACAGTGAGGATTCAAGACAATATATGTGTAAAATTAGCTGCAAAGAGAAATCAATAAGGTGAGTTTTAAAACTCTTTTCCAAGTTTGGAGATTAGAATTTTTCTACTAGTTATAAAAATGAGCTCCTTTATATGTGTGTGTGTGTGCGCTAATCAACATGAGCATATGAATCCATGTTCACCAGTAAATAACTAACACTGAAAATTAAAAAGGGACTTAAATTGGATATTATTGACTTATTAACCCCAGAAGTAGGCAGTCCACTAAAATGAAATATTTTATAATAACTAAGATTTATGAGTGCCTCTAAATGATCAAATAAAAATTATGAGATTTGGGATTGGTTGATAATTTAAGAAAAGCAACTATAACATCTCTTCTGCTGTTCTATACAAATCAAATATACAAATATGATAATTAAATAGTATTATTTAAAATATCATACAATGCGTAAAAACATTTTTTGGGAAGGCATATCCATAATTCTAAATCTTTTTGTATCTAAACTTTCTTCCTGGATTATGTACTTGAATCATAAAAGACTGTTTCATGTTTTATGTACGGTCTTAAAAATTAACATAGTTATTACTTTCTATTCATCAAGTTGATATACTACAAATTGTTATACCATGCCTTTAATTGCATATATTTATACATATCCAGATTTGCTATTATAAATAACACTGAAATGAACATAATGCAGGTAGCTGTTTCTTTCTGTTGAATTATTTTCTTAGAAGAAAGCCCGTTGAGTGGGGTTACAAGACCAAAAGTTATGGGCATTTTAATAGTCTTTGAGACAAAGACTGCCTCTACCAATATGTGAATTACAATTCTATTTAATATTATCTTTACAAATTGCTAAATTAGTGAAAATAATTTTTCAAAGTTAACTTGCATGCATCAGGTTGGTATCAATAATTATATTTTATACCAAACTGTTTACAATTTGGATGTTTTTTTCCTTATGTGAACATATTTGTTCATATTGTTCGTTGAATTAATTACTAAATTTTCATGGTTTTAGTACTAATTTAAATGAACTCATTGTGTATTATGAATAATGATCCTTTCTTTGCCACAGGTGATACAAATATTAAAGTTACTTTTAAATTTCAGTTTTGTAAGCTTTCATGTTTCAGATGTTCGGGTGCTAAATGAGTAAAATACAGCACTATAGAATGACATTAATTGGTAATAGAGATTGTTTCAAGCAGAAATACTTTATTCACATTCTCTAGCAGAAAAAGGAAATGCTATACTGTGCATGCATGCGTGTGTGTGTGTGTGTGTGTGTGTGTGTGTGTGTGTGCATCCTCTTTAAATCTGTGGTATTAAATTCCCAGAGTAAGAATGTAATTTAAAAATGCCTAAAATATAGTGCTTAGAATTCAACTAGACATAGTTTTTAATTTTCACCAGAAACTGTTTTGAAATCCCCCTACTGGAAGCAAAGCAACTAAGGTAGTCTAAACTTGTTAAAATGACTCTCAAAATAAAGAACATGTGGAAGAACAAATTCAAAGATAGAGTTACAATCTTGGAGCAGATTGACTGTCCCTTTTCCTGTAGCTAGGTACCCTTACCAATCCAAACAAATTGCGTCTGCTTCAGAAATAATTTGACAGTATGTTTTCTCGATAGTTTTTATCAAATGGTATAAAATAAAATCAAGACATAGCCTCATTAAATTACTTCCAATTAAAAAAAATTACATACTTTGGGTTTTGTAAATCTAAAATCCAGAAAATGTATACAACAATTTACTCAATAACTATGAAAGAGTGGCCACTCTGAACTCAGTACAGTTCTAGATAATGGGAGATAAATAAGAAGTTAAAGAGTAGCTTTTAGGAGCATACTACTGGCTGTTGACAGGCTACTGAAATCTTTGTTCCACTGTAATAATTCTGATATTTTTTCATGAAAATATGAGAATATATTCAGTCCAACAAATGCTCTTGTGAGGCATAGGTAGGAAAGAATTCTGGGAAACCAGATTGAGGAAAATACATACATATTAAGTAAAAGTTCAGCCCTCCTAATAGGGATTTATGATTGCCGTGTCTTACGAAGATCACAGGAATTATGTTCTCATGCAGGAAAGAGTTGTCTGGTGTGGGATTAAAGAAATGAGAATTCAGTAGATGGAATGCCACCAGAATGGAGCCCTTTGGCCTTCAAAAGAAGGACCAGCCTAAATAGGATAAGAACAAGCACAGAGCAGTGTAATAATAACATTAGTAATAGCAATGCGAAACTAGTATGTATTGAGTGCTTCTGTGCTACGCCCTGAACAGAACATTTTACTGACATTCTCTTAACTTCCCCGATGAAGGGCATCTTCACTCTGGCTCCTACATCTTGTCCATGCATTCACTCCTGCTGGTTTCTGCTCAATGGATTCCTTTTGTGTTCACCCTTTTGAGACTTGAGAGTCTCTTGTTTGTTGATCATTTATTCATTCAACAAATATTTATGTGCCATCACTGCACTAGTTGCTGAAACCACAGACATGAACAAGTGAAAAAAGAACACAATTCTATCCTGCAAGAAGCTTTCCTTCCAGTAGATAGAATAGAGACGCAATGATTATAGTGTGCTCAGGTGTCAGGGCATCTGGTATAGCCTGAGGGAGTGAGTGGGGGAGGACTAGGAAATGCTCTGAGTAACACACACACACAGACACACACACACACACAGTTTTTTAGTATAACATTGTGTATAATAGCTATATGACATATGATTATAATATGCAACACATACTATCTATATATTATACTAGCTATAGTATATATATGCACACATAGACATGTTATGTATACATCTGAAGTTATTTTCATATTTGGATAGAGTCCAAATGTCCATCAATATATTTAATAGGAGAGTATTAAATAAACAATGATACATTGAGTACTGATACGGAAATAGTTACAAAATACATAATAATAAAAGGAAGGGCTCAGAAGAGTGCATATCATACGTTAGCTTGTGTGGGGAGCAAATAAGAATATATAGTCACATTTTCTTGCATTTGCATAAAGGCACTTTGGACTCATATGTACAAAAATAAAAAAGAGTAAAACTGGATGCCTGTTGGAAACAGAGATGGGAGAACCAGGCATATGGGGCCCAAACATCGGACAGAGTTTTTAATGTATACATTTTTATGTTTTCGAACCAAGTAAATGTATTAACTATTTAACAAAATTAAATTAACATATCCTGAGGTGTTTTGGGGGAAGATGTCTGCTAAGAGCCAGGTGGATAAGGAGCCCAGCTGGGGTAGGAGGGAGAAGGGACTTGAGGGAGAACCCATTCCATGCAGACCGCTGCCTGAGGAAGGCGCAGGAAGGGTTCTTTAGCTGGATGCCAGAAGGGGAGGGTGGGAGTCAGGCTGGCGCAGGTCACGAGGGCCTCCCTTGCACAGTAGGGAATTCAGATTTCATCCTGAAGGTGATGAGAATCACTGAAGGGTGATCGGAAGAAACGTGACTGATAAGATTTGCGCTTTGTGATCATCTTACAGGGAGCAGGAGGCATGCATGAAGTGTAGGGCAAAACTTGGTGGGGAAGATTATTTAGGAGGTTACTGGCCAGCTTCAGGCGAGAAGTGATGAGCATATGAACAGAGACGGGCAGTGGGCCCAGAGCGGGGCACTCATCATCCCAGGGCCGGACTCTGCTTGTCTTTGACTTCTCCACTCCAGCGTGGATTGCATTTTGCTTCTCCCCCCAATACCATCCACAAACTTTCTATGGATTCCACGCTGATTTTCACCTTGGTGTTGCTGACAATTTGCAGGAACTCTTCTTCAGGATTTGGTGACTTTAGGACAAGAACCTTCTCTGTGCCTAGCACTCTCCCTGTCGTTCTCAGCCTGAGAGCCGGGGGAGGAAGCAGGTGGCGCCCCCCGCTGCCTCCCAGGGACAGAGGCGCCGGCAGAAGCTGGGGTGGGGGGGGGGGGGTTCTGCGCCAAGCAAGGCACAGGCGGTGGCGAGTGGGGATGTTCCCTGAGCCCCAAGCAACAGCCTGGTAAGGAACCCCGCCCGTCGTCGCCTTTCTGAGTCCAGTTAATTGTATTCGTTTCCGTCAAGCATGTACACAGTCTGTGGAATGCTTATGACAGAGGTGACTTTTCTTCCAGTTCCGAGCTCCACTCACGCGAGGCACTTGCTCAGGCTGTACTCACGGAGGAGATGTGTCGGTGGTCAAAGCACTCAAATACTTCCCTCTCGTTCGGTGGAGAGCCGCTCCCCAAAACCACCTTCCTGGCCACCTCCGTCAGTCCCTCCCCTAGGTTATTCCAGATATTTCTATGCCTCCAGTAATTAAAGGGGTAATTCCCTGCAGCAGAGCCGCCGAGCCCCTGCCCTTTCTCGAAGCTGCCCCTCTATTTGCTTGGTTGTTGCCCACGCCCCTCGGGCTGTTAAATATTGCGACCATCACCCCTGATTTTCAGTAATACGGTAAACATTTCAGTACATATTGGGCAACAGGAAGGATTCTCCTGAATCAAATGTTTAAGAAGTACAATTCTGGCCAGGCTTGGTGGCTCACACCTGTAATCCTACCACTTTGGGAGACCGAGGAGGGTGGATCACCTGAGGTCAGGAGTTCAAGAACAGCCTGGCCAAATGGTGAAATCCGTCTTTACCAAAAATACAAAAAATTAGCCGGACGTGGCGGTATGTGCCTGTAGTCCCAGCTACTCGGGAGGCTGAGGCAGGAGAATCACTTGAACCTGGGAAGTGGAGGTTGCAGTCAGCCGAGATCCTGCCATTGCACTCCAGCCTGGGCAACAAGAGCAAAACTCCGTCACACACACACACACACACACACACACACACAAAGAAAAGAAAAAAGTACAATTCTAATAAGCAAACATAATCATATAAAATAAGTGACAAACACAGGAAACCCATACAAAAATCAGTCACACCACTAATACATAATTGGATAGTTGTGAAACAATTTCTTGATATATTTTACTTTAATTTAAAAAGATAAAATATTAAAAATCTTGTCCTGCAGGTGTGTTCCAAGAAAAGTCAGTGAGCAGCAACTAATCTTTTATTTCTCAAAGGCTGAAGAGTATAGAGCTATGTGTGCAGGGTGGTAGCTTTGAATGTTTACTAAAATAACACGTGGAGAAATTCATTTATAAGTGAAAAGTACTTTTAGGTGGCAACACATACAGTTTATTTAGATAGCCCTTTAGGGAATGTTTTTATGTGACACTCCAGCTCCTTATCAAATAAATACTTGCTGTTCATTTGAATTGGAGTTACTATGGGGAAATGACTTTTGGATTCCAAGAGTTCTGCTGCATTATAAAGGTCTGGCCATGCTATCATTCCACAAAATGGTTTAGCAATTTGCTACAATAATTTTTTAAAGGAGAGTAATCTATCCAATATGAAAGATTTTAGAAAAACATTTTCACTGTTCAAGATGATTAATAAAAACTGTTAGTATCTAGTATAGGATAATAGAGATCTTTTATAACTTAAAATAGCCTACACATTTTTAAAAGAAAATATGCCTCCACATTTTTTCAAGACAAAAATTTAAACACATATATTTTGCCACAATTTTGTATGTAATGGCTACATTAACAAAGGATCAGAGAATAAGAAAAGACCGATAAGCATATATTGGCAAGTGACTGTATATTATATTTATACCTGTAAATATGATTGTAGAAACCTAGAATGATCAGATTCCCTGTTACATGTCTGAAAAGAAATTCCTTCCCATCAAGGTGCAATCCCTTTCTTTGAGTTCAGTATCAAATTTGCCTTTCTTTGAACTAGAACCCTAAAAGATCTTTGATTTTTGTTTTATTCAGATCTTTAGTCTTTCTAGAAGATTGTAATTCATATGTGCTCTAAAACATCATTTTAAAACGTGAGACATGCAAATTCAAGAATAGTAACTAGTAGATTGAGTAAATGAGGTAAGATCACTACATTGGTGGCCCTAGAAGAGCCATGCCTCCTTGTCTTCTCACCTTTTGATAGCCCCCTCTCACATTAACTACCGGCTGAGTCATAGATTTGCTGTAGCCAATGAAGCAATAGCAAGCATTGCTCAAGTACAGGCTTGATAAATGCTTGCGTGTTGTCTTCTCCTTTCATTATTCAGCTACCTTGTTGCCTGAGAATCAGTCAATTTTTTTTTTTTTTTTTTTTTTTTCAGAAAGAGAAGCCATGTGCGTGTGCAGGAGAATGGGGCCAACAGCCAGCACCAGAGATGTGAGTGAGGCCTCTTTGGACGTTCCAGTCCCAGCAAAGGTCAAGATTGACAGGCTCACATCAGTGACCCTAGCCAATATTGTGCGGAGTTTATATGAGTGACCTTATGTAATACCATGTAAAGCAGAAGAACTACCTGGCTGAGATGTGCCCAAATTCCTAATGCACAGAACTCTAAGCAATAAATTAATATTGTTTTAAGCAATTGCATTTTGGAGTGGTTTGTTACACAGTAGTAGATAATGAATACAGTAAGTGATAGCAAGGATTTCTTAAAGATTTTTCTAGGATTAATTCCAAGGTACCTTCTTCATTGACATACCACTCATATTTCTGTTATCTATTTATTTACTGTTGAGTCTGTGTCTCTTATTCCTACGAAGCTAAACAGTTGAACAGAACTGAGATGGTTGGTTTATGTGAAGAGTGTGTTGAGAATGGCTTTATTGGATATTGACTCAAACTAAATGATAAGTCCTTTTTGGGTCTGAAAGGAACATTGTTCTTGATGATGTTATACATCTTTCAATTAATTCCACTCTTCATTGTGGTCAAACTGTGAGTGGGGCAGTCTGGTGGAAGAAAATTACTTTTAAGGAATCCCTGACACATTAACCTTCTGTGGACTAATCACATCATTTCCTTCTCGTTTCTGTATATGGAATTGTATTCTGATGCCAGATTTTAGGCACTAAAATGCGAAGAGTCTCCAGTGGGATTTGTTTTTTAAGGAATAAATGAAATGTCAGGTTTATTAGACAGAGCAAGCCATTGGCTGTGGGTGTTTCCATCTTCTTTCTCTGGAACTGAGGTGCATTAGTCAAAGAATGCATTAGCAGAAGAGCCTGAGGTAGCTAAGTGAAAAGGGACCACTTCTGGTGGATGGTGATACTATTTCATTGAATAGTGTGGATTGTATCTGAAGTTAGAAATGATAGTCACTAACTGCTTCTAAATACAAAATGTCTAGATACCAAGAGAAAAAAGGTGTAACCTGCCATCAGGTATAACTAGTGGTACCATAATTGCTGCTATTTCTGTTGGATGTTCTCTGTGTGCTTATCTGTGGCATTTTCTATCAGGTAGGTGTGGAGAAAAAAATGCCAACAAAGAAGAGTTCTGATTAGATAATGACACAAAAGTGACACTTACAGAGAGTAGTATTTGGACAGCACTGTGGATGACCTCCAGGTACTGGAAGTCAACGATGCAGCCTGTGACAGAGACGTACGTGTAATCATCCATCATGCCATGGGCTGAGGGAGGCAGTACTTTTCTGACACAACCAGGCCCATGTTCTCTCCACCATGACCGATGTACAGAGATATTGAATGTCATTAGATCGGTGTCCTAGGTGGGTAGGAGACAAAAGAGCAAAGTGAGAAAATTTTATTACATCACGTCTTTGACTTTGACCTTAGGAAGAATTCAGGGTAGATGAAATTGCTACAATTATTTCAATTTCAAGTGAAAAGTAACAAAAGACAAAGCACCAAGTGGCTGCATGTATTATATGCCTAAACTATTGGGTTATAATTATTCAATGTGGAGATAATCCTTTGATTACTATTAACATTTTAAGGGTAACATATATTTAAAAAATCCAGAGATGAGATCTTCCATATACTTTTATTTAAAAATAATTTCTACCTTGAAACGTTTTGGCTTCATTTTCTTGTTGCTGCAACATCATGAACATCACTATCATGGGATAAATATTGTTGAATGCTTTTATGGCATGGTAGATATTGTTCTAAGTGAATTTCACATATTATATTCTTGAATGTTCATGTAGGCACCTTAATGATCAACCTAATTTATGGCAGGCTGAATAATTGTCTCCACCAATGATACTTGGCTTCTAATCCTTGGAACCTGTGAATTTTACCTTATAAGGCAATAAAGGACTGTGCAGATGTGATTAAATTAAGGATCATGAGATAGGGAGATGATCATGGATTATCTGAATGGACCCTAAATGCAATCGTGTGTATTCTTATAAGAGGGAGGCAGAGAGAGATTAGACACAAGGAAGAAGAGGCAAAGGCAATGTCACCATAGAAGCAGAGACTGGGATGTGGCAGCCAGCAAGGATTGCTGCCAGCCACCAAAAGTGGGAAGAGGCCAAGAAGAATTATCCTCTAAAGCTTCAGAGAGAGTTTGGCCCTGCCAAGACCTTGAATTCAGCTCAGTGAAGCTGATTTCAGACTTCTGGCCTTCAGAACAGTGAGAGAATAAATTTCTGAGGTTTAAGCCATCAATTTTTGTGGTGATTTGTTAAAGCAGTCATGAGAAACTAATATTGGTGTGGAAAGTAAGTCACAGCAAAGTAAATTAATTTGTCCATGGTAGCACAGCTAGTTAGTGGTGGAGCTGGGACGTAATCCTGTGCAGTGTTTACTTTTAGCTATGATGCGGCACTCTCTCACATTACTTGCTGTCTTCCACTTCCAAAGCCCTGATCATTCCTTATACTCTGAAAACAGCCAGGTCCTTCCTCCTCAGTTGTTTCAAGAAAACAGCACCACAGTCAATCACAAGAACAAAGAACACAAACCTTAACTTTTATGTATTAAAATACACTTTCAGAGCTCTTAATGGAAAAAATAGCCTGGTTTTTGATCCTTAAGAGATGCCCTTTAGTATTTCTGGGGTGTTAATGTATGAAGGGCTAAGATCATAATGTTGTGGTCATAAACAATAGATTGAAAAGAACAGATTAGGGACCAGGACCTTGACTTCCAAATAATCCAAAGACTGCAACCACCCATGTAGATCAGGAAGAAGAAGTAGTGGTGATGGAGAGAGGCCAAAGCAGTCCCCGGGCAAGGACACTGCTCTGCAGGGTAGCTGGGGATGCAGGAGCAGAGTCAGCTTTTGTTTGTTTTCCAGTCTCCACTCCCTCCAACAGTGAGCTCTGCCTTAGTGCCCGGGGGCCATGTTGGAGCAGGGTCCGTACGTGAGAGGTGCAGAGGCTGAGAGGTGCAGAGGCTGCCTGCAGACTATGCAGCACAACTGACACACGTCTGTACATTCCAAGGTTCCTTTGAGGACAGTGTCCACCTCAGTTTCCAAGGAGACACCTAAATGCCTGAAATTGAGGTTGGAACTCTGAAAACTTAGAGGAAGCTAGTGGGAAATGGAAAGCCTTGAACTTACACATGGGTGGCACTGAAAGTAATCAGGGCGGAGCTCTCTGAAAAGGACAGTAGGGAAACCCTCCTTTTACACTGCTGTATATGGTAAGTGAATCACAAGGGTAGTAACATTCCCAGTGCATATAAGTAGGCAGGGTTACTATGCAGTTTTAGATTTTCCTCAATTCAAGGAATTCAAAGTATCATTATAAGTATACCTCAAATTATATCAATAATAAAACATGTTACGCCTTTTTCCTTTTGATTGTTGGTTTGCTATTCAGTTACCTTCACAGTTGTAGCATTTTATTGATAATAAAACATTTAGGTCATTTTTTTGGTTGTTGGTTTGCTACTTGTATCATTTGCAGTTACTCTCTGAAGGGAAAATATTATAGAAAAATAATTGCTTCAGCTACCAAATTCAGTTTAACGCAAGGCAATTTACCTGCACGCAAACATCAGAGATGCACACGGATTGCTCCCTTTTTTGGTCATTAGATTCAATTTCTTACAGTTAGATGTGCTCATTACAGAAGAACTATACATTATTTCTCATCTTAATAGAATTCACTAGGTTCGGGATGAACTAGCATGATCTCAAAATTCATAGCGATTTCTATTCCTTAAGCATTCTTACCCAGCGACCTTTCCTATTGCAGACTGTGAGTTCATTTCAGTATGACTTTAACTAAAATTTATATTATACAAATAAAACAAGAGTCAATTTATGAACTAATCATACATATTTGTTATACTCATAAAACCTTTCAGCATAGGTATCACTAAATTTGTTGGAACTATAACATATTTATAAACGGTACTATTCCTTGCAATGACTGTATTAAAATTTGAATGAGAATATAAATAACATTAAATTATACTTAAACTTCAAACTTCTTAAGTTTTTTGTTTGGGAGCTCTGAAAATTACACCCCCAAATATAGTGATTTGGCATGCTGAGTGCTTTGAACATGAAGGACACTGGAAGAGCTTCAGAACGAAAGTCTCTTTCTGACCTTCTTCTGCCCTGCTTTCTCCTGCTTTCCTTTCTCCCCAAGGCAGGCCATAGAAATTAGTATTCCTCTTCCCTAAGACAGGTCATAGAACCAGAACTCTTCTCCCCCACAGCTGGCCATAAAACCTAGAAATATTACTCTATCACTTGCCTTTCGGTGTAAGAGCTAGCAATAAAGAAATTCTCTGACCTACCTTGTCTAAAGGTAGACATAAGACTGTTACTCCAGAAAGGTCTTACCCTACACTCAGGAAGAAGAAATGCCACACAGAGAAGCCAAGAAGAATCTGAGCAGACAGGGCTTGTTGGTTTCCCCATTCAGTCTCTTACCATTAGGTCATACTTTTTTGGTTCAATCATGTTTATTTTTTATTTTTGAGATAGTCTCCATCTGTTGACCAGGCTGGAGTACAGTGGTGAGAACATAGCTCATTCCATCCTTGAACTCCTGGACTCAAGCCAATTCTCCTGCCTCCCACTCCTGCATAGCTAGGACCATTGCTAGGACCATGAGCCACCATGCCTGAGTCTGTTCTTCTTTCTACATGGCTGTGCATTCCACATCAAATCAAAACATAACAATAGACAGTTTTCCCTGAATCTTTAAGTCTTCACTTCTGAAGTCTCCCATGTCATGTAAAACTTTGATTGAATAAATCTATAATGCTTTTCTCTTGTTAACCTCTCTTTTGTTTTAGGAGTGTGGACTGTGACCCTTTTGATGGGGAAAAAAGTATCACACCCTTTCCACACCTACACTGTAAAATTTTATCTAAAGTTTGTGTCTGATTTCTATCTATTTCAGTACTAGATTATAAACATTTTTTTTAAACTTCCACATGACAACTCAGTTTTCTATACAAGGTATATCAAAGGAAACACCACACAGAAAATAACATTTTATACAGAAAAAGAAACACAAATCACTTTATTGTTGAAGCTTTTAGTTACCACATCAAAGTGTGTAGTTTTGAAATACATGGGTGATATAGTTTGGCTGTGTCCCCTACCCAAATCTCATCTTGAATTGTAGTTCCCATAATCTCACATGTGGTGGAAGGGACCTGTTGGAGGTAATTGAGTCATAGGAGTGGTTTTCCCCATGCTATTCTAGTGATAGTGAGTAAGTTCTCACAAGAGTTAATGGTCTTAGAAGGGGCTTCCCCCTTTGCTTGGTTCTCATTCTTCTCTCTCCTGTGAAGAAGGATGAGCTTGCTTCCCCTTCCATCATGTTTGTAAATTTCCTGAGTCCTTCCCAGCCATGCTGAACTGTGAGTCAATTAAACTTCTTTCCTTTATAGATTATCCAGTCTCTGGAATGTCTTTATTAGCAGTGTGAGAACAGACTAATACAATGGGTTAATGCTAAACCATAAATCAACGAAGTAATCTTAAAAATAATGTTAGTAGTTCAAATGCCATTTCTCTTTTACTTCTTGGAAGTAGACTATTGTGTGATGATTTAAGCACATCACAGTTGAGAAGGTTGACAACTGATACCACTGGTGTCTTTGCTTTTGTCTTTAGAGTTAAAAAGAGATAAACAATCGCATTTGTATTTATGCAAGCATATGTCCAGGGTAGCAGAATATGCCACCCCAAAATGTTCCACTTTGGCATGAGGATTTTTTGAGCTGAAGGCAACTGAGAAGAAGCAGATATATACAGATCTCTCTGTCCTTTTCCTATTTGCCTAAAAGCAAGACATAAATTTACAATGATGTCCCTCCTTCCTTCTCTACCAGTAAAAACTAAAGTTAACTACCTGAGATTACTTTAGACCTTTGTTATCCTGGAGAGGGCATCAGAGAAATCTACATAAATGAACTTTACTAACTAGTTTTTATCTGTCATAAGTTTCCTATAACTAGCCTGCCCACACTCTTCTTTCTTTGTTTTCAGTTGGAGATGTTATTTAAGCCTGAATTCTAAGCCACCTATTTAAGAATTAGTCTTTTAATCCTGGGTATCTCCTATATATATATATGATATACATGTTAATAAAATTCTGCTTGTTTGTTTCTTGTTAATCTGCCTTTTGTGAAAAAGAGTCCCAGCTAAGAACTCAGAAGGGTAGAGAAAAAATTATTTTTCCTACTTTACATACATGATGATCAAGGAATAGTTTGTAGAATAAGGAAGAAGAAGGCAAAGAGAAAACAGAGAAACCCGAAAATAAAACTAAGTAGGAGGGTTTGGGAGGTGTGAGGGCAGCCTAGAGACAAGACAGCATGTTAAGGTTGTAGGGAAGGCACAATTTTACCTTTACCCTCTTAGAGTTTTTAGCTGGGCCTGAGAATTAAATTTACACAAGACAAATTAACAGGAGAGAAAAGCGTACAAATTTATTATCAGTTTTACCTGACATGGAGCCATCATAAGGAAATAAAAACACAAAGCTGCAATTAGAGTGGACAACTTATATACTTATTTCAGCTGCAATTAGAGTTGACAACTTATATACTTATTTCGAAAAAGAGTGGTAAATTGTCAAAATGTAACAAAGCAAGGGGGCTTGGGCTGAGGTAATTGATTACAGAGAAACGGCTAGGAAGATAAGGGTTAGTTTAATACAGGTTGTTGGTGGAGATTTCTCTCAGCCTCGACTCTTCAACTCTGGTGATAAGGTCTTCCTTCTTCCAGTGGAGGGGAGAAGACATTCCACATGGGAGTTTTATCTCCTGCTTTTAGGAAGTTTGGAGTGTGCTTTCCTTCCTTCCTTCCTTCCTTCTTTCCTTCCTTCCTTCTTTCCTTCTTTCCTTCCTTCCTTCCTCTTCTTCTCCTCCTCCTCTTCTTTCTTCATTCTTTCTTCCTTCCTCCTTCCTTCTTCCCTTCCGTTCCTTCCTTCCCTCCTCCCTCCCGTCCTTCCCTCCTCCCTCTCTTTGTTTCTTCCTTCCATTCATCTTTCTTTTTTCTTTCTTCTCTTTCTTTTTCTTTTTCTTTCTTTCTTTTTCTCTTTCTTTCTCCTTCCTTCCCTCTCTTTCTTTCTTTTCTTTCTTTCTCCTTCCTTCCTTCTTTCTTTCTCCTTCCTTCCTTCTTTTCTTTCTTTCTCTCTTTCTTTCTTTTTCTTTCTTCTTTCTTTCTCCCTCCTTCCTTCTTCCCTTCCTTCCTTCTTTCCCTCCTCCCTCCCTTCCTTCCTTCCCTCCTCCCTCCTTTCCTTCCTTCCCTCCTCCCTCCCTTTGTTTCTTCCTTCCATTCATCTTTCTTTCTCCTCTTTCTTTCTTTTTCTTTCTTTTTCTTTTTCTTTCTCCTTCCTTCCCTCTCTTTCTTTCTTTCCTTTCTTTCTCCTTCCTTCCTTCTTTCTTTCTTTCCTTTCTTTCTTTCTTTCTTTTCTTCCTTCCTTCCCTCCCTCCCTCCTTCCTTCCTTTTTTCCTCCCTCCCTCCATCCCTACCTCCCTCCATCTTCTTTCTTTCTTTTCCTTCCTTCCTTTCTTCCTTTCTTCCCTCCTTCTTTTTTTCTCTCTCTTTCTTCTCTCTCACTCATTCTTTTTTTTTTCTTTCTCCCTCTCCCCCCTCCCACTTCCTCTTTAACTCAAAACAATCGATATGTCAGAATGGCATACATTGGAGTGCTGTGTTCAGAACTTCAAGGACAATAGAAAAGATAATTTCAGGTAAGTTTGTAATGTCATAGACCCAAAGTCTCCTAAAAAAGACTACTAAATTTTCTTATTATTGGGGCAATAGAGAACCTTACAAAATGCAATTCCAAGAGAGTACTGGGAGTAAAAAACTGGATTACAATGACATAAAGAAACTAAGAGGAGAGGATTTGGCATTTTTATTTTTTCATAAAGTTTAGGAGTCAAGGTAGTAAGAACATTAGATGGTGGCTTTAAGTGTGGAAAAGGAGAAAAAGAAAAAGCACATGATAACCATGTGTGAGGTACACCTTATATATTCACAGAGTTATGACTTAAAAGAAACATATTCCATGGTATCTACTTTTTGCCTAATATATATTTAAGTAAACATTAAATATTTGAGCTCTTTCATTTCATTTGTGTGAATTCCAAACTTGCTCTCATATTATCCAAATATTTCAATTAAAAAAGATACCCAGAATTATTTGAAATGTTGTTCATTAACTATGTATGTGCATATGCCTACCCACATTTTATTCATAGTAAGTGTAGTTGCTATATTAGAATCAGCTCATGTTCTAAAAAAAACAATATTCACTTCTTTACAGTATACCACTATACAATTTCTCATTAGTCAACGAGCTAGCCTCTCTATTATTATTCTTTGCTCTTTTAATAATCTCCTTTTTTGGGTATGCATCTAATTTAAATGTAATCCTTTCTATTTCTAGAAATGGACTCCTAACTTCTAACAATATTCATTTTTTTGCCTTTCTCCTTAGTTGCAGCTCAAAGTTATTGCTTTCATTTTTATATAGCCATCTACTTTGTATGTCTTTTCACTTTTGTTTCCATCACAAGTCAGCCCATGTGCAAGTGAAAATGTGACCTTAAAGAGAAGCCCATATATACTTAAGAAACCAGATTTTGTTCAATTTTACAGTGTGCTTTGATCTTATATTTATATAGTAGAATTCATGCCAATTGAAACTTCTTTTGAAATATTTTTTCGTCTCAGAATATAAATTAGAATAGTTAGAGCAAATGTCTTATTTTTCTAATTGTTTTCTTTTTGCTGAAACACTAAATATTTCATAGAGCACTATGGATCTATATAATAAAGAGCAAATACAGTGATTGATAGGTTTAAGTGTTTGGAGCTTGTAATACAAAGGCTTAGAATTAGTTCAAATATATCAAAAATTATATGATAATTTTCTACATTAAAAGCATCTCTTACAGATAGGCTTAAAAAGTATTTACATTTTCATTAGGAGTGTCTGTCATGTCCTGTTGCTTTCTAAAAAAATTTATCCTGCAATTTATGAGCAAGTCATAATCATTTGGACTTTTGCCACTGACGTTGGCTATAAAGAGCAGCCTACAGATTGAAGAGTGGCCACTGATCATTTTGATCTCCTCTTTCTTATATTTACAACTAGATATTGCTAGAATTTTTCAATTCTTTACCATTAATTACAGACAAGAGTCAGAGCTAAAGGTTTTCGAGCCTTTTATTTTCATTTTGGGGCTTATTTCCTTAGATATGACCACTTCAGGGAGCAATGAAGCCTTATCCATCCATTTAACAGGTAGAGGGGTCTTTAAAAAGTTCATGGAAAATGCTATTATTTAAAAAAAAACCTATGCATGGATTTCAATTTTTTTTTGCACCAAAATAAACTCATACTAACTTGTTATAATATGTCTGAACAGGATCTAGTTTGAAGCAATGAGAATGTTATGACATCAGTTTGAAAAGGGCCCCTATCAGAGCAACATAAATTCTGGTAAAGTAAACACAAGAACAAACAACAAATTTGCAGTGAAGCTTGAGTGGAAGAATGCTGAAATCATTAATGCTATACAAAAAGTTTATGAGGACAATGCTCCAAAGAAATCAGCAGTTTACAAATGGATAATTCTTTGTTTTAATTTGTATATGTATATATATATATGTATATTTTTAAATTTTACTTTAAGTTCTGGGATACGTGTGCAGAATGTGCAAGTTTGTTACATAGGTATACAAGCGCCATGGTGGTTTGCTGTACCTGTCAACTGGTCATCTACATTAGGTATTTCTCTTAATGTTATTCCTCTCCTAGCCCCCACCCCCAACAGGCCTGGTGTGTGATGTTCCCCTCCCTGTGTCCATGTGTTCTCACTGTTCAATTGCACTTATGAATGAGAACAGGTGGTGTTTGGTTTTCTGTTCCTGTGTCAGTTTGCTGAGAATGATGGTTTCCAGCTTCATCTGTGTCCTTTCAAAGGACATGAACTCATCATTTTTTATGGCTGCATAGTATTCCATGGTGCATATGTGCCACATTTTCTTTATCCAGTCTATCATTGGTGGGCATTTCAAAAGCCAAAACTGACAAATGGGATCTAATTAAACTAAAGAGCTTCTGCTCAGCAAAAGAAACTAAACTATCATCAGAGTGAACAGGCAACCTACAGAATGGGAGAAAATTTTGCAATCTATCAATCTGACAAAGGGCAAATATCCATTATCTACAAGGAAATTAAATAAATTTACAAGAAAAAAGCAACCCCATCAAAAAGTGGGCAAGGGATATGATATGAACAGACACTATTCAAAAGAGGACTTTTTTTTTTTTGGAGATGGAGTGTCTTTCTCTGTCTCCCAGGGTGGAGTGCAGTGGCATGAACTTGGCTCACTGCAACCTATGCCTCCTAGGTTCAAGCAATTCTCCTGTCTCCGCCTCCTGAGTAGCTGGGATTACAGGCACACGCCACCATGCCCGGCTAATTTTTGTATTTTGGTAGAGACAGGGTTTCACCATGTTGGCCAGGTTGGTCTTGAACTCTTGACCTCAGGTGATCTGCCCTCCTCAGCCTCCCAAATTTCTGGGATTGCAAGTGTGAGCCACCGTGCCTGGCCAAAAGAAGACATGTATGTGGCCAACAAACACATGAAAATAAGCTCATCATCACTGGTCATTAGAGAAATGCAAATCAAAATCACAATGAGATACCATCTCACACCAGTTAGAATGGTGATCATTAAAAAGTCAGGAAACAACAGATGCTGGAGAGGACGTGGAGAAATAGGAATGCTTTTACACTGTTGAGAGTGTAAATTAGTTCAACCATTGTGGACGACAGTGTGGTGATTCCTCAAGGATCTAGAATCAGAAATACCATTTGACTCAGCAATCCTGTTACTGGGTATATACCTAAAGGATTATAAATCATTCTACTATAAAGACACATGCACACATATGTTTATTGCAGCACTATTCACAATAGCAAAGACTTGGAATCAACCCAAATGCCCATCAGTGATAACTCATTTTAAGAAGAGACAAGACTGTGTTGATGATGAAGCTCATACCAGCAGATCATTCACATTAATTTGTAAGGAAAAAAAAATTATCTTGTTTGTGCCGTAATTGAAGAGGGCTGATGATTAGCAGCACATACAATAGCCAACACCATAGATTTCTCAATTGGTTCTGCTTACACAATTCTGACTAAAAAAATAAAGTTGAGGATATTTTCCACTTGATGTGTGCCAAAACCATTGCACTCAGATCAGCTGCAGACAAGAGCAGGGCTTTTATTGGAAATTTTAAACAAGTGTGATCAAGATCCTGAAGCATTTCTTTTGAAGAATTGTCACAGGAGATAAAATATGGCTTTACCAGTGTGATTCTAAAGACAAAGCACAATCAAAGCAATGGCTAACAAGAGGTGGAAGTGGTCCAGTGAAAGCCAAAGTGGACCAGTCAAGAGTAAAGGTCATGGCAACAGTTTTTCAGGGTGCCCAAGGAATTTTGCTTGTGGACTTTCTGGAGAGCCAAAGAACAATAGTATCTGCTTATTGCAAAAGTGATATGAGAAAGTTAGTCAAAGCTTTAGCACAGAAACATCCAGGAAAGCTTCACCAGGGTCCTTCTCCACCGTGACAATGCTTGTGCTCATTCCTCTCATCAAACAAGGGCAATTTTGAGAGGTTGGCAGGAAAAAATGGCAGACAGCAGGCACAACTAACTTGCAGCTCCCACTCAGGAGCTAACATCATGAACTTTTGATGGAGACTCACATCATGAACTTTTGCTCCAAGGACTACTGCAGGAATACAACAAAAAGCCAAGAGAATCCACAGACTCTTTGGTGGGAGCAGATTGATGCTACAGGTTCTGTGAGACAGCCAAAAAACCGTGAGTGCCCAATGGATGAAACAGGGATGTCCGCCTCCAAACACACATTCTCACTAGGGAACCTGAAGGTCCAGATCATGGGAGAATTTGACCTTACCTGGAGCTGAGATGAATTTAGAGAGCTGAGGAAAATATAGGGCTAGAGGAATCACTGGGAGAAGCCCTGTGGGAACTCTCAGTCCCCAGGGAAGCCACTTAAGACTGTCTCACTGGGGTCCCGTGTCTCGCCAGTCAAATTAGGGAAAAGACTACAGGGAGAAGGAAACTTCCAGCTGAACTTTGTAACAATTTTGACTGAATGCGAAGTTTTCCTGGACAGAATCTGGGGGAGAGAGAGAACCAGGAATGCAGACACAGCACAGAAGCCATGGCAGGTGGAGAGGTGCGAAACTTGAAAGCCCTGCTTGCTTTCTCAAGGAGGAAGCTGGTAGCCTGTGGCAAGTTCTCAGCCCTGCTTAGTGGCTGCCTGGAAATAAACTTGGTGCTGTTGCGGGGCCATGGTGATACGGTGAGAGTGAGTCTGGGCTTCCCGGCTGCATGGGAGCTGGGTGAGGCCTGTCACTGCTGGCTTTTGCCCACTTCCCTGGCAACTTGTATGATGCAGCAGAGGCAGCCATAATCTCCCTTAGAACATAACTCCATTGGCCTGAAATCCACACCTGCAACTCCCACAGCAGCCACAGCAAGACTTGCCCAAGGAGAGTCTGACCTCAGGCACACTTAACCCGCTCCCTATCTGAAGGTCTTTCTCTACCCACCCTAGTAGGCAAAGACAAAGGACGTAATCTCTTGGGAGCTCTATGATCCTGCCCACCACCTGAGAAACTTATCCAAGTGACCCTGGGACAAGCCTATATCCTTCCTATACTACTGCAGCCGATGCTCTCCTGAAAGCTCTACCTCCTGGCTGGAGGCCAACAAACACAAAACCAGAAAACTAAACAAAAATAAAACCAAGGTCTTTCACAGAATCCACTTCACTCCCCTGCTATCTCCACCAGGGCTGGTGCTGGTATCCATGGCTGAGAGACCTGAAGACCGATCACATCACGGAACCCTTTGCAGACACTCCTCAGTACCATCCTTGAGCCCGGGAGGCTCTGCTGGGAGCCTAGATCGAGGAGAGAAATAACAATCACTGCAGTTCAGCTCTCAGGAAGTCTCATTCCTAGGGAAAGGGGGAGAGCACCACATGAAGGAGTCATACCATGGGACAAAACAATCTGAACAGCAACTATTGAGCTCCAGATCTTCCCTCTAATATAGTGTACCCAAACAAGAAGGAACCAGAAAAACAATTCAGGTAATATAACAAAACAAGGTTCTTTAACACTCCCAAAAGATCACACTAGTTCACCAGCAATGGATCCAAGAAGAAATCTCTGAATCACCAGAAAAAGAATTCAGAAGGTCTATTATTAAGGTACTTAATGAGGCACCAAAGAAAGGTGAATACCAACTTAAAGACATTTAAAAAATGTTACAGGATATGAAAGAAAAAACCTCCAGAGAAATAAATAATGTAAATAAAACACAATCACAACTTCTGGAAGTAAAGGACACACTCAGAGAAATGCAAAATGCACTGGAGAGTCTCAGCAATAGAATTGAACAAGTAGAAGAAAGAACTTCAGAGCCTCCCCCCTGCCCAAAAAAAGGTTTTTGAATTAACCCAATCCAGCGGAGACAAAGAAAAACTTTTGAAATGAACAAAGCATCCAAGAAGTTTGGAATTATGTTAACTAACCAAACCTAAGAATAATTGGTATTTCTGAGGAAGAAGAGAAATCTGTAAGTGTGGAAAACATATTTGAGAGAATAGTCAAGGAAAAATTCCCTGACTTTGCTAGAGATCTAGACATCTAAATATAAGAAGATCAAAAAACACCTGAGAAATTCATCACAAAAAGAGAATCACCTAGGCACACAGTCATTAGTGTATCTAAAGTCAAGACAAAGGAAAGAATTTTAAGAGTTGTGAGGCAAAAGCATCAAGTAACCTAGAAAGAAAAACCAATCACATTAACAGCAGATTTCTAAGCAGAAACCTCACAAGCCAGAGGGGATTGGAGCCCTATCTTCAGCCTCTTCAAACAAAACAATTATCAGCGAAGAATTTTGTATCCAGTGAAACTTAACTTCATAAATAAAGGAAAGATGAAATTTTAGTAAATTGGCTTTCAGATGATAACCTGCCTCTTAGCTATTCTGGCTAAATTCACAGATATCACTATATATGACACAGACTTCTTGGCATTTATCTTTCTTGCCTTTCAGCAGTTTTTGACATTACTAACTCCTGAATTTTTCTCAAAACATTCTCCTTTCCATGACTGTGTTCTCTCTTGGTTTTTCTTATTTCTCTTGGAGTATTCAAATTGAGCTAAGATTTTAGGAAAAGGTAAAATTCCCTGAGAAGAAATTTACCATAAGAAAGGGAATTCTGAATGGGTTCAAGCAGTCTCCCTCACTTATCCGGGGGAAATTCAAACATTCCTTTCTAAAGTAATTTGTCTCTCCACATCCTCTCCAGCACCTGTTGTTCCCTGACATTTTAATGATTGCCATTCTAACTGGTGTGAGATGGTATCTCATTGTGGTTTTGATTTGCATTTCTCTGATGGCCAGTGATGGTGAGCATTTTTTCATGTGCTTTTTGGCTGCATAAATGTCTTCTTTTGAGAAGTGTCTGTTCATGTCCTTTGCCCACTTTTTGATGGGGTTGTTTGTTTTTTTCTTGTAAATTTGTTTGAGTTCATTGTAGATTCTGGATATTAGACCTTTGTCAGATGAGTAGTTTGCGAAAATTTTCTCCCATTCTGTAGGTTGCCTGTTCACTCTGATGGTGGTTTCTTTTGCTGTGCAGAAGCATTTTAGTTTAATTAGATCCCATTTGTCAATTTTGGCTTTTGTTGCCATTGCTTTTGGTGTTTTAGACATGAAGTCTTTGCCCATGCCTATGTCCTGAATGGTAATGCCTAGGTTTTCTTCTAGGGTTTTTATGGTTTTAGGTCTAACATGTAAGTCTTTAATCCATCTTGAATAAATTTTTGTATAAGGTGTAAGGAAGGGATCCAGTTTCAGCTTTCTACATATGGCTAGACAGTTTTCCCAGCACCATTTATTAAATAGGGAATCCTTTCCCCATTTCTTGTTTTTCTCAGGTTTGTCAAAGATCAGATAGTTGTAGATATGTGACATTATTTCTGAGGGCTCTGTTCTGTTCCATTGATCTATATCTCTGTTTTGGTACCAGTACCATGCTGTTTTGGTTACTGTAGCCTTGTAGTATAGTTTGAAGTCAGGTAGCATGATGCCTCCAGCTTTGTTCTTTTGGCTTAGGATTGACTTGGCAATGCGGGCTCTTTTTTGGTTCCATATGAACTTTAAAGTAGTTTTTTCCAGTTCTGTGAAGAAAGTCATTGGTAGTTTGATGGGGATGGCATGGAATCTATAAATTACCTTGGGCAATATGGCCATTTTCACGATATTGATGTAAACTAGTTCAACCATTGTGGAAGTCAGTGTGGCGATTCCTCAGGGATCTAGAACTAGAAATACCATTTGACCCAGCCATCCCATTACTGGGTATATACCCAAAAGACTATAAATCATGCTGCTATAAAGACACATGCACATGTATGTTTATTGCGGCACTACTCACAATAGCAAAGACTTGGAACCAACCTAAATGTCCAGCAATGATAGACTGGATTAAGAAAATGTGGCACATATACACCATGGAATACTATGCAGCCATCAAAAATGATGAGTTCATGTCCTTTGTAGGGACATGGATGAAACTGGAAATCATCATTCTCAGTAAACTATTGCAAGAACAAAAAACCAAACACCGCATATTCTCACTCATAGGTGGGAATTGAACAATGAGAACACATGGGCACAGGAAGGGGAACATCACACTCTGGGGACTGTTGTGGGGTGGGGGAAGTGGGGAGGGATAGCTTTAGGAGATATACCTAATGCTAAATGACGAGTTAATGGGTGCAGCACACCAACATGGCACATGTATACATATGTAACAAACCTGCACATTGTGCACATGTACCCTAAAACTTAAAGTATAATAATAATAAAATAAAATAAAATAAAAATAAAAAAAAAAAAATAAAGTAATTTATCTTAAAACTAGATCCCTCAGGTTTTCCAAAGATTAAGACTAAATCGTTATAATAATCTCCCATAGTAAAAATTTGCCAAATCCAAAAGGAAAAAAATTATATGATAAGGAGTCGACAGGAAATATGTAAACAGCACAATTTAAGAATCAGCAACTTTAGATTTTAGAATTATTACATAAAAAGTTTTTTTTTGTTTGTTTATTTGTTTGTTTGTTTTTTTGGGACAGGAACTTGCTCTATCACCCAGGCTAGAGGGCAGAGGCTCAGTCTCAGCTCACTGCAACTTTCACCTCCTGGGCTCAGGTGATCTTCCCACCTCAGCCTACAAAGTAGCTGACACTACAGGTGTGCACCACCACACTTGGCTAATTTTTTAAGGCTTTTGTAGAGACGAAGTCCCACTATATCGCCCAGGTTGGTCTTGAACTCCTGGGCTCAAGCAGCCCTTTTGCAATGGCCTCCCAAAGTGATAGGATTACAGGTGTGAACCACTATACCCAGCTCTTAAAATGTTCATAAAAATAAAAACTGGGGTGAAAAATCACTGAAGGGAAGAGAATATTAAAATAAACAGGTATGTTTAACTTCTAGAGATTAAAAACATAATTGAAGCAAGAAATCAATAGCTAGGTTAAAAAGCAGATTAGAGAGATTGAAGAGACAGTCAGTGATTTGGAAGATATATTTGAAGAGATTTCAACACAAAGAGACATATACAGGAAACATGAAAGGCCAATAGGCAAGGAGAATAGAATGAGAAGGTTTGATATACATCTGATCAGAGTTTGGAGGTGAGAATAAGATAATGAGTAGGAGGCAATATTAGAAAAAAGTTCTTCAAACTTAATGGATGGTAGACATTTTCACATCCAGAGCACTACAGTAAAATAATAACATATGAAATAAAAAAAGAAGTTATTAAAATGCAGTCAAGAGAAAAACTTGCCAACAAAAGAATGTTTGATTAAGTGTGATTGTTAACAGCAGCAATGGAAACAAGAACCTATTACTCTCTTGCTGATTTAACTCAGAAATATATATATATATATTTATGAAATATATATTTATTAAATATATTTATATCTGGTTAAACTTTTATTTAAAATGATGAAAGAAAAGCATTTCAGACAAATAAAATCTAGAGTATTTACCACCAATGGAACTTCCTAAATGTATTTCAGGAAGAAAGAAAGTCCTAGAAGATAGGCAAATTCCCATAAATATTATTCATATGAGACAAAAATAATGCCTAACTTATGAGGCAAAAACAGGGTGGAATTAAACGTTGCTCATCGGTGCCATGCAAGATGGAAGCAAGATGAGGTTTTAGTATTGTTTAGGTGGAGGGTAGCAATAATGATTAATTTTAAATGTAAATGTGGGTGGTAAAAGTTTAGGGTGAAGTTTTAATAGAATAAAAGTAGAAATGAGTATATGATTTTGAAGTAGTAGAGAATAAATGAAAAATTTAAAAAATAATGATAATATCAGGAATAAAGAAAAAAGCATTAAAAATCACAATGAATAGAAAGCAAAAAATTAGATGGTAGAAGCAATAACACGTATATGAATAATCTCAATAAATATTTATTTGACTAATTCTACAACTAAAAATTTCAGTTATGTGTCATTTACAAGAGGCTCATTTAAGCATCTGGACACACAAGTATTGAAAGTAAATGTATAGAAAAATACATAACAAAGGTATAAATGTGATATAATTTTACTAGTATCAGACAAAATAGACTTTACGGAAAAACATAAAGAGAATCCCCACATAATAATAAAAAAAACTGTGAAAACTGTGTATATAGTACATTAGTGTCAATACATAGGAAACAAAAATGAACAGAACTGTGTGGAGTAATTGTCAAGTCCACCATCAATATTTGTCAGATGAAACAAAAATATTAGGGGTGCAGATTAGAACAAAATAACTAAGAAGTTTGATCTAATACATGCAACTAGAACCCTGTGCCCCTAAATTAGAAAATATACATTTATACATTATAAAATTACACATGAAGCATTTATGAAAATTATATTACACAGATAATGTGGACTGACAATGCAATTAAAGTAAGTATCAATAGCAAAAAAAATGTATAAAAGAATCCCACATTTAGAAACTTTTACATTTTGGTAAAAGTTCATTCATTGAGAAGAAATCAAAAAGAAAAATGAGAAATATTTAAAACAAAAATAAATTAATGTAACATGACCAATAAAGTTTATTATAATCAACTCTATGCAAATCAATTTGAAAACTAGATACAATAAACAATTTTGGAGAAAAATATAATTAATGACATCTATTGGGGGCAGATAAGAGTTTTCTTAGTTTTCCTAGTTACGACTTTTGGGTCATAAGTGCAACACTCTTAAAAAAAAATCTAAATTATTAAAACATTCTTTAAATTAAAAATAAAACCCAAGTGTACCCAATTGCATATCCATCTGATACTATACACACATACAGAAAGCATTTAAAGTGACTTTATAATACGGCATTTTGATTATACATTCTTAATGAGATGCATTCTATGGGCGAAAAAAAAAAAAAGAAATCTCAAACCTCCCTCTGGAGTTACATTGTTCATAGTTGTCTTATGTAGAGTTTCCTAGAAGCAGAATCTGACACAGGAGATTTGGTGCAAGTGAATTTTTGAGGAAGTGCTTTTGAAGAAAGACTTGTGAGGGAGGGATGAAAAGAAACTGGATCTGATCCCAGGTAGTGTGTCCTTGATCTGACCTTCAGTGGAGGGCTCTGGATCTTAAACCATGACTCAGTGGTCTCCTCCTCCCCACCAAAGGACACTGGCTTTTGTGGTTTCAGGGGCTAACTTTTTGTACTGTTATGTCAGTCAGTCAGCTGTGGCCTGCTGTCAGGGATGGGAGCAGGAGCTAACTTCCTAGGCAGGAAGGGTTCCCCTGGAGACATCAGCAGCCAATCACTACAGGAGGGCACATTGGCTTTGTCAAGGGGATGAAAATAGGGTACCAAAACAGTATTTACTAATGTATTTATATCAGTTTGGTATTTTAAAATCATTTTCCTTGTATTGAGGGTTAAAACAATAAGTAATCACATCAATGATTTAATAAAGATTTTCAGTGTAAGAGAAAAGACAGTTATAAGATCAAAGAAAATAAATGTAAATACCGTGTTATTGAAATTAAACTGAAAATATCAAATTGCACTCATGATTAAAAATAATTGTATAGAATGAAGGGGGTGTGTGTGCATGTGTGTGTGTGTGTGTGTGTGTGTGTCCTGTGATCCCCGTCCACTGAAATGGGTCAGAAACGATGTTGCTCTAGTAGAGCAGTGAGTACTTCAGTTTTGCTGTCTGATACCATTCCTCACTAAAAAGCGCCAGGGCTCTTCCCTGGAGAAACGCCCAATCCAGGTTAGATGCAACGAACAAACAAGGGGAGTGTAGGGTATATTTTTGTGCTTGAAAGCCTGAAAACTTTTACAAAGTCTTGAGTCACATTGAAAGGGTGTAGGAGCCACTATGAAGGCTCTATCATTGCCCAAAGTTGTAATAATTTGAGCATCAAAAGGAATGACTGAAGCCTACTAAAACACACTGAATCAGTGAAAATCTATGATTCCATAATACTTAAAAAGAAAGGCAGAAAACCTCAATTGTTAATAGTTAAAACAGCTATTAAAACAACACCTTACTTGAAAAATGAGTAATTAAAGGGAAAGAAGAATTTATTTTGCTTTTGCAGTAAGAAATTGTATATCAAGATAACTGAGTTGATGAGGTAAAAGTCTTCATTATTGAACATGTGAGGCAATAAATATAAAAAGAACGGAAGAAATTTTTTAAAAACTCAATCTCACAAATTCAAATGAAATTCTTTAATTCTTACAAAGATTAGTGAGCAGTTTTTAAAATAATTAAGTAAATGGTTAATTCATATAGCACCAAAGTACATAATACAGATTTCTTTTTCATGGCAAGTAATACTTATAGAAATAATACATTAAATGACATTTAGGAAAAATATATAGCATTTAATATTTATAATAGAAAATAAGAAAGGCTGAAATTAATGAGCTGAGCACCCAGTTTAAAAATTTTTAAAGACTAACAAGACTAAAGATGTTAGAATAAAATATTAACATATTTACATTTAATTAACAAATATTTGTGCCTACTCTGTTCTGGGGTTTGGAATTAATATATGAACAGAACAGGCAAGAATTTATGCTCTAGTGGAGCTAAATTCTAGTAGAGCAATTCAGAATATAAATGTAACAAGAAATAAATCATATTTTGTGTTAGAAGATGAAAACTATCTTAAAAGACAACAATAAGGATATTAGAGGTACATATAAGAGCAGAAAATAATTAAAAATAAAAAATATAATAGAAAAGGTCAATAAAGTACAAAGTCGGTCCTTTAAAAATCCGAAAAAATTAGCAACGCTGTGGTAAGTGATCAAACTTGGTATTATTTGTTATTGTCCAAACGTGGCATGTTGTTCACTCACATGCAGGACAATGGCCGATCTTAAACAGAACAATATGGCAGCATTTAGCAGTTTAAAATGAGCATATGTTATGATTCTGCAATGTAACTCTCCGCATTTATCTTTGCTTTGTCACACATCCGTGTACACATGTAATAGTGTTCATAGCAGTAGTTTATTTTCACATTTAGATTGGAAGCCATCTAAATGTCTATCAAAAATTAATGAATTTGTATGAATGCAATCCATGCTATCTGAAGTGGAAATAAATTCAGTAGGCCTACATATACATGAAAAAGGGTAATCTCTGAACCATAATGTTGACAAAAACAACTTATGGAAAAAATAAATACTGTGTTACTTCAGTTATACAAAGTTTAAAAGTTGAACAAAGATACTATATATATAATATGTCATGTGTCTATTACATAATTATGGATAAAGCTGCTATAATAAACATCTAGGTGCAGGTTTTTATGTGGACATAAGTGTTAATACCAAGAAGCACAATTGCTAGATCATATGCTGAGAGTACGTTTAGTTTTTTAGGAAACTACCAAACTGTCTTCCAAAGTAGCTGTATCATTTTGCATTACACCCAGTATTGAATTAGACTTTCTGTTGGTCCATATCCTACCCAGCGTTTGGTGGTGTTGGTGTTCTGGATTTGGCAATTCTAATAGGTATGTAGTGGCATCACGTTGTTGTTTTAATTTGTATTTCTGTGATGAACTGTTACGTGGAGCATATTATCATGTGCTTTTTTCCATCTGCATATCTTCCTTGTTGAGGAGTCTGTTCAGGTCTTAGGCTTCTTTCTAAATAAATCATTTCTTTTTTATTGTTCAGAGTACATTGTGTATGTTGGACAACAGCCTTTTATCAAATATTTATTTTGCAAATATTTTCTCCCAGTCTGTGGCCTGTCTTACTCTCTTGACAATGTCTTTTGCAGAGCAGGAGGTTTTTTTGTTTTTTGTTTGTTTGTTTGTTTTTTGTTTTGTTTTGTTTTGTTTTGTTTTTTGTTTTGTTTTGTTTGAGACTGAGTCTCGCTCTGTCGCCCAGGCTGGAGTGCAGTGGCGTGATCTCGGCTCACTGCAAGCTCCGCCTCCCGGGTTCACGCCATTCTCCTGCCTCAGCCTCCTGAGTAGCTGGGACTGCAGGTGCCCACCACCACGCCTGGCTAATTTTTTCTATTTTTAGTAGAAACGGGGTTTCGCTGTGTTAGCCAGGCTGGTCTCTATCTCCTGACCTCATGATCCGACCTCCTCAGCCTCCCAAAGTGCTAGGATTACAGGCGTGAGCCACTGCACCTGGCCAGGAGTATTTTTTGTTTTGTTTTGTTTTTTTGTTTTTTGAGACGAAGTTTCGTTCTTGTCGTCCGGGCTGGAGTGCAATGGTGCAATCTCCGCTCACGGCAACCTCCGCCTCCTGGGTTCAAGCAATTCTCCTGCCTCAGCCTCCTGAGTAGCTGGGATTACAGGCTTGCGCCACCATGCCCAGCTAATTTTGTATTTTTTAGTAGAGACGGGGTTTCTCCATGTTGGTCAGGCTGGTCTCGAACTCCCAACCTAAGGTGATCCGCCCACCTCGGCCTCCCAAAGTGCTGGGATTATGGGTGTGAGCCACCGCACCCAGCCATGGAGTTTTTAATTTAATTGAAGTCCAGATTTTCAATTCATTCTTTTATGTATTGTGCTTTTGATGTTATATCTAAAATGTCATTGCCAAACTCAAGATAATCTGGACTTTCTCTGATGATCTAGCAGTATATAGTTTTGCATTTTACATTTGTGTATGTGATCCATTTTGAGTTATTTCTTGTGAAGAGTATGAGGTCTATGTCTAGATTATTGTTATTTTGCAAGTGGATGCCCAGTTGTTATAGTACCATTTGGTGAAAAAAACTATCTTGGCTTCCATTATATTGCCTTTATCAATTCAAAGGCCAAATATAGACCCATATAATATAGTTACAAAACTTATGTTTTTGCAAAACTTATCCAACTTTTGCAAAGATTATGACAGTGAAAAGAAAAACTCATCCAACCGTACACTTACATGGGTACTTTTTATGGTATATAAATTACACCTCAATAAAACAGATTTTTTAAGTAAAAAAAAAAAGAAACAGTTTATCAATATCCACAGAACGACTTTGGATTTCAATTAAGATTTTATTGAATATATAGACTAAGTTGGGAAAGACTGACATCTTGACAATATTGAGCCTTCTTACCAATGAACATGAACTATCTCTCCATTATTTATTTCTTGGATTTCTTTCATCAGAATTTTGTAGTTTTCCTCATAAAGATCTCATACACATTTTGTTAAATTTATACCTACATAGTTCATTTTGGGGGTGCTACTGCAAATGGTATTGTGTTTTTAACTTCAAATGCCACTTACTCATTTCTAGTATATAGGAAAGTGATTAGCTTTTATATACTAACCTTCTATCCTGCAACCTTGTTATAATTGTTTATTAGTTCTAGGAGTTTGTTATTGTTGTTTTTGTTGATCTTCTACATAGATGACCATGGCATCTGTGAACAAAGGTTTATTTCTTCCTTTCCAATCATTATATCTTTTGTTTCCATTTGTTGTCTTACTGCCTTAGTGAGAACATCCAGTATGATGGTAAAAAAGAGTGGTGAGCTGGGACGTTCTTGCCTTGTTCCTGATCTTAGTGGGAAAGATTCTAGTTTTGCATTATTAAGTATGATGTTAGCAATAGAGTTTTTGTACATGTTTTTATTAAATTTAGGAAGTCCCCCTCTATTCCTAATTTGCTGACCATTTTTACCAGACTGCATATTGGATTTTGTCAAATGCTTTTTCTGCATCTATTGACATGACCATGTAATTTTTCTTCTTTAGCCTGCTGATGTGGTCAATTACATTAATTGATTTTTTAACACTAAATCATCTTCATATACATGCAATAAATCCCACTTGGTGTGGTATGTAATTCTTTTTGCACATTGTTGGATCCAATTTGCTAATATTTTGTTAATGATTTTTGCATATGTGTTCATGAGAGATATTGACTGGCAGTTTTCTGTTCTCGTAATTTTCTTCTCTGGTTTTGGTATTAGAGTAATGCTGGTCTTAGAGTATGACTTAGGGAGTAACCTCACTGCTTCTGTCTTCTAAAAGAGGTCATAGAACAATGGCATAATTTCTTCTTTAAATGTCTAGTAGAATTCACCTGTGAACTCATCTGGGCCTGATGCTGTCTGTTTATGAAGGTTATTAATTGTTGATTCAATTTCCTTCATAAACATGGGATTATACATATAATAAATATAAGGATGTAAAGATTAAATAAAGGGATGCAAGAATAGTTCAATATATGCAAACCAAACAATGCAATACATAATATTAACAGAATGAAGGATAAAAACCATGTGATCATTTCAATTGATGCTGAGAAAGCATTTGATAAAATTCAACACCCTTCCATGATAAGAATCCTCTAAAAATTGGGTAAAGAAGAAACATACTTCAACATTAAGAAAAGCCGTATACTACAGACTCACAGCTAGTATTATACTAAATGAAGATAAATTGAAAGCCTTTCTTGTAAGATCTGGAATACAACAAGGATGCACACTTTCACCACTGAACTAGCTAGAGTAATAGGAAAAGAGAAGGAAATAAAGGACATCCAAATCGGTAAGGAAAAAGTTATCCTTGTTTGCAATTGATATAATCTCATGTTAGAAAAAACCTAAAGACTCCAACTGATAAACAAATTCAGTAAATTTGTAGAATACAAAATTAGCATACAAAATCAGTAGCATTTCTATATGCCAACAGCAAATAAACTGAAAAAGAAATCAAGAAAGTATTGCATTTAAAGTAGCCCCAAATAAAATAAAATACCTAAGATTAATTTAACCAAATAAGTGAAATATCTGTACAATAAAAATTATAAAACATTGAAAGAAGCTGAAGAGATCACACAAACAATGAAAAGATATGTCATGTTCATGCACTGGAAGAATCAATGTTGTTAAAGTGTACATGCTACCCAAAGCAATCTACATATTCAATGCAATCCTTATTAAATATCAATGACATTCTTCACATAAATAGAAAAAAAATCCTAAAATGTATATGAAACCACAAAAGACCCAGAATAGCCAAAGCTATCCTGAACAGAAAGAGCAAAATGGAAGGAATCACATTACCAGACTTAAAATTATATTGCAGAGCCACAGTAACCAAAACAGAGTGGTATAGGCAGACACATGGACCACTGAAAAAAAATAAAGAACTTGGAAATAAATCTGTACATCTACAGTTAACTCATTTTTGACAAAGGTGCAAAGAACATACATTGGGGAAAGAATAGTCTCTTCAACAAATTGTGTTGGGAAAGCAGAATGAAACTAGACTCCTATCTGTCTGCATATACAAAAATCAGATCAAAATGGCTTAAAAACTTAAATCTAAGACCTCAAACTATGAAACTACTAAAAGAAAACTTTGGGGAAACTCTTTAGGAGGTTTGGGTGGGCAAAGATTTCTTGAGTAATAAATACCCTACAAGCACAGGCAACCAAAGCAAAAATGGGCAATTGGGATCATATCAAGTTAAAAAGCTTCTGTACAGCAAATGAAACAATCAACAGTTAAGAGACAACCCTCACAAAGGGTGAAAATATTTGCAAACTGTCTATCTGATTAATAGCCAGAATGTATAAAGAGCTCAAACGGCTCTATTGGAAAAAATCTAATAATCTGATTTTAAAATAGGCAAAAGATCTGAATAGATATTTTTTCAAAAGAAGACACAAATAGGAAACAGATACATTAAGAGGTGCTCAACATCACTGATCATCAGAGAAATGCAAATCAAAACTACAATGAGATGTCACCTCACTCCAATTAAATGGCTTATATCCAAAAGACAGGCAATAACAAATGCTGGTGAGGGTGTGGAGAAACAGAAACCCTTGTACCCTGTTGGTGGAAGTGTAAATTATCACAACCACTGTGGAGAACAGTTCAGAGGTTCCTCAAGAAACTAAAAAAAAAGCTATCATATGATCCAGCAATCCCATTGGCGGGTGTAAACACAAAAGAAAGGACATCGGTATATCGAAGAGATATCTGCACTCCTATGTTTATTGCAGCACTCTTCACAATAGCCAGGATTTTGGGGCAACAAGTGTCCATCAACAAAAGAATGAATAAAGGGAATGTGGTATGTATACACAATTGAGTACTATTCAGCCATAACAAAGAATGAGATCCTGTCATTTGCAACAACATGGATGGAACTGGAAGTCATTATGTTAAAAAAATAAGCCAGGCACAAAAAGACAAATTTTGCATGTTCTCACTTACGTGTGGGAGGTAAAAATTAAAACTATGGAATTCATTAGGATATAGAGTAGAACGATAGTTACCAGAGGCTGGGATGGGTAGTAGGGTGTAGTGGGGATGGTAAATGGTTACCAAAATATAGTTAGATAGAATGAATAAGAACGATTATTTGATAGCAGAACAGGATTACTACAGTCAACAATGTTTTTGTACATTTAAAAGTAACTATGGAATAATTGGATGATAACACAAAGCAAAGATAAATGGTTGAGGTGATGGATATCTCATTTACTCTGAAGTATTGTACATTGTATGCCTGTATCAAAATATCTCATACACCTCATAAACATGCACCTACTACGTACCCACAAACATTAAAAATAAAAAATTTACAAACAAAAATAATAAATAAGTATAGAGAGGATAAGCATACTTTCTTATGTATAACTGAAATAATCGAGACAGTATACAATACTAAAATGAAATGAACCATGGTTAAAAACAACCTAATTTCATTCCTTCAGTTAGCTTGCCCATGCCATTTGGTTCTGTTGGAAGGGACCAAACAAAAGCTTCCAGTTTCCTACCAATAACTCAAGAAATCATTAGTCCTATAACATAAAGTGATGTGAAGAAGTCTACTTTTACTGCTGGACCACCTTGATGGAGTGCAGAGAAAACACAGTAAGAAGTTAGCAAAAATCTGTAGTTTGCTAGAAAGCATTTTCTTTTAAATGTCATGCTCCTCTTCTCTTATCTGTGATTATTTCTTAGTTGGTCATTCATTATCCATGTTTTCCTTTATACTGCTTTGTCTACTTTTAAAGTGTGTCAGATCCACAGGCAGAATCAGATATATCCTTGTGAAAACAGCCTTGCAAAAGCTTCAAAGAATTTGAACACCTAAGACATATAATAAGGGATGCTTTAAGTATTCTTTGTGACAGTATAGTTTACATCTATGAGTATTGTGTGTTATTGCTGTATCTGAATATAGTAAGATTCAGCTACAGGTAATTTTTTAAAAAATAAGTATACATTTCATTAGTAATCTATGAGTTTTAAACACCTGCAGTTTCCTTAGTTAATTACTAAGCCCATTCAACACATCCGGCTTTGTGTTAATCAATAGTTACTTGATTACAATGTTTTCCATTTTATGCTAATTAGGATTTTAAGACTATAAAATTGTGCTACCTTTGTGGTTCATGCTGGTACTAATGTGTTACATTTATAGTTTGGTGTACTTATAAATCATGCATGCGTATGCATGTATGCACACATTTTACCTAATTTACACAAAACAATTTTTTGTGTGTGTGTTTTTTGTTAAATTTACCACCTGGGAAGAATATGTGCTTATTTTTCAACTTAGGTAGAAAAAGATTTCTTTTTTGAGAAAAATAATAAATGTTGTTTTAATGTGATAGGATTTTTTAAAAGCCATATAATTATTTTAGTTTTTCCATTTTTGAAGCTCAGCTAAATAAATAGAACACAATTGTTATTTTTGACCTATGGATGCCACAGCTGATGTGGTTTTGAATCCTCTGCAAAATAAGACTTTTTTTTTAATTGCTTCCTTTGCTCAACTAATTACCAAGGCTGGAAACAGTTCTGATTAATTGCAAAGTTGAAGATGGTAAAAACCTCTCTGGCAGGTTCTTATTTTTCACCACCAATCTCAAGTTGTTGACTAACCATCTTGGATGGCTGTAGGAGACAGCTTCTTGTGATCTGGAAGTTTCAGAGACAATGATTCAAATACAACTCCCTGGGTGGATTTTCACTGTAGCCATGAGATGTTTGTTAGCCCATTCTTGTTGCCTGACTCTCCATTAGAGTTATGAGGGTTCCATACATATTTTGACGTGTCTATGTGGGGAGGAGGGATGCTATTCACTTTGCTATGGGGGAGGGGATGAACTGAGATGAAACTCCCACATCTGCCCACTGTAGCTACATTTATTTTAAGAATATTGTCTCTCTTCATGTCTCCATGGACTCCTTGACTTGACGGTAAGTAATCATACCAATCTTGCAGATTCGTCATGCCAACATTAGCTGTATGCCTCTCACCTAAACAAAATTATTACTAACCAGATAGTTCATGAGTGTATACGGTCCAATGGCTACAAAGGACTTATCTAAATCATGAACATCATTTTGTAGTATTCCTATTTAATTTGTTGGGAGGAATGATAATGAGGGTTATTTAATTCTTCAAAATTTTTAAATTCATGGCTGCATCATGGAGGTATCTTTCCTAGTGTTTTAAGGAGCCCAGAGGGCTTCCAAGCCACTACTTAATTCATTAGAAAATGAATGATTTTATTGTTACTGGCAAAGATTAATCTCAACAACTTTAATTTCCTTAAATGAAGCAAGGCACTTTTAGATTTTCTTTAATTGAAGTTGAATTTGAAATTTTCCAAACAATATTTACATTCTTTTAAATTTTCAGATCATGGGGAGACCGTTTCTTCTATGAGGCACTGGTCAATTTCTGGTTGTTCTCCTTACTAATAGTGGCTAATCTTAAAACAAAACATCCTTTTTTTCTCTCCAAAATTAGACTTAGCTATGCTTTCCATAAACACCTAGATGAATACAAATATTCTTATCCAAAGTGGAAAAGCTCTTCCCTTTCACAGACCTGTCTCTAGCCATGAAACAACTCTTCTATCATGAGTTAGGATTATATCCACAGGGACACTTGCCAGGTGGAATATTCAAGAGACGATGAGTAGATTATTACGGCTACATGTTTCAAGGTGTCTGAAGTGACAACCGTTGAGGCCACAACCATTGTCTACATTCTGCCCTATTTCACCTTTAAATAACACACAAGGAGTCTTCAAATGATGTAGGTTTCCTCCTTAGGAATGTAATAATCTTCCCACATAGAGATCATTATAAATTGAAAAATCTCATTAGGTTACCAAGATATCTAAGAATGAATGCATATTTTTTTCTTGCTCATATCTACAATACAAAGGCAGTTTATAGTCATTGTTCTCTACTCTAAGAGTAACATATGGCTGAAGAAGGACTTATAGTGCACAAAGTCAGCTGTTGTACCACAGACCCAGTGAGTGAGACTTAAGAAGCAGTTTGGCTGGTGTTCTAATCATGGTCTTATCATTAAGAGGAAAAAAAGGCATCTCAGTTTGCATAGTAAGCTGTTGCCTGAATTTTAAACTTGAATCAAAGGAGAATTGGAATAGTAGAATTTGCACTCTTTATATATCCTTGAGGAGTTTAATTTTCATTTACCTGCTTAACATTTTCTAATTTCAGGCGAAGCACAAAGTAGCAGTATTATAATACCTGAGGCAAGTTACAAAAATTTCAATTTAAAACTCCCATAGTTTTCTTATATTTTAGAATTGAGGCAGTCTTCAGCAAAGTATTATGCTATTTGGTATATTTGGCTCTATTTGGGTTAAGTCATATTTTAAATTTCCAGCTTCTATATGTGACTCTGCTACAGGGATATTTTACTCCTGGACAGACAGGGCTATGTAAAAAGTAATGAAATAGGGTAGAATGTGTGACATAAATTTTATAAGGGCAAAGATTTTCTTAGCTATTGCCTCTCCACTGTTTCACACTATTTCAGAGGTCAGTACATGCTCTTACGTGGCTCTCTATAAAGACCCATGAAGTAAGCAATGCAGCAGATGCATAATATCGACCACATGTAGTTCAAGTAAGTCTGGACTGTAATCGCAAAAACTCCAAAGTACAGTTAAGTGAAAGGGTGCTGAAAACATATCAGCCACCTTTTCTATGAACAAGTTAATGCGCAAGTTAACTTGAAGAAGAACAATTTCCCTCTTATTCTCAACTCCTCTCCTTTGTTCAGGATCAAAATAGTAGGTTCTTCTGGAGCCCTCCAAAAAATGGAACCAATTTGCAGTAAGAGGCCATATAACTTGACGGCTTGAGTCAGTCATCATTGTCTTTGGAGAATATGATATAGGAAAAAGTTTTCAAGGAGGAAAAAGGGAATAAATATTGCCATTGTTAGCTTAGTCAGAAAGACTGACTGTCTGGGCATAGGAGAAAAGAGAATTTTATAACATTCAATAAACCTGGAATCCATGGGTTGGATCTATGCATTATAAACAATTAACAAAAAACAGAATTCAAATTATGAAATCATAATTCCATTGGGAATTTTGACAGATATTTAATAATTCATGGTATTGTTTGGGCATTTATTTTACTCGTGACCATGAATTCTGCTCTGAAATTCAGAGAGTTGTAACAGAATGTACCACACATAATGCATATTTATTTATTAACACTTAGAAATGAATATGTTTCTCCTTGAAGAGGTCCTTCACATCCCTTGTAAGTTGGATTCCTAGGTATTTTATTCTCTTTGAAGCAATTGTGAATGGGAGTTCACTCATGATTTGGCTCTCTGTTTGTCTGTTATTGAGGTATAAGAATGCTTGTGATTTTTGTACATTGATTTTATATCCTGAGACTTTGCTGAAGTTGCTTATCAGCTGAAGGACATTTTGGGCTGAGACAATGGGGTTTTCTAGATATACTATCATGTCATCTGCAAACAGGGACAATTTGACTTCCTCTTTTCCTAATTGAATACCCTTGATTTCCTTCTCTTGCCTAATTGCCCTGGCCAGAACTTCCAACACTATGTTGAATAGAAGTGGTGAGAGAGGGCATCCCTGTCTTGTGCCAGTTTCTAAAGGGAATGCTTCCAGTTTTTGCCCATTCAGTATGATATTGGCTGTGGGTTTGTCATAAATAGCTCTTATTATTTTGAGATATGACCCATCAATACCTAATTTATTGAGAGTTTTTAGCATGAAGTGTTGTTGAATTTTGTCAAAGGCCTTTTCTGCATCTATTGAGATAATCATGTGGTTTTTGACTTTGGTTCTGTTTATATGCTGGATTACATTTATTGATTTGCGTATATTGAACCAGCCTTGCATCCCAGGGATGAAGCCCACTTGATCATGGTGGATAAGCTTTTTGATGTGCTGCTGGATTCTGTTTGCCAGTATTTTATTGAGGATTTTTGCATCAATGTTCATCAAGGATATCGGTCTAAAATTCTCTTTTTTTGTTGTGTCTCTGCCAGGCTTTGGTATCAGGATGATGCTGGCCTCATAAAATGAGTTAGGGAGGATTCCCTCTTTTTCTATTGATTGGAATAGTTTCAGAAGGAATGGTACCAGCTCCTCCTTGTACCTCTGGTAGAATTCGGCTGTGAACCCATCTGGTCCTGGACTTTTTTTGGTTGGTAAGCTATTGATTATTGCCACAATTTCAGCTCCTGTTATTGGTCTATTCAGAGATTCAACTTCTTCCTGGTTTAGTCTTGGGAGGGTGTATGTGTTGAGGAATTTATCCATTTCTTCTAGATTTTCTAGTTTATTTGCATAGAGGTGTTTGTAATATTCTCTGATGGTAGTTTGTATTTCTGTGGGATCGGTGGTGATATCCCCTTTATCATTTTTTATTGCATCTATTTGATTCTTCTCTCTTTTTTTCTTTATTAATCTTGCTAGCGATCTATCAATTTTGTTGATCCTTTCAAAAAACCAGCTCCTGGATTCATTGATTTTTTGAAGGGTTTTTTGTGTCTCTATTTCCTTCAGTTCTGCTCTGATTTTAGTTATTTCTTGGGAAATAAAAGAGGATACAAACAAATGGAAGAACATTCCATGCTCATGGGTAGGAAGAATCAATATCATGAAAATGGCCATCCTTCCCAAGGTAATTTACAGATTCAATGCCATCCCCATCAAGTTACCAATGACTTTCTTCACAGAATTGGAAAAAACTACTTTAAAGTTCATATGGAACCAAAAAAGAGCCCTCATCGCCAAGTCAATCCTAAGCCAAAAGAACAAAGCTGGAGGCATCACGCTACCTGACTTCAAACTATACTACAAGGCTACAGTAACCAAAACAGCATGGTACTGGTACCAAAACAGAGATATAGATCAATGGAACAGAACAGAGCCGTCAGAAATAATGCCACATATCTACAAGTATCTGATCTTTGACAAACCTGACAAAAATAAGAAATGGGGAAAGGATTCCCTATTTAATAAATGGTGCTGGGAAAACTGGCTAGCCATATGTAGAAAGCTGAAACTGGATCCCTTCCTTACACCTTATACAAAAATCAATTCAACGTGGATTAAAGACTTAAATGTTAGACCTAAAACCATAAAAACCCTAGAAGAAAACCTAGGCAATACCATTCAGGACATAGGCATGGGCAAGGACTTCATGTCTAAAACACCAAAAGCAATGGCAACAAAAGCCAAAATTGACAAATGGGATCTAATTAAACTAAAGAGCTTCTGCACAGCAAAGGAAACTACCATCAGAGTGAACAGGCAGCCTACAAAATGGGAGAAAATTTTCGCAACCTACTCATCTGACAAAGGGCTAATATCCAGAATCTACAATGAACTCCAACAAATTTACAAGAAAAAAACAAACAACCCCATTAAAAAGTGGGCAAAGGACATGAACAGACACTTCTCAAAAGAAGATATTTATGCAGCCAAAAAACACATGAAAAAATGCTCACCATCGCTGGCCATCAGAGAAATGCAAATCAAAACCACAATGAGATACCACCTCACACCAGTTAGAATGGCAATCATTAAAAAGTCAGGAAACAACAGGTGCTGGAGAGGATGTGGAGAAATAGGAACACTTTTACACTGTTGGTGGGACTGTAAACTAGTTCAACCCTTGTGGAAGTCAGTGTGGCGATTCCTCAGGGATCTAGAACTAGAAATTCCATTTGACCCAGCCATCCCGTTACTGGGTATATACCCAAAGGACTATAAATCATGCTGCTATAAAGACACATGCACACGTGTGTTTATTGCCGCATTATTCACAATAGCAAAGACTTGGAACCAACCCAAATGTCCAACAATGATAGACTGGATTAAGAAAATGTGGCACATATACACCATGGAATACTATGCAGCCATAAAAAATGATGAGTTCACGTCCTTTGTAGGGACATGGATGAAAGTGGAAATCATCATTCTCAGTAAACTATTGCAAGAACAAAAAACCAAACACCGCATATTCTCACTCATAGGTGGGAATTGAACAATGAGAACACATGGACACAGGAAGGGGAACATCACACTTCGGGGACTGTTGTGGGGTGGGGGGAGGGGGGAGGGATAGCATTGGGAGATATACCTAATGCTAGATGACGAGTTGGTGGGTGCAGCGCACCAGCATGGCACATGTATACATATGTAACTTACCTGCACGTTGCGCACATGTACCATAGAGCCTAAAGTATAATAATAATAATAATAATAATAAAAAGAAAAAATAAATAAATAAATAAAAATAAATAAATAAATAAATAAAAATTAAAAAAAAAAAGAAATGAATATGTTTCTGTAATTTAATGTAAATGTATAAATGTGTTAAGGTAATCATCATAAAATATCAGGAATTATTACTGAAGGCATTCTAGACCATTTATATAATTATTCTCAATACTAAAAAATGTTCTAACTTGGGATGTATGAATTATAGCTTCTTATTTTTATAAATACTTCATTTTGACATAATCCTACATAAAATGAAGGCTTTTGTTTACTGTCTATATCTGAACTGTGATAATTCTTGCATCTGATAGAAATGTCGGCCCGGCGCGGTGGCTCACGCCTGTAATTCCAGCACTTTGGGAGGCCGAGGCGGGCGGATCACAAGGCCAGGAGTTCAAGACCATCCTGTCTAACATGGTGAAACTCTGTCTCTACTGAAAATACAAAAAAATTAGCCAGGCGTGGTAGCGAGTGCCTGTAGTCCCAGCTACTCGGGAGGCTGAGGCAGGAGAATGGCATGAACCCAGAAGGGTCTCAAAAAAAAAAAAAAAAAGAAATGTATGCAGAAGATTACAGGAAATGTTAACCAACTTATGGCATTAGTGTTGGTGATAGTTGTGACTTATCTGTCAGGCAAAGTATAAGACAAATGGATTATTTGCTGACATTTTGCTGAAAATCAATTCAGAACAAAGCTATATGTTCAGAGGAAAAAGCCAAACAAAATCTCAGCTAATTATAGGACAGTGATTTATAGGACTAGATCATGTCAGAACTTTTCAAAGCTTTTTATGGTGGGTTAAAGTGTTGAGGCTTGTTCCCAAGAGAATATAACCAGGGTTCTGGTCAACACAACTTTGGCATCAAGAAAAGCGTCCATTTTTGGTAGATTAGTTTCTTATGGTTCCCAGATTTTTAGTGAAGTAATGGGTCACAAAAATTATGAGGACCCTTCTATGCCTAATATCTCCCTGGGAAATAATCACAATATTCTACTCTTTTTGGACTTATGAGATGAAAGTGGCAGCAACAGTGCTTCCCCAGTGACATTTGTCTGTTGTTCTTGTTCAGCTTTGGTCAGCAGTCCTGAGCCAGGCCATAGTCAACCGCACATCTGCTTTTATCCACTAATGTGAGCCCTGCTTTGTAAAGAGAGTTTACTATGAACTCAGCACCCCAGTGCACCAAAAAACAGAACCCTAATCAATGGAGAAACTACCATTGGCACAATATGTCTCCTTCTTACTCTTTGGACCTTTCCACACCATAGTGTAATTTATCTTTTTGTAGCCTGTGTTGCCCACTGATTTTACATCTCTCAAGAGCTAGCATGAAATCATCTATTTATGTGCGATGCCTACCACAGGGTCAGATATATAATAAGCAGGTAATAAATATTTATCAAATGAATTTTTTGCTCTTAAATAAAACAACATGTATACTTTAAAATAAAATGATCAATTCCACATATATTAAAGAGTTAAACATAAAATGTAAACTATAAAAGAATTAGAGAAAACCGAAATGAATATCTGAGAGTGAGGAAGTATATTATAAACAAAAAAGTAAAGGAATATAGCAAAGAAAATGTTTAAAAATAGATTTAAATTTGCTCTAGATGACAGCCAATGAAAATTGACATTGGAATCAAGAATTGGTTGCCTCCTAGTCTGTGTTCTGCTAAGCTACTTTGAAAAAATGGTTTTACCACAATTGAATATTTTCAATCATGTGTTAAAAAGAACAATATTCATATAAATAATACTGTGTTTACACAGAAAAATTAGTTTAATAAATTAAGGAAAAATGATACATGAATTAGCAAGGTGAATTGAAATGTATTTTAAAAACTCATCAACAAATAATGATTTGACTGTATTTCTTGGAATTTAGTCAATTAACCTGGTGTCCCTTAGATGTGATTCTGGAAACAAAGTACTGGGGAATTACATAGTGTTAAATATGTACAGTTAACTTCACAGTTATATAATAAATAATTCTTCTGTTTATCACACCCTTTATTGATGAGGTTGTTTTACAAGTAGTATGCCATATGATATGGTTTGGCTGTGCCCCCACCCAAATCTCAACTTGAATTGTATCTCCCAGCATTCCCACGTGTTGTGGGAGGGACACAGTGGGAGGTAATTGAATCGTGGGGGCTTGTCTTTCCCATGCTACTCTTGTGATGGTGAATAAGTCTCATGAAATCTGACAGGTTTATTAGGGGTTTCCACTTCTGCTTCCTCATTCTCTCTTGCCACCACCATGTAAGAAGTGCCTTTCACCCTCCACCATGATTGTGAGAATTTCCCCAGCCATGTGGAACTGTAAGTCCAATTAAACCTCTTTCTTTTGTAATTGCCCAGTCTCAGGTATGTCTTTATCAGCAGTGTGAGAACGGACTAATACACCATACTAACTAAGTAATTTACCTATGGTTAAGGACGCTAAGAAATAACCTAAAGGCAGTCATGTTCTCAAAAAGCCACATACTTTATTCTTACACCTATAATTTTTGCCATCTGATTCACCATCACAAAGATTTTTTGGGAATTATTGTCTAGTAAATTAAAAAGATTCAAAAATCTATTCATAAGGTTTATTTTCTATAGTCATACTGAAACAGACATACATAACAAATAATAAAACTAAATACTTGTTTAATAAGAATCTCAATAACTGCATATATTCATACTGGACACTTTTAAACATTAATTTGACCAATTTAGAATTCAAAATTAGCACTTGATCAAATTAGCTGGATAATGATTATTCATTACTTGCTACTGTAAAAAAAAAAACCCTTAATTACAATAAAGCATATAAAACACAATAAGACACACAACTTGGGTTTTATTCAAAGTCTCCTGTGTTACAATACCAGTCTTATAGGCAGAAGTCACTAATTGATGAAAGCAACGCATAAAGCATAGGCAGACATAAAAAAAGTCACCTTCCAAATTTGAGAAGCTTAATATGTTACAGTTAATATCCTGATACTTGTAGGAAAATGAGTGAAGTAGTTCCAAAATATTAAAGAATACTTTAAATAGAAAATGAATATTCTTTCTATAAATAACTGTGGCTATTCAGCAATACAAGCCACATGATTACTTACTGAATTGTGACCTCTTCACACTCTACATTCTGGGTATGAAACTCTTTTCAGCTCTAGTCAAGCCCTTGTTTGCTATAACATTGATGGTACTTCTTGATCAAAAGCCCTTTCACATAGTAATTTTTAAGGTAGAATTGAAACTATGATAATTCAGCCATTGATGTAGCTGCTTTGGTAATTTAGGATATCAGGCACATCTTCAGTAACAAATGTTAATGTTTAGGTAAATTTTGGTTGGGTTTTATTTTTTTTAAAGATACAGGGTCTTGCTATGTTGCTCAGGTTAGTCTTGAACTCCTGGCCTCAAGTGATCCTCCCACGTCATCTCATAAGTGCTGGGATTATAGATGTGAGCTACCATGGCTGGCAGTTTGGATTTCTTAAGAGATAATTCCTGACAGCTGTTATTCTCTAAGTTTTGTTTTGTTTTTTTTTTCTTCTCAGAATTCCAGTTTCCAGGTCAAAGGGAGCAACTCTGTATATCTATTAATGTTCTGATGCCAGCTCTTTAGAATGATATTAATCTCTCTGCCACAGATTCATGTATTTTTTAACCTACTTTAAAAATAAAGAACAAAAAGGATATAATGGCCCATTAGGAAACATCAAATTCTGATCATTTTGTTAATGTTCTCGCTAATATGTGTTCTATACAGTTGCTCACTTCTATGACTAAGATGTCAGTGTAATGGGTTAATGATCCACATAGCTTCTAATGTACAACTGTCATGAATCCATTATCAGAAATGGCTAATGAAGCACCCTAGCAGATAGATCAGAAATCTTGTAGGTGTAAATTAACCCCTATCCTTCACTGCTATATACAGTCTTACAGGTTTAAAGAACATTTATTCACATATATTACCATATTTGATTCTTAAAACCATTCTCTAAAGTCAGGATGACATGTATTATCATTTTCACTTGTTTGTAGGGCCTGGCAGGAAAGCATGGTGTCTTGTGTATCATTGACCAAAAAGGGCTGTGGAAAGGGGTGTCTTCTTATTGGGAGGTTCATTGACTGTGCAGCTACAGGAGGGACACCATGGAAGTAGAAAAGGAGAAACAGGATCTACACTCATTCAGTCAAAACAACCTTGAGTGATGTTCCATTTTTTAAATGAGGAATAAGTGTTTCAAGCAAATAGCAGTTCCATGGCAGGGATGGAAGGCAAACTTGCTCCAAGAATGCTGCCTTGCTCCCTGTTCTCTAAACACCCTTGTGCTAAGTGCCTTTATGACATCTTCATAGCAGAAAGGAAAGGTTGTTGCAACCCTGCTCCTTTTATGCCCCATCCCTGCATGGCCTCGTGCCTCAGAAAAGGTGACTCTACCCTCAGCTCCAGAGTGTCCCAACTGTTGGTCTAAGGGTAAACTTATTATCCCATTAGGTGACTTCTTCAGGAATTGGCTTGAAATCCAGCTCCCACCAGGCAGCAATTTAATTAAATCCACATCTAAGGCAATGCCATCATTTCTTCTTGACATTGTCACAATAACATAACAATGACAACAACAACTAATGTATTTGTAGCACTTACGGTGTGACAGACACAGTTTTTAGCACTTTATGTATCTCAACTTAATCCTCACAACACCCACGGGGTAGATAATATCATTATGCTGACCTTGCAGATGAGGAAACTGAGGTACTGAGATATGAAGCTTGGAAATGATGCAGTCTTCCTGTTTCCAGTCCTTCACCAACACTGAAAGGCTGTCATTCTCAGTTACATTTGCATATATTTAGGGTCAATAAGTTTAAATAGCTTGCTTTAATTGATAGCCCACAAGGAGCAGAGAAGCTAAACTGATATGGTAAAACAGAGACGTGGGAAGAACCTGGGTTTTTTATAACATTATCACATTAGTCAACCTGGACACTGGCCCTACTTCTGGACTTTATGATGTGCCCTTGATATGGTTTCAATTTGTGTCCCCACCCAAATCTCATGTTGAACTGTAATCTCCAATGTCGGAGGAGGGTCTTCATGGGAGGTAACTGGATCATGGGTGCGGACTTCCCTCTTGCTGTTCTTGTGATAGTAAGTTCTCATGAGATTTGGTTGTTTAAAAGTGTGTAGCACCTCCTACTTCTGTCTCGCTCCTCTGCTGCCATTTGATAATGTATCTGCTTCCCCATTACCTTTCACCATGATTGAAAGTCTCCTGAGGCTTCCCCACCCATGCTATCTGTACAGCCTGCAGAACTGTGAGCTAATTCAACCTCTTTTCTTTAAAAATTACACAGTCTCAGGTCTTTATAGCAGTGCAAAAATTAACTAAACAAACAGCACTGTTAACGACCTTAATGTTGGAGGCATTTTGTGTCAGAGTTTCTGATACTTGTAGCATAAAGTTTTGCAAGCGATCCAAGCATCATATTTTAGCACAAGCTGTGAATGCAGGTGTTTGTGTTTGAATTTTGGCCTTGTGATTTTTGGATCATTTGTAAAAAAAGAAAAATAGCACCTATTTCATACTTGTAGTGAGGCTCAAATAGAATAATACACGTGAAACACTTAGAACAGTGCCCTAAACATAGCCTGTATTCATTAAATATTAACTATTGTTAACATGATTATCTTATTCTTTTATTTTTTATATTAAGCCTTGGTATTTTTATAACCTATAAAATGTGAAGAACAATAATGTATAGGGCTATTTTGAGGATTAAATGGAACAACCCATATAAAGTGTTTAGCAGGTTTTCTGGCTTTTAGAAAGTGCTCAATAGGTATTAGCTACTTTATTTCCTATTAACTTTTAATTTTAATAAATAACATACATATGATATAAAAGATCAAATAAATACAAAGATTTATAGCTAAGAAAAGCAGTCTCCTGTATTTTTTTTCTTTTTTATTTCAATGAAGTCCCCTCTATTTTTGAGTTAGGTACCCTAGTATTTTATTTTACTTTTTAAAAATATCATATACATTAAAAATAATGCTGTCATCATTTATTTAAAGATTTACACTTCAATAAACTTATCTGAATATAAACCTTATATGTTTTAAAATAAATCAGAACCAATTACAGTCTGTGAAACTGTAACATAAAAAAGTCATACTCTTGTACAAGCAATTGGTTTATTTCTGAAATGAAAAATGGAGAGGTATGGCAAATTATATTGCCTGCTGATCCATAAACTTTTATTGATCAAACATCCAATACAGAAACTAAATCTCTAATGTTACATCCTTAAGGACATATTATACTATCTGGATAAATTGAATCTGATCTATCACAATCTAGTGGTTTTATATAATTCTGGTTGAAAAAACTATTAATAAAAGCAACGTGTTTCTAACCAAATTCCAAATACATTACAATTAACTTTATAGCTTCCTCAGAAACCTAATGAAATTTATACAGAAGCAATAAACTAAAACTCCATTTGCATTATTAAATTTAGTAATAGAATGTGAGAGTCTATATATCAAAGTTGTATTTAGTGACACATAAACCATAGAAATGTTTACTTCAATCTGTTCTTGATTTGAGAAATAACAAGTCTCAATATATAAAAATGTATTGAAGAGACATTTTTACTAATTGAATGATGTCCAGTTTATAATAGACATGCTGTATAACAAAACACAAACATTAATCTTGGTGTTTATTAGTGACATTTTGGTTGCTCAGTAAGTGTCTGTTGGATAGATAAGAACACAGGGATAGATAAAATGCTCACTCCAATTATTGTTAACTTTTTGCAATATAGAGTTTTTAAACTGATGAAGTTATCTACATGTTGCATTACTGGAGGAGGAAAGAGACATTTAATTTTATTAATTTGTTAAAGGCATAAATCTGTAGCATGTGCAAATGCTGTAGTTCTACTTTTTGGATGTGCTTAAAATATTCATTTATTCAATCCTACAAATATCAGGTAAGTGTCTACTATGTGCAAGCTTTTGTCATATGCTATGAGAGTCAAAAATAAAAACCAAGAAGCTGACAGCGGACCTCAAGTGTGTGTGAGCCCTGGTGGGAGCCCTGCACCACCCAAAGTCTCCCTGCTCCTTACTCAGACCTCAGGTGCAAGCAATCCCAAAAGGACCCATAGACCCTCTGAAGGAAGCAGACTGCTCCTGCAGGACCCAGGAGACACCCCAAATACTGTGAGTGCCTCCACTCTGGAGACAGGAAAGGGAAACTCTCCTCTACCGAACACACACTCCCACTGGAGAAGGTGAAGGTCTGTTTGTGGGAGAAGTTTCCGACTTTACTTGGAGCTGAGTCAGTTTAGGGAGCCAAGTGAAATACAGTGGTAGAGGGAGCAGCAGAAAGGCCCTGGGAACTGGCTGGGTCCCCTAGCAGGCCATTCCCGCCTGGCACCACAGGGATCCATCAGGAGGGTGGCCAGGGAAGCAGGGAGTAAAATCCCACAGGGAGAAGGAAATCTCTAGTTGAGCTTTGTAATAATTTGAATGGGGTGAGAAAGCTCCTGGCCAGAACTCAGGGGAGGGCACAAATCCAGTGTGCAGACTCCACAGGCTGGGGAAGAACCAAGCCCTTTTCTTTCAAGGCTGAGAGGCGGGTAGTCTGGGGAAAGTTTTCAAGCCCTCTGCCTGGAAACAGACTCAGGGCTGTTGGCAGGGTGGTGCATGCTGGGAGTGAGCTGGTCTCAGCTCTTTGGTTTGTGTGGGAGCTGGGTGAGGCCTGTGATTGCTGGCTTTCCCCCACTTCCCTGATAACCTGCACGACTCAGCAGAGGCAGCCATAATCCTCCTAGGTACACAACTTCAGTGACCTGTGAATCTTACCCCCATCCTCCACAGCAGCCATAGCAAGACCTGCCCAAGGACAGTCTGAACTCAGACACACCTACCCCCACCCCCACCTGATGGTCCTTCCCTACCCCTCTGGTAGCAGAAGGCAAAGGGCATATAATCTTGGGAGTTCTAGGGCCCTGCCCACTGCCAGTTCCTACCCATACTACCGTAGCTAATATTCTCTGGAAAGTGCCACCTCCTGGTAGTAGGCCAACCAGCACAAAAATAGAGCATTAAACCACCAAAACTAAGAACCCTTGCAGAGTCCACTGAACCTCCCACCACCTCTGCCAGAACAAGCACTGGTATCCATGGCCCAGAGACCCATAGACGGTTCACATCACAGGACTTTGTGCAGACAACCCCCAGTACCAGCCCAGAGCTGGGTAGACTTACTGGGTAGCTAGGCCCAGAAGAGAGACAACAATCACTGCATTTCAGCTCACAGGAAGCCACATCCATAGGAAAAGAGAAAGAGTACTTCATCAAGGGAACACCCCATGGGACAAAATAATCTGAACAACAGCCTTCAGCCCTAGACCTTCCCTCTTACAGAGGCTACCCAAATGAGAAGGGACCAGAAAACCAACCCTGGTAATATGAAAAACAAGGCTATTCAACACTCCCAAAAAATCACACTAGTTCACCAGCAATGGATCCAAACCAAGAAGAAATTCATGATTTACCTGAAAAAGAATTCAGGAGGTTAGTTATTAAGCTAATCAGGGAGGGACCAGAGAAAGGTGAAGTCCAATGCAAGGAAATCCAAAAAATGATACAAGAAGTGAAGGGAGAAATATTCAAAGAAATAGATAGCTTAAAGTAAAACGATAAATAATTCAGGAAACTTTGGATGCACTTTTAGAATTGCAAAATGCTCTAGAAAGTCTCAGCAATAGAATTGAACAAATAGAAGAAAGAAATTCAGAGCTCAAAGACAAGGTCTTCCAATTAACCCAATCCAACAAAGACAAGGAAAGAAAAATAAGAATATATGAACAAAGCCTCCAAGAAGTCTGGGATTATGTTAAATGACCAAACCTAAGAATAATCGGTGTTCCTGAGGAAAAAGAGAATTCTAAAAGTGTGGAAAACATATTCGGGGGAATAAGCGAGGAAAACCTCCCTGGCCTTTCTAGAGACCTAGACATCCAAATACAAAAAGCACAAAAAACAATTAGGAAATTCATTGCAAAAAGATCTTTGCCTAGCACATTGTCATCAGGTTATCCAAAGTTGAGATGAAAGAAAGAATCTTAACAGCTGTGAGACACAAGCACCAGGTAACCTATAAAGGAAAACCTATCAGATTAACTGCAGATTTCTTGGCAGGAACCCTACAAGCTAGAAGAGGTCGGGGGCCTGTCTTCAGCCTTCTCAAACAAAACAATTATCAGCCAAGAATTTTTTATCCAGCAAAACTAAGCATCCTATATGAAGGAAAGATACAGTCTTTCCAAACAAACAAATGCTGAAAGAATTTACGATTACCAAGCCACCACTACAAGAACTGAAAGGAACAGATCTTGAAACAAATCTAGGAAACACATCAAAACAGAACCTCTTTAAAGCATAAATCACACAGGACCTATCAAACAAAAATACAAGTTAAAAACAAAAAGAAACAAAGTACACAGGCAATGAAGAGCATGATGAATACAACAGTACCTCATACTTTAATACTAACATTGAATGTAAATGTCCTAAATGCTCCTCTTAAAAGATATAGAACCACAGAATGGATAAGAACTCACCAATCAACTATCTGGTGCCTTAGGGAGACTCAAGTAACACATAAGGACTCACATAAACTTAAAATAAAGGGGTAGAAAAACGCATTTCATGCAAATGGACACTAAAAGCGAGCAGGGGTAGCTATTCTTATATTAGGTAAAACAAACTTTAAAGCAATAGTGGTTAAAAGAGACAAAGAGGGACATTATATAATGGTAAAAGGCCTTGTCCAACAGGAAAATATCAAAACCCTAAACATATATGCAACTAACACTGGAGCTCCCAAATTTGTAAAACAATTACTAATAGACCTAAGAAATGAGATAGACAGCAACGAATAATAGTGGAGGATTTCCATATTCCATGACAGCACTAGACAGGTCATCAAGACAGACAGTCAACAAAGAAATAATGATTTAAACTATACCTTGGAACAAATGGACTTAACAGATATATACAGAAGATTCCATCCAACAACCACAGAATACACATTCCATTCAATAGCACATGGAACAATCTCCAAGACAGACCATATCATAGGCCATAAAATGAGCTTCAATAAATTTAAGAAAATGGAAATTATAACAAGCACTCTCTCAGACCACAGTGGAATGAAACTGGAAATCAACTCTAAAAGGAACCTTCAAAACAACACAAATACATGGAAATTTAGTAACTTGATCCTGAATGAGCTTTGGGTCAAAAACAAAATCAAGATAGAAATGTAAAAATTCTTCCAACTGAACAACAACAATGACACAACCTATCAAAAACTCTGGAATACAGCAAAGGCAGTGCTAAGAGGAAAGTTCATAGCCCTAAATGCCTACATCAAAAAGAATGAAAGAGCACAAACTAACATTCCAAGGTCACAAATCAAGGAACTAGAGAAACAAGAACAAGCCAAATCCAAACCCAGCAGAAGAAAGGAAATAACAAAGATCAGAGCAGAACTAAATGAAATTGAAACAAAAAATAAATACAAAAGATAAATGAAACAAAATGTTGGTTCTTTGAAAGGATAAATAAAATTGAGAGACCATTAACAAGGTAAACCAAGAAAAGAAGAGAGAAAATCCAAATAACCTCACTAAGAAACAAAAGAGTGGATATTACAACTGACACCACTGAAATACAAAAGGTAATTCAAGGCTACTATGAACACCTTTACACACGTAAACTAGAAAACATAGAAGAGATGGATAAATTCCTGGAAAAACACAACCCTCCTAGCTTAAATCAGGAAGAACTGGATACCCTGAACAGACAAATAACAAGCAGCAAGATTGAAATGGTAATTTAAAAATTACCAGCAAAGGAAAGTCCAGGACCAGATGGATTCACAGCTGAATTCTACCAGACATTCAAAGAAGAATTGGTACCAATCCTTTTGACACTATTCCACAAGATGGAGAAAGAAGGAATCCTGCCTAATTCATTCTATGAAGCCAGCATCACCCTTATACTGAATCTAGGAAAGGACATAGCCAGAAAAGAAAACTACAGATTGATATCCTTGATGAACATGATGCTAAAATCCTTAATAAAATACTAGCTAAATGATTCCAACAACATATCAAAAAAATAATCCACCATGATCAAGTGGTTTCACACCAGGGATGCAGGGTTCGTTTAACACATGCAAGTTGATAAATATGATACACCATGTAAACAGAATTAAAAATAAAAATCAGGTGATCATCTCAATAGATGCAGAAAAAGCATTTGACATAATTCAGCATCCCTTTATGATTATAACTCTCATCAAAATCTGCATACAAGGGACATACCTTAATGTAATAAAAGCCATCTATGGCAAACCCACAGCCAGCACAATACTGAATGGGAAAAAGTTGAAAGCATTCCCTCTGGCAACTGGAACAAGACAAGGATGTCCACTCTCACCACTCCTCTTCAACATAGTACTGGAAGTCCTAGCCAGAGCAATCAGAGAAGAGAAAGAAATAAAAGGCATCCAAATTGGTAAAGAGGAAGTCAAACTGTCATTGTTTGCTGAGGATATGATCATTTACCTTGAAAACCCTAAGGACTCCTCCAGCAAGCTCCTAGAACTGATAAAAGAACTCAGCATAGTTTCTGGATACAAGATTCATGTACACAAATCAGTAGCTCTTCTATACATCAATAGTGACCAACTGAGACTCAAATCAAGAAGTCAACCCTTTTACAATAGCTGCAAAAAAATTAAAATAATTAGGAATATACCTAACCAAGAGGTCGAAGGACTTCTATGAGGAAAACTACAAAACCCTGCTGAAAGAAATCATAGACAACATAAACAAATGGAAACACATCCCATGCTCATGGAAGGGTAGAATCAATACTGTGAAAGTGGCCATACTGACAAAAGCAATATACAAATTCAATGCAATTCCCATCAGAATACCACATCATTCCTCACAGAATTAGATAAAACAGTTCTAAACTTCATATGGAACCAAAAAAGAGCCTGCATAGCCAAAGCAAGACTAAGCAAAGAGAACAAATCTGGAGGCATCACACTACCTGATTTCAAACTATACTGTAAGGCCATAGTTAACAAAACAGTGTGGTACCAATATAAAAATAGGCACATAGACCAATGGAACAGAATAGAGAACCCATAAATAAACCCAAATACGTACAGCCAACTGGTCTTTGACAAAACAAACAAAAACATAAAGTGGGGAAAGGACACCCTTTTCAACAAATGGTGCTCAGATAATTGGCTAGCCACATGTAGGCAAATAAAACTTAATCTTCATTTCTCAGCTTATACAAAAATCAACTCAAGCTGGATTAAGGACTTAAACTTAATTAAGACCTGAAACTATAAAAATTCTAGGAGATAAGATTGGAAAAATTTTTCTAGACATTGGCTTCGGCGAGGATTTCATGATGGAGGACCCAAAAGCAAATGCATTGAAAACAAAGATAAATAGCTGGGACTTAATTAAACTAAAGAGCTTTTGCATAGCAAAAGGAACAGTTGGTTCAGAGTAAATAGAAAACCCAAAGAGTGGGAGAAAATCTTCTCAATCTATACATCTGAGAAAGGACCAATATCCAGAATCTACAACAAACTCAAACAAATCAGTAGGAAAAAAACAAAGAATCCTATCAAAAAGTGGGCTAAGGACATGGATAGACAATTCTCAAAAGATACACAAGTGGCCAACAAACATATGAAAAAATGCTCAACATCACTAATGATCAGGAAATGCAAATCAAAACCACAATGTGATACCACCTTACTCCTGCAAGAATGGCCATAATCAAAAAATCAAAAAACAGTAGATGTTGGTGTGAGTGCGGCAAACAGGAAACACTGCTACACTGATGGTGGGAATGTAAACTAGTACAGCCTCTATGGAAAACAGTGTGGAGATTCCTTAAATAACTAAAAGTAGAACTACCATTTTATTCAACAATCCCACTACTGGGTATGTACCCAGAGGAAAAGAAGTCATTATTCGAGAAAGGTACTTGCACACACATGTTTACAGCAGCACAATTCACAATTGCAAAATTGTGGATCCAACCCAAATGCTCATCAATCAATGAGTGGATAAGGAGACTGTGTTTTATATATATATGTGTGTGTGTGTGTGTGTGTGTGTGTGTATGTATGACGGAATACTATGCAGCCATAAAAGGGATGAATTAACAGCATTTGCAGTGACCTGGATGAGATTGGAGACTATTATTCTAAGTGAAGTAACTCAGGAATGGACAATCAAATGTCGTACATTCTCACTGATATGTGGGAGCTAAACTATGGGGATGCAAAGGCATAAGAACGATACAATGAACTTTGGGGACTTGGGAGGAAGAGTGGGAGGGGAGCAAGGGATGAAAGACTACAAATATAGTGCAGCATATACTGCTTGGGTGACGAGTGCACTAAAATCTCACAAATCACCACTAAAGAACTTACTCATATAACCAAATACCACCTGTATCTCAATAACTTATGGAAAAATAAAAATAATAAATAAATAAATATTAAAACCATGCCATTTTAGTCTTTCATTAAGATAGATTACTGGGACATACTTACAAAAATTATAGCAAAGGGGTGTATATTCTTAAAAATATAAATCACAAGGATGGGGAAATCAGGAGCGGTAAAGGGCATAGTTTTGGAAGCTATAAACGAATGAATGGGAACTGCCATCAGTAGGGAAGGGTAAGGACAAACCCAGTTTACACTTGCAGAATCATTGAAAGTATCCATTACTTTTAGAATGAAGACGAAGGGAGTGGTTCTGAACTCTGGCAGCTTAGGTAGAATATGTCTGAGAACCAAATATATATCTGATGTTTCACTGCTGCATGTCCCTCCTCCCCTAAAAATCTGGAGATGTATTCACTAGAAAGGGAAAATAAGATCTTCAGCTGGGGAATGCTACACACAGTTGTGTGTATGTACCATACTGACAACATGGGGATTCATCATCAGATGCATACTGAATACTGAATGCAAACACCCCCAGCTCTTTCTTCTACTTGGAGCTGACTTCTTAGCTCCCTTCCTGTAGATAGAAATTAAAAGTCTTTCCTGGGTAATTTGATCCACTCCACAGCAGAAAAGATAAAGACAAAAACTATTGGGATTCCCGAATAAAATACTCACACAGGTCAACTTACAATGTAGCTCAGAGTGGAGAAGTCCCATCATGTGTTTATCAGGAGCAATCAGGCTTTAAATCCCTTACTTACAGGAATGCATAGAAAGTCAAAGATGAGAAAAACCTGTGGAAAGGCTCTTGACATAAAGATCAAAACAAACAAACAACAAAATATCTAAAGCAACTTGGAGGAAACACTATGCAGGGAGAAAAATCAAACAAAGCTATTTGTAATATGCAGAAACCATAAACAGGTTGCTTTAATGCAGAAAACTCAAACAACAACAAAATATATTCAATATCAGAAACATAAGTGCACAAGCAAAAAATTCAATAGAAAGATTAGAAGACAAAATTTTAAGAAACATCTCTGAAGGTAGAGTAAAAAAATTAAAAATAGAAAGTAGAAAAGTCAAGAAATAGAAGAACAGTCCAGAATACCCAATGTTTAAGTGATATAAATTCCCATCAAAAGGCAAAGGACACAAAATATGGAAGGGAAAAGATTATCAACAAATAATTTAAGAAAAGTTTCCAAAAAAAGTCATGAATTTCCAGAGAGGACTGGCTAAATGTCCAGCATGAGATGTCTTGCCTGTAAAGAGCCCCGCTTCCCCAGACTGTGCCAATTGCTAGATCCAATGTTGTCTCTAAAGGGCTCTCATAATCCCTCGAATCAAACTATAATTCAGGGTCTCTGTTCAGTTTGTCTTCTCCTCATTAAACTCTCTCAGTTCCTCAAAATATGAAAGACTAGACTCTGAAATTCTTAGTGATAATTTAGTTGAAAAATAATAAAGTAGTATAAAGTGAAAGAGAAATTGTTCATAATCTCATATTTATGCAACTTTTTAGAACATTCATATCCATATCAAGTATGACATACCTTCAGTACTATCAACTTTTATAAAAAAAGACATTTTATGGTTCTGAGTTGTGCCAAGTATTGCCAGCAAAAAAATGGGAGATTCTTAAAGCCTTTCATTCCATTTGACCAAATCATTGTTCTCAGCAACAAATGAGCTATTCAATAAGTTCTTAAGGACTTTCAGACACTTTGGCGTTGGATTTAAAGTAAAACTCTTCCTAAAGAAAACACAAATAAGTAGTAAGGATAATCCTGTTTAACTTCTTAGATTCCTTCTATTAATCATTTATTCACTCAACAATTATTTAGTTATTACATAATTTTGCAAGTTATGCTCTAGCTGCCAACACTATCAAAAAAGAAAAGGGAATTCTTGGCCAAGATGGTGGTTGGACAAATATGCTCTGGTTCTTTCCTCAAAAGTCATTGAAATGTAAATAAGAGTTTCAAGAAAAGTTTATAAGCTTGCAAGGAGGAATCCTGGCTTTTGCTCCAGGTGGAAATCTGGAAGACTCTCTTTCGGATATCTGACCAGCTGGAGAGCCAAACCAAATCTGTCATCTTACTATGAAGGAGATTGGCAATAAGACTCACAGCATGTGTTAAGAGCTTTTGAGCAATTTGTATCCCAACTTTTACATATGAGCCTACAACTAAGAATTGTTAGACACTTGAGTAAAGCCACTAAAATGGGGAACAGAGACCACAACAAACAGGAAGAAACTGAATTACTTGAAAGAAACAGACACCCTAATGATGAAGATAGCTCTCCTTCTCCAGAAAAAAGGACTATTGTTCATATCTGCAGAAAGCCAAGATAAAATATTATAACTACGGAGCAGGATTAAAATACTATAAAAAGGGAAAATTTAGGCAGAAAAAAATGATCTTTTAGGTATGAAACATATTGTAATGTAAACTAAAATCTCATTTAGAAAGTTTAGAAAATACAGTTAAAAAATCTTCTAGAAGATACATTATTTTAAAAGATGAAAATAAGAAAGAAAAGATAAGAAAATTAAACATTCAACCAAGGAAGATGGGTAACCAAATATGGATGTTCCTGAAACAGAGGAAGGGAACTGAATGAGCAATAAAATATTTTGAGACCATTTCTCAAATCAATTATCATAAGTTGACATATTGAAAGAGTCTATGGAGTAACCAGCACAGTGGATGGAAATAGACCAATATCCAATCAAGTCATCCAGAAATTTTAGAGTATATGAACAGAAAGCAAATGCTACAAGCTTCAGGGTAGGGTAACAGTCATAAACAAAAGATTAGGATATAAATTGGCTTTGACTTTCTTACCAGTGATACTGGGTGCTAAAGAATATGGAAAGAATATAATGAAAAAATGATGTTATGCCCAGCATTTTACACCTAGACAAATAATAGATCAAGTGCGTAGCTTAAATAAAAATACATTAAACATAAAAGTCTCAACAAATGTACTTCCTGTGCACACTAAGATGTGCACCACTAAATGAGAGAGAAAACCAAGCAAGAGGGAGACAGGAAATCCCCAGGATGTTTCCACAGGGAGATCTCTGAATGAGAGCTGGACACACAGTTTAACAAATCCAGATTGCATTACCACAAAAGATTTTAGGAGGGACTTCTCAAGAAATGAAATTGGTAATTAATTTCTAAGTAATTAGTAATTAAATTGGAACAAAATTGGTTAAATAGCTGATATATCTAAATGTTTTGAGATTTTTTTAGGCAATTTGTGGGGAGTTGCGGAATAATTTAATGGTATATACAGGAAAATATGTAGAAGCCTACCTTTAATAATTATCTTGCTAAAATGTTCTGTTGATCTGAAAAATCTAAATTAGATAATAATATTGTTAAAACAAAAATGAGAATTTGCTTCAGAGAATATCTAGTGAAAGATGACCAAAAACAGTGAATATTGTAAGATTAAGCAGTGCTATTACTTAGTTAACTGTGGCTTTAGGTAATATATTTTTAATATATTAAAGTAACGAATGTATGTACTGCTAGCAGGGTAGAGGTAATTAAATTTATTAGTAATGATATGGAATAATATTTCTCTTTCCCAACCCCCGCCCATAATGGGCTCTTTTGGAATATATTACTCTAATAGTGCTCATTCCCATGATGCTACAGAATGAAAGGAATGACATATGGGTGTAAATGGAGGCAATCATTAATGCTGACAATTTGATTCAGTGCAGCATAATTCCCTGTGGGTTTTATTTTTAATCCTTTTATTATTATATGGCTTCATTGACATTTACATTGACATGTTGTATATGTGGTCATAATATTTCTACAGAAGGAATCTTAAATTTAATCTAGGAATCCAAGTGAAACCAAACAAAGTTTCCTAGAACAAAGTTCTGGAAAATAAACCTTAAATGTTTCTAAGTAGGTTCTACAACAACAGAACTATTTGAGATACAATTAAAATCAAGCCATCTAGAATTTTTCAAAAATAGATCTGTGAGTAAGGATAGCATGTTGGTGACATAATTTACAAGAGTGGTTAAAATGTAGTGCTAGTCTCCAGCCTCTAAATTTCAAATTTTAAACCATCTAGAAAACCACATAAATGATGTTTACTTTAGTCATTGGTATTTATGCTTGGTAATACAAGTACAATAATTATTAATTTGATCAGGAAACAAATTTTCCACAGAAATTTTGTCTTTCTATAATATGTGCATAAGAATCTAACGTAGATAAGAATCTAACTTTCAAGATTGTAGTAACCAAACATATGCTTCTGTAATGTCCATAATCTCCATATTAAAATATTTTCCCAATGCCTTTGACACCATCTCAGTTTTTTAAACATTAAAATTGTGTATTCTCCTGTCTTAAACTGGATACTTTCTGAGTGGAATGATACCAAAAATATTGGTTTAGAAGTTGTATATTTATGTCAAATATAATACACAGCTGACATACTCAAATTCTTCGAATGAGCATATGCCTCTGTAGAAGAATTGAGAATTACAGAAATTTATTTGATACTATATATTTACCCGACTTTGAACATCCTTTGGTTGCAGGTCAAGTGTGAAGACACTGTGGGAACGATCTATAATCCAGATATGAAGACGAGAGTATAAAGAACTAAATCAAGCCACGAAGGATGGAAACGATACATAACGCGCACACAAGCGCAGGTGGCTACTGTTAGCCGCTAGGGAGACCTAGCGCAATTCGAGGAAAAAGATGCCCCCAGTGGACAGATGCCGCACTGCGCATTCTGAGTATGTGGGGTTAAGGGGAGCGCAGATGGACTTCAGCCCTGGGAGTTCGTGCTTTGGAATTGCAGCAGAAATGTCAGTTCCAAATGGCCATGCAAGAGAGGCTTCAAATAAGAGGTGAAATCTGAGATTTTGAAGAATGTGCAGCTCCTCAGTTGGGAGAGAAGCCTGGGAAATGTTTGTTTTTCCCTCTGGCTCATTGCCAAAGGATGGAAACAGGGTTCCAGAGACCCCTTCTGAAAAGAGCTAATTTGAATAGCTGAGGTGATTGTATCCTTCACATCATTTTTTTCACATATAATTCTGTTGCATAGCACTCTAGCGACCCCATTTACTCAATACTGAAAATAGGATTTTACTTTAATTTCAACATAAAGTGAGCGCAGGAGGGATCGTTAGTCACTGGCCTGCGAGGATACTTCCTTGCTTGGTGTTTCACTGCCTGCCACGTCTTTCAGCTGTCTGGTCATTTTAAGGACCCCTTGTGCTCTCACAACCCATAAAACTTGTAATGACTAAATTTGAGATTTTTCTAATTGAGTTACAAAGCGTGACTAAAGCCCATGTGGCCACAGTAAACTGTTGGATACAGGCTCTGCATTTTTGACAAATGGCTGGTCATGTGTAGTAAGAAGGGAACATCAGATGCAACACCAAACTGAGACTCCACTGGTCTGCTGCCATGTTTTAAAATGCCCAGATGGCCAAATCCTAACATCTATTGCATTACAGTGGCATTATGAATTAAATTGAGAGAAAAGATTCTGGGGCCAAAAAGTGGTTCTAGTACAGTGATAAAATCCCTAAGCAACAAACAGGGATTAATAAAAGGTAAATCTGGCTGGATTTAATGCTGACCTTCAACAAAATAATTTACTTTTCAGCAACCACAGATGGGTTTATAAGAGAAAAGACTAGCTAAGTATAATTTTACAGCTAAGATAAAGGATCAAAATGCAAACATAATATTTAGAAATAATTTGTTTCTGGCCAAGAGCACCATGAAGCAGTTAAGGTACATAAACTAAATGGATGGAAGACAATAGTATAAAAATACAATATTTTTCAGTTTAGAAAATATGGTCTGATGATAATTTATTTTGCATAAAACAGAAGGTCTAGCTTCTTCAAACTATGTTTGTTGAAGAATCAGTTAACTAGACAACACAAAACAGTTAATTATCATTTTAAAATTGGCTTATAAGATAAATTTCTCTTTTTTTAACTGAGTAAATACAGCTTTGCTGCAGATCATGTATTTAAGCTTTTTATACAGAACCTACTTTTGCATCTCTATTTTATTTGCCAAAGGTGATGATTAATAGGTGATTCAAGGTTTAAATAATACATGTCTGCCAAATTGACCATACTTTTTGAATTAGGGGATGAATGGAAAAAGAGATTATATTTCTGGGAGTCTGCAGTGCATTTCATAGTTCATAAGACACTTCCACATTTGAATGAAATTATCGTGAGGCAATTCTGGAAAATATTATTTCTCCATTTTTTAGCTAAGGAAATTGCAATTCAGAGAGTTGTAACAACCTGACCGAAAGCACCAATGTTTAAGCACAAGATGTGGAATCTGCGTGGTCTTCAGGTTCTTTGCCTCTTTATTTTACCCTGTGTAACTTCTCTGAATTGTCAAGTACATTTGAACCTCCAAAATTGTCTGAGAGATTTCTTCCTACTCTTTACATTTTTCTAAGTTGACCATTTTTACATCATAGAGACATAACCTAAACTACCTAAAGTCATTTCAAATTTTAAAATCACCATCAAGCAACTAATTTTTTTTTCGAGACAGGGTCTTGCTCTATTGCCCAGACTGGAGTGCAGTGGTGCAATCATAGTTCACTGCAGCCTTGAACTCCTGGGCTCTAGTGCCTACTTTAGCTTACCCAGTAGCTGGGACTACAGGCATGTGCTACCACATCCAGCTAGATTTTAAAAAGAAATTTTTTAGAGATGGAGTCTTATTACATTGCCCAGGCTGGTCTTGAACTCAAGTGATCCTTCTGCCTTGACCTCCCAAGCAATTAAATATACAGATTTTCTTTAACATTCTTGTTCTTAAAACAGCAGATTCTAAGTAATAATTCATTGGTTACTTATTTTTTCATTCTGCATAGTAGATAAGTTTGAATAACATAAGATACTATGACTTTACCCTTCTGTGGAATTCCACTACAGGCTACAGTTCAAGACTAATCATAACTCCAGGAATGTTAATAACAGTCAAGTAAGTTTAAATATCTTCCTATAACAACACCAAAGGATAGGACAAGCATGAATAAACAATGGAAAGGCTTTTGAAGATCTTAAGTTCAACTAAGAGACCTCTTCTTTTCTCCCTCCTCATCACTACCAAATGATAGAAAAGTAGGTGGAAGAGAAGCAGATATTTAGAAGCATTCAATATGCAAGTTTGTCCAATTAGCTACAGAAGAAATCATTTAATCAGATTTTCACAATATCGAATGCAGTTTATTTCATTAGCACTAATTCCATTTTGAAGGAAAATGCCATTTAAAGACATTTTTAATTGGTCATCATTCAAAGTTTAATATAGATTCTCAAAGTAATTGATTTAGAATTAAAAGTATAATTACAGAGAAATCTAGCAGTGTGCTTTATAATAATGCAGCATATCATACTAATTTCCTTGAACTTGTTTGACCTTTTTTGAACAGCTTTTGTGTAGCTATATCAAATTAATTTCCTAGTTTTCAAAAAGTAGGAAGAAAAATTATGCAAACTATTGATACGAATCTTGAAAGAGATTTTAGAATAAATTATTAAGAGATAACGTGTAAATATCCCAAGAAAGGTCACAAGAAAGCCTGCATGTTTCTAATGACAACAGCATATCCGAATTTATTTCTATGATAGGGTTAGCAGATGAAGAACCTAAAGAAATAATTGTCCAGGACTCGTTCTTAAATTGGGAAAATCTTAAATTGTTCTTATTCTTAATACAGAAAAATATGAAATTCAAAAACAGTTAAGTAGCTCAATTGCTACCTCAATAGTGCTTATTAGTGCATTGATGTCAATCACAAGGGAGGTTTCTAGTGGATTGTTGCATGGTTCCATACTTTCCATTATCTTTTTCAGCATTTTCCCAATTACTTAAATTTCTTAAATAAAGAAATAACATACTCTCCCAAATTTGTAGTTGAAATTAACTTTATGATTCATGAATACGCTGAATCAAAATTGCACTGACATGATGTAGCCACGAGCTAAAATCTATCAAATTGTTATTTAGTTGGAAAAGAATGAGGTCCTATGCTTGGTTGTACACAGTAGACTATATGTAGCATAATTCTGAGGAATTAAATTTGGTAAGAACTCCATGAGAGTCATTAACGTAGCCTCAAAAACATGATCTTAAGGTGACTCATAAAAGCAAAATATCTAGAGCAAGTGAGAGGGTGTGTGTGCTCTCCTTTGTGTTGCAGGGACCATAGCTGAAGTTTTTGTCCAATTCTGGCATCCAGTCTGCAGGAGGAGCTTCAGTAGGGGACTCAGATGACAGAACTTGAACTTCTGTTCTGTGTGGGACAGTTCAAAGTCTATAATGCTTCACACATACTAAGCACTGGGTGGGACATGACAACTCTCTTTAAGTGTTTGAAGGTCTGTTATGTGGAAGTCAGGTTTAAGAAAAGTACTTGAACATTTTCTTCTCATGGCATCATTACTCTAAAATAATGCTTATTCCATTGATGCTGTTTGTAAATAGTGTGAACTTATTCTCCCCATTTTTACTTTGTCCCTTACATCTTTTTTTCTATTTCCCAGTTTGTACTGATTTAATCCGTTACTTTTAGATCCACTTTATGATTACATTATTTTATTACATTATGTTTTCTCTTTCAATAATTGTTTTTGAAATGTGTATTATATTTAAAAAGGTTAACAAAATAAACAAGATTTCATTCTATATTTTATTGGTATTGATATTCAGCCTTAATTATTTTATACTTTGCCTTTTCATCTTATTTTGAGTTATCTTTCAATTTGCTAGAGCATATCTTCGAGTAATTTTTCAGGAATGGCAACTTTTTACTCCTCTGACTATAAAATATGCTTATATAGAAATTACATCTTTTGCAAAATAAAAGCTACCTACTAGTCACTTGTAATCATTGCTCATCTTAGTTAATGAGTATTAGTTCATTTGTACAAAACATATGAAGAACCTAATATGTGACAGATACCATTTTGAAATTAATCAACAAACATCAACTAAAATAGACAAAGATCCTTGCCCATCAAGAGCATATGTTCTAGAAGTTGGGAGATTCTAGTTGGGGAGGGGAGAGACAACAAAAACAAACATAAGTAAGCAAGTTATGAAGAATGTGAGAAAGTAACAAATATTATGTAAAAAAAAAGAATTCACTGGAGGTGGAAGAAGTTTTAAATTTTAATTAGGGGGTAATGAGGATAGTCTCATTGAGAAAGTAACACTTGAGAAAAAACTTGAAGAACGGGAGGCAGAAAGCCATGGGGATAACTCATGGAAGAGAATCCCAGGCTGAGGAAACAGCACATGCAAAGGCCCAGAGGCAGGAGTGTTCCCAGCAGAGGGACCACAAGGCAGCCAGCGTGGCTGGAACAGAGTAGGCAAGTAGTAGGGCAGAGGATGAGGCTAGGAAGGTAGTGGAGAGGTGGGGAAGAGATGGCTCTGTAGATCACGTAGGGCTCTGTTGGCTGTTGAAAGGACTTGGCTCTTCCTCCAAGTGAAATAGGGAGCCATGCAGAGTGTTGAGCAGGGGCTGCAATGGTCTGACCTGTGTTTTTAAAGGATTACGCCGGCTACAGTTTTGAAAATAAACTGTAGAGAGGCAAGCATGAATAGATTCAGCCCAAGTCTCTTCCTTTTATTCCCTGCAAAAAGGAAGCAATTTAACAGTGTCATTTTGCATTTATATATGTATTTTTGAGTCTTATTAGGAAAAAATGTAACAGAGCATATCAAAGAAAAATCATTGAATTCTATGACTACAGGAAATCTTGATAAATATTTATTTCACCCTGCTTCAATCAGATAGTATCCCCACAAACTAGCTCAGACATACATGAATCTGCTTTATGTTAGAACACTTCTAGTAAAAGAAATTTCACAGCTTCTTCTAATCCACACTCTCAAATCTCACAAATGTCTCTCAGAAATATCTTCCTGACGTCAAATTAGAATTATTCGTTCTGTACGTTACAATTTATTGTTTCTTTTTTTTTTAAAGTGGGAACTTAAAGCAAAGAGAACTAAATGTAGAATCAAAAATGCAGAATTTCTATCACATTGGATTCTAATCATACAGTGTAACCTTTGTCAAATGACTTTGTCTTTATGCATAAATTACGTAACAGATGCAGACTTTCCTTTAGCTCCTAGGAAGGAATGAACTCTTCAAGTCCGAGATATAATTAGAATCATTGTTGGTATTATTCTCTTCTCATTAGAAATGGAGAATTAATCCAATCCTTACTAGGATTTTAACTCAGCAAGATGGTGCATGTTGCCTGTAGATATGAAATCTTCAGGGAGCATTGAGTCATTAATTCTGAGTCTGGGGAAAAAACACTCCCAATTCACCAAAATCTTTTAATCCAGATTTAGATTCATTCTTACTCCATTACAATGAATGACCTGTAAGGAAAAAATCCTGACAATAATTTAAAAGTTTAACAGAACAGTTCAGTATCGTTAACATAGATTCCCCTGAAAAATGTACTTCAGACACGAAAATACAGTGATCAAATTAGATATCTGATTGAGTGAAAATTAACAGAGGCCATTAAAAATTAAAAATCAAAAGCTCAGTTTCCCAATACAAACAAACATTGTATGTTTGTGTATATAAAAACTTGTATATTTATTTTTGTGTTTTTATATATACAGAAATAAGTGTACTATATGTGTGTTCATATATATAAAATATGTGTTTCTTTAAAAAAATTCCTTCATTTGGAACCATTCATTTTAAGGTGCAGGAAATACTCCCTTAATTTAAAAAATTTTACTATTGTATGGTCTCCAATGTGAGAGAAGAACAAATGGCAGAGATTACAGCCTTGACCATGACTGCCCTCAGTGCTCTTAGACATATGCCACGCAGTTGACAGTTCTGAGCCTTCACTCTCCCCTGAGTTCTGCTTTCAAAACTGAGGAGAGTACAAAAAAGCAACATGTCAGCAATAGCTAGCATTGTGCACAGCATAGAATCCATGTTTATTATTCCCAAAACTGAGTTATTCAGCTTCCCTCCTGCTTTCCCAAGGCTTGTTATTAAAATCATTCATTCTTGGCTCTGGCCTCAATTTTGGATTTATTGTCAATTACTCCTTCTGCCCTTTCAAACTCTTGCTGTGTATTGCAGACTCTGTTTTCAGAGATACCCAATATTATTCCTTGCTCCATAGGCATTGACAATTTTCTGCCTCATTATTATTTTTACCTCATTATTATTATCACCAGCCAGGATTATCTCAATACCCGTTTAACCGATCCCGTGCACATGGCTTTCTCTCTGATTCACTTTCCATGCTGTTCCTATACTTATTTTCTTAAAGCTTTGCTTCCATAATTCATTCATCAAATGTCACTAAACCATTGCCTGATGTCATGTACTGTGTTAGGTTTGGGTGATGAGAAAGTAAATAAGACTTGGCCCTTTCACCTTTAGAAATTGCAATTAAGTTTGGCACAACGACATGTCACGAAATAATTGTAATACAGTATGATTGGTGAAACATTTTGAGCATGTAAAAAGTGCCATGATAAGGCAAGGAAGGAGGGATCAAGGCTAAGGTGAGAGGATTAGAAAAGTCTTCAGAGAGGAGAAGACAATATGAAATCTGCATAGGGATAGATGTGCTTGCATTAGGTAGACACTAGAGAAAAGCTCATTGTAAGCAGAAAGAACAATATTTACAGAGATATGGAGATAAAAAATGTAGCAAGTTTGAAGATCTCTAATTTTTCCCGGATTACTGGCGTTTAGGACGTGAGTTAAGAAAGGCAGGATTGACCAGAGAGTTTGGTCAGGGACTCCTCAAGGGTGGTTTTTTTTCTGGGGAAAGCTGTGTAATTTGAACTTTTCTCCATATTTCACAGATAATAAAAGCTATGAGATAATATTTGGTTTTAGTGAGATGACTTTGGAAAGTGTTCTACTCATTTGCTGGATGGGTCAGGAACTAACAGCAGGGTAACCAGGTAGTTTAGTTCAAGAATCTAGGTAAGATATGATCAGGGCAGTCCAGGTAAGGGAAGCAATGACAGAAGAGTGGGGAGAAAAAGCCTCATTCTAGAGTTGTGACATAGAGGAGGTTCTACTGGAATTGAGGGAGACATCCTCTCTCTTTCTTTGTCTGGTCAAGATTCTGAATCCACTTTGATATGATCCATTATTTTAGCTCCCACATATGACTGAGAAGATGTGGTATTTGTCTTCTACGAATGGCTTATTTCACTTAACACAATGATCTCTAGTTCTATGTATGTTGCTACATATCATAAGATTTCAGTCTTTTTTGTGGCTGAATGACATCCTATTGTATGTGTACATACCATATTTTCAAAAGTCTATTCATCCATTGATGGGCACAACTTGATTCCATATCTTGGCTATTGTGAATAGTGCTGCAATTACCAGAGGCTAGGAAGGGTAGTGGGGAGAGTGAATGAAGAGAATTTGGTTAATGGGGACCAAAATACAGCTAGATAGAAGGAATAAATTCCAGGAGTTGATACTACAGTAGAAAGACTATAGTTAACAATAATTTGTTGTATATCTCAAAATAGCTAGAAGATTTGGAATGTTCCCAATACAAAGAAAAGCAAATGTTTGAAGTAATGGATATTCCAATTACCCTGATTTGATCATATTATACACATATCAAAATATCACTTGTACCTCCAAAAATACGTATGATTATTATATATCAATAAAAATATGAATTCAATCTTTTATGATTAATGCAATTTTTTCTTTTTTGTTGTCTAGGATTGATCAGATTTAGCTCAAGTCATGAGGTACTTCTGTATAAATGACATTTGCTCTTTTCCTAGAGTATATTGGTCTCATGTTTCCCCTAGGTTTGTGATATTTTTAGTTGGATTTTTCAGAGCCTTAAGATTAGTTAGAGTGCTCCAAGGGCTTTGCAGGAGGTGATTAGAAAGATTGGGATGGAGACCAGGGGCAAAGTTTGGGTACTTTTATCCATACTTTAACAAAGCAAGCTCTTCTTTTATTTGCTTTATGTGTGAGGTTCCACGTAAGATTTTGTTTTTAGAAAGCTGCTTAAATAACCCTTGCTTAAGGTAGTGCGCAGAACTTATGAAATTTCAGTGTTCATTGTGTGTATTGTTGTCAGACTTGGAGGAAGAGCCCAATTCATATTGTGTCAAGATGTAGATGGGCTAAGCCTTTGCACTGACCATGGAGAAATGCTATATACCATATGACTGCAAGTCACATGAAAACAAGATTTCTGGGTCTAGTGCATAAAAAGGTAAAAAGTTACATTGAAAGGCATGCTCTTGCCAGTCTTCCAGGATAACACACCTGCCTCTTGTAATGAAGTGTATAATCTTAGGTTATTAGAAGCAAATTATGGAATGCTTCAAAAAATAATTTTTTACTTATATATGACTTGGTCAAGATATCATTAAGACATCAGTAAAACCATCTTCCAGTTAAAATTAAGTGAGGCAAATTATCTCTGTCCTTCCTACACAATTTGAAGCACCCAATGAGCCACAGCCACAGCTCATAAATGGAGCATTCAGATACTGATAACATATTAGGAAATATAACTGACTCAGGACCTGCAGACTCAATGTAAGAAATGAGGGAGAGAGAGGATGTTCAGGTGTTTCCTGACTTCCTGACTTGTGTATTTGAATGGATAACAGTGGTCTTTAACTAGGAGAATACACAGGAGAATGACGAGCACAGAAGGCAAAATAAGGAGATTGTCTTTGAAACAAGTTAAGTTAGAACTCCAGATGTATGTCCAGGATGCAGTTATATAAACAAGATCACAGCTCTCCAGAATCTGGGAGGGCTATAGATCTGACAGCCATCAAATGACATTAGTGAAAATTAATGAAGTGGATGAAATTGTTGAGGAGGTATTTTTGAACAACAAAAGGCTAAGCAGAGAAAGTTGAGTGGCCTCAAATTAACAGAGGACAGAGACAGAGAACTAATACAGTGAAGAATAAACATTAGAGAAATAATAAGTACACTAAGAGGGAGTACTTATCATTGAATGCACAGAAGGGGGCAGTTTCCAGAATAAGGAAATGGGGATCAGTGATCAATGCTGCACAAGAGAACTGCTATAATTCTTGGTTGCTTCAATTGATCATAGATTCTTTAATGTGGAATGGAAGGTCCTCCCAGGTGTTATTTCTAGTCCTCTTTCTCATAAATCCTGAGTGTTCTTCTAGGTCTGCACACGCAAAATATTTGTTCTGGCAGCAATTCTCTTTGCCCTTTATAGAACCTGTGTTGTGCTTTTCTCAAATTGCTTCTTATACCTGGATGCATATTTACACATTATCTTTGCCAATTGTGCTTCTACTTATCTTTGAAGTTTGTGGTAATTTGATTATAAAAATGGACCCTTATCTATGCCCTTTACAATACAACTTTGAAGATCCTTCCTTCAAGAGACTGAGTGCATTTCTCCGGCTCCTGAATCTGGGCTGGCTTCTTCATTTTCTCTGGCCAACAAAATGAGCAATGTGAAGTCTTCCAGCTCAAGACTAGGCTTCAAGTGGCCTTGAGAACCTGCATTCTCTCTCGGAACCTGCCATGACCAGACAAAAAGCCCAGGATGGCCTGCTGGAAGATTATGCCAAGAAGAGCCAAGATCATTATAGGCCAGCTAACAGCAGTGCTATCTCCAAATATGTAAAAATGCTCAAAGATTAGCAAAGCTGCCTGCCTAACCTGAAGCTGACCATGGACACATGAATAATTTAAAGAGAGTCCAGAAGACCTATTAGCTTGCTCTTAGATTCATGAGCAATAATAATGGCTATTATTGATACTTTAGGCTACTATGTTTTAATGTGGCTTGTTTTGCAGCCACATTAAATAGCTAACTGACACAATGTGCCAGCTCATACCTCCTCACTTCCATGAAACCTGCCTTGATAAATCTTGTTAGAAACAAAATTAAAACAAAGTAGTTTCTTTCCTTTTGTACAGGAGAGTGGCCTGAGATGAGGTGACAGAGGAAGACAGAACCCAGAACATGAAGGACTTAATATGCCTTATTAAAGATTTTAGAATTTAACATTCTCAAATATTCCAAATTTTTTTCTCACTTGGATTAAAAAAATCCAAAAACCAATAGCAACAACATTGTAATTATGTTAAAAATTCTTGAATCTTGAGACAACTGGAAATCTACTTGAAAATATTCAAGAATCCTCCATTTCCTTTAACTCAGGCAAGTCCACCCAGAGGGCAGCCACCCTAGTGCTCAGCCTCAACATCCCCCGCTCTGCTTGTTATCTAAGCCGTACAGTTGGAACAGCGTCACGATCAGACACAATGGAATGTCCCCACATCTCTCCTCTTTCTCGGGTTACCTTCTAGAGCACAGGCACTTATGATCCTCCAAGCTTTCTTTCAGTGCACCTCTCTATAATAACACCTGCTTCAGGGCTGAAAGCACTTCTACAATGTAGGAGATAATGGGTAATGCAAGATAAAGAAGGCCAGCTGCTACTTAGCTTCAAGAACTTCTCATAAGACAAACACTGAACTACGTACTTGAAACTGTGAAAAATTCTAAAATACGTAAATGTTTTTAATGGCCTCTGAGAACCGGACAACTTGATCCCGTGTTTTAGACAGCAGGGATTATAGCCCTGATATGCACCTGCATTTTATTAGGGGAACAAATCACTGTTTTCATAATTTATTCCTTGGCTTCTGCTCAGGATCTAAAGTATCAGGGCACATAATGGAAATTGGTAAGGAAGTTACCATCTGCAATGTCTCCTTCCACCTGTGCTGGAAGCAATGTGAATGACAATTGCTCTTGCATCCTTCCCTTGTAGATACTGCGCGGTGAAGCTCATGACTTCACACTTTCCCAGAGGTTAGCTTATTCAGGAAAACTCAAGCTGGTGCCTCATCAGTGGACCGTTTTGCTCATGTGGCATGTGTGCAGCTGTCAGAGAAAACCTTAACCGCTCTGCAAACTGAGAAGCTGGCTGGGAGTGCCTCTGTCACAGGGCTCCAGCTCTCACCTACCCAGCCTCTGGACAACCGTCTACTCTCTTCAGTGCTGCCAGCCAGACTGACTGAGGCAGAGACAGAAACTTCCACGGAGGCGCTAATGCTGAATACTCCATGTTTTCCAGTGATGAATTTGGAAAACTTCCCAGATTGTACATCTGCCGTAGCATAGTAGCGTGTCCTTCAGAGAATAAAGCTTTCAAGGGAGACAGTGAGAACAATCACATCTATTCACAGAGGGAGGGTGATATTTCTTCCGTTTTTCAGGGACAAGTGCCTGCCTTGTTACCCTCTGGTCCTGGCGTGGTAGCTGCTGGGGAAGGTGTGTAGTCAGGACGGGTCCAGGGGCACGGGGCCCCGTTGTAAGAAGCCCTGTAATTGGTGCGTGGCCCCGTTGGGAGAAACCTCATGATGGTGCATGGCATCTCTGGGTGAGGCACTGTGATTGGTGCACAGCCCTGCTGGGAAAAACTCCGGGACTGGTGCATGAGCCCCTGGGAAACACCCTGTGATTAGTGCGCAGTCCCACTGGCTCTTCTGAAGCAAGCTAATTCAGATGGGTGGGGTGGGTCAAGAACGGAGCCGAACTTAAAGACAGTAAGGCGAAGGAGTCTTCTTTCCCCCTTACCTCCTTTCCTTAACATGTGCAATTTTGTTCGTTTATTTATTTATTTTCAGTGCGGTGGCCAAGGAGTCCAATGCCAGTTAACTTCCCCTGGTATAGCTGAGGAAACTGAGATATAATGTAATTTTTCTCAGGGCTCGTTCAGGTCCAGCTGAGACTTTGTCAATTTCTTTATTGGGAAACTCATCTGACTCGATGATTGAATCTCAAAATTAATATTCAAATTTATTGAATTGCAGGGTCAAAGAGATAAATATAAAGAGGAGGAAATTCAGATAAGGGGATAGGAATTCTCGGCTAAGTAAGATTATCTGAGCATTCTTTAAAATGCGCTCTTCTAACATAAAGGCACAATGAACTCCAAGGAGATTTATTTTACAAAGAAAGGGAAAGAATATTTCGGGAACAAGCACATCGTCTACTGAGGTTTGAAAACCTGATATATCAGTACAACTTTGGTTGTTAAATGTATATAAATGGGGTAAAGAGTGCAAATTCATTGTTTGGGAGCTTCTGATGGGGTCAGTTCCAGGCATGAAATGCAAAATGTACAAGTAATCTCCAAGTGCAAATTCTTCTTAAAACCAGAAGAAAATAAACAATGTGAGATAAAATCAGACTGATGGCTTAAATACTGAAGTGTGTGGAAGGAGGAAGGAGAGACCTGGTCTCTGGGGGCTGTGTTCTGTGAGCAGGAGCCTAGGGCAGCTAGACAGAGTAAGTGTAAGACTATAGGTACTTAGTTTAGATGTCTCCTTATAAAGGATGATACCCAAGCACTTTTTGTCACATCACAACAGCAGTAGGTCTAGTGATGAGGAGAAACTTAGAAACTCAATCTAGATATAAGTAATTTTAAAAATAAGTTTCCAAAAGGAAATAAATTATAGTTTCTCTTAAAACTTATTTTCCTTCTCAACATTGAAGAAGAAAATATAACAGCAAATAAAAATTGGCACGTAGAATGGGCAAACTATACAAGGAATACACATACTTGCAGTTGTTATTGTATATGTTGAAAGAGACAGAAATAACATGAAGAACTTAAAATAATATAAATTCTTTATAAAGTTTAAAGTTAACATAAAAAAGGATTTTTCAACAATCCACATTGTAACAGGAAACATTAAGCCACCACATAACCATGCTATCTGAAGAATAGATAAAGACTTTGGAGTGTTTATTCTTGATATAAAAAGACTCTGTAAGGGGAGACAATACGTTATGGTTTTGTGTGTGTAGGTGTCTGTCTGTCTGTCTGTCTGTGTCTGTGTATGAGATTGAAAGCAGACGTTTTTAATGTTTCCTGTTGTATGTGCTCTCTTTATACTAAGTAGAATTTTTATTTGACAGAGCTTCTCACATTAGTAATTCAATGTTTATACTGGATACACTATCTTTCCTTACGCCAAGGTATAAATTTGTTTTATTCTCTGCTATATTACCAGGATTTATTCCAGGATTTGGAATAAGATAAATGGTCAATCAATATTGTATGAGTAAATGAATGAATGAGTTTGGACTGTTACTGGATGTTTTAAGGTGCACAGATTTAATGTTTAGCAAACATCTACCACAACAAACAGTATACCAGGTATTTATGCATATTTATTTCACTTAATCTTCCCAATAATTTTGAAAGATAGATATCATCTACTCCATTTTGTAGATAAAGAAACTGAAGCTTCTAGAGACTATCTGAACCATCTCTGGCTGTTTAGATCCAAGGCCAATATTATTCCCGTCAGCTTCTGTTACCCATAATGGAAACAGATGCCTACTCAATATAAGAATGAACTTTCTAAGAAGTCTAATGATTCTTGAAGGAACGCACTCTCTTATGAGGAATTGAATTATTTGTCACTGAAATTATGGAGTCTGTTTGACCATCTGTCAGGAACATATGACAGAGAAGACAGGAAAAGAGGTTGAATTTAGAAACTTCTAATGTTCCTCCCAACTCTAAAACTTTAATTTACTGTCTAGCCATATGCTGAAGTGGCAGAATAATATGTTCTTCCTCTCTTGGTAGTTTCCCCTTTTTCTTTTCCTTTTAAAGCAGATGTTTGCTATTGTGCTTGTTGCCCCAGGAGAAGAATCTACAGAACAGCAATCAGAGAAAGACTGCTATCTTTTGGCTTTCCAATCCAAAAGCCTAAACCTTCAAGGGAAGTTGAAAGCTTAGGGACACAGACAAAATATTTGAGAGAAAGATCAAAAAACAGAGCAGGGATTTCTGAGAAATTTGAAAAAGGTAATCTCAACTGGTGAATCAGAATTAGATGAATGAAATATGGAAAAGTTAATGGCAAGCAGAGTGTTTTTGATGCTTCAGAGAAAGGAGTGTTTTTCACTCATTTTTGGGTAGAGCCATGTAGAAGTAGAACTGTTTCAGAAAGATGGGTTGGAGGGCTTGGGAATACAAGAGAACACATCTGTTTTCAGGTAAAATCCTGAGTAGATAGAAGGACCCAGCAAAACATTGTCTGGAAGGATTATCCAGGCAGACACAGCCAGAGATAGCATCAGATTACTCAAGGATGAAAGGGACAATCCCCACTCAGGCACCTTGGCTCCTCAGGACACTCCCAAACTTGGACACAACTCTGGGGAAAAGAGCAGTCCCTGAAGGGACAAGAATAGTGTAATAGGGGACTTGAAGATTTGTTCTGAAGCCTGAAGACCAACCAAACAACAGATTGAACATTTCATTTTTAAATCCTCACATTCCTCTGTTTTTCTTCTGTTTTTTGCTAGTTGAAATGAAAACACATATATTCCTATAATGAGAAAAGTTTAATTTGTGTCCTGAACAATTCAATTGTGATCATGCGATGGAGTTCACAATTTAAATTCGTTAATAATTAGAAAATTTGTGTAAAATGCACTCAGTAAAAACTGGTGTGCTCTTCCTCTTCCTTTTCATAATCATTATTATCATAGGAAACTTTATGCTTATGTTGCTTTATGTAATTATATTGTTTGATACAAGTAAATTAGAGCTCTTCACTGATTAAATTGCATTTGTTACCTTCCTATTCTAAATATCTGTTAGCCTTGGGTAAACACCAATCCTGTCATACAGATGACATCTCTAAGGGATCTTGCAGTTTTTGTGCTAAGTAATTAACCCATATGCATGTGGTTGTTTACTTAATATATTTATAATGTTCTTTGTGTACAGGGAGATATAAGGCACAAGAAGTAATGGGTATGTGTTTATTAAAGTATAGTTATTGAAAATGGATGTTAGTTTTTAGTTTGAAGTAAGACGTAATTGAGTTGAGAGTGTTGTGGGCAATAAAAAGATGGACTCTGAATGAAAAAAGTGGGATTAACTTGCTTATTTTGAGAGACCGTCTTCATCTATTTTCCATTAATTATTCTGGTGTTAAATGTTTAAAAGAAAACCTAGATTTGGAACCTTATATTAAATTACACCCTTCTGTCTCCCCCAGAAGGTAATGGTTTGCTGCAGTAAGAGTAGTGGTGAAGAGTATCTCTCTACCTCTTTCTCTAATAACACTTTTTTTTTCTGCAGGCTGTACAGAGATTGTCACACTGGGCAGAGTCCTTTGTGAAGCAGACACCAAAAATGCAAGAGAATAAATTGGGAAAATGTGTGAAAGATAAGGCACAGGAGAGCAGGAATAGTCAGGGAGAGTTTTCAGTACACAATATAGGTCTGACACCTTGGACAGGAGAGAGGGAAGGAGGAGAGTTGGGTTTGAAGGGTTTGGATCACCTTGTACCTCTGAACAAAGACTGATGAAAGATGGTCTGCTAAAGGAAGACCTCATTAGGCAGAAATAGTCTGGTTTGTGCCCTTGCTGTGATCAGTGATTTGCTAGGAGCAGACTGGGGAGAATGTGGCCTTGGAGAGTAAGCCATGATAGGTCCTGAAGGACTAGTAGCTGCAGGCTGTCAACTAACTGACTCCTTCAATGCAGATTTCTCTTGAAAGGAGATCTGAATGGCATCTGACCATGGCTTCCATAATCACCATTATTTAATTTAAAAAATGTAACTAATTATTAAAATTTTATGGATACAGATATGGAGTCAGTTCATGAGGAAAGCTTTGGAGAGAGAAAACAGGAAGGGGATGGGATTAGACATATAGACAAAAAATACTTGACCTAAATTATCTGCCAATTATCTGAGAACACTTTATCCAAAAGACTTAAAAGTTGCACAGTCAGAATGAGTCATTTTTCCACACCATACTTGCTAGAGAAACTTAACTGTTCATATGTACACTTTTGCAGGTACTTTCTTTTATTTGGATTCTATTAACATCCCAATTAAACCTCTTGGGGCAAGTATTTGAATGCCACTGTGACTATACATAGCAATGACGCTTAGAAAAAAATAAAATTCCCTATTGACTAAAAGAATAAGCAAAGAAGAATTAATTTTCCTGAACTTGCTTTGTTAAAAGGAAAGAATAAGGGAAGTCCTAGTGATTTATTTAAAATGATTGTTATTGATTACTTTTCCAACATGAATGAACCAAGCAGGTGGTTTAGAAGTAAAAAATTATAGCTTATTAGAATCACTTTCCTCAGTTGTGAGGAATACACAGATAGTAAAACTGAATAAAAGGGAGGATAGTTTACAAATCAGTGACTGAAAATGAGGACTGAACCCTTTTAACATCATTTTTTTTCTAAACCAAGTGACACAATAATAGAGACCAATCAGAAGATCTCACCCAAGTTCCAGTCTTCTTGAATCCAGTTTGCTCCCTTGAGCCCTGATAAGTTTAAACTATATATTCCCCAGAGAAAATATGAAAACCCTTTCCTACCTGCTATTTTGTCATGAATCTCGCCAATGTTAACCTAAGCCTTCTTGGGTGGAAAACCATTGCTGCAGGTAAGAGCCTTTACAACAACTTGGCAACATTGTCTTCTGGATCATTTGAACATGGGATGTTATGTGTACAGCAGGCTCTTGCCTTCCTGACTATGTGAGTCTCTTAGGACTGCCATAACAAATGCCACAGACTCAGGGGCTTAAACAACAGAAACTTATCTTCTCACTATTTTGGAGGCTAGAAGTCCAAAATCAAGGAGTAGACCGGGCTAGTTTCTTCTGAGGAACTCTCACCTTGTCTTGTAGCTGGCCATCTTCTTCTGCTGTCTTCATATGGTCTATTGCTGTCTTCATATGGTCTTCCTTCTGCACATGTCTGTGTCATAATCTCCTTTTCTCATAAGGGCATTAATCATGGTGGATTAGGGCCCACCCCAATGACCTCATTCTAACTTAATTACCTCTTTAAAGATGTGATCTCTAAATATAGTCACATTCTGAACTACTGGAGGTTAGGGCTTCAACATAGGAGTTTTCGGGCTACAAAATTCAGCACATAACCCTGATTTATATCTGAGAACAGAGGTGTTACGTAGACCTATATTCTTCTCTCATAGATCTGACAGCTTTGAGCCAGCTATGCCCCATCCGGTTTTGCAGAGAAGTACTGTCTCAGCAGCACTGGCTTTACATCCTTCTCGTCCCAATATTCTCAGTCCCCATACACACTTAGACTAACAAGGTGACATGGAAAGAGAAGAGATACCGCTTTGTCAGGAGAACAGACTTTGTTAGGGTGTTGAAGGGAGCACTTTATTTTTCCAAATCTAAGAAAGGAAAACCTGAAAAGAATAACTCGTTAGAGTTAGAGTTAGAGGAAATTGACAGTTCTTTCCTAGCTGGACATCTGCATTGACACCAGAATTTCTGTGCTGGTGGAGTAGGGGATGAAAACACTGGGAGAGATGGCATGGTGGCTTCTACCAGGCCAAGGTGAGTCTCACACCACCTTCAACTTGAACATTCTTGGGTTTCCAGTTTCTAATATGTAAGATGGAGTCTGAACATGCCTGTGGACCTCAAGTTGATGGTGAATGTCTGATGAGATTGTTGGCTGCAGTCTGTATTTAAGAAGAATGTAAGGTAAGGTTGCAGTGGGAGTTGGGCAGAAGATGTGGCTAAATCTCACATGGAAGCACCAATAGTGGGGAGACTAGCTAAGAATGAGCCTTGACTAGTTGACAATACCCCATCCATCTTTGTCAAACCATGCACCAGCCAGGTCAACAGTGAGACCATCCAGACACGAACTGCCTCCTCACTCAGGGAGGCCTCCTAGAGCTGCTTTACTTCATCTCTTTCATTTTTGCCAACATGTGGGCAATACATGTGAGGGAGAAGCTTGTGAGAGCCAGACCAAATCCCCTTTCATTCCATTTTCTGTGGGTGGGGCAGAAGGAGAGAGGAGTTATGAAATGCTTATGAGATTCTGAGTTTTAAGAACTCTAAGTGACTGTTTTAATAAATGAATGAAAGTCAAGATTATAGCTATGATTCTATTATTGAAGCTCACCCAGCAAGTGTGAAAGGTGAGATTCAACAGAGTACTTTGGGGCACTTACCGACAAATAATAACATAGTTTTATTTTTATACCCTAACACATTATGATTTCTCAATAAACCAGCTACTCCTTGCACATAAAGAGCTAATAATATCTCATTTCCTGCTGCATGAGAATTTGACCTTTGGTGACTCCTTAGTATTGTTTTCCTGGTAACTTGATAAAGACATGTACCAACTGCATTGTGAAGCAACAGCGAGTATCATTAAAAACTGACCCATAGTGGCCAGGCGTGGTGGCTCATGCCTGTAATCTCAGCACTTTGGGAGGCCGAGGTGGGCAGATCACAAGGTCAGGAGATCGAGACCATCCTGGTTAACACGGTGAAACCCCGTCTCTACTAAAAATACAACAAAATTAGCCGGGCGTGGTGGCAAGCGCCTGTAGTCCCAGCTACTCAGGAGGCTGGGGCAGGAGAATGGCATGAACCCAGGAGGCAGAGCTTGCAGTGAGCAGAGATCATGCCACTGCACTCCAGCCTGGGTGACACAGCTAGACTCTGTCTCAAAAAACAAACAAACAAAAATAAAACAAAACAAACAAACAAAAAACAAAACAAACAAACAAAACCTGACCCATAATTGGCAAATTACCACCTTGAAATTATAAATTGGATCAGGTGCTGAGCAGGGCCCTAGAACTTCCAAGAAAATATGGCTTTTGTCTTTAGCTACCAGGGTGGGTAGAGAAAGACCATCAGGTTGGGGCAGAGTTAGGTGTGTCTGAGCTCATATTCTCCTTGGGTAGGGCTTGCTGCAGCTGCTTTGAGGGATGGGGGTGTGGTTCCCAGGTCAATGGAGTTATGTTCCCAGGAGTATTATGGCTGCCTCTGCTGTGTAATGCAGGTTGCCAGGGAAGTGGGGGAAAGCCGGCAGTTACAGGCCTCACCCCACTCCCATGCAACTTAAAAGGCCGGTCTCACTCCCATATTGCACCCCCCACCCTCCACCTCAAAAGCATCAAGTTTGTTTCCAGGCAGTGGGCGAGCAGTGCCCCAGGCTACCAGCCTCCTGACTGAGAAAGCAAGCAGAGCTTTCAGGTTTCATGCCTCCCCACCTGCCCACATCTGCACTTTGTATTCAACCCCTCCCCCAAGTTCTGTCCAAGAAACCGTGCAATCGTTTGGAATTGTTACAGAGTTCAGCTAGAGGCTTCCTTCTTCCCGTGGTCTTTTCCCAGTTCCCCTGGCAGCCCTCCCCAAGGACCCCTGTGAGACCAGAAATGGCTTCCCTGGGGACTGAGAGAGCCCACAGAGCTCTTCCTGCTGCTTCCTCTACTCCTGTATTTTGCTCGGCTCTCTGAATTATCTCAGCTGCAGGTAAGGTCAAGTCCTTCCTGTAATCTGGATCTTTAGGTTTCCCAGTGAGGATGTGTGTTCAAGGGGGAACGATCCCCCTTTCCTACTTCCACACTTTGGGCACTCACAGTATTTGAGCTGTCTCTCCGGGTCCAGGAGCAATCTGCTTCCTTCAAAGGGTTGGTGGATTCTCTTGGCTTTCCTGGTATGTTCCTGCAGTAGTTCTTGGAGCAAAAGTTCATGATGTGTCTCCACATGCTGCCCTGTCCCTCCGAGTGGGAGCTGCAATTTAGTCCTGCCGCCTATCCACCATTTTCCTACTTTCTATCCCTTTAAAAACCTGGTTTCTTCTTTCCTCATTTGAAACTCCTAATTTGTCTAAGAAAGCAGATGCTTCAGAGGCAGCCTGCCTCTGAGAGCAGTTTTGAGCCTGATTCTGATAATCCTAATTTAAAAGACCAAGATAAGTTTAAATAATTACTCAAGATTGTACTATTATAAAGTGGCATGACCAATATTTAAGTATGTTACCTGGGAGGATATATAAAGTCATATTCTAATGACATAGAAGATCATTAGAATGATTTTCCCTTTAGTGATTTATATACATAAACTTATTTATTAAACAAATACATAAAAATAACATGATTTTCTAACACTGTTTTGAAAGTCCATCTCCCCTGCCTTCAACCCACTTCATCACTTTGAATCAAAAAGAAGATAAATGGCCACATGGTCTGGTTTTTCTTACACCACTCCAGAATAGTTTTATTGGTAAACCACAATCGGAAAAAATAAGGAAATTAAATTTGAAAGCCCATGTTTTTGAGAATAAAAGAAAAATTAACTGAGCGTCAACTCTATGTCTAGAACTCCCTAGAAAAGACTAAGAATCTCAAAGGTAGACTAAATCCATGAAATGAATATTTTTTCTTTAGGAAGGGAAAGGGAATGTGAAAGTTCATTTACTATAACCTCTCATTCAATAATCTCAAAGTTCTTTCCAAAATACATCTAGTCTAAGGCATCATTTAGTAACACTGCAGTTACAAACACAATTTCTAAAGCATTAGCATTTTATCCACTTTTTAAATGGACATTCAGAGCAAGTACAGATTATTGAGACAGGATTGACACTGAGTATCTTGAATGGTTGTTCTAATCAAGTGGGACGATTCAGGTGTGGTATGGCATGATTCAACATCAAGGGGCTCAATAGTCACCAAAATTGCTGTTCTCCCTTATTGAAATAATTCTAATTTTAATTTCATATTACAAAAGTTTATGTTCAGTTGCTACTGTCTCATAAAAGTATAGGAAATCTCAAAAATATATATGAGGTTGCTTGATTCACTAAAAAAAATTACTTATCTTTATAACTTTCCTGTACAATACCAATTGCTATAATTGGAAGCAAAATTGGTTACAATTAAATAAAAATCAGCAAGGAAAATTTATATAACTGAGTGGATAATTATTTTTCAAAATGATTTAGTATAAAAGTTTGGTGAAGCATTTTTGTAAAGAGACATTAAAATGCACACACACACCACACACACACACACCAGCCTTCAAATCACACGTTACATTTTTCTTTACTGAATTTTAGGGCGGAAGATGTTAGAAAACCCTATCATATAATGTAAGAGTTCTACAGAGTATGTCCAAAGAAATAATGAAGTCACTTTTGTCCCATTTCTGATAACAGCATAATACTAAATTTCCCAGTATCTTGACATTTTAATATATTTTAAACAGGGAAACAAAGTAAAAGAGAGATTAATAGACAAAAATCCTTTTTAAGTCATGAATGGGTCAATTATAAGATGTCTTTTACTATCTATATTAGTTTTCTATGCCTGCCATAACAACTGACATAATTTTAATGGTTTAAAACAACACAAATTTACTATCTCACAGTTCTGCAGGTAGGAAAACAGATGGTTTTGGCTGGAATTGTGCTTAGAGTTCCACAAATCTAAAATCAACATGTCAGCAGGGCTGTGTTTTTCTCCTGGAGGCTTTGAGAAGAATCCACCTCCAAGCTCATTTCGTTTAGTGCTACAATTCAGTTCCATGTGCTTGTAGGACTGAGTTCCAAGTTTCCTTGCTGACTATTAGCCCGGGGTTGCTCTAAGCTTCTAGAGGCTTTTGCATTCCCTGGTTCTAGGTCTTCTTCATCTTCAGAGTCAGCAATGATGGGTCAAGTCCCTCTCATGCTTTCAATCTATCTGACCTTCCCTTCAACAGCATTTTGCCAATCTCTCCTCCCAGCTGAAGACATTTTCTGCTTTTAAAGGATCATGTGATCAGATAAAGCTCACCTAGATGATCCAGGATTATTATTTAAGGTCCCTGAACTTTATTATACCTGCGAAGTATTTTTTGCCATGTGATATTGTTTGGATCTGTGTCCCCACCCCAAATATCTGTTGAATTCTAATCCCCAGTGTTGGAGGTAGGGCCTGGTTGGAGGTGATTAGATCATGAGGTGTTTCTCTTGAATGGTTTAACACCACCCCCCTGCTATTCTCATGATAGTGAATGAGTTCTCATGAGATCTGGTTGTTTAAAAGTGTGTAGCACCTCCTTGCTCTCTCTCTTTCCCTTCTGCTCTGGCCATGTAAGATGTGTCTGCTTCCTCTTCACCTTCTGTCATGATTCCATACTTCCTGACACCTCCCCAGAAACAGAAGCTGCTATGCTTCCCGTACAACCTATGGAACCATGAGCCAATTAAATCTCTTTTCTTTATAAATACCCAGTCTCAGATATTTGTTTATAGCAGTTCGAGAATGGACTAATACACCATTCAAGGCAACATGTTCACAAGTCCCAAATATTAGGATGAGGTCATCTTTGGAGGATCCATCTAGTTACTGTGCTGTAAAGAGTTGGCCGTTTTTCTGTCCGATTGTCTCTCACATCTGCTAGATGCACCCTTTTACCTCCCACTACAAACTCTGGATGTGTCCCCTAGGCTTTGCTTACTTCTGTATGGGAAGCATATGATGATTCTTGTCAGAAATGGCCTCAGTTTCCAAGGTTCCCATTTTTAGTGAACCCTCAAATCTACTCTTCTGCCATTTTTTGCTGCCCCTTTAATTCTGACAAATGACCTCATTGCTGCTATTAGTCTGGTTATTGGAATATAAGATTTTCTCTGTTCTCAACCTGTCTGGGTTGAACAGCATGGCTTTCAAACTTGTCAATCCCAATCTGGGATCTCTAATTATCTCTTTCTGGAAGGTCTCTGGTTCTGGCCTGTTACTCATCCTTTACCACAAGGCACTGTTGCTCCTTTTTTCATATTTCTTAAGAGCTATCACTTGGTATGGAATGTTACAAAAATGTCCTGTTTGTGTTGCAGCCTTATTCACTAGATACGTGACACACTTATTAGCTAAATTAGTATCCATGTGTTATGTGATAAATCACAACACTAACTCAAAATAATGTTTTCAACAATCTATACACCTAGGTTAATAGAAAAAAATTTATATAGCATGGATTAACTATTTTCTAGATATTTTTGATAAATTATTCAATGATAATATAGTTACACTGATAATATTAATATGTTTGAAATGACTGGCCTATAAAATATTCATCTTGGTGACTTGGGTCATTTTAATTAATGAACTTTATTAATATTGTAATGATCTAAGAGGCTATTCGATAGTTGGTTATTACACAACCAGTAAGAGTGGGAGAGAACAAAATGTCAGTATTGGGTGGAATTGAACAGCCCGTATCAAATCTCTTACTCGTCTATTTCGAATATTGCATGATCTCATAAGCTCAATCTACAATTTTTTAAATGTCTACTCAGTGTAATTCACTGCAATACAAATAAGGCAGAAGTAGATTCTTCCTTCAAGGTTCTTACAGCCTATTAGAGAAGGTAACTGATACCTCAATGCCTATAATTTAAGGTAGAAAGTGATAAACGTCTTAGCAAAGGCACAGATGAAGCATTAAAAGAAATAAGAAGAGAAAAATGACTCCACTATCTGCCTATTTTAGGGTCCCTAACCTTTATTACATCTGCAAAGTCTTTTTAGCCACTCAAAGTAACATATTCACAGGTCCCAAAGATTATAGTGTGGTCATCAGGAAAGGACCTAGTCTAGAGTAGACACTTCAGAAATATTACTGAGTGTGTTAAGCTTTATCACTGAATTTGAATCTTGATATGTTTGGACTCAGAAAGGGAGTAAAACTAGCAATCGAGTCAAATAAAGAAATGCAAACCATAACAGAGACCAGCCTACCTAGACCAGGGGATAGGGGGACATACTATCTTGTAGTTAGGCCCAATGTTAGGGGTACATCTTCAAGTGTAGCACCATGGCCTAAGGAGGAGTCCTAGACATCAGAGATGCACATGTGGGTCATTCTACCAGGTAAATCACCTAGAAGAGCGGAAGTGAGAGGATTTAAGATTGGCATATAATTAACTTTTGGTGTGGCCTCAGAATCAGTGCAGCCATGGAGCCTGCCGCTTACCTCACTGACCTTCCTTTTATGAGTTACCCGAGGAAATGAGCCCATCCAGCATCCTGGAGCTGGTCCCATATTAGGTGAACATATTAGATGATTCGAGTGGACCCTGAGGACACAGGGGACTACAGTGCATGCTGCAATGAGCCTCCCATGGCCTTGTCATGATCAAAGCACTCTTGCTATCTCTACTGCACCACATAGCTCTCAATGGGGTCCTTTTCCAAGAATTGCCCTCTGTGGAAGAAAGTAGTGTATCCCTGAGTTATGCCCCCTTCTCACATCCAATACTCTATAAGAGAGTACAAAGGCCCAGCCTCCTTGCCTTGATGAATTACTCTGAAGGTTAATGCCAGCTAAAGAGTTCACCAGGGATGGCACAAGATATTATCTACTGTGAATAATAGGTTGGTACAAAAGTTAATTGTTGTTTTTGCCAACCTGATATATCACCGCTCAGATCTCTGCTAACCCTGCTTCCCTACCTTCCTTACAGGTGCTATTTCTGAGAACTTACCTCAGAAGTCCTCCAGACAATGTCCATTTCAGAGTCTATTTCCTGGGAAATCAGACTGATTGAATATTTAAAAAATTCAAAACAAACCAAAACATATACAAGACCCCAGCACTTGTGCATCATACTTAAAAATTTCTATATTGGGCCGGTGCAGTGGCTCATGCCTGTAATCCCAGCACTTTGGGAGACTGCAGTGGGAGGATCGCTTGAGACCAGGAATTTGAGACCAGCCTGGGCAATATGACAAGACCCTGTCTCTAGAAGAAATGTTAAAAAAAATTAGCTTGGCATGGTGATGCACACCTGTCATGCCAGTTACTCAGGAGGCAGAGGTAAGAGGATCACTGGAGCCTGGAAATCAGAGGCTACAGTGAGCTATGTTCATGCCACTGCATGCAAGCCTGGGTGACAGAGCAAGACTGTTTCTCAAAAAAAAAAGACTGTTATTAATATACTACACCACAGTTGGGTTATGGATACATAAATCTCATATAACTTAGACACAAAGTTAGAGATATTTTTAGCTTTTAAATCTTTGGTAATTTAATTTGACCCATAAGATAGTATACTTTTTTTTTTTGTTTTTAAGACGGAGTCTCACTCTGTCGCCGAGGCTGGAGTGCAGTGGCACAATCTCCGCTCACTGCAAGCTCTGCCTCCCAGGTTCACGCCATTCTCCTGCCTCAGCCTCCCGAGTAGCTGGGACTACAGGCACCCGCCACCACACCTGGCTAATTTTTTTGTATTTTTAGTAGAGACGGGGTTTCACCGTGTTAGCCAGGATGGTCTCGACCTCCTAACCTCGTGATCCACCTGCCTCGGCCTCCCAAAGTGCTGGGATTACAGGCGTGAGCCACTGCGCCTGGCCGATAGTATACTTTCAATATCTGTCCTGTTCTAAGCTAACAGGCATGTTCTTTGGAGTCAGACAGATGTGGGTATAAATTTCTGTCTTTCCACTTGCTAACTATGTATCTTGGCACAAGTTACTTAGTCTCTCTGAGCTTCCATAAGGTGAGGATCAATGTTATCTAGCTACCTCATAAGCTTTTTGTGAACACTAAATGAAACATCCTTCCTGCAGAAACCTAGCTCATTGCCTATCATGTAAGAGGCAATTTATAAATGTTATGAAAAAGCTGCTCTTTTGCTTATAATCTTCTTCAGAGAATAATTGGAATAGAATAGCAGGGAATGTATTGTTTGTGGGTGGGTACTTTAAATAAATATAAAGGATAATACAGAAAATAATGTCAAATAAATCCCCTCTTTTCTAATTTAAAAGCAAACTCAAAATAACAAGGTCCATACTAGAAGGCGTGGTTGGCCTGGCTGTGGTCTATCTATGATGGCAGGCAGATTTGATGAGCCTGAGATGACATGTCCACCTGCTTTTATGAGGAACTTCCTATGAGGTCAGCGTCACCTCCTCTGCCACCAGCATGCCGTTGCCCGGTGGTCCTGAAAGTGTACCTTGCAGCTGTCAGTGAGCAAGAGAGGGGAACAATAGCTGCTGGTTCAGGTGTTCTTCCTTCCCAGCCCACACTGGAATCTTAGAGTCCCTGGCCCTCAAAGCCCAGCATGGAACTTCCACAGGTGTCTGGCATACCACTGGTGTGGGTGGCTTAAATACGGTTGCCCTACTCTTGCTACTTTCCATTGCCTGCATAAATCAGGCCGCCATAAAGTTTGGATGAATTTCTCAAGCTTTAGTCAGAAGAAAAATGCATATACTCTGTCTAAATAGAAGGCCATAAGAAAAAGCATTAACTTTGATTTGCAATAAATTATTCAATTATTTTTGTGAATACCTATCATGGTGACTTATAAATATGGGTGCATAGATCATGAATAAAGGAGCAGAAATCAGTGATATTTGGCAATGTAATTGAATTGACACAGGATAAAGGTCTTGCTACGGTGGGAAAAAATCACTTCTAATTTTTACATCACCTTGCAGTCTACAAAGCTCTTTGGCATATATTAATGCATGTAATAATCCTTTAAGATAGGTAGGTTACATATTCATAACCTCATTTCGCAGAGGATCATACTGAAACTCCAAAATATTAACATGAAAAATATAATTAACTTCCATGCTCCCAGACAAAAGCTGAGCAAAGACTACACTGTTCCTCAGCACTTGAAGGAAGCCTGTGCAGACGCTTCATGTGGACACCTGTGTGTCTTACAATTTAGTCTAAGATTTGGGGAGGAGAATGTGGAGTGAAGAACTGGATGCCAGGCCTGTCCCCCACTTTAATTATCCTTATGTGGCGGTTTTGTGATTGGCGCAGCAGAGCAAGACCATCTGTTCTTCTCTATGAAGTAGGTAACAATTTTAAAGGATTTTCACGATCCTAATGCCTCTTCCCTTCAGATAGTCTCTCATTGGAATATCTTCTACAACTGAGCTCACTCCCCATTTACAGAGATTTGCTGGGCATCCCTGCCCGATTGTCCACCTGGTACTAGCTGATCATGTCCAGTCAAAATCTACCCCTCCACATGTTAAGCAAATTTATAGCCACGCACCAGACACTTTTAATTGCAATTAAGTAGTTAATTATTCACTTCCTTGCCATTTAGTATGTTTAGTGTTTCTAACAACAGTGATACCACTCTCTCGCCCCCATCCCCAAGCAGGATACTTGAAGTCATTCATTTAATTAATGCAAATTGTGGCAGGGCTGGGCACAAAGAGCTTCATTAGTAGAGGGAGTCTGACACATGGACAAATAAGAACAGGATGGTGGATGTTTGCAAAAATAGCATTGATCTTATAAAGAAGGTAACAGTTACATCTGCTTCTGATGAAATAAACAAGGGCTGCTGAGCTGTTTTTTGCATAAGTTCACCTGGCAGACAGGCAGCAGGCAGGAATTCCAGGTCTAGAGACAGTATGAGCCAAGGCCCAGGCCACAGGAGTCTGGTTTATTTGGGGAATTTTGAGTTCCTCCGTATGTCTGGATGTGGCCAGAGCGATAGGTGGAGGAGGTTCAGATCACAGGCATTTGTGTGTGTTTGCTAAGTAGGGTGGACATTATTCTCTACCCCAGTAGTTAGCCCTGGCTGCATAACTTCACAACAAAGTAATATCGAGAGCTTTTAATAAATAAGTCCACTTCCTGCCAACACACCAACAAACAAAAGACTGATTTAATCCTTCCACTAGAACCTGGAAATTATTTTTTATAGTGCCAGAGGTAATTCAGAGGTGATTTCTAGGTTTTAAACCAGAGAGCAACACATTCAAATACAGTCATATGCTGCAGAATGATGTCTGTCAACAATGGACTGCATATACAATGGCGGTCCCATAAAATTATAAAACCAAATTTTTACTGTACTTTTCCTGTTTGAATATGTTTAGATGCACAAATACTTACCATTGTGTTACAACTGCCTATAATATTCAGTACAGTAACACACCGTACAGGTTTGTAGCCTAGGAGAAACAGACTATACCATATAGCCTAAGCATGTAGTAGGCACTACCATCTGGGTTTGTGTAAGAACACTCAACGATTGCACAATGATGAAATTGCCTAACAACACATTTCTTAGGATGTATCCCTGTCATTAAGTGATGCATGACTGTAGCTAGCCCCCCAACACTATGGAGGTCACCTAAGAGAGACAAGACCCTAGGTAGATATTCTGCTATTTACTTTAGCTATTCCATCTCTTTGGTCCCTTCCTTTTTCATGTTTGGCAAGTCATAAAGATTGTACCCTTGGTTTTCTTGAACCACTTCTCTCTTTTCTGTTTTCTTGATGGTTTCTTGGTTATTACTGTACATTCTGCTTTATAGGGACTTGTTACTCTATGCATAGAAAAAATAAAATAAATTAATACTTTTCAATTAAATTTGAAATAATGAATTAAGAATTGCCATTGTCTTTAGACATGAAGAATTTTGCTTTTCAACAGTTTAATAAGGAATTGTGAGAAACACAAACTTGATCTTAATATTTCCCCATAGTGATTACATGCATAGACCTCTGATGCTGGAATCAGACAAATATGGAGTTGAATCCCACCTCATCATTTACTAACTGTTGGACCTTGAGAAAGCTGCTAGACTTTTTTGAACATTAGTATCTTTTTCTGTAAAATCACATGGCTATGCAATGTACAAATAAGATAACATAGGGCATGAGTTATGACCAGAGTATGGTATAGTAGATACCCAACAGGTATTACTTCCATTTACATATATTAAAGTATTTAATTCTATAAAAACCCTGTAAATTATGACATTTACATGGTATATGGGAGAAAAAATCAGATTTTTTTGATAAAATTGACTGTATGGAATTAAACTTTAAATGGACACATACTATGAATATAAAGAGATAGAGTAAATCCTAGACAAAAAGACTTAATTTAAGGTTTAAGTTTATCTAGAGAATAAAAGAGTCATTCAGGAAAAGGTATTAGCAGCCATAAAGCCTAGGAATGGGGGAGACAACGGGGCAAACATGGTCAGTGGCTGTCTAAGCCTGTGCCTGATCAAGGACTCATCCACTCACATCTTGTAGACAAGGTGAGGACATCTGACTATAATGGCCTGATGCCATAAATATTTGAAATATAACACTAACCATGCCTCTTCTGGTTCCAAGTATAGTAAACATCCTTCTGATAATAATGTGGCTTTTCTCATAGCTGGCAAGTATCTAGTCACTTTGAAAACAAGGATGTTTTTATTTTATTGGATCAACAGGCTTTTTGAGTTCTACATCAGAGTCTCATAAGTCCTGTTAGTGAGGATTAGTGTTTCTTGGTCTAATACTTCTAGGGCACTCATGAGGCCAACATTCTGAGACATTCAGGGACAAGCCACAATAAATAGTTTTCCCTGGCCATTATATGACTTCTTTCTGTTGCTTCACAAACCAAAGCTGTTGCACAAAGTGATGGATGGCATGGGTGAACCTTGAACCACACATCTAGCTGTAGTTTTTGTTCCTAATTTACAGTGGAAATACAATGGAGGTGACTGGACACTTGTTGGTTGCCTGAGCTGTGTACTTTTCTGCATTTCCCACTTCCCAATAGCTTCTTTTAGGGATTCATGTGGTTTTAGAGAAGCTGAGGTCATTTTTGCTCCAGAGATGGGACACATGACTTACACAAGTCAATCAGCACATCCCAGCAATCTGGCTACAGTGATTGGTTTCCGGTTGGCATGTGAGCTAATCCAGACCAGTCAGACCGAATCCTAGATCTTCTTCTTGGAGTTGGAGGACAAAAGTAAGTTAACTTCCTATAGATGATATGTGGGTATGACAGTCACACCTGGGACTACTGAAGCCATTTTTTTCTATTATGTGGGAAGCTATCCTAAAGAAAATACCGTGGAAGGAGGGAAAAAAAACAAGAAAAATTTAAAGAGGCAGAGACAGAACCCCAGTAATAGTTTAGTCCCAAGAATCAAACTATGCCTGAAGCCTGACTCATGTGTGACACACATGCACACACACACACCCCAGTCTAATAAATCCTTCTGTGTTACTTAAGTTTAGTTTTATACTACTTGGAAAACAAAGGGCACTTATCATTAATTTTTATTTCCTCATTTTAAAAATAAAAAATCTAGGAAAGAATAATAAAATTATAAAGTACATAGCTTCCTTGTATTAAATTACCCAGAAAAAATATCATATTTTCATTCTTTTAAAAGAATTCTAACACTTTAAGCAACTTTCTGATGTCATGAAGAAGGGATGTTTATTGTGCTTACTTATCTCTATTCTCAAGTCAATACAATCTTGGCACTAAGTTTTTATTTTTAAGCATCTAAATCTGAAACTATTGTTTGTCAAGAACATCTGAAGGATATAACAGAATGTTCTTGGCTATAAACAGTTTTTTTCAAAGGAAAACGTTGTCAGGCAGGCTCTCAAAAAACAATCTCAAATCATCAAGGGAAGTAGGATAAGACGTGGCCTGTTCTTATCTGGTCTCATCCTGGGCGACCTGTCTCCCACACAGACTTAAGAGTTTCAAATATGTGAGAACGAAGACAGCATGCTAAACCATTTCAAAAGTGCTGAGAGTCTTAAATAAAACAATAGGAATTTATGGGAAGCCACTGGATATAGCTTCTTTTTTACATAAAAACATCTGTCATGCCACTATTTTTTCACACAAGTCACTGTAAATGTTCAATTTTTGAGGACTGGAACAGATACCTCACTGGGTTTTGCCCATGTATACGTGTGTGTATGTGTGTGTCTGTGTGTGTGTGTGTGTGTGTGCGCTTGTATGTGTACATAAAAATAGGAAACAGAAATCCATTTCCATTCTTTAACTTGTTTTGGACCCGCATACCACAGGGATTTAAAAGAAATCTGCCACCGTTGCCTCTGTCAAGGCTTTACTTACCTGTTTGGAAGTCTCAGAAGAGGATTCCTTTTGGTCACCTGCTTACTCAGAAAGGAAAGAACCTGGTCTCTTTTACCTTCTCTAGTGAGCACCTGAATTGCCTTCCCAAGCGGACCATATGCAATGGTGAAAAGGGCCATTTACAAAAGAAAACTGGGGCCTATTAGGAAGAGACTGCTCCCTAACCAACCAATGCAACACACATTTCCACTACAGTATTTACAAATCCAGAGAACCTTAGTTACATCTCTGCCTCCCCAAATAGAGAATACCAAAGGAGTTAACACTATGGTAACTGCTTTCTTCGTTGTGTCAGAAGTATAAAGTATTGGGTCAAGAAATGTATGTCTCAAGGATAAAACACCTATCGTCTTCAAGACACGGGGACTGAGTAGAAACAATTTCTTAAAGGAAATGTCTATAATTAGATGTTATTTATATTGCAAGTAGAGAAAAATGCCTGGGGACTCTCATGCTTGTCCTGTTCTCTCATTTAAATACATTGAGCCCCTGAAGCCATATACATATAATAAAAAATGGACCTCTTAAGAGAGAAGGGCTGATTTCTTTAATCCTTGAGCAAGAAATGGGGGAGAGTGTTTTTTTAAATAAGTATTCATTCTCTATGTCTCTTCTCATCAATGGTTTTTTGTTGTTGTTTATGGTATAGACTTGATTCTAATTGTGTTGTCTTTGCTAATCTGGATTATCTAAGACTAGCTGAAAAACATATATTTCATCCTTAGACTAAAACTTTTGTGGAAAAAAACATTGGGAGTTTGCTTCCACTATAATCAAGAAGCACAAAACTGGTGGGAAGAAAAGGAAAGGAAAATATATCATTTTAAAAATCAAGTGACTCTCCAGTCAGTAGCTGATTTCCTTAACATGCAGAAGAACACAAAAGAGGAGGCAATCACACTTCCTTGTCGTGCAGCTATTTGTAAATGTAATGCACTCATGCAGTATCTAAATACTCAGTGGGTTTCTGACAACCCCATCCATCACAACACAGCCCTCACCATGCCACTGCCCCAGATGGAAGGATACAAAAGCACAGTCATTCAAATAAGCCAAACAGAAGAAAAAGGTGGATAGATTGTGAAGCCACTTAGGTCTTTGACATAACTTGGCAATGAGTGTCTTTTGTACTGTTTTTCTGTTGTGTCATCATGATTACACATGCTAACATGGTTACACATCATGTAAAAAGTCATTTGATAAAATACCTTTCCCCTAAATGGATTAATAAAATAATTTAGAAGATGTGTCATTTTTTAAGAGGTTTATTCTGAGCCAAATATGAGTGACCATGGACCGAGGCACAGTCTCAAGAGATCCTGAGACCATGTGCCGTGAAGAGGTCATTTTAGTCCTCTTGGAAGCTGAGGCAAAGTTAGGAGTGCGGGAGGTTTATTAGGAGTTAATGCCTGTGAAAGTAAAAGAGGAAGGAAGCAGAATTGAGGACAAAAAGCCTTCAGATGGAAATCCAGATCTCATAAAGTTTAGGTCAAATGAACAGGGAACTCTAAAGCAAGAATTGTCCACTGGAGGAGTTCTGCGTTGGGCAGAAGTGGCTAATGTTAACATCCCAGTCATGCTCAATCATTGGCTGGGGACTCCCTGGAGTGAGTGAGGCTTAGCCTTAAAAGATGAGGCAAATCTTGCATGAGACTATCAGCTTACAGTACTCCTTGATAATAGATGACCAGGGACATCTTGAAGGGAGATCTGAGTGGTAGACCTTTCTGATTACCAAGGAACAGAAAATGGTTAGTCTAGGATTAGATACAGAATTAGTTGCATTGATTGAGATCCAAAAATAAGTGTTATTGATTTACTTTGTCATTGTTATGACTGCTATCAAGAGGCACCATCCTAAATTTGTAGGCAGATTGAAGGAAAACTTGACAATTAGTTATAATGACTATTCTCTTTAAAAAATGAATGAATTTACTATGAACTGATTAAAATTTTAAAAATATTTTTAAAATTAAGGAATACATATATAATTAATTAATTAATTAATAAGTATACACTTACATCTCTTTCCTTCACCTTTCACAGGTTTATTTTTAAGCAAATTGCTTAGGCATGTCAATAGTCAGGGTGGTGTGGTGTTAATTTTGTAATTTTTATTCTAGACATGTTATCATAGATGATTGCACAGTGTGGAATCTTGAATAAGCATGTTCTTACCTAACGTATCATTTAGGAAGACAACATGCATGGTGTAATGGAAAGAACTCCGGGCAGAAAGTGAGAAGGCTTCAGCGCTGGTCTTGAATTTTCCTTTCATAGTTAACATCTAAGTTCTGAATTCAAAAAAATAATTTACTCTCTACTAAAAATTCCATCGTTGCTTTTATCAGTATGTCATAGACAATACCAAAAGGTTTTAAAGTCTTTAAGGATCCTTTCAATTTCTCAACAAATATTTAATGAGCACAGAATTGATGTTAGGCCCAGTTCTAGGCACTGGGGATGCAAAGCAAAGTCCATGCCTTATTGGAGTTTATGGTTTTGTGGGAAGGGCATCGAGAAAAAGAAATGCAATTTGTGATGGACACAAGTGCTGTGAAAAACAATGAAGTACAACAAGGAGGCAGAGAATGCCAGTGTGACTGTGTGTGTGTGTGTGTATGTGTGTGTATGTGTATGTGTGTGTGAGGTGGGGCCTGGATTTACGTAGGGTGTTCAAGGGCATCTTCTAATGGAGAAGAGAATGTTGGAACCCAAATCTGCATTATGTGAACGGGAAGACAGAGGAGATGTGGGGGCAGAAGGAACTACAACTGTAAAACCCTGAGGCAGGAATAGCTGTTTCCTGGTGGTAAAACCCTGAGACAAGAATAGCTGAGTTTCCTGGAGGAACACCTTGAAAGTAAGTGTGGGTGGATGATTGTAAAAGAGGCAAGTTGGAGAGGTGGGGTGCAAAGGCAAGGTGTATCATATGAGGTGGTAAAGGCCATGCATGGAGTTTGAGGTTCATGCTAAACTTGAAGGAAAGTCCCAGATATTTTTAGATAGGATGGCCTGATCTGATTTACTTTTTAGAAAGATCACTCTGGATGTGGTGAGGAAAGCACCAACGGGGTGGCAAGCATGGAAGCTGGAGGTTAATGCAACAGGTGAGTGATGAGGATGGCTTAGAGAGGAATGGTGGTAATGGTCTGCTTCATGATACATTTGGAAGGTAGAGTTGTCTTGAATTGAGGATGAACTGGGTATAGGATGTGAAGATAAAAGAAGGATAAGAATGACTCCTAATCTGAGTTACTGCATAAAGTATGGCAATCACATCTGTGGGTTGATCCTCATTTTTGGTTCTGTTAACGTAAGCAATGTGTGGGGATTTCTTTATATTTTATATATATATATATATATATATATATATACATACATATATATTTATTACACTTTAAGATCTAGGGTACATGTGCACAATATGCAGGTTTGTTACATATGTATACATGTGCCATGTTGGTGTGCTGCACCCATTAACTCATCATTTACATTAGGTATATCTCCTAATGCTATCCCTCCCCACTCCTGCACCCCACAACAGGCCCCGGTGTGGGATGTCCCCCTTCCTGTGTCCAAGTGTTCTCATTGTTCAATTCCCACTTCAAGGCATGAAAAGCAGTGTGCTGTTCTGTATTTTCTACTCAATACTTTATTCTTTACTTACTCACTAACAACACAGTACTTGACCTTTGATAGGAGTTAAACTTTTCATATATCCCACAGGATCCTCTTTTGGGGAGATAGAGGGAATTTAGGTTGTATTGGGCATGTGCATCAGAGGACAGAAAGGATTGGCAGTGATGACATTCAATCAATCTAGCACCTCACTTGAAGTGGGTTTGATGAATAAGCCTCCTTTCCTTTGGTAAGGAGCTGGAACAATTTTTAGGTAAGGATTGCTTGTAGGAACTTGGTAGCATTAAAGTTCTATTTGACACCATAATATAAAAATTATCTTTTTGAGAAAGGCACATAAATATAGTGTTAGGACTTCCTTTAGAATAACCCAGGACAGAACCAGGTCCTTTGTTACCTGAGGCTTCAAGGTAAGGGATAATTACACATACAAAAGTTAAAATGGAAATTATTTAGCATGAGAAAAAAATCACAAAATGACAGATATTTAAAGCTGATAAAACTACAAACATAACAAAATATGCATATGTAATCTTCCTTTATAAATGCACTGCCCGATATCTCTCTGTAATGCTTTTTCATACTTTTTTTGGTTACATAGACTTTGATTGTCTTAACATAAAATGATAATCATATCATTTGGATATAAAGATAATTCTGTTTTTACTTTGGCATGGTTGATCAAACTTTGAAAAAATTTATAGTTGGAATGCATAAAATATGTCTTCTCACACACATATATTTACTGTGTGTATGGTTACAGAATTTATACAAGCACAGGAATTCTAATTAATTAATTAATTAATTATTTTGAGACAGAGAGAGTCTTGCTCTGTCGCCCAGGCTGGAGTGCAGTGGCATGATCTCGGCTCACTTCAACCTCTGCCTTCTGGGTTCAAGCAATTCTCTGCCTCAGCCTCCAGAGTAGCTGGGATTACAGGCGCCCACCACCACGCCCAGCTAATTTTTGTATTTTTAGTAGAGATGGGGTTTCACCATCTTGGCCAGGCTAATCTTGAACTCCTGACCTCGTGATCCACCTGCCTCAGCCTCCCAAACTGGTGGGATTACAGGTGTGAGCCACTGTGCCCAGCCAAATTCTGATTAATTCTATTTCACATAATTTCTGTAGAAAAAAATCCTATGGTTTGATGGTTAAACCTTTGAAAGACTAGCTTCCAGCTCCATATCCTTCCAACGTTATCCTCCTCCCCTACTCATGGAAACTTAGTGCTGGGCACATAGACACCTTTGCATCATAGTGAGCCCTGACCCTGCATCACTGTATCAGGATGCTGGGGGAGAGGTCACAGGAAGCCACCAGACTGTTCTTGGAAGCCATTCCTATACTGGGAAGGCTATATGAAGAATCATCCATGAACTTCACAAATATACCCCTTTAAACTAAAACTGAATACATTCTCAGCTTTATTTCCCTGTGGCCCAATCACCAAAATGCCCACGTTCACTCCAGTGCCACCTTGTCACCCAGAAGTGTGACAGTAATGGAAAGGATAAGAGAAAGTGGTGTTAATTTGCATAAATGATTTTGGCAAATTATGCAAAACAGGTGATAGTGTGAACACATTGGTGGGACCTCTCCCAGCAGCTTGGAAGGGGCATGTACAGTAAGGGGCTCTGAAATGTATGCTCCTTTTTTTTATGGTAAATCTCTTTTACTCAAAAGTTACAACTTGTCTTACATAAGGCCTAAATAAGCTGTAAGCTATGAAAGGGCTTCAGACTGATAGAGGGGAAATTTGACCAAGAGTCTTTTAGAACATTAAAGACAAACATGAATAAATAGTCTGCTTAGGAGATAGTAAGATTGAGATGTTTTACTTTAATGTTTCTTAAACCTATTATATGCATGTGCATGTGAATTTCCTGGAGTTCTTGTTAAAATGGAGATTCTGACTCAGTTTTGGGGTAGAGCTTGAGATTCTGCATTTCCAGTAACTTCCTAGGTGCTCACAATGTTGGTCTTAACAACACTTTTGAGCCACAAGATCTTAGAATAAGTTCAAGTAGAAATTTCAAAAGTCTCTAGAATTAAAAGAAGAGTTGAGGTTGGAAATAGAGATTTTGGATGTCGTCAGTGTAAGCTCATCTAAGTCATAAGGATATTTAGAGATGAGAAAAGGGCCAAGGACTGAATTTTAGGTGACACCAACATTTAGAGCATTCTTTCTCAGCTGGAGTTCTTCATCTGAACCATAGAAAATGACCTAAGTGACTCTTTGTCCCATCCCAAGTATGTTACCTTAACACTGTAGATGCACAGGGGGAAGAAGAACATGAGTGGAATACTTCTGGCATTACAACCTCATGTTCTGGGGAGCTCTGGTTGAGAAAATATGACTTAAAATATAGGAAAAGGGGAAATGGTTTATTACAGTAGACTGAGAGTGCCTGGCTGGGAAGTTGCAGTAATATCAGGATTCCAGGGCTTCACAGAAGCTCAGTAAGGAAAATGTATCAAAAATGAGAGAGGAATCCACTATATGAAAAGTTATTAAGAGACTGATGAGAATGAGACAGATAATTGATTATTGTCCCCTCTTCCCACAAAGTTGAGGTTGAGGAGATCTTGACAAGGCAATTTCAGAGGAGAGGGAGCTAGATGGTTTGATCTGGGTGGGTTCAGGAGAAAATGGAATCTCAGGAAATTTAGATGGTGGGTCTAAATCCTGTTATGGAGCAGAGAAATGGGTGCTGGCTGGACCTCAAACAGGAGCAGATTGGGAAGTTTGTTAATTAAAAGATGGGAGCTTTTATAGCCTTCTTTTGTATGTTAATCAAAGTGATCTAGTATAGAGGAAAAACTGTGGATTCAGAAGTGAGAGGTGAAATTCTTACAGGTAAAAGCTTCTGCTAGGAGAAAGGGAATCTACCAGGAAATAGAGGTGTTGGCCTTGGGAAATATCATGCATGTTTCACTCATTGTAACAGAGGAAACAGAGTATTCAGGCTCAGGTGTAGGGCCCAGATATACGATGAAAAATAGTGAAAATATAAGTAAGGAAAATATATCTCCAACAAGATCAATTTTTTTTTCATCCTGTGCAATACTCTTCAGGGTTATGCAGGAAGCTCCATGTAACTCCTAAGATTCATTGGAATTGTTTGAATTCATTCAATCAGCAAATACTCATGGAGGATCATCTGGGCATCACACACTGTTGCTTTACATGGTTAACTGGACTTGTTCACAGATCCTTTTTTCTTTTGTATTACTGTCCCACAACATTCACTGGGGCTGTTTTGTGAGCCTATTGGAAAAAAGCAGAAAAGAAGTAGGGAGATGATGTTATATAGAAAGCACTGTTTAAGATTAAGATGGAGTGTGAGTTCTGATGTCACCATCCCTGTGTGCAGAGACAAAGGGTGAACAACCCTAGAATTGTCAGTATAAGATATTACACAAAGTGGGTATTCGGATCTAGTAGATTGTCTCATAATCTCTTCCTGCCCCAGTGTCACCTAACTCCGCAACATCCTAGTAGAAAACTCCTGGACATCTTATTCAGCTGGTTATTAACTATCCCATCCTATATTGTCAATCGAACTTACTGCTGTCTCTTATGCCTGACCTCTCATTTTCATTTCTACACCTACCTCTGTATCTCAGCTTCTCATAATTACTGCCTGAATTACTGCAACAGAGTAATAGAGACAAATAAGTATCTTTCCTGCTTCAAACTCATTATTCCTTAAGCTGTATTTTAAATAATAGGCCAGATCATGCCACTCTCCTCAAGAACCACTGTTTAAAGAAAGCCTAAACTCAATATGACATCTAAAGCCTTCATATCTGACATTTTCAACTTCATCTCTTCTTCCACTCATCAAATCACTCTCTGCTTTGGGCAGCACAGGGCACTCGCTCCTAAAACCCTTTCTTATGCCTTCCCATGCACTTTCCTGCCTTATTCATGTCTGTAATTCTATTTCTCAAGTCTAAAATATAACTCAACTTTGTCTTGGCCTGGCATTATTTCAAAGATTCATATAAAATTCTAGATTCGCTGCAAATTCTTCTGAAATATTTCAAGTCAGAATGAATTGTTCTTTCTTCTACATCTTCACAGGAGTTGAATGGTACAGCCATTGCAGCACTTATTTATGTCTTGTGTCACAGATAATATGCTTTTTAAGAGAGGGACAGTGTTTACTCATCACTGAATCATCTCCCAAACACATTCACATATTGTCTTTTAAAGTGTTTTGTACATAGTTGGTATTCAAAGAATTTTGCTTAAATACATCAACCAACTAATATACTAAGTAATCTTTAAAAAAGGAAATAAAAACAAATTTGGGTCACTCACTAGATTGTATGTGCTATAAAGGTAGAAGCTTTCATTAACTTTAAAAATTACCACCACAAAGAACAAAGCTCACCTCAATAACTACTTGTTGGAAGAATGATTCAAAAGATTCTAATGATCAATGTATATCTGAAGGTTAGGAGGATACGATGATTCTAGTAAAAAAAGTAATAAGCAAGAATTGCTAAACAAAGGGGAAGAGAAAGAGTAGAATTGTGGAGTCAGTCATGGATGGATTATTGGTGGTTGGGATTTCTAGGAGACATGCACTTTCAAGAGAAGCCGAGAAAGACACTGTGACCCTCATCCCTGACTGAGAGAGGAGCCATGAACACGATGAGAATGTTGACAGAAAATCTGAGCTGAGGTGGTTTTGTCCACTCCTGTTTGGACAGTCTGGTGTGAGCCAGGGCTGCATTTTGCAGAGACCTCAGTGAGTACCCAAGGCAGCTCAGCCAGTCTGGGCCTGACAGTGCTGGGCTTAGTGCTCCTCAGCCTGCCTGGGCTCTCCTGCAGCACAGAAGAGATCAGAAATTTCTGTTCCCTGTTGAAAAAGGGACAATTATAAAAAGCTGAGGAGCTTGCAGGGGCCTCCTTTTGGTGGGGGCTAAGTGACTTTGAATCTAAGGGCTGATGGACAAGCCTCTCAGAGTCACGTAGTGACCTTGGTGGGTGAAATATACTACTAAGAGCTGGAGACCTTGATGGGTGAAATACACTAGGGAGAGCTGGAGACCTTGGTGGGTGAAATATAGTGGTGAGAGCTCCATTCAGCCAAAGGAGGTGCTGGGTTCCCAGGAACATGGCCTGGCTAAGCAAACACACCTGGAGCTACAATAGGCAGGACTTTAACAGGCACACAGGCAAGACTCCTTAGTTAAGGCTGAATCCACCAGGTTTCAGCAGATACCAGCCAGAGGAGAGCAAGGACCAAAGAGGTGGTGCAGGGGACACGAGCCCAAGCCCTTATATGAGACATGGGACCCTTCCCCATCCTGATATCAGGAGAATGAGAAGCTTTCCTTATAGCCAGAAACCAAGTGGGGAAGGAGGAAGAGAGAGGGAGGGAGGAACAGGTCTGTTAGAGTGAAACTCTACACCGACAGACTACTTACCCAGTAGAGATGATCTGGACTGAAATAAACTGGAAGACTGCTAAGTTTAAATCTCTCCCCCACCTTCTTGGCCCCAGCCCAGGGAAGTAGAGGCTCATGAGAAAGATTCAATCAGCTAGAAAAAATTAAAAAGTGCTCTTTATTTGTGTTATGAAGCCAGTGTGTTAAAACTGTGACCTAGCAATTTGGAATCAAGAAGCTGTGAGCTGTAAGAGAAGTTTCAGGAGGAAACAAGCCGGGGGCCTGTGGCACAGACAGAAAAGTGCATTACCAACCTCATGATCGTGATGGCCCAAGGAGACCTTCTCTCGATTGTGAAGGGTGGAAAGAGAGAAAACAGCAGGAAAGGCCAGGTCATGGCATGAGTGCTGACCCAAGGAGTGAAGATAATCAGCCTGGAAGGATGGCATACGTGCTTCAAATCTGCTTTCAAAAAACTCAATAATGTATGTTTCTCTATTGACTCTAAATTTTGGAGCTCTAGCTTACTCAAATTGCTTGTGTTGAGTACCTGGAAAAGCATGGAAAGGTGGTAAAAATACTTCATGTGTATCAACCCCTGCCATTCTGCAGTGGATGCTATACAGAAGAATAAGGTGGGGAAAGGCTACAAAAGCAGGAGAAGTCTTCTGATGCCTGGAGGGACGCAAGGGATGGTCCCCACCTGGGCTGGCTGAATGGGTTAGAGTTGCAGCTTGGCAGCTGCTCACATTCTGTCTCCCAGACATCTCCTTTGGCTGAGGTATGTGGACTTACAGGATGGCTTGAAGAGATGATTTCTCAGTGTGTTTTAGTATTTAGTGGACTGTTTACTACTGTCCTGTAACATGCCCACATCCAGAACTGGGTTAAGACCCTGAATCTTTCATCTCTACCTTTGACTTGATTTCTTTTCTTTGTGAATCAAGAACAACCTATCACCTTTTGCCTTTAGTGGTGTACTGTCCATTCTACCTTTAATCATTTCACTAACAGTTTTGGTATCATATTCTCCTGATGCATTAAGAACTTCTTACACAATTAAGTTTTCTGGGTCTTCATCTCTACTAATATAACACCAGGTGTAATTGGGCTCTTCACTACTGTCAGAAAGGAAAAAAAAAAAGCAAGCCTAGTTTTTAAATGTATAATTCACAAGTGGATACCTCCTCTCTATCCATATACTTAATTATAGATTATAAAACTAATTATGTACTCTGTGGCATTTCCCTCTGATGCTCCTTCAGATATTCTACATTCATCTTCACAACATCTTTGTAAGGTATGACCAAAAGATCAATTATTTTCCTCTAATGGAAAGAAGAAATGGAAAGTAGTTTGCCAAGGTCACTCATCGTTAGTGCTGGAACTTGGTGGCCTGAAGCCCAGGTCTCATGATTGTTGCTCCAGTGCTCAATCCAGGAAGTCATGTTGCCTTCCCAACCATGTTGGTGCCTTGGGAGTGGCTCTAGGTCAGATAAGCAGGCAGACCTCCCCCTGAGGCATTCACCAAGTATATTAGTCCATTTTCACACTACTGATAAAGATATACCTGAGACTGGGCAATATACAAAAGAAAGAGATTAAATGGACTTACATTGCACATGGCTTGGGAGGCCTCACAATTACGGTGGAAGGCAAGGAGGAGCAAGTCATGTCTTACATGGATGGCCTCAGGCAAAGAGAGTGCTTGTGTAGGGAAACTCCCCTTTATAGAACCATCAGATCTCACAAGACTTATTCACTATCAGGAGAACAGCATGGAAAAGACCTGTCTCCATGATTCAATTACCTCCCACTAGGTCCCTCCCACAACACATAAAAATTCAAGATGAGACCTGGGTGGGGACACAGCCAAACCATATCAGAAAGCCAGAGAGGATGCAACCAAGTGCATGGTCAAACCTGTTCTCGCCCTTCAACCAGAAAGCGGCATATACGAAATAGATTACACAACAATCAAGAAGCAGCCCCCATCTCCATCCAGTGCAATAGACCATGCTGGAGCACCTCTGCCTTATAAAGCCCTTGTTGTTACAATGATAGCAAAAGCAGAAGTGCTATGTCACATTAATGGCATAGTCAGTCACATTAAGCTCTTTAAAAATAAAAAGTTTAATATATGTAAGGCTCTAAGGTATTTCTCACGGATCATCCCATTTAATCCTTACAAAAAATTATGAGGTAAATGTAATAACCCTGATATAGAACTGGCAAGTGCCAGAGTGAGGTTCTAAACCCACTTCTGTTCACTCTACCCTCCCGTTGCTAGAGCCGGAGGCTGCATGAAGGTGGGACGTCACAAAGCAGGTCACTACCACTTTTGGGGACAGGAGAGACAAACTCAAGTAAATGACTCTTGGAGGCCAGCTCAGTAGAGAAGAGCAAGCAAAGTGGAACAAATGGCCCTTGAGTTACCTCTCGACTGTGATACTAATTTAACTTTGTGACCTTGGCATAGTCAAGCCCAGTGACGAAGTGATTCCATAGCTAGGGCCTCTCTCTCACTTTTTGTCACTCTTTTCTCCTCATCACTGCTGCATTTTTAAGGGCCATGAATAACTCCTGCATTCTAGATATACACTCCAGTGTAAATATGCAGAACATTTTGACGCCTAAAAATATGTCCATAGCGAAGTAGGACAGGTTGGAATTATAGTAGCCTGGAGGCATAAGGAAGAGAAAGGAGTAATACTTTACTTTCTGAAGTTACAAGGAATAGTTTACCAGCCAATTGCTGCAGAGGGAGGATAAAATTACTAATCAAATCAACAAATGCATAGGCTAGAAAACAAATAAATTATTTCAACACTATTTCAGAAACCCATGTTTCATCAATGATAAATTACTAAGTGGAAGGGAAGCTACGAATACTGTACTTATTTTAAAGACTCAAAATATGACTCAATATCTTCATGGAGTGATATATTCATTTATTCAAAAGTGAACCATCATAATATATGAATGGGTATACCTCATTTACATATAATATGCCAGGCAGTGATAAATCAGAACTACGAACACCCACTGCCTCAGTTCCCCGATGATAGCCTCAACTAATTTCTGCCTGATAAAGCAAACAAGTAAACAAAATGATTGTTCCGGTTTCCTAAAGAGTCTTGTGCTGAATCCTCACCGCGAAATTAAATTTCGCCAAAGGCTGATGTGCCGTGTTTATGATGCCCGCCTCTTAACTGACAGAGGGCTGTGGGTGTAATAAGGATCCTTAATGCCCGGGGAGATTAAGAGATTGTTACAAATTTACCCCAAAGCCAGTGTCAGAGAACTGGATCTTTATAGCCTGATTTCATGACTTTGTGAGAATACACTCTCAAAGTGTTACACAGAGCACATTCAGTTTAATTCCAAAGCCAAACATAAGTTCTAGGGATTATCTATGCCTCGGCTGCCCTTCATTAATGCAAATAATTAAAAGCTGAGTGTAAACACAGAGGCACATGGACTGCTGAGATAAAGCGAGAGATCTGCACTCTCTTCAGCCATTCTGTTTTCTTTTGTCTTTTTGGTAATTTGGATGTTTACAGAGCTCTCCCCATTTGCTCCGCTAAATGCCTGCTGAAGGACAGGACAGGTAGTTTCATCCCCATTCTGTAAATGAGGAACCTCAGGCTCTAAGGGACACAAACTTGTCCAAGGTCATTCAGAAAAGAACAAAAACCAGAATAGATTTTAGAGCTCCTATTTCATGGTGCAGGGCTTTTTCTGCTATACCTTCTCCATGGCATGTTTTTCAGAATGCACCAATAGTTGGCACCATCGATCATGCAACAAGTGTTTACTCAGAGCTCACTGCATGCGTGAGACTATTTTAGGTACCACAGATAGAATGATGAACATCAAAAAGACCCAGCCTTTCTGACACTAAGAGATTGATAATGCAATATGTAAACCACAAAGTTTTATTCTTTTTTTTCTTTCAGCTTTCTAAATTAATACAATTGCATGATTAACTTTGAACACAGAAGATGATAAAAAGAAGATTGCTTACATATTTGTGAAAGTCCTGTTCTCTTGCTCTTGAGATTGGCTAGGGGCACATGATAGGATATGATTTGCTTTTTAAATAATGCATATGTAAAGTGGATCCAAATGAATTATAGTTAAACATAGAGTATTGACCAACCAGTCTATTAAAGTGAATATTAGTAATACTACATTATTTCAGTTTCTAAAATGGATTCTGATATCTTAAGAAGTTTTATTGTATACTTATGAAATATTGAAAAAAGTATTTTGGGCAGTTGATAAATGATGGCAAATTTCAGATATACTCAGATAGTTACTTTGCAAGGTAGAATTCCATATATAGGCAGCCATTTTAAACAGTACAACAGTTGAAATGTTTAAATACTGTTTCTAGCCTGAACAAAATAGCCAAAAACAATGAGGGTTATAAATGGAATAAACTGTAACACAGCCTCATCTACTGGAAATTGACCTTTCTAATGTTTTAGCTTAGAAAACACAAAGAATACCCTTTTGTTGAAAAATGATTCATTTCTCATGATAGATGTTTTTTAAATCTTCAATTATTTGGTAACATGTTGATTTAGTAATCACTTCCACTGTCTTTCCTTGTTCATAAGTGTATCAGTCCTGAACAGCTAGAGGTAACCTCAGAACATCATTATGGGTTTCTCTTTAAAATAAGAAAATAATCGGTGAGGCCAAGGTTACAAAAGAGCTTATAGGAAGCCTGAGAACTCTATTTCATGTGGGGACCAGGGTAGTGGTTGTGACTAGACATTTTACAGTAACCAACCATAAAACAAACACTCTTATTGCAATTCGCAAATTCAAAACCTAAAATAATGTATGCTTTTGGAAAATGTGATTTTTAAATATAAAGACCATCTACAAAGTGAAGCTCTAATTTATGAGACTAGTTGCCCTAAGCCACAGAACTCCAAATAAGATTGTCTAATGCTATGCATCTACCTTTCTTTCTTTCTTTCTTTCTTTCCTACTTTCTTTCTTTCTTTTATTTTTTATTTATTTATTTATTTATTTATTTTTATACTTTAGGTTCTAGGGTACATGTGCACAAGGTGCAGGTTTGTTACATATGGATATTCAAAGAAAATGGGGCTAATTTTATTTCTAACACAGTCTTTCCTAGGGACCAAGTATTTCAGAGTTAGTAACTTCCCATACCCTATATTTGCTCATGATCCACCATAATTTTATGCCCCTTTGTTCTTCTTTATATATTCTTCATAGGTGATCTACCTATGTTTGCAAACACCTGTTGTTTGGACACCAAAATATACATCATCATCTCCTTCCTGAATTCCAAACCTATATATCCGCCTCCCTGCAAAACTTCGCCTACTGGATGCCCAAAATGGGCATCTTTATCTTCCTCTACCAGTCTGCTCTTTCTCCTGTATTTCCTTTGAATATTAGCAGATAGACTATCACCAACATAGTTGTCTAAATTAGAAATTTGGAAGTTATTTGCATTCTTTCTCACTTTGCCTCACCAGTTCTATATTTATTCTACCTGTTTTTTATATGGATATATTGTCCTTCCCTTTGTTCATCCCTATAGTGACTACTTAAAATTCAGAAGCTTATAATACCTTATTTGCACTACCACAGCCTCCTAAATGGCCTCCTTTCTTCTAATCTTACTTCCCTCTAATCTATTCTCTATCCTGGAATCAAAGTCATATTCTAAAATTAAAATCGAATTATATCACTTTCCCATCTAAAGTATTTTAATGACAGCCTATAATAGAGAGTAGTGACTGTCAATATTTTTGTTATTAAAAGTTCATTCATATACATTTAAATTATATGCATGAGGCAGAGGTGGACTCATTCTGGTTGAAGAAAGGGAGTGGAACCTCTGGACCTCCTTCAGCTCAGGTCCATCTTGGTCTCCTCCACACCCACTCCAAGAGTCTGCAAACAGCTGGATGGTCATCATAGCCTTAAGCTCCTCTGTTTACCCCTTATACAGACTCTTATAAACTCTCCCAACCCGCAACAGCTGCTTTTATAAGTTTCTTTTTGTTACATCTGAATTCACAGGAAAGAGTGACTATGAATATAGAGCCCTTGGATATCTTTGACCACACACTTTCATCCTTGTTCCAGCCTGGACTACATCTACCTGTAGCAATAATCCTACTATCGTCCTTCCCCATAACCATGGGGATTCCCATGGCCTCTCTCTTATTTGAGATTTCCTGTTTCCTGTTTCTCATGAGTTCCTCTTTTTTGTTTGTTTGTTTGCCTTTTTTTTTAATTCATTCCCTTGTTTCATGGAAAAAAGCCTCCTGTGTTTCATGAGAATGTGTGCGTGTATGTGTGGTAAATTTTTGAAAATCTTGTTTGCCTGAAAATGTCTTTAGTATATCTTTATGTGATTGATCGTATGGTTTGGTCTATATTTTAAATGAATAATATTTTCTTTATAAAGTTCAACTTTAGGGACACTACCATTGTCCTCTAGCTACTGTGGCACCATTAAGAGATAAAGTCAATAAAGTCATTCTCATTTTTGATCTTCTGTAGTTGACCAGTGGATTTTTTTTCTTTAGAAGCTTGTATCATCTTCTTGTCCCAACTGCTCTGAAATTTCACAGTGATGTGCTGACAGTGGATTTATTTAAGCCATTGAAGCTTTTGAGTGTGACAACTTATGACCTGTCTTAGGAGAGTTTCTTGAATTATTTTCTGCTTGCCTTTTTCTAGAACTCCTATTATTTAGTCGTTGGATTTTCTTAACTATTCTTTTAACTTTTTTATCTTTTCCTTTCTATTTGCCTTTTATTTCCCTTCCAGTCTTTGTGAGAAAAACATTTTATTAACTCATTTATTGCATTCTTTATTTCTGCTATAATATTTTTAATTTTTATGAACTCAGTTGTAGTTTTTTTTGCATTATTTTAAGCACTTCATTCTTTTGCTGATGTTACAAAATAGTCTCTTATTTCTCTTCGGATGTTAGTGATAGGAGTCCCCTAGACTTTTCTTGTTCCTCTACCATCTCTGTTGCCTCTAAGTTTGTTTTATTTATGCTGTGTTTAGGTCACTATCCTTCATTTCAAATGCTTTCTGTAAAAATCTGTAATCCCTTGAATTATATTATTAAGGGCGAGGGATTAAAACCATGATGAGAACCCTTGAGTCCATAGAAAATGCTTGTCAATTTTGAGTTTCTCCCTAGGGTGACTATATGTAGTCCTAACCCAGAACATCACAGGGTTTCTTGTTTTTGTAGAATAATTCTGAAACAAGATCATACAGGTAACAAACTCCACCCTCCCACAGTGGAACAGTAGGGCTGATGGACCCTTTTTCATCATGAGCCAACCACACATATTCCAGACTCGGTGCAAAGTCTCTTCCTCTGTAGACCCTGCTTTGATGCCATCCTGCTCCCAAGATCCAAACAAAATTAATTGCATCCTCCTTGTTCCTTTCAGGACACTTGTATATTCCTTTATTTTTGAACTATCAGGTTGCAATAACTTGCTTATGCATCCCCTTACATTTTTATTTCTTTGAAGTGAAGAGCTGGATCTTTTTCAACTTTTCTACCATAATACTTGGATGAGTACCTATTATGGTCTGAACTGTGTCCCTTCTGCTCCCCAAAACTCCTACACTGAAGCCCATCATAATGTGATGATATTTGGAGGTGGGGCCTTTGGGAAAGAATTAGCTTTAGATGAGATCATGACAGTAGGGGCCTCATGATTGGATTAGTACCCTAATAAGGAGAGGAACCACAGAGCTTGCTCTAGTTCTCTCTCTCTCTCTCTCTGCTACTTAAGAACACAGAAGGTGGCCCACTGCAAGCCAGGAAGAGGGGCCTCACCAGAACCTGTCCATGCTGGCACCCTAATCTCAGATTCTAGCCTCCAGACCTTTGGGAAAATACATTTCTGTTACTTAAGCAACCCAGTCTATAGTACTTTGTTATGGCAGCCTGAGCTGACTAATCTAGTACCCAACACAGAGAAGAATCTCACAGTAACCTCAAATAAACCAAGGTGGGGTTATTGCCCTGAACACAAATTCACAATGACAATAGAGAATTTGGTTCAATGTGCCCAAAAGAAGAAAATCACATTCCCCCTTTCCTGGTTCTGTTTCTTTCAGGCTCTTGTTATCAATGCATAGTAGTTCAGATCTATGGCTTCAGGATCAGACCTGAATTTTGACTTTGCTCTAACACTGGTGGAAGGACCATGAGGAAGTTCATAACTTGTCTGTGGCTCATTTTCCTCCTCTGTAAAAGAACAATAAGTATTGCATATTTACCTCAAAGAGCTGTTTGGAGGATTAAAGGTACAGTGCTTAGAAGAGCTCTGGCACAAATTATTTTCACTAAAAAGTGCAGTCGTAAAGCTTGAGCATCCACATCATATGCCAGGGTGATCCAGACCAGCAACCAGCAAGCTGGTATATATCAGACTATTCCCAGTTTACCCCAAATAATCTGCCTCTTTAAAACCTCCTCAGAAATTTTTTTTTGCTAATTATCTGACTAAAACGGAGAATACATGGATTTTATGTCTAATAAAGAACAATGGGAATGAGAAACTTTTCTTATGATTCTAAAAACTGTTATCTTTATTGTGAGAACAAATGACTAATCGCAACTATGTCTGGCAGTGCTTCAGCCAAGCCACAAGCTAGCCAGTGTGGGGAGAGCCTTTGCATAGTTCGTTAATTGGTCTAAATGCCAAATTCTCTTAAAAGTTGAATGATTATTCTAATATTAAAGGCCAAAAGTTATTGAGATAATATCACATAAAGTGTTGAATGACACTGTGGATCTGCCATAAAAATTGCCAAGTAATAGTCCTCTTAAACTGCTGTGGTCTGAATGATTAAGCCCTCTCAAAATTGATAAGTTGAAACCTAATCCCCAAGATGATGGCATTTGGAAGTGGGGCCTTGGGAGCTGATTAGGTCAGGGGGATGAACCCCCTATGGGTTTAGTGACCTTCTAAAATTTTGAGACCCTAGAGAGCTTCCTTGCCCCTTTCGCCATGTATGTTAGGCCATTCTTGTGTTGCTAGGACCTGAGACTGGATAATTTATAATGAAAAAGAGGTTTTTCTGGCTGACGGTTCTGCAGGCAGTACAAGCATGGCACCAGCATCTGCTTAGCTTCTGGTGAGGGCCTCAGGAAGCTTATAGTCATGGCAGAAGGTGAAGTGAGAGCAGGCATGTCACATAGCAAGAAGGGGAGCAAGGGAGGAGGGAGGTCCTAGACTTTAACAACGAGAACCCGTGTGAACTGAGTGAGAACTTACTTATCACCAAGGGGATGGTGTGAAACCATTCATGAGGGATCCAACCCCATGATCAAATCACCTCCCACCAGACCCCCACCTCCAACATTGGGAATCACATTTCAACATGAGATTTGGAAGGGACACATGTCCAAACCATATCACCATGTGAGAACACAAAAAGTGCTATCTATGAACCAAAAAGTAGGCCCTCACCAGACACCAAATGTGCTGTTGCCTTGATCTGGGACTTGCAATCCTCTAAAACAGTGGGAAATAAATTTCTGTTGTTTATATGCCATGCAGTTTCTGGTATTTTGTTATAGCAGCTTGAATTGACTAAGACACAGACCTTCTACTAGGAAGACAATGATCTGTCAATAAGATTTAATGAGATGAAGATTGAAGAGTAATGCAAATTGCTCCAGTATGAGACCTGAATATTTTTATTCCTGTTTGATTTTTTGGGTCTCTCTCTTTAGCAATCAAACAATATAAGGTGCTTAAGAACAATGTGGCACCTTTTTATCATGCAAATATGAATATAAAATATGAATAAAAATTAAATTATAAGTTGAATAAAATGAAAATGTATCAGCATTGTTCTGTAAAAAATTGCACTTTTCTTAGGAGGGAAATAATCTTGCAAATGCATCCTTTTATCTTTTCAAAGAAGTTTTTTTTTTTCTTTTAGGTACTGATGGGAAATAAAAATTATACTCAAGTGAAGATTTATTAAAAAAATACACATCTTATAGAGAGTCTCTGAATTTTTAAAACTGTTTGAAATGCTCAATTAAGATCCTGCAAAAACAAAACAAAAGAATTCTTGTTAGAAAGTCTTGCAATAGAAATTTATATTTTTCTCCTAAAGAAAATATTATTTCATCCAATATAAAATAGCTAAGTATTATTTTTCTAGAATATTCTCAATGGTGCTCATGCCAATCGTATATTTTCTATATATATTTAAAAATATGGCACCAGAACTGACCTTTATTTCTATCCTAATCTATGCAATAAAATAATGAGAATAGCATAGCCATGGCAGGCATCTGACAAGAGCCTGTGGTCTACCAGAGAGCTCAATGTTCCCACATCATACTTTGGTCCTTAAGTGGTGATAATCAGAAATGTAAGACTCAATATCTACATGCTGTATATTGGTATATAATTAGTTATGGAAAATGTATCTTTATTTTCCTTACTTATGAAATGAGATCCACTAAAACCCATCTCATCCTCAAAGAATATACAATAGAGAAGAATAGAAATAAAAACACAGAAGCATATACAACTAATACTAATAAAGGCAGACAATGTGTCCTTAGAAAACATAAATTAAATTCTCTAGGAGTATTTAGGAATGTGTTTTTTCACTGCCTGCTTTAACTGATGCTGGGACATTTAATTAGTTTGGGGATTATTTGCTTGATGATGGATTGGAGCAAAGAGTGACTACAGGCACCAAGACCAATTAGAGCATTGTTACTCTATTGCGAGGCAGAAGTAGTGAGCACCTGAATTCTAGACAATAATTTGAGTAGGAAAGAAGAGTTGATAAGAGAAATGTTGTGAAAATAAATTGAGACTGTGATGACAGATTTATTACAAGTTCAAATAAAGAGTTACGATGAAGCAAAGAATCCCACAGAACTGATAATAAATATATCTGCCTTCATAGTCCCCAGAAGAGAAGGACCAAACTTGGAATCAAAATGCAGTTTTTTTTTTCAGCCATCAGAAAGACACTGTAGAACTCCAGATTGAGCAATTCTTGTGGGCTGATCCTTGCTCAGGTAGGTGGGGAGTCTCAAATGAATCTATATTTAATAAAAGCCCACTGGCACAGGATTAAGTACTTGGGAGAAATAGAAAATTAAGAGCAAATCTATTATCACGGGGACTTTGCAGTTGTTTAAAATAGATGGGGTCTGTTTGGACTCTGGAAGCACTGGGGAACCTTCCCCCAGCCCCTGTCCAATGCAGCACACCTGTTCCTCAGGTGAGGCCCAGAACAGGGTGGCTCTGAGATGCCAACACTGTTTTCTGCTTTCTCCCAAGAGCACTCTAAACATTTAGTTCATTTTTGTCCCTCCTTTTACAGGTAGATAAAACTGTGTTTTAAGAGCTGAAGAAAGAAGATGAAGAGGCAGTGAGAATGCCCCCAACTTCTGCGAGCACCGCTCAACTGACACCATCCTTACTGAGGGCTCCAATAACCTTTGTCATTATATCTAATGGATTTTTTTGCTTCTGTAGTAATTAGGCATCTTTTGGGTACAAATGACAGAAAAACAACTCTACTTGGCTTAAGAAGAAAAAGGTATTATTCACAAAATTTAAATATATTCAGTCTTCAGTTCTTTACCAATTGTTCCAGCACAATCCCTGGCATGAAGTCCCATTGGCGTGTTTGGCTCAGGCCACCCCTATGCTTAGGGGAGTCACTCACAATTATTTGCAGTTGGACCACTTACTGACCCTAGGAATTACTGGGTGGAATTCACTCAACCCAAACCAAATAAACCAAGAATAGGCAAGGCATGGTTTCCCACAGGAAAACCAAAGTACCTTACTAGAATCACAGGAACCCACACATAGACATTATAGTTTTTATTTTATTGGATTTGAAAGAAACATTTGACACTGATGATCCATTTTTGAAACATGCTCTTTTCTTTCAATCTTTGGCATTATTTGTTTTCTCCCACTTCTCTTACCAATCCTTCTTAGGCTTCTTCACAGGATATACCAGACCCAGTTTACACATTATCCAAAATTGTTTCAGATCATCAACTGCTTGCTCTAATTCCTGGCTGAAGAGAATCCATTGAGGCTCACATCATTGCATCACTTACAAAATTCCAGCTCTGGATGCCATTGCTCCATCTCCCAACACCACCCCCAGTCTCAGCCTCTTCCAGAGCTTACTGACTGACCTGTGGCAAGGCCTCCCTCAGGTTCATCTTGGGGAGGGCATAAGAAGCCCCAGCACCTTGGCTCAACCAGCCTGGACCCATGGAGGCTCTGGTTTCTCCAAGAGCTGCCTAGATTAACTAAGCCCTAGAATGGCTAAGAGGCAAATGTTGATCAATGAGAGGCAAGAAAAGGGAAGAGCCTGGAAGACAAATTGTACAGTCACCCTTTTGTTAAGTGGATTCATTGTGTAAGGTAAGGTTTTCCTGCAAGTGTCTCAGTGACTGAGCACCAGGCTGTGATTCCTGTGAAGCTAACTAGGTGATATACCCCTGTGTATTTACTTTCTTGACTTTCTTACCTCACTTCTATTTTTCTATTTCCTCTATCCTGCTATGGTATCCTCCTGCAACCCCCATAAGGGGTTAGCATGTAGCTTTGCTTCCAGCTTGCTTCTTAGGGAACATGGGCTAAGACATACGACTATTTTTCTCTGATCATCACACATTTGTGGTGCTCTGTAGGGTTCTCCCTAGGTCATTTCTCCCGACACACATTCTTCTGGAGGGACAACACCCACTCAGTGGAATTCAATCGCCAATTGTAATCTCATAACTCTCAGATCTCCATCTGTATCCCAGGTTCCTCTCTGTAGCTCCAGATCCACAGATCTATACAGATCCATGTCTTACAGGACATACTACTTGGAAGGCTCACAAGTATTGCCAACACATTTTGCCCAAAACGTATCCATCTGTTAAACTCAAACTGCCCTTCCCTTGATGTTTTTCTTAGTGACTGCACCACCATGCACCCAGCTGTCTAAATCAGAAACCCGAGAATCACTTTGGTCCCTCACTCTTTCCTACTTCTCATTCTGTACATCCTGTTTCTCATAGGCCTTGACAATATTACCTCTAAATCCACCCCACCTGCATCAAGTTCTTTCCATCTCCACTGCCATAACCAATCCGAGCCATCTGCCTACCTCACCTGCATTCCTCTAGTCCATTTTGCATGGAGCAGTTTCTTTGAAACATCAATCTCAAAGACTCTTGTCTCAAGTAAAACTGCTTTAATGAAACTTACTTTAGATTTTATGCCTTATTCCCTAACTTTATCTCCAGGCTCACTTCTTGCCTTTCAGCAATCTAGGGGATTCAGGCTTCAGCCCTATTGAATTTTTATTTTCTCTTGGATCCATGTTCTTTCTCACCTCTGAGTCTAAGTAAGCTATTTCCTCTCCTCAAAACAGTCCTCCCTCCTCTCCACTTTGCTAACTTCTGCTAATCCTTCAGGTTTCCCCGTGGATATTCCTTCGTCCAGGAAGCCTTTCGGGATCCCCACCCCTTTGCTAGTTAAGATCAGAGATCCCTGCCAAACCCACACTGCACCTGTAGATTTGTTCTCATAGCACTTAAAGCACTTAATCAGAGATACTGTTGAATTCTCCTTTCCGTCTTAGGCAAGTTCTCTGTCTACCTTGCTCTTAACTGCTTTCCTCAGAACCTGATTGGCTTAGAGATTAGCCTAACGGATGAACACCTTTAAAAGTAGTTCTGCCACTTTGCTTTTCGTCTGCATGGAGTCCCAGAACATTTACTATTTTCTCTCAAGAATTTTAGACAACTGCTGTATGCATTTATGCCTTTGCAGACTCGTAACAAGTTTGCTTACAGAATTGCAAGGGATGGTATCAAAATAATTCTAAGATGTCAGCTCCGAGGTGGAAGTTTTCATTGAATAGTTCTAAGAAATTACCACACGTAGATGTGAATGCTATTGTTATTATGAATCTCAACGTTTGTCTTTCTGTCTTACATTCTAATATTTGGTGAAATACAGAGTGTAAAAACCCACACACAGTCTTTACGAATTGACTTCATAGCAAGTGAGTAAATTAAGAACTCATCCAAGTTGCTTGCCAGGGCCTTTGTGCAGGGAGCTGGGGGCACAAGTCATCTTTTTATTCATTGATGCATCTTGGAGCTGACATTCACTACCATTTCTTCCCATGATTGTCTATCTTGGAGTTTTTATTTTGTGATTGGCCTGTTCTACTGTACCTTTAAAATATTTTTGGTCATCATTTTTTATTTTATTTGATACTGTTACTTTATGTGTTATATGCATGGTTTCCGTAATAGTTTTTGCTCTGTTTACAGCTTATTGTCTGTTGAATAGAAGATGCTGATGGTGACTTTTAGGGTTACAAAATGTAATACAGGCTCATATTATGAATGAAAATTGTTTAATGGAATAGATTTGCAAAGAAATCAACTTTATACAAAAGCTAAGCCTGTTCAAAATGGATAAATACAGTGGTTTATTATAAACATTAGAAACATAAAAATTAACTTTTACATTTGAGTTTTATGTTCAGAACAGGATATTATAGGTTCAAATAAGGACATATTTTATGTCTAAGCATATCATCTTCTGCACTAGTTCTGTTTAGCATCTTAAATGTCTTATTTGGAGTTGGGCGAGTAAATGAAAAGGCTCCACAAGAACAGATTCCAAACCTAATTCTCTGCTCCATTTTGCAGTTTTGAATGTAAATGAATGCCTCCCACATTATTAGCAGGAGTAGATTACATCTCTAAAAATTCGCTTTCTTAGTTTTATTTTATTTAAACCTCTTAATTGTGGTTGGTATGGGGGATGGGAGGATAAAACTGTTTCATGGAAAGACACATGACCAGAAATGTCCAGGCAGCAGAACATCTGCATCTGTTTTTTTTTTTTTTTTTTTTTTTCCCCAGGATGAGGGAAAATGCCATTTGATTTTTAGGCCATTGCATCTGTGATATATAATAGTTATTATATATAATAGCCATTGAAATATAATAACTCCATCTCCAAAGATTTTAGTATGTATTTCAAAGTAATGAGTTTTGAGATTTAATTATCAACTATAAAACACATTTTGAGAGCAGTATTATTTTCGGAAAGTAGAATATAATTTCATATGAATGGGTACCTAGATTAACTAGAACATAGGTTTTGAAAGTTGTTTTGTGGGCTAAGCAATTGAAAATTTGAATTTCTTGAAAATTGCTTTGTGGGCTAAACAAGGGAAAGTTTGAACCTCAGATGATTTGCATCACAAAATTGGACTGATAAGAGCAGTAGCTGAGGATGAAAGCCCCAATAGATGTTTAAATGCCCAAAACAAAGCTGGTGCTCAGCAGTAATGATGTCCTTTACAAAATCCCTCCCAAAATTCTACTTAAGAGAAGACCTTTGAGCTTTCACATAATCCATCACTTCATATACACTTGATTAATTTAAAAAATCTTCAATCCACTGTTGTATCTGATTTTAAAAGGGGAGGGATTTAAAAGTTGTATGTTTGTGGTTGTTGTACAGGCAGTCTTTTTACTTCTTGATTACTTTAAGGATAGTTATCCTAATTAATATTTAAATTAAGCCTCAGCAAAACTAAGTATTCTCCCTACATCTATCCCTTTCCAAAAGCAGTATGACTTCATTACATTTATCAGAGTCATAAATAAATTCTGTCATTCACATAGTATCTGGTAGGATTTTTCTCTACTTACAAACTGCAAAAATATAGAGTAAAAATTTGGGATAAAAGGAAGGTTTTGTCCAAAGTATAAACATGCAATAGTTTCAAAGAATTGCAGATTTGGCTTTGCCCCAGGACTATCCTTATTTTCCTGCTGTTCAACTCTGTGATCTGAATCCATTGAAGAGTGGTCCGCTGTTAACAGCCACCCAAGCTCTATTCTTACACTCTTTGGCTCCACCTCCCCTGCTGGCTCTGAATTAGCGTTGGAATCAGACCATCAAGAGATCACTGCGATTTGACTTAGGTGACCGATAATCTAATCAAGCAAAGTTAAAGACCTTTCCAACAAGTAATATTTGCTACATAATTTCCCTCTGGGTGTTCCTTTAATCTGTTGAATGAAAAAATGCAACAGAATTCACATTTTCCAGAGATGATATAGCTATGGATGGCCTGCCTGCATAAAAAACAACAGAGTAGAATGCAGACAACTGCACAAGCAATTAATTATGCAAACAAACTGATCAGCAACCAGTTATTACTCATCTGTTTTGTGCTTAACACTGTGCAAGGTGCTGTGGATGATGAAAATTAAAGACCTTCCAAATACATATTAATTTCTGAGGAACCATCAAAAATCAAAAGTATTAATAAAGAAAATGCCAGTCAATATTCATAATCAATAAGCCGCCACTTTTAGTCACAACCAAAGCTAACCAATCTATAGTTGTCCTTTCCACAGACTTCATTATGTGAACATCTGATTCACTTAATCTTTAAAAAGTTCCTAAAAGTAGTAGTTCTGAATTTCCAGAAAATTGTGGATATAGGTGTAGAGATAGATATAAGGGTAGACATATTAAACACAGATTTATTATTTGGGTAGTCTAAAAGTGTCATTTTGAAAGGCTTAAAAAAAACACTCTTAGCCTTCTTTCAAAAAAAGATCTAACTATATTTCTTAATCAGGATGTTGCACCTAATTTATTTGTATCTATCAGGGTCCCAAAAAGAAAAGTTAGTACACCAAAGTCAGGATATTTTGAGGAGACCTTTGTTTGCAAAGAGAATAATCATAAAGACAATGAAAAGACCTATGGGAACTATAAAGAATGGTGCAGGAGCCTAGTAGCAGCAGGAGCAGTGAGGATGTCACCCCTCCTAAAGCTGAAGGGACTAAGAGAGTGAGAGTTTAGCCAGAAAGAACCACGTGGAGCAATGGCATGAAGTCAAGGGACCCCAGCAGCCTGAAGTCGTTTCATAAAGAGTAAGCCAGGAGAATAAAATCCCTGGCTTCATCTTCCTCTTTCTTTTCCATGCATTACTGGGTCTTCTTATTCACCAAAACTAACTGGAACCCAGAGAGCATGGGTGTCCTTTAATAGAATCCATGCAAATGTAGTCTGAGCATTTACGGGAAAGAGAAGGGTGAAAATCAAGTGGAAGATATCTGGCATTTCAGTGAAAGAAATTTTGCATCACAACAATTACTTTATTAAAACATCAAGAGATCCAACCACTTATATATAGCTAAAACAACAAGAGATCCAACTAGTTATATGTAAGAACAAGAAAAGCTCTTAAGAGATGGAAAGGCATGCTTAGTAACGTTTGGAATGTGGATAGGAAAATTCCACAGGTGGATGTTGTGCAACAAAAGCACACACAATGGACCTTCTGAAGCAGGGTTTATTTGAGGAACAGTTGTGCGGGTCCCTATTGCCCCCTGTATTCTGAGACAGGGAATCCACAGTGCCTTCAGATATAGGGAATATGGAGAGGGGATCCAGGCCTTGGATTAAGCTGCACAATCAGGGAACCAACAGCTCTGTTCCCAGCATGATCAGAGGGCAGGATCAAAGCTTGACTCCTGCAGCTCTTATGATCTAGTGGGTTTTGGGCCCAATTCTCCACATTGGTATTCAGCTAGGATTAACTGCCTTGGACATTCAGCTTTAGCCAATTTTCTTGGAGACCTATATGTTGCCAACTCCTCCTTTGAGAGGCCAGCCTGCAGAAAATCACTCCTGAACAAGTTACTCTTCACCTTTTTAAGTTATGTTTTAGTGTGTTAACTTCCTAGCTGATTGTACATTATTTTTATTCTTAGTACATTAAATTTGTAAAGTCATATCTAACTTGTAGAATAATGTTACTATACTAGAGGTGAAAAAAATACAACTGTGCATTTAAATCACTATTCTGACTCTAATTGAATAAATGTGGTTACATTATTTTATTATTCTGGTGCTAAGTCATCTTAAAGAAAGGCCAAAAAAGATGATATCAAAGGATTCCTTTAGCACTAACATTCGTTGGTCATTTCCATTTATTTCTAGAACCAAAAAATGCTCCAAAATTATGATCTGAACAAAAACCTGAAGGTATCCCTTTTGTGCTTAATAATGTATAAATTTCAGATAGTTCCAAGAAATTTTTTATTTTATTCAATCTTGTTATTATAGAAAATACATGCCTCTTTTTGTTATTTACTAACAAGTCTTTCTGTTTACAATATGTTAGCATATATACTAATTGAGAAAAATGGTAATATATAAAAAGGAGGGAGGAATCTGCCTACATAAAGCTCATCATTGTTTCATTTGTACTTAACACGACTTTGGACAAAGTCAACTACCTACTTTGTCTGCAGGAAAAGGAGCCAAGGGAAAAGCTCCTAAACAAAATAGATTAACATTTTCTAAAATAAATTATTAAGGTGTGAATTAAGTGGGTTATATTTGCCTCACCAGATAGAGCAAAAAGGTGTATATTCAGTTATTTGCTGTTTGCTTTGTGCATTATATTGTTTAGCATTGTACCAAGAGACCAAGAAAGGGGGAATAAATTATAAAAATGAGGCTGTCCTTTGAGAATCTGGCAGTCAGAGGTCAGCACCAACATTATCCAATGTCAAAATCAGAAGCGTAAAAGACAATGTTAAATACAAACTACTCTATAGGTGTGAGAATGTGTTATGATAATAAATATAGAAAATGATATTATGTCTTTGTAATAGACTGTGCCCATTAGTATCCTATGGGTATACGTTTTGTTGAGAAATACAAAATTCTGACTGAGGTTTCGATGACAGTTCTGCTATGTCATGCTACATAGTGACATGTTGGAACCTCAAGCTTACCAGTGACAAACTGGTTTCTATTTCAATAATGGGTTTCAAGTGGTAATCTCAGAACAGATGGGTGTAGGAGCACTGTTTTTGTCGTCGTTATTTTCTCAACTTCTAAACTTTAAATAATAAACATGTATTATCTTTATATTTTTAAAAAGCATTTTTCCCAGGAGTGTAGTGCGGTTGCATAGTCTGATTTGTTTCATCCATATTTCTCTTGGCAGGGTGCATTCCAGCATCCTCAGAACATGTTACCTTGTGACCCACCACTCTGGGCAGTCAATAAGGGCCTCTTTTATAGCTACTATTCATTTCTAAATGAGATTAAAAATACAGGTAAAATTTCCGAAATTAATCTTAGCCAAATGCATCATAGTCTTAGAGAAAAGACTTTCAATAAACATATAAGATTTGTAGCACAGAAAAAAAAGCTATATCTAACTTTTTCATTTATTCGTTCTCACACACATTCTCTTGAAAATAATTATGTGATTTCCATATTCAAGAATAGGTTACTCAGATAACTAACCCCTTCCTAATCTTGCCTCTCACTTTATCAATGAGGTATTTAACTTGCTAAGTAGCATTTGAATGCCCAGGAAACATTTCTCTGTGTTCAGGAATTTTGAGGCTGTCTAGAGTCAGGCTCTTGAAGAATACAGATGCTTTCCTGACTGCCAGTTGTCCTCCCAACCACTTATCAAAAACCTACAAAAAGCAAATGTGCTACAAAGAATTTATGGATTACTGAGAGCATTTCTGTTATTGTGATAAGGTATTTCATAGCTAACTTTTTAGCTGCAATTCACATGGAAGAGTCAGCCTACATTAAACAGAGTTCAGCTTTCCTGACAGCTATCAAAAAATCCTTCTGTTCCTTAGGTCCAGCAAGACACACAGCAATACAGTGTGTCTTTATTTATGAACAAAAATCAAAGTGATTATTAAAATTTTCATATATTTTTCAAAGCTTTCTGTTAGCACAATTACATAACTGTATTTGGGAGCTTCTTTTATCATCTAGAAGAGTGCTTATCAAATTTTGGTGGTGTAAGGATCATCTGAGCATCTTGTTAAAGTGTAGATTCTGATTCAATGGGTCTGCAGTGAATCCATAAACCCAAGAACCAAGATGCATTTCTAATAAGCTCTAAGATAGTACTTGTGCTGCTGGTGTTAGGACCAACTTTGAGAAGCAAGGGACTAAAAAATAATAAATGAGGCTTTTCTATTTCTCGGGCACAGTGTCTGACTTTCACTACCATAATGCTGAGGGTTAGACATTATTGGGGTTAAAGAATGTGGACACAAAAACATGACTGAATAGAACTGGCCTTAGTTTTCAGCTTCGATTTAAGAAACTAGAAACAGACACCTCACACCAGCGCTTCTTCAGGTCCTAGACCAGATTCGATGAGTAGAGGACATATTCGAGTAGATGGAGAATTTAGACCCACCTCTGGGGTGCTCAGAGGAATCCCACAGATCCCGTTAGTGATATGAGGGCTAAGCCAGACGTGTTTGCCAGGCTGGGTGCGCGCAGAGGAAAAAGAGCAATGATTTCTATGGATACCTTTTTTAATACGGTTCAGGGTAGAGGAAAGAAGGGCTAGAAACATTTCCTGAAGCATTTAATTCACAATGGTAAATTCAGTCTTCAACCTGAAAGTTCACAAATGTTTATGAGGTACTGTATTAGTTCATTCTCACACTGGTATAGAGATACTACCCAAAACTAGGCAATTTATAAGAAAAGAGGTTTAATTGACTCAGAGTTCCTCATGCCTGGGGAGGCCTCAGGAAACTTACAATCATGGCAGAAGGGGAAGAGACACATCTTACATGGCGGCAGGTGAGAGAGAGGGCAAAGCAAAGGGGGAAAAGCCCCTTATAAAACCATCAGATCTCATGAGAACTCACTATCATGAGAACAGCATGGGGGAAACTGCCCCCGTGATCCAATCACCTCCCACTAGGTCTCTTCCTTGACATGTGGGGATTACTATTCAAGATGAGATTTGGGTGGGGATACAAAGCCAAACCATATCAGGCACCTACTTGCCAGGTCACTCAAGCATGCCCTGGAGAAGATACCAATTAGTACAACCTTGGGATTCCACCTTTGAGAAACTTGTAAACGATTGGGAAAAATACAATTTTCACATACAAAATGGTTACTAATAATGTGATGCAGTGCTAAATGTCAAATTAGAGATAAGGGCTAAATTTATGACTACAAAGTTTGAATGGACATTTGGTAAAGCTTAGAAATCCTACTATAATTTTCTAGTACACTTGTGTTCCCATTCTCCAAGATGATTATTGACTTATTTTTCTCTCCTCAGTCTCCAAAAGCTCTCTTCCTCATCAGTTGTGGCCCCCCTCATTCTTTATTAATAAAAAGGGAAGTAATCAGAAAAAACCACTTCATTTCTCATCACTAAACTAACTCAAATTTACACTCTCTGCACCCACATCCTCCCCCTTTTCTATTTTTGCTTGTTCCTGCTGATGACCAACTTTGTCTATTTTTATCACTTCTAGTCCACTCAAAAATCTTGATTTTATAATTTCCCCTCTATTTTGCAAGGTCAATTTCTTTTTCTCAACAACAATCTCGACTTGCAATTATGCTTTAATATTGTCTGTACATAATACAAATAAGAAACCAAAACTCCATGTAAACTACATCTTCTGGGCACTGCCTCACTTTTCAGCTCTTTTCTGTACAACTCTTCCAAGTAAGTTATTCCTTTTTCATTTTGTCCTCATCTCTCTTTGATGAGAGGGATTCCTTCCAAACCTTGTGAGTTTCATTTCTTTTCTGTCTCTCTATCCACATGGGTTTCATTTTGTTAAATCCGGTGGTCTATTTTCTAACCTTATCTTATTGGAACTTCTAGTAGCATTTGACATGGTTGGCCACCTCTCTTCTGGAATCACTTTCTTCCCTTGGCCTCCATATCAACACTCTCTTGGTTTTCCTTATATCTCACTGGAAGCTTCTTCCCAAAGCAATCTCCATATTTTGGAGTTCCCAGGGCTCAAACACTGGTCCCCTTCTATTCTCTGTCTGCTTTCCTGTGTCTGTCTGCCTCAGCCTACAGGGATCTCACTCAGTTCCCTGACTTTAAATCAAAGGGCATAGTGTGAAGTTTTGAGTATTTTTTTTTCTGATTCTGAGATGTAAGAAGAGTGATGAGATAGTACACTTGCAGAGAAAGTTACAAATTTCTTCAGGGCAGTTTTCTAGAAAAGCCTAGGTGTAAAAGAGTCTGAATTAGTTTAGAACACTACATTAAGAAAACAATGAGGCCAGAATTACCTTTGGGAGGAGCACAGAGATTGTCGAGCCCCCAGTCTCTTTTGTGAACATTTGGGATTACAAGACCTATCTACAGCCGCACTTACAGAATACTGGTGGCTGAGGTACACAAAAGCTATATTGGGGTTTAGGGAAAGAATATATATGGTTGTGGGGTCAGGGTTAGATCAATAGCAGTAGGAATGGGCTGGCTTTTGTTGTAAGTATTAAATTGGGGTAGTGTTGAAAAAAAGAAACAGCATCAGCACTACTAATAAGTGATGCCATTTTTGGCATTTGGGGTAAAGGAGATGAAGATACACTCTAGTTCTGCACCCATGCAATAGTTATTCTTCTCATTAAATCTACTCCTCCAAGGGCATGTAGACCTTTCGATCACAAGTTGCAAGGATAATACAGAAGTTTTTGAAAGGTGGGTGTAAGTCAAGTGTTGATGATACATACCATACCCAGTCTCTAGCTTTGTTTGCCTCTCTGTGACTCTCATTTCAAAGTATTGCTCTACAATACTAGTCCCGGAACGTTCTACATATGTAGAATGTACTTCTCAGATTAGGAAACCCTGCCATGAGGTTGAGGATTAATAAGAAAAATGGAGAAAGTGTTTTTTTCAAAATAACAAGTGTGAGAAAAATAGTGGAGATGGGTTTTTATCCAAAATCAGTCCTCCTCCTACCATCACTGCTTAATTTTTTGTTTCCCTGAGGAGTCTGCAAACCTTATTAGCATGAGTCAATCATTCAGTTTCTTTGCAAGGTCTTTAAACAGGAGTCAAACAAACTAGGAACACTCATAGTTGGAGGAAGTAACATTTCCAAGATTTTACATATTTCCACAAGGCAGAACATGTTATTCATACACTGTGAGCTGTTCCACAGCTTTAGAATATTAAAGCCCCCAGAGATAGTGAATCAACTGGCGAGTCCTTTAGGAATGAATGAAGAACTGCCATTAAGTACATTTCTCTGCCTTCCCAGAATGGTGTTTATAATGTGTTATAGGCAGAGGGGTCAACATAAAATGGGTTGCATATCTCACCTCGTGGAACCTGACCTTACATGTTCCTGTGTGTTCTTATTCCTCATCTCCCCTTGTTGGCCTCACTCTCATGTGTGGGACAGAAGGACCCCACTCCCAGGCCCCAGACACTGGAGGCATCCAGCCAAGCCCTGGGAGGCTTCTTTCTGTTGTACTATTTGAACCATCGCTGTGCAACTTGAATCTCCCAAATGAATTAATGACAAATGCCCAGGAATTCTAGTACCCCCTTGAGTCAAATGAAGTAAGCCTGAAAGTCCATTTAGGCTCGTCTAATAGTAGCAACAAAGGACTAAGGATTCCTAGTGATGGAATACTAAATACAGATAAAGAGAACATTCCCTGGGAGCATTATTGCTTGGCTTCATTATTTTTTTCTGTGTAAGACACTTCAGGCTGAAAGAGCTTCCAATCTCTCAGCAGTAAACTGATTAGTGTCTCCTTACTGCAGTTTTCTTGTGGGGCCAGAAAAGAGAAAAACCACCTGGTCCAGCAAGGTTTGCAGATAGGAAGCTCATTTATTTGCATGTGCATCCTACTGCCCAGGTGCTGTGTTTCCTCCACGGCTTACTTGATCCATGCATTAAGGGATGTCACTAGGAACTCTGAGCAGCCTCAGGGATGTTCTTCAAAGAAGCAGGAAATGGAAAGGATGAAAAGTCTTTGGGAGAGACACTGAACTTTATCCATTAGAGGCAAATGTCTGTTTCATACCTAGTTATGTCTGCTGTTAGATTTTGTTATTTAAAAATTGTTTTGTCAACAGAGTCATAAACTTGAAACCATACCTTTCCAAAAAAATAATGGATTCCCACTTTTCAGAGAAAACTGATAGCTGTAGTTATATATGTGAAATGGAAAAAAAAAATTTCACGTAAAATAAGAAAGCTTATTTACTACAAGGAAGCAAAAATTCAACTTTCAAGCAATTATAAGTGAGACAGTATAGAGTTAATCAAAATAAAATGAGTTTAGCTAACTATTAGGTATTTCCAAATATCAATTTAACATCACTAATTACTATCATTATACAGTATGAACACAAGATTAATTGGGATTTCTGAGTTTTGTAGCAAAATGTATACCAGTGACGTGATTTTTTGTTGTTTACAATATCAGTATAAAATTAATTCAGTTCTCTATGTGTGAGGAAATTCCTGACTAGAGAAAGAAGTTTCACCGATGAAAGTATGCCCACTAAAATGCTCCCCTAGAGGTACTTACAATACACAAACACAAGATTATTCTCTACAAGACCTTTTATTTTGTCTTGGCATTGCCATGGGCATGAATTTTCAACCTCAACATTGTTCAGAGATTTGTATTTTAAAATATGCTCTTTACTACTTAAATTTCATCTTTCGAAAGTACAAGGAGAAATGTTATTGTCCACTTTACACCATTGTTAATAATGTATACTAGGAAAATTCTGATGAGAGCTATTGATATGTATGTGTGCTTAAGCGTATATATATGTGTGTATGTGTGCACGTGTGTGTGTAAGTCTTCACAGGCTACCTTATTTCTATAATTTTTGGAAACTCAAAAAATGAGTATGTCCCTTCATTTAATAATTCATCATGAGACTGATATAGAATATTTTGTGGATTGCTGCATCACAGACTGTGAAATGACTACAGTAAATAAGTTAGTTATTAAGAGCTGGAAACTTGGCCTTCTCAAAGTACAATTCTCAACCTCAATCTATTTTTGAAACTGTAAGAAGGAATAAAATCAGTTGTATGTTTTCTCATTGCCACCTGGAATCATCCTTAGCCACCATCACTTTGATTTGAGTTTCTTATCACATGGCTCCATTCTGAACTTGGTGCAGACTGAACTTGTATATGCAGACTGCTTAGGCAGTGGTCTATTCTGTGTAGACAGGGCAAAGTCACCACTCAGATATTTTCTCCTGGATTTTTCCAAATTATAGTAAGGCTTCTGCTAAACTCCTGTCACTGATTAGTATCATTAAGAGACAACAATATGGGAATATGATAAAACTTTCTGTCTTAGTCCATTTAGGCTGCTATAACAAAATACCATGGTCTGGTGGCTTATAAACAACAAAATTTATTTCTCACATATCTGGAGGTTGGAAAGTCCAAAATGAAGGTTCATGCAGATTTGGGGTCTTGTGAGGGCTGCTTCCTGGTTCATAGACAGCACCTTCTCACTCTATCTTCACATGACAGGAGGGGCGAGGGAGCTCTCACAGTCTCTTTTATAAGGACACTAATCCTAATCACCTTCCAAAGGTCCCACCTCTTAATACCATCACCTTGGGGTTAGGCTGTCAACATACTAATTTGGGGGTGGAAAAAAATCTCCTGACCATAGCACTTTCCTAAGCAGTTCCCAACAATAAATCCATTCGGGTATGCCGTGCAGAAGGAAGTTCCCAAGGTCACCAGCTGGTGGAAGGGAAGACCCTCCTTTAAGAAGCACAGGATTTGACTTTGCAGTTGTTACCTCAAACTTTCACAAATCAAGCCTTTTATCATCAGAATCTCTTCATATGTATATATGTTTCATACTACAATTTATGGGAAGCTCAGAGTAAAATAATGATTGAGAGAAGTCACAACTAGACACTATCTCATGTAGCATGGCATATATTTAGAGCATTTAAAATATTTTTCAGGTGTTTCCTCTGTTTGCCTGGTTTATTTGATCTTTGATTTACTTCTTATTCTTCGGATGCAATCCACACCCTCTCACAGTCCCTCTAGTGCCTAAGGTCTCTGCAGAGGTGCTCTGTTTGTTTCCTCCGTCATGCCCACTTTCTCATGGTTGACCCATGCCCCCGACCCCCCAGGTGAATTAGAATCCCCAGGTTCTCTCTTGTCTGGTATGAATGTTGAGCTTTTATCTTTTCCTTCTCTGAGCTGAGCCTCCTATGTAAAACAGCATCCTAAGTTTTCTTTCTGTCTTCCTTTTTCTCCTCCTTCTTTCTACTTTCCCTGCTTCTCTTCCTCTTTTCTCTTCTCTCTCCATGTTCACCATGCTATTCCAAGGCCAGTTATAAAGTCCATTCTTGTTTGGTTTATCCCATGCAAGTAACTCCATTCACTCACCCTCCCCTATTTCCCTTCTTTGTTTAAAGGCAATTTTGGAGACTTTTCACCACAAGTCCATGCAAGCACGACCTTGCTCCTTTCCATCTCCGTCTCTCCTCTCCTAGCTGCCCCTGCAGAGCCCCACCAGGGCCCACCTCTTCCCATCTCTGAGAAGTGCAGCTACTACTCTTTGTGGACAAAACTTTCTGAGAATAACAGTTGTCTATATAATTATGTTATCACAATGCCAGGGGTTTGGTCTAGGTCCTGTTGCTTGCTGCACAGAAAGCCAATCACTGAGACAAACAAGTATTGCCAGGGAAGAAGGCTGTAATTGGTTGCTGCAGCTGTGGAGAAGGGAGGTCAGTCTCAAATCCATCTCCCTAATGTACTAAAATTAAGAGTTTGTATAGCTAGAAAGAAACATAACCATGTGTGGGAAAACAGGAATTAGGGAGGGATATGGAAGAGGAGCTGGTAACCCAATAGCAGGTGGTTGCTTAGGCACTCATGATGGGTAAGGTGTCTGGCATCTCATTGTCCAGATGAAGTGATCTGGTAAGTTTCAATTCCTTGATCTATGTGAGAGGCCTGATTGTTGGTTTCCTGAGGGAAAAAAAAACCTCAGATAAGACATCTGTAAGTTTCTCAAGTTTTAAGACGGGGAGGGTCAATTTCTATGTTTATTCAACAGAAACCATAAATATAGGTTCTATGAGACAATTGGGCTGGTTTCAATTGCATTTCTTATTCCTTGGTTTCAGTTAAATTGAGCATACATGCCTACATCCACCCTATTTTTTTGTTTGTGTTTTGGAGAGAGGAAGGAGAGTCCAAAATCTACAGGTTAATACTGAACCCTCCCACCCCTATTGCCTGCATTAGCTGTACTCTCTTAGATGTGAAGGGACAGAGAAGTGGAGAGGTTACCAGAAATGACAGGTGCCTCTTGAAGGAATGGCTGCCTTCTTCATATTCTTTCCCCCTCCAAAAGCTAAGCAAAGGCCTCATGGGGTTTCTAACAGGTGGGGTTCTGCCAGTGTGACAGACACATTGGCCTTCAATAAGGTGGCTGAAGTTGGAGGGGTCCATGACAGACAGCGTGGCATCTGTGCTCAAAGATGAGCTGGACTTCGGGCAGCTTTGTTCCCAAAAGGCTGTAGGCATGACTTCACCAGGCATTTCATAGACTGCCCTCCAGCTCACTATTTCTCTCTGTTATCTGTGGTGCCCCTCTCTCCTGCAGCCACTGATGCCTGCCCTGTGGGGGCTGTCATACAGATGAGAAATAACATATGCAGGGGCCTGGCATGGTGAATACTATTATTGTTACTATTGTATTTCACTGCCCAATGCAGAAACATGCAAGAAACATGTGACTTGACAAGAAAGTCAGAACCATAGATGTATATATGAATCCCCCATCCAAGAACAGAAGATCACTGAGATAGAAAGCATTCAGGACCCTATGTTAGTGAGAGACAAGGTTATCAATAACAATGCAAAAGAAATAGTCATATGGAAAATAACGTGAGGGTGAATCTTCAAAACTAGTTTTATTTTCTCATTTTCAAAATATTCTAAAACGATAATGTTCATAACAGCCCTGTGAGGTGTGAATTAATTTTTCCTCATTTTACAGATGTAGAAACTGAGGCTTAAAATAGATTCAGTAAATCTCAATCACGCAGCTATTAGGTGGCAGCATAAGGATTTGTAGTCAGGAGTATTAGGCTCCCAAGGCCCTGCTCTAATCCCATACTTCACAGCCTCTACACACCCAAAACAAGGAAACATCGATCCACCCTGCTGTGCCTCTGCAGCCAAGTGCCACTCTGTCTCCATTCCCAGGGCAAGCATTGCAGGATAAAACAGAGATGGGGCATTTCCCCTAGGCAGAAAATAATATTTTAGGGATGTATTTTTATTAAATTTACTAAAAATCAGCATGTGAATGTACTCTCTATGTGAGAAGCAAGATCCTTCAGGAACACTTAAACTTAATTCTTAATTAAAGACATTTTAACACACCTGTCATCCTAGCACTTTGGGAGGTCGAGGGGGGTGGATCACCTGAGGTCAGGAGTTTGAGACCAGCCTGGCCAACATGGTGAAACTCCGTCTCTACTAAAAATACAAAAATTAGCCAGGCATGGTGGCACACGGCTGTAATCCCAGCTACTTGGGAGGCTGAGGAAGGAGAATCACTTGAACCTGGAAGGTGGAGGTTTCAGTGAGCCGAGATCATGCCATTGCACTCCAGCCTGAGTGACAGAGCAAGATTCTGTCTCAAAGAAAAAAAAAGACATTTGTAAATCAACTGTCTTAGAAGATTACTATTCAAATACCTTTTCTACTTCAAACCCAGAGAAACTTTGTTTTCTGCTCAGATTTGAAGGAAGAAAACCATACAAGGTTTATAATAACATACGTAAAAGGTATTTTGATATTTTGATTTTATACTCTAGTCCAGTATTTCTCAGTTATATTCCCTAAAGGGTTAATAAGCACTTCAATTTTTTAAGACACAAAAATTTCATATTAGCAGATTATATTAAAAATATGTAAATGTTATGTTAGAAATATGGAGATAGATGTGGGAATCTACTAAATCAATATAAGTGGTTGCTCTTACTTACGGGATCATCTTCCTGTAAGAAAGAGGGTCATATCTGAGAAATGGAGATAGCCACTGAGAGGCCACCACACGAAGGGAAGCATCAGGGTCCGCTTGGGTGTGACCCACTTGCAGCGTTTCCGAATGTACCACAAGGGGCACTGGTACATGTCATTTCAGGGTTCACTGGGCTATGCACATAGTGTTATAATTTTAATGTATGTATTATCCAGTGCCTAACCTGAATCAGACATTGTGATGGAATTGATGATTAAAGCATCGATAAGACACTGTACTCACCCTTAAGTGACTTAAAATGTACTCAAAGAGACTTTCAAACGAGGCATGAGCTAATGCACAGATATTAAGATGGCAGTAGGGTGGTTGGGAGCTCCGAAGAGAAGAGAAATTTTTAGCAGAAACATTTTCAGAAGAGGTGGCACTCGAATTGAGTTGTGAAGACAAGAATTTCGTTAGGTATTAGGGGGAGCAGGATTATTCTGGAGATGTGAAAGAACAGAAGTCTCTGGAAGCTAACATAAGTTTGGAACAGATGGAGTGACAAATACATGTGGGAGAAGGTTAACATGATAAATGAAAATTTTGCAAGGGCAAATTCACAAGGGACTCTGAGTATCTTGCTAAATATTTTGGCTTTTCTTTCAAAAGCTGTGAGAAGCCACTGAAGAGTGACAAATACAGAAATGGCATGACCATATTTTCATCTCAGGAAAATTATTCTGACATCAGGACATTGTGGATACAGACCCTAGGGAGGGTATGGAAAGATTTTTCATGTTTCTGGATTAGGTGATGGGTGAAGGACAGCATCCCTCACCAAGGTGAGAAATATCAGAGATGGGGCAGGGTGGAGAGGGGATTGCAAGGTTAATCTCTGACATGTTAAGACGTTACAGAGGTGACATCGAGGAAGAGTAGGCACAGCTGGAAACACTGGTGTGGAGGTCAGGAACAATGTCTCTCTGGAGATGTGGGTTTTCGAAAGAGTTGATGGTAGTATGGTCAAAAGTTTCTAATGCTACAGAAAGTTCTAGTAAGAAGGAACCTGACAGTGGAGAGCTGTTGGCTTGAATTCGCATGAAGAGGTTATTAGTGGCCACTGAGAGAGCAGCTCCATTGGAATGGCAAGGGCCCCTTTCTTTGGGTAGTAAATGGGAGGCTTGGAAATGGAAACAGTAAAAACGTATTTCTCTTTCCAGAAACTTGGCTGATAGAAGAGAGATACAGGATAAGAGCTGGAGGAAAGTTGCTTTTCTCTTAATATTAAAAAAGAAGCTTGAGGCTTGTTTATATGATGAAAAGAAAGATCTAGCAGTTGGGGGAGAAAAACAGATGAAGAAAGATGTGATTTCTAGAAGGAGTTGAAGGTTTTGGGTGGAGGCAGATTTCTCTGAGTCAGAGAGAGGGAGTGCTTTCAGAAAGAGAAGGTAAGCTGAGGAAGTTCACAACTGATAGCATTTAATTCAGCTTTTGAAATAACAAGCAATGTTTGCAGAACTTGGGGGTGATGAGAGTCCAGTGAGTGACTTGGGGAAAGCAATCAAGATGGAAGCGCTGGAGTAGAGGATGCATGGTGCTCTGGATACACACCTCATCACAGTTTTAATCAAGCACGTTTTGGCGATTTGCTGAACACATTTGGAAAATTTAGAAACACTTTTTTTAAGGATCAGATCTCCTGTCAGCTTTTAAGAACCAAAGCTTCCTGATTACATGATTATGAAGTGCTACTTTTAATGAAGACTCTCAGTTCTCCAATACTAATTAGGTTAAATCCCATTATAATTGTCTGCTGTATGGCTTATACCTCATTTTATTGCAGAGCATTATTTGTGTTCAGTTGGAAGAAAGGGCTCCATCCTACATATGTTTTTATAGTTCAGGCTCTACCTCTTGCTCAAACAATTTTCTAATGTACAGTACTCCCCCTTTATCTGCAGGGGATGCATTCCACGACCTGCAGTGGATGCCAGAAAAAGAGAATAGTACTGAACTCTATATGTACTCTGTTTTTCCCATATCTATGATAAATTTTAATTTATAAATTAGGTACAGTAAGAGATTAACAATATATTACTAATAAAATAGAACGACTATAATATATTATAATAAAAGTCATGTGAATGTGGTTCTCTCTTTTTCTCTCCATATTTTATTGTACTTATTGTACTCAGCTATTTTCAGACAACATTTGACCACAGGTAACTGGAACCATGGAAAGTAAAACCACAGATAAGTGGAGACTACAGTAATTGCATTAGAAAGATTAGTATGCACCTTTTAAAAAATCCGTAATGAATCAAACCTTTGAATACAGATCCATATATAAGGTTTATAAATTCATATGCTTAATGAAAAGAAACAAATTTAAAATACTGTGATTAGTATTTTCCAGTCTAAAAAAGCATATGTTACCCCCAAATTCCTGGGTTCATCATAGTTCAACAATTTTAATTTTTTAGAGTGATGGTTTTATATTAACTATTTGCTCTCCTTAAATTCCCTCAGAATCAATAGAAAGCATGTATTTGTCTACTTATTCTATGTCTGTCTTTGCATGAAAATAATCCCTAGCATTTCTGGAGTGCCTACTATGTGCCAATATTGTTCCTGGTGATTTTATTAGCATCATCTCATTTAATCTTCCCCAAAATCTTATGAAGTATGTGCTGCTATGGATGTACTATAACTTCATGAAGGCAAGAGCATTGTTAATTGTGTTCACTGCTGTATCACTATTGCCTACAACAGTGCCTGGTATAGTAGGCATGCAAAATGTAAGTATTCAATAAATAAAACTCTATTTGACAGATGAAGAAACTGAGCCATAGAGCAGCTAATAAACTTACCTTACTCACTGGGGTTGTGGTGCATATTAGATAATGAAATATAAAAAAATCATGCAAAAAAGTGTAGTGGTGAGGATGAAATACATTCATACAAGTGAGGTGTTAAACAGGGCCTGGCACAGTCACCGTGTCCAGGTGATTTGCCAGCATAACTAGAATTATCTGATTACTTCCCATCAGGGACAGGCAAGACCTGATTCATTTCTCTACTGCCAACCCCTGGGGCTATGTCTTACATTAATTAGATAGCACACAAAAATGTTAGGAGGGAGAAAATGTTTACAAATAGATATTTGAGAGCTTAGTGAATTATTTACTTTAATAAAAGGAAAATGAATTTCAGCCACATATTCAATATTCATTCAACAAATATGTATCAAGGATGACTACATTGCAGCCACTATGCTAGGTGTTCAGAATAAAATATTAAAGAAATTGTTAAAAAGACAGTCTTTGCCCTCATAGAGTTTGCTATCCTGGGAGAGACATAGACACCAATATATGGGTGTAAAAAAATATCATCTTGAATAGGATGTTGTCTAAAACCATTACTTATGCATGAGAAATCTATAAGAACTTGTTGATAAACTGGAACACAAATGAAACTGATGACAGTGATTAAAAGCATGAGCTATGCAAAGACATTAAGAACATTGCACATGTATAGATTACAGATAAATAATACTGAGAAAAAGGATAACTGCTTATTCATATTTGGAAGACAGTAACAAAACAGGCTAGAAGAATTACAATGATTCAGCATTGTATAATAAGAAGTAACATTATACAGTCAAGAAATGAAACATTTAGATTGGAAATGAAAAAACTTAATGATAAAACTCATTAGATAATGAGATCATTCATCAAGAAACATCCTATTTTCAAATACAGGTGATGACAAAATGTGCAAAATTAGCTGTGCAAAATTCGCTATGCAAACCACGGATAAACCCAGCGGGAAAACATTAGCACATCAATAATGCATTTTGTTGTGCAGCAACATATACAAGCACTTAATTCAGTGTAGAGATAATGACATTTTAGCATCTGACTGACATAAGCTTGGATGTAGGCCTGCTTTCCTCTCCAGGCCCATGCCTTACGTGATGTTTCCCAAAGCTGATGTGCAAGATGGCTTTATAGGCTTCATCAAGCCCTTTGACCTTTGTGGGCTTCAGCTTCCCCCTCTGTGAAGCAGTGTAATAATCCAAGTCACCATGAATGGAACGTAACCAGCATTTATAGATCTCCCATAGTGCTTCCGACGGCAAGATACCTTGACAGATCTGGGTTGCTGTAATAATAATGGACTCCATTTACTGAGTGCCTGGAAGAAGGCGTGTTGGATGAAGGATCTCATTTAATCTTGATCACAGCCTTTGCAGTGGGTGCTGCTGTTCTTACGGATAAGGAAACCATGTCCCAATTGGATTCGGGAACTTGTCTAAGGGCACATGGCCAGTAAGGGGTAGAAGCAGTCTACTTCTGTCTCCAGCACCCTGCTGCCTCCTACCACATTGGTCTTTCCTTCAAACCACCATGAAACTAGCAGTCTAAGGATGACAAAAAGTGTATTTCTCGCCCTCTATTTTACCAGGAAATGATGACTTTTTCAAGAGAAAAGGAGGTTTTTAAGCTTGAAAAGGGTTGTGAAAGGTAAGTTGTAATTACTGAAATCAGCATCATCCTCTCAGTCATCTTGATGAAGAGTTTTATCAGATCTTGCATCAGCCACATTTCAAAGCATGTGAAACTCACAGAATTCTACAACCTTTCTCTCTGGACCCTTTCCCATCCCAGCTCCAGAGTACCTCATGTTCCAAGAAGTGTTATTCTTTACCCTTACCACAGCAGAGGGAAAGCTCTCCCATCACCCACTGATGGTCCCAGCCAGGTCTATGAGGAAAGCAGCCTGATTGTGAGGTAATTTATAACAGGCTGTAAATAAGCACTTAGACCCTCCCAGGACATAAGCATTTGAATGATTGCATCAGTGTAGTAAATAATAGGTAGCATTTGCACAGGGCACTATTTGTTAAAAAGACATTTAAAGACATTTAAGTACATTTAATTGTGTGGGTGCTGTTATCTGTATTTCTCAAATAGAAAAATTAAATTTTAGACAGAGTAACTGGCACAATTAAGTGCTAGAGCCACAACTTGAACACCAAACTTCTCATTCACGATTGTGTATTCTGTCCATTATATCTCCCAGTTGCCCTGAGGCATTGGGGGAAAGAGGCAGGAGGCTTTTCTTGAGGAAGATAACTTTCTTCCTTAGTTCTTTCCTAGCTCTGGCTACCAGTGCATTGTTCCTTTGAGCTGTAGCATGTGCAAATCGTGCAATTAGCAATTCGGAAAATGCCTTTAAAAACTTGCTAAATTCCTCTGTATTTCACTGACATGTTGAACAGATTTAATTGTTAAATTTGGCAACATAGAGGCAACAGTGGTTGACTTACTGTCTGAAATTAGCACTGAGGCCCTATGGGAAGGTGCATTCAGCAAAAGTGAATTATTATTTTGCTGTTTCGTTTAAGGTGTGCTGGGTACTATTTTCCACACTTTACACATGCTGTCTCATTTGATACTTATGACCACCCTAAGATAGAAAGTGCTATTATTATGTTCTCTTTATAGATGAAAACACTGAGGCACAGCTAAGTAACTTGCCTGAGAGTTAGCAGGTGAAGCTGGGATGCGAAGCCCAGGAGTCTGTCCCCAAAGCCCCCGCCTTTAGACATGTGTCATAATGCACCGTTGTCTCCTTCCTCCACCCTGGGAAATACTGCAGAGTTTAGTGCTGAATAGGACTTCTGGAATAAATTTCTGGATAGTCTGAAAACAACCATGACCTCATGCCTCTGATGCTTTTTTAGTATCTGTGCCCAACAGGCCACACAATGTGTTTGCTTGGTAAGAATGATCTCTGGATTCTTCATTGATCTGAATTCAGCCTCCCCACTCACAGCACTTACTGAGCCCAGCATGAAACACGAGTTTATGTCAGGAACAAATAAATCCTTTGCTTTCCATCTGAATGGGGCTTTTCTCTATGAAAATCAATGGGAGTTGAATCACTCTGAAGGGCCTGTCTGAGATATGTTAATGGTAGAATCAGTGGATACCCTTCCTACCTATTTTGGTGATGAGAAGAATCTCCAGGTGGTCTCTTCACCCCAGTGAGGAGACAGTGCTTAGAAATTAATGAACAAGAAATGTCTCAGAGGCAAGAGAACTCAAACACTAGCCTCTTCAAAAATAAAGCACACATGAAGTATAGCACTCATAAGCTATGGTCTTTACGCAAGTCTCACTTTCCTTGATGCCTCAGTTTCCTTACTTATACGATTGTTTTTTGTCAATTATGTCATGTTAACACATGAAAAGTGCTTACAACAATTTTTGACATCACTGTAGTAAGTGTTCAATAATTATTTGCCTTTTCTGCTCCAAGTCTCCTCTGTGGATAGTAAGAATGGTGGGAAAACAGTGGTTATGGCTCAAAAAGAATCCCAACAAAGGAAACAGGAAGAGAAAATGGCAATTTCCAATTCCTTCACACTCTTTCTCTCCTTTGCCACCTGTATCCTTCTACTAGGTACCCTTCTCAATCCTTATGCAAATTGAAGTATTACCTCTAGTGTAATCCATACAGTTAATTTCTCTGTCAGAGTTACTGTCACGTTTATCACAACCTGATGAAGTAGGGACTATTATTGTCCCCATTTGCAGATGAGAAACCTGGAATTTGATGTTAAGCAACCTACCTGGGTCACAAACTTGGTAAGTAGTGGAGACAGAACTTAAATGGATCAGAAATGTAGTTTCTGGTTTTACATAACTCAGTGTAGCACAGTGCTTAAGTAGATTTTGAGTCAGAAAAACCTGAGTGGGAGGAGTCTAGGTTTCTCCATTAATTAGCCATATGACTTTAGGCAAACTCTAGCTTCCTTATCTGTTATATGTAGATAATTGTGCCTATCTTTTGGACTCTTCTAACAATTAAATGAGATAGCACTTATGATAACACTTAAAGTCCGCTACAAAAAGAAGCTATGACTGTCTTTCCACTACATTACTAAAGGCCACTGTTCCTTTTACCCAGTATATAATGTCTGTCTTTTAACCAAAAGTTATAACAAATACTAGAAAGAAAGAAATACAGTTTGAAGAGGTTGAATAAGCATCATAGCCAGAGTCAGATATGGCAGGAATGTTGAAATTATCAGACCAGGAATTTTTTTAAATGATGAATATGCTAAGGGCTTAATGGAAGAAGTAGAAAACATGCAAGAAGAGATAGACAGTGTAAAAAGAGCAATGGAAATTCTAGGTTTTAAAAAATTTCTAGCGATAAAAAAGACTAAAAGAAGTGACAAATGTTTTTATGGACTCATTGGTAGACTGGATACTGATGAGAAAATAATCTCTGAGTTTGAGAATATGACAATAGAAACTTCTAAAACTGAGAAGCAAGAGAGAAAAGATGGAAAAAAAAAAAAAGCAGAATGTTCAAGAACCATGGGACAACTACGAAAGCCATAACATTTGCATAATGAGCACACCAGAGGAGCAGAAAAAGAGAAAGGAGCAGAAACAATATTTGAAGCAACAATGACTGTGAATTTCCCCAAAATTAATGTAAGACACTAAACCACAGATACAGGAAGCTCATAAAACTTCAACAGATAAACATCAAACAAACAAACAAAACCTACAACTGGTTATATCATATTCAAACTACAGAAAATCAAAGATTAAAAAAAAAAACCTAAATAAAGCCAGAGGAAATGAAAGATCCCCTGCAGAGGAGCAAAGAATTACATCTGACTTCTTAGAAAACATGAAAGTAAAAAAGAGAGAGTAGAGTTAGATATTTAAAGTGTTGAGAGAGAAAAAAAAAAATACCAATCTAGAACTCTGAAATTTTCAGAAGCATTTGAACCACAGCAACTCCATCTTGAATAGGGGTTGGGTAAAACAAGACTTTGACCTACTGGGCTGCATTTGGCAGGAGGTTAGGCATTCTTACTCACAGATGAGATAGGAGGTTGGCACAAGACACAGGTCACAAAGACCTTGCTGATAATAAAGGATGTGGTAAAGGAGCTGGCCCAAACTCATCAAAACCAAGTTGGTGATGAAAGTAACCTCTGTTCATCCTCACTGGTCATTATACAATAATTACAATGTATTTTCATGCTAAAGGATACTCCTACCAGCACCATGACAGTTTACAAATGCCATAGCAACATCAGTAAGTTACTGTATATGGTCTAAAAGGGGAGAAACCCTCAGTTCTGGGAATTGTCCATCCCTTTCCTGGAAAACTCATGAATAATCCACCCTTTGTTTAGCATATAATCAAGAAATAAGTATAAGTATAATCAGTTGAGTAACTCACACTTCTGCTGTGGCCATTCTTTCATTCCTTTACTTTCTTAATAAACTTGCTTTCACTTTACTCTATGGACTCACCCAGAATTCTTTTTGTGTGAGCTCCAAAGATCCCTCTCTCAGGGTCTAGACTGGGACCTCCTCCTGGTAACAAAATTATCCTTCAAAAATGGAGGAGAAATAAAATCTTCCTTATACAAACAAAAATTCAGAGAAGTTGTGGCCAGTAGACCTGTCTTTCAAGTAGTTCTTTAGAAAGAAGGAGAATCATTTAAGCCAGAAATTTGTACCTACATAAGAAAAGAAGAGCATCAGAGGATGAATAAGTGGGTAAAACAAAACTTTTATTTTTATTATTCTTAATTGATCTAATAGATAACAGTGTGTTCAGAATAATAGATTCAAACATATACATACATACAAGCATATACTTATGTATAAGTGAAAGAAATGACAATAATGGTATAAGGATGGGATAGAGGAACTATTCTTGTAAACAAATACACATATACTGTTTTATTTAAGACCATTTTACATTTGCCTAGGAAGAAAATGCTATGGTAGTTATATACATAAATTTCATTTCTAGTGAAGAGTTTCCTGATCTTAGGTTGTTTATAGTATCTTTTCTTGGTTGGTCAAAGACCTCTCCAGCTTAAACGAATAAAGAGAGTAGTGAAGTGATTAATGTACATACTAAGCTAGACCTTTGGAGAACTCACCAAAGAAATGTAGGCAGCCAGGAGAGTTTGTGATCCCTTTGAAACTGATTCAAATGGACTGTAGTTTATTTTCACTCAATATATTCAATCATGCCTCTTTTCTCCTGGCCTCATTTCATCAGCACATTTTTGATTTAACATACACACACACCACACACACAAAGTTCTTCCCTTGTGAACATATTAATTTTATCTTATATGAGAAAAATACAATTTAATTAATTAACTCAAAATGGATCATGGACTTCAATATAAAACATAAATCTGTAAAACTTTTAGAAAAAAGTAGGAGAAAATCTTCAGGATTTAGAGCTAGCAAAGAGTTCTTAGACTTGACATCAAAAGTACTACCAGTAAAAAGAAAATAAATTGGATCTTATCAAAATTAAAAAGATTTTCTCTGTGACAGAGCCTGTTAAGAGGTTGAAAAAACAAGCTACACACTGGGAGAAAATAGTTGCAAAACATATCTCTGACAAAAGACTAGTATTTAAATTATTTAATGAAATCTCAAAATTTCACAGTAAAAGAACCAAATAATCCAATTAGAAAATGAGCAAAAGACAAGAAGCAGCATTTTACCAACAGCAAATAAGCACATGAAAAGATATTCAACATCATTAGCCATTAAGGAAATGCAAATTAAAGCCACAATGAAATATCACTACACACCTATTAGAACAGCTAAAATAATAATAGTGATAACACCGATGCTGGGAAGGATGTGGAGAAACTAGATCACTCACACATTGATAGTGGGGACGTAAAATGGTACAGTCATTCTAGAAAATATTTTGGCAGTTTTATATAGAACTAAACACACAACTACCAAATGACCTAACAATTACACATTCGGGCATTTATCACAGAGAAATAGAAACTAAGGTTCAAACAAAACCTGTACATAAATGTTCTTAGCAGTTTCATTCACAATGGCCAAAAGTTTGAAAGAACCCAGATATCCTTTGGTAAATGGTTAAACAAACCATGGCACATCTACCATGGAATACTACTCAGTAATAAAAAGGAGTGATCTATTGATACATGTAAGAAGAATTATGGAGAGTTATCCTGAATGAGAAGAGCTCATCCCTAAAGGCTATATGCTATAAGATTTCATTTCTATAACATTCTTGAAATGCCACAATTATAGACATGTAGGATACATTTTTGGTTTCCAGGGGTTAAGAATGGAATGGCAGGAAATTATGTGTGGTTATAAAAGGGTAAGTTGAAGGATCTTGCAGGAGGGAAGTATTTTGTATCTTCACTGTTCAATGCTTTGAAAGATGTTACCATTGGGAGAAACTTAAATATAAAACATAAATCTGTAAAACTTTCGGAAAAAAGTAGGAGAAAATCTTCAGGATTTAGAGCTAGGAAGGAGTTCTTAGACTTGACATCAAAAGTACTACCAGTAAAAAGAAAATAAATTGGATCTTATCAAAATTAAACAGAGTAAAATTAAAAAGGGTATGCAAGATCTTCTGTATTATTTCGTGCAACTGCATGTGAATTTACAATAATCTCAAAGTGAAGTTTAATTAAGACACGGCTTTCAAATAACATTTATGACATAGGAAAATGCTTTTATTTTATGAAAAAGTGAAAAATGCAACTATATTTTAAGTAATGAAAAATTTAAAGAAAGCATATATTTATATTTATGCTGAGCTTAAGAAATGGGAGTACTAAAATGTTAGGTTTATCTTTGAGCAATAAAATAAAGAAAGATAGATTTTTCTTTCTTCCTTACAATTAAATGTATTTTTCAGTTTTTAATATTACATTTTTTATTACATTTATTAATAAAATCAGTAACAACAAAACAGAACTGCAGAGGTCATGATCATCCATTCAACTCACAAATCAAAACTTCACACTTTTCCTAGTAGAGTGTCAGAAGAAATGGCAATTTATTGAAAACCTGGATTTGATATTAAACAAATGATCCTTTCCTACTCTCCAGAATGATAACTTTTGTAATTAATGGGCTAATTTAACTGTAAATCTTCCAGTCAGTAATATTAATTAAAAAGAAGACATGTAAATGACCTTCTGAAAGGGCCTTATCTCTTAATTTACCCACAAATGAGCACTTGCGATTACTTCTTAATCAATACCAGGAAGCCAGCTAGAATTAATACCAGGCCTCTTAGTTTCAGCCACTTTTAAGAGCACTCAGGATCACCACATTCATAGTCTTCAAGGCCAGCCCTATATTTTCCTCTAATTTACCTGACCTTTCAGACAGTAAGTGAATTTCAGGCATTTATAGGCTTGGCCTGAATAACTGGCAACTTTCATTACTTTGATAATTGACCAAAAGATTTGGAAAATGTCAGCCTTTCCTGGGTTATTGTTTAATATGCTAATAAGATCATTAACATGTTTCTTAGCTGAGAAAAAGACCTGATACATAAAGAAAGTTATAGGAGGCTGGAGAGGGATGAATAAAAAACTGTATTTTTATTTCTAGGAAAAAAGTAGAGTTCTTTCCAAACTACCTTTCTTTTTGTGTTAGATGTAGCATAAACAGTGGCTAATAGGTTTCAAAGAATTGATACTTAAAGACAAAATGCACTTGCCTCTTTTGGGGAGGTCTGGGTCTAAATTAGCATATATTTGAAATTACTCCTGCATCTCTTAAATTGTCGGTTGAGGAAATTGCTAATATACTTCTGTACTGATGAGGTTCAGGACACACTACCCCCAAATATGGCATATGGCATATTGGATCTGTTAAGCTGAGGAATTTGAGACACAGAATGTGCAGGGAGAACTTTCTGACCATCACTTTAAGTAGGTCATAAAACCTAGGAAGGGCTTTCTGACCCTCCTGTGAAGATCATAAGACCCTCATGTGAGAGGTGCCCACCCTATACCTGGAGGAAAGAAGCATCCTTATATCCGAAGACACAGGGACACACAGAGGATCGAAAGGAACAGGCCTTGCTAAGTCTCCCCAGTTTATTACCACGAGAGTATACCCCTGTGTCCTATCATACTCTTTTATGACTTTTCACTCTTCAACAAACCTAGCATAAAAACACCCAGGTTTAACTGTTTCTTTGGGTCTTCATTTTCTTATGAAGCCTTCTGTGTCAGGTAAAACTTTTTTGAGATAAATTTATGTGGTTTCCTCTTGTTAATCTGTGTTTCATTACAGGTGCCCAGCCAATGCACCTAAGATGAGTAGAAGGAAAAGATACTTTTCCTCCGTTACAGTATATAGCATATTCTTTCTGTTCAAGGATAGTGCTGGATTAATTCAATTTCTTTTACAAGGGTGTCGATTGTTGTTCTGGACATCTTAACTAGCATTTCAATGATTTGTCAACAGTTAGGAAGACCCTAAAAGCCACAGGCATGTTCTTTCAGTGGTTTTACCAACACGCATCAGTGGTTTCAGGCTTGAATGCTTCCAGCACCTTCTTAAGGTAAGTGACCCAGTATGGGATTGTCAAGTTCAACTCAGCTAAGGTAGGTATCAATGAGCTTGTAGTCCTAGCCGCCACACTGTTTTCACAGATGAAAGCAGGTGATTGCATCTTTACACGAAATCACCTGTTACACTGCACTGGTTACATTAGGATCCGATTTCTCCAAGTTGGAATCTGAGGCCTCTGAACACCGTTACCACCAAATTAGAATGCTTAACCTAACAGCACCATGGTGGAAACAATTGTAGGGTATCTCTTCTCTTCCCCTTCACTTTCCCCTTCCACTTCCCCTTTTCTTTTATTTTTGTTTTTCTTTTTTGAGACGGAGTCTCACTCTGTCGCCCAGGCTGGGGTGCAGTGGCGCCATCTCGGCTCACTGCAACCTCTGCCTCCTGGGTTCAAGCAATCCTCCTGCCTCAGCTTCTGAAGTAGCTGGGATTATAGTTGCCCACCACCATGCCCGGCTAATTTTTGCATTTTTAGGAGAGACAGGTTTTCACCAGGTTGGCCAGGCTTGTCTTGAACTCCTGACCTCAGGTGATCTGCCTGCTTTGGCCTCCCAAAGTGCTAGGATTACAGGCGTTAGCCACAGCCCCCGGCCTTCTTTCTTTCTTTCTTCTTGTTTCTTTTAATGGAGGGGAAAGAAATGCAAAATAAATAAGCACATGGGAAAAGAAAAAAAAAGCCACCACAACTAATTGTCCACCACAAGCGAAGCAATCATGAGGGACTACAGCAGTTTTCAGACACAGCAGCATTAGACAGCTGCTTTGAACTGGCTCGACTTTGTGATTCCACTTCCTCCCTTCACTCCCTGCTGGATCGACTCATGAAGCTTTTGGATCCTGATAAGTCAATTAAATGCTTCCAACCCCAAACCTGAATCACATCCCGGAAAACATCCATGGATGTGGGTGCTGATGTTCTAAATTTGACTCTCACTTTAGCCACTCATTTTGTGTGCCTTCACCAGAGATTTTAATTTCTCAGAAGTAGGATTTCCTCAACTGCAGACTAGATGAATGGTGCCATGAAGGACTAAATGGGGGATGTGAGTTGAGCTACGATGATCTGCAAGGTCCCTTGGCAGATGTCATGATAAAGATCACCAAGGAACGCAGCACGTGGAACGGCCAACATTTCAGATCCTAATGACAGAACCATGAGAATATAATCTTTGGAATAATTCCAGACGAAAGCCTTTCTGAGCTCTGAAAATATGAATGCTGGTTTACAGTCTTTGATGCTTGAATTCACAGAATTACTATGCTAAGTCTTCCTATCACTTTGTATTATGTAGCTCTGGTGTCAACTACTCAAAGAGAGTATTGTTTAGTCATAAATCTCTCATGTCTTAGCCTTTCCTCTGCCTAGATAAGACAGAACACTTCTCCAGGGAGAGGAGAAGAAGGTATGAACACAGTAATATGTTTTCCCAGTTTTCTTTTTTTCCATTTGGTGTTTCTCTTACATACCAGAGGCAGCTGTCAATAATGACTATAATCTTAATCTTGGAGTGAGCAGCCCAGGATTAAGCACAACATTTTCCAGATATCATTTGGCTGACCAGGATTAAATTATTTACTTTCTATAGGCTTCCATTTTTCTGTACAACAGGAGAAAGGGCACTCTTTGGGAGATTGATGTTAGGAGGAAACAAGCTCCCTGAGTAAATTTGCCTGGTATCCAGTAGTCCTTCAAGCTGTTGCCTTTGTTTCTTTTTACTTGACTTCAAGCTCTTTGCACTTACATTCAGTATCTTCCTCATTCTGGTTTAACTTTATCACCTAGTGTCAGAGCCCTTCCAAGAGCTCTTTTCTCAATGGGTTAGTAATTAAAGATTGCATGATTAGTGTGGTCTAATAAAAACATACATATCTGTGCCCATACTTGGCAGAGCTTCTAAACCTTGGGATTTCCTGGATAACGGGAGTGTCTTTTGTCATTAATAAGGAGCTCCTTTTGACGTTATCTGAGTGTGTTAGGCCATTCTTGCATTGCTATAAAGAAATATCTGAGACTGGGTAATTTATAAAGAAAATAGGTTTAATTGGCTCACAGTTCTGCAGGCTGTAGAAGCATGGCACTTGCATCTACTCAGCTTCTGAGGAGGCCTCAGGGAACTTTTACTCATGACAGAAAGAAAAGTGGGAGCAGGTGCATCACATGGCAGGAGCAAGAACAAGGGAGAGAGAGGGGGAAGGTGCCACATACTTTTAAACAACCAGATCTCCCAATAAATCATTTGCTATCATCAGGACATCACCAATGTGATGGTGCTAAACCATTCATGAGAAATCCCTCATGACCCAAACACCTCCCAGCAGGCCCCACCTACAACATTGGGGATTACATTTCACCATGAGATTTGGAGAGGACATCCAAAGTATATAGCTGTGTTTATATTAATGAGGTGACCTTTTAGGACCGTGAGGTTGGATCTCTTCAAGATGGGAGCTGGTTGCTAAAGGAACAAACCACATGATTAGAGGGTTGGAACTTTCAGCCCCACTCCTGAAGTGGGAGGGGAAAGGGGACTGGAGACCAAATGAATCACCAGTGGACAATGATTTAATCAAGCATGCCTATGTAATAAAACTTAAAAAACAAACAAACAAACAAAAACCCCTCTTGAACTATGAGGTTTGGGAAGCTTCTGGGTTGGAACAAATCAACACATCAACACATCAAAGTGCTGCCCGTGGTACACTGGCAAGAGAGCATGGAAACCTCGCCCTCATATCTTGTCCTGGGCTTTCTTCTGTTTGGCTGCTCCTGAGTTGTATCCTTTGTAATAAACCAATAATCTTTAGTAAAGTGCTTTCCAGGACTCTGTGAGTCATCCTAGGGAGTTATTAAACCTGAGCAGTAGTCGAGAGAACCCCTGAACTTTTAGTTGGCTGGACAGAAGTGTGAGTAGTCTGGAGACCCTGTTTGTAGCTGGAATGAGATGTAGGGGCAGTCTTGTGGAACTGAGCCCTTAACCTGTGGGGTCTATGCTAGCTCTAGGTAGTGTTAGAATTGAAGGGAGTTGTTGGACACCCATTTGGTATTGGAGAATGGGTTAGAGTCAGGAAAAAAAAAACCCCACAAAATTAGAATTTTCCCAACAATAAAAATGTGAATTTTCACATAACCAATTCTCATTTAAATTAGAAGAATTTCAGGAGAGTTGGGGTAAGATGGTGGAATAGAAAACTCCACCGATCATCCCTTCAGCAAGAACACCAAGTTAACAACTATCTACACAGAGAAAACACCTTCATAAGAATCAAAAATCAGGTGAGCACTCATAGTACCTGGCTTCAACTTAACATTGCTGAAAGAGGCACTGAAGATATTAAAAAAACAGTCTAGAATCACAGATGCCACCCTTTCCCTATCCCTGGCAGCAGCAGCAGTGTGGTGCTAAGAGCAGCTCTGGGCACTGGGGGAATGACAACACAGCAATTGTGTCATTGAACTCAGTGCTGTCTTGCTTGTTAGAGCAAAAAGGAAAACCAGACCAAACCCAGCTGATGCCTGCCCATGAAGGTATCTAAATCAGCCCTAGCCAGAGAGGAATTGCAGATGCCACAGGTCAGAATTTGAGTGCCTGCAAACCTCCCTGCTAAGGGCTACTACACTCTGTGTCTACAAGTAAACTTGAAATGCAGTCTAGGCCACAAGGACTGCAACTCTTAGGTGAGTTCTAGTGCTGAACTAGGCCCAGAGACAGTGGACCGAGGGGGCATGTGACATACTGAGACACCAGCTAGGGCAGCAAAAGGAGTGCTGGCATCACCCCTCCCCTAACCCCACACTTCACAGCTCGCCACTCCAAAAGAGATCTCTTCCTTTTGTTTGAGGAGAGGAGGGGCAAGATTCAGGAGGACTTTGTCTTGCTTCTAGGAAACCAGCTCAGCCACATCAGCATAGGGCATTGGGCAGAGTCATGAGGTCCTACCTCCCAGACAACATTCCTAGGCACACCCTGTTGCCTTGAAGGAAAGGACCCAGTCCTGGCAGCATTCATCACCTGCTAACTGAAGAGCTGTTGGGCCCTGAATAACAAGCAGCAATACCCAGGTACTATCTTGAGTGCCTCAGGTGAGCCTCTGAGACTTGCTGGCTTTAAGTGAGACTCAGCACACTACCCACTGTGGTCGCTATGGGGCGAAACTCCTTCTGCTTGAGAAAAGCAGAGGGAAAAGTAAAGGAGACTTTGTCTTGCACCTTAGGTACCAGCAGAGCTTCAGGGGTGCAGAGCACCAAGCAGGCTCTTGGGGTCCCTGATTCTAGGAATTGACTCCTAAATAGCATTTCTGGACCTGCCCTGGGCCAGAGGGGAGTTCACTGTCTTGAAGGGTGAGTCCAGGAAGCATTCATGACAAGCTGATTTAAGAGACCTTGGGTTTTAAGGGAACATTAGAGGTAGTCTGGCAGTACTCCCCATGGGTCTGTGGTAGCAGTGGCTATGAGATGAGGCCCCTCTGCCTTTGGAAAGGGGAGAGAAGAGTGGGAAGAACCATATCTTGTGGTTTGGGTGCCAGCTCAGCCACAATACAATAGAACACCAGGTAGATTTGTAAGTTTTCTGACTCTAGTTCCTGACTCTCAGACGGGACTTCTGGACTCATCCAGGGCCTGGGGGAGCTTGTTACCTTGAAGGGAAGCTCAGAGGCCTGGTTGGTTTTGCCACCTGATGATTGTAGATCCTCAGGGCCTTGAGTAAACATAGGCAGTAGCCAGGGAGTGGTTACAGCAAGCCCTGAGTGAGACCCAGTGCTGTCTTGGCTTCAGGTCTGACCCAGCAAAGTCATAGTAGTGATGGCCACAGGGGTGCTTGTGCCACTCCATTCCCAACTTTAGGTGGCTCAGGGCAGAGAGAGAGACTCTGTATGTTTTGGAGAAAGTAAGGATGAGAACAAGAGTATCTGACAATCCTGAGAATTCTCCCAGATTTGATTCAGGATAATCAAGGCAGTATTCCTATGAGTCTGCAAGAACCACAGAGTTACTGGGCTTGTGATGCCATCAGCTTAGACCATAATACCCAAATCCTTTCAAATATCTAGAAAGCCTCCCCAAGAAGAATGACTACAAATAAGCCCAGACAATGAAGACTACGATAAATACCTAACTCCTCAATGGCCAGACACTGAAGAACATCTACTAGCATCAACACCATCCAGAAAAATATAACCTCACTAAATGAACTAAATAATACACCAGGGACCAATCCTGAAGAAATAGAGATGTATGACCTTTCAGACAGAGAATTCAAAATAGCTGTGTTGAGGAAACTCAAAGAAATTCAAGATAATGCATAAAAAGAATTCAGAATTCTATCAATAAATTTAACAAAGTGATTGAAATAATTAAAAAGAATAAAGCAGAAATTGTGGAGATGAAAAATGCAATTGGCATACCAAAGAATGCATCAGATTCCTTTAATATTAGAATTGATCAAGCAGAAGTAATAATTAGTGAGCTTGAAGGCAGCCTAATTGAACATATACAATCAGAAGAGAAAAAGGAATAAAAAACAATAAAACATGCCTAAACAATCTAGAAAATGGCCTCAAAGGGAAAATCTAAGAGTTATTGGCCTTAAAGAGCAAGTAGAGAAAGAGACATGAGTAGAAAGTTTACTCAAAAGGATAATAACAGAGAAAGTCCTAAACATAGAGAAAGATACCAATATCCAAGTACAAGGTTACAGAACACGAAGCAGATTTATCCAGAGAAGACTACTTTAAGGCAATTAATAATCAAACTCCCAAAGATCAAGGATAAAGAAAGGATTATAAAAGCAGCAGGAGAAAAGAAATGAATAACATACAATGGAGCTCCAATACATCTGGCAGCAGACTTTTCAGTGAAAACCTTACAGGCCAGGAGAGAATGGCAGGACATATTTAAAGCCCTGAAGGAAAATAACTTTTGTCCTAGAATAGTATATCCAGTGCAACATCCTTCAAACATGAAGGAAAAATAAATATTTTCTCAGACAAACAAAAGCTGAGCGATTTCATAAATACCATGCCTGTCCTACAAGAACGGCTAAAGAAAGTACTTCAGGAGAGGGAGGAGCCAAGATGGCCGAATAGGAACAGCTCCAGTCTACAGCTCCCAGCGTGAGCGACACAGAAGATGGGTGATTTCTGCATTTCCACCTGAGGTACTGGGTTCATCTCACTAGGGAGTGCCAGACAGTGGGCGGAGGTCAGTGGGTGCGCACACCATGCATGAGCTGAAGAAGGGCGAGGCATTGCTTCACTCGGGAAGCGCAAGGGGTCAGGGAGTTCCCTTTCCTAGTCAAAGAAAGGGGTGACAGATGGCACCTGGAAAATCGGGTCACTGCCACCCTAATACTGCGCTTTTCCGACGGGCTTAAAAAACAGCGCACCAGGAGATTATATCCCTCACCTGGCTCAGAGGGTCCTACAACCATGGAGTCTCGCTGATTGCTAGCACAGCAGTCTGAGATCAAACTGCAAGGTGGCAGCGAGGCTGGGGGAGGGGTGCCCGCCATTGCCCAGGCTTGCTTAGGTAAACAAAGCAGCTGGGAAGCTTGAACTGGGTGGAGCCCGCCACAGCTCAAGGAGGCCTGCCTGCCTCTGTAGGCTCCACCTCTGGGGGCAGGGCACAGACAAACAAAAAGACAGCAGTAACCTCTGCAGACTTAAATGTCCCTGTCTGACAGCTTTGAAGAGAGCAGTGGTTCTCCCAGCACACAGCTGGAGATCTGAGAATGGGCAGACTGCCTCCTCAAGCAGGTCCCTGACTCCTGACCCCCGAGCAGCCTAACTGGGAGGCACCCCCAGCAGGGGCAGACTGACACCTCACACGGCCAGGTACTCCAACAGACCTGCAGCTGAGGGTCCTGTCTGTTAGAAGGAAAACTAACAAACAGAAAGGACATCCACACCAAAAACCCATCTGTACATCACCACCATCAAAGACCAAAAGTAGATAAAACCACAAAGATGGGGAAAAAACAGAGCAGAAAAACTGGAAACTCTAAAAAGCAGAGCGCCTCTCCTCCTCCAAAGGAACACAGTTCCTCACCAGCAACGGAACAAAGCAGGACGGAGAATGACTTTGACGAGCTGAGAGAAGAAGGCTTCAGACGATCAAATTACTCCGACCTACGGGAGGATATTCAAACCAAAGGCAAAGAAGTTGAAAACTTTGAAAAAATTTAGAAGAATATATAACTAGAATAACCAATACAGAGAAGTGCTTAAAGGAGCTGATGGAGCTGAAAACCAAGGCTCAAGAACTAAGTGAAGAATGCAGAAGCCTCAGGAGCTGATGCAATCAAATGGAAGAAAGGGTATCAGCGATGGAAGATGAAGTGAATGAAATGAAGAGAGAAGGGAAGGTTAGAGAAAAAAAAATAAAAAGAAACAGCAAAGCCTCCAAGAAATATGGGACTATGTGAAAAGACCAAATCTACTTCTGATTGGTGTACCTGAAAGTGACAGGGAGAATGGAACCAAGTTGGAAAACACTCTGCAGGATATTATCCAGGAGAACTTCCCCAATCTAGCAAGGCAGGCCAACATTCAGATTCAGGAAATACAGAGAACGCCACAAAGATACTCCTTGAGAAGAGCAACTCCAAGACACATAATTGTCAGATTCACCAAAGTTGAAATGAAGGAAAAAATGTTAAGGGCAGCCAGAGAGAAAGGTCGGGTTACCCTCAAAGGGAGGCCCATCAGACTAACAGCTGATCTCTCGGCAGAAACTCTACAAGCCAGAAGAGAGTGGGGGCCAATATTCAACATTCTTAAAGAAAAGAATTTTCAACCCAGAATTTCATATCCAGCCAAACTAAGCTTCATAAGTGAAGGAGAAATAAAATCCTTTACAGAGAAGCAAATGCTGAGAGATTTTGTCACCACCAGGCCTTCCCTAAAAGAGCTCCTGAAGGAAGCACTAAACATGGAAAGGCACTACTGGTACCAGCTGCTGCAAAATCATGCCAAAATGTAAAGACCATTGAGAGTAGGAAGACACTGCATCAACTAATAAGCAAAATAACCAGCTAACATCATAATGACAGGATCAAATTCACACATAACAATATTAACTTTAAATGTAAATGGACTAAATGCTCCAATTAAAAGACACAGACTGGCAAATTGGATAAAGAGTCAAGACCCATCAGTGTGCTGTATTCAGGAAACCCATCTCACGTGCAGAGACACATATAGGCTCAAAATAAAAGGATGGAGGAAGATCTACCAAGCAAATGGAAAACAAAAAAAGGCAGGGGTTGCAATCCTAGTCTCTGATAAAACAGACTTTAAACCAACAAAGATCAAAAGAGACAAAGAAGGCCATTACATAATGGTAAAGGGATCAATTCAACAAGAAGAGCTAACTATCCTAAATATATATGCACCCAATACAGGAGCACCCAGATTCATAAAGCAAGTCCTGAGTGACCTACAAAGAGACTTAGATTCCCACACATTAATAATGGGAGACTTTAACACACCACTGTCAACATTAGACAGATCAACGAGACAGAAAGTCAACAAGGATACCCAGGAATTGAACTCAGCTCTGCACCAAGCGGACCTAATAGACATCTACAGAACTCTCCACCCCAAATCAACAGAATATACATTTTTTTCAGCACCACACCACACCTATTCCAAAATTGACCACATAGTTGGAAGTAAAGCTCTCCTCAGCAAATGTAAAAGAACAGAAATTATAACAAACTATCTCTCAGATCACAGTGCAATCAAGCTAGAACTCAGGATTAAGAATCTCACTCAAAACCGCTCAACTACATGGAAACTGAACAACCTGCTCCTGAATGACTACTGGGTACATAACGAAATGAAGGCAGAAATAAAGATGTTCTTTGAAACCAACAAGAACCAAGACACAACATACCAGAATCACTGGGATGCATTCAAAGCAGTGTGTAGAGGGAAATTTATAGCACTAAATGCCCACAAGAGAAAGCAGGAAAGATCCAAAATTGACACCCTAACATCACAATTAAGAACTAGAAAAGCAAGAGCAAACCCATTCAAAAGCTAGCAGAAGGCAAGAAATAACTAAAATCAGAGCGGAACTGAAGGAAATAGAGACACAAAAAACCCTTCAAAAAATTAATGAATCCAGGAGCTGGCTTTTTGAAAGGATCAACAAAATTGATAGACCGCTAGCAAGATTAATAAAGAAAAAAAGACAGAAGAATCAAATAGACGCAATAAAAAATGATAAAGGGGATATCACCACCGATCCTACAGAAATACAAACTACCATCAGAGAATACTACAAACACCTCTACACAAACTAGAAAAGCTAGAAGAAATGGATAAATTCCTCGACACATACACTCTCCCAAGACTAAACCAGGAAGAAGTTGAATCTCTGAATAGACCAAAAACAGGAGCTGAAATTGTGGCAATAATCAATAGCTTACCAACTAAAAAGAGTCCAGGACCAGATGGATTCACAGCCGAATTCTACTAGAGGTACAAGGAGGAACTGGTACCATTCCTTCTGAAACTATTCCAATCAATAGAAAAAGAGGGAATCCTCCCTAACTCATTTTATGAGGCCAGCATCATGCTGATACCAAAGCAGGGAAGAGACACAACCAAAAAAGAGAATTTTAGACCAATATCCTTGATGAACATTGATGCAAAAATCCTCAATAAAATACTGGCAAACCGAATCCAGCAGCACATCAAAAAGCTTATCCACCATGATCAAGTGGGCTTCATCCCTGGGTGCAAGGCTGGTTCAATATACGCAAATCAATAAATGTAATCCAGCATATAAACAGAACCAAAGACAAAAACCACATGATTATCTCAATAGATGCAGAAAAGGCCTTTGACAAAATTCAACAACCCTTCATGCTAAAAACTCTCAATAAATTAGGTATTGATGGGACGTATCTCAAAATAATGAGAGCTATCTATGACAAACCCACAGCCAATATGATACTGAATGGGCAAAAACTGGAAGCATTCCCTTTGAAAACTGGCACAAGACAGGGATGCCCTTTCTCACCACTCCTATTCAACATAGTGTTGGAAGTTCTGGCCAGGGCAATCAGGCAGGAGAAGGAAATAAAGGGTATTCAATTAGGAAAAGAGGAAGTCAAATTGTCCCTGTTTGCAGACGACATGATTGTATATCTAGAAAACCCCATTGTCTCAGCCCAAAATCTCCTTAAGCTGATAAGCAACTTCAGCAAAGTCTCAGGATACAAAATCAATGTACAAAAATCACAAGCATTCTTATACACCAATAACAGACAAACAGAGAGCCAAATCATGAGTGAACTCCCATTCACAATTGCTTCAAAGAGAATAAAATACCTAGGAATTCATCTTACAAGGGATGTGAAGGACCTCTTCAAGGAGAACTACAAACCACTGCTCAAGGAAATAAAAGAGGTTACAAACAAATGGAAGAACATTCCATGCTCTTGGGTAGGAAGAATCAATATTGTGAAAATGGCCATAATGCCTAAGGTAATTTACAGATTCAATGCCATCCCCATCAAGCTACCAATGACTTTCCTCACAGAATTGGAAAAAACTACTTTAAAGTTCATATGGAACCAAAAAAGAGCCCGCATCGCCAAGTCAATCCTAAGCCAAAAGAACAAAGCTGGAGGCATCACACTACCTAACTTCAAACTATATTACAAGGCTACAGTAACCAAAACAGCATGGTACTGGTACCAAAACAGAGATATGGATCAATGAAACAGAACAGAGCCCTCAGAAATAACGCCGCATATCTACAAGTATCTGATCTTTGACAAACCTGAGAAAAACAAGCAATGAGGAAAGGATTCCCTATTTAATAAATGGTGCTGGGAAAACTAGGTAGCCATATGTAGAAAGCTGAAACTGGATCCCTTCCTTACACCTTATACAAAAATTAATTCAAGATGGATTAAAGACTTAAACGTTAGACCTAAAACCATAGAAACCCTAGAAGAAAACCTAGGCATTACCATTCAGGACATAGGCATGGGTAAGGACTCCATGTCTAAAACACCAAAAGCAATGGCAACAAAAGCCAAAATTGACAAATGGGATCTAATTAAACTAAAGAGCTTCTGCACAGCAAAAGAAACTACCGTCAGAGTGAACAGGCAACCTACAGAATGGGAGACAATTTTCACAACCTACTCATCTGACAAAGGTCTAATATCCAGAATCTACAATGAACTCCAACAAATTTACAAGAAAAAAACAAACAACCCCATCAAAAAGTGGGCAAAGGACATGAACAGACACTTCTCAAAAGAAGACATTTATGCAGCCAAAAAACACATGAAAAAATGCTTACCATCACTGGCCATCAGAGAAATGCAAATCAAAACCACAATGAGATACCATCTCACACCAGTTAGAATGGCTATCATTAAAAAGTCAGGAAACAACAGGTGCTGGAGAGGATGTGGAGAAATAGGAACACTTTTACACTGTTGGTGGGACTGTAAACTAGTTCAACCCTTGTGGAAGTCAGTGTGGCGATTCCTCAGGGATCTAGAACTAGAAATTCCATTTGACCCAGCCATCCCATTACTGGGTATATACCCAAAGGACTATAAATCATACTGCTATAAAGACAGATGCACACGTATGTTTATTGCAGCACTATTCACAATAGCAAAGACTTGGAACCAACCCAAATGTCCAACAATGATAGACTGGATTAAGAAAATGTGGCACATATACACCATGGAATACTATGCAGCCATAAAAAAGGATGAGTTCATGTCCTTTGTAGGGACATGGATGAAATTGGAAATCATCATTCTCAGTAAACTATCGCAAGAACAAAAAACCAAAAACCACATATTCTCACTCATAGGTGGGAATTGAACAATGAGAACACATGGACACAGGAAGGGGAACATCACACTCTGGGGACTGTTGTGGGGTGCTGGGAGGGGGGAGGGATAGCATTGGGAGATACACCTAATGCTAGATGACGAGTTAGTGGGTTCAGCACACCAGCATGGCACATGTATACATATGTAACTAACCTGCACATTGCGCACATGTACCCTAAAACCTAAAGTATAATAATAATAAATAAATTAACAAAAAAAAGAAAATAGAGAAAAATATTTGAAATAAAGAATTTTTTTAATTAAAAAAAAAAAAGAAAGTACTTCAATCAGAAAGAAAAGAACATTAATGAGCAATAAATAATCACCTGAAGGAACAAAACTCACTGGTAATAATAAGTACACAGAGAAACACAGAATAGTATAACACTGTAACTGTGGTGTGTAAACTACTCTTATTCTAAGTAGAAAGATGAAATAGTGAACCAATCAAAAATAATAACCATAAGAACTTTTCAAGACATAGCAATTACAATAAAATATAAATAGAAATAATAAAATGTTAAAAAGCAAGGATAGGAAGTTAAGGTATAGAGCTTTTATTAGCTTTCTTTTTGCTTGCTTGTTTGTTTATGCAAATCGTATTAAGTTGTTATCAGGTGAAAATAATGGATTATAAGGCAATATTTGCAAGCCTCATGGCAACCTCAAACCAGAAAACATACAATGGATAAACAAAAACTAAAATGAAAATAATTAAATCATGTCACCAGAGAAAATTACCTTCACTAGAGGAAGACAAGAAGAAAAGAAAGAAGGAAGAAGAGACCACAAAACAACCAAAAAGCAAATACCAAATTGGCAATAGTAAGTCCTCACTTATGAATAATAACATTGAATGTAAATGGGCTAAACGTTTTTATCAAAAGACATAGACTGACTTACTGGATTAAAAAAAAGAAACAAGACCCATTGATCTGTTGCCTACAAGAAACACACATCACCTATAAAGACACACAAAGACTGAAAATAGATATTCCATGCCAATGGAAACCAAAAAAGAGCAGAAGTCATTATACTTATATCAGACAAAATAGATTTCAAGACAAAAACTATAGGGAGTGACAAAGAGGATATCTATGTAATGATGAAGGGATCATTTCTGTAAGAGGATATAACAATTTTAAATATATATGCACCCAATGTGAGAGCACCCAGATATATAAAGGAAATATTGTTAGAGCTAAAGAGAGAGATAGATCCCAGTATAAAAATAGCTGGAGAAAACATTTGTAAACTATCCTTCTGATAGGATCAATCACCAGAATATATAAGGAATTCAAACAGATTTATAATAATAATCTAATAATCTGATCAAAAAATAGGCAAAATATTTGAATAGACATTACTCAAATAAGACATACAAATGGCAAACAGGCTTATGAAAAAGGTGTTTAGCATCACTGATCATCAGAGAAATGAAAATCAAAACTAAAATGAGATATCATCTCACCACAGGTAAAATGGCTTATTTCCAAAAGACATGCAATAACAAATGCTGGTAAGGATGTGAAGAAAAGGGAACCCTCATATGCTGTTGGTGGGAATGTAAATTAGTACAACCATTATGGAGAACAATTTAGAGGTTCCTCAAAGAACTAAAAATTGAGCTACCATATGATCCAGCAGTCCCACTTTTAGGTATTTACCCAAAAGAAAGAAAATGAGTATATCAAAGAGATATCTGCACTCCTATGTTTGTTGACCCACTGTTTAATAGTGGGAAGATTTGAAGCAACCTAAGTGTCCATCAACAGATGAACAGATTTTAAAACATGGTACGTATACACAATGGAGTACTATTCAGCCATAAAAAAGAATGAGATCCAGTTATTTGCAACAACATGGGTAGAACTGGAGGTCATCATGTTAAGGGAAATAGCCAGGCACAGAAAGACAAACATTGCATGTTATCACTGTATGGAATCTACAAATCAAAACAATTGAATATATGGACATAGAAAGTAGAAGGATGATTTCCAGAGTGGGAGTCTGATGGGGGGAAGTGGGGATGGTTAATGAGTACAAACAATAGTTTAAAAGAATGACTAAGACCTTAGTACTTGATCGCTCAATAGGGTGACTCTAGTCAATAATTTAATTGTTAAATAAAGAATGTAATTGGATTTTTTTAACTCAAAGCATAAATGCTTAAGGAGATAGATACCTCATTTTCCATGTTGTGCTTATTTCATATTTCATGCCCGTATCAAATCATCTAATGTGCCCCATAAATATATACAGCTACTATATGCCCATAACATTTTTTTTAAAAGAAATTAGAAGAATTTCAAGGTGAACATATATAACTGGGTAGAATTGACTCTAAATTTCAAAAATATTTTCTTTTTAATTCTCAGTGCTAAAGACTATCTGGCTGATAGTGGAAGCAAGTATTCCATATTTAGCTTTTTTCTCCCACTGAAATTTCAGATGTATCTATTAGAAGTTCATCAATTATTATGCCAAGAGTTTTATGGAAACCAAAAAAGAACACAGTAGAATCACTATTCTACTATGAAACTAAGATTCTACTATGAAACTATATGTATGTAAGAACATAGTAAAAAACGTAGTAGGCCTCACTTCAACCAAGCCCTTCTGTAGTCAAAGAGAACAATTAACAGAATCTTGGCATCTGGAAATAAGACATTTGCAGGGCAGGGACAATACATGATGCAACAAAGTAGGAAACACAAGGAAAAGAGAAATAAGCAGTGTGACGTTATAGGGAATAGAAAGTAAGAAAGAAAAAGGCTAGTTGAGAAGTGGGAGATAGGATACATTTTTAAAGCATCAAAAGTATACTCTGCACAAGGTCTCAGTTTTCTCAGCTGTTCATCAGTTTTCTCTGATGTAATTATTTTTGCATTTTTACTGGTAAGAAAACTGAGTTTCTGAGACAACAGCACATGTGTCAGAGACAGAATTTAAAGATTTCTCATGCACCACCTCTACTACTATCTACTATCACTATCTACTCTGCTTTGAAATTGGATATTTGAGCTGATTATTCAAACTCATTATTCTCACTTCAGGCACTGTCACCCCCTCATCCAAGCACTTTTTTTTTTTTTTTCTGAGATGGAGTTTTGCTCTTGTTGCCCAGGCTGGGGTGCAATGGTGTGATCTTGGCTCACTGCAACTTCTGCCTCCCAGGTTTAAAAGATTCTCCTGCCTCAGCCTCCCAAGTAGCTGGGATTACAGGCATGTGCCACCATGCCCGGCTAATTTTATATTTTTAGTAGAGACGGGGTTTTGCCATGTTGGTCAGACTGGTCTCAAACTCCTGACCTCAGGTGATCCACCTGCCTCGGCCTCCCAGAGTGCTGGGATTATAGGCATGAGCCATCGCACCCGGCTACCACTTTTGTTTCTTACCTGGACCACCATGATCTCTGTGGGTCACCTTGCTTTCACTCTTGTCCCCTACACAGTAATTTCTGATCCCGTCAGTCCCCTATGCTCAGTCGCATCCAATGGGTTTCCATTATACTGAGACCAAATCCAAATCATTTCATGACCTACATGACGTTCCTGTAGGATCTTGCCATTGCCCTTTCTTCTGCTCTCCTCTATTGGCTCATGGCATGCTAGCAAGATGACTCGGCATCCCTTCAGTTCTTTGTGCATGCCAAACATGTTCCTATCTGGGAGACTTGGCATTCCCCCATATTTGTGCTCCCTTCTGCCACCAAGGCCTCTCAACTCCTTCCATTCTCATGAAGTTACTCTCTATCCTTTTATTTCCCTTTATTTTGTTGTTTTTTTCTCTTGATAGCACTTAATACAACAAGCAATTATAGTGTATATTTATTTATTTATATATTATGTCTCTTTCCCCAGAATAAAAGCTCTGTGAGAGCAAATTCTTTTTATCCCCCAGTTATATTCTCAGTTCCTACAGGAATACTTGGCAAAGAGCAGACGCCCAATAAACTCGTTGAACAAATGTGTCTGATTCTAAAGCCAAGAAAAGAAAATGTTAATGAGTTGGAACTCATTTTAAACAAAATCACTAAAAAGATTGTATCTAACAAAATACGTAGAAAATAAACATTTTCCAGCAAGTACAATGCCTTCAGCACATTTATAACAGCATTATTTCTCACTTTACATACCTGACAAAGTGTTTTCATGACTGCTGTCATGTTCTGTAAAGCACCTCAAGCTACTTGAGGGAAAATACAATATAAATGCAAACTAATAACAAACCAACTCTATGTTTGGTGTAACAAAGGGCACAAGGTTTTTGATGATTTAGTGAAAAATAAAGTAGGGACTTTCTAAAGGTAAAGAAATAGATCAAGTCGAAATCATTATAGCCTGACCTGAGCAGCAAGAGGCCTTAGAGTGTAAACTTATCACAATTTAGACTTAGAGATTAATTTCCTGATGTTTGCAACAAAAGTCAAAGCTTACTAAGTTGAAAACACTCTGTTAGGCTGCCACCATTATTATATTCTAGTCTAACATTTAGTCAAACACTCAAACACAGAAAAACCATGATTTTGTTGTCTATAGCATAGCTATTTCTAAATCATTGAAATTTTTCCCCTTATGAAAGTATATCTTAATTTATATTAAAAATGCTATAGACAATGAATGGACAATAAAACTATATGATTTCATTGATTAGATTTCCCCAAAGCCAAGACTGTATAAATAATTTAAAACTTTCTTTCTGTAATAATTATAAAAATATTTGTGTCTTGTATAAGAAAGTTTAAGGAAGTTAAAGTTTACATGCTATTAATTGCAGATGCTTGCTTGCTGCATAAAAGAGAGTATTTTCGAAAAGTCGAATGTGATTTCCATTTCCATTCCAAATCTATGCTTCCCAAACTCTCATGTAAAATAATGCATGTTTGCCAAGAGTGGCAAGACCATTGTTTGCCATAGATGGCAAAGCGAGGGAAGACTGCTGAGCCACTTCAGAGCTGTGCCAGTTTTCAACATAATGTTTTAAAATTAGTCCATTCATGTAAATTTTTATTTTATTGATTTCTTTAATTAAGAAAGCCCCACAAACTTTTGGACAAAACCAGAGCTATGGTGTAATACTAATCTTTATTATTAAACAGTTCAAATTTTGACTTCTATGATCAATTTTTAGCATCTTAATGTTTCACCTTTAATACGTGACATAGGAAACCAAAACCAATTTATCAATGTTTTTCAAAAGGAAAGTGTGGGAAAGAATGATTAAAGCAAAATACAAGAATTGCCATCACTTTACAAAGGAGCTTATAGACTCAGCCAAGTGGGCAAATATAGAAAGGGTGAAAAGAAGAAGAAAGAAAGTATATGTCTCAGTTTTTGGATTTATTTTATTGCTAACAATGACACACATAGGGAGTCTTGATTTGTTTCTCATATTAAAAGTTTAACTCAATTTTTTTAGTTACATTGGCATATGTGATTTCAGATTAGGAATAACAATTAAAATTGGATTTGCAAGATTATGCTTGCTAGGAATCCTTGGAAAAGTTAATAAATTAATGTAAATATTAAGAATAAATTTCAACATATACAAAAAGCCTATTTTTGGTAACATTCAGAAAATGATCACTCATAGGTTATACTTCATGGTGTTTAAATATGAGATGCAGTATTTTATAAATATTCTTTCAATAGCAGTCACCCTTCAGGATACTCTATTGGTTTCAAATTTCTCTGGGGGCCAAGGCTACCTTCATTTCACCTTTTCACAAATTCAAATATGAAAAAAAACGATTGTTACTGACTTAATACCAATAGGAAAAAGAAGTGGAAAGAAATTACACTAATAAAAAGTGGATTTCCCTTTAATCATTTTCTTATGAAGTACTGAAATGTAAATTCCTGGTGCAGGATGAAAGTGATTATAACCCTCAGGATTGCACAGGAAAAAGAAATATATAGACAACATTTTTTTTCTCCAAGAAATAAAAGCTCATCACCATACTGTCATGAACACCAAGTGCATTCAAGCACTGAGCTATGCAAAGGTGCTGAATGATCCCAAGAGAAGGTGCATCAGCCTTCCATGACAGTGCCCATTTGTAGACACATAGTTAGCCCCAGCAGGGGGAGTGCATTCAGGGATCTTCCAGATCAGAAATATAGACGGTCTCTGGGAAAATCAGTTCTTCATAACTTTATAACCTCATTCCAAAATCCAGGTGTCAGTTTACAGCTTTCCAGATTGACATCTTAAATCAAGAATATGTCACATGTGTACAATAACTAATCTTTTCTGTAAATTGCTGCCTGTGGTTTTCAAAAAACACAGCAAATTGCTGGCAATTGATAATGTCTCCCTGTATGGCTAACTTCATTTCTGCATGGTTAACAAATCAGTCTTCAATTATTCATGTGATCACCCAATGCCCAATGTCTAGGCTCTTCTGACAGTCATTGATTTCAGGGATCAGTAGCCTGCCTGCTTTTTATACTGAACCAAAATTAATATAATGCTCTTGGCATGCAACATTAATTGTATGTAGGAAATAACTACACCCACTGTCTCAGTATCTCAGTTAATGATGAGCACAGCTCACTACACAATCACTGCTTCTGATGTCCTGTGCTGCCTTGAAGCAGGATAGAGTATCTTCTCAAACTAATACTTAAAATGACTTGATGCCCTTAATATTTCAAATACACAGAGGAAGTGTTTTCTTCATTAATTCCATAATTACAGGACAAAAATAAATGGTGAATTATATCTACAAACTGAAACGTCAGATGGCCCATTTAAAAATGATTCTGTCAAGCCATTGCACATTGTTCTGGAAACAGGGTCAAATCAAGTCCCCAGACAACTCAACCAAATTGAATTTCTGTGGCTAAAATAAGTGTGGGGATATAGTGCTTGTTCTGAAAGGACTTCTTTATGCCATTTTCCTTTCAGCAGCATACTTTCTTAAGGGGATTTTGCAGGAAGTGTATTTACTCTTCCTTGAAATACTTTTTGAATCAGTATTGACTCTAAGCTAAATAGTGCAGTTGTGCAGTGAAATGGTCTTAGAGTTGAGGAGCACATTTGCCTATTTATGCTCAGGAAAATTACAGATAACCTCAAAAGGAACACTAGTAGACTAGCATTTTTTCCCCAACTGTGCCTGAACAGGTATTTTCAGGCCACTGATTGTTACAGTTTGTAACTCGATACCTCCCTTGTTTACAGCATGACCCTACAGGATCAGCTCTCAAGGGTAGTGACCTTAGTTCTGATCCATGTAATCCTTGGAGGTTCTCTCTTGAATATGTGTTTGCCAAAGGACAATCTGAGAAAAGAGGGTAAGATGGAGATGGTGGATCGACACACATTTACTATAAGGAATTTTTAAGAGTGGCAACGCAAAGCACTTTTCTCACTGAAGGTAGGTCAATTACAGCATATCTGTGAAGATCAGCATGTTATTTGCTATAATGTTCTTCGCTCTTAATTCCATCTTCCTTAGGAAAACTGTGTTCCCTGCTTTAAAATACCAAAGTTTGTTTTCCTTCCATTATCATAATTCTCACTACATTTTATTTTTAACACTCATTTAATAGAAAATTTGTTTCTATTACAGTTGTTCCTCAGTATCCATGGGGCATTGATTCCAGGCCCCCTGCAGACACCAAAATCTGAGGGTGCTCAAGTCCCTGAAATAAAATAATATAGTATTTGCACATGACCTGTGCACACCCTCCATATACTTTGTAATCTCTAGCATACTTGTAATACCTAATATAGTGTAAATACTACGTAAATAGTTACGCCATATTTTAAATTTGGTATTATTTTTCATTTCTGTATTGTTACTTTTTATTGCTTTCTTCCAAATATTTTTGATCTGCAGTTGGTTGAATGCATGGATGTGGAACCTGTAGACTCAGAGGGCAGACTGTATACTAAATACTTTATGGGGGCAACAACTGGATGTAGCCCTAGTTCGTGGTACAGTGCTTTGAACCAAGTAAATACTAGATAAAATAGACTATAGAATTATATAGGCACGATTTTCAGCTGCATATTTCAAACCCTCAAACAATGGCTTGAACACATTTTCTAATGTAAGACAAATCCTGTCATGGGCAGCTCAGGGCTGGTCTGAAAGCTCTGTTGAGTTATTAGGCTCATTTTGCTTTCAGCTCTACCATTCTAATGCGTGGTTGACATCCTCAAGGTCACCTTAGAACCTCCAAAAAGGAACACAGCCCCTGCTCACACCTCGATTTTGAGGTGTCATTAAGACCTACATGAGACTTCTGACCCACAGAAGAAATGCAATAACAAATTTGTATTCTTTAAGTCACTAAGTTTGGGTCTGCTTCTAATTCATTAGCTCTACAGCAGCCCTTCCAGAAGTTCCTCACAATCCTTCTGCATGTATCACAATGGCCAGAACTTAGATGACCATACCTACACCTATAGAGACAAAGAAATAGAGCTTTTTAGCCCTGCCACCTGTGATGAGAGCAGGATTTTCCTAGACTCTTGACCAGAAGAAGGGGGAATAGATTATGGATGATAACCTGAAGCTTCTGCCATCATTTGTTTAATGAAAGAATGATTTGATGAATATAGTTGAACACTTAGAAAATTTGGAAAATGATATGATTTTTACAGAAAGCTATACTTCCCATTTGTAAATTAATTTAACAAATGGATATTCTTTCTTTTTCTTTGATGTTTGCTAAATTTCAATTAACTTTTGTCCTCCCCATCCAATTCTAATCCTAGAAATGTATGCTTTTAAATTTCTATTCTTTTAGAAAATTAAGAGTTACTAATATTTGGGTCCCATAAATAAATTCTCAGAGACCTTGAGTTAAAGTGGCTCCTACAAGAATAAAGTAGAATTGCGTGTTACATGCTTTTATTGTTTTTCAGCTTCATCTGTTATTTGATTGTGAGATATTCCATCTGGTTTCTGAAGTGGGATGAAAGTTCCAGACAAAAGCTAACCTTTAAGTGAGCATAGAGAGCTGGATGCTTCAATATGCTGATTTTAACATGCAAGCACACCGGCAATTACTACACACACAGCTGTGTGCTCTACTTTTCCTGTACTACTGTTGTTCCTGAATCAGAAAGCAGGCAAAGGTGAATCAATGCTGAGGGCTTCCAAAGGGCAAAGGCGATTCTAGCTCATTCTTATCAGACACCCGGATGCTTCCTCTTTTTTAATTCTTCTGCATGTATTCCTTGTTGCCTCCATTCAGTGGCCTCTACTGGGACCAGCGAGTTCTGCCTCATCTTCTGGACAATCTTCACTCTAGTAACTTTCTCACTATTTTCTCTCTATCAGTCCTCAGATGTGAAATGGAAGGATAGAATCTCTCCTGTTTCCTGACTCTCTTCCTTGGGCAGTTTTGTGCCGCAGCAGACATTCCAGGCAGCCCTGCTGTGTGGCAGACACTGGCTTGTTAGGAACTTCATATCAAAGGGTATTTTATTACAAGGGTTTCTGTAGAAACCATCATTCTGTTAGTGGCTTCCTGCAGATAACGCAAAACCTATCTCTCTTTCCACCTCTCTCAGCTTTGACACTAATCTGACCAACCATTTTTCACATATTTCTTCATATATTTGATTTAATCTTCTCAGAATTCTTCCTACCTTGCATTCTCAAACTTATCCTTCCTGAGTCAGGGATCCAGACTCCTATGCTAAGGTAGCTGGTACAATACCGAAGTTGCAGTGACAACCACAACCAGAGGAAACACAAATCAGATGCACAGATGCTTCTAGGGCCATATGTGTGCAAGACACTAATTAAGTTCAATCTGAAGCCTCAGCCTATAATTCCTCATGCCATTATAGCATGGGGCTCAGAGACAAACTTTCTCTGTGCAAAAATAACTGTTTAGAAATGATTAATATTATCTGTGATTTTTTCCTTCAACTGTCTACATGGAAAAATTTTATCCGAAGAATTTAAATGACTTGTGTTTTGCCTCTGTAACATATGTTGGAGTAGCATTGAGTAATTGTTATCTTAGGCTCCTCTGCTCCTGCAGGGCACTTCAGCTTACTACTCATCAATCATAATCTCACCATGTGGTGCAGTTTTATTTTATAAGGCTATCCAGTAGTACATACTGCTATTCTGGCTTTAAAAACTAAATAAATGCCACAAAACGTGTTTATCAGGGTCTCTTTTATAATTTATTAATTGTTGCAAATGTCACCAGAGATTCTTCGTCATCAAGACTGTACTCTTAATTGACATGTCAAAACACTAAGATTTTGCATTCAAAGCAAATTAACATCACAAGAAAATCCAAATCTTAATGTCACTTAAAAGAATAATGGTTCTACATATTGTTCTTCTACAATGATCTTATCTTCAAATGACTGCATGAAAAATTCTGCAGCAGTAGTTTTAAATTGTCTTCAAAAACACAAAAAAGCATTTGAATATAAGCTATAAAAGTGTGGTTTCTTCACAGCACCAAAATTCTCTTGATAATGACGCTTACATGAAAATTCAGCTCAGCAGTTGGAGTCTACTCAGAATGGCTTAATGTTATGTACTCACTGTCTTAACAAATTTTCATGTATTAGAATAGTTATAGACTCATTAAAAATAAATATTGACTTATTGAAGTTAGTGGAAGAATTTGCCATGTTTGGAGATTCATCAGCAGAGGCCACTAGCAGTAGCTGAAACAGACCAACATCATTATGAGATCAGGATCCTTGAAACCCTCCAGCATAATCTTAAGGCTGGCTGTGTAAGAAGACCCACTACCTCCTGTTTCTTCTCCCAGAGTTGAGTCGGGATCAGGGAGAGGTCAAGGCCTAAAACAAGGTCAGCTTTGGTAAGGGGAAAGAATAGATGTGAATCAGACATGAAACGAGCTTTTTCTGACCAATGTTGTCATAGACTCTGTATACAATGTTTTATGAAATGGGAAGAGGGTTTGGGGCAGAAGATTGGGGAAGCAGTTTATTCAAAGAAATAAAACCATTTCATGATTATTATCCCATGAGTTGAGTCAATAAACTAGATACAAAGGTAAAATGTTTACCTTTAAATATTGATCTCAGGCGTATTTTCATTAGAAGAAGAAAAGATAAAATACAAAGAGCAAAGACAACATATTTCGGGATAGTGTTTCAATTATATTTGCATAGGCTTTGTTCAATAAGTGATTCTAATCATATAATAAGAAATACAGCTACTGTTGATAGAATAATATATTCATCTGCTCCTTGGTAAAAATGATTTGAACCCCTGTGGAAAGGCATAACATTACAATACAAATTTCTGATTAAAAACTCTTAATACTACCCAGGTTGTGGCAATTACTTGGTAGTTTAGAGTGTGTTTTCTATACGCCATTGGCTTATAATGTAGCTTCAAATTGGCTTTTTAGGATAAAGATTTTTGAGGTATTTGTATTTGATGAAATTTATGAAAAATATAAGACTGAGCTTAACCTTGCTTGTAATTTTCTTTATTGTAGAAAAGCTACAGGAGGAATCAAATTATCTCACTATAAAAAAGAAACTGAGGACTGTATTTTTAGAAGTTATGCTCACTTAGACTCATGCCAAAGGAAAAGATGTAGCTTAAATTTTTGGAATAGGAAACTCATACCTATATTTACATTGCCTTGCTATTTTTTAAAAGAATATAATTGCATCTCTTTGGATAAAGATTGTGCAGGAACCAAACATAACAATAAACATTTTCAGGCTTTCGTTCTCATTTAGATTTAGTACCTGGAAGCAGATTGTGATGATTCTTCCTTTACAGATCCTTAATAAGTGGGCAGATACTCACAGCCACTACCACCACCATCAGTTAATATTACAGACAAAAATATTCCTTTAGCTCAGCAGGATACATACCCACTAATATGTTAGTTCAGAACCTGAAATATTTTGTTATTCTAGTGAAATGAATATGTATCTTTCCCAAAGTGTCCATTGATATAGATAGATATCCCATTTACTTCAGGACACAGTATAGTGCATAGGATATTATTCTTGTAGTTCCAGAAGTAGGCATAGTTTGGCTGTGATTCTAGGATGCTATTTCTGTACAATTTGCCAGATATATTATTTCTGAATATAGATATTCTGTACACTACCTCCATTCCTCTTTAAACATCACATTTTAGGATTCCTTTTGAAAAATGTCCAGGTAGGAATATATCAAAAAGAAAATATAAATATGACTTAAAAACTCATTACTAGATTCAGTAGGTTGTATTTGTTTAAACAAAAAAGGAAAGATACTGTATATCCTTGATTTAATTTCAAACTACCATCAGAAAAAGAACTCTATGAGATGCAAAAATATTTGAATGTTTATAAAAGACAATGGATAGATTGTAAGCAGCTGAGGGAAACTGAGAGTTCTGTTTCCTCTGCAGTTGTTCATGTACTGAACTCTGAATTGACTGTCTAAAATATTTTGCTGGAAATTGCCTGCCCAAAAGCTAAAGTTGATAGAAGAATCCAACCTTGAAGGAAAATGAATCTTGATCAAGAAAAAGAATTTTTCCAGTAAGTGCAAAGGAACAATTAGGATAAGTAAGAAGAATGAGCCTTGAAGAGGAAGAACTATTTCACTGATGCTGCCTGGCTGCTCAGGTGAGCTATTCAACTAAAGATTTAAAAAGAGGACCCTCATGAATGATGGTGTCAATTTAAGTCAAAAGAGGACAATAAGGTGCTATTATTGCCTTCTGGGGAAATGGCTTAAATTTCTCCAAGAATCAAAATGCCCACAAGTTAGAAAAAGCATAGCTGTTAAAACATGACATAGAGAAACAAATGTAGGTGGGTTTTCCTTCTGCGTAGGAAGCAACTTGCTATAATGTGAAATGAAGTGACCTTTGGAAGGAAGCATTAAGACCTGACATCTCAGTTTACTGCTATGTGCCTTGAGCAAGTTAGCCTCTCCTACCTGAGGTTCCTCATTTATAAAATAAAGATACTAATGTCTACCTCTGAGGTAAGGATAAAATGGAAAAAACTGATGGAAAGCCCTTGTGCTGTGTAGGAAATCAGTAAGAGTTAGTCCATTTCCCTCCCCTGTCCCCTGCCTATATGATTTTAGAAGGCCCCTGATCAAAGCTCATGATTAATATAAAATAAGTCCTTGTAGAATGTCTTTCATTCATTTTTATGTCAAAGTTATGCTCATGCACAGTTGTATGGATTCAGAATTCTATGAAAATGTGACACATTGGAAATTCTCTAAGACTACTAATATGTAAGTACCAAACCTTTCAAGATAAGTCAATTAGGAGAAATATTAACCTACATTTTCTAGGTAAAATGTACCTAGAAATTTTTAAATTATTTTAAATGTAAAATAATTAAAAGATGCCATTAAGACAGATTGGACTAATTTCTTTGGAATAAAAGTATTAAAACTTGGGTTCTTAACATAACTTATTTTTCAGTATCTTTAAGTGTAGCAAATAAGATGGGTTTTCATATTTAATTCCAAATGTATTCCTCAGGAGGAAAAAATTATTTCAAGTCCTGTAAGTTCCAAACAAGCAGCAATAACTTATTAATTGTGCCCTTGATGATCTTAAAGTGTGGCAAGAAAAACAGCCTTGGAGACTTCCAAAGACGCTTAAAGTACTCCTAGGGGAAGTGGTAGGGACACCAGGAGAATCTGGCTGCAGATATATATCAAAAAGCTATTTACATGTTAAAGGAAATGATTTAATTAATACTGTTACAGCTGTGAAGTTAATATGCAGATCTGAGGTCCTATCACAAGGGACTCTTTTATATTTTTAAACAAGTCACTCAGTCCTACAATTTTTCCCTTTTACAGCTCTTGCATAGTAATAAATACATCCCAAAGGTTTTCAGGATGAGGATCATGATGTCTGTTAATTTCCCCAGTAATAATAAAGATGATGATGTTGAAGGTAATAATGAGAACCACCATTTACTGAAACCTCACAATATGCCAAGATCATTTCTAAGCCCTTCATAGGTATTATTTAATTCTTTCAACAACCCAATATGATTATTGTTGTGGCTTTCCTCGTTTTGTAGAACAGGAAATTGAGGCTTCAGGAGATTACACAAGTATAGACAGACACTTTTAGTTACCTACCCACAGTCATTCCCCACCCCACCATACATACACACATTCTTTTAAAACAAGGCATCCATTACCTTCAAGTGCTGGAAGGCATGGGGAGAACTAAAACCCTCAAGCCCACAGTAACAAATGCCTGCTGCAGGGCAGGCTGGCAGATGAGACAAAAGGAAAGGGAATATCTGGAGGCTGTGATCAAGAATCCCATAATATGCAAGAGGCATAATTGTTTATGCCCATGAGAATATACATTACTAGTTGATAAGAATTATTAAGACATGCCCTGTGGTGGCCATGGTTGTCTCTCTTTTCTTGAGACTACCCCATTTTGTTTTGTATCGAAATTAGCTTTTTCCCAGTTTATGGAATCAGTGAGACCTCTAATCTTGAACCCTGTCTTCCCGTGGCAAAGAGGCAGATGTTGATCCAGCTGGGATCATTATACCCTCCATCACACCCTAGTAATTTAAATAGTGAGCAGGTGGACAACAGCTGGATCCTGTTTGCATCTCAGCTGTGCCTTTCTGACAAGACAGTCACTCCTCTGAGTCTCCAGTGCCTACCTAAGCTCCTAGCTGTTCCAAACCCAGTCTTCCTGCCTCCTGCTTCTCTGACCTCTGTTGTCCCTCCAACACAGTATCCCTTCTACATGAATTAGAAGGGACATGAATTAGAGAGAGGAGGCAGTTAGAGGCTGGCTAGGCAGATAGGGAGGGTCTAAGGAGAGAGACAGAACCTGCAGGAATGCATCTGCACTGCCCCATGTAGCAGGGTGGAAATGGGGTTAAGAACTTCCTCTTATACCAGGATGTCTGCTCAGAAGGAACTGTCCCAACTTAGGTGAAGGCAAAATAAATCCACTAAATGTCCTTAACTTGACCCAGAGCCAACTGTAATATCATTAACATTGCAGTTTTGCCCCCACCCTCCCCCTGTGGGTTTTGCTTAGGTACTCATGAGTAATAATCAACATGGAGTCACTCTGGCCAACCTTAAGCATACACAGATTCAACACCCACAGAGGGCAGCTTTACCTCTCTCATTAACGCAGAACACACAGAAGACTACCTTGTTTCTGCCACATAAAAGACCCAAACTCAGCCCCATTTCTGGCAATCCACTCTCGGTTCCCCTCTTGTTGTTGAGAGCTTTTCTGTTGCTTAATGAATCCTACTTTGCCTTACTCACTCTCCGGTGTCTTCATGCCTTATACTTCTTGGTCACGGATCAAGAACTTGTACCTTGCTAAACTAAGGAGTAAGGAAACTGCAACAACAATTTTTGTCAAGTGATGCCCAAGAATATTAACACAATCTGTGATGACTAGTTTATAAGGAGTTTGATGTTGGAACTTTTAGTTCACATCTTCTATGATTGATTCTGTTACTCAAAACTTTCCTCCTGAATTCTCTAACATAAATTTTTCTCAATCTTTCCTAAATTAATTAAAAGTCAAATATAATGAACAAAAACAAAACTAAAATGAGATATATAATATACATTATATATATTTGAACAGATTTATTCTAAAATCATCTGTAAAACCAAATGTATGAGGTTAAATCATAGACTTGGGAGACCGGATTGCAGAGTGATAATTCCTATTATAAAGTATATACAAACTAATATAAAGTAGTATGTGCCAAAAATGATGATATTCTAGAAACAGATCTTATAGAAATGTATTATATCATAAAAAAGCAAAATGAACCAGTGAAAAGCCTACTAAGTAAATATTGTTTTTGCCATTGGTCAGTTATTGGTAAAATATCTATTCAGATTTTCACCTTGAAAAATAGAACAAAATTATGTTCCATAGAGACTAAAGCCTAAAAACATCATTACTAAAACACAAAAAGACAAACCCTATTAACAAAAAGTGAAAATGAAAGCCGATTATCAAACACATTAGGAGATATTCAACTTTGAAGAAATAAAAAAATTATACTTTAAACAAAGAAATAAGAATTTTCTTTTCACCATGAAAAGCGAAATAGCCAGGCTATTATACACACTAATGAAGGAAACTCAGAAAGCCGATACCCATTTAGTAAGATGGACACCTGAAGCAGAAGTGGCTTTCCAGGCCCTAAAGAAGGCCCTAACCCAAGCCCCAGTGATAAGCTTGCCAACGGGGCAAGACTTTTCTTTATATGTCACAGAAGAAACAGGAATAGTTCTAGGAGTCCTTTCACAGGTCCGAGGGACCAGCTTGCAACCCGTGGCATACCTGAGTAAGGAAACTGATGTAGTGGCAAAGGGTTGGCCTCATTGTTTATGGGTAGTGGCAGCAGTAGCAGTCTTAGTATCAGAAGCAGTTAAAATAATACAGGGAAGAGATCTTACTGTGTGGACATCTCATGATGTGAACGGCATACTCACTGCTAAAGAAGACTTGTGGCTGTCAGACAACTGTTTACTTAAATATCAGGCTCTATTACTTGAAGGGCCAGTGCTGCAGCTGCGCACTTGTGCAACTCTTAACCCAGCCACATTTCTTCCAGACAACGAAGAAAAGATAGAACATAACTGTCAACAAGTAATTGCTCAAACCTATGCCATTCGAGGGTATCTTTTAGAGGTTCCCTTGACTGATCGTGACTTCAACTTGTATGCTGATGGAAGTTCCTTTATAGAAAAAGGACTTTGAAAAGTGGAGTATGCAGTGGTCAGTGATAATGGAATACTTGAAAGTAATCCCCTCACTTTAGGAACTAGTGCTCAGCTGGAAGAACTAAAAGCCCTCACTCGGGCACTAGAATTAGGAGAAGAGAAAAGGGTAAATATATATACAGACTCTAAGTATGCTTACCTAGTCCTCCATGCCCATGCAACAATATGGAGAGAAAGGGAATTCCTAACTTCCAAGGGAACACCTGTCAAACATCTGGAAGCCATTAGGAGATTACTATTGGCTGTACAGAAATCTAAAAAGGTGGCAGTCTTACACTGCCAGGGTCATCAGAAAGGAAAGGGAAATAGTAAGGAACTGCCAAGCGGATACTGAAGCCAAAAGAGCCGCAAGGCAGGACCCTCCATTAGAAATGCTTATAGAAGGACCCCTAGTATGGAGTAATCCCCTCCAGGAAACAAAGCTCCAGTACTCAGAAGAAGAAATAGAATGAGGAACCTCACAAAGACATAGTTTCCTCCCCTCAGGATGGCTAGCCACTGAAGAAGGAAAAATACTTTTGCCTGCAGCTAACCAATGGAAATTACTTAAAACTTTTCACCAAACCTTTCACTTAGGCATGATAGCATCCATCAGATGGCCAAATTATTATTTACTGGACCAGGCCTTTTCAAAACTATCAAGCAGATAGTCAGGGCCTGTAAAGTGTGCCAAACAAGTAATCCCCTGCATTGCAGGCCATACATTTCAATCCTTGTATCTTTAACCTCCTTGTTAAGTTTGTCTCTTCCAGAATCGAAGCTGTAAAACTACAAATCGTTCTTCAAATGGAGCCCCAGATGCAGTCCATGACTAAGATCTACCGCAGACCCCTGGACAGGCCTGCTAGCCCATGCTCCGATGTTAATGACATCGAAGGCACCCCTCCCAAGGAAATCTCAACTGCACAACCCCCACTACGCCCCAATTCAACAGGAAGCAGTTAGAGTGGTTGTCAGCCAACGTCCCCAACAGCACTTGGGTTTTCCTGTTGAGAGGCGGGACTGAGAGACAGGACTAGCTGGATTTCCTAGGCTGACTAAGAATCCCTAAGCCTAGCTGGGAAGGTGACCACATCCACTTTTAAACACGGGGCTTGCAACTTAGCTCACACCCGACCAATCAGAGAGCTCACTAAAATGCTAATTAGGCAAAAACAGGAGGTAAAGAAATAGCCAATCATCTATTGCCTGAGAGCACAGTGGGAGGGACAAGGATCGGGATATAAACCCAGGCATTGGAGCTGGCAATGGCAACCCCCTTTGGGTCCCTTCCCCCTGTATGGGAGCTCTGTTTTCACTCTATTAAATCTTGCAACTGCAAAAAAAAAAAAAAAAAAAGAAAAGAAAATATCTCCAAAAAACCCCAAATGGTGAAACAGATTAACTTGTGTTAATGACACTCTAGATACTCATATTTTGCAGCTAATGGTATACTTTTTGGAGAAGAAATTCCGCAAAATGTATCAGGAGCCTTTAATATCTCCTGTTAAAGAGCAGAAAAAAAAACTATTCATGCTTGATGTAACATTATACAAAATTTAAAAACATTAACCATGACTTTAGTAACAACATAAAAATGTTTTTCATTAAGTCCAATTTTTAAAAAGTCAGTATGTCAATTTTCTCTATAGTATTATCTCAACAATAATAAGAAAAACAGAAGAGAAAAACCATGGAAACACAGCAGAACGAGAATAAACTGGAATCAAAATATTCATGGCAGTGGTCTTCAAATGTTTGAAGCAAAAATGGTGTTTCTTCTTGTCTTTCTAGTTTCTGCAACTTATATATGTAATTTATATTTTTTATTATGAGAAAAGAACTCTAACCAAAAAGAACCGTTACCCTGTTGATGAAAAAGAAGAAGCAAAGGAAAGGAAAGGAAAGGAAGGAAGGAAGGAAGGAAGGGAGGGAGGAAGGGAGGGAGGGAGGGAGGAAGGAAGGAAAGAAAAGAAAAGAAAACAAAATCTAAAGTCATTGTCTATTTCCAGTAGAACAAATTATTAAGATTAATAATAACTACCACTTCAAAATGTAGTGAAATGTAATGGGTAATTAAAAAACAGTCTTTAAATACAATCTGACTACAGATGCTTCTGCCATGTGACGGAGTGACATTTCTCATCTGCAGGACGGAGAGCTCATTTTTAAGGAAAACATTTGGTTGGGCCTTTGTAGATAAGGAAAGTGAGGATGTCTGGAAATAGCTTGGATTAGTGAGGGAAACAAAAAGGTAGAGCTGATTTGATTTGATCTACAAAGGAGCAAGAATTTTGATCTTAGCAAAGAGCCTGGGAGAGAAGAGAAGGGAAGATCAGGTGGTGACAAACAATTCACCGTGTGGAGTCCCTCTTGGCAGAATGGCTAATGAGGAATTTCCTGGAGAGATGGCCAAGGATTGCTGAAACATAGACGTCAATTTAATTCTTGTCTATAAGGTGGTATCAGGATTATGTTAGCTCACCAAATTATTTGTGAAATGGTCCCTCCTCCTCTATTTTCTGTAGGAGTTTGAGTAAGATTAGCATTATGTATTTCTTATGTTTGATAGATTGATCCTGAGCAAGGACCTCCACCTTGACCTTTTTTTTGAAGTCCTGCAAAACTCCAAGCAGGGAAATAAAGGAAAACCCCAAAGTTTTTTTAAAGAGAAATTCCAGGCATCTAGCTAGCCCCAGAGGTAATTAAGTAACTTGATAAACAAGAAGGTAATAGTAGCCTTAACAATAGCCAAGGGAGTTAAAGCTCCAGGGATGTTTGCTTTCCCTATAGAAACTAAAGGCAACATCTGAACAGACCCCCACTGAGGATCCCCACCTAACAGATCTGCTAGTACACAGAGCCCAGATTTGAGGGAAGTGAAGACTAAACTTTAACTATTGCCTTTTGTTCTAAGTTTTTACCTGAGAGGCTTGGAGAAAGTCACTCCCTCTAGCAAGCTGACATTTTTCTACTAATCCCAAAATTTTTTAAACAGAATATTCTGTTTCCTTAACCAATTGCATACCGGTTGTTTCTGTTTTGATTTTTTTGTAGAAAGATTTTTAATTATAAATTCATGGCTATCAATATTTTTGATTGTTTAATTTTTTTCTATTAATCTTTTAATTTCTGTTGAATCTGTAGTTATGTCACTTCTTTCTTTAATGAATTGATAATTTGTATTGTTTCTTCTTTTTTTGGATCAACTTTATTACATGCTTGTTAGTTTATTAATCTTTTCAAAGAACCAACTATGAGATATTAGTCAAATTGCTCTTCTTAAGATGGAAGTGTATATCATTGATTTTTAACTTTTCTTTTTTTCTAATAAGCAACTTAAATCTACATTTCTTCCTCTAAACACTGATAGGAATTCATCCACAAAGAAGAGTTTTTTTTTAAATTATGTACTTAAATTTTGTACTTTTATTTTTCAATTTTCCTCTAAATTTCTTCTTTGATTTGTGAATTATTAACAATTATAAATTACTCTTGTATTTGTGGTGGGAGAATACTATCTGTATTATTTCAGTCATTCAACATTTACTGAGATTTGCTTATGGCCAGGAATGCCATCTTGGTCATTGTTCATACGTACATGAATAGAAAATATATCTTGCAATTTTAAGGTAATATCCTCTATATGACAGACAAGTTGTTTGATAGTGTTGTTCAAATATTTTATTTGTACTGAATTGTGTCTACTTTTTCTCTCAATAAGCAAGAAAGGAGTATTAAACTCTCGCCCTATGTTAATGGATTTGTCAATTTCCCCCTTTAATATTGCCAATTTTTACCTCATGTATTCTAAAATTCAGTTATTTGGTGTAGATTTGAATTATTTTGTCTATTTAATACATTGACCCTGTTATCATTATAAAACATCTCTGTTTATCTCTATTCATACTCTATATTTGAAGTCTACTTTTTTTCTGACATTAATATGACCACAGAGGTTTTCTTCTGATTATTGTTTACATAGCATATATTTTCCATCTTTTTAATTTAAATATATGTATGTATTTATATTTAACATGTATTTCATGTAAATAACATTAACTATTGTCGTTTTAAAAATCCATTGTTCTAATCTCTGTCTTTAACTGGAGTGCTTAGTCTATTTACATTTCATATAGTCATTGACATGGTTGTGTTTTAATCTACCATATCATTATTTGTTTTTTATTTGTAACATCTGCTTTGGTTTCTTACTGTTTGCATTATTTTTATTTAGTTAGTTAATTAGTTAGTTATATTGGTTACTCTATGGGAGTGGTTCTCAAGCTTTTTGGCCTCAGTTCCTTTCTATACTCTTAAATGTTAATGAGGATTTTAAACATTTTTTGCTTATGTGGATTACATCTATCAAAATTTACCTTACTAGAAATTAAAATGATCTTTTTAAAACACAAGAGTATGCAGCACTGTCAGCCTGCCCAGCATTGTAAGAATCTCAGTTTCCAGGCTCTCCTGCCCATGAGACAGCTCACTATCTTTCAGGTAAGACAGGACTGCTGTCACTCCATGAATGCAAATTGTCAGCAAAAGAACACCTTAGCATACAAATGTGCTATTCATAGGCGATGTCTGTCACTGGAATAACACCCCAATCCACAGAGATGTTGTGGAAATCACTCTGGATCCCATTTTTAAAGAAAGATTCACTATCCCAGAATGTATATTTTGGACCAAATTGACAGTATAGGGAGGTTTCTATTAATCTATCCAAATGGATAATTCCAAGAAGTACCTTCACGAACTAGCAGGAGATGGAGAATCTAGAAAGTTAGTATATAAACCAACTCATGTGGACGAGGAGTTTCCTACACAATGGAACGAGCCTGGAAAAGTGGCTGGTATTTGTGTTTGTCAAGGGTCCTTAACTTTGCTTTATTTTCCGAAATAGATTTCCCATAGACTGGAATTGAGGCTAAACTGTGGCTAACAAGGGGGATGTTACCAGTCTTTGAGGCAGTAAATAGGAGACCAACAGAAAATCTTTAGGATGCTCCTTTTGCAGTCGTCTATCTTTTTAATGACCTAGAATACTTGGTTGACTGCTTAATGGCATTTAAGTAGGTAATAAAATGAGTAACCAGGACTACTATGTCCATGTTTTCAACCTTGTGCCCAAAGAAATGAGATAAAAACTTTCAGACATGCACATGGATATTAGAAAAGCAGTTACAAAAATTCACAAAAATAACCTTGAGCAGCAGTGGGAAATCAGATTTATATGAAGAAAAATGACTGCTGATACTTACTTATTTGTTTTATTACTTCACAGATTTGTTTCAAAGCTTACCTGAGGTACCACATATCATGTGTATAATAAACACTAATTACTATTATTATCGGAAAATCTGGTCTTATTATTTTTCACAGAGACTCCATGGAGCCAAATGATTTGCCTCAGAGTTCACAGTTAAGTGCTGTAGACAAGATTTGGACTAAAGACTTATGATTCAAAATTCAGCCTTCTTTCAAAATACTATGAAGCCAATTCCATAGGACAAATTTCTCTGCTCTAATTTATCCCAAATTAGTGTATATAGAAGAAAAATTCATTTCTACCCAGTGAAATAAAAACTATGATTAAAATGACCATTCAAATCACAAGATACAAAATGCAATGAGTTGAAAATGTTGTGCTTAAGATATTATTTGCAATTATTTTATTCATAAGATTTGCATTTGAAAATTATTTACTTCATAATCGGCAATTATAGAATATAACTGGGCATTAATTTAAGTACTTTTTTATATCTTAGAAATTAGTGGTGAACTACAATCGCTAGCACAATTATTTAGTGAGATGTTAGTCCAAATATACTGAACTCAATATTGGAAACGTTGCTTCTGGTTCCTGAATACATTTGCCAATGTGAGAAAATGATGACAAGCTCTAATTACAGTTATTATAGTAGAGAAAAAAGAGTAACCACCTCTGGAGGCTCTGGAAAAATCCTTCAGGGATTTTTGCTGCTTGGCTGAATCAAACATGTTTTGTTACCACAAGGACTTCAATGGAACCTAAGAATTCTTAAAGTGTCCTTGCTGCTCAAGACACATTTTCTAAAATCTAAGCCACAAGTGCATTACTTAGAAAATTTGAGGCTGTTATAAAGCAGTAGAATAAGTTAGTATAAATATATTTGATAATGAGAAGTTTTAAAATATGACAGCTTTCTTATACTTTTTGTAATACTGTTAAGTTCCTTCTCTATAGTGAAAATTGTGCTGGTTCACACAAAAACTGTTTAAGAAACACAACTAGAAACTTAAATTGTTCTTACATTTGGGTGGTGAGACATTTTTGCAGGAGGCATAATAAAATCATGTGCTTTGCTGACAGTTCTAGACAGGCAGAAATAACGTGTGTATCATTGCTGCATTAAGACAACTGTCTTCTGTGTGATTAAAATTTCAAAATAGGGATCGCCACGCTGATGCATTTACTTCTTAGTAAACACTTAATATAAGGGTTTTGTTCTTGGTCAATTTTTTCCAGAATTAATATTCCAGCAAAGATAGAAACTTGCCATTCATGTCTGTTACGTTAACATCTTCGTCAATCCCTTTTCCTACTTGAAACACAAGCATGTTCAAAACCATTTTCTACTTAACATTTAGGCCTGCAGTCACTATGATATTATGTCTTTTTAAAATGGACATGAGGATGCACTGTAAGTTGAGTCCCACTTCAGTATAACAAACTAAACCAGAAGGCAGTTGTTTTGAAGTTCCATTATATTAACACACTCCTAAGATCATTCTTTCCTAAATGGTACCTAAAGTCTTTGAATAGTATTTTATCGTCTACACACACACACACACACACACACACACACAAACACACACACACAATATACCTATATATGTATGTAGTCACAATACTTAGAAGTGTACTCATTTTAAAGTGTACTTTAAAAGCATGATAAACTCACCTTTGAGAGTCCACCTACTTCCAAATAAAAGCAGATAATGAACACATTCCAGGTGACCCAGAGGGCAGTCCACACTGTATACTAGATAGAAATGGGGGAGGGAGAAAGAGAAGAAAAATGTGGAGATGAAAGGCATGTATATCAAATAAATCAATAATAAAAATGTCAGTAAGTCTGTCTTCTGGGAAGAAACTGACAGAGAGCACTCAGAAAAGAGTGCTCTCTATGTGGTCCCCTAAACTTTCCAGAAATTAAAAATTCAATAATTTCTACTGCTTTCAGTAGACACCAACAAAGTTAGATTTACTTTTAAAGTGCTTTGCTGGCTTCCAGGTACAAGTTAAACCAAAGTGTTGATTTGATTTCTGTTTTCTGAGTATTATCTTTTCTAGGGAACGTAACTATGCAAATCTTCTGTGAGCTCTCTATGATCTTTAAGTTACAGTATAAAAGTGTCACATTTTAAGGAATATTTATTGAAACCTAGGACTAAAAGAAGACCACGTTTGAAGAAAACATGCGTGGAGTACAAAATTAACAAACTTTCGTTTGTTGGACTATTTTATTAGTAGAATGTGTGCCTCTAATATGATCATATAATAAAAATATAACCATATAAAATATTTTAAAGCAGAGAAATTAATAAATAGGATTAAGAATGAGGAAATGAATAACAGATTTTCATATCTTCCAATCATATCCAGCCAACAAATTTTAAACCTACTGGTCTTACTGATTAATTGATTTTATTAAGATATTATGTATTAGGAAATACCTTCTCCCAGAGTATTAGTCGGTCTTAATTAAGGTAGCCCTAGATCAAGAGACTCATCAATGGAGAATCGATGATTGGACTACGGCTCCCCTCATCCAGTCACTTTCTTATGCAGACAAAGAAATTGAGGCCCAGAAAAGTGACATACAGACCAGCTAGGATGACTGAGGATAGTACTTACTGTAGAACACAAATAACATATCAAATATAACAGTTTGCCTATTCGCTTTATTTTATCACAAAAATGAATGAATTCTTAATGTCTTAAGCAGACTTATTAATTTAATTATTGTTTTCTATCAGTGATTACAATCATTGCATACTGTTTTTAAATTAAAATAAATATTGAAATCATTTCTTTAGCTTATTCTATGCTGTGCCAAACAATAGAATTACAAAATTAAGACTCTGTGTAATATAGCTATGTTACTAATAGAAACTTTATCAGAAGCTTTTAACTATTTATGAAATTCAATTTATATTTTGTATTCTGTCATTTATGAATTTTTAAAATAATCTCATGTAGTAGTATAGTCCTATAATTGGTTACATTTAATGTTCCATCATATATTTGTTTTTCTGAAAGGAGGTTTGCTTTCATTTTTAAGAATAATACAATTATAATAATGAGTTAAAGCTCAAAAATCACTGGAAATTTAGCTGGAAAACATGTTAAAAAGTTAAGATAAGTAAAAATATATAGTGAGATTTTTGGTATATGCAGGTATTGCTGATGCTGTAATATATTCTGTTCATAAAGTCTTCTAGTAAGAGTGGACTTAGTAAATTTTAAACTTTCAGTAAGTTTTGAAGCTCTTGCTAGCAAGATGGCATCTAGTGTTTGATATCTTCCATTCTAAATAAATCTAATTATAAGTATATTGAAATGAGAGAGCAATGCTAACCTCTAAGTCATGAGAAAAAAGCCATTGAAAAAGATTAGGAAAAGAACATAAAATAAAGCAATATTAAAGTAAGGCAATAAACTAAATTAATTACAAAACCATATGATAGGACTTAATTATTAGGACTAATTCCTAAATGCACAGGTATTTTTTAGTGAATCAATTCATAGTTATAACAAATGCATAATAAAACACATCTATTTAAAGATCATAGCACAAACTTGGTGATTGATTGAAGTATATTCAGGATCTCTCACAAGTTGTAATCTTGATGCTACTTCTGAACTTGCAAAGGCAAAATTACCAGGCTATGTAAACCTCAACTGTCAGTTCGTACGTTTTTGACAATAAAAGGGTTATTATCCTGGTGCTTTCTGTGTTCCTGGTACTATGGTAAGTGTTTTACATATATCATGTCATTCAATCATCACACTAAAACCAAGGTAGAGGGATAATCATTTAATCACCTATTTAGTGTCAGAGTTAGGATTTGACACCTGATAATAGGATTTCAGAGCTGGGATGCTTAAGCATACAGGGTAGGCTTTGTTTTAAAAGATTTTAGTAAAAGGATTATAGATTCATGGCAAGATAACCAGTCACCAAATTAAGCAATTTGTCAAATGACCAATTCACCAAATTATGAGTTTACCTCAAATTTTTATTCATATACGTTCTATAATTGGCAATTTATTTTAGAATGACAGTATCTTTAGTATTTTACAATTAGTGTGACATGCATAATATGGAATTCTTGTGGTGTTTGTTTTAGCAATATTGTGTAATATCTTCTAGTACATTTACATTACAAGTTTCTTCTAATAAATTTGTGTTTCTTTGCTGAGAACGAAGAAAATATATATTTTTGATTTTTGAATTGTTATAAGGTATGAAGTATACCTTTATGTGCACTTGAGACACAAATCTGATCATGAGTATAAAAGAAAAGAGATAGCTAGAGATACAAATATGGCCATAGAAATTTAGCTAGGCAGGAAGCATTGGGATAGCCAATGGCCAAAGAGACTGCCTACCTTCCCTATCTTCTTTTTGAAGTGGGTTATTTCATTTATAATTCAACTGAAGCAATAACTTAAAAAATAAGACTCTCCATTTTTAAACAAATACCCTTTGGTTATTATAAAGCAGGCTTACATCATGTATTTAGGTATATTAAATATACTTGTAGTAAAGAAAGCTTTTCAATATAAGAAAAAAATCACTCTGCATAATCTCTCCATCTCTCTTCTACTTTGCTTATGTTTAGTATATATATTTTAAATCCAGATCCACATAGACAAGACCTATAATAATGAAAAAAGAATGTTTATGCTTTCTATGTGGCTTCCTAAATATATCCTAGTTTTACAAGGATATTTCAACATTTTTTAATGGAAATAAACTTTGGACATCTTCCAGTCTATTTCTTCCCCATCAAGCAATTAGTTTATAATATGAATTATTTTTACTTTCTGAGCTTGCTTATTTTCTAATTATGAGAAAGACCATTCATTCATTCTTTCATATACACATCAATTTGCTATAATATCATATACAATATGCTAGACTTATAATAAAAATGTAGAGTAATTTTCTTGCTCAGTCATTGTTGTAATATTTTTTAGTAAAGCAAAGGGGAAAAAAGATATATGAACATCTCAAACATTTGTCAAACATTTACTCTGTGTTAGGCTATAGTAAGCAAGTCACATACATTATATAATTATTTAAAATGATATATGGGTCTGGTTTTTCAAATGAGGTAACTATGGCAAAAGGAAAGCAAACAAACATCCCAAGGCTTCACAGCCAATAACTGGTGAAGAGGAATTTAGGTTTGACATTTACCAATTGAATCAAAACCTAACACTCAACTTCATGGTGAGCAGTGACTCTGGAATAGGATTTATGCTGACATAGCAGAAAAATTTTGCTATATAACAATTCAGATTAAAATGAGTTGTCTTTTGCACATGAGCATTTGCATAAAAGTCCAGATAACTAAATTGTGGACTTTTCAAATTCACTTGACCCTTTACAAATTTTTAAAGGCAGTTTTGAGTTAATTTTAATTTCAAGGTTAATCTTATTTCAAAAAATGTTAAACGAATTTGCTAATTCATCTGCATGTGAGTTAAAACCTGCTTGATTAAATTATCACCCATAAAATAAGGAAGATTTAAGTAATTCTAGGACAAAAATCTTATTTTTAAATTTACAAGTAGAATAAAACATATTTGACCGAGGAGTAAACAGATAGGAAATAACTGATTCTACAACAATGCCTTGTGACGGGGAAATATGATTTCACTGCTTCATACTGTCTATAGCCAAAGAAGCACATAAGGCCCATTCAAAATGCAAGACTGAACACGGTATTCCCCTAAAGCAAGGGGTTCCCAATCTCCAGGCCACAGACCAGTACTGCCTGAGCTCTGCCTCCTGTCAGATCAGCGCGGCACCAGATTCTCATAGGAACACAAGCCCTATTGTGAACTACCCATGTGAGGGATCTAGGCTGTGGCTACTTATGAGAATCTAACTAATGCCTGATGATCTGAGGTGGAACATTTTCATCCCAAAACCAACTCGCCCAACCTCTGGAAAAATTGTCTTCCATGAAACGAGTTCCTGGTGTCAAAAAGGTTGGGAATGGCTGCCCTAATGTACACATTCCACCTTGCACCTTAGCCAAAATAAACTTTCATGAGTAAAGGAGTACTATGTGGTAAAGTTGTTTTTGTATTCTTAAAATAAATACAGAAATAGTAAATTGTACCTTAATAGTGTGATGGTACCTGGAAGGGAATTATTGATCTTTGATTCTGTGATTTGGGGAGGTTTTTCTAATAGTCTTTGCCGAGAGTCCTCCTCAATTATAGTGGCAGGAGCTCGCAACACTACATCTTAGAAAAAAATAAGTCTTGAGGAGTAAGTCAGCTAATGGTAGGTGCAGGTAGCACAGCACATACTATTTTATCATATAATTAATTCCCTCAACCAAGTTCAGGCTGAGATAAGCAAGGCAGTACATTGGTGTCACGTTCTGAGATTTTAAAAAAAGTCCCTGTCCATTCCATCTTGTAAAATCCTTTCATCCAATAAACTTTGATTCATTTATTGTTTGCCCAATCAAGTATTAAGCATATCTAATGGTCTGTACGTACAGGAATTGGCCTAGAATACAGGAATAGGCCTAGAATACAGCAATAGATGGGCACAGTTCTGCCTTCCAGAAGTATACATTGTTGAATGGGGCAAGACAAGTAGAGAAGCAATGATGACAACCGGGCAGGGTGGTGGGGTAGAAAGTTACCAGGATTTACAGCAGCAGAAGGGAAGAGGTACTTTCCCTTGCACTCAGTGGTCAGGCAAGGCCTGTAAAAGGTGACTATTTAATTGAGGATTATTAAAGGTTTTCCAAGAGGATAGAGAGATTAAGGCATTCAAGGCAGAAGGAGCAGTATGTGCAAATTGAAGAGGCAAGAGCAGCATGTGGTCTTTGGAAAACACAAATCATTCAGCGTAGCTGGCATGAGGTAGGCAAATGGGGAATGCAGGAGGTGCTGGAGAAGTAGGTACAGAAACAATTTTCATAATCTTTGATTTAGACTCTAAGAGTTTGGAAAAACTAGTCATTGGTGAGCTGGAGTCTCATGGTCCTTTACCCAAAACATTTTCATAAAGGTGATCAATTACTTAAACTCAACTGTGATGAACCCTGTCTCTTGTCCAAAATGGCAGTAAATTATCTGTGTTTTTGTAAAACTAGAGCTCTATTAAATTATCTCAGTGAACATACATATTTTATTAATCTCTGCATGAGCACTTAGCACATACCTGGTGCTCCAAAGTGTTTGTTATTTTGAAATGGATTAAATTTAATTGACCTGTCTGTGTGGTGGTTTGGCCAATAAAGGAAGCCAATACTAAAAATAGAAGAAGCAATTTTGAGAGAAAATCTCTTGCAATGAAAAAGCTCTTTCCCCTCACAGTGAAAAGTCAGTATGGATTTCTGCTCCAGGACTCTTCTCACTGCCATTGAAAAGCTGCTGCCTCTAATGGGACATATGCCACATTCATTTTCAGTTTTTTATATCAGAATTAACTCCAGGCCACCAGTTGTAGCTTCAAACCAAAGCATTTGTGAAAACAACTCAAGAATGAATTTAAAAAAACCTTCCCAAATAACAACATGCTCTTTTTAAAAAGGCAATTTTTGTGAACAGATTTCCCATACTCATAGATTAATGATTCTTTAGGTACTTTCATCAAATAGATAATTTATACCCATATTAGAATAAGAGGTAATCTGGAGCTTCATAAAGATAACAATATCTGACTGGGAGGTAGGCCAAGACTGTTTCCTATATCACAACTTATACTGACAATGGTAACATTATCATCTGGAATATGCCGGTGAAAGCAAAGCACAGATCATGCTATAGCAGCTCCTTGAATCTAACAATCACAGGCCAGTACACACCCAGTTCTGCTGACCACTACCACCTGTGCTCCTTGGGCTAGTCACTCAATCTTTCTGACCTCTTTTCTCGTCTGGGAAATCAGAGAAGCTAATACATGCCCTGTAGGATATTTATGAGAATGAAACCTAATGACATACATGGATGGCTTTCACACCAATTTATTGCTTTCTTTCTCTCCCTTTCCTGAGATAGGATCCTGAATAAGATAGCAAATAAAATGAAAGAGACTTGGTTGGCATAACCCATAAAAAGAGACTATCAAGATGAGCAAAAACATGGATTGTTGGTCTTGTTGATGCTTTTCTTTGAAGATTCTGAAAGACCTAAAACTGCCTTCCTCTACTCAGAGGAGGGAGGAGGGAGAGAGGGAAGCAAAGGAAAAAGTACCAACAGAGAAGTGACAGCAGTTTCATCATGGGTGGACTCTGTGAACTAGTAGGACACTAGATAAGAAAAATAATCAATAAGTATGTACTGAGCACTAATTACATTCTATGCTCTCAAAGAACACTTTGCCTAGAAGACATAAACATGAAATTATAAAACATACTCAAGACACTCTAGAGGTGAAGGAGCAGAGAGTGATTCACCATTAACATGTATGGAAGAAGGTATCCATGAGAGACTGAGGAAATATTGCTAGACCAAGACACAAACACCAGGCAAGGCTACCAGAGCATGGGGCTGGTGAGGCAGGTGCAGCAGGAGGCCCATGACACTGAGGTGTGCAGACTCTCAGCCCTCCTGGGTCTCAGCCCTCCTGGGTCTCCTGAGTCTCCACACCTGGCTCAGGCCCTCCCCCAGGCCTTGCCCCACTGCTGATCTCATTCCTCTCCACCGCCATTTACTCACCTCTAGAGAGCCCCGGAACCTGCGCCTCCTCACTCCTTACATGGTTAGTGCCTGCAGAGCAGGGCCTCTGACATTTGAATTCTTTCTTATTTTTCCAAACTTAGCACAGTATAGGTCCTCAATAGATGCTTAATGAGTAAATCAGAATTGCTCTGATAGTCCCCCTTCTATGGGCCTTGTGGTGCCTCCGGCCCAGACCCCACTTCACTCCCTTCTTCCCTTGTGGATTCTCATACTTGTACTGCAGACCTCAGCTCTCAACTCCCTGCAGGGTGCCTAACCCCATTGCCCTGCTACAGGCAGATACCCCATTAGACATCTCATGGCTAGTGTGCTCCTTCGTATCACTTATCATGATTGCAATTTAACATTTATGTGGACAATTGTTTGATAAAGGCACACTTCTCTTCATTGCACTGTAAGGTAAGCACCCAGGAAGACAGAGAATGTGCCTGTGTTTTTGCTCACCAGTATAGTCCACACCTAACACAATGCCAAACACAGGGTAGAAGCTCAATAAATATCTTTTGAATTAATAAGTAAAAGAAAAAAGGGAGAAAGAAATTAGAAAAGAAAGAAGTGAGTAAAGGAAAGAGTATGGGAGAGGAAGGGAAAGAAGAAGGAAGAAAGGAAGGAAGGAAAAAAGGAAAGAAGGAAGGAAAGACAGAAAGAGGGAGGGAGAGAGGGAGGGAGGGAGGAAAGAAGGGAGTGAGGTTGGGTGGGAGGGAGGAAGGAAAAAAGGAAAGAGAGAAGGAAAGAAAGAAGGAAGGGAGGGAGGAAGGGTAGAAAGAAGGGAGTGAGGATGGGTGGGAGAGAGGAAGGAAAAAAGGAAAGAGGGAAGGAAGGAAAGAAGGAAGTGAGGGAGAAAGGATAGAAGGAAGGCAGGGAGGATAGGTAGGAGAAAGGGAGGGAGGGAGGGAGGGAGGAAGGAAGGAAGGAAAGAAGGGAGGGAGGGAGGGAGGCGGGGGACAAAGGAAGGAAAAAAGGAAGAATTGTTAGACATGAGTTTGGTCAAGTACATCAGGCAAGAATATTCTTAGGTCTTATCCAGCTAAGGACCCAGTGGTGGTTTTAAGCCAGTAATTTAAGAAAAGTACAAAGAGCAAATTGGAAGGGAGAAAGGTAGAAAATAAGAGGCAAAGTCCATCTATAGAAGAGAGAAGGCATAAGCCTCAACCAAGGCAGCAGTTGTGTGAATAGTGCATACAGTTAACATTTAGAGGGTAAAATCACCAGGACTAAATGTCACTGGTGTTTACCTATAGCTTCATTCTCTGGAAGCCATCTATGGTTTCAAAGCCACCAGGCATTTTGTTTCGCAGCAGAACACCAAAATCATAAAACGAAAAGTCTGTAATGAGTAAAACTGCTCTATATTCATAGTAACAAAGTAGAACACATTTAGAATTCGATAATAGCTTGATTATGCATGTTATGAAAACATCTTAGGCCTCAAGTCCAACTCCATAAAACCCCCTTCTGGGAGACTGTGTAGTTACTTAGCAGAGGCTACCTTTATGTTATTTTATTTTATTTTATTTTTATTTTTTTTTTTTGAGACAAGGTTTCTCTCTGTTGCCCAGGCTGAAGTGGAGTGGCATGATCATGGCTTACTGCAGCCTTGATCTCCTGGGTTCAAGCGATCCTCCTGCCTCGGCCCCCCAAATAGCTGGGACCACAGGCGCCCCAATGTCTGGCTACTTTTTGTATTTTTTTGTAGACACGGGATTTCTATTTAAAAAAAAACCCTAGCTGCCCTTGAACTCCTGAGCTCAAGCAATCCTCCTGCCTCAGCCTCCCAAAGTGCTGGGACTACAGGTGTGAGCCACCGTACCTGGTTGAGGCTATTTCTAAGAGAAGGAAAGTAAGGCAGAAATTGTTTAACCCTGGCAGCAAATTGAGAGCTATCAAATGCTCCCAAGGCCATTTGAATGCAGTCTATTCAGTTATCTATATCTGTGAAATGGTGAAAGACATAAAAAAGCCAAGTTTAAAAATCAAAATAGAGAATGGATTAACAGAAAAATTATAACTTTATTATTTTCCACAGGTGGAATTAGATTATGTCAAAGTGGAAAGATGGCATGTTTTTAAGTCTATGATTTTCTTCTTGTGAGGCAATGTCAGTGTATCCCAAGAAAATATCTAGTAATTCTACTGAACACTGTATATTTATTCAGGCTTAATGAACATTTTAAAGTATGTTACTCCAACTTACAATATGTGTATATGCTTATTATTTCTCACAACATTCTCACATGTGTAGCTTATAGTAATGCCCTCTTTTTATGTTATAGAAAAGACAACTAATTACTGTGAATAACTTCCATTAGATTGTGAGTCACAGCATACACCTCATTAAACTGTCCTGTAATGGAGTGTGTGCTGACCAAGTTTTGGATATATGTTTCAAATTTATCTTGACAAACAGAGAAATATTCAATATCAATCAGTATGAAATATGTTAGGGACGTGTACCAAATATCGATCCATACATGCACTTGTAATGTCCTAAATCAATTAAAATTAAAATATATTATTGTTTTCAGTGATTAAACAATTATGCTAGATAGATTTGTTTTTTGGAGTTAGTGACAAATGTCACTGAAAGTTAGGATAAATTAATAGTTAATGTACATTGCATCTAACTATTCTATAACCAAGACTACAAGCAGACCTCCTACTCTATCCAAACCCTATTTTGAATTTCCTTGTAAAACTTGAATTCAGTTACATTGTGAGTGCACCATGTCATCATACACTTTTGAGCATGTTGTTTTGATCTCACTGTACCACATTCATTATGTTGTATTTTCCACAGATAATCACTTCTTAACAAAATTTAACATTTGAGGACTAGAAAAGCAACGCCACATTATATCAGAAGAAGCCACTTAGAAATATTTTAATTATATTCTTATAGAAATTTTGAGTTGTTTATATGAAGAGAAATGATAAAAATAAGACTTACCACCATTATGTATCGAGGTCTGTACTGAATGGTCCCAAACAAACCCAATATGACAACTATTATGTGTAGAAAATTTCCAAGAATAGGTGCCCACTGGAAACCAAGGAAGTCAAAGATCTGCCTCTCTAATGCTGAGACCTATAAGAAAAAAAGAAAGTTCATTAGCATTGAATCCAAGCATCATCATACTATTTTAATCTTTATCTCATGGCTGGAGGAGTCTGCATATTCAACTTCAATCACACTTTTTGTTACCATTATTATTAGAATTTTCATTCTTATTTCATGTGCTGTTTTATGCACCTTCTCTCAGAAAATATACTAAGATAGTTTTGAGCATTATAACTTCAAGTATAATTAGATTTTAAATCTATCTGGAGAGTTAGAGATACACCTCTTAAATCATTTTCTACAGTAGAAAATCCAGACAGATTTTTTATGTTTTAAGTTCATCATTTTTATTTTTATATTAAAAATTATGTTTAATTATTAGGGGTACATAATAGGTATATATATTTATGGGGTACATGTGATGTCTTAATATAGGCATACATATGTAATAATCACAGCAGGGTAATTAGAGTATCCATCACCTCAAACATTCCTCTTTTCTTTTTGTTAGGAACATTCCAATTCTACTCTTTTAATTGTTTTAAAATATGTGATAAATTATTGTTGACTATAGTTACCCCGTTGTGCTATCAAATACTGGATCTTATTCATTCTATCTACCTCTATTTTTGCATTTATTAACCATCCTCATTTTATCTTTTCCTCGCTCCCCCTCCCAGCCTCTGGTAACCATCATTCTACTCTCCATCTCCGTGAGTTCAATTGTTTTAAATTTTTGCTCCCACAAATAAGTGGGAGAACATGTGAAGTTTGTCTTTCTGTGATTTTCTTATTTCATATCATTATGTTTAATAAAACGATTGGCTTAGTATAACATAATTGGATCAAAAACAAAGAACTCCTGGCTTGTGACACTAGAACTAGTATCATTTTGGAAAAAAACAAAAAACAAAAAAAACCTTCTACCTATCCCCGCTTTCTTGTGTGAAATATACATTAGCCAAATCTTGTCTCTTTCTTTTCCTTTCCTTAGATTGCCAATGGTGATAATGACTAACCACCTGTTCAAAATGAAGCTTACTCATTTACTTACTCTGGGCTCAAGACTCTGATCTAAAATTAGAGTTAACCCCTTTGAATCACATTTTATTGAGATCATATACCTACAAGAAAATTTATCTTGGATTAGATAGCATCCTTTTAGAATACCAAATAGAAATTATGAGGTCATTACAATTTTAGACATGCCACAGTTTATTATATTTGTATTACATACATCTACATTTTAAAACAATTATAAAATGTGTCAATATATACACAACCATTTATGATGAAACAGATGCATTTCATATGGTCCAGTGAATACCAAAAATGCCATTATTATGTTCTAACAGTATTTCTTGTATTCTACATTGAAAAATTTTACAATATCACCTGCTGTATTTGGACACGAATCATTATACATTTCAGGCATTTTTCTAGTTTTGTATTGATAAAATAGTAATTCTAATGAAATGATCCAGTGATTAGCCATACTGATGGCACTGGAAACTGCAGCTTTGAAATGAAAATGGCACCCTAGGTATTTTTCTAGTTATGTGGCAGGTGTATGCTTGAATAGCTTTAATTTCCTTGGACATAAAGAAATGTCCTCTATCCAGTAAGCTGAATTTACCTTGGTTAAGATTTGCCTTCAGCAAGCGATGGAGGAAAAGAGAGCGAACGCCTAAAGAAAACCACAACAGATCCACATTCATTTCACGGGTATTTCCTGATCATGGAGTGATATGAATCAGGATACATTCAGGATTCATCTCTTGAATCCATAAATGTTCAGAAATGGCTAAAACACAAAATATCAGAGCAAGGTAAGAAGCAACACAGTGTTTTCAACCTCCTGCTTGTCTCTGCTTGTGACTCTAATTACTCCTTAGGAACCTTTCTCTAAAAATTAGTTCCTGGGAACTTTTCTATGCAGCATTTTATTTATAGGCCCATCAGTGATACAAATATGTATTTTTTACATGTCCAAACATAACTAAAATACTAAAAAAAAAAAAAAAAAAAGGAAGCCCTGAAGAGCAGCTGCAGGCCATTCATTCTGAAAACAAAACAAAACAAAAACAAAAAAAACCACGCTATTTTAAAGCAGTTGTGCATGACAAAAACCTTTAAGGTGAACTTTCAAAGAGAAAAACTCATTTTCTTTTCTGTCAGTAGATGCATGGATAACATTCTCTTTTATGATATTAAAGAAAACACAGGTAATGAAAGAGAAGCCAAATTAATGCCACTTATGAGAAAATATGCATTTTACATTGAAGGCACTCTCTCTATTTATTAATATTTATTCCCTGAGAACTTAAAAAAATGAATTGAGGTGGGAAGAAATAAGAGCACAAATAAAAAGCCATGAAAAACAGAGAAGGGAGCATATCGAGAATACGGAGAAGGGCAGCTGTAACAACGAAACAAACTGTGAAAACTAGATTTGAGTATTATAAATTTGAAAAGGTAACTAACAACAACAAAGACTTCAAAAATAAACAAAACACCATTGTATTTTTTACCTAATTATTCTATCTAACTTCCATTTTAGTTACTTAGCCATTTTGTTTACTGGCTAATATTTTCTCTCTAAATGTCATAATCTCTAGAGACACCACTTTTTGCCCTTGACTGTAATATTTATAATAATGACCCAGAGACCCCAAATAAGGTGCAATTATATCCAAGTTGCTTTGTTAAGTCGGAAAATGGATGAATGTTCTTTAGAAATATCTCGGTTAAAATGGCTCTAATCTGTGGTGTTGGGGAGATGCTAGCCTTGGTTGGGGGGGCAGGAGGCATCCCTTCCCCATTCTATGGTCAGTGAACTTAAGTTGGGAACTTGATGTCTGCCATGATGGGAATATTTGCAAAATGGAAATCCGAAAATGCTGAAAATTAGAATTTGTTTATATGCATGTTTCGAGAACCTATGTTAAACTTTTACCTGCACACCACTGAATATGGTACCTAGAAAACAGTGGTTGTGATTCAGAAGAGCAGTGGAAGGAAGTCACTAAATTGTAATGTAGCATAAATAGAAAGCAATCAGTCCAGATGAGGGCAGAAGGGTAGAGGACTGAAAGAGGATCTCTGCAGAGATGCCCAAGTGAAGAGAATGAATGAGACCCTTACAGAAATTGAGTTTTAAAAAAAGTAGAGAAATAAAGAAAATCTAAAGGGAGTAAGATGCTCCAGAGAAGGTGAAATCAACAGACCTAAAGAAAAATGCATCTTTTGCTCATTTTTTGATCAGATTATTAGATTTTTTAATAGAGATGTTTGAGTTCCTTATATATTCTGACTTATTAACCCTTTGTCAGATGGGTAGTTTGCAATTTTTTTCTCCCATTCTGTGAGTTGTCCCTCCACTTTGTTGATTGTTCCCTATGCTGTGCAGAAGCTTTTTAACTCGATGTGATCCCATTTGTCAATTTTTGGTTTGGTTGCCTGTGCTTGTGGGATATTCCTAAAGAAATCTTTGCTCAGTCCAATGTCCTGGAGAGTTTTCCTAGTGTTTTCTTCTTGTAGTTTTATAGTTTGAGGTCTTAGATTTAGGCCTTAAATCTATTTTGATTTAATTTTTGTATATGGCAAGAGATATGAGTCCAGTTTCATTCTTCTGCATATGGATACTCAGTTTTCCCAGACCCATTTATTGAAAAGATTGTCCTTTCCCCAATATGTGGTTTTAGCATCTTTGTCAAAAATTAGTTCACTTTAGATATATAAGTTTATTTCTGGGTTCTCTATGCTGTTCCATTAATCTATGTGTCTTTTTTTATGCCAGTGCCATACTATTTCAGTTACTATAGCTCTGTAGTACAATTTGAAGTCAGGTAATGTGGTTCTCCAATTTTGTTATTTTTGTTAAGGACAGCTTTGGATATTCTGGGTGTTTTGTGACTACATATAAATTTTAAGATTGTTTTTTCTATTTCTGTGAAGCATGTCATTGGTATTTTGGTAGAGAGCACCTCAGATCTGTGGATTGCCTTGGGTAGTGTGGATATTTTAACAATATTGATTCTTTCAATCCACAAACATGGAATATCTTTCCATTTTTTGGTGTCCTCTTAAAATTTCTTTCATCCATGTTTTATAGTTTTTATTGCAGAGATCTTTCACATTTTTGGTTAATTCCTAGGCATTTAATTTTATTTGTAGCTATTATGAATGGGATTACTTTCTGGGTTTCTTTTTTAGATTGTTTGCTGTTGGCATACAGAAATGCTACTGATTTTTGTATGTTGATTTTGTATCCTGCAACTTTACTAAATTTGTTTGTCAGTTCTTATATTTTTGGTGGAGTCTTTAGGTTTTCCCAAATATAAAATAATATCATCTGCAAACAAGGCTAATTTGATTTCTTCCTTCCCAATTTGATGCCCTTTATTTCCTTCTCTTACGTGAATGCCCTAGTTAGTACTTCTGGTACTATGCTGAATAACAGTGATGAAAGTGGGCATGCTTGCTGAGTTCCAGGTTCTAGAGGAAACACTTTCAGTTTCTCCCTATTCAGTATGATACTAGCTGTGGGTCCATTGTATATGGCTTTTATTTGTTGAGGTAATTCCTTCTATACCCAGTTTTTTTGAAAGGTTTTTATCCTGAAGGGATGGTGACATTTATCAAATTCCTTTTCAGCATTAATTGAAATGATCATATGGTTTTTGAGTTACTTCTCGAAAGAAGACATATAAATGGCCAATGGGTATATAAAAAGGTGGTCAACATTACTGATCATCAGAGAAATGCAAACCAAAACTGCAATAAGATATGATCTCACCTCAGTTAAAATGGCTTATATCCAAAAAACAGGCAATAGCAAATGCTGGCAAGGGTGTAGAGAAAAGAGAAACCCTGTACACTGTTGGCAGAAATGTAAATAATTACAACCACTATGGAGAACGGTTTGAATTTATTTCTGGGTTCTCTATGCTCTTCTATTAATCTATGTGTCTGTTTTTATGCCAGTGCCATGCTGTTTCAGTTACTACAGCTCTGTAGTATAATTTGAAGTCAGGTAATGTGATTCCTCCAATTTTGTTATTTTTGTTAAAATAAACTAAATAAAATAAATTCAAAAAACTGAAAATAGAGCTACCATATGATCCAGCAATCTCACTTATAGGTTTATACCCAAAAGAAAGGAAATCAGTATATCAAAGTGATATCTGTACTTCCATGTTTATTGCAGCACTATTCACAATAGCCAAGATTTGGAAGCAACCTCTGTCTATTAAGAGATGAAAGGATAAAGAAAATGTGGCACATATACACAATGGAGTAGTATTTAACCATAAAAAGAATAAGATCCTGACATTTGTATCCTGTCATTTGCCAGAGCATGGACGGAACTAGAGGTCATTATGTTAAGTGAAATAAGCCAGGCACAGAAAGACAAACTTCACATGTTCTCACTTACTTGTGGAGCTAAACATAAAAACAATTGAACTCATGGGGACAGAGAGTGGAATGATAGTTACCAGAGGCTGAGAAGGGTAGTAGGGGTTGGAGGAAGTGGAGAGGTTAATGAGTACAAAAAAAATAGAAAGTATGAACAAGGTCTAGTATTTGATAATACAACAGAGTGACTATAAGTAATAATTTAATTGTACATTTTAAAATAGCTAAAAAAGTATAATTAGATTGTTTGTAACACCAAGAATGAATGCTTGAGATGATGGATACCCCATTTATCTTGATGTGATTATCACACATTGCAAGCCTTTATCATAAAATTGCATGTACCCCATAAGTCTATACACCTACTATGTACCCACAAAATTAAAAATTAAAAGCTTAAAAAGAATGAACAAAATAAAATAATACTTGAAATTCTTAGATACTTAAAAAAAGAACAATGGAATTATTTCTAAAGAAAGCTAAAGTAGGTAAGAATCTGTACACTATAAAGAATAGGATGAAAATAAATATCTTTTATTAAAAAGTTACAAAGTAAAGGTAATCAGGATCTTAATAAAAAGGAAGAAAAGAAGGCAGGAAAGAAAGAAGGAGGAGAGGAGGGAAGTAAGAAGGAAAATAAACCAAATCATATACATAACGAAAGCATGGTTCAAAAATACCAAAAAATTAAAATGGGGCATGATTTTCATGTAAATTGAAGAAAACATTGAAATAGCCTTGTTGAGTGGCACAGCACAGGAAACACTGTAGCTGCAATTGAGGAATGAAACCCTAGCTCATGCTAGGTGCTGCATGAAAAATATTTCACAGTCATTATAACTATTGTATTAGATTATACCTTTAAGAATCAAATTGTAAAAGACTTGAAAGTCTTCAGTATGGTTATTGAACAAAATACTAGTGTTATTTGACCATATGAAGTATATCTAAGAGAGGTTGGAATGGGCTGAATGTTATGTGTCTATATTTTGTATGTCATGGCAAGGAGGAAGGGGCATGTTTTAAAATTCTTCCTGCAGAGTCAGGTGTTTTCTTATGAGGCTCCAAGGTGAAAATAACATTTCCTGCAAGTCTATGAATCATTAGCCATGCCCCACATTAACTACCTATACTCCCAGTAACGTAAGAAATGTCCTTGCTTGCTTATTTCATCCTCAAGCAATGTATATAGAGACAAATGGGAGTGCCTTTAAAATACAATGTTTCTTATTGACACATTGATGTGGTTTGACTCTGTGTCCATACCCAAATCTCATCTTGTAGCTCCCATAATTCTCACGTTGTTGGAGGAACCCAGTGGGAGATGATTGAATCATGGGGACAGGTCTTTCCTGTGCTTTTCTCATGATAGTGAATAAGTCTCATGAGATCTAATGGTTTTAAAAAGGGGAGGTTCCCTACACAAGCTCTCTTCTCTTGTCTGCCACTAAATGAAATGTGTCTTTCACCTCCTGCCATGATTGTGAGGCCTCCCCAGCCATGTGGAACTATAAATCCAATAAACCTCTTTCCTTTGTAAATTGCCCAGTCTCACGTATGTCTTTATCAGCAGTGTGGAAACAGACTAATACAGTAAATTAGTACCAGTAGAGTGAGGTGCTGCTGAAAATATACCCAAACATGTGGAAGTGACTTTAAAACTAGGTAACAGGCAGAGGTTGGAACAGTTTGGAGGGCTCAAAAGAACACAGAAAGATGTGGGAAAGTTTAGAATTTCCTAGAGACTTGCTGAATGGCTTTGACAAAAATACTGATAGTGATTTGAACAACAAGGTCCAGGCTAAGGTGGTCTCAGAAGGAGATGTGGAACTTGTTGGGAACTGGAGCAAAGGTGACTCTTGTTATGTTTAAGCAAAGAGACTGACAGCATTTTGTCCTCTTGAACTTGAGAGAGATGATTTAGGGTATCTGATGGAAGAAACTTCTAAGCAGCAAAGCATTCAAGAGGTGACTTGGGTGCTGTTAAAGGCATTCAGTTTTGAAAGGGAAACAGAGCATAGAAGTTTGGAAAATTTGCAGCCTGACAAGGCAATAGAAAAGAAAATCCCATTTTCTGAGGTGAAATTCAAGCCAGCTACAGAAATTTGCCTAAGTAAAGAGAAGCCCAATGTTAATCCCCAAGACAATGGGGAAAATGTCTCCAGGGCATGTCAGAGGTCTTCATGGTGGCCCCTCCAATCACAGGCCTGGAGGCCTAAGAAGAAAAAGTGGTTTCATGGGCTGGCCCAGGGTTCCTATGCTGTGTGCAGCCTAGGGATTTGGTGCCCTAGGTCCCAGATGTTCCAGCTATGGTGTAAGGAGCCAACATAGAGCTCGGGACAAGGCTTTAGAGGGTGCAAGCCCCAAGCCTTGACAGCTTCCATGTGGTGATGAGCCTGTGGGTGCACAGAAGTCTAAGAAATGGGGTTTGGGAACCTCTGTCTGGATTTCAGAAGATTTATGGAAATGCCTGGATGCCCAACAGAAGATTGCTGCAGTGGCAGGGCCCTCATGGAGATCCTCTGCTAGGGCAGTGTGGAAGGGAAATGTGGGGTTGGCGCTCCCATGCAGAGTCCACACTGGGGTACTGCCTAGTGGAGTTGTGAGAAGAGGGTCACCATCCTCCAGACCCCAGAATGGTAGATCCACCAACAGCTTGCACTGTGTGCCTGGAAAAGCTGCAGACACTCAACATTAGCCAACAAAAGCAGCTGGGAGGGAGGCTGTACCCTGCAAAGCCACAGAGGTGGAGCTGTCCAAGACCACAGCAACCAACCTCATGACTAGCCATCATGGTGAAACCCCTTGTCTACTAAAAATACAAAAATTAGCCAGGCATGGTGGCTTATGCCTGTAGTCCCAGCTACTTGGGAGGCTGAGGCAGGAGAATCACTTAAACCTGGGAAGCAGAGGTTTCAGTGAGTCAAGATTGCAACACTGTACTCCAGTCTGGGCAGCAGAGTGAGACTGTCTGAAAAAAAAAAAAAAAAGCCTATTTCAATAACACAAGACTTATTTGAAATGGCCTAGGAAATACCAATTTGGCTAATAAGAATGATATTTAGAGCTTTTAAATCACACTTTAAGGAAAGAGTTGATTCTTCATGTTTATGAAATATTTATCACATGAATTCCTAGGCTAGAGACTACACACAAGACAGTAGCAGTCACACAATACTCTATAATTTATTTTGTGAAACTATGATTTGACCAAATGCTTTCTTATGATTCTGCCAATATGTGTGACCCTGTTTTAATCTTTTTCATTGTGTCTACCTTTAGTGAATAGTGGAAAAATCCAAGTGGAATGAGAGTAAAAGGCAGCTCACTTTGAGCTGTCTGTTGGAAAGGCATGATTGGTTTTAAGATGTGATGAGATTTGGAGGGACCAGAGGTGAAATGATATGGTTTGGCTCTGTGTCCCCACCCAAATCTCATCTTGCAGCTCCCATAATTCCCATATGTTATGGGAGGAACCTGGTGGGAGATGATTGAATCACAGGGGCGAGTCTTTCTTGTGCTGTTCTCGTAATAGTGAATAAGCCTCACGATATCTGATAGTTTTAAAAATGGGAGGTTCCCTCCCCAAGCTCTCTGCTCTTGTCTGCTGCCATGTGAGATGTGCCTTTCACCTTCAGCCATGATTGTGAGGCCTCCCAACCATGTGGAACTGTAAGCCCAATAAACCTCTTTCCTTTGTAAATTGCCCTGTCTCGAGTATGTCTTTGTCAGCAGTGTGAAAACGGATTAATATACCCATATATGATGATTAATGCTTCATGTGGCATTCTTCATAATTGCTCATAACAATTATTCTTAATTGTAAACATTAATTTACACATAAAACTAAAGAGCTATGAAAACTTCAGGTGACTAAATATATTCCTTGGTATTTGACCAAACTGGTCTATAGGATAAGCATCTGGCCAAATAAGAGCTAAGAAAGAAGGCTCATTCTTGTTGAGCGGGTACCCCTGGAGATTCTTCACAATAAGGAAAGTGAGCTGCCTTTTACTCTCATTCTACTTGGATTTTTCCACTGTTCACTAAAGGTAGACACAATGAAAAAGATTAAAATAGGGTCACACATATTGGCAGAATTGTAAGAAAGCATTTGATCAAATCATAGTTTCATAAAATAAATTAAAGTGTATTGTATGACTGTTACTCTCTTGTGCGTAGTCTCTAGCGTAGGAATTCATGTGATAAATATCTCATAATCATGAAGAATCAACTCTTTCCTTAAAGTGTGATTTAGAAGCTCTAAATATCATTCTTAGCCAAATTGGTATTTCCTAGGCCATTTCAAATAAGTCTTGGGTTATTGAAGTAGGCTTTTTTTTTTTTTTTTTTTTTTTTCAGACAGTCTCACTCTACTGCCCAGACTGGAGTACAGTGTTGCAATCTTGACTCACTGCAACCTCTGCCTCCCAGGTTTAAGTGATTCTCCTGCCTCAGCCTCCCAAGTAGCTGGGACTACAGGCATGAGTCACCATGCCTGGCTAATTTTTGTATTTTTAGTAGACCAGGGGTTTCACCATGATGGCCAGTCTGTTCTCAAAGTCCTGGCCTCAAATGATCTGCCCACCTCAGCCTCCCAAAGTGCTGGGATTACAGGCATGGACCACTGTGCCCAGCCTGAAGTAGTCTTCTTTATGTCTGGAAAGTTCACATATGCCTCAACTCCACTAACACATTATTTGCTCTAAAATCTCCTATCCATTCAACTCCCAAGGGACTTTTCATGCTTGAGGTTGATGAAGCCCAACTTCTATGTACATCAGCATGGGTTAGGCCAAGTACAGTTTTATATTTTAAAATGTAATTTCAGAGTATTATTTTCAGGGCTCTGAAAAAAAGCTCAATAGCATTTGTATCATGACCCTACTTCATCATGTAATACCACAGAGTCCTAATAACCTGGAGACTTGCCACTATGCTAGACAGGGCTACTCTGGAGAAGTTTCCATGTGTCTACAGGCAGGTGAATAAGCCTTAGGATGAATATAGACTTTGAGATGGATCCAGGAATTCTATATTTGTAATGCTTGTGATGCAGTTCAACCAACAAAGACAGTTGTAGTTTGATATATCACCTCCTTTTCCTATTACTTGGTTTTTAGTACCATCCCTGGTGGCCTGAATGGTCATTAGCACTTATGTAGCTAGGTGAGGTGGAATTGCACATGCTTAGAGGAAGAGTACTTTCCTTAATATCAAGTGTGATTGTCTAGGTTGTTCCTTGAACTAGCCCTTCTAGATGAAAGAATTGTCTCCAGAACATTTGAAAAGGCTACTTGAATTCTGTTTATATATGTTTTAGTCCCTATATCTCAAGAAGTGAAATGGGGATTTCTTATCCTTAAAATTCAATAATAAAGATGTAAACTACTTTGCCAGGCAAACAATATGGGATCTCAGAAAACAGCTACATGTTGTGTGGCAACTCTATTTTATTTTAAGAGATAAGGAACTGTGGATCACATCTTAAGGAAAGTTTTCTGTTAAAAGAGGAATGAATATTACATTGCAAATAGACAGATTTATGGAAGCTGATGAACTGAAAAAGTGCATGTGAATGACATCTATGTATCACAAATTCACTCAGGAAAGTCTTTTGTTTTTCTTGTGCACTGACTCAGAATATCAACTGGCAGAGTGAAAATGATTTTGCAAAATTTTCAATATGTCGAAAAAGGCAAATATATTAAAGAAATATTCTAAAGCCTACAAAACAGTAATACTATGGATATGACAATATTTGTCACTTCAATTTTTTATATTTATTAATCTAATCTGATGCTATCCCTATTAGATATAGGAAGATACTCAGAATGATCAACTAATTAACCTCAGAGCTGGGACCTAGTATATTTATGCTCTGACCATACCATTCTGAAATCATGCAGTCAAAATGCATACTGTTTAATGAGTTTAAATTCAGAAATAAGCTTTATCATAAAATGTAGGAAAAAATATAGGATGCATGATGCTGTGTTTCGTGATTTAGTCCTCTTTCTTCTCCACCCCACCCATATCTAGGTGGGGCAATTTCTTCCTCAAGTGTTTACAAAAGGAAAGTTGCACTTTTCAGAAACTTATTAGCTGTGCTATCTTAGTCAACCTTCAATTTATCAAAAGTAGGTAACAGTAATCTTTAATTTGATATACATGTCAAAAACATAGATGGCATTCGATAAGTAGAAAAAGTAGTATATTTATTTCCTATTGCTATTTCAGTGTTCTAGCAAATTACCAAAACTTATATTACTTTATTACTTTATAATCTTTTTACTTTATAATATTATATTACTTTATTATCTTTTGTAGTCCAGAATCTGAAACAGGTATCAACGGGCTAAAATCAAGGAATCAGAAGGGCTGCATTCCTTCTGGAGGCCATAGGGGAGACTTCCTTTTTTTAACTTTTCCAGCTTCTAGAAGTTCCCCACATCTCTTAATGGGTGGCCCTCTTCCACCATCTTCAAAGCCAGCCACAGTGGGCTGAGTCCTCATGCTACCATCATTCTGTTCCTTCTCACCTGTCTCCTTCTTCCACTTATAAAGACCTTTATAATTACATTGAGCCCTTTTGGATAATTTAGGAAAACTTTCAATTTCAAGAACAGCTAAATACTTAATTCCATCTGTGACGTGCAATCTCCTTTGTCATGTAAAGTAAAATATCAACACATTCCAGTGATTCAGACATGGACATCTTTGGGGCCAATATTCTGTCTACCACACCATTTCTTCTTGCTCTGTCAATTCGGAGTTCCCTTGTTAATGGTACCCTGCCAGCTAGCGGGCATGTATGCACATCTCAGCCTGGCTCTGACCGGTCTAAGAAGAATCTTGAGTCTCTCTTTTTCTCCCAACCCCAGAAAACCACATCTGAGCTAATGTTACTGTCTGTTCCACTCCTTCTAGGACCAACCCTATTACTTAGGTGACCAGGACTTCTCCCACACCATCCTGAATCCACTGGAAGTTTTCATTCCAGAAAAATTCATTGAAGTAGCATTATAATTCAAAATTTGTAATATAGGTATAAGAATTTTGATATAAAGAAACATAGCCTTAACTCTACAAAAGTACTTATAAAGCTATATCCACAAAGCATAATAGAAAGGAAAAGATAAAGATTTCCAGTATATATCCTAGAGTATATATATCCTATATACTACTAATACCCCATTTGAGATTAAAGTATTATGAATAAGTTCCTTTTCTTTGCCTAGAAAAATAACTTTCATGTCTATAATAAGGAAAATCATTTGAGTTTCACTAGTGATACTTAATGATCAATAGTAACATTCAGCACTTATGCAGTGATTTTTATTTTCAAGCTGCTCTACTGACATTCATCAAATTCAAGATACTCTGACTCTTTAAAGATGAATCAACTGAAAAAAAAGTTGGAGCTGGGGTCTCTGGAGTCCAGAGTATGGTATGTTTTGTGGTGGCAGGGATTATGAAAACCAAATGATAACAGATGACTAGATGAAGAGAAAGATTTTACATATATGATTAATGTAATGTGGAAAGACTGTGATGCAAACATAAAACATTTTTAAAAATACTTCTGCTCCAACCATTAGAATATAATTCACTATTTCCTTTTAGATTCAGTTTTATAAACATAAAGTCATTAATTTTTTTCTTTCTTTTGTTCACTCATTCATGTATTCAACAACTACCATTTAACAATTATGAGGTAAGCACTAGGAGTACAAAGGTGAATGGCAGAATTCTTGGTTGGAGGAGTTAGTTCTTACTCTGGTGGAGAAGACAGTCATAAAGCAAATAATTATAATAAAATATTATATATGCTATAGTAAATGGGTGTCCAAAGAGCCAAAGGAACAAAGAATAAAGGTGTTTAACCTCTGCCTGAGAAGACAAGCACATTCAAGGCACCTTTACAAAGAGGCTGCTGTTGAACACTATTCTCAAGCCATGATCAAAGGTATTGCAGAAGAAAAGGGTGGGGGCAGAACAATTAAAGCTAAAGGTAGAACAAAGCATTTCCATAAGCCGTGCAGTATCTGACGTGCCTCTGAAATAAATGCCTTAAAAACAGAGATAGCCTCTGCTTTACAAGAATGATGGATTGACTTGGGATTTTTTTGACTTTACAGTGGGCAAAAGCAACAAGCATTCATAGAAAGTGTACTTTGAGTACCTATACAACCATTATGTTTTTCATTTATAGTATAGACATTCAATAAATTACAAGATATTCAATACTTTATTATAAAATAAACTTTGTCTTAGGTTATTTTGCCCAATTGTAGGGTAATTTAAGTGTCTAATGTGAGCACATTTAAGGGAGGCTAGGTAGGATAAGTTATACTACTCAGTACGTTCGGTTCGGTGTATTAAATGCATTTTGGCTTTCAATATATTCAATTTACAATGTGTTTATCAGGACATAACCCCAACACAAGTGAAGTAGCATCTATATTCAATTTTAGTTTCACTAAACTTAAATCCACTTTCAAGTCTTTTTCTTAATTGCACAAGTTGTAGAAGCAATATTATGTAGTGGTAGATATTCAGACTCTTGGGCCAGACCATTTTGTTTCAAATCCTGGCTCTGCCATTTATACTGACATGTGATCCTGAGCAACATCCTTAAACTCTGTGCCTTGATTTCCCCTCTGTAAAATCAGGAAAATAATAGAAACTTTAATTGTTGTTTTGGTAATGAAATGAGTTAATATGTATAAGGCATTTAAATCCATGCCTGGCGCTCTCTCTCTCTCACACACACACACACACACATGCACACACATATGCCTATGTATACATATGTACGTACATATATAGGTACATACATACATATGGACATGTTTGGTCTTATATAATGATATGAAAATGATGTTTATAAAGGGAGAGATTGGAAATGAAATGTCTGATATTATAGGATAATAAAAGTACATGTTGATATATCAAAAAAATAAAATATTACATGCCCATAAAATAGTGTATATCTAAGATGTATTGATATAAAAATCTGATCACAATACTTTATGCAGGAAAAAATCATGTGTATGTATAATGGGATTTTACTTAATAATATGAAATTTATATTTATTCATTGAATCAACAAATATTTTGAGATTTTCCAAGTGTATGAAATGCTTGTGTAGCTATGCATATAAATCTTGTATGTGTACAGCTGTGTGTATGGAAACATACAATATTAAATCCATATATCTAAGTTACCTCTGAATGGTGAAATATTGGTTGTTTAAAAATTATTGCTATTCTAAATTTTCTAAATATTTTAGCCAACAAACACAAATTATCTGTGTTAAAAAGAGATTTTCTCCGTGTGTGTGTGTTTGTGTGTCCACCCACAGTAGGTAATACATTTTACATCTTCTACCACATACAAACTGAAACAAAACATCAAGAAGCAATGGTTAACTTTATTATGTGTGCCATACCCTGTTCTGTTCTGTTCTATTTTATTATATTTGATTATATAATGCTAGCCTAGACCTACTAAATTGATTTTCCAACCTAAAAATGGGCAGATCAAGAATTGGAGTTTGTATAACTCCAGTGTAGAACCCATATGGTGGAATGTGCCTCACATTAAGAAAAGAAAAGCAAGATGTACATGGTTAAAGACTTCGGAATTTACCTTGGTTACTGGGAAACCATTAAACGATTTATTTCTTGCATAAAGAAGTTTCATAAACAGCATTATTCTCTAAAAACACCTGGTCAGGTTTGGAGCTGTTTTGATCTTGCTCTGTAATGAGAGTGGAGAGGTAGTGGGGGTGAGGGTGGGACTCCGGCTAAGGGTAGGGAGCAAGACAGAAGCTATTGCAATGAGCAGGTAAGAGATGGCGTGGATGTGAACTCAAACTGTGGCCAAAGGGATTTAGAGGAGGGACCTTGTGTTAATATTTTTAAAATTAGTATCTAAAGGACAATCATTTGTGTGAAGTGAAGAACAAAGTAGGTCAATTCTGCTTACGTCTTCACACTGACCAAGAAAACTTGTTGGATGGCTATTGTTACAATCATTGAAAGCAGGGAAGAAAATCACCGTTTTGAAGCTAATGTGTTTGAATCTCTATGGAAGGTCTTACACAGCATCAGGTTACAGAGTCCAACTGTGGGCTTTCTCTGTCCTTTGATTTAAGGCAAATTAAAACCTAGTGTGTATGGTTCGCCTGATGGTTGTGCACTTAAGTGACTCAAAGCAAGGAGTTTTGAAATTCCCTGCAGAGCTCAATACTAGGTTTGGAAGCTCTCTCCTCCCTGTCTGTCAGTGTGTGCATGGAGAAGTCAAGTGTTTTCTTAATGTACATTAAACCAAATATAATTAGAATAATTCAAACAACAGCTGCAGATTGGGTACAAAACATCCTGTAGAGAAACCTAACACCTGCTAAAAATAACTTTTGGGTTATTCACTGTGAGAGATTATTTTAATCACTGCTTCTCTTATATCAACCCAGTTACCTTAACTAAATATAAAGAGTTTCAAGCTATGGTGCTTAACTCTGGGAAATGAGGTTCTCATAATTAAGTAAACTTTTGAAATATTTCCTTTGGTGGTACACATTTAAAAAATAATCTTACATTTTACTAACAGGTTCTTGCCAAGGGAAGGGTTTTTATACTTGTTTTCAAGCAGCACTAAAGACACTGATATAGATATAAAATATATCATGCCATAAAAATTTAGGGAGTGAATATTCTCATTCCCTCTCTTATACTAACTCAATAATCCTTTAGGTAAGAATGTCACAAAAAATAGGCAAAAGGAAACAATCTGTCAATATTCCTCAAGGATATTCCTTGATCTCAAAGAGTGTGATTTCATCATTTGATTCAGCTTCTAAGTATCCTTCCTCTGCCAAAAATTGTCCCAAAACCTAACTCCTCTTCCTTCTAACTCCCATGCAAAAGGTGCCCTTAAAAAAATGCAGTTATAGTCCACAAATAGCTCAAGCCAGGAATAAGGCAGCTATTTTAGCAAAAGCCCAACTTGCCAATTTGTTACAGAACAGTGATTGGAGATTGAATTTCAACCCTCCAGTGGAGCCATAATGAACCTGAGAGCACTAAAGTCGAACCCCTAGGATAGGTGACCCACACAATCCCACAAACAAGCTGGCAGGAACACAGCTACCATGGCATTTAAGACTCCCATGGTGGTTTTACATAAATGGCAACCCAGCATGAGACAACAGGAGACAGGGTTATGGGCCAAAAGTTTCTCTAAAGAATCTTTTCTCATGTTTATTTGTGATAGATACCACCTGCAAGAAGTTTTTCTTTTAAAAAGTCTCTTTAAAGTACACATTTTCAGCAAGAACTAGATATTTCATTTGGAAATGAAATTAAACGTTTCCTCCTTAGAAAATAATATATAGGAAAAAAACCCTTGTACATGTGAAAGTACTTATGCTATAGATAAGTGATTCTCATTTGAAAATCAACATGTACAAGAAACGCTTAAGTAACACACAGTTGATGGTGTTAAAGTAGGTTAAAGTAGGTTAACACCATCAACTATTTATCTTTCTTTTTGCCTTTTTTCTGCTACCCTAAATTCATTATGTAGCAGCTTCTTGAGTACTCTATTTCTGTTCATATCCTGGGAAAGGTAAACCATTGACAGTTGTAGTAAACCACTGACAGTAGAATGTGTCCTTGGTTGCAGAACTAATGAAAATGTTAGACAAAGATAGAAGTATTTCTGGTGTAACCTTGCATTTTATTTTTTTCTTCTTCACATTTATCATTAATGAAAAGCTGCGACCTAACCTGGTGAAATGGTCTTCATCAACTTTACGTGGGTGTTTTTACTCTTCAACATCTCAAGGGATAAACTCTTTTAAACAACTCTCAAGGGATGCTCATTTCTTTTCATCACGCTCTCACACTCTGTGGACATTGGAATGTTTCTTGAAGGACCAGGAAAGTTTGATTAGCCTCTTAATTTTCAAGGCTTTTAAAGAATATAAGTGTATAAAGAGGCTAAATAAAACAGAAGCTATCAAATGCTCTGTCTCCTGGCTTCTCTGCTAGTGACAGGGATCTAAGTGTTAAGTCCTTGACCTCTGATGCAGGTGGTCATATGGAGATACACTGTCAACACCCTGAGCTTTCATCTCAGCCACACCCTCATTCTTGCTTCCAGGAAGAATCCATATTTGTAAGTTTCTTTATAGGAGTAATGTCTTTTCTGATGATTTTATAGGCAATAAATGTAATTAATCACTATTCCACACTTTAGCTGAAAGTGTTAACATTACAGAAACACATATTTACAATGCTATGACTTATGTTTCAACAAGCCCCATATTTTAAAGTAAAATAAAGACTCATGTTTTTACAAATCTATTTCCATTTCTGATAAAGTTAGGGGAAGAAGTGTTAGTATTTGCCCATCATTATTTTGTGGTTGGCATTACCTACAGTATCTCATTAATCCTAATTCAGAAACCCTATGAAGTGAGTATTTCTGCCCTAATTTTACAGAGATTTAAAGAAACACCTACCACAACGAAGAAACACAACTAGTGATTATTGGAACCAACGTGAGGACCTCCTTCAGATTTTTACATCACAGTATGGCCTCTCCCCGAAGGTTTAGAGTAATTCCTACATTGCTTAAATATTTTATTAAACACATGTGGAGTTTATGAAGTGGTATACAGACAACATTTTATTTGTGCCTCATTCATGGATTTTTAAATCTGCAGTAGCAAGTTTATAGGAATAAACTCAACAAAACACAGAGAAGACTTCCACCTGCAGGAAGATGTAGTAGATATGCTTTTCTATAGTCCTCTTGCTAAGTCCATTCAAAAACTTTGACCATCGTGTATACAATAAACATAAAATAACTCTAAAAAGTGGAGAGAAGAAGGCAAAACATCCAGCTACCTGAGGAATGATGTGATGATTTCCCTGGGTTTTCTTTTTGCTGCATATACCTCATATTTGGAAGAGGTAAAATTGGTAACTCAGAAATGTCAATGAGTGCAAACAGAAAAGCCCCTTGCCTCCAAATCCTTCTCTCTTTAGCCAAAGGGGCAGGAAAAGTGTTGCCTAGCAAGAGAGAAAACTTTTAGACAATAACCATTACACTCTAGTCAAACACCACATACAAACTGGCTTGAAACAAATGGGAGATTAAAGATCTTCAACAAAAAATAAAAAGTCTCAGCTAAGAAATAGGGGATATAAAGAAGAATCAAAAATTGTAGAACTTGAAAATATGATAAATGAAATTAAAAGCTCAGTAGATAGGATCTACAACAGAAAGGAGAGGAGAGAGAAAAGATTCCGTGATGGCTAACCCCTGTAATCCCAGCACTTTGGGAGGCCGAGACGGGTGTATTACCTGAGGTCAGGAGTTCAGGGCCAGCCTGGCCAACATGTTGAAATCCCATCTCTACTAAAAAATACAAAAATTAGCCAGGTGTGGTGGTGGGTGCCTGTAATCTCAGCTGCTTGGGAGGCTGAGACAGGAGAATTGCTTGAACCCAGGAGGTGGAGGTTGTAGTGAGCTGAGATGACGCCATTGCACTACAGCCTGGGTGACAAGAGAGAAATGTCATCTCAAAAAAAAAAAAAATCTCACACCAGTTAGAATGGCAATCATTAAAAAGTCAGGAAACAACAGGTGCTGGAGAGGATGTGGAGAAATAGGAACACTTTTACACTGTTGGTGGGACTGTAAACTAGTTCAACCCTTGTGGAAGTCAGTGTGGCGATTCCTCAGGGATCTAGAACTAGAAATTCCATTTGACTCAGCCATCCCATTACTGGGTATATACCCAAAGGACTCTAAATCATGCTGCTATAAAGACACATGCACACATATGTTTATTGCAGCATTATTCACAATAGCAAAGACTTGGAACCAACCCAAATGTCCAACAATGATAGACTGGATTAAGAAAATGTGGCACATATACACCATGGAATACTATGCAGCCATAAAAAATGATGAGTTCATGTCCTTTGTAGGGACATGGATGAAATTGGAAATCATCATTCTCAGTAAACTATCGCAAGAACAAAAAACCAAACACCGCATATTCTCTCTCATAGGTGGGAATTGAACAATGAGAACACATGGACACAGGAAGGGGAACATCACACTTCGGGGACTGTTGTGGGGTGGGGGGATGGGGGAGAGATAGCATTGGGAGATATACCTAATGCTGGATGACGAGTTGGTGGGTGCAGCGCACCAGCATGGCACATGTATACATATGTAACTTCCCTGCACGTTGCGCACATGTACCATAGAGCCTAAAGTATAATAATAATAATAATAATAAAAAGAAAAAAAAGATTCAGTGAACTGGAAGATGAAATAATAAAAATTATGCGTATGAATAATATACATAAAACAGACTGAAAAAAATGAATGAAGACTGAAAGTCCTGTGGTATTATAACAAAATATCTGACATTTAAGTCACTGGAATACTGGAAAAAGAGGAAACAGGGTAAGGCTAAAAAATACTTGAGGAAATAATGGCTGAAAACTCCCCAAATTTAGCAAGAGAAATAAACCTACAGATGCAAGAAGATGAGTAAACCTTGACAAGAATAAACCCAAATAAATTCATGGCAAGATATATTGTAATTAAACTTCAGAAATTTAAACACAGATAAATTTATATTGATAGCAGCCAAAGACAATAGCTTACTTGCAGAAGAAACAATATGAATGACAAAAATATTTATCATAGAAATTACGAAAGCCAGAATGAAAAGCAAAATATTTCCCAAATCCTGGCTAAAAACATAAAGCTGTTTACCAAGTATCCTATATTCTGCAAAAATAACCTTTAGGAATGAGTAGAAATCAGGACAGTCTCAGATAAAGAAAAACTTGTTCTTGACAAAATTTGTTGCCAGCAGACTTACCCTGAAGAAAAGGCTAAAGAGAGTTCTCAAAATAGAAATAGAATGATCAAATAAGAAATTTTGAAGCAACAGGATAGCAGAAAGAATTACAGATATGGGTAAATACAGTAGGTTTTCTTTCTCCTCTTGAGCTTTCTAAATTATATGTTATGGTGGAAGCAAAATTGATAATACCATCTGTTGTGGTTCCAAATATATGTGGAGAAAATATTTAAAACAATTATATTATAAAAATGAGCAAGTAAAGAGATGTAAAGAAACGTAAGGTATTTATACTACCCCTGAAATGGTAAAACAATAACACTGATAGACTCTTATATGTATTCCACCATGACAGAAACCACTAAAAAAGCTATGCATGGAGATACACTCAAAATCACTATAGATAAATTAAAATGGCAATCTAAAAAATGTCCAAGTAACCTAAAGGAAGGCAGGGAAAGAAAGGAGAGAAATTTTACAAATGAGAAAAAACAGAAAGTGAAAACTAAAATGGTAGGCTTTAGTCTTAATATGTTGAGAAGAATCACATGAAATATAAATGGCTTAAATAAATCAATCAAACATAATTGTCAGAGTAGATTAAAAAACACATCTGTATGTTATCTACAAAAAACTCACTTCAAATAAATTATATAGGCAGGTTAAAATTCAAAGGCTAAAAATGAATGTATTATGGAAACCTCAATCAAAGGACAGCAAAAGTGGCTATATTAATATAAGAAAAAGTATACTACAGCACAAAGAAAATTACCAATATAATCAAACAACTAGATACCATTGCTTCTGCTACCCAGAAGCAATAGAAAACATATTCTTTTCAATTTCTATAAAATATATCAGATAGACCATATTTGGAGGCATAATCAAATTTCAACAAATGAAAAAGAATTGAAACTGGCAGTTTGTTCTTTGACCAAAATGGACTCAAATTGGAAATTAATAGCAGAAACACAAGAAACTCTCTCAAACTTTGAAACTAAACAACACACTTCTAATTAAGCTATCTTCAAATAAAAAGTCTCTATAGGAAGAAAAATACCTGGAACTGTATGAAACCGAAAATACAACATGCCAATATTTGTGGGACACAGCTTAAACATGTTGACAGGGAAATTTAAAGGGTAAAATTAAAGCATATATTAGAAAAAGAAAAAGTTCAAATCAGTAATCTAGGCTCCCACCTGAAAAACCTAGAAAAAGAACAAAATAAACCCAAGCATGCAGGAGAAAGGAAATGGTAGAGATAAGGAGAAATCAATGAATTTGAAAACAGAAAAACAATAGAGAAAATTAATCAAAAGGATACCACCAGTAATATGTTTGTTGAGACTTGTCTTATGAATCATAATGTTAGAAATTTTCATAATTGTTCTATAACTGACTTTTAAAATGTGCATTTTTGCCCATGGATGGGTAGACTCAATATTGTAAAAATGGCTGTACTGCCAAAAGAAATCTACAAATTCAATGCAATTCCCATCAAAATACTACCATCATTCTTCACATAACTAGAAAAAGAAATCCTAAAATTCATATGGAACCAAAAAAGAGCCCTCACAGACAAAACAAGACTAACCAAAAAGAACAAATCTGGAGGCATCACATTACCTGATTTCAAGCTATACTATAAGGCCATAGTCACAGAAACAGCATGGTAGTGGTATAAAAACAGGCACATAGAGCAATGAAACAGAATAGAGAACCCAGAAACAAACCCAAATACTTAAAGCCAAATGACCTTTGACAAAGCAAACGACAACATAAAGTGGGGAAAGGACACCCTATTCAACAAATGGTGCTGGGATGACTGGCAAGCCACATGGAAGAGAATGAAACTCGATCCTCCTCTCTCACCTTATACAAAATTCAACTCAAGATGGGTCAAGGACTTAAATCTAAGACCTGAAACTATAAAAATTCTGGAAGATAGCATTGGAAAAACCCTTCTAGACATTGATTTAGGCAAGGATTTCATGACCAAGAACTCAAAAGCAAATGCAATAAAAACAAAAATAGCTGGGACTTAATTAAACTAAAGAGCTTTTGCATAGCAAAAGGAACACTCAGCAGAGCAAACAGAAAACCCACAGAGTGGGAGAAAATATTCACAATCTACACATCCAACAAAGGACTACTGTCCAGAATCTACAACGAACTCAAACAAAATAGCAAGAAATAAACAAACAATTCCATTATAAAGCAGGCTAAGGACATGAATAGACAATCCACAAAAGAAGATATACAAATGGTCAACAAACATATGAAAACTGCTCAACATCACTCATGATCAGGGAAATGCAAATCAAAACCACAATGCAATACCACCTTACTCCTGCTAGAATGGCCATAATCAAAAAATCAAAAAAACAGTAGATGTTGGCACGGATGTGGTAAACAGGGAACACTTCTACACTGCTGGTGGGAACGTAAACTAGTACAACCACTTTGGAAAACAGTGTGAACATTTTTTTTTTAGAGCTAAAAGTAGAACTACTATTTGATCCAGCAATCCCATTACAGGGTATCTACCTAAAGGAAAATAATTCATCATATGAAAAAGATACTTGTATATGCATGTTTATAGCAGCACAATTCACAACTGCAAAAATGTAGAACCAACCCAAATGCCCATCAACCAACAAGTGAATAAAGAAACTGTGGTATATATACATGATGGAATACTACTCAGCCATAAAAATGAATGAATTAATGGCATTCACAGAAACCTGGATGAGATTGGAGACTATTGTTCTAAGCGAAGTAACTCAGGAATGGAAAACCAAACATCATATGTTCTCACTCATAAGTGGGAGCTAAGCTATGAGGATGCAGAGGCATAAGAATGACACAGTGGACTTTAGGGAAAGGATGGGAAGGGAATGAGGTACAGTGTATACTGCTCAGGTGATGGGTGCACCAAAATCTCACAAATTGCCACTAAGAACTTACTCATGTAACCAAACACTAACTGTTCCTCAATAACCTATGGAAATAAAAAAAAATTTAAAAAGTACATTTTGCAACTTTTAAGTTAAATATAAATATATCTTTTACATAATTTTACTTTAGTTGATCTCTCAAGCACTAAACCATGTGTATTAAAATAGTCCAATAGGATGGTGGGTTTTTACATTATCTTTTAGCTCTTAAAATTTTTGCTTTATATATTTGATGCCACTTTTTAGATTAATATAAGTTCAATATGATTATACTTTTTGACAAGTTTAATGTTTTATTATAATATTTATCCATTATAATGTTTTTTTGCCTTAAATTCTATTATATCTATATCACCTTGCTTTGCTTTCGTTTTCGACTAATACCACTTTTTCATACTTTCAACTGCATACTTTCTATATTCCTATATATTATATAGCTGGACTTATTTTTCAGTCTCACCTGAGAATCTTTGTCTTTCAACTCAACTCTTTTGTATAATTACATTTATTGAGTTGTGATATATTTAGTTGTGTTTCTATTATCCTAGTTTTGATTTTATTAATAATTTCTAGGCTCCTTTTTTCTACTTTATGTCCTTCTTTTGAATTGATCAGTTTTTTCCATTTTCATTTTTCCCTTTATTTGTTTCAAATATATACGAGTTATTTACTGTTTTTAGTTACCCTACAAAATGTAGCATACATATATGTTATCAATGTTTGAAGTTAATCATTATCTTTTACTTCTTCCAAAGACAATATAATGACCTTAGAACACCATAATTCCCCGAATAGGTATTTTCTAATGTATACTATTCTATTGACATTATTAATATTATTTTATTCAGTCAATATTAGTGTCTGGTTTACCAATATATATACCACTTCCTTGTTCATCATTTCTTCTTGTCTCTCAGACTTTCTTTCTGAAAAATATTTTTCCTCCTAAAGAATATACTTTCCAATTTGTTAAATGAGGGTCTCTTGATGGAAAATCTTTCCATTTTTTTTCACTTGAAGGTATGTTTATTTCACTGAAATACTTTTAGACATTTTCCATTAGGCACATTTTAATTTCTGTATATTAAAAATGTGCTTGATTCTCATGATGCTAGCAGGAAGTAACTATTTTCTTCTGAAGAAAATTTGTCCGTTTTCTTTTACTCTGTCAGGTCTTAAAATATTTCTACGTTCTTGAAGTTTTGAAGATTGACTACAATATCTCTTTGTGTGGAATTTTAAAAAATGTATCTTTCCTAGTAATTTGCAGTCTTCCTGGAATTTGATGATTGTTGCTTTTCATTCATTTTGAAAAATTCACAGCCATTTCCTCTTTAAACATTTACACTTATCCTAGTATATCTCTGTCTTTTTTTCCTATTAAACCTCCAGTAAGTAACATAGAACTTCTCATTCTATTCCCATGTCTCTTAATTCCCTATACTTTCTAAATCTTATTTTTCTATACTACTTTCTGTAAAATATCCTTAGAAATATTTTCACATTCATTTTTTTTCCATTCTTTTGAATCTGCTAACCGTATCCACTTAGTTTTCTTTAAAAAATACTATATCTTAGTTCTGTTAATTCTGTTTTGTTTCTTATTCAAATATGCTTAGTCATTTTACTCCTTCTTCATTTCAAAACTTTCATTTTTTAAGCATATTACCTTATACTTATTTCATATTCTATGTCAAATATATTTGTGGATTTAATTCAGCTATTTGTTTTTTCTATCACCTCACAAGTACGATACCTTGGTTCTTTATGTATTCTGAATTTGTTATTGTGAATTTAGTTCTTTGAAATTTTATCTTTGGGAGTTTTTATATTGCATATATTTAAGGTATACAACATGACATTGTGGCATACATATTCACAGTGAAATAATTACTACAGTCAAGCAAAATGACATATCCATCTTCTCACATAGCTAGGCTATGTGTGTGTGTGTATAGATTCTGCCATTTGTGACAGCATAGATGAACCTGGAGGGCATTATGACAAGTGAAAAGACTCAAACAGGAAAAGAAAAATACTGCATAATCTCACCTATATTTAGAATTAAAAAAAGCCACATACATACAAACAGAGAGTGAGTGATGGTTACCAGGTGTGGAAGTGTGGGGAGTGTGGGGAGATATAAGTCAAAGGGTTCAAAGTGGCAGCTATGTAGGATGAGTAAGTCTGGAAATCTAATGTACAACACCAGGATTATTGTTAAGCATATCTTTGGGAAATTTTGTGATTTATTTTGAATTTAAATAATTTCAGTAGGGATTTTATTTGTTTTTGGATTTTCATCTCTGTTCGCCTGGTGCCTTGAGGTACCAATAGCCTAGTACCATTTAAAATAAATTATTGCTTATATGTTTTATTAATTACTCAAGTGATGTGAATTTAGTTTACAAATCCATGTGAAGAATAACTTATTTTTTGTGAATATTCAGGAGAAATTTTTCTGTTTCTCCACTTAATACCAAGACTGGAGGCAGACAATTTGATTTATCTTCTGGGGATGGGTTAGGTCTAGTTCAAATTTATTTTGAAGTTGTAGTTGTTTGGGGTTCCTGCTTTATTAAAATATTCTTCTATTAGACTCCTAGCTTGAGTATTCCTTTAGGATTTGTCTCTTCTTTCCCATTCTTTGAATCTTGGAAACTGAAGCTCAAGTTCAGAACTACTTAGTTTCTTGTTAGCTCACTGATGTAAGTAAAACTTTCTAAAAATAAAAATCTGATGTTTACAGTTGTTTTTAACAGTAGTGATGTACAGAAAAATTATTCTATCATGAGGCCATAAGTCTTCCAAAGATGTTTCTAATCTCAAGTAAGAGATTGCCTCTATTACATGTCCCTCTATGGAATTACAAAGAAAAGTATCTATTTTTTCAAGGGAACAAAATTTCATTGATGTGCTTTATTAGGAAACTACTAACACAAGTCATCTCTGTATGTTGAGGTGAAGTGGGAAATGGCATGCATCTAGTTTTCCCTCAAGAGATATTGTTTCCTAATGCTAAATATTGGAACAAGTAAAAGTAGAAATCCTCTCTTATAATAGTGATTAAAGTCTGAGTTTCCATCATTAAATTGTACATTTTTAGAAACTTATGGATTAGAATGTGTTCAGGGCCAGGTGTGGTGGCTCATACCTGTAATCCCAGCACTTTGGAAGGCTGAGGCGAGCAGATCATTTGAGTTCAGGTGCTCAAGACCAGTCAGGCCAACACAGTGAAACCCTGTCTCTAGTAGAAAATACAAAAATTAGCCGGGTGTGTTGGTGGGTGCCTGTAATCCCAGCTATTCGGGAGGCTGAGGCAAGAGAATTGCTTGAACCCTGGAGGCAGAGGTGGCAGTGAGCCGAGATCATGCCACTGCACTCCAGCCTGAGCGACAGAGCGAGATTCTGTCTCAAAAATTAAAAAAAAAATTTGTTCAGTATAAAAATATAACATGCTCATTTTCATCACGTAAACATTAGAGGGAAAAACTATTTGTAGTGTAAGATGCAAGGTTTTAATAATCCAAAGCCTAGATCAGCTTCTATTTTTACAGCATAGCATATAAATAAGGAATGTAACAATGGTTTGCATATTGTGGCTGCACAATAAATCTGTATTAAATAATATTCATTTTTCTTCAGAGAAAGAAAAGACAAACTTTTCGAGAGAATTTGTAGTGCAAATATTTAGTGGGCAATCTTGCTTTAAATCATAATAGATTTAGTAAATAAAGTGGGTATTGACACAAGTTGAATGAAATAAGGAGAATAGTTTGGCAAGCCAAGTGGAAGGGGTGAGTCCAGAGCTGGGAATTAAGTAGGTGAATAATGTGATGATTTTAATAATACATTTCTGCACTAAAGTGATAAAAATAGCAATATAAACTTTCCAAGCATACACAATGTCATTCTTCCCCAAATTGCTGAATTCTATGTAACTTTTACTTGGAAGGAGATTTGGGGCTTTTATTTCTTTGTCTCCACCACAACTACCACCATCTGTTTTTCTTCTTATAGCCATCTCTCCATGGCAACCCATATTGACTTACCAGCATGATTGCAATTGTATGGCCAACTTCATGTAACCCTGTGCTGCCAACCATGGATACAGCAATTTTCTCTTTCTACCTCTGCTTTCAGAATCACCTTCTAGTGATTGTGTTGCTGCACGTTAGGGCACACCACACACAGGGGAGAAGTGGCATTTTTAATGAAAGGTGGCTTTTATCTCAGCAGCTGTCTCAGGGCCAGAACTTCTCCAGCAGTTCTTTTGTGAAAGTTAAGACCTGGCTGGCAACTGAAAGTGTACATACTTGTCAAGAGCATTAACTGAGATTTCAACATATCAAACCAGACAAAAGAGAAGCAGAAAAACTGGCATCAATCTCAGAAATGGCATGTTTCATTTTTCTTTTGTTCCATGTAGTACCATTCAGGATACAGTTTAATAAGAACTGGATGCTCCTTCACTCATTAAATAGTGACATCCATAACAACAGGAAATGTGAATAGATTGTTCATTGAGATTGGACTTTCTTTCTCTTTGTGGTTTAAGTAAGAAGAATTTGGAAGTGTTGCATTATGACAGATCAACAGCACAAAGAAATCATCAAACTCTCCATCGAGGGATTATCAGACTCATGCTGTGAATAGCTTGGCAAAATTATGAACTAGTATTTTTTCAGTGACGATCTGGAGGCAGAGTACTATTTTTCTTTTAACCAAGTTAATCAGAATAAATTTTCTTAAAATAAATGAGAAATAAGAACCATACTTAGAAAATAAAACAAGAAACATTACAACTGATCATGATATGTAAATGTAGCTGAAACAATAATCAGTGAGGTCTTTGCTTTCAACTTTCTCAACAATTATATGTGTTGTACTGCAATATACGGAAGATGTGAAATTCAATAGTTATGTGTCTAGTAAATGAATTATATCCTGGATCAAGGCATAAAGAATATAATGGAAAGACCCACATTTTTAATGACTTTAATATTTTCCATGAAATTTGATCAAAAACATTTGCCAAGAAATGTGATCAAAGAGAAGAGTTTTCTACCCAAGTAAAAGTATAGCAAGTGTTTTCAAGAGCAATTAATCAAGCCAAAGAAGCAGGATAAGTAAAACGTAGATGGCCAGCAATATCTCTGATATGAAGGTTTATCTACCAATATTCCAAGAATAAGATGTTTTGCATATTTCGCACCTGAGTCCTGCATCTAAAATTCTTTTGCTAAAACTACCAACAAAGTGACTGGTTGGTTTTTATAATGATATACCTCTGCTTTCTGTGAATGGGACTCATTACAAACTCATTTTCCAACGGTCTCAAAACAACTGTTCAAACAACACAGTGTTTTGTCCTCTCTGACCTCTGTGGGCTAAGTCAAAAGTTTGTAAGTCAGGGGCGAGCCCTATTCCAGCACCAAACATGCAAACAATACAGTATCAATTTCTCTCCATTTTAAAGATTCTTTCTTATGTTTCTCTGTTAAAATAATTACTAAGGCACTGGTAGGCATAATTCCTACAACTCCTTGAATTTCCCTCCTCATCATGTTCAATTACACTGATGTTTCAAACTAAACCAGCCAGTTCTAAAAATCAAGACCAAAAACAAAACAAAAACTCTACTGCCATATGACAGTTCAGATTACAGAAGTAGATCCTAGGAATGAAGTACAGGAGACTAGAGACTCCACTTTTACTCTTTCCTTCCCGCTGTTCCTCTTCATTCCCTCTTATCTACTTAGGAGAAGCACCATTAAAAAAAATTAATGTAGCTATAGAAATTGTATTCTTGCATTCCAGAATAACCACCTGATGGAAGTTTTCTCTCTTCTTATTATTATTCACTCTGTGACTTGTATAAGCAATACTTTATGTGTTTATCTCTCTACTCTGCTTCAAGGCCTAAGTGTGATGCCAGGACCCATGCAAAGCTGTCATGTTGAGGAGACAGGCAAAGAATTCAGCCATACAAAAACTGCAGTGCAGTGGCAAAGAGGAGCAAGAGAGTGACAGAGGTGATCTCAGGACCTCTTGGCAGATATCAATAGTTCCAAAGTGCTTCTAGGACACCAGAGTTGGGATTTAGAAATATACTAGGAATTTGTATTATTCTCCTTGTGCCAGACAAAAACATATCTGAACTCTTCTTCTTGTACATACTCATTCTTCTTCCCATTTCCTATAACAGAGGAGATTCTGTTTCAAGAATCTATAAAATTCCTTAAAATTTGTAGCACCTCTAATTTTATTGGAGCACATTAAATACACTCAAGGCTTTTTATTTGCATACAAATCCAATCTGCATTTTTGCTTTAGAGAGTTTTCCTTGAGAACTTTACTCTTTTAAACTCATTTCTACTCTCCATTTTTGGATAAACACTGTTTAATGTAACTGCGTCTCATTGTTCATAGAGAATGTCTCAAATTCCAAGTTCAATTCAGCCAATGTCAGTGATTTTCTAGGAACCTACAGGTCTCTGTTAAAGATTTAGAGAAACAACAACTGAAAACAACAACCCCCTCCCCCACCACACACACACGCACGCGCGCACAATCCCATAGAAATCATTATGTTCCTAAAAGAACTTAAAATCTAGTAAGGGTGATAAGTCTCCAAATGATAAAGCAGAATGATATATGAGAATCATACACCAAGTGCTGTCTTAGTTCAAAGAAGATGGAATTAAAGCTTCTAAGTGTTGTCATATTTATCAAAGGAAAAAAGGGGAGCAGGCATGAAAATAAAAAGGTAAACACCTTTTAAAGGCCATAGTTTGATGGCAAATAGCAAAGCAAAAGAGAAAGAGAAATGTTTCTTAACATAGCTACATGATTGACAGTGCTAGCAAAAGGGCAGTCAAATGTGGACCCACGTATTATAATTTTAAGAGTTTGTAATAACTTGGTCTCCATAACTAGTTTTTATCTCACTAATAGGATCCATTCATACTTTAATCCATATAGCCATTTTTTGAATAAACATACAAATAGCTACCCATGTCCAGTGATCTAGTATGCCCTAGAGGTACAAGGTGAGCAAAGGGAGACTCAGTTTTTCTTTTCATGAGTATTGGGCTTCTCAAAGTGTAAAATAATGGCACAGCATACACATTCAGGTATGCATGTGCATGCATTTGAATATGTAAATATAACTTTAGTAACTTTGGAATAAAAGTCCATTCTAAAACTTTTATCTAGAAAGGCAGATTATTTAAGAGAGAAAAAGAGTAGGAGATAGAGAAGAGAGAAAAACTGGCAGGGAAAAGAATGGGAGAAAGAATGTTCACCTGGATAAGTGAAGGATCAATAGGCTAGTGTAAGAAAAAGAGATTTATCTACTGTCATTAGCCAAACTATTTGTACAAGGACTCCCGTTGTCAAATTTCTAGGCAGAATATTTCTTTAATTCTCAGGTAAAAACACAAAATTTAAAGTGATACTGTCAGCCACTAGCTGGTTTTAGGGGAAAACCTTTTCAAATTTTTCAGTTTTAGGCAGAAAGATGAAAGGCCATACTTCTTATTGAGGCTAAATTTTACATAGTATCACAAGAAAAAAACTATTTTAAATTAAACAAAAATAACCTAACTATGTGGAACAGGCCCCCCCCACCCCCAAAAAAAGAAGTGCAGCAGAGAAAACAATTGGATTTAAAGATGTGAGCGTTTTGCTATACTCCATTTAATAAGGTGAATTACTGACAGACTATTATTCATTTTACCGAGTGCCTGGGTGAGAAAATATTAAAATGTATAGGCAAAAGCTCTTTCTTAAGGACCCTGTGAGTTTCATCAAATGTTAGGAAATACTATAGCATTCACAGTGAAAGGAGAGCATGAACATAATCTAGAAAAAATTTATTCACTCTTAGAGTTAATTAAATGTTTTCAAAATTTGCTTCAATTTGTCTAAAGAGAGTCTTAGGGCAGGCTTTTGAAATTAAACATGTGGAGGGAAGCAAGAATGATACCTAATGATGCTAAAATATTACTAATCATGGTTTCTTCTTTACCTATAACTTATTGAATGAAAACTGTAATATGAAAAAGGAATAATTTTATAAAGAAGTTAAATAATAATCAGTTCCATGACTAGCCTATGTTTTCATTTTTCAATGTTTCATTTTATTTGTTCATCATATATATATTTTCCATGTTTACAATTGTATATATATACTATTATATATATTTTTATAAACTATATACATATATGCATATAATTGTAAACATAAAAAATATAGTATTATATCCAGCTCTTTTTTACTTAACAAAATATAAAATTTCCATGTTAGAATTTTCACAATTTTTATTTTCTGACATTTTACTCCACTGGTTTGACGTGCCATAATTTGCTTTATTTGTTCCAATAAGGATTTTTTTTCCCACTAACATTCATTGAGCACTTAAAGGTGCCCAGGACTCTGTGGTGCCTGGACAGAATGGAAAGCATCAGAGCCGGCTGTCAGTGCAGCGTAATGACCCCCAACACAGGGGGAGCCGTGGCTCTGTAAGGGCTATAGCCCCAGGCCCCCGGACAGGGGCAGACTGAGTCCTGACAGAGAAGTGATAGCTTGGAATCTAAAATATATTTGATCACCATTTCATCAACACTACCATTCTTAACAAATGCTGCAAGTATTATATCTCTTGTTCAGGAAAATGTTAAGTATGTTTCAAACATTAAAATACTGAATATATTTTCAGTTCATTTATTAAAGTTCAACTCTAGCTAGTTGAAGTTGTGAGGAATGAAGGTATTTTCAGAAGAAATATAGATCACCTTTTTGTCACAGTAGAAATTGAATTTCTGTTCACTTGTGTGCAGGTAAGAGTCCAGGAGGGCATAAGAGTGGACAGGTTCTATGAGATGAACAAGGCAAGAGATTAGAAGTCAACAGAGGTTGCGTTTGTACCTTCAGCTAGAATTACAAGATTTAAAATATAAGGCGGTGTGTACTCAAAGTACGGGCTGTGAACCAGTAGCATCCACATCAGTATCACCTGGGAGCTTGAGAGAAATGCAGAATCCTGTGTCTCATTAAGAAGTACAACATGTGACTCTGCTTTTTAATGTGGTCCCCAGGTGATGTTATGTACATTCAACCAGCAGCACTGCCTTAGAGGATGCCTTCATCTCTGTAGCATGCCACGTTGTGTGCCAATCAATATGGCAATGGGGAATAGTCAACCCAGGCTCACCTCACAGCTTGAAGCCCAGTAACAGCTGACCCCAACACTTCATATCTAAATGCTGCTGGAAGTTGGAGGAGCAAATCTATCATGTTAAGACCATCACTGAGCTGGTGGGCAGGAGCTATTTTAAATAGTGGCCTTGAAATTCTACAAGTATTTTAAAGCAGATTCAAACAATGGCACTTTTTGAAATCACTAAAGCCCTGTAATATAGATTTCTAACCTCCTCACTCACCATCAGATTACTGGTCTCTGAGTTTTTCAGTTTGATCAGAAATAAATAAACAAGATGTAGCCCCTGACAGTCAAATTGAAACACCTAAGCAAGAACCTTATTTTTACTATTATTAATGATAGTCCTTCTTACACAAGGTTTCATCTAGTTATCTTTGCTTTTGGAAAACTCATATAGAAGAAAATTGAATGTCCGAGATTTGCAGAGCAAATGTGGTCCTATGTTAGTAACTGAGAAGGAGTTAAGAGAGAGATGTACCAGTGGAGATCTCTCTAAGGACAGGGTTGAAATCACCATGATGTTAATGTAAGAAAATCCAGGAAGCTCACATAAAATGCAGATCACTAGAGACACTCTAAAGTCATTAAAATTTATTTGATCATAGCAATTGCTGATGTCTTTTTTGGGCACAGTTGTAACTCATTAACAACTTCACCCTTGTCTGCCCTCCTCAAGTGAGTCTTTCAATCCATCTTTAGACCATAGATAGACACCAGTAATGAAAAGGATTGTCTCTTGTGTAGGCTCAGCTGCACCAGGTCTCCACAAATCCACTTTCCTCCCTGGCATCACACATGAGATAATAGAATATTCATTGTTCACATAAAACCATATGCTACCTTGGCACAAATCCCATCATTCAATATTTAAAGCTGTGCTGCTTTCTTGGCACCCTCTGTCAGAATCCCAGGGACAGCACGCTAAGCATAAGGCAAGCCCTAAACATCTACAATTTTATTTCCTTTTCTTACACTTTCCAATATTTTTAAAGCTTATGTTTAAATAGAAGTGAAATCATAGAGAATAATTTATCCAGAGGTATTCCAGAGACTTCAGGTTTGAAATAGTGTCTGGTTTATACTCATGACATGGCCTTTCCAAATCCAAACAGTGATAACGATGAAGACACCAAAACAGTGAAAATTCACCAAAGTAATACACAAGCAATAGGCCATTTGAAGAACCTGGGAGAAGTAATTACTGCTATAACTGGACCAAAAAGCACAGTGGGTGCCTACTTGTGCTTTGTTATTTAGAAACAAGCAAGCTTGCAATTATGAGTGTAGCTACTTACATGCCACCTCTTCCTACCACTTCAGCATCTCATTATGTGCTCCTGAGATCAGAAATGCAACAGCCATAGCAACTCTGAAACTGGCTTCTGCTTTTTTAGGTAGCCAGTGTACTGCATTAGCTTTGCCCCCATAGGTGATTTTTCTTATATCCACTTTAATATCATGCCTAGGAAATGAATGAGATTGTAGTATGGATGGTGTAGTGAAAGTCTCTTGACTCTTTTCCTCAGATTCTGATACGAGCACAAAAGGAACACATTAACCTATTGTAGACAAAGGTAAGAATAGGACAAGCCCTGGAAGCAATGCATGCTGGGGAATGTAGCTTTTCATCTGCTATCCAGAATGTCAGACAACCAGCAGCAAGCAGCCAGTCTACTTGCAAAAGATCATGTTTGGATAAATGCTCAAACTCACAGAAATGTATACTAAAATAAAAACCAGTATTTTTGTACTTCTCAGATTGGTAAATGTTTAAAGATTAGCAATATTCAGTATTAGTAAGAGTCTGAAGAAACCAGCATTTTATATATTTTTGTGACTTACACTGCCTTTTTGGAAAGCAGTTGGACCTTCCATTAACATTTGTGTATTTTTTGATTGAATAATTCTATTTTAGGAATCTATTTGATTGAAAAATTTTTACACACCTATGCAAAATGGTTTATGTACACAGATATATGCAGCAGTGTTTTGTGTAACAGTAAACAATGAAAAATAATTCTGGAAACAATTGACAAGTGTCTGTCAATTGGAGAGTTTTTACATGAATTATTGCACATCAATTCCATGCAGTCTTTAGAAAGAATGAGATCAATTTATATGCAGTGAGATAGAAGATGTGCTGATTTATTTATTTCATTATTTACTTATTTAGACAGCCTTGCTCTGCTGCCCAGGCTAGAGTACAATGGTATGATCTCAGCTCACTGCAACTTCCACCTCCCAGGTTCAAGTAATTCTCCTGCCTCAGCCTCCTGAGTAGCTGGGACACACCCTGCTAATTTTTGTATTTTTAGTAGAGATGGGGTTTTGCCATCTTGACTGGGCTGGTCTTGAATTCGTGGCCTCAAATGATCCACCAACCTCAAGCCCCCCAAAGTGTTGGGATTACAGGCATGAGCCACCATGCCCGGTGGAAGAGGTGCTCATTTAAAATGACCAAATTTAAAAGGCAAGTTGTGGAATAGGATGTATGCTATAACTGTATTTATGTCAGTAATTTTAAAGTTTGGTGCATACACATATTTATGTTAGTGTGTATAATAGACATTGTATTTTTGGATCTTAGGAAATATGTATAGTTTTTTTTTTTTTTTTTCTTTTTTTTTTTCTTTTATTATTATTATTATTATTATTATTATTATACTTTAGGTTTTATGGTACATGTGCGCAATGTGCAGGTAAGTTACATATGTATACATGTGCCATGCTGGTGCGCTGCACCCACCAACTCGTCATCTAGCATTAGGTATATCTCCCAATGCTATCCCTCCCCCCTCCCCCCACCCCACAACAGTCCCCAGAGTGTGATGTTCCCCTTCCTGTGTCCATATGTTCTCATTGTTCAATTCCCACCTATGAGTGAGAATATGCAGTGTTTGGTTTTTTGTTCTTGCGATAGTTTACTGAGAATGATGATTTCCAATTTCATCCATGTCCCTACAAAGGACGTGAACTCATCATTTTTTATGGCTGCATAGTATTCCATGGTGTATATGTGCCACATTTTCTTAATCCAGTCTATCATTGTTGGACATTTGGGTTGGTTCCAAGTCTTTGCTATTGTGAATAATGCCGCAATAAACATACGTGTGCATGTGTCTTTATAGCAGCATGATTTATAGTCCTTTGGGTATATACCCAGTAATGGGATGGCTGGGTCGAATGGAATTTCTAGTTCTAGATCCCTGAGGAATCGCCACACTGACTTCCACAAGGGTTGAACTAGTTTACACTCCCACCAACAGTGTAAAAGTGTTCCTATTTCTCCACATCCTCTCCAGCACCTGTTGTTTCCTGACTTTTTAATGATTGCCATTCTAACTGGTGTGAGATGGTATCTCATTGTGGTTTTGATTTGCATTTCTCTGATGGCCAGTGATGGTGAGCATTTTTTCATGTGTTTTTTGGCTGCATAAATGTCTTCTTTTGAGAAGTGTCTGTTCATGTCCTTCGCCCACTTTTTGATGGGGTTGTTTGTTTTTTTCTTGTAAATTTGTTGGAGTTCATTGTAGATTCTGGATATTAGCCCTTTGTCAGATGAGTAGGTTGCGAAAATTTTCTCCCATTTTGTAGGTTGCCTGTTCACTCTGATGGTGGTTTCTTTTGCTGTGCAGAAGCTCTTTAGTTTAATGAGATCCCATTTGTCAATTTTGGCTTTTGTTGCCATTGCTTTTGGTGTTTTAGACATGAAGTCCTTGCCCATGCCTATGTCCTGAATGGTAATGCCTAGGTTTTCTTCTAGGGTTTTTATGGTTTTAGGTCTAACATTTAAGTCTTTAATCCATCTTGAATTGATTTTTGTATAAGGTGTAAGGAAGGGATCCAGTTTCAGCTTTCTACATATGGCTAGCCAGTTTTCCCAGCACCATTTATGAAATAGGGAATCCTTTCCCCATTTCTTGTTTTTGTCAGGTTTGTCAAAGATCAGATAGTTGTAGATATGTGGCATTATTTCTGACGGCTCTGTTCTGTTCCATTGATCTATATCTCTGTTTTGGTACCAGTACCATGCTGTTTTGGTTACTGTAGCCTTGTAGTATAGTTTGAAGTCAGGTAGTGTGATGCCTCCAGCTTTGTTCTTTTGGCTTAGGATTGACTTGGCGATGCGGGCTCTTTTTTGGTTCCATATGAACTTTAAAGTAGTTTTTTCCAATTCTGAGAAGAAAGTCATTGGTAGCTTGATGGGGATGGCATTGAATCTGTAAATTACCTTGGGAAGGATGGCCATTTTCATGATATTGATTCTTCCTACCCATGAGCATGGAATGTTCTTCCATTTGTTTGTATCCTCTTTTATTTCCTTGAGCAGTGGTTTGTAGTTCTCCTTGAAGAGGTCTTTCACATCCCTTGTAAGTTGGATTCCTAGGTATTTTATTCTCTTTGAAGCAATTGTGAATGGGAGTTCACTCATGATTTGGCTCTCTGTTTGTCTGTTATTGATGTATAAGAATGCTTGTGATTTTTGCACGTTGATTTTGTATCCTGAGACTTTGCTGAAGTTGCTTATCAGCTTAAGGAGATTTTGGGCTGAGACAATGGGGTTTTCTAGATATACTATCATGTCATCTGCAAACAGGGACAATTTGATTTCCTCTTTTCCTAATTGAATACCCTTGATTTCCTTCTCCTGCCTAATTGCCCTGGCCAGAACTTCCAACACTATGTTGAATAGAAGTGGTGAGAGAGGGCATCCCTGTCTTGTGCCAGTTTTGAAAGGGAATGCTTCCAGTTTTTGCCCATTCAGTATGATATTGGCTGTGGGTTTGTCATAAATAGCTCTTATTATTTTGAGATACGTCCCATCAATTCCTAATTTATTGAGAGTTTTTAGCATGAAGGGTTGTTGAATTTTGTCAAATGCCTTTTCTGCATCTATTGAGATAATCATGTGGTTTTTGTCTTTGGTTCTGTTTATATGCTGGATTACATTTATTGATTTGCGTATATTGAACCAGCCTTGCATCCCAGGGATGAAGCCCACTTGATCATGGTGGATAAGCTTTTTGATGTGCTGCTGGATTCTGTTTGCCAGTATTTTATTGAGGATTTTTGCATCAATGTTCATCAAGGATATTGGTCTAAAATTCTCTTTTTTTGTTGTGTCTCTGCCAGGCTTTGGTATCAGGATGATGCTGGCCTCATAAAATGAGTTAGGGAGGATTCCCTCTTTTTCTATTGATTGGAATAGTTTCAGAAGGAATGGTACCAGCTCCTCCTTGTACCTCTGGTAGAATTCGGCTGTGAATCCATCTGGACCTGGACTTTTTTTGGTTGGTAAGCTATTGATTATTGCCACAATTTCAGCTCCTGTTATTGGTCTATTCAGAGATTCAACTTCTTCCTGGTTTAGTCTTGGGAGGGTGTATGTGTCGAGGAATTTATCCATTTCTTCCAGATTTTCTAGTTTATTTGCATAGAGGTGTTTGTAATATTCTCTGATGGTAGTTTGTATTTCTGTGGGATCGGTGGTGATATCCCCTTTATCATTTTTTATTGCATCTATTTGATTCTTCTCTCTTTTTTTCTTTATTAATCTTGCTAGCAGTCTATCAATTTTGTTGATCCTTTCAAAAAACCAGCTCCTGGATTCATTTATTTTTTGAAGGGTTTTTTGTGTCTCTATTTCCTTCAGTTCTGCTCTGATTTTAGTTATTTCTTGCCTTCTGCTAGCTTTTGAATGTGTTTGCTCTTGCTTTTCTAGTTCTTTTAATTGTGATGTTAGGGTGTCAATTTTGGATCTTTCCTGCTTTCTCTTGTGGGCATTTAGTGTTATAAATTTCCCTCTACACACTGCTTTGAATGCATCCCAGAGATTCTGGTATGTTGTGTCTTGGTTCTCGTTGGTTTCAAAGAACATCTTTATTTCTGCCTTCATTTCGTTATGTACCCAGTAGTCATTCAGGAGCAGGTTGTTCAGTTTCCACGTAGTTGAGCGGTTTTGAGTGAGATTCTTAATCCTGAGTTCTAGCTTGATTGCACTGTGATCTGAGAGACAGTTTGTTACAATTTCTGTTCTTTTACATTTATTGAGGAGAGCTTTACTTCCAAGTATATGGTCAATTTTGGAATAGGTGTGGTGTGGCGCTGAAAAAAATGTATAGTCTGTTGATTTGGGGTGGAGAGTTCTGTAGATGTCTATTAGGTCCGCTTGGTGCAGAGCTGAGTTCAATTCCTGGGTATCCTTGTTGACTTTCTGTCTCGTTGATCTGTCTAATGTTGATAGTGGAGTGTTAAAGTCTCCCATTATTAATGTGTGGGAGTCTAAGTCTCTTTGTAGGTCACTCAGGACTTGCTTTATGAATCTGGGTGCTCCTGTATTGGGTGCATATATATTTAGGATAGCTAGCTCTTCTTGTTGAATTAATCCCTTTACCATTATGTAATGGCCTTCTTTGTCTCTTTTGATCTTTGTTGGTTTAAAGTCTGTTTTATCAGAGACTAGGATTGCAACCCCTGCCTTTTTTTGTTTTCCATTTGCTTGGTAGATCTTCCTCCATCCTTTTATTTTGAGCCTACGTGTGTCTCTGCACGTGAGATGGGTTTCCTGAATACAGCACACTGATGGGTCTTGAGTCTTTATCCAGTTTGCCAGTCTGTGTCTTTTAATTGGAGCATTTAGTCCATTTACATTTAAAGTTAATATTGTTATGTGTGAATTTGATCCTGTCATTATGGTGTTAGCTGGATATTTTGCTCGTTAGTTGATGCAGTCTCTTCCTAGTCTCGATGTTCTTTACATTTCGGTATGATTTTGCAGTGGCTGGTACCGGTTGTGCCTTTCCATGTTTAGCGCTTCCTTCAGGAGCTCTTTTAGGGCAGGCCTGGTGGTGACAAAATCTCTCAGCATTTGCTTGTCTGTAAAGTATTTTATTTCTCCTTCACTTATGAAGCTTAGTTTGGCAGGATATGAAATTCTGGGTTGAAAATTCTTTTCTTTAAGAATGTTGAATATTGGCCCCCACTCTCTTCTGGCTTGTAGGGTTTCTGCCGAGAGATCCGCTGTTAGTCTGATGGGCTTCCCTTTGATGGTAACCTGACCTTTCTCTCTGGCTGCCCTTAACATTTTTTCCTTCATTTCAACTTTGGTGAATCTGACAATTATATGTCTTGGAGTTGTTCTTCTCGAGGAGTATCTTTGTGGCGTTCTCTGTATTTCCTGAATCTGAATGTTGGCCTGCCTTGCTAGATTGGGGAAGTTCTCCTGGATAATATCCTGCAGAGTGTTTTCCAACTTGGTTCCATTCTCCCCGTCACTTTCAGGTACACCAATCAGACGTAGATTTGGTCTTTTCACATAGTCCCACATTTCTTGGAGGCTTTGCTCGTTTCTTTTTATTCTTTTTTCTCTAAACTTCCCTTCTCGCTTCATTTCATTCATTTCATCTTCCAGGGCTGATACCCTTTCTTCCATTTGATCACATCGGCTCCTGAGGCTTCTGCATTCTTCACGTAGTTCTCGAGCCTTGGTTTTCAGCTCCATCAGCTCCTTTAAGCACTTCTCTGTATTGGTTATTCTAGTTATACATTCTTCTAAATTTTTTTCAAAGTTTTCAACTTCTTTGCCTTTGGTTTGAATATCCTCCCGTAGCTCGGAGTAATTTGATCGTCTGAAGCCTTCTTCTCTCAGCTCGTCAAAGTCATTCTCTGTCCAGCTTTGTTCCGTTGCTGGTGAGGAACTGCGTTCCTTTGGAGGAGGAGAGGTACTCTGGTTTTTAGAGTTTCCAGTTTTTCTGCTCTGTTTTTTCCCCATCTTTGTGGTTTTATCTACTTTTGGTCTTTGATGATGGTGATGTACAGATGGGTTTTTGGTGTGGATGTCTTTTCTGTTAGTTTTCCTTCTAACAGACAGAACCCTCAGCTGCAGGTCTGTTGGAGTACCTGGCCGGCCGTGTGAGGTGTCAGTCTGCCCCTGCTGGGGGGTGCCTCCCAGTTAGGCTGCTCGGGGGTCAGGGGTCAGGGACCCACTTGAGGAGGCAGTCAGCCCGTTCTCAGATCTCCAGCTGCGTGCTGGGAGAACCACTGCTCTCCTCACAGCTGTCAGACAGGGACATTTAAGTCTGCAGAGGTTACTGCTGTCTTTTTGTTTGTCTGTGTCCTGCCCCCAGAGGTGGAGCCTACAGAGGCAGGCAGGCCTCCTTGAGCTGTGGTGGGCTCCACCCAGTTCAAGCTTCCAGGCTGCTTTGTTTACCTAAGCGAGCCCGGGCAATGGCGGGCGCCCCTCCCCCAGCCTCGCTGCAGACTTGCTGTTTGATCTCAGACTGCTGTGCTAGCAATCAGCGAGACTCCGTGGGCGTAGGACCCTCTGAGCCAGGTGCGGGCTATACTCTCCTGGGGCACCGTTTCCTAAGCCCGTCGGAAAAGCACAGTATTCGGGTGGGAGTGGCCCGATTTTCCAGGTGCCGTCTGTCACCCCTGGAAGGGGAACTCCCTGACCCCTTGCGCTTCCCGAGTGAGGCAATGCCTCGCCCCTGCTTCGGCTGGCGCACGGTGCGCTCACCGACTGACCTGCGCCCACTGTCTGGCACTCCCTAGTGAGATGACCACGGTACCTCAGATGGAAATGCAGAAATCACCCGTCTTCTGCGTCGCTCGCGCTGGGAGCTGTAGACCGGAGCTGTTCCTATTCGGCCATCTTGGCTCCTCCCCAGGAAATATGTATAGTTGACCCTTAAACAACATGGGTTTGAGTTGCATGGGTTCAATTTTATGTGAATTTCCTTCCAACTCAGTCCCCCAAGACAGCCAGACCAACTCCTCTTCTTTCTCCTCCTCAGCCTATGAGACTGAATAACTTTATGATGATCCACTTCCACTTAGTAAACAGCAATTATATTTTATCTTCCTTATGATTTTCTTAATAATGATATTTTCTTTTCTCTAGCTTTATTGTAAGAATACAATATATAAAACATATAACGTACAAAATATGTGTTAAACGACTATTTTATCAGCAAGGCTTCCATCAACAATAGGCTATTAGTAATTACTCAATACGTTTTAGGAGAGTCAAAAGTTATATGCAAATTTTTAACTGCAAGGGGAATCAGTGCCCCATGTTCAAGGATTGTTTGTACTTTATACAAATATTGTAAACACTTAGAAGGATGTCTGGGAAAATAGAAAACAAACTTTAAAGAGGCTATACTTTGAAGAACTTTAGGGGATAATAGGGCTGAAAGGGGAATCTAAATTATTTATGCTATATAAATCTGTGTTATCTATAGTTTTTTAAAAAAGCATTTACTACTTTTTTGATTAAAAATGAAAAATGAGGCCTTAAAGACATATGTAAATACGAAGTTTTAAAGTGTTTGTATCTGAATAGTAAAATTCTGGGTTTAAATGTCTTATATAGTTGTGTATTTTTCAAATTTTCTATAGTAAACATGTATTATTGCAATCACAAAAATTATCTTTTAAAAATAGCATGTTTAATTTTGTTTCTATTCTCATAGAAAGAAGATAAAATAAGTTGACAAAAATACACAAGGCTGGATTCAGTGGCTCACACCTGTAATCCCAGCACTTTGGGAGTCTGAGGCAGGAGGATTGCTTGAGCCCAGAGGTTCGAGATCAGCCTGGGCAACATGGTGAGACTCTGTCTCTACAAAAAATACTAAAAATTAGCCAGATGTGGTGGTGTGCACCTGTAGTTCCGGCTACTTGGCAGGCTGAGGTGGGAGGATCTCTTGAGCCCAGGAGGCAGAGGTCGCAGTGAGCTATAATGGCACCACTGTACTCCAGCCTGGGTAATAGAGTGAGAACTTGTCTCAAAATAAATAAATAAATACAGTTACACAAAATTAACAGCAATTCCCTTTGATTAATGGGACTCTAGATAATGTTTTTGACATTTCTCTTATTTTACTGCGGTTAAAAATTTTCCGTAAGTTTTACTTTTTGCACTGATAAAAAAATAAAAATAAGACATAATATAACAATCTTACAAACCCTTGGGAGAGGAAGCATAACAGTTATATTTTACCAAACATCTAAAATGGTATGCCAACAGTGGAAGAGAATTACATTCAGAAAATCAATCTCAGATTTTCAGTTTCTTATGTATTAAAAATGTTACACATTGGCAAAGATTTTGCCAAAGTACCCAATAATTAATGAACTCATATAAAGCAGATAAAAGGTTAGCATTGGCTCTGGGTGCTAAGAGTATGGTACCCATGAACTATTACACTCTAGGCCAATGTGACAGACAATTCAGAGGATGTGTTGGCATCTATGTTTCCACTAATTCCAAAGGTGTTCTACAAAGTGATTTATAGCGTCTTCTATGGGACCCTCAAAGGTGTCACATTGAAGCTATTGAGCAACATCATCTGTTCTGCCTCTGACCCACTATTTCTATAGACACTGAATACATAATTTACTAGAATGAAGTTTATATGATTCCTTTGCATGTTACTTCTGAAGTGGGCATGGAAGGGAAAGGAATGATTTCTAAATTCTCTATAGGGCATCTATGAGCTAGATGGACCAAAGGAAGGCTAGTAGCCTGAAATGCTAGATGAAGCCAGCAGGTGAAAAACTGATCCGAAAAACAATATGAGTGTGGAACTCCGGGGCAGCAACACCATCAGTCTCAGACAACCAGATGATTTGCCTGAATCCTTTAATGTATACCTTTTGTTGAAGAGATCACGCCTTCAAGTATGGGTTATGTCGCAAAGAGACTGAAAGTTGAGAGAAACATTCATTCTAAATGTTATTTAGCAACCAAGCAAGCTTGCAATTATGAGTATAGATACTTACATGGCACCTCTTTCCACCACTTCAGTGTCTCATTATGTGCTCCTGAGATCAGAAATACAAGAGCCATGGCAACTCTAGAAACTAGCTTCTGCCTTTTTAGGTAGCCAGTGTACTGCATTAGTACTTGCTTGTTTAACAACATGCAAATTACTACACATTGCTTAGATATATATGCATGTGGAAAAAACAAATAGCAAAGCCAGAACAAGGGCAATCATGGAATGACATATAAGGAACATTTAACTGCATGGAGGACTCTTTCTTATGTTTGATTGTGGGTACATGGGGAGACACTATCCCATTTTTAACATGTTTAACAGGTTTTAACATGTATCCCATTTTTAACATGTGGTTTAAATATTGCATGAGTAATTACAAATTAGTAACTTTTTTTTTCTGAAATACCTAATTACCTTGTTGGACTTGGGATAGAGGAACTCAAATAGTCTTTTTATGGTGGATGACTGTTATAGATAGAGATGTCATCCATTATATGCTTACCCTTTCTAGATTCATGTTTAGTTTTGTCTTCTAAATTCTGAGTATACTTTGTTTTTATATGTTGATTAATCTGGCACTTGTTTAATATTTCATAGTTATGCAAATAAAGTTCACATATATCATGTTGTTTTATCCAAAAAAAAAAAAAAAAAGAACAGTTAGACCTGAGAAACCCTTTTTCACTCCATGCAGCAGAATGATTGTCCCTTCTTAATTCTGGCAGAAGATGGAACATTTACCCTCTAGATATGGTGATCCAGAAAGAATTTAGACTAGGCAACCAAAGCTAATTGGGAGTAAAACTTCCATAATGAAAGCTAGAGGGTTACACAAAAATCTATGCATTTAGTATTTAAAACTGCCACTTCTCAGCTCTCTTCTCAGGTGTGGTTCCAGAACACTGGGATTTGTGTTTTTACTCTCAGGGGAAAGAGCCTTTCTGAGAGATTTGACCAGACCAGGAGAAAAGACGTACGAGTACTGTCATTTGAGTCTTCTCAGTGAAGCAATCTAGCCAGATTTACAGTGAGGTCCACAGGCAGCAAGCCCCACTCACATGAATGGAGTTTTTTATTAACTCACTCTTAAATGTCAGCAGTTAGGGATCAAAACACAACTTTAACATAAAAGACATTTTAAAAGTTTAAAAGGCAACAAAGAAGAAAGATTTGCAGAGAGAAAAAAGTTCAACAATAATTAAGAACAACTTCAAATCTGTCATTTACATTTTTAGAAAAATAAGAGATTACCTTTATAAAGCAAAGATATAATTCTATGAGAAACACCAGAAATGCATAAAAAGAGCTTGAAATTTAAAAGATAATAGATGAAAAAAATAAGATAAATTTGAGAAAATAGAATTAAAAGCAAAAAAATGGATAATAGAAAAAAGATGAGTGGTACAATATCAAAATCATGGAAGTTTTTAAGGAAAGAACAGAGAAAACAAAATAATTTAATGGACTTTCTCAGAGCACATGGAAAAGTTTTCACATAAAAGACCCTTCTCTGCACAAACAAGCATCCAGAAAAATGAATGAAAATTACTCCAAAAAGCTACATCGTTAGGACATTTCAGAACAGTGGATACAAAAAGAGGATTCTATTAATTTGGGACAGGAGGGGAGATGTTCTACAGGTAGTTTGAAATCAGGATGGCATTGGACTTCTTTTTTTAAATTGTATTATTTATTTATTTTTTATTTGTTTGTTTTATGAGACAGAGTCTTGCTCTGTAACCCAGGCTGGAGTGAAGTGGTGAGATCTTGACTTACTGCATCCTCCCCCTCCCAGGTTCTAGCAATTCTCCTGCCTCAGCCTCCTGAGTAGCTGGGACTACAGCCACCACACCTGGCTATTTTTTTTTTCTTGTATTTTTAGTTGAGAGTGGGTTTCACCATGTTGGCCAGGCTGGTCTTGAACTCCTGACCTCAAGTGATCCCCCAACCTCAGCTTCCCAAAGTTCTGGGATTAAAGGCATGAGCCACTGCGCCTGGTTGGCATTGGACTTTTTAATCCAACACTGGAAGCTAGTGAACAAACTAGTGTCTTAAAAATTTGAGGAGAAAACAATTTTGAAATTACAGTTTTGTTTATAGCCAAACTCCCATTCGAAAGATAGGATGGAATAAAACAATTTTGGACACATAGATTCTAAGAGAAAACAAAAAATACTTCTTTCACTCTTTTTTTCAAGACTGAAGGAAACACTTTACCATAATAAAGAGTGAACCAAAATTGCAAAAGACATGAGATCTAGACAATAGGAGATTATTTATTTAAAAAAGACAACACACACACACGTGCACATCACACACCCTCAAAATGATGATTGAGGGAACCCTTCAGATGACAGCTGAAGAATATGCCTACAGAGGTTACTCTAAACTCTGTATTTTAAGCCAGAGAGTTCTGAGAAACATGTCTCCAAGAAGATAAAATTTATAGAAGAGCCAATGTGTTTGAACATATTGACCGATTTATACTATGGAGTAGAGTTGGAGGTTAATTGGAGACAAAAAGGTAGAAAACAAATAAATGAAAAGATACGACTGTAAGAATGGAAATGTAGTTGTAGTACACTACATGGCTCACTTATGAGTAGTTCTTACATAGTTATGTAAACACTGAAAACTGATCCATCAAAAATTATGATTTACTTATACTGGGTAGGTAGTAGGAGGTTAATTATGAGTGGGAGGGTTTGAAACTGGTAGGGGATAACGAAAAATGTTAAATCTCTTTCAAGGTGAAAATTTACTAGTGAATTGTATAAAGCTAAAAAAGAGAAAGCAGCTAAAGCACATTTTTGAGTGATTTGGAGGTAAATGACAAAATAAACAATAAGAAGAGTTGTAAATTGTTTCCTTTTGAGAGCAGAAATTAGGAATGGGAGACAGAGAAGAAAATGATGTTTTTCATATGATTGTTGAACTAAATGATTGTTAAATTATGTTGATGTATCTAACTTTCATAAAAATAAAAACAATAAAATACCATAATAGTCACCAAGAGTGTTACAGTTCTCCATGATGTAAGGCTGACACAATATTTATGAACACAAAGTGAAGCAATGCATAGATCATTTATTGCCTTTTGTTTGAAAGTGATTGACTGACTATGCAAAACACACTTTAGAATGCTTACTTAAAAAAAGCACCTGGCTAGGTAAAGTGGCTCATGCCTGAATCCCAACACTTTCAGATGCTGAGGTGGGAAGATCACTTGAGCCCAGAGATAGAGACCAGCCTGGGCAACACAGTGATACCTTGTCTCTACTAAAATTAGCCAGGTGTGGCTGTGCACACCTGTAGTCCCAGCCACCTGGGTGGCTGAGGTGGGAGGATTGCTTGAGCTCAGGAGATCGAGGATGTGGTGAGCCATGATTGCACCACTGCACTCCAGGCTGGATAACAGAGCAAGACCCTGTCTCAAAAACAAAACAAACAAACAAACAAACAAACAAAAACACCACCCAGGTGCAGTGTAGGTGTTATTTGATGTCTTTGTGTGATTGATCAGAAGAAACTCTGAATCTTTTTAAAGATCTGCACACCATATACCTCTAATTTTGGTGATTTGTAGGAAGAGTCTATAACAAATGGCCAATTTCATACTGCAGTAAATCTGAAATAAATCCCTACACTTGTTTTCTGTCAGTTTTACAATGGACTTTTTGGATGTATCAGGTAAAGCCTTTAGTTTCCCTTCATTGTTTTGGATGTTTGTATTTTGCAATTCTGATAACTTTCCCCTTAATGATGAAATCATTTCTACTGAGTTATCTTTCAAGAAATTAATTCTTCCTGGTGTCACATTTGTAAAATGATGTTGCTAATTTTGCATTCAAGCTCAAAAGGAATGGATATTATTTCAGATAGTTCCAGCACCAATGTGAGAATGATAAACCCGTTTCAGGACATAGACACAGGAGTTGGTAGATAGTGTATCAGGATTCAAAGTTCAGAGAACTGGATGCCCTTCCAATATCAAGTATTCATTTGCCAAACATTCACTGAATGACCCTCCTGAGTTGGGCACTTTTCTAGGTGCTTAAAGGATAGTGGGAGCAGATAAACAAACAGGCAATTATTTAATACGTAAAATGATACAAAGCAAAATGAAATAAGGTAAGGGGATAAAGTGGTAAGCAATGGCATTATATATTTCATTACCTACTTAAATGAACTTGCATATATTTGATTTCTCAAAGTTAGAAAAAGTAGACATCTACTAGGATTCAAGGTAGTAGGAAAAACTCGTAGAAAAAGTGCTATGTAATGTATAGGAACATACTGACAAAACAAGAACATGAAAACCAACAGCAAATTTGCCTGAGACCACAGAGGCTGAAATCATATTTAGTGATATGGAATATCTGAAATTTGTTACTAGTAGAAAATCCTCTTATAACATGAAATCCAACAAGAATCGATTATGTGGCTGAAATTATTCCATGTGAAATTTATGGCAATAGACACTTTAAAACCACTTTCTTTTGGAAGTCTGTTTCAGGTTTACTTTGGAGGGGGGAAAAGTTAAGGAAAACTATAAAGCTACTTTATGGCTGGGAGTGGTGGCTCATGCCTGTAATCCCAGCAATTTGGAGGCCGAGGTGGGGGAATTGCTTGAGCTCAGGAGCTCGAGAACAGCCTAGGCAACTTGGTGAAATCCATTTCTGCCAAAAATGCAACAAATTAGCCGTGTGTAGTGGTGGGTGCCTATGGTCCTTGCTACTCAGGAGGCTGAGGTGGGAGGATTGCTTGAGCCTGAGAGGTCAAGCCTGCAGTGAGCCAAGATTGCACCACTGCACTCCAGCCTGGGCAACAGAGTGAGGCCCTGTCTCAACAACAAGAACAACAACAAAGAAGCTACCTCATCATAAGAACTACCTTTCCAAAGTACTTGTGTAGAGATCAAGGCAGATCTAGAATTTTTCAAAGCTCCTCAGGGCTCTGTTTTCCTTTGCCTTTTGCTGTGTTCAGACACCTGCTTTCTGTCAGGGGAAGCAGCTCCTGGCATGGACCCCAGACTCTGGGGATAATCACAGTTGCCATCCACTCTGAGGCCAGGCACACAAATGATGCAGCACTGTCATTGAACTTGGTTTATCTGAGGTTGTGGAAGAAAGTAAACATTCTCCTGCACCAGATTCTGCAAATCCAGTGTTGAGCAGCAGTATCTTCCAAAAGCAACCCGACCAAAGTGGCTCAGAAAGTATGTCAACTTTGAATCACCAGTTACATTTTACATGTGCTGAGGTTCTTGCATGTTGTCAAATAGGATTATTTTCTGAGATTCTTAAAGAATTCATAACTGATATTTCTGCAACTACACATTAGTGCTCAAAAATTTGCTAATTGAGAGTTGTTGAATAAACAAAAGGGGGCAATAAAGCATTACTAGATATAACAAAATGCAGTTAGGGAGAAGTGGCTTGGAGTACTATAGTCAAAAGAAAAAAAGGAGACTCTTCCTGATTCTTCAGAAGTAAGATTGGAGAAGAATTTTCTCCTAATAGAAACCAACATCACTTATGAAACCTTTAAAACATGCTGGGCACCTTGCAGCAGTGTAAAATGCTTTAGATCCCCAACAACTTATATTGGCTTCCTCTTCCAGCCCCCATGAAGATAGAACTGCTTAAGTAGAAAGAATGTTACGTGAAATTTAAATAAAGGCATCTTTTAAGCCTTATTGGTATTCCCTAAGTAAAATCAGTTCCTTTATTTAGCAAATGAGCTTCAAAGAATCCTTAACCTCTTCCTTCTAACTACACTGTTTTTCCTGAGCCACACCAATATAGAAATTATAGAGTAGGCCCTGCTTGATGAAACAACAACCAATTACATAGCGAATTCTTCCTAAGTTTAATTGCCAAGATATTGTTAGTACTTTGTCCTTATTCAAAATATGCCTCTACCCAGAATGTATCCCAAAGTAAAGACATAAGGTAACTGGTTGTCTTTTCTTTCTTTTTCCTGAAGTGCTATAGTGCTTGATGCAAAAATCCAACATTTCAGTGTATGTTGCCATGTCTGCATGTCCCTGCTCCCTGAGTTTCAACAACTGTGGCTTCTTCTGGGTCTTTTTTCTCCTGATGGGACAGCAGAGGTTCTCAGTGATATGGAGCCAAGTCCACAGATCATTATTCTCTCCCCATGAGTGCCTCGTAGATTGCTGGAATCCAGGCTAAGAACTGTTTGGATTGTATATAAAAATGTATTTCAGTTTGGGAGAAGTGAACTAAGGTTTATTGCCAGTATTCCAATATAATTTAAGAGAATATGGGCAAGTAACCCGTCTTAACTCTAACTGCTTCACTTGTCAAAAAAAATTTAATTCAGGTGACAAGAAAAAGTAGCAAATATTTCAAAAGGATTTTATAGGTTTTTCCAGAGACATCCTCATGGTCTCAAAACCTGTCCCTGTTTGTCATGTTTTCCTCAGGCCTTACTGATGTGTCCCCACAGCCACCACTTGGAACATTCAGGAAATACTTGCTGCTGTTCTACTGAACTCCTTCCTTATTCAGTTTCTAGAGAGAATATATTAGAGCAAATGTAATTCAGTACATCCACTTGATAAGGTCCTATCTCCTCTTGACATATGTTAACATTATTGTTAAATTAATGGCTAACATGCACATCATAGGTATTCTGTAACTGTTCTATATGTTTAGGACTTAAAAATATTTGTTTTGCAGGCCTAATAGAGAAAGCAGCTTGTCATCCATCTTCAGCTAGAGATCTGTCATCTTGGAGCTTGCCCGCATTGCTTTCTGAAGTAATTATTATAATAAATTTATTTTAAAATGAATTTTAATCTTAACAATGCTATAAGCATTCTTTATTCATGTTCCAAATGGCTTCACTTATAATTAATGCTCCAAAAATACTTAAGAGTCATTTCTTTGAAATTTTTCATCCATGTCTATACATGTCCTAAGATTCATATATATAGTCACATATATGTGTGTGTTTCTGTACTTATGTATATACATATATGACATGTGTGGTGTTAGGATATACACTGGTGTTCATCCATGGTTCCTGGCTCATAACTCCCATAGCCCTTGTTACAGTCTTTTGTTATAATGTTGGGTATATTAGGACTCAGAGGCAGGCCATTGATGTCTGGCCCTCCTTTTATCTGCCCAAAGTAGGACTCTAATCTTCCCTGGACTTTCTGATTGTGGGTCTTAAGACTCTCTCATTAGAGGATCCCACCCTATTCTCTGGAAGAAGGAATGCTGAAGTCATGAGGCTTCCATAAAAACCCAAGAGGACAGGGTTCCAAGAGCTTCCAGGGAGCTGAATACCTGGAGGCTGCTGGAGGGTAGGGCACCCAGGGAGGGTATGGAAGCTCCATGTCCCTTCCCCCATACCTCACCCTATACATCTCCTCATCTGGATCCTTTGCAATATATTTTATAATAAATCAGCAAATGTAAGTAAATGTTTCCCTGAGTTCTGTGAGCCATTCCAGAAAATTGATGAGCCTAAAGAAAGGATCATGGGAATCCCAGCTTGAAGCCTGGTGGTCAGAAGTTCTGGAGGCTCACTTGGACTGGTAGGGGGGTGAGTGGAAGGCAGGGCAGTCTTAGGGACTGAGCCCTCAACCTGTGAGATCTGACACTGTCTCCAGGTAGATAACATCAGAATTGAATTAGAGGACACCCAGCTGGTGTTCACTGCTTGGTGTGTGGGGAAAAACACCCCACACATATGGTCACAGAAGTCTTCTTCTGTATGGATGATTGCTGTAGTGTGAGAATAGATAGAAAACACAGAGAGAGTTTTCCCAACATAATATGAATATGAGCATAACTGAAACAGCACGTGGACTGTGGCATGTGCTGTCAGTACTTCAATGAGACAAATAGTGTACGAATTCAACTCAGTGCTCATCTGCTAGCTCTACCAATTTTGGATGCAAAGAAAGAATCACTTAGTGTTGAACTGAATGGTAGTAATGACTCCATAAAGACACTCCAATTCCAAGTTTATAAATAATGCTCATAAAAAAGCATGCACACAAATCAATTTGAATTCCAATTATACATCTGCAATGGGTAGAGTGTTATTTGCCTAGTTGTGTTTCACAGGAAGCTGCTCATGAACACTTTCTTTGGGACCATTCTGTGGAGCTTTCAGAAAATCAGAAACTATATGAAAAAAAAAAACAATAAATGCAATGTTTTTACATTTTTACCATGAAGAAAGAAGCACTTCCCTGGCAGGCAGGGGCAGCCATATGGAGGAGTAGAGGTCTCTCCCAGACAAGTGGTTCTAGAATTTAGCCCAGAAGCAGCAGCATCAACAAATTCAAATTCTTCTAATTCTGTTAGAAGTAGAGATACCCAGGCTTTACTCCAGATTTACAGAAGGAAAGTCTGGGGCTGGGGCCCAGTACTCTGATTTAGCGAGCCATTGAGGCCCTTTGGCTGCATGCTGAAGTATATAAACCACTGTGTTATGTTTTCAACAAGAAACAGCTGATGCCTTTTACAGTTCACAGGTGAGATTCATCTTATGTTGGTTTTGGGGGGGTGAAAAAAATACATTTAATGATGTTCAAAATGACATCCTTTCTAACTAACAAATGACATGCTGGTGGGTATGATTTCGTGGTTCGGCAATATCAGCACTGCGAGAGAAGGTTGCACTAGAGTCAGCTCAGCGGGTGACCTGTTCTATTTACGAGCATGCCTGTTGTCTGTATTTCTTCCAGACAGGTTTTTCATTTAACCTAGCTTTGTTGTCATTAACCTTCAAAAGAAGAAACTCAACTTTTCCCACATGTGGTCGCTGTTTAACTCAGACCCGGGCTTCCTGTGCATGCTCACTGGAACATACATATGAGAACAAGCCTAGCCGGGGGCAGAGCTCTCATCTCGTGCCCGCGGTGCTTAATAAAAAGTGGGAGATCTCAGGCAGGAAGATCATCAGACAATAGAGAGAGACTCAGAAAATTCAGTAGCTGGGAAGAGCTCAGCCTACCCTCCTTGTTTTCACGAAGTTGCCATGGTAATGTTGCATCTGAAGTCAGCCGGAGACAATCACAAAAAGGGACTTGCAGTGCCCTCCATGGACCCCACATTCTCCCTCGTATTCCAGTTCCAGTTTGCGGTCTTTCTTTCATGTCTAGCAACTTGCAAGTCTGGATGATATTGCAGGATAAGTATTATCACAACTTTGTTTTCCATAATTTCATGGTAGATGAGTTCTATTAATATTTACTCAGGGTCTGAAAAAACATTTTAAAAATTCAGGCTTAATTCCCATTCCTGTGAATATAATACAAACGACCAATTTATACATAGGACTTTTTCTCTGTATACAGCTAACGATTAAAGATTCAAGGAAAAGGGAGAGCAATTTTACAAATTTAAGAAACTTCTAAAAGATCTACTACGGAAGAAAGCAGCAGAGAAAAGGGGAAATCTTTCCTGGGCCTTCCAAGTAGAGAGAACTCAGTCTCCCAAATGTAATTCATGTTCTTCAGAGGATGATTCTCCTGGTCCAAGCATCCTGAAGCCCTGGTTTAGGAGGTAGGGTGAGAAGATGAGCACATAAGGCCCTGCCCAGCCATGGGGCTAAGCCCGCTTCAGGCGAAACTATACATTTAGGAGATTTCTTTTTTTGTGTCACCATACAGAGCCTCAATCTATGTTCTACAGTTTGTTCCACTGCAGCTGGGCCATTCTATAAGATTATCCCCCCAGAAGGTATCGACTGTTAATAGCTCTAGTTATTACTGGTTAAAATTCCATCTTTTTACATGTGTCCCCTCGAGATACTCATTCTTTAACAGAGTGGTTACTCAAAGTCACATTTTCAATGAGGCCCTTCCTAATCAAACTGTAACTTACAGCTCCCTCCCCAAACTCTTTCATTTCCTGTTTTCTTTTCCTTATCACATAAGCATATATCATTATTCCACTATTGTATATTTTATGTATGTATCTGATTTATTTCTGTTGTCTCCCCCACACCACTAGAATGTCAGAGCATTTTGTTTGTCTGAAAATAGTATCTAAGTGTCTAAAGAGTGAGTGTCACAGAGCAGACATTCCAAGACTTGTTGAATGAATAAAGGAATATTCTAGAAGAAAATATCTACTAGGTCCAAAATACTGACTCTTTAGTCCTGGAATGTAAAGTGCCAAGCCCAGCAACAACATGGGATGTGGAGTGGACGTTTTCATTCCTAGTCCCTCAAATCTCACTACTCGATCTATGCATAAACTTAACCTAGAGTGAGGAGGAGAATCCAGAAGCTTCTGGGGAAAGCTTCAGTCTCAGGTTCCAGTAATAAGCCTTTTCATAGAGTGGAATTGGAAGCAGAGTGGGATAACAATGAGATTTTAACAACACTCACTGCTAATCAGACTCACATATAAAAATGTGTTCAATATGGTGTTCATCCAGATATTGCTAAAATGCTGAGACCAACAAACCCACTATGAAGCCATGCATTATCACAAAACAAATGCAAAATGCTGAGCCTGTCTGCCAGGGACACTAATTCTTAAAGAGATTAGCTTCCCAGCTCTATGAAAACATGGATAATTATAGCATCATGTTTATTATGCTGTAGTTAACAAAGCACACATTCATTAGAATGAAGTTTTCTTCCCTGGGGGCTTCAGGACAAGTATAGATGTTATATGTGGTATTGGATCATGAAGGTACGAAGCTTTAGGGGACTGGGCAGGGGATGGGCAGTGAAAGCAGATTACAGCCCTGGCATACATGAGTGGCTTTTCTCTGACAGGTTTTGATGTCCACTACCCTGGTACCATGAGGCTGTCCTTGACCTTCAGATAACAGTCCTTATCAGTGTGATGGCATGGTACACTTTCAACGGTCATCTCATTTCTCATGGACAACACTGACAAACAATAGTTTAATAGAGCCCCTGGCTAAAATGAGCATGTTCAAGAAAGAAAGCATCAGACTAGGAGCCTTAATCCAAGAACAGACGTCAAAGTTAGTCAAAAGAACGCATCTGTTGGGTGCTTCCAAAGAGATTATAAATGACAGCATGATTCCCCAGACATGCTGGGGTAAGGTGTATTAAGTCCTTTCTTCATTACTGTCATCTGAGGGAGCTGGACAGTCATGATAGCACTTGGCAGGAAGCTGGGCACATGGGCATGATCTAGATTTCCTACTCCCTAGGAGAGAGCATGATTTTGCACAGCTAAAAGCTGGCATTCATGCCTGGGGAGTAGGTGGTGGTGTGGCTGCTAAACAGTACAGAGAATCCGGTGATTTCCCTTTCCCTGAGTGAGTGCCCAGTTAGTTACTTCAGACCATCTCTAGGTCATTCATCTTAAATGACACTATGGGTTGATTCATTTCTTCATGGTTTTAGTCAGAAAAGATGTATGCACCGTGTACTCTGCACTAGACAGTCGGCTGGGGATGCAAAAGAAAGCATGTCCCTGCCCTTGAAGAGCCCAGTCTGGTTGGGAAAACTGACATGTGATTAGCTCCTTAAAATGCAAGATAAGAGTGCTGCAATTGTGAGTTTTTAAAAAAGAAAAAATGACACCCAGTGTGGCTTTCTATATGCGAATACAGGCAGGGAGAAACCACTATTATTGAAGTCTTAAACTAAGAATAAAGGGAACGGCTAAGGAAATATAGGCAGAATTTATGTGATGTTTTAAGGATAGATAAGTAAGTTAGTTTCAACCTATGAGACATGTTAGGTGAAGATTTAGTAGAGTGTGGGGTTTTCACAACAGATAGAAAGGAAAGGAAAGAACATGAGACTCTTAATGTTCATAATCACCAAATATCCATGATGTACTAAAAAGACATGAGAGGTACCATTGGGTCTTTGGTGAGCTGTAGATGTGGCCAGGAGTATTTGCTGATGTGTCCCACAGAGACAGCACACATGGTTTTTAAGCTTAAGCATTTTTTTCTCAGGCCCCCGACTCTGGCTCTCTGAACTACACCATCTGTGGAAAGGTTGATGTGGGCAGAGAGAGAGAAAACATATGAACATTATGCAAACCAGGATTCCTGGAGTGTGGTTGCTTTTTAATGTGAACAGACTACTCATAGGGAGTGAGTTGAAGCAAAATCTGAAAACCAGGAAGTGGGCCTGGCACGGCGGTTCACGCCCGTAATTCCAGCACTTTGGAAGGCCAAGGCGGGCGGATGACCTGAGGTCGGGAGTTCGAGACCAGCCTGGCTAGGCTAACATGGTGAAATCCTGTTTCTACTAAAAATACAAAAAATTAGCCAGGCGTGGTGGCACACACATGTAATCCCAGCTACTTGGGAAGCTGAGGTAGAAGAGTCTCTTGAATCTGGGAGGTGGAGGTTGCAGTGAGCTGAGATCACCTACTCCGGCTTGGGCAACAAGAGCAAAACTCCGTCTCAAAAAAATAATCATAATAATAAATAAATAAATAAATAAATAAATAAATACCAGGAAATGCAGAGTAGAGAAAAATGACTCAATGCAATATTGTCCACCTGTTCTTACCTCTTAGGGGAATTTATTTGCAGAGGAAAACAAGGAATTTTCTGTGTTGCTTTCAAAAGTAATCCCACATGTCCAAGAACCAACAGGAGCAGAGCCAGTGAGTATCATTGTGTCTGGGTGTGATTTCACATGATTCCCCAGGCAACTGCCAAGATATCAGTTATCAGGGTCACAGGATAAAGACCTAACTTTTAAAAGTTACTTGACTATGAGTTGTGATTAAGTTCTGGTTTGCCAACCCAGGTAATTGAAGTCATGTAGGAAATATATTTACTACATCATCTTGCTAAAGATTTTGAAACTGTGAGGCAGGAAAAAAAAAAAAAAGAATCTGGTGTTTGAGTCACATTTCAAAGTCAACCCGTGTCCTGGACTCTCTTCCAGGAATTTAATCATCCCCCTCCTTAGTTGACTGCTTGGCTCCTAACTTTATACTGTTGTCTCCTTTGTTTCTGTCTTTATAATTACAAGTTCTATGACCTTATTGTAAGGTGTCTCAAACTTTTTTGAATTGGGTGAGTACATTTAGAGTAACCAAACTGAGTCAGTGCAAAGTCAACAGAGCAGGGCAGATAGCCGAGCCAGGAGAAATCTTGACTGGATGGTGCCAGAACTGGTAGGGGAAGCCTCTAGTACTGCTACCAAATATATTGTGGAGATTTTCCTTTTTATACAAAGATAACAAGAGCTCAGCTTGACACCTCTGACCTCGAGTGCTCATTTTCTTCATGGGTAAACATTTCTTGGCTCTCCAGCATGCTCTGAAAGTACAAGAAAGCACATCCACTTAGTACTGCCTTAGTCTGTTTGGCTTCTATAACAGAATACCATGTACTGGGTGGCTTATAGACAACAAACATTTATTTCTCATGTTCTGGAGGCTGAGCTGTCCAAGATCATGGCACTGACGGATTCAGTGTCTGGTGAAGGCCTGCTGCTTGCCTCTCAGATGGTTGTCCTCCCACCTTCTCACTGTAAGCTCATATGGTGGAAGGGGGAAGGTGCACCCTAGCTCTCTGGATATCTTTTACAAGGCACTAATCCCATTCAGGAGGGCTCCACCCTCATGTCCCAATCACCTTCCAAAGGCCTGCTCCCTTCTTAGCACTATCACATTCGTCGTTAGGATTTCAATGTCTGAATTTTTTGTTGTTGTTGTTGTTGAGTGGAGCAGAGGAGGAAAAAAACATTCATTCAATAACAAGCATAATGAAAAGCAGAAGGGAGCAATGTGTCAGTGAGATTTGTCAAAAATAATTTGAAGTAAAACCACAGACAGCCTCAGTGGGGTTAGAGTAATTTTTTGCCTTTTAAATTAAAGAAATGTCAAGTTATCCTGCAAGAAATGCCACTACGCCTTGCATCCTGATTTGCTTTCTTGAGTAGCAGATAAACAGGTTGAATTATGGGAAGAGGACAGGATTACATTCAGCTCTAGATATGCCCATGGGAGTGTGTTCTGTACCTGTACCTCATCTGCTATGGATGATAAAGAAGAAAAAGTTTGAGAGCTGCTTGTCTAGCAGAATGAAAAGGGGCCTTGGTTTCAGAGAGTCCTGATTATAACTCTGCCTCTATCCCTATGGCTTCATTCAAGTTACATAGCCTCTATACACCTCATTTTTCTTATGTATCAAATTAGGAAAATGGTATCTATCACTTAGTGGGATAAAATGATATAAAGTGTAGGCACTCAATATATTACTCAGTTCCTCGCCCTTTCCCAAGTATTCTGAATAATTACTGTGCCAGGAAGCAAGCTTGTGGTTGCAAATAACAGAAAACCACATTATACCGGCATACACAACATGGAATATATTGGCCCAATAAGTAAAAAGTTATAAAGGTCAGGTTTCAGGGAATGTAGTGTCTGCTGGCTAAGATGGGCCACCACAGATATGCTTCTTTTCACCTCTGAACTCTGCTTTTAACAGAGGCTAACTGCCCTCCTGGTTACAAGATGTCTACCTATAGCTCTAAGAGCTATGAGCTTCTTAAAGAGAGAAGAAGGTGGAGAGAAGATTACTAGGGACAATGACAAATGCCAACGCTGGGCAAATAACATGAATTCTACACAGAGGGAGAAAGTAGTGGAATAGATTCAATGCTTGTCAGAAGGAACCACAAAGCCCACCACAGTGACAAACTGGCATTTTTAAGTCCTTATAGAAATATTTTGTGTTACATTTATTCTACAACAAAAATTTTATATATATATGTATACATATATATATATCACAATACCAAATAGGTAGGCTTTCAACTCTTGCCCCCCTTTCTCCCTCCCTCTTCTTGTACTCCCCAGTGCCTATTGTTCCTACCTTTATGTCCAAGTGTGTGTGTGATTTTATTTTTATAAAATCACACAAATGGATTTAATGGACAAGAAAGAACTAAATAATTTTCCTCACAAAATCTCTGTCTCTCTTTCTCTCTTTGTCTCTCTCTTTCTGTCTCTCTCTCTGTCTCTCTCTCTCTCTCTCTCTCTCACACACACACACACACCAAAAAAACTTACTAATTCCTTCATAAGCAACCAATTTCATATTGATATTATTAAGTCACAAGTCAGACCTAGGAAGAATCTTTAGGATTTGTTTCACTCTTGACATTTCTGAAACAGTTTTGTACATAAAGCATGAACACTTCTGATTAATGTTGATTACTGGATCCTGATTGGATTGGAGAGATACATATAATAATACATTTTCTAAAACATTGCTTCTTAACTAGTCCATAGTGTTTATTAAAAGGCAAACATTCTTTATATTTCAAATATAGGAACGTAAACTGAGGGTCAGTGAATTAACTCATAATGGTAGTAAATTATCTGCTAATTATATCGGAATGTGTGTCCTTAAACTTTTGAAACAGTCACAAATTTAAAAAAGTTACCTTGCTGTTTCAAATGCATGCCCTATATCCGTTATTATTTTATAAAGATATGGTTTATGAGGTTATCTGGTCTGTTGTCCTGACTAAGGAAGAAGGTTTGGTTAGCCTCAAATTCCATTTAATGTTAAATAAATATATGGTAGCCTTTGGAGTCACATAACTTATTTTTTATTTTCAACAATAGAAGAAACAGTAAACCTCACAGCAATGGTCAATCTGATTTGACTGCTTCATTTGGAAAGCTTCAATAGAGGGGCCAGTTATTTGACTGAAGTGTTGAGTCGTTTGGCTGAGACTGAGTTGGGAAATTCTGGTGTACATCTCAGCTGAGGATGGGAGGCTGGTTGGATGGGATTGACACGCAGTCTGTCATGAGCTCCTCTCTCTCTGGTTTGGGGACTATGATGGGATTCCAGTCCAGGGACCATAAAGACTGATGTTTTCCTCTTATAGATGCTGATGTGAGAATATGCGGAAAAGACAGAAGCTACAGTGGGGTGGAGCAAAAACTGGGGATTAGTGCTGAGCCTCAGGCTGGATTCCTGATGCTGCTTATTTAGCGGGTGCAAGTCAGGGATAAGGTGAGTAGTGGGTAGATGCAGGAAGGTGGTGTCAGAGACTTTTGTTGTTACTGCTGAGCTGATCACTGCGGGCTAAGCCTCAACCAAATGGGTGGAAAGAACTGTGAAGTGGAGAGATGATCAGGGGACAGTGCTCCACCCATTACTAACCAAGTATCCGTAGGAAAGGCTGAAAACTCTCTGGGTAGTTATCTGTCACTTCTGCAATGAAGTCCATTTTAGATCTAATGTTCTGTAATTCTGTATTTACACAGAACCATGGCGTTTTTGTTTTCTCCATCTAGTAAGATTTTCAGCTTTCTTCTGATGCTAAATAAACACTCCTAGATGATAATATTAGAAACTGATGTGGTTTCTGAGAGGCATGTGTCAAATATAACAAATAAATCAAACTAGTAATCTACTATTTAAAATGTTGTCCTTCAAGTAAATAGATGTATAATATCCACAGGCAATCTAGTTCAACCTCTACTCTGAGGCAGAAATCGAGTCCAAAATATCCTTGACTAGGCAGTAGTCAATTTCATGCTATGACCGAAATTTTGCTACAGGGGACTCCATTTTGGGAGATTTCTAAGTTAGAAGGTACTGATTTATGTCTTTCAGCTGAACTCTGGTTTTCTGTCAAAACCGAAGGTTTTTTTAGTTGTTGTTGTTGTTTTTTGTAATAACCCTTGAAATATTTACATTTCTACTGTGTATTGTGTTATGTCATTGTTATTTATGTTCCTCCCAGCTCTTCCCTTTCTTATTCTAATTCTTATTCCTTCAGCCCTTCTGTCATTCCATAGTTTCCAGGCCTTTGATCGTGCAGGTTGTCTCCTCTGCTCCACTGTAAATTATCAATGCTTCTCATAAATGTACCAGATACAATCTTCTAGATGGGATCCGCTCCCATAAACCTGGGTATGACCCAAAAATATGAGCACTAAACTGGGGAATGTGATGTTTTTTTAAAAACCGTGTTGTAACTTGTATTCTGTGAGTCTCTGAATCACAGAAAAGACCATGTAATCATGGTTTTATAAAATAGCGCTTGAATACTTAACTCCAATTTTTGAAACTTTAGCTAGGAAAACCACTAACAACAATCTTACAAACACCTATACAAGTTTTACCATAGATTTTGTAGCCACACCAGACCAACTTGCCTCAGCTTTCATGTAACGAAGTTGGGAGTTGTTTTTCAGTTACCATTGACTCCCAGTGTAAAGGTCTTATAAGCTGAGTATGCCCAGATTAACCAAGGGTGCAACCATGGGTGGAAGCTCAGTGCTTGACCAAAGGGCAGGGACTGAATTAAGAAGTAGACACCTGCGTGTGCCTTTATGATAGAATGATTTATATTCTTTTGCAGGGACATGGATTGAGCTGGAGGCCATTATCCTTAGCAAACTAACACAGGAACAGAAAACCAAATACCACGTTTTCACTAGTAAGTGGGAGCTACATAATGAGAACACATGGACAAGAAAAGCAAGAAGCTGGTGTACAAAACAGAAGAGAAAGAGGTGGTTACTGCATGCAATGCCTTTGTATATTTACCAAAAGCAAGAACTCCTTCTGATATCCTTTCCTTCACTTACGAAATTGCCTCTTCTACTGCCTCCTCCTCCTCCTCCCACTACTCAATATTTGTTTCTTTAGAAATGTCAGATTTGAAAAGGTTACAATTCACTTTTAAGTATGCATCCTTGTGTAAGCATTTGAAAAAAATGTAATCAGCTCTCCTTAGGGGGTTCTGTGGCAGGATTCTTGGTACACAGTTTCCCCATTAAAACTAATCTGAGTGTAGTTGATGGCTGGCAGCAGGAATTATAAAGCTGTTGCTAATTGAAGAAATTTATGTGAAATCATTTACCCTTCAAGGGTCTCTCCATACCAACCCCTACCACAGTAGCCTCTTCAAAGAGAGTTGACAGAACAATAGATGGTTTTGTGTGGGATTTTTCTCATGGACCCTGCAGTAAAATCAATCTTGATGTGCAATTAATACCTCTTTAATATGACCATATAAAGCATCAAACTAGTGTAGCTATTAAACCGGAGTACCTCAAGAATTCTCTGTAGGCCTGTATTCATTTATAAAATGTCAAGATGTACTCAGTAGTGAGTACAAAGTAAACAAGTAACCAACATGGATGGGCAGAGTGCTTTTAAGAATAAAGAGTGAAAATATCACAGCTGTTCTGCTTAAAACCTTTGCAAAGAAAGCAAAACAAACTTGAAATGTTGTAAGTAGCTACCTCAGAAAGATGGGTGTGCCTAGAGATTTCAAATAATTGAAGAATGCCATGAGGGTTAATTGATGTCACTAGTGCAAGGCTGAGGAAACCACTCACTGTGGATTGAAGGTGAGTAATTGGTTCTATCCAGGGCTATTTTCTAAGTGACCTATGCTGATTGCCATCAGCAGACAGAATTAGTTATTACTGCCAATGTGTTCCTTCAGGGTCTGCTCATTTTTCAATTCACTGCCATTTGGTCGAGTTATTCCCTAAATGAATCAATCATTAATTCATAATTAGATCCAATGACAGCATAAATCTCTGTAGTGGAAAACTTTGGAGATGACAACATGAATCTTTAGACAAATCAGAGATATAGCCTGTTTGTTATTCTTAAAAACAATTATTTGCCTTAAAATCTTTCTTGGCCAAGGTATATTTGCTAATATATATATATTTTTTTTGGTAGGGGGTGGACTTAGCCTGGTGAACTTTTTACTTCTTTTTTCCATCTTTCCTTGTTTTTCATATACATGCATGACCAGGATTCTAGAGTAGTGGTTTTATCAATGCCATTAACATAAAGAGTCTTGTCTTCAGCTCTACATTATAGAAAATATTATATAAAAGTAATTATTGTTAATATAAGACTAGATCATCATCATCCTTGAGGACCAAAGCAACACAGTAAGAATTCCTTTTGGCTATGCTAAATATCTGTAAAATAATCAGGCTGGACAAGACAGCTGTATTTCTAATTCATCCTCCTCTTCCTGAGGCTTGGAAGAACCCTGGCTCCAGGTAGTGCTACTGGTATCACAGTCAGAACTCAGTGCTTCTTACCCTTGCTCCACTGTACACTCCAAAGGAGAGCTGACGTACCTGTAAGCGTGATACACACTTGCTATGGGTTCATTACTTCCTTGTCCTCTTTCAATATTCAGAGCCCTGGTGTCTTCAAGGTCATAAGAAATCCAGAGATGCCCCACTGAGGTACCTTGGGGGGCCCCACAGTGTCCCATGCTGTGCACCCTATAGTGTAGACCTAACCATTTTCCTTCTCCTGCTCCTAAAAACATATTCCAGTCCTAAACATGTTGATTTCTGGTATACAACAGTGAAACCCAGTGGGTTATTTAATTACTCGCTTTTACAAGTCTGCCTAGTCATTCACTTTTGACTGAACTGCTTTAAAGTTTTGTATTTATTTAGGTAAGTCATTAAACAATATTGAGAAACATGGTCAATATTGAGAAACTTGCTCACTGTGTTATTATGGCCCAAGGTCAAGTGTTCCTCAGCTCGCTCAAGCACAATAAAATCATGCTTTGTTTAACAATGAGATATGTTCTGAGAAATGTGTTATTAGACAGTTTCGCTGTAAGGACATCACAGAGTGTACTTACACAAACCCAGATGGTATAGCCTGCTGCACATCTAGAGTATACAGTATAGTCTGCTGCTCCTAGGATACAAATCTTTACAGCATGTTATTTTACTGAATAATCTAAGAAATTGTAATGAAATTATGAGTATTTGTGTATATACACAGAAAAGGTACAGTAAAAATACAGTATAAAGGAAAAAATGGCACACCTGTCTAGGGCATTTATCATGAGTGGAGCTTGCAGGACTAGACGTTGCTCTGGGTGAGTCAGTGAGTGAGTGGTGAGTGAATGTGAAGGCCTAGGACATTACTGCACACTACTGTAGACTATAAACACTGTACACTTAGGGTACACTAAATTTATTTTAAACAGTACTTTTCTTTCTTCAGTAATAAGTTAACCTTAGCTTACTGTAATGTTTTCACTTTATAAACTTTTTAATTTTAAAAACTTTTTGACTCTTGCAATAACACTTAGCTTAAAACACAAATGCACTTTACAGCTGTAAAAGAATATCTTCTTTTCTTATTTTATAATTATTAATATGAAATATTATGTTTCCTATATTTATTTTATAAGCTTTTTCTATTTTAACTCTTTTTAACTTTTTAAACTTTTTTATTAAAAATTAAGACAAGAACACACCCATTAGCCTAGGCCTACACAGGGTCAGGATCATCAGTGTCACTGTCTTCCATCTCCACATCCTGTCCCACTGGAAGGTCTTCAGGGTCAATGACACACATGGAGCTGTCATCTCCTATGATAACAAGGCTTTCTTCTGGGTACCTCCTGAAGGACCTGCCTGAAGCTGTTTTACATTTACTTTTTTTTTTTTTTAATAATTAGAGAAGTACACTCTAAAATAGGGATAAAAAGTATAGTATAGTAAATAAATAAACTAGCAACATAGTCATGTACTATCATTATCAAGTATTTTTGCTGTACATAATTGTATAGCTATACTTTCATAAAACTGGCTGTACAGTAGGTTTGTTTACACCAGCATCACCACAAACACATGAGTAATGCGTTGTGCCATGATGTCATGATGGCTACAGTATCATTAGGTGATAGGAATTTTTCGGCTCCATTATAATCTTATAGGACCAACATTTGTACACGTGGCCTGCAGTTGACCAAAATGTCATTATGCAGTATATGACTATATTTAATACGTGTTTTATATGTGAATATGATGAGATCTAACCTCAGAGAAAATCCTAGACTGCTGCCTTTTTAGGCTCTTTGCAGACTATTCACTCTCACCTTCGTGAGAGGACTGGGGTAGCCAGGCAATTTAGCTGACATTGCCACCACTGTCTGGTCCAGAAAATTCATGGCAAATCTCAACCAACACACTGATAGCTTCTAGTCCCTCATTCCTAATGTTTTAAAAGCAATTATAGCATTTAAGAATTCCGACTTCCCTTGACTAAGAAATAAAACAATTTAGGGGGAACCTTAACTAAATCTTATCCAGGAAAAAAGATATTTGATGACATTAGCCAGAGATGTTTGCCAGTTTCTAGAATCATTCTTTCTTGAATTGACAGCCCCTCAATTCTCTGCATTAATGAATCTTCAGAAGTAAATGGGAAACGACATTGTAGAGAGCCAGATGCTGCAATCCAGGTCCAGATCCAAGATGCTCTTTTTGTCCATGATTCAGCTACATTACGAGCAACTAAAGCAATTCAAGATTATTTGCCAGTGGGGGCCATGGGCCCACCCTCTACATTTACCTGAATGTGAATGTGTTCTTGATCTCAGCATTTTTCTGAAAACCATTTAAATAGGAGGAACATGTGTGTGCCCCTCTGAAATACCTATGAGATTTACTGCCCATTGAAAACACAGCCATAGAAAGGACTCTTCCACCAATTCACAGCTTCCCAGCATTCATAGCTAAGCGCTTGCTCAGTTTTCAACACATTCCCAGACAAGAGAAAAGTAAAAAAGTTTGAAAACTCTATAGCACTAGTCATGTAATCACAAAGATTAATTGTCCTTGCAAAAACAACATTTGGAAACAGCTGGCAGTGTGGCCTTTCTACCCACGGGTTTTCCTAGAATCAGAGCATCACAGCAGGAAGAGACCTTGAGAGACGATTGGTGCAATCCCCCATCCTTCAGGAAGGGCTGCAACTAAATCATCCCAGACAGAGGCACATTTGCCCTAATTTCAATGTGCTCCAGGGACACAGTTCTCATGACTTTCTATTCTGAATAGAGAGAAATTTTTTCTTACAGCTAAACAATCTCTCCCATTAGAGCTGAAATCCATTTATCTGTGTCTGGCTGTCGTCTGAGATGGAGAAGGGCCCCTCTAACGATTCTTATGCCATGTACTCTTTCCAAACAAGCAGAAGTCGGCTACTTCCTGGTGAATCATATTTTCCCAAAATTTAAAAGCATTTAAAATAATTTTTGTGACATTTCGCTTGTCTCTCAAAGTTACCTCTATTTCTTCTTAGCTTTTAAGTTCAGACGTATATATTGTTTTCCAGTACAGTCTTACCAAATCTGAGTAAAATAAAAGGCCTTTGGCTGTCTAAGATGGGAGCCACTAGCCACCTGTATACTCGAAATGAGGCCAGTGTGACTGAGAAACCAAACTTCAAATTTTATTTAATTTAGATATTAAACCTGTAGTTATTTCAGTGTTTCAAATACTTTAATTGTGTTTGAAACAACTTGAGCTTGTGAATCTACTTTTTCAAATTAAATCTTATGACATATAAGTAGTGTTCAAGTATTGCCGATAAAAATTTAGCACCTAGTTTAAGATGTGTTTCAGGGTAAAATACAGAGGATTTCAAACACTTGACATGATAAGAAGAATTTATGTTATTAATCTTTTTATATCGATTACCTATGGAAGTGATAATATTTGGAATACCTTGGGTTAGACAAAATATATTATAAAAATTAATTTTACTCTATGTTTTTACTATTTGTTATGTAACTAAATCAAAATCCTGAAAAGAATCCTTTAATCGGTGTAAAATCTTTTATTATACTTCCCTAAGTATCATAAATCTGACACAGTATTAAAAGGTTGAAAGAGGAAAAGAAGGAAGTCAGAACTGCAGGATTTTAAATAGTGCAATACAAGGTCATGCTGAGAAGCAGCCCAAGGAAGAGGATTTTAAGGATATCTACATAGTCCCAGAACTCCAGCTTGCTACAAATCTAAGATGGGTGACATACATCTAATGTATACCAAAAAAATTAATCTTAAGGTTTTTGTTTGTTTGTTGGATTGTCTTGTTTGTTTCAGATTTTGTGTATGAGAGATATGAAGCAAAGTCTGCAAAAAAAGGAAAATACTGAAAAAGGAATTTTGCGAGTCCATCAGGACACATTCCTAGTCCTCAGGAGGCCTTGCTGGTCCAGGAAGGCCTCTGATCTGGCCCGTCTGCACAGGGCTGTGCTGAACTACCTGTGAGATATGGCTTGAGTCCTGTACTCTAAGGCTACATTCAGAGAGCTAAGATGCCCTGGCAATCTGAAAACTTAGAAAGCTATTTTGAATGCAACTGGCTGTGAATATAAGAGCAGTGTTATACCTTGAAAATGATGTTTTTATATGTTAACTCATGGATTAGTGTTGAGAAAAGGCCCCTTGTCAGAACCAACTTTGTCCAGGAGAAGCGATCATGCAGAATGATCATGCAGATGCCCACAGAAGGCTGAATTTCTTGGGATCAGCATTCAATTCTATCACTTTAATTAAAAGCCATTTTTTATTTCTTCTTTGAATCCCCTTCAGGTGTCTTTTAATGATACCAAAAGAAGATGCTATATGTGTAATCCCTGTGATTGTAGGCATTCATATTGAATATATGTTCATAGATTCTGAGCTTCTAAGAAAGTAAAGTATGCACTAAACCAGAAGCTTTTCTCTGATGTGACATTTACTAATGACAGCACCATTTTAAGAGTCATGGAAAGTGAATTTGGCCTGTATAAACAGGGCAGCATCCAGAAGGATGAAAACAGAAGACATGAGATTTCTGCTTCCAGAGATTCTAATGAATCATCATGAGAATTTTAGCAAGTCAACCCTCCTTCCATCTTTTCCTTGACCTTTTGAAATACAAGTCTCTGGTTACTTCATCTGTTTGTAACATGCTAACACTGCCAGGAATTTAACACACTGGTATTAGAAGCTCAATGAAGGCAGGAACTGTGTCTCCAACTTCTTTTTTGTGTCCTATTTTTTACTATGTGTAAATTTGGTACAAAGATCTACATGAAGTATTTTGGAGCATTTATTTTACCTTAGGGAAAATATATCCGCTTCACACACTGTGAAAGCTATTCAGTATTAGAATTCGAGTGCTAAAACGACTCTGAGAGATTGCCTACTAAATCCCTTCATAGTAGAACCAACAAAACTGGGACCCAGGCATTAACGCCACTTCTAAATCCTGAAGCTAGTTAGCAGAAATCTGAGCTAGAATCCAGGTCACTAAAAGATTTGTTTCCTTATGCTGTCTTAGCAACAGCTGAGATTATTTGTGAACACCTCAAATATACAGACAAACTATTTCAAGGTTCATTTTTTTTTTTTGTCTCACCTTTTAACTTTGAAAAATCATAGTTTTAAAAAGCATTTTTTTTTTGTTTTTAGGAAAAAACAATTTTTAAAATCTTTTGATACCTAATATACTTGATGCCAAGTTACGACCAAATGTTTAAATCATGATGAAATCATATATTCTCAATACTCATGATTATTTAGCATTTACTATGTGATGGGGACCATGGAAACAGTTCGCATGCATTATCCTATTTGATACTCCAACACGCCAAGGAGGAGGCATTAATACTTGGCAATGTGAAAATGGATACACAAAGAGATTATCCAAATAGCCCAAAATCAGATATAAATTCAATGATTGATGGAATCAACTGGGTATCTTTTTTTTGTTTTGCTTTTTGAGATGGAGTCTTGCTCAGCCTGGAGTGCAGTGGTGCAATCTTAGCTCACTGTAACATCTGCCTCTTGGGTTCAAGCAATTCTCGTGCCTCAGCCTCCCAAGTAGCTGGAATTACAGGTGTGCACCACCATGCCTGGCTAATTTTTATATTTTTAGTAGGGACGGAGTTTCACAATGTTGGCCAGGCTGTTTCAAACTCCTGACCTCAAGTGATCCTCCCACCTCAGTCTTCCAAAGTGCTGGGATTACAGGTGTGAGCCACTGTGCCTGGCCCAAATGGGCATCTTAAGGTGCTGAGTTACACATGAGTCTCCAACATTTCCCTCACAATTAACTCCCTTGGCTGAATATGACCATAGTCAGGGCAGCTCATGCTATATGATTCCCAGGCCATTTGAAATGGAAAATATAGATATATATATAGATATAGATACAGATATAGCTCTAGTTAGATATAGATATAGTTTCTCCAGGATCGTTCTCCTTTCTAGTAAAATTCTAAAAAGCAAACATGAAAACTAGAACCATTCTGAACAAACTGTAGACCATATTATCTCAGAAGAACTTAAAATCGATGGTCCTGACATAACAAAATTTTCACAACACAATATGCTAATGCTGGAAGGAAATGTGAAGGATTTTGTGTTATGGGTAAGCAGATTTGCTTTTCCTTTCTTGGTCATACACTTTGTGGGGTGGAGACGACTGGTGCCCTCCCACATCCCATTCTTCCTGGGGGGATTAAACTTCCCTGCCTCTTTGTAGTTAGGTGCAGTTCCAGATAATGGTCTACGAGTGGAAGTCAAACGTGTCACTTCTATCTAAAGCTTCTCATTGCTGATGAAAAATCATACGGTATTCTCTTTCCCTTCAAAGTCAATGAACAAGACTGAGTTCCAGATAATGTTTTTATAGGATGGTGAAGATTCCATACACCTGTATCACTACCAAAACTGGGATGAAGAACAATTGCCCTAGAGTTATCTATACCCACAGCAGACTTTGCTTAGTAAGAAATAAACTTTCAGAGTTTGGTGATATTTGTTATAACAGCATATTTTATACTATTCTTATTAATACTCAACGCACTTTAAGGGCAAGTTCATTTTTAAAACTGTACTTGCATCAACAGCATTATATTTTATGCTTATGCAAGAAAAATATTGCTGCCATGACCTAAAAGTCATCACCAACTTCTGCAATCAGAGAAAAAAAATTTTAACTTATTCATTTATTCAATCAATATTTATGTGCTAATTTTGAAAAGACTGCTTTTATAAACAACTTTGGCTTTAAAGTAAAACTTAATGAGGGGTCAAATGAAATGGTGAAAAAAAGAATAGTTTAGGTAGGAAATCAGTAAAAGATTTATAATTGGATGTCTGCAAGGAACTGAAAGTGGTAGCTATTATTAAAATTGTAGAAGACTGAAGGGGGAACATTCTGGAGGTGGGGTGGAGATCAAATGCACATTTGGGTACATGTGAAGTTTTAGGTAATGAGAGATGTTCAAAATGAAAATATCAAATTGGCAGTTTGGTATATCTACAGGGAGAATCTCAAAAAGAAAGCTACAGACTACTGATGTAGATTTACAACAGCAACAAAATTAGTAACTTTCTAGGGAATAACTTAGCCAAGAATCCATACAATTTATACAGAGCACATTTTTAAAAACTCTGTTAAAGGTCTTTAAAGATATGTGAGTAAAATGAGAGATAAGTTTTGTTCATAGGTGAGATTATTTCACACTTTAAAGATCTTAATTTTCCTCAAGTTTACATATAAATTTGATGCAATACCAAAGAACAATTTTGAGAACTTTGGAAAACTTACTTGAAAGTGACATGAGTAAAACAAGCTAAGGTTATTTTGACAAAGAGCAAAAACAAGGATTTTGCTTTACCATATATGAACACACACATTAAGGTCCTGCTAATAAACAGATGCATGGTGCTGGTGTAACACAGAGAACTCAGAAAATACTACATGACAAGGTTAACTTAATATATGATACTGCTGGCACCATTAATCAATGGTGAAATGGTAGACTGTTTAGCAGAAGGTATTGGGAGAAAACTACCAATTAAAGAAAAATCAACAACCTTGAATCCTTACCTCATACCATACAGAGGGGAAACTTAAATGTGAAAGGTAGAACTGCAAGGTTAATAGAATATATAGAAAACATTGAGACTGCCAAATATACAAACCATACATCTAAATGTGGGATTTTTAGCACTTGAATCTCCTAAGTTGCCACCTTGGCTCTCTTCCAAGTGTACTTTACTTCCTTTCTTAAAAAAAATGGGGCTTTTTGTTCAACAAAGAATACCTTAGACAAAGTTGACAGACAGATCACAGACTGGGAAAGATTTATGATCAATAAGGAGTAATATCTTTAAAATCTAAGGAAATATCCCCAAATCAAGAACACAGGAAACACAATAGAAAAATAAGCAAGTAATTTAAATATATAATTTATAGTGAAATCCAAATGATTAACAAGTATATGAAGAAATATTCAGCCTCACTAGCAATCAACTAAATGCAAGTTAAAACAAGATAAGAGTGTTTTCCAACTTGGTTCCATTCTCCTCATCACTTTCAGGTACACCAATCAGACGTAGATTTGGTCTTTTCACATAGTCCCATATTTCTTGGAGGCTTTGTTCGTTTCCTTTTATTCTTTTTTCTCTAAACTTCCCTTCTCGCTTCATTTAATTAATTTCATCTTCCATCACTGATACCCTTTCTTCCAGTTGATCGCATCGCCTCCTGAGGCTTCTGCATTCTTCACGTAGTTCTCGAGCCTTGGCTTTCAGCTCCATCAGCTCCTTTAAGCACTTCTCTATATTGGTTATTCTAGCTATACATTCGTCTAAATTTTTTTTCAAAGTTTTCAACTTTTTTGCCTTTGGTTTGAATTTCCTCCTGTAGCTCAGAGTAGTTTGATTGTCTGAAGCCTTCTTCTCTCAACTCGTCAAAGTCATTCTCCGTCCAGCTTTGTTCCCTTGCTGGTGAGGAGCTGCGTTCCTTTGGAGGAGGAGAGGTGCTCTGCTTTTTAGTTTGCAGTTTTTCTGCTCTGTTTTTTACCCATCTTTGTGGTTTTATCTACTTTTGGTCTTTGATGATGGTGATATACAGATGGGTTTTTGTTGTGGATGTCCTTTCTGTTTGTTAGTTTTCCTTCTAACAGACAGGACCCTCAGCTGCAGGTCTGTTGGAGTTTGCTAGAGGTCCACTCCAGACCCTGTTTTCCTGGGTATCAGCAGCGGTGTCTGCAGAACAGTGGATTTTCATGAACCGCAAATGCTGCTGTCTGATCATTCTCTGGAAGTTTTGTCTCAGAGGAGTACCCGGCCTTGTGAGGTGTCAGTCTGCCCCTACTGGGGGGTGCCTCCCAGTTAGGCTGCTCGGAGGTCAGGGGTCAGGGACCCACTTCAGGAGGCAGTCTGCCTGTTATCAGATCTCCAGCTGCGTGCTGGGAGAACCACTGCTCTCTTCAAAGCTGTCAGACAGGGACATTTAAGTCTGCAGAGGTTACTGCTCTCTTTTTGTTTGTCTGTGCCCTGCCCCCAGAGGTGGAGACTACAGAGGCAGGCAGGCCTCCTTGAGCTGTGGTGGGCTCCACCAAGTTCGAGCTTCCTGGCTGCTTTGTTTACATAAGCAAGCCTGGGAAATGGCGGGTGCCCCTCCCCCAGCCTCGCTGCCACCTTGCAGTTTGATCTCAGACTGCTGTGCTAGCAATCAGTGAGACTCCGTGGGCGTACGACACTCTGAGCCAGGTGCGGGATATAATCTCCTGGTGCACTGTTTTTTAAGCCCGTTGGAAAAGCGCAGTATTAGGGTGGGAGTGACCCGATTTTCCAGGTGCCGTCTGTCACCCCTTTCTTTGACTAGGAAAGGGAACTCCCTGACCCCTTGCACTTCCCGAGTGAGGCAATGCCTCACCCTGCTTCGGCTCATGCACAGTGCGCTGCACCCACTGTCCAGAGCCCACTGTCTGGCACTCCCTAGTGAGATGAACCCAGTACCTCAGATGGAAATGCAGAAGTCACCCATCTTCTGCGTCGCTCATGCTGGGAGCTGTAGACTGGAGCTGTTCCTGTTCAGCCATCTTGGCTCCTATCCAGGAGAACTCTCCCAATCTAGCAAGGCAGGCCAACATTCAGATTCAGGAAATACAGAGAACGCCACAAAGATACTCCTCGAGAAGAGCAACTCTAAGACACATAATTGTCAGATTCACCAAAGTTGAAATGAAGGAAAAAATGTTAAGGGCAGCCAGAGAGAAAGGTCAGGTTACCCTCAAAGGGAAGCCCATCAGACTAACAGCTGATCTCTCGGCAGAAACTCTACAAGCCAGAAAAGAGTGGGGGCCAATATTCAACATTCTTAAAGAAAAGAATTTTCAACCCAGAATTTCATATCCAGCCAAACTAAGCTTCATAAGTGAAGGAGAAATAAAATCCTTTACAGACAAGCAAATGCTGAGAGATTTTGTCACCACCAGGCCTGCCCTAAAAGAGCTCCTGAAGGAAGCACTAAACATGGAAAGGCACAACCGGTACCAGCTGCTGCAAAATCATGCCAAAATGTAAAGACCATCGAGACTAGGAAGAAACTGCATCAACTAACGAGCAAAATAACCAGCTAATACCATAATGACAGGATCAAATTCACACATAACAATATTAACTTTAAATGTAAATGGACTAAATGCTCCAATTAAAAGACACAGACTGGCAAATTGGATAAAGAGTCAAGCCCCATCAGTGTGCTGTATTCAGGAAACCCATCTCACATGCAGAGACACACACTAGCTCAAAATAAAAGGATGGAGGAAGATCTACCAAGCAAATGGAAAACAAAAAAAGGCAGGGGTTGCAATCCTAGTCTCTGATCAAACAGACTTTAAACCAACAAAGATCAAAAGAGACAAAGAAGGCCATTACATAATGGTAAAGGGATCAATTCAACAAGAAGAGCTAACTATCCTAAATATATATGCACCCAATACAGGAGCACCCAGATTCATAAAGCAAGTCCTGAGTGACCTACAAAGGGAGTTACACTCCCACACAATAATAATGGGAGACTTTAACACCCCACTGTCAACATTAGACAGATCAACGAGACAGAAAGTTAACAAGGATACCCAGGAATTGAACTCAGCTCTGCATCAAGCGGACCTAATAGACATCAACAGAACTCTCCACCCCAAATCAACAGAATATACATTGTTTTCAGCACAACACCACACTTATTTCAAAATTGACCACATAGTTGGAAGTAAAGCTCTCCTCAGCAAATGTAAAAGAACAGAAATTACAACAAACTGTCTCTCAGACCACAGTGAAATCAAACTAGAACTCAGGATTAAGAAACTCACTCAAAACCACTCAACTACATGGAAACTGAACAACCTGCTCCTGAATGACTACTGGGTACATAACGAAATGAATGCAGAAATAAACGTGTTCTTTGAAACCAATGAGAACAAAGACACAACATACCAGAATCTCTGGGACACATTCAAAGTAGTCTGTAGAGGGAAATTTATAGCACTAAATGCCCACAAGAGAAAACAGGAAAGATCAAAAATCGACACCCTAGCATCACAATTAAAAGAACTAGAAAAGCAAGAGCAAACACATTCAAAAGCTAGCAGAAGGCAAGAAAGAACTAAAATCAGAACAGAACTGAAGGAAATAGAGACACAAAAAACCCTTCAAAAAATTAATGAATCCAGGAGCTGGTTTTCTGAAAGGATCAACAAAATTGATAGACCACTAGCAAGACTAATAAAGAAAAAAAGAGAGAATAATCAAATAGATGCAATAAAAAATGATAAAGGGGATATCACCACCGATCCCACAGAAATACAAACTACCATCAGAGAATACTACAATCACCTCTACACACATAAATTACAAAATCTAGAAGAAATGGATAAATTCCTCGGCACATACACTCTCCCAAGACTAAACCAGGAAGAAGTTGAATCTCTAAATAGACGAGTTACAGGCTCTGAAATTGTGGCACTAATCAATAGATTACCAGCCAAAAAGAGTCCAGGACCAGATGGATTCACAGCCGAATTCTACCAGAGGTACAAGAGGAACTGGTACCATTCCTTCTGAAACTATTCCAATCAATAGAAAAAGAGGGAATCCTCCCTAACTCATTTGATGAGGCCAGCATCATCCTGATACCAAAGCTGGGCAGAGACAGAACCAAAAAAGAGAATTTTAGACCAATATCCTTGATGAACGTTGATGCAAAAATCCTCAATAAAATACTGGCAAACCGAATCCAGCAGCACATCAAAAAGCTTATCCACCATGATCAAGTGGGCTTCATCCCTGGGATGCAAGGCTCGTTCAATATACGCAAATCAATACATGTAATCCAGCATATAAACAGAACCAAAGACAAAAACCACATGATTATCTCAATAGATGCAGAAAAGGCCTTTGACAAAATTCAACAACCCTTCATGCTAAAAACTCTCAATAAATTAGGTATAGATGGGACGCATCTCAAAATAATAAGAGCTATCTATGACAAACCCACAGCCAATATCATACTGAATGGGCAAAAACTGGAAGTATTCCCTTTGAAAACCGGCACAAGACAGGGATGCCCTCTCTCACCACTCCTATTCAACATAGTGTTGGAAGTTCTGGCCAGGGCAATTAGGCAGGAGAAGGAAATAAAGGGTATTCAATTAGGAAAGAGGAAGTCAAATTGTCCCTGTTTGCAGATGACATGATTGTATATCTAGAAAACCCCATTGTCTCAGCCCAAAATCTCCTTAAGCTGATAAGCAACTTCAGCAAAGTCTCAGGATACAAAATCAATGTGCAAAAATCACAAGCATTCTTATACACCAATAACAGACAAACAGAGAGCCAAATCATGAGTGACCTCCCATTCACAATTGCTTCAAAGAGAATAAAATACCTAGGAATCCAACTTACAAGGGATGTGAAAGACCTCTTCAAGGAGAACTACAAACCACTGCTCAAGGAAATAAAAGAGGATACAAACAAATGGAAGAACATTCCATGCTCATGGGTAGGAAGAATCAATATCATGAAAATGGCCATACTGCCCAAGGTAATTTATAGATTCAATGCCATCCCCATCAAGCTACCAATGACTTTCTTCACAGAATTGGAAAAAACTACTTTAAAGTTCATATGGAACCAAAAAAGAGCCCACATCGGCAAGTCAATCCTAAGCCAAAAGAACAAAGCTGGAGGCATCACGCTACCTGACTTCAAACTATACTACAAGGCTACAGTAACCAAAACAGCATGGTACTGTTACCAAAACAGAGATATAGATCAATGGATCAGAACAGAGCCCTCAGAAATAACGCTGCATATCTACAACTATCTGATATTTGACAAACCTGAGAAAAACAAGAAATGGGGAAAGGATTCCGTATTTAATAAATGGTGCTGGGAAAACTGGCTAGCCATATGGAGAAAGCTGAAACTGGATCCCTTCCTTACATCTTATAAAAAAATTAATTCAAGATGGATTAAAGACTTAAACGTTAGACCTAAAACTATAAAACCCTAGAAGAAAACCTAGACATTACCATTCAGGACATAGGCATGGGCAAGGACTTCATGTCTAAAACACCAAAAGCAATGGCAACAAAAGCCAAAATTGACAAATGGGATCTCATTAAACTAAAGAGCTTCTGCACAGCAAAAGAAACTACCATCAGAGTGAACAGGCAACCTACAAAATGGGAGACAATTTTCACAACCTACTCATCTGACAAAGGGCTAATATCCAGAATCTACAATGAACTCCAACAAATTTACAAGAAAAAAACAAACAACCCCATCAAAAAGTGGGCAAAGGACATGAACAGACATTTCTCAAAAGAAGACATTTATGCAGCCAAAAGACACACGAAAAAATGCTCACCATCACTGGCCATCAGAGAAATGCAAATCAAAACCACAATGAGATACCATCTCACACCAGTTAGAATGGCAATCATTAAAAATTCAGGAAACAACAGGTGCTGGAGAGGATGTGGAGACATAGGAACACTTTTACACTGTTGGTGGGACTGTAAAGTAGTTCAACCATTGTGGAAGTCAGTGTGGCGATTCCTCAGGGATCTAGAACTGGAAATACCTTTTGACCCAGCCATCCCATTACTGGGTATATACCCAAAGGATTATAAATCATGCTGCTATAAAGACACATGCACAAGTATGTTTATTGTGGCACTATTCACAATAGGAAAGACTTGGAACCAACCCAAATGTCCAACAATGATAGACTGGATTAAGAAAATGTGGCACATATACACCATGGAATACTATGCAGCCATAAAAAAGGATGAGTTCATGTCCTTTGTAGGGACATGGATGAAATTGGAAATCATCATTCTCAGTAAACTATCGCAAGGACAAAAAACCAAACACGGCATGTTCTCACTCATAGGTGGGAATTGAACAATGAGAACACATGGACACAGGAAGGGGAACAGCATACTCTGGGGACTGTTGTGGGGTGGGGGAATGGGGGAGGGATAGCATTAGGAGATATACCTAATGCTAAATGACGAGTTAATGGGTGCAGCACACCAGCATGGCACATATATGCATATGTAACTAACCTGCACATTGTGCACATGTACCCTAAAACTTAAAGTGTAATAATAATAATAATAGAAAATGGGGTAAATGAAAAAAATGAAATAAAATAAAAATAAAAGTTAAAAAAAAAAAAGACAAGATAAGGGTTTTCTTCCATCAGACTGGCAAAAATTAGAGAACCCAAATAATACCAAGTGTCAGAAAGATGTTGGGAAACAGAAACCCTAGTGGATTCTTGTTGAGAGTGTAAATTAATATAGCCTTTCTGGAAAGCAATCCATGGTTCAATTGATTAATCACTCACCTAGGATATAACAGCTCCACTCCTGGATATGTGTACTAAATACATTTCTCTCTTTTGGGTAAGGGATGTTGTACAACAAACTCCAGTGACACACAGTATACCCATGTAAACTGCACATGTATCCCCTAAAATAAAAGTAAAGAAAAGAAAATAGAGGGTATGCATAATGATACTCACCACAGTGTTGTTTGTGGCATGGGAGAGATAGAGGCGATTTAGGAAAGGAGGAGAAAATGTGAAAGGTTTATGCTATGGAACTGCAAGTAGGCATCAGAAGTACATTAAAATATACACATATATATCAACACATCGTGTTGCACACCATAAATATATATACTTTTTATTTGCTAACTAAAAAATAAATTTTTCAAAAATACATTTTTCAAAAATACATGTAGAAACTTGAATAGTTTTAAAAGTGTTGAATATAGAAAAATTAAGGTCAGAATGACTCTTTAGCACAATTTTCTTTTCTTAAAATGTAGCATAATTTTGTTTTTGTGAAAACATACCCAGGCAAAACAATATTGTCATGATATATTACAGTCAAGGATATATTCGTGATTATGATGGTAGAGCCTTTGGAAGTGGACAGGGACAAGGGAGTGGTAGTCAGGGAGGACTAGGGGAGGAAATGAAAATTAATTCACAAACTAAGGATTATGATTATATCAATACTTAATCACCTATCACTCATATATCATTATAGATACTTTTGGGGTGGAAGGACCTGAAAGCTGAAGGGAAAGTGAGATCTAGGTGGAATTCTTTTCAAAGATATGAGATGCCACTGCAACTTTGAATGTTGACGATTCAGGAGAGACGGAAAGAGAGATCGGTGGAACAGGCCGCCTAGCTCCACGCTCATCCCTGAAGTTAGAATTTCCATGTTTTGCTTTTAGGTGTATTAACATCCCTTACACTACATCCATCTAGGAAGGGTGGGGATTAGTAACACATGAATTATTTATTCACTTTGCTATGACTAACTCAGGCAGAACATGAACTTCTCAAAGAAGTGTGGACTCTGATTGAACTACTATCAGCCTACATTTAAGTGTGTAACTGTTGTTCATGGGAAGGAAATCATGTGACTAACAATCTCATATTTTGTTCCCCTTTTTATCAGTGAAGTATCTGTGAAAAGTGAGGAAATATAACAATATTTCACAATTACTGTTTCAGTTACTGATTTAATTTTACCCTCTTCCTAAGATGTTCTTATATACAATTTCGTCTATTTATAGGGTATATCATATTTCCATTTTATGGCATTTTCATCCAAAGCATGTATGTTTTAAAGCACATCTCATAGGTTGAAATATTTCAGAGAATCAGAATTGGTGGCATTATCTAAAAACATTAAAAAAAAACCAATTATCTATAGCTTACATCTAGAATGTCTGAGTGCATACTCTGATGCTGAGCATGAGTGGATGTCATAGAATGCAGCTTTGAAGATATAATGCCTTTAGTTGCAAGATGAGCTTTTACAAACAATGAGAGTAAGCTGGGAGTTCTCTGCTGAAAGCACCTGTCCAAGTATTCCTGTTAGTCTTAGGAGAAAGAATAACAGGAACTCTTGGAAGGCCCTAACATTTCACATCGAGCCCTACAAGGGGCCTCTCTCTTCCACACCGATGCACATTTGTCTCCTTCTTGCTTTCTGTGCCAAACTCCATTGGCCTTCTTTCATTTACTCCTAAGTGCCACGTCATCTCCTTCCTCCATCAGGTCTTTACAAATGCTTTCATGCTTTTTTTTTTTTTTTGAGACAGGTTTCACTCTCTCGCCCAGGCTGGAGTGCAGTGGCAACTGCAGCCTTAACCTCTTAGGGTCAAACGATCCTCCCACCTCAGCCTCCCTAATAGTTGCAACTACATGTGTGTGCCACCACATCTAGCTAATTTTTGTATTTTTTTTTGAAGAGATGGGATTTCTCCATCTTCTCCAGGCTAATCTCAAACTCCTTGGCTCAAGTATCTGCCCACTTCAGGCTCCCAAAGTGCTGGGATTACAGGTGTGAGCAACTGTGCCCGGCCACAAATGCTCTTTCCTTTTCCTGGAATGTTTGTCTATCTTCTCCACCTTTACCACACTAACTCCTACTCATCTATCTGATTGCAGCTCAAGAATCGCTTCCTGGAAGAGGCCTTTCTTATCATTCAAATTCATGACTTCATGGAGCTTTTCTCACTTATTCATTGTGCTTACATTTATGACCATGTTTTTGTGATTGTTTGATTAATATCTGTTTCCCCCTCTAAATTGCAATCTCTGTGAGAGCAGCAACTGGGTCTATTTTGCTGACGGAGATAGTTGCATTTAGCTTCAGTCCATCTAGTTGCAGTCAAAGGCTTCCACATTTTTCTTTCCTAGAAATGTGTGAGGCATCTATTTATCACAATGCATTACACTATTTCCTTACATGAGGCTAAACAGAACTCTGCTGTCTTCTAGGAAAGCAAATGCTTTGACAAGAAAAGATTAGTTATTTTTCCCAATAATTGTGTTTGGAGGAAATATATATGAGGTTAACTGATCTGTCTAAATCAGTTTCTTTGACTATTTTATATATATTTTTCAAAAGTGAACCTTATGATGCCAGTAGGGAAGCAAATAATGTGAGAAACTCATTTACTTAGTGAGTTTCTTACTCACCCTGCTGCCATATTTCTTGTGGTTAATTTATTTGTTTCTAAATACTTATTGGGAGGATAGTCATTTGTCACTTGTTGGTAATGCACCATCTGTTCAGAGAAAATGAAAACCATGATAAATAAAAGATTTCCTAATCAGAAAGGAAAGGCAGGATGAGAGGATACTGAAGATTTACCTGAGCTTAAACATGTGGTCACATAAATAGACTCTGCAGGTGAAAGACACAGTTTTCTTTGTGGCAGCAGCTTCAGTACTAACACAGTTTGTTCACAGCTAAGTACACATTGCCATTTAGGACCTGGGTCCATGAAAGTGTTCAATGTGCCTCCTTCCCCAGTGTCACTTCTAGATGAAAGGACTTAGCAAGTAGAATAGTGGAATTTGAGATTAAGAGAGGCAGTTTGGAGAATTAAAAAACCACAATAAATAACAGACTGAAACAGAACAGACTACAAAGTTGGCAAGACAGAGGCATCTTAGAACATCAAATCCCTCAAAACCGGGGAAACCATGGTCACATATTAGAAAAGTTCTGCTTCCTTGGTCGGACCAGAAGTGAGAACATGTTTCCAGGCCCTCACTGACCATTTAAAAGAGAAAACTGAGGCAGAAAGAATGGATTAGGAACATTATAGAGAAATACTGGGTGAGGGTATCTGGGATTAGCTGGATAGGGCAATAAACGCCTACAAACACACAGTCTTCCATCAATAATCACAAATTCATTAGCCTGATATCCACAATGCCTTCTTAAATCAATCATTTATCAATGATTTTAGCAATATTAATAGATAAAAACTCTTCAAGGTCCTTGGAATATAGCATTAAACCAGGCTTGTCTCAGTTTCCCAGAATTTCATGGTATAAAATAGAAAGTTCATTTTGCTAAAAGCACTATATTTATTAAGTGTCTATGACATGCCAAGTGCCATACAAGATAGTGGGAATAAAAGCATCAGCAAAATAGCCCCAGCTGCTGCTCTTACAGAGATGACTGTTTAGAGAGGGAAACAGATATTAATCAAACAATCACAAAAACAATTCCATGGTCATAAATAATGACAAGCACAATGAATGAGTGAGACAAGGTGCCATGAAGTCAGGGATCCAAATGTTAAGAAAGGCTTTCCCAAGGCAGTACCTCTTGAGCTGCAGTCAGATAGATGAGTAGCAGCTAGTGTGATGAAGGTGGAGAAGATAGACATTCCAGGCAAAGAAAAGCATTTGTAAAGATCCTGTGGAGGAAGGTAGATGGCACGCCACTTTGGAGTAAATGAAAGAAGGCCAGTGGAACTGTGGTAGAGAAAGCAAGAGGGAGAGAAATGTACATCAAGGTGGAAGAGGGAGGCCCCTTGTAGGGCTCTGTATGAACTGTCAGGGCCTTTGTCTTCCTCCTGAGAATATCAGGAAGCCTTGGAAAGATTTTGGGCAGAGGATAGTCATCACACCACTATTGTTTAGAAAAGATCACTTTGCTACCACATAAAGCACAATTTGGAGAACAGCCAGAGGACTGCAAGGAGGTTGATAAGAAGACTATTCCAGGGATCTGGGTGGCATCTGAGAGTGGCCTGCAACGGGCAGGCTGCAATGGTCTTGGAGTGACCTAGAGAGTTGCTGGTCCCTCAATCAGTGACTAAGTACAGTGAAGTGAGCATGAAGAGAGGCACTGAAGAGGTGGGGGAGGGCTCAGGGAACCCTGCAGAAGGCAGTAGGAACTAGACTGCAGAGAGGCAACCTGAAATAAATTCCTCTTGAATGAGAAGTGATTTGTCGGACAACACCAAACAAAGTGTGTGGAATTCCAGGGTGTGGGGAAAGCTTGAGGGAAGCCACAGAGGCTGAGCTACATGGGGAGGGTGTGGGGAGGCAGATCCAAGGCAGAAAGAGCAGTTAAAGATTTGTGCTGGAGGTTTAAGAGCAATGTGTATAAGGTTGTTGAGTTTATGTGGGTTTCCTTAGGAGGACTGAGAAGAGAGGACCTGGACAGAAACCTGGGAGCACTGCCACTTATGTGGGAAACAGAAGGCGGACACCAGCAAACAACCTTGAAAAGGAGCAGCCAGAGCTTAGGAAGTAAACACAGGAAAAAGCAGGACAGAGGGGGAAGGTGAGTCAACAGAGTCCAACAGGTGAAAGAAGAGGTCAAGGAAAAAGACTGAAAGCTGACCATGGGATTTGCCAGTTTACCCATAATATGATCACAATTTGTAGCCAAAATGATCTACTGTGCCCCTAAAACTCAAGTTTTAAGCCATTTTCTCCTTTCTCCTCTTCCACCTCCTCCTCAGTCTTTTCTTTTTATTCTTATTCACTTCCACCTTCTGCTTCCTTTCTCCTTCCTCTTCCTCCTCTTCCTCTTCTTTCTCATCTTTCCTTTTGTTAACAAACTGTATTTTCATAAGGGCCCTGAATACAGTTAATCCCAGAAAATCATAACAAACCCATCACCTTCCCAGCAATTGACCTAGAGATGGACAGGTGCTTCTGCACTGCCATGAGTTGTCATGGTAAGCTGACTTGTCATGGTAAGCTGACATCAAGAGCTGATGTGCTAAGAATGATGGAGTGGAAGAAGAGGAGAAGGCTAGCCCTTGATGACAAAGCTGGCCCTGAACAAAGAATGAAGGTGGTGGTCAGTCTGGGACAAAATACCTCCAGGATTTTTTCAAAATACACCCTTAATGCCCTTTCAGTTTGAGCTAGTTTGGTAGCGTTTATTGTTTTTGATGTTGATGTTCCTTTCACCTGCAAGCATTTCTAACATATACAATACCTAACTATTCACTGTTCTTTATACAAACTCAGTTAGGTCTTCACTTTTCTCTTATTCATCCTGATTCCACCACCAAGATTACCAAATCATCATATATTCCAAAATCAACCCAACTTTTAAGGCCCTCTTAAAATGTCACTTCCTTCATGAGGTTTTCTTTTATCCACCCAGTCCTAAGGAATCACTCCTCACTTCTCATCTCTCAGCCATCCATATCATTATCTGTCAATCCTTTTGGTCACTTAAAATATACATATTTATGCACATTTCCTATGTCCCTTGGTAATTTGTTCAAAAGCAAGATCCATATGCTAATTATTATTATTTCCCTGCACCTAATAGAATGCTTTGCCTATAATAGGTGCTTTGCCATAATTGGTCTTCATGGAGTGAGTGACTTAATGAAATGTCTAAAAAGTCTCAATATAAATGAGGCTAGTAATAGAGAACTATGGATAATATAATATTTAGGAGAGTTACAATAAGAAAGAAAATTCCTAGTAGAAGAACCAGTCAGAGGAAAGAGTTAATAGCAATTTCAGATATAGCTTTATGGCAAATGGCACATTCCTGGAATTGTGGGCCTGTGTCTCATGGCAATTTAGTGATCGCAATATACACTTGGCACTTGGATGCTCATGGTGGTTAGAGATAAGGATGAAACCACTGCTGCATTTCATTAATAGCCCATAGATTAGAAATACAAAACCCAAGGCTGTTTTTATTAAGTCGGAGACATGCACCATTGACAGTAAAGGAAAGGAGCAGAGAGGGGAAGCTCAGCAATAAGCAAAGGTAGTGGATAAGGGAGGAAAAGAACTAGGGCTGCATATCTTGCCGGATGGAACTCTTCCTGGATAGATGGGTGTGGCGGGTGGTCAAAGTTAATATAAGACAGCAAAACAGGATCTGGGGTGCAAAGTATAGGGTGAGGTGAGGGATAAGAAGAAGAAATATCTCTATAATACCTTTCCCAGCTTCTGACAAAGCTTTTCTTGGGACCCCCTCCCCACCCCACATGATTATCTCCTACTCTCTATGAACAATGCCTTAGTCATCACATGTAGAGTTCATGCTGATTTTGCACACATTGGAGTTCAATCCTTTAAATGTCCTTCACTTGTTGTAGGTATTTTTGCTTCCCCAAAAAGGCTGTAGGCTACACCCTGCAGAGAAAGTGACCTTCTCACTAAAGATATACAGAACCATGCATACTGGGGAGACCATAGATGACTACGTAGAGAAGTCAGTGGATTCCCAAAAGACACTGTTTTAGAAACCTGTTGAATTGTGAGGGGCATGAGTTGTGCCTCAGGGCACTGACGATGGTAATGTCCTATTTCCTGATCTCGATGTTTGTTATATGGGTACCCTGACTTCGTGAAAATTCATTCCACCACACACTTGAAATTGGTGTATGTTTCTGTATTTATGTTACACTTCAATAAATTGTAACTTAAAAATATGTATTAAAAATGTCATGCTAAATTATCACCATTCTGAAAGAAAATCCATAATAAAACTCACATGAACACAGAAGCCTGGCTGAGAGGTGAAGACAGTGAGGGACTAATCACCATCTTTACAGAAGATTGACTCTGTCGTCTTTGAAGAACACTTTGGAGCTGGCCATGTATGTCAAACATATTATTTTATCAAGCTCTCCCAACAAACCAGGGAGGCAAACCAAGTAGGCATGACTAACTGGTCCGCGGACAATGAGAGGCTTGGCTTGTGGCTCTGAGGGTTGTCACAGAAGCCACATCCTAACTTGAGGATGGATGGGGCTTTTGTGATGTGCAGCAAAGGAAAACTAATGTTTGTGACTTGGCTTGAGTGAGCTGTAAAGTGAAAAGAAGGTCCAAAAGAGTGATGTCCAAGGTGGAGGAGGATGGGCAAGAATGGGTCTAAAGCAAATTGTTGCAAATGGAGAACCTGCCATAACTGAGCAAAAAAAATGTCCCTCTGTTGTGAAGGGTTGGACTGGAATGATTTAGGGTCACCACCTGAAGGGATTGCCTTCCTCTTCCTTGTGCTTCCTCTGCATTTGCAGGGAGGGTTCACCACTCTCTAATCAGATTCTTCCCAGGTTTTCACAGAACTACTTTCTCCACAGCCTGGCACACAAATTTCAATAGCTATTTAGGGAATGGGACATATAAAGAATTATTTCCTGCAAGGAATAACATATCACGTTCCCTTAGGAAGCCCAATCACTACCTTTGACGGATATCTGTCTCAGATGAGCATAAAAGACAACATACTGAGATGTTTTTCAGCACACTTTTATACAGTGAAACTAAAACACAGAACTTTCTTTTTATTTATTTATTTATTATTATTACACTTTAGGTTTTATGGTACATGTGCGCAATGTGCAGGTTAGTTCCTTATGTATACATGTGCCATGCTGGTGCGCTGCACCCACTAACTCCTCATCTAGCATTAGGTATATCTCCCAATGCAATCCCTCCCCACTCCCCCCACCCCACAACAGTCCCCAGAGTCTGATGTTCCCCTTCCTGTGTCCATGTGTTCTCATTGTTCAATTCCCACCTATGAGTGAGAATATGCAGTGTTTGGTTTTTTGTTCTTGTGATAGTTTACTGAGAATGATGATTTCCAATTTCATCCATGTCCCTACAAAGGACGTGAACTCATCCTTTTTTATGGCTGCATAGTATTCCATGGTGTATATGTGCCACATTTTCTTAATCCAGTCTATCATTGTTGGACATTTGGGTTGGTTCCAAGTCTTTGCTATTGTGAATAATGCCGCAATAAACATACGTGTGCACGTGTCTTTATAGCAGCATGATTTATAGTCCTTTGGGTATATACCCAGTAATGGGATGGCTGGGTCAAATGGAATTTCTAGTTCTAGATCCCTGAGGAATCGCCACACTGACTTCCACAATGGTTGAACTAGTTTACAGTCCCACCAACAGTGTAAAAGTGTTCCTATTTCTCCACATCCTCTCCAGCACCTGTTGTTTCCTGAATTTTTAATGATTGCCATTCTAACTGGTGTGAGATGGTATCTCATTGTGGTTTTGATTTGCATTTCTCTGATGGCCAGTGATGGTAAGCATTTTTTCATGTGTTTTTTGGCTGCATAAATGTCTTCTTCTGAGAAGTGTCTGTTCATGTCCTTTGCCCACTTTTTGATGGGGTTGTTTGTTTGTTTCTTGTAAATTTGTTTGAGTTCATGGTAGATTCTGGATATTAGCCCTTTGTTAGATGAGTAGGTTGCGAAAATTGTCTCCTATTTTGTAGGTTGCCTGTTCACTCTAATGGTAGTTTCTTTTACTGTGCAGAAGCTCTTTAGTTTAATGAGATCCCATTTGTCAATTTTGGCTTTTGTTGCCACTGCTTTTGGTGTTTTAGACATGAAGTCCTTGCCCATGCCTATGTCCTGAATGGTAATGCCTAGGTTTTCTTCTAGGGTTTTTATGGTTTTAGGTCTAACGTTTAAGTCTTTAATCCATCTTGAATTAATTTTTGTATAAGGTGTAAGGAAGGGATCCAGTTTCAGCTTTCTACATATGGCTAGCCAGTTTTCCCAGCACCATTTATTAAATAGGGAATCCTTTCCCCATTTCCTGTTTTTCTCAGGTTTGTCAAAGATCAGATAGTTTTAGATATGTGGCATTATTTCTGATGGCTCTGTTCTGTTCCATTGATCTATATCCCTGTTTTGGTACCGGAACCATGCTGTTTTGGTTACTGTAGCCTTGTAGTATAGTTTGAAGTCAGGTAGCGTGATGCCTCCAGCTTTGTTCTTTTGGCTTAGGATTGACTTGGCGATGCGGGCTCTTTTTTGGTTTCATATGAACTTGAAAGTAGTTTTTTCCAATTCTGTGAAGAAACTCATTGGTAGCTTGATGGGGATGGCATTGAATCTGTAAATTACCTTGGGCAGTATGGTCATTTTCATGATATTGATTCTTCCTACCCATGAGCATGGAATGTTCTTCCATTTGTTTGTATCCTCTTTTATTTCCTTGAGCAGTGGTTTGTAGTTCTCCTTGAAGAGGTCCTTCACATCCCTTGTAAGTTGGATTCCTAGGTATTTTATTCTCTTTGAAGCAATTGTGAATGGGAGTTCACTCACGATTTGGCTGTTTGTCTGTTATTGGTGTATAAGAATGCTTGTGATTTTTGCACATTGATTTTGTATCCTGAGACTTTGCTGAAGTTGCTTATCAGCTTAAGGAGATTTTGGACTGAGACAATGGGGTTTTCTAGATATACAATCATGTCATCTGCAAACAGGGACAATTTGACTTCCTCTTTTCCTAATTGAATACCCTTTATTTCCTTCTCCTGCCTAATTGCCCTGGCCAGAACTTCCAACACTATGTTGAATAGAAGTGGTGAGAGAGGGCATCCCTGTCTTGTGCCGGTTTTCAAAGGGAATGCTTCCAGTTTTTGCGCATTCAGTATAATATTGGCTGTGGGTTTGTCATAGATAGATCTTATTATTTTGAGATGCGTCCCATCAATACCTAATTTTTTGAGAGTTTTTAGCATGAAGGGTTGTTGAATTTTGTCAAAGGCCTTTTCTGCATCTATTGAGATAATCATGTGGTTTTTGTCTTTGGTTCTGTTTATATGCTGGATTACATTTATTGATTTGCGTATATTGAAGCAGCCTTGCGTCCCAGGGATGAAGCCCACTTGATCATGGTGGATAAGCTTTTGGATGTGCTGCTGGATTCGGTTTGCCAGTATTTTATTGAGGATTTTTGCATCAATGTTCATCAAGGATATTGGTCTAAAATTCTCTTTTCTGGTTTTGTCTCTGCCCGGCTTTGGTATCAGGATGATGCTGGCCTCATCAAATGAGTTAGGGAGGATTCCCTCTTTTTCTATTGATTGGAATAGTTTTAGAAGGAATGGTACCACTTCCTCCTTGTACCTCTGGTAGAATTCAGGTGTGAACCCATCTGGTCCTGGACTTTTTTTGGTTGGTAAGCTATTGATTATTGCCATAATTTCAGCTCCTGTTATTGGTCTATTCAGAGATTCAACTTCTTCCTGGTTTAGTCTTGGGAGGGTGTATGTGTTGAGGAATTCATCCATTTCTTCTAGATTTTCTAGTTTCTTTGCGTAGAGGTGTTTGTAGTATTCTCTGACGGTAGTTTGTATTTCTGTGGGATTGGTGGTGATATCCCCTTTATCATTTTTTATTGCATCTATTTGATTCTTCTCTCTTTTTTTCTTTATTAATCTTGCTAGCGGTCTATCGATTTTGTTGATCCTTTCAAAAAACCAGCTCCTGGATTCATTAATTTTTTGAAAGGTTTTTTGTGTCTCTATTTCCTTCAGTTCTGCTCTGATTTTAGTTATTTCTTGCCTTCTGCTAGCTTTTGAATGTGTTTGCTCTTGCTTTTCTAGTTCTTTTAATTGTGATGTTAGGGTGTCAATTTTGGATCTTTCCTGCTTTCTCTTATGGGCATTTAGTGCTATAAATTTCCCTCTACACACTGCTTTGAATGTGTCCCAGAGATTCTGGTATGTTGTGTCTTTGTTCTCATTGGTTTCAAAGAACATCTTTATTCCTGCCTTCATTTCGTTATGTACCCAGTAGTCATTCAGGAGGAGGTTGTTCAGTTTCCATGTAGTTGAGTGGTTTTGAGTGAGATTTTTAATCCTGAGTTCTAGCTTGATTGCACTGTGATCTGAGAGATAGTTTGTTATAATTTCTGTTCTTTTACAGTTACTGAGGAGAGCTTTACTTCCAAGTATGTGGTCAATTTTGGAATAGGTGTGGTGTTGTGCTGAAGAAAATGTATATTCTGTTGATTTGGGGTGGAGAGTTCTGTAGATGTCTATTAGGTCCGCTTGGTGCAGAGCTGAGTTCAATTCCTGGGTATCCTTGTTGACTTTCTGTCTCGTTGATCTGTCTAATGTTGACAGTGGGGTGTTAAAGTCTCCCATTATTAATGTGTGGGAGTCTAAGTCTCTTTGTAGGTCACTCAGGACTTGCTTTATGAATCTGGGTGCCCCTGTATTGGGTGCATATATATTTAGGATAGTTAGCTCTTCTTGTTGAATTGATCCCTTTACCATTATGTAATGGCCTTCTTTGTCTCTTTTGATCTTTGTTGCTTTAAAGTCTGTTTGATCAGAGACTAGGATTGCAACCCCTGCCTTTTTTTGTTTTCCATTTGCTTGGTAGATCTTCCTCCATCCTTTTATTTTGAGCCTATGTGAAACACAGAACTTTCAAGCACTGGTGCATGAGCCAGCAGAATCTCTCCAAAGGTCACTGGATTCAATCTCAGCCTGCATCTCTTTTTCCGTGTCCTTTCTGCCATCCCTTACTGTGTTGGTGGCCTTTGCAGTGGGGAGCCGAGTACAAGCATCACTTCTTTTACAGATTCCACAAGGAAAAGCTTTTAATCTGCCTAATAATTTCTTCCTATTGTGGGAGAGGGAAACAAGTTTGTAACAGAAAGGAAAAGAGAGTCATATAAATCATGGCTTCTTTATCTATTCTGTGATACCATTTTTTTTACAAAGAGAGAGAGAAAGAAATGATGGCAGCTTTGTGGTTTGCAATTAACAAAGTATAATTATAAGGCTTCTGGAAAGGTATAGCATTTAGCAAAAAGGCTGAGTCATGTATTTTCCAAAACAATGTAACAAATTTGGGAGTGTGTATTAATTTTAGGTACAGGATGAACAATTGTAGTATGAGGCACTGACTGGGAAGAATAGAATTGAACAACTATTGACAGGAAGAAAAATAAAATGATTCTCTTATTCAAATAATAAACATTTAATGAGCGCCTGCTGTGTGCAGAACTAGATAGTTGCTGAGGTACTGATTACGTTGTTCTAAGATAAGTCCTAGTAAATAACTCATAATCCACAAACAGCATTTTACACTTTGTTCACATTCCAGACTGGAATCGGAAATCTTCATCCATCTGGTTGTACTCATAACTTCCAAGATTGTTTCAATTTTGTATAGTGAAACTGACAGACATATAATAAAAATATTTTTTCTAACCACTCAAACACTTTGGAAAACAAAGGGAAATTATTCACACAGTATAAAATTATCTTTATTCAGAAGATCACATAGCAGCATGTTCACAATCAAAAACATTTTACATTAGCAATAAACAGCAGTCATTTATGCAAGAACTTCCCAGGGTTGGTAGATATTTTTATGGCTTCATTTTGCTGTAGTCAAAGAAATGGAAAAGATACTTTCAACCCATTATCAATTCTACATCAGGTGTCGAGAAATGCATAACATTAGAAAGAGAGGGAAAGAGGGATCTCCAATGTTCTCTGTAAAGGAGCAAATTCTGACTTGGTCACCTCAGACACTCTCTTTTAATTCCAAAGTCTAACCTTACAAAAGCAGTAAAAGTCTGGGTGTGGTGGCTCACGCCTGTAATCCCAGCACTTTGGGAGGCTGAGATGAGCAGAACACGAGGTCAGGAGTTCGAGACCAGCCTGGCCAATATGGTGAAACCCTGTCTCTACTAAAAATACAACAATTAGCAGGGTGTAGTGGTGTGTGCCTGTAGTCCCTGCTACTCGGGAGGCTGAGGCAAAAGAATAGCTTGAACCGGAGAGGTAGAGGTTGCAGAGAGCTGAGATCACACCACTGCACTCCAGCCTGGGTGACAGAATGAGACTCTGTCTCAAAAAAAAAAAAAAAAAGAAAAAGCAGAAAAAATAATAATTCACATGTCCTAAGTTGCACATGCACAAATTGCAAGTACCCATGCATTCTAAGGAAATGTAATCTTTGTTGCTGTTGTTTTAGGGGAGGGGTGTAGAATTACATCAGGCAATTTGCTTGTTTGAAATGGCATTTTGGAATTCGTAGTCTCTATTATAAATTAGAACATGACAGTAAGATGTATGGCAGGTGAAACAATGTCCCCCCCCCCAATATTCTCATACGGATCCCTGAAACCTGTAAATATATTATATGACAAAAGACTTTGCATATGTGATTAAGCTAAGGATCTTGTTATGGGGAGGTTATCCTGATTTATCCAGAAGTGTCCAATATAATCACATGAGTCCTTTAAAGCAGAGAATCTTTTTCAGCTGCAGTTAGAGGAAAATATGAGTATGTAGTAATGATCAGAGTGATGCAACACTATTGGCTTAAAAGATGGAGGAAGAGTGCCATATGTCAAAGAATATGGGTAGCCTCTTGAGGCTAGAAAAGGAAGGGAAACAGATTCTGCCTTAGAGTCACCATAAAAGAATCCAGCCCTGCCAGAGTCTTGATTTTAGCCCACTGAGAACTATATGGGACTTCTAAACTACAGACTTATAACATAAATTTGGTTATTTTAAGCCACCTATTGTGTGGTAATTTGTTGTAGCAGCAATGGGAAACTAATACATATAGGCCATCAGACAAAGATTCTTTGGTGCCAAATAAATAAATTCACAAAGCCATTTTGATTAAGATACCAATGATACTACTGGATATGGATCTATCAGTATTTGAAAAAAGATCAACAAAGTCAGATCATAGTGCTTGATTTCAACAACTATTTAGCAAGTCCCCAGTATGTAAAGGCATTCTATAGAGCAGGGGATATAAATGATTTTCAATGTTATACCTTAACAGTCATATAAAACCATGCTTCTATATTTATTATAAGATTATTATTGAGGACCTTATACATTATTTCACTCAATATCCCCTACATTATGTTCCTAATGAGAAAGTTTTCTCAAACTTTAGTACCAGGAGAAATTTTGCTTTGCATCATGAACTGTTGTACATATTCCTCTAAGGTTGTTTGAAGTATATAACTTTTTCCCATAATTTTTTTCTGAGTAGGAGCCAGAACAGTCTTGTTAGTTGCTTTTCAATACCTAGGGCTAGACACAAGGAATTCACCCCAAAATTATTTGTGAAGTGAATGAATTAATAACCAAATCTTAACTGATATATGTTTCACAGTGAAGTTTTGTGCATAGCCACAGTAATTGCCCTTATTGCTGTATTGACCTTATCGTTCACATAATTACATTTCTTGGTTCTTCCTTTAGCATTTGAATTTCTTTTTTACTACCTTTATTGCCTTTATCTAGTCTGATTTCAAAGGACTTAGCTTGTGGGGAGAAAATGCTTATTAACTACAATAAATGCAGAATGAAAACAGAGATTGAAGTGTTATAGGAACAAAAAGGAAGACCTGGCTAAAGTAACTGGCATTTTATTCCGGGAAGAAGAGCATTCAAAACTGAAAGAATGTCATTAACCTGGATAGCTTGTTTGAGAGACATTGAGAACCCTGGTGTTACTAGAGCAGAAAGAGAAGTAGTGAGGGAACAGTCTGGAAAGACAGTAATTATAACACTGTAAGGGACATTGACAGCTAAAGGAATTATAGCATCATGCTATAGGCAACACAGAGCTACTGAAGGGTTTTAAGAAGAATAACCTGAGTATTGCTGTGTTTCCTGAAAATGAAAACAGCAAAACTCTGATAATGAAATAATGGATGGTTTGGTTTTCCATTTATGGAAAACAGAGAAATCAATTTGATTGTTATTGCAACAATCCAGGAACAAATAAGAAGCAAAATATAGACAGCTAAGGGTGGACTCTATGGAATCTAGAGAAACAGAATCTACATGACATGACCAGTGATTAGATGTGAGGATTGGGATAGAAGGAAGAGGAAATGACTATGGGATGATGATATGATTAAAGGAATAGGAGTACAATAGGTGGAAGAGTCATTGGAGAGAAGGTAGTATAGCAGAATATCTCATATGTATTAAGGGACAGCAATTTTCCAGGTTTTGTTTCAGATATTTTATATTCATAGTTATTCTGCAAAGTAGGTTTTATAGCAGTGGTCCCCAACCACTATGGACTGGTTTTGTGGAAGACAATTTTTCCACAGACTGGTGGTAGGGGGACAGTTTCAGGATGAAACTGTTCTACCTCAGATTCAATAAGCATAGATTCTCATAAGGAGCATGCAACCCAGATCCCTTGCATGTGCAGTTCACAATACAGTTCACACTCCTATGAGAATCTGTTGTGGGAAGTCAGGGACCCCGAATGGAGGGACTTGCTGGAGCCATGGCAGAGGAATATAAATTGTGAAGATTTCATGGATATTTATCACTTCCCTAATAATACTCTTATAATTTCTTGCATCTGTCTTACTTTAATCTCTTAATCCTGTTATCTTCATAAACTGAGGATGTACATTACCTCAGGACCCTGTGATGATTATGTTAATTGTACAAATTGATTGTAAAACGTGTGTTGGAACAGTATGAAATCACTGCACCTTGAAAATGAACAGAATAACAGTGATTTTAGGGAACAACGGAAGACAACCATAAGGTCTGACTGCCTGCGGGGTTGGGCTAAAAGAGCCATATTTTTCTTCTTGCAGAGAGCCTATAAATGGACATGCAAGTAGAGGAGATATTGCTAAATTCTTTTCCTACCAGGGAATATAATGTTAAGACCCTAGGAAAAGAATTGCACCAGCATGGCACATGTATACATATGTAACTAACCTGCACATTGCACACATGTACCATAAAACCTAAAGTATAATAATAATAAGTAAAAAAAAAAAAAAAAAAACCAAAACAACAACAACAAAAAAGAAATTGAGACATAGTGTCTTATAGGATGGAATATTAGAATTGACTTAACCATTCTTTTATTGATTGCATTTTTCCTCTATTTTAAACAATGCTACAAAAAATATATTTCCATGTGCGAACTGGAAAAAAAATAAAAATAAAAATAAAATAAAATAAAATAAAAATTAAAAAAAAAAAAAAGAATTGCATTCCTGCGGGGAGGTCTATAAACGGCTGCTCTGGGAGTGTCTGTCCTATGCGGTTGAGATAAGGACTGAGATACGCCCTGGTCTCCTGCAGTACCCTCAGGCTTACTAGGATTGGGAAACCCCAGCCCTGGTAAATTTGAGGTCAGACAAGTTCTCTGCTCTCGAACCCTGTTTTCTGTTAAGATGTTTATCAAGACAATACGTGCACCGCTGAACATAGACCCTTATCAGGAGTTTCTGATTTCGCCTTGGTCCTGTTTCCTCAGAAGCATGTGATCTTTGCTTTGCCTTTTGCCCCTTGAAGCATGTGACCTACTCCCTGTTCGTACACCCTCTTCCCTTTTGAAATCCCTAATAAAAACTTGCTGGTTTTGCGGCTCAGGTGGGCATCACGGACCTACCGATATGTGATGTCACCCCTGGTGGCCCAACTATAAAATTCCTCTCTTTGTGGTCTTTCTCTTTATTTCTCAGACTGGCCAACACTTAGGGAAAATAGAAAGAACCTATGTTGAAATATTGGGGGGTGGGTTCCCCCGATAAGAATCCAGTGCCACTTCTGATCTGACAGGAGGCTGAGCTCCAGGTGGTAATGCTAGCCCACCACTCACCTCCTGCTGTGCAGCCAGGTTCCCAACAGGTCATGGACCAAACCAGTACCAGTCTGTGGCCCAGGGGTTGGGGACCTGTTTGGCAGTTTTCATTTTACAGATGCACAAGAAGTTCAAGCATGTTTTCCAAGGTCCTGTAGCAACTAAGAGCCAGAGATCTAACCCTGGTCCATCTGAAGACAAAGGCCATGCTCTTGTGTTATCTCCTCACAGTCCAATTGCACTTTGAACACATTGAATTTGGATGTCCAGAGGAACATCTGTGCCCATCAAGCTGCTACATATGTAAATGTGGAGCCTAGGAAAATAACTGGTATATACAATACAAATTTCAAATCATCTGAGGGTAGATAATGGTTGGAGAAGTGTCTGAGATCATACAGGGAGAACACATAGGGACAGAGAATACCAAGAATTCTACATTTAAAGTGCAGGTTAAGAAAAAGAAGGTCAGAAGTAGATACTGAGAAGAAGAAGGAGAAGGAGAAGGAGAGGAAGAAGGAGAAGAAGAAGAGATAAAAAGAGCAGTGTCATAGAAATTAAGTAGGGGAAGGAATGAATGGTTAACTCTGGAAAATTTCATGAGTGTGAGGGCTGGGAAAGGGGCCGCTGGATTTTGCAATAGGATATTCATTAGGGACTCTGAAAGAGCAGCATCATGTCAATTAGCAGGTACTGTTAGAAGCAGAAACAAGACAGTGGAGTTGAGTGGTAAGGAGTAGTGAAGATGTGAAGTCTATTCTTCATGACATTTAGCAACGACAGGAAGACTAGAGATAGAACAGAAGATGAAAGGGCAAGGAGAATCAAATATATACATATATATGTCAATAGGAGGGCTTGATTGAGTACAAGAAGGCAGTAGAGAGGGAGGAATGAATTTATGAGAAGAGACTTTTCTTCATTGTCTTGGCAGATTATATAGCAACAGTGCAAGGGATGAGTCATAAGTGCTAAGCTACCCCTTTGATGACCATCTGCTATGACAGCATGAGTTGCCACATGGTGGGCAGCTCTCTGGCACACCTAGAAAATTGGAAACACTTTAAATCTTTTTTTACTTAAACATAATCTCCAGCTAGGTTCTGTTGGTATTTAAAATGCATTCACTGAGAAAAATGTGGTATCCCAGACATGACTCATCACTTAGCATAGGTATATTGTTAGTAAATACCCAGGATAGTCACTGAAGCTTATGATTTTATTTTGCATGCATATAGTAGCACTGATTTGAATACTTATACACAGGAAATGTAAGCCCAGTGGCTTATGTTTGATACAAAAATGGATTTCAGCTTTTAAGTTGAGTAATCACTAAGCAAACATTTAGGGTACCATAGGAAGAATAATTGTGAAGATTGCAGGCTGTTTGGTCAAGCTTATGTCATACAGAATACACAACAGTTGTAATGCACATTTCTCGTAATGACTAGACACAGAGGATGGAGAGAGTAGAATATACTTTGACTCCATAGGAGGAACAACAAGAGCAACAACAGCTTTGGAATCAGCTGCAAACAGAAATGAGACGACCAAAAAGACATGAGTAAATAGAAAGCCTTGTAACTCAGGAGGAATTGAGAAAGCAAATGAAACATAGCAGAAGAATAGCAGCCCTGAAGAAAAAGTCCAAAAGGAACGAAATCAATGTTACATCCTAGATTATTCTGTTCCTAGAAGAGTGATTATTTTAAAAAAGAGAGGAGACAGACCTTAGAGGATTTAATAAGGTTATGAGGGTGGCAGTGAGTATGGGGCCCCCAGTAGCTACTCATGGATAGTGAGGGTGTGATTTCTTCCTTTATCTCCCATGTTTTCATATATTCAATATAATTTCATATTGTATTCACCAAATAATATTAGGAGATTTAGACATAATATGGTTACATTATAAATGATCTTTGCTTTTCCAAAATTCACAGCCCTATCCAGTGGAAATAAATAGCATAAATGGAATAACTAGAAAAAAAGGAACATGTATAAGAATATGTTTATGTGAATATAATTAGCATAACAAAGAATAATGGATATTTTCTCAATTTTTTTCTTTTGAGAAACTGAAATGTTGGCAAGGACGTTTGGCCTAGCAATCCCCGTTAAGATGGTGTGCATCATCCCTGAAGCTCTCTAGGTGAACATTGGGCCAGGATCATCACATAGACATAGAGAGTGGCAAGAGAATATCGTTTGACTCCATAAGAGGAACAAAATAAGAGCAACAAAAGCTTTGGAATCATTCCCCTCTTGGTGCCTTTGAGGCTTCTGCTTTCTCTGGTTCTCCATGACAACCTCCATCTTGGTCCTGGCAGTATCCTTGTCCCTTCCTGCCCAAACCCATTGCCCTCCACAATGGTGTCAAATACAGGCTATGCTTCAAGGTCCCATTAAGGTGTTGTCTCCTTGATGAAATTCTTCCCCACTGCTGAGTGGCTCTTTTCAGTCGGCCCACCCATTATGTACTACCACAGAGGTCGCATCTAATTGTCCTCCCTCCCTCCCTCCCTCCCTCCCTCCCTCTCTCTCTCTCTCTTTCTCTTTCTTTCTTTCTTTCTTTCTTTCTTTCTTTCTTTCTTTCTTTCTTTCTTTCTTTTTTTCTTTCTTTCTTTCTTTCTTTCTTTCTTCTATCTTTCCTTTCTTCCTTCTTATTTATTTCTTTAAAGAATAAAGTTCTATATATTTCTTGGTACTTAAACCCATTGAGTGATTTTCCTTGGTAATGGAAGACATGGTGTCATTATCTAAAACTTCCAACTGCCAAAAGAAATCTTGAAGAAAGCTGACAAGATTCAAGGAACACTGGTTACAGACAGAATATTTGGGTTCAAATAAATCCAGGCTCTGCCACTAGCTCATTCTGGCACTGAAACAGCACATTTAACTTCTCTGGGTCTCAGGTTGCCGGAATGCAAAATAGAGGGGTTGAGGATGATAGAAGTCTCTGGCATTCTGTGAATAGGACCCCCTGCAATCTTGCCCAGTGACAAGCAGTACTCACGCTCAGACCCATTTCAATGAAGAGGTTCACTGTAGTTGGTGTCAACCTTAAAATGCTAGGTCTGATCTTCCTCTTAAAATAAACAATCAGTTATTTCATTATAAGTTGCTTCAACCATGACCAGACATAATAAAAAGAAAGAATAATTGGTGAACTAAAAAATTGTTGTTGTGACAAGGACACAAAAAGAAAAAAAAGAAAGAGAGAAGAAAGAAAGAAACAAACAAACAAACAAACAAACCTGATCACAGCTTTCTTTTGCAGTACTTGTTTATTTCTGGTTTCAAGGTTTTATTAGTGGGATGGCCAAATCCTTAAAATATATGCTGCCTAAACTGTTAATAAATAAAGGGGGATACATAAGTCCTAATCTTGTCACTAATTAACCTTAATTAAAGCACCTATTTACAATGAGTTTCAACCCTTAGGAGATATGATGCTGTTTCCTTTGCCTCTTTATTTCCCTTCCATGGTGCCACATGAAACATAATTTTCCTCTGAATTGACACAAATAAAATTTAACTTTGTTCGGAGACCTTCGGTGAAATACTTCTCCAATAAATTTGAGATACCATGAGTATTGCAAAGTTGATTTTGGGAATCATTCAGTGGAATTCCCTCCTAGATAGGCAGCAAAAAGAACAGAAAATACAGTTACTATCTCCAGACCTTCAGTGAAATACCTCTCTAATAAATTTCAGATACCATGAGTACTGCAAAGTTGGTTTTGGGAATCATTCAATGGCATTCCATCCTAGAAAGGCAGCAAAAAGAACAGAAAGTACAGTTACTATCTCCAGAGTGTGATACTTGCAGCTAGCTTTTACCAAGGCCTTACCATGGGCAGGAAGTATCTTTTCACATTCACAGCAGTCTATGCCTAGTCCTCTTCCGCTATTACCTCCATCTGAGTTATGTGTAGACCAATCACATGGCACAATCTGACAACTACTATCCAACTCTGTATCAACAAGGAAACTCCTCACAGCATCAAAGAATATGAATTGATAAAAATGAGAGAATATGGACTAGAAAGGATTATAGTTGGAATCAACTTACACAGAAGGTGACCTTTGAGTCAGTCTTGATACTCTTATTAGATATAAATAAATGGTTTTAAGGGGGAAGGATATCTCAGAACAAAAAGGAATATTGTATGGCAAAGATCTTATCACAGTAATTATCATGCTTGTGATTTGGTTGCTCCATGTCAGTCCTCCCCATTACATTGTGAGATTGATGGGGTCTGAGCTGCTGTCTTGCTTATCTGATGGACTTGCTTCCCAAGTCCTACTATACAGCAATACAGGCTGAATAGAAAAAAAAAAAAAAAAGACATATATCCTCACTTGGTTGATTGGATTCTTGGTCCCAAATCTGTATTCAGCATGTATTCAGTGCCTCTGCCACGTAACTTTTCAGGTCTTCCCTAAAAAGGCAGAATGTTCATTACCATTCATTGACTTTGAACTTGGCAATGCAATTTCCTTTAGCCAATGGGATTATAGTAATTATGATCCAAGCAGAGGCTGAAAACATGCGTGCATTTGGTGGTAGAATGTGAGAACTGAGGAGGCAGTTATACAGGGTAATACAACTAAGGTGAAGCAATATGGTGCTGAATGTGTCAGAGAGGGTGGAGCTGAAGGTAGGGAATGAGGTGAAGAGAAAGCGGCTAAGAGGTAGTCTTAATAATCAAATTTAAAACCTTAAATTTCAACAGGGGGTCTGAGGAGAAGAGCAATTGCATTGAATAAAATAAACCAGAAACTAAGCATTATAAACAATAAAGCATTCTTCAGACCAATTCTTCCCTGCTCAACAAGTGTCACAGTCCACTATCTTCATGCCACTTTGTTTGACAAAACAACCAGGGATCTCATTTTACAATACGTTATATATCAATCTGGGCTAAATATTATTTTCAGTTCATCCAATCCAAAGGTTTGATGATTACCGTCTTCCTCATCTGTGATGTGATGGTGGTCTACAAACATAATCAATGTACATTTGTAAACACATGAGCACATGTGACATCTTTGTGAAAAAAGAAAGAAAGGAACTAAGCAGCAAGAGAGGGTTTGAATCCATGAAGGTTAGCCACCTTTCCCTTAACCACTCAGTCGCTTCAGTGGTAGGTGCCATCAGGCTTACTAATGTTAATCCTAAGATTTTTGTAGCTTATAAATCCAACCTGGCAATGCTGGAAACTCAGGATGCAGAAATTTAGAAACTTAATTCCCTGTGGCTTAGAACCCAGAGAGTGACTTCAAGGGCCTCAGAGTCAAGGTACCAACTGCACAGTGCAGGACTCCTGAGCTTCAGTGTCAGATTCAAATTTGGCACTCAGCATACTTTGGATCAGGGATGTTTTGGGTCACCTCTAGACACTTACGGTCTTTTCTTAACTGTAATTGGCCTCCTCTGACATAGAATAAAATTCTCTGGTGTGTCTCCATTGAAAATATGCCTGGAACCAAGTAAAAACTTGTAGGTAGGAAGGGAATAAGCAGGCCATTGTCCTCCTACTTAGTAAGAGTTTATTCTAAATTAAACTGTTTTCAATGCTATAAACGCCTCTAAGACTTCTGCTATGGGCTTGATAAAAAAAAAATAGGGTATACTTAGAAATCACTGTCCACATACATCATGTTCCACAGGACATTGCTTCAAGTATCATTGTTTCCATTGATAAGACAGTATATATCTTATCTTCTACTATTATTTTCAAGTCTACAACTGAGACAGACATCCTATGTTTATTTCATTTTCCATAATTTCCATTCTCTTTCCCTTAAATTCTGTATTTTTATAACTAAAAACCATTAAATTGTGCATTTTGATTGTTTTTTTCTAATAGCAATCAAAATATATGTCAAATACTTTTTAAATTTGTCAAGGTAAGAGCAAAACTTTAGCTGTAAAACAGAAGAAACAATGTCTTTTCCAGATTATCAACTCTTTCAATAGCAGCTGTATCATTAGGAAAATGTCTTTTTTTAAAAAAAAGAACTTGAACTTCAGTGCCTTCTTAATTGTGAACACTCATTAAGCATTCATAAATGACATTATTCTCTAAAGCTCACACTCATTAAGCAGAGCATAGCCTCTGTAGTTATTAAGACACTAGGGAATCACTGCACCAGTAATGAGGCAGGAAAATTGGAGGCCACATACTGAAATTAAAAATTCCTGCTAAGAAACTAATCGCACAAACAATACAGAAGAAATGAAACCTCTGCTACCAGAAAGAGGAGCTAAAGTTAGTCTAATCTACGCTAATCATGTTATACAACACGTTTTAGCTCCGTTTTGTTGAAAGTGGGTCTTCATAGCCTTTCAAAACCTTTCCCATATTCCCTGACACCATTGAAATCTACTCTTTATATTATCTCAATCATGAACTCTGTTGAATAAATGCATGCATGAATAAATAAATAAATGGATGATGAGCCTAGGCTTTGAACAAATGACACTAGGATGACTTCATATTGAACTTCTTGAAGCAGTTTTATGTGTTAACCAGAATCAATAAGGAAGATGGAGATCCGTGGAATTGCTTTTCCTATAGTACTGTTCCTTTCATAGGTGCTCTCTCAGTCTCTGATAATCCAGGAAGAACACACTGGATGAGCCTGGATACCCAGCACTTTTAACATCATTTAGATAAGACTAAAGGTGGAGACCAGAAACTCACGGGAGTTATAAAAGCATGCAACTTTTCCCCATAAGCCACAGTAAGAATCTTGGCTCCATCAGTTTTTCATGCTGATTGGAAGGCAATATAAAAGGGACCTCATTAATAATACACTTTTAGATAGCTTATTTCTTCTTGTGTGCATTTATAATTTTCTACCTTTCCTTTTATGCTTAGATATTATAAACAGTGAGCACATTATTACAGACTGTTAAATTAATAGGCCATGATGCACATCATTAAAAGATGTTAAATTAATAGGGCATGATGATCTTAATAAAGGTATCTAACTACAAATTACAATTACGCATAAAATGTGCCCAAAAACTCAGTGCAAATTTACTGTACTCAAAATCCCTTGCTTAGACCAATTCAGTGGGGACAAATTGTGGTGTGACTGTGCTGTGGCATAAGCACTGGCCTGGAGTCATCATAGCTGGGGCTCCATCACTGAAGAGCTTTCCAGTGGGAAAGAAAGAGCTTGAAAGTCAACTCACGAATTAACTTGTTAGCTATCTGACTTTGGGCAAGTTACCTAACCCCTGTGAATATCAGTTATCTTATCCAAAAGTTAGGACTCAATTCAGAGAGTTGTTGAAATATTAAATTAGGTAATGTGGACAAATGGCGTAGCACAGACTGAGGTAAGTCAGTAAATGATAGTTTAAAAATCTATGCTTTTCAATCAACTATCTATACTTTAGGTTTATTCTTTTTTTATTTATTAAAAATCTTTATTTTTGAATCCTCTGTTCCCATAAGAACATAAATTTTATATTATATTTATATTATATATATATATATAAAATATATATATATACTCTCTGTCTTATTGTTCCCCAAGAGCAGGCAGCAGGTCTACTTTTGTATTCTTCATAACACTTTAACCAAAAAAAATTTCTTGATAAAAAGCCAATTTTGCACTGAAGAGATGTGTGCAAAATAGATTGTGTAATTCTCAAACATGATGGCATTTTAGACATTTCATTCATATTCTGCACTCATTTATCAATTTATTTCTAGCTCTTGTCTATAGATTTTCTTTCCTTTTGATGGTATATTGACCATTTTTTCTGACTATATATCAATACTCTTATTCTAGTACTTTCAATTCCTCATTTAAATCTATTTTTAATTTTTAATTCAAAAACTATTTTATCAGAATTCATATAAACTACATGTAATTGGTCATGACATAGTTATAGCAAAACTGCAGTATGGCAAGCAAAGAGTGTGAACCACAGCTGCTGCAGCTAGATATGAAGATGGATAGTAAGAGACAGGAAATAACCACGCAACAATGGGCCTCTGATAATGTAGGGAGTGATTTTCAAGTAACCTTTAGAACAGACATTGTTCTTTCCCTCCCAAATTGCTACCACAAAAAAATTCAAAAGATCAGCAAATCCAGGAGTCATTTTTTTGAAAAAGCTAATAAGATTGATAGGCTGCTAGATAGACTAATAAAAAGAAAAGAAAGAAGATCCAATTAAATACAATTAGAAATCACTAAGGGGACATAAACACTGACCCTATAGAAATACAAACAACCATCAGAGACTACTATGAACACTTCTAGGCTTACAAACTAGAAAACCAAGAAGAAGTGGATAAATTCCTGGACACATAACACCCTCCTAAGACTGAACCAGAAAGAAATTGATTCCCTGAACCAAGAATGAGCTCCAAAATTGAATCAGTAATAAACACCAACCAAAAAAAGCCCAGGCCCAGAGAAACTCACAGCCGAGTTCTACCAGATGTACAAGGAAAAGCTGGTAGCATTGCTACTGAAACTATTCCAAAATATTGGGGACAGTGACTCCTCCTCAACTCATTCTGTGAGGTCAGCATCATCCTGAAACCAAAACCTGGCAGAGACACAACAAATAAAGAAAACTTCAGGGCAATATTCTTGATGCACATTGATGCAAAAATCCTCAAAATATTTGCAGACCAAATCCAGCAGCATATCAAAAAGATAATCCACCATGCTCAAGTAGGCTTTATCCCTGGGATGCAAGGTTGGTTCAACATATGCAAATCAGTAAATGTGATTCATCACGTAAACAGAACTAAAGACAAAAACCACATGATTATCTCAATAGATGCAGAAAATGCTTTCAATAAAATTCAACATTGTTTCATGTTAAAAATCCTCAATAAACGAGTTATTGAAGGAACATACCTCAAAATAATAGCCATCTATCACAAACCCACAGCCAGCACCATAATGAATTGGAAAAAGCTAGAAACATTTCCCTTGAAAACCAGCACAAGACAAGGATGCCCTTTCTAATCACTCCTATTCAACATAGTATTGGAAGCTGTGGCCAGAGCAATCAGGCAAGAGAAAGAAATAAAGGGCATCCAAATAGGAAACGAGGAAGTCAAACTATTCTGTTGGCAGACAACATGATTCTATCCAGAAAACCCTAGAGTCTCGACCCAAAAGCTCCTTCATCTAAAAAACAACTTCAGCAAAGTGTCAGGATACAAAATCAATGTTCAAAAATCACTAGCATTCCTATACACCAACAGACAAGCCAAGAGCCAAATCAGAAATCAATCCAATTCACAATTGCCACAAACAGAATAAAATACCTAGGACTACAGCTAATAACGGAGGCGAAAGATCTCAACACTGAGAATTACAAAACACTGATCAAAGAACTCAGAGATGGAGATGACACAAACAAATGAAGAAACATTCCATGCTCATGGATAGGAAGAATCAATATCACTAAAATGGCCATACTGCTCAAAGCAATTTACAGATTCAATGCTATTCTGTCAAATTACTGATGACATTCTTCACAGAACTAGAAAAAAAATTTTAAAAATTCATATGGAACCAAAAAAAAGTCTGAATAACCAAGGCAATCCTAAGCAAAAAGAACAAAGCTGGAGGCATCACATTAATTGACTTCAAATAATATTACAGGGCTATAGTAAACAAAACAACATGGTACTGGTATAAAAACAGACACATAGACCAGTGGAACAGAATAGAGAGACCAAATATAAGGCCAAACACCTAGAACCATCTGATTTTTGACAAAGGTGACAAAAACAAGCAATGAGGAAAGGAGTCCCTATTCAATAAATGGTTCTGGGATAACTGGCTAGCCATGTGGAGAAGGTTGAAATTGAACCCCTTCCTCAAGGTAGATAAAATACTTAAATGTAAAACCAAAAACTGTAAAAACCCTGGAAGATAACCTAGGCAGTACCATTCTTACATAGGAACTAGCAAAGACTTCATGACAAAGACACCAGAAGCAATCCCAACAAAAGCAAGCATTAACAAATGGGATCTAATTCAACTTAAGAGTTTAAGTTTAATTAAGTTAAAAATACTTAAGAAACCATCACAGACAACTTGCAGAATGGGAGAAGATTTTTACAAACTATGCATCTGACAAAGGTCTAAGATTCAGCATCTATAAGGAACTCAAACAAATTGCAGAGAAAAGGGAACACTTATATACTGTTGGTGGGAGTGTAAATTGGTTCAACGATTGTGGAAAGAAATGTGACAATTCTTCAAAGAGCTGAAAACAGAACTACCACTGGACCCAGCAATCTCATTACTGAACTTAAAATAAAAGTTTAAAAAAGACAAACTGCTATCAATTAAACTGCTGATAGTGTTTTTCTGTTATTCACATGCAGCTGCAAAAAAGCATAATTTCAAAATTGGTAGAAAATTGTATTGCTGACATTTTCACAATTTGCAAAGTAACAAGTAAGAACACTTGAATTAACTACTATAATAGAATAATAGTTGAAAGATATGTGTTCAGATCATAATTTGAGCAATTGCAGACAGAGTTGGGTACCACCTTGCATTTAGTATGTCAGTGCTGACATAAAGAAGAAAACAATTCAATAAGGTAGGACATAGGCAACAGATCTAGTATCCAGTAAGATAAGAAGAAAATTAGGACCAAAGAAGACTCACTGCACCCCAGAAATGTTGGTCCAGTAGAATTGAGGTGGGGCTTGGGCATCTATACTTACAAAGTTTCACAGATAATTCAGATGTACTATCAAGACCAAGTGTTCCCAAATTCTAACATTATACCTAGTAAAAAAAATACTGCACTCTACACTTGTGGAGAAAAGAAACTGTGCCACATTTTCCATTGAACACAATCGTGGATCACTAAGCTCTACTAAAATCCCTGATCCGGCTCTTTCTTCATTCTTTCCTTCTTAACTAAATCTCTTGAAAACATTTTCTACAACTGGCTATGTCCCCACTTCACCTGTCATTTTTGGCTCAAGTGATTGCAATCCAGCTTCTATACTCACAACTCTAAGGAAACTGTTCTCAGTAAGGTTATTGGTGATTCCTCAGTTGATAAATGTGATGGATAATTTTAGTTACCATTTTTCTTGACTTATCCTCTCAGGAACAACTGACATTACTGACCGCACCCTCTTTAAAACAGTCACATTTTTTCATCTCTTCTTTTGGTGTCTTTATGGGCTTCTCTTTTTCTTCTCACAGCTTGATATTCCCCAGGGTTCCATTCTCAGTCCTCCTTTCCCCATTCTCAAAACTCTCCCTTACTCATCAAGGATAGGCTGATGATACTGAGTAATTCTCTTTAACCTAGACTTTTATTTCCTACAGCTACTTAATTAAGACTTAATGTCCAAGCTGGAATTATTTCCATCATCTTCACCCTCCCACAGCAGGACACCTTCTTTTCCGCATCTATTTACATAATTTGTAATGCTTTTAAAATTTTATTCAGGCTACAGTGAATTGCTAATCTCTGGCTTTATCATTAACCCCTCAGAGGTCACTATTTGTGTTTGCCTCTATTAAGAAATAATTAAAGGAGAAAAGTCTAGAAGAAAAGGATAGCAAAGTCTTTCAAAAGATGATTCACATGTGGGGGCTAGTTTGAGAGGGCAAGGGAAGCTCTGACACTCAGTTACTTCTAATACATCTAACTTATGAATAGGTAGGAATCAACAAGTAATCTAGGCAAAATAACAATGGAGACCACATGGAGACAAAGGCCAGAACACTATCTGACCACTGGCCTATAGGATCTATTTGTAGTGTATCTGTAATTTGATGTGTCTAATAATGATGTAGAGAAAACCACACATTGCCAGTGGAGGTTATTAGAGGTCCATTTCTTAGGAAGAAGCACATTGAGATTTATAATACACATTTCTACACAACTTGGGAAGTTTGATGTGATAGTTTTTCTGGGCATTTACTATTTCTCCTTCCATATGACACAATAGGTAGGAAATATGTGAATACTCATAAACAGTAAACATTTACCGCTACTGAAGATGCTTGTCAATCAGTATTGGTTCTTACTAAGATGATCAGAAAATGAGCAAGGGCCTGGTGTTGAGAATCCATGTTTCAAGGGAACATTAGGTACTACTTATCGAGTGTTTGTTTGGTGCTGGCACTATACATGAATTTATCTCTTTTGATTCTCATAACATCCCTGAGAGAGAAGTATTATTATTTCATATTTACATTAAAGTTAATGTAATTGAGCTTCAGCAAGGTTAAATAACCTGTCCAACTTCAGACAACCAGTAATGATTCTAGGTCTGTTTTATTTCAAAGCCCTTGTTCTTTCCTGTATGAAGGGACATGCTGCCTTTTCCATGATGCCAGCACTGGGATGGCATCTTGATGGGCTGGGCCATCATTTGGTACCCATGAATCAATCTTACACTTTATGAGACACACATAAACATTCATGAATTTCTGTTTTCTTGTAAGTAAACATATATTCCTGCATTTCTGAATGAGGACTTATTATTTCCCATAGCTTTCCTCTCTACCAGACTCTCTGAGGAAGATTTCTATTAACCAGAATCCTTGAGTTCAATAATGTGATTGCTTCATCTCTTATTAGTGTCTATATTTTCTAACATTCCTTCTTCGCAAAGAAGGTAGCCATGTAAATTGCTACTATATCAACCAAGAACCAGGACATATATATTAAGAGATTTATTGCATGGGATTTGTTTATACAATTGCAGGGCCAACTAAACCATCTTAACTTCATAAGGCAGGCCATCAAGAAGGGCAGGTTAGAACTCATGGGCATGGCACAAATGGAATTTCATGGGCATGGGCACAAATGGAATTTCTTCTTTCAGAGAAGTCTCAGCCCAACTTGTACAGCCTTCCAACTGATTGAATCAGGCTTGGCCACATTAAAGTCAACTGGTTATGAACTTTAATCACATCTACAGAAAACCTCTACAGAAACTGCTAGATTAGTATTTGAATAAGGATGAACTGTACAGTGGCAAGTTGACACACCAGAAAGACTATCATAGTTATTATTACTACTTTTAATGTATATAAATTACCTTTACTGCAGTACTTTCCATATTTTAATTTATTTAACATCTGATAGTTAAAACCCTAAGAAAATTGAATAAGGGCTTATTTATAAAAGAAAAAGCTGAAGCTCAGATACCTTAAATTTATCTAGAATCACACATAAGAAAACAATGAAGTTGAACTGGAAGCCAGAACTTTGATGTCATGACCTAGTCTTGTGAGCACACCTTGGTGAAGGTCACTGCTCCACGTATCCACCAAATGCACAGGATAATATTCATAAAGGGATGGATACTAGAACTTAAGTTTGCAGGTCAAGAAAGTTTAGTTTCAGAAAACTCTTATGAGTTATATTAAATTCAGTATATTAAGTACTTGGTTATTGATTTCCACATTGATACTTGTTAGGAATGAAGAACAATTAAAATAAAATGCAAACACAACTCTTTTAAATATGCTGTTTTGTCATCATTTAAAAATGTTACTCCTTAAAACCTATGTATAGTGGAATTTTATTTTTAAAAAATCTTGGTTACCCTGATGTTAAAAACAAGGCATAGAGAAGGTTAAGACTGCAAAGACCTTCAGAGACCCTTAGAGTTTTCCATTCATTCTGAGACATGTTCCTATATAAGATATAACAGATAATTGAGGTTAGCGCATGTCTATAATGTAAGGCTATACACAATTTTTAAAAATTGAGAATATATATTTTTATTTAATGGCTATGATTGCATTTTATTTAATGGCTATGATTGCATTTTAAGACTTAGACGGCTGGGAGCGGTGGCTCACGCCTGTAATCCCAGCACTTTGGGAGGCCGAGACAGGCGGATCACGAGGTCAGGAGATCGAGACCATCCTGGATAACACGGTGAAACCCTGTCCCTACTAAAAATACAACAACAACAACAACAAAAAATTAGCCAGGTGTGGTGGTGGGCATCTGTAGTCCCAGCTACTTGGGAGGCTGAGGCAGGAGAATGGCATGAACCCAGGAGGCAGAGCTTGCAGTGAGCCAAGATTGCACCACTGCACTCCAGCCTGGGCGACAGAGATTAGCCAGGCGTGGTGGCGGGCACCTGTAGTCCCAGCTACTTGGGAGGCTGAGGCAGGAGAATGGCATGAACCCAGGAGGCAGAGCTTGCAGTGAGCCAAGATCGCACCACTGCACCCCAGCCTGGGTGACAGAGCAAGACTCCGTCTCAAAAAAAAAAAAAAAAAAATATATATATATATATATATACTTAGACTAATGTGTGATTAATTTTAAAATTTCAAATCAAACAAATAGATGATAGTCCTATGATACATGGAATAATAATAACTAGCATTTATTGAACACTTAGCACGCCTGCCATTTTGCTAGAATATATAAAATATGAATAGGTGGAAGCTATAATTACCAGGGAGGTTAAGGATACACAGGTGCTAAGTGGCAGAGCAACAGTTGAACCAATAGTTTGTAGTCCTGAAAGCTAACTACCCCTCTGATTAATACAGCCCTACACATAGTTATTCCTCAGCATCTCAAGCTTTGCAAAAATTTTGTTTTGCTCACAATAAAATATGGTTTGTTTTTCTATTAGTAGCAGTCTCTTCAGATGTCATTATCTCCTTCTACTGATAATATTCTACTAATTCTAGGCTAGTAAGAGACCTATACACTCATAACTTTTACCACAAGTCTTTTATGGACTGAAAAGGGCAACAGGACTCACATTAACTAACAATATACCTTCATCATTTCCTCATGTATTCATTCATTCTCAATAAGTATTTATTGAGAGGATGTGCTACCCATTCAGCTAGGCAATAGGGATATGAAGATGAAAAATAAAGGATTTTAGCTGTCAAAGAGCTTGCTGCCTATTAGGGATGGGGCAATGAACAGTTACATAAAATGATGAGGCAAGTGTAATAATAAAGAGGCACAGTGGTGCTATGAAGTCATGGAGATCTTTGATGCATAGGCCAGAATTAGCAGAGGAAAGAAGGAATGCCTTCAAAGCACATAGAACACTATGTATGGTGACACTGAGGTAAAGCAGAGCCTGGGATGTTTCCAGAAAACTGAGATGTTCTCTGTGGGTGAACCAGCAAAATCAGGGAAGGAGGTGGTGTCTTTGGAATAAGAAGAGGTTGAGTTAAGACTTGATTGGGTTATAGCCAAATTTATTGCAGCACTAAATTCTGTTCAGCAAGAGTGATCTCCAACTTTATAAAACTTCAGTTTAAAGATGCAATGTGTAATTCATTAAATTAAAAATTAGATTTTAAGGTAAAACATTACCAACAATGAAATGGACCAATAAATCTGCCCGGTGGTCCAGTTACCTTTCTAGAAATCTAATAAGCTACAAAACTCACTCAAAGTTCTTACATTTATTGATAACATCCAGACTCCTCAGCAGATTTACTCTTTGTCATTTTCCTTGTATACTACCCCAAACTCTACTTGCACTTGTAATTTGTAGCTGGCAATGAAACTAGCCTAAATGCAGCTGTTAGAAATAATGACAATGGACACACATTAGGATAAAGTGATATGTTTGCAAGATGTGTGGTGATAATGGGATTGAATTACACTACTATTAGTAGCTTTCAACTCATTCCCTTCTACCTAGCCATAAACTGTTGAATTTTCAACAATTTTGTGATTATATTTTACAATCCAGATATTCACAACTTGAAAAAAATACAATTTCAAATGAAAGTAACATTAAGGCAGTAAACCAGCTATTGAGACAACACGGAAATTCAACCATGCCTCTTCATGATAAGATCACTGTTGAAATTACAACATGCAATGCTGTCTTAACTTTTAAAAATAAAAAGAAGAGTGAATTTTCATTTAGAAATCAGCCCAAGAATGACATTGTCCATATTGTCCTTATCTCTTTCTCTCTGTGGGTAATATTTATTTAAGCTTCCAACTACTGCCATCCGTGAAAAGTGCAGTCCTTTATCCAGTGAGTGAACCTCATAATTCTGAGCTTCTACTGATTACAAAGAAAGCAAAAATCCTCTCAGTTTCTTAGCACAACCCATGCCATTTTGGAAACAGAATTTAGTGTGCCAGAAAATCTGCTTTACAATCTCAAGCTCAACAGTGACCATCGCCAGCGAGTGCCTGGGTAAACAGGGAGCCAGCAGTCCTCAATGCCCTGAGAAAAATTAGCACCTTTGTGATATTTTAAATGTCCGGGCCTTTATTTTGATTATAGTGAACTCTCTGCTCTAGCATGGTCCATGAATCTGGCATTTCAGTGCATGGCCCCATTGAAAGAAAGAGAAGGTAATGGTGTCAAAGCTGTCAGTCCTTATGAGATTCAGGGAGGGTCTGCATGAGATGAGTGTTTTTGTGGGCGTGCTTGCTTCCACTTCATTGCACCATCGGATATCTAAACAGCAGCAAGAACACTTCCAAAACTGCTTCAACCATATTTTAAATGCCACCCCCTCACACTTCATTCTTCCACTTTGCAGTCTTTCCTCAGAAAAAGGATGCAGAATGAAGTTGTTGCCAGTTGCCATTTACTGAGCCTTAAGACAATTGCAAATGGTAATAAGAATGGCAGGAGAACTGCCCAGCGATGATTAATAATGTCTTCCTCACTTTTCCAATCCAGGGTGTGTGTCGGAAGTTTTCTCTGTGTGTTAGTAAAACTGTAATAAAGGCTATTACTTTTTCACATTGCCTTAGGTCATGGATACCAAGTCAAACATCAGATACAAGTGCAAAAGATGCCCCACTCAGCTTGTGGTTAGCTACACCAGACATAAAACTTACATCCAAGCAATATTTTGAATTACCATAGGAAAACATTTCAAATATCTAATATATTAACTTTTAAAGCACCTAACATTCTGATGAAAAAATTACACAAAGAATTTTTTTTTTGAAAAAGAAAGAAATCCTGTGAGTCTGAGCTAAGCATGCAATAAATTAAAATAAATTAACTTATAAGATCGTTCTTCTTTGAGCTAAACAGACACCAACATACTAAGGATCCCTTCCTTCTCAACTCTGATACCGTCCTGCCTTATTGAACTCTCTTCACTTAGAATTTCCACTCTATCAGTCTCAACCGATTCTCCACTCATCAGACTTTCTCAATCTCCTTTGCCGACTCATTTTATTTTGCCTCTAAAATGTTGGTGTTCCTAGGACTCTGTCCTCAGCATTCTCTCTTTTTGTTTTGTTGGTCTTGATTGATTTAATTCTCTCTTAGTTTTAACTATACACCAGCAATTTCCCACATTTTCTTTTATCTCTAACCGTGATCTTATTCCTAAACTGACATTCTCATTTGTACTGCCTGTATTCAACTAAGAAGCCTACAACTATTTTCTAATTAATATGTACTTGTTGTCATCACTCAGCCCTGCCCCATCCCTATTTCAAAAATCAGTTTATGCACTGTCAATCTTCTGCTCACTCAAGCTAAAACACTTTCCTGCAGGGTTCATATCTGATCTGTTGTTCAACCTCTCAAGTCGACCTCCAGAATTGCTCTCAAATCCATTCCCTCTTCTCTTTTCCCAGGATCATTGCCCAGTTTAGATTTTAGTCTCTTCTCCCTGAAAAAAAACTACAGCCTCTTACCTGATCTTGGCTCCCAACACTTCTCCCTTCACCCCGTCCTCAGCACTGCTGCCAGAATCATCTACATGACACAAAGTTGTGTTCCATTCAGTTGTGTTCTTTGCTCCACAGTCTTAGAGAATAAAGTTCAAACTTCTTGGCATAAAATAAAAAGCCACATAAAGCTGACCCCAGATATGTATAATTTAAGCTCTATTACTGACCTTCAAGTACAGGGGATTACACAAACATGTCAGGCACACAATAACATCTACTGAAAGAACAAATAAATGGGTGTTTTTAAAACAGGATTTAGCATATTAGTGCTATAAAAATGTTCTTTTCTGCTTATTGTGGTGAAAACAAATAAAAATAATCAAAAACATCTATCCTGAAATTACATATACAGAGACCATGTAGCTTTCTAAAGCCTCTCGAGAATGGATCTTAAGAACATTTACCTCACAGTTGACCCATGGATTCTCACTGCCACTGTCACCAACCTTTCTCCCTTGGTCTTTTGTCCTCATTGTGATGCTGTGAGGGCAGCAAGCAAGCAGGAGGCACCAGAATTTAGCATACATCATGAAAAGGACTCAACCCTGGGGCAGTTATGACCATGCCTCTCTCTGGCCCCTGAGAGGGGCAGGGCTCTGTTGGTCCTGACAGTCAGGGACTATGCAGTTCCTGTTGAATCAACAGAAATAGTAATTAATGTATAATGTGGTAAATTCAATGACAGAGTTATGTACAGGAATGCATTTGTTCGCTGGATGGGACGTGCTGCTGCCACTAAGTCCATAGCCTAGTGAATACCGGCCTACACCTGGACTGAGCGCCCCCCGGACCATTGCTGTTGCTGCCCAAACAAAGTCTGTTCCTAGCTTGCTGTGATGGAAGATACCACTATGTGACCCTTTGTGCTGCAGCAGAGGCTACATCAGAAAGTTATGGCCCAAGACCCAGGTTCCCCACCTTGGATCTCTGTTCACATCTGAGCAGAGAAGAAATCCCATGCAGAATGAAAAGAAAAGGAATAGATTTCTGTTTATCCAGAAAGATAACCTAGAGTACATTTATTCCATTCACCATATTAGTGCCATAATGAGTGCAATCTGTCCTGGATTGGAAAGTTTGTAAACGAAGATTTGAGATATGAACTCAGAAAATTCAGCTCTGAGCAGATGCTCCAAACCAAGATGCAATGCTCCCTCTCTATTAAAAATCACAGCAAAAGGGCTATTCATAACCAAGGTCTGCATAGGCCCCAAACCCCACAGAGCAGAAAGCAGAAGCTGTTCAACCAATGGTGAATGAGGAAAGCCTTCACGGGATGCAGACCTTCAAGCTGAATGATTGTGAAAAATGAGTAGATACTTACCTAGTGGATGAGTGGCATGGTGGGTGTTGGGGTAGGAAGATGCCTGGGGGCGAGACATCCTGGAAAGAGGGAAATACTGGGGTGAAACAGACATAGAAAGAGCCTAGAGTCTGCTAAGAGCATCCCGAGGGAGATGAGAGGTGACAAGAGATGAGTCCAGTGAGGAAAACAGGAGGAGCCCATCAGAGAGGGCCATGAATGCCACCCTGGGAAAGGCTGGCTTTACCCTGAGTGCACAGGAAGCCAGCACGGAGCTTGAAACAGGAGGGCAGCACCTACTGACTTGTGTATCTGCTGAAGACATGTCAACATGTGTTTCTCTGTCAGCCCTTCACTTGGCGTGTCTACTAACAGGTCTGTTTGCTGACTGTGTCTGCAATGTAGACAGTAGATCCAGGGGGCCAGTGTTGAGGCGGTGAGACCAATTAGGAGAGTACTGTTGTAATGCAGGAGCTTGACTTACAGGGAGGGAGAGGAGGGGACCATTTTAAGAAGGATTAAGAAGCTGGATCCTAGGTTCCAGCTAGGGAAAGGGGGCAGCCAACAGGAGGCTGGTAGAGGAGATTGAAGGAGCTGCAAATGCGGAATGAAAGCCTCCCGCAACAACCAGGTTGAAGAAGCTAATTTATTGACTCGGCAAGGGCTTATTGTCCCTGACAACCTCCATAGGATAAGGAGGCCTTCAGAATCGAAATTAACCTACCAGAAGATTACCCATTCAAACCACCAAAGACCAGATTTAAAACAAAGATCTATCACCCGAACATTGACTAGAAGTGGAGGTCCGTCTGCCCGAAATTAGTACTGAGAAGAGAAAGCCGGCAACCAGGGCTGACCACACACTCCAGTCCAGCACTGGTTACCCAGCCTGAGCATCTGCTCAGCCTGACACTCCTGGCTCACCTAGCCGAATAATACTCTATGAAATGCTGAAGAGTTTACAAGGAAACATGGGGAAAGCAACCTGTGGACAAAAGTCTGCCAGGGTGCATTCCATCACGTGTGAGCAGAGCCTCCGCAGTGTGCTCCAACACTCTGCAAAGCAGGACTGTGGAGAAAGGACACATCCATCCCCTGCCTTTTGCTTGTGGTAATGACTAACTTTCTACAGTTTTCTCAATCAACAGTGGTCCAAGTAACCTGTAATTAAACGATTAAAAATGAAAGATGCTCCAGTTCTGCTTTCTTTGTTTTAAAAATCACTGCTGCAATCTGCTTCAAAACAACAGTGCTTCTTTTCTTGCCCAAATTTATTCAAAATCTTCAAGTTGTGTTTAGCCGAGAAGGCTAAAAACAAACAAACAAAAAAAGAAATAAAGAAGATTGTATTTCCCCTTCTTCCCCCTGCCCTTGCAATTCCCACATTCTCACCTTCAGTTTATTTTTTGCTTACTTGCTTCCCCAGCCCCAAGATCATGTCCTCTGCAAAGGAGAAGAGACGGCTCTGGTGTCTCTGGTGGGTTTTCTTCTCCCGTACTGCACTGCTCAGTGTGGGAGTTAATTCAAATTCTCCTGACTCCAGATTATAACATCCTTTTGAAAAATTTAAAAACAAGCAAACAACAACACCCCTCCCATCCTGACTCCCCTCTCCAAAAACAACAACAAAAAGCCATGAAAAGGCAAGGCCTAGCTCTGGAGTAAAATTCCTGCTAATATTACCCCAGTAACATCGATGAAATGGGCAAACCCTGATGTCAGTGCATGATTGAACTCTAGCCCAGCTGGCCCCTGCAAATGCAGGCCTGGGGTGACCCTGAAGGGAGGGCCTGCCAACCAGGGCCACTGTGCAGGCTAGGTGTGATGAATCTCTCATCAGAAAGGCTCCTGAGGCTAAAGGCTGGTACTCTTCCCTGAATCCATTTTGGAAGACTTGCTGGTCATTGCAGGCAAAGCTAAGCCAGACTATCCCTTTGAAATTCCAAGCTCATCTGTCACCAAGCTCCATCCCAGTGTGCCACTGAGCTCACTCCCCAACTCCTCAGGGTGGCAGCCCCACCACAGCTCTCCCCGAGCACAATTTGACCTTTTGCATGATTGAAATTGGTGGAAGTAAGATATTAGCCGGCACCAGTCTGGGATTGCCAGTCCCTTGCTGTCCCCTTTATTCTTTCCTTCAATGCAGCCCAGGAGCAAGATGGCCTTCCCTCTCCCTTTGGACTCACCGCTTTTGCAGACTCAAGCTCCACTTAAAGCTTACTCAGTATTATCTTTTAAATGTGTTTTATATTGTTTTGCCTGCCTTTTTGTGTGAAATAAAAATTAATATTAGAATTAAAAAATAAAGAAAGCAAAGACATGTGTGAGAGGGAATAAAAGAGGAGGCTAGAAAACTATAACCAACAGTGAAAGGCAGACTATGTGTAGGAATGGAAAGTATCTTCCTAGAAGTGATGATGGGGAGATGGGAGAATCTCGACAAGGCCTCAGGGCCCATGATATGTTTGAGTGCAGAGAAACAGCAGAGAGGTATTCACAGGGGAGAGAAGCTCAGCTGCATTATGGGCTGCATCGGATTTTGTGGGCTGGTAAGCTACTGTGGCCACCTAACCACCATTCACAACACAGATTCATTCCGTAAACACACTCTGAGGTTCAAATAAATTAGATTTTCAATTGAATGGCGTCTAACCTGTTCACAGTTAGGAATTTTCTATCCATTATAGGACTTTATCACACCCAACATTTAATTGTATCTCAAAGCATACGATGATTTCTTTGATTAGTGAACCCCTTGTCTTGTGTTCTGCCAAGTCATAAAGAGAAGGGGAAATTATTTTTAAGTCTTGGTTATTGCTATCGATTTCTAGATGACCTTTTGTAAAGATTTCCTATCAATTTCATCCTTTTTTAATTTAATTGGTTATCACATCAACAGACTTTTACCAAATGGTACTATGGGCCTGCCTCTGTGCTAGCTGGTGGGGATTTAAAGATGAGCAAGACCCAGGCCCAGCCCTCAAGCAGCTCACAGGTCTAGTCAGGATAACACAAATAAATAGATAGTTAATGTATGACATGGTAAGTCCAATGATAGAGTTATGCACAGGAACATCTATGTCCATATGAGAGGGATACATAATCCAACTCCAGGCTTCTCAGAGGAAGTGCCACCTGAGAAGTGCCCTCCAGGATGAATGCAAGATGGCTAGACAAATGGAGGATGAAGAGGGTGGAGTGTGCAGGTGAGAGGTGGTGAGGGATACACCAGGAATTACAAGTTATTACTGTTGCTGGAGCATTAAGTATGAGATGAGGAATGGTGCAAAGGATACTTTGAACACTTACTAACCTCCTCTAGGTTAGAGGAAATTAAAACTCAAGAATCTGACTATCTAGATCAGGGGAGGATTTAGAATTACTTGTGACAAAGGCAATCAATAAACATGAAATGACAATGATATGATGATTATAAATATGAGAAGCATGAGATGTTGAGTTTTTAAATAACTACTCGGCTATCTTATAGTCACTGGCAGTTCAGGAAGGTGAGACTGTTTATACTTTTTTGGGATTCCAGTTACTTCCTGGTCAGGGTGCCCTCTCCTACCTCTTTTCAGATCCCTGGAGAATGACTCCATTCTGACCACTTCTCAATTTTGTCTCTCCACTTTCTGTACCCTAAGACACTGAGAAAATGCATGCCCCACCCCCAGGTCCCACGTGGGATCTACTGCTCATCATTATTCAATTGACTCTGTGAACCCTTGGATTTGGTTTCCAGCTTTAAAGAAAGACCCAAAGTTATACAGGGAATGATTTTCTGGGTACAACTCAGGACTGCCATTTAAATAGAAATCCAGGGCCTTTTTTTCAATCAGCCCTGAAGCTTCCCTCTCCTAGGGCCATTTTGAAAATGTCTTGTTCTGGCTTTTTCTCTCCTGTTAGGACCCTTGGAAATCATTTTTCTTCCCTATTTCCTTTTTTTCTTTTTATCCAAACATTGCTTCCTTCCTAACTAGCCAAGTTAGTTACTTCATTACTTTCCTCCTGACCATATCCTGAAAATACTGTAACATGGCAAGCTATGGAGTGATTTCCCCCCCCAGCTTTATTAAAGTATGATTGACAGATAAAGTTGTATATACTTAGGGTATAAAATATGATGTTCTGATATATATATGCATTCTTAAATGATTACCACATTACACTAATTAACATAGCCTCACACAGCTATCATTTTTTTGTGTGTGGTGAGAACGTGTGAGATCTACTTAGATGATCTCAGGTATATGTGGCAGCTAAAAGAAGTCAAATTCATAGTAATGGAAAGTAGCACAATGCTTATTAGGGTCTGGGAGATGGGGAAAGGGGGAAATATTGGTCAAACAACACAAACCTTCAGTTATAAGATGAGGAAGTACTGAAGTCCTAATGTACAGCATAGTGGCTATGCAGTGACTGAATTCCAATTTAAATTTTTGAGAAAAGAGATGCTATATAAAAACAAAGTGTTCCTTTAAAAACATCTTTGATTCGAAATAAAATCAAGCTAAATTTCAAAATATTCTGGGGAAACGCTGGGATTTTTCTCATTTTTTCCTATTCCTTTACCTTTCTCACTGGTTTCCTTATTGTCTACAATTTCTCTGGGAAAGGTGGGGAGCAGAAATATCCTGACCAACCTTGCAACTATTGGAGCTTGTAAAATAACATATCTAAGGTTTATTTACTTCTGGACATTTACTCTGGGACCCTGAGGGCTGGGACATTCCTCATCTCTTCTTCTAACAGCTATGATCCTCAGGATCACAGAGGCCATAGATACCTTTTGTCTCCTCTCTGACCTTTGAAAGGTTCCTGTTGGGCACATCCAGTGTTTCTAGAACCTTCTTAGTCCCTATGTGATACCCCTCTCCCCTCAGAAACCAAAACTGATCTTTTATTTTCAAGACTGAGGACAACCTGGGGTGAATCCAGATCTGGCAAGAAGCTGCTAACAGTTCTAGTGAGAGCTGGGCAGTCTTAGCCATGACAATATGAACCCGGTGGAGGGAACAGGGCCTTTGGAACTCAGATCTGGGTTCAAATTCAGGCTTCACCACGTAGAAGCCATGTGATTTGGGGCAACTTGATTTGCTCGCATCAGTTCCTTCACCTGCCGAATTTGGATAATAGCTCCATTCTTGCTGGGTTGCATTGGGGGCCAAATGAGATAATGTAGGTAGAGCCCTGTTAGAGAACCTAGTATATAAGAGGTGTTTAATAAACTACAGTTCTAATAATAGTGATAATAATAATGCAATTGATCCATAAAGATTTAAGGCATTTCCCACTGAAACGCTCATTTTCCAGGAATGAATCCTCAAAGTCCTCAGGTTTGGTGAACAATTAGTCTGAGTGACATATCAAGTGCAACACTACATTTTATGGCCTCATGAGGCTAGCACCTGCAGGTGACACTAGACACACAGTGAGAAGCAGAAACAGTGGATTGGAAGATAAAGCAGTAGAGGCCCTGCCTGCTCCCCAGGTGCATGCCATAAAGCTTTATGCTGAGAGCTCTACAGGGCAGGGTGCTGTGTCTTACGAGAACCTCCTTGCAAGAACCTCCTTGGTGCCCAGCAAAACGTCATACCCAGCACACCACCTTGAAAGTTCTATGAGTATTAGGTGACCAATGCAATTTTTGTTACTGTCTATAACTTAGAATTGTTTGGGAAGTTTTAGAAAAATACAGTGAGCAACCCCCTAACCCTGACTCCATCCCTGATTAATCATCTGGTTTATTTGGTTTAGTGTATGGCTCAGGAAAAAAATATTTTTTAAAACCTTTCCAGATGATTTTAAAGGACTACCAGGTTAAGAAGCACAAAGGAAAAAGTATTACTTTATTTGTATTGATAATAAAGATTATTAATAATGATAATGATGATAACACTAACAGTAACACTTATCTTCATGCTGCAGACTCTGGTAAGTGCATGATTGCATGACTTAGTATTGGTAGAGTCAGGACAGGAAGCTGGATCTGAAGGACTTCAAAGCTTATACCTTCAGTTCTTCTATGAATTATATATTTTATGGGGCTATCCACAGAGTTACGGCACAATGCATGACTTTACTTTCTTCCAAGGTAACAGACAATCATTTTGGCAGTGGCCATTGGAGCCTGTGACCTTGGCTTTGTATGTGGCATAATATTCTAATGGTTAAAAGCATGCATAGATTCTGGACCTGTGTCACCTTGGTTTAAATACTGGAGCGACTACTAACTAGCTGGATACCTGGCTCTACTAGTTACCAGTTGATTAACTATGTCTCAGTTTCCTCATCAGTAAAATGGTAATAATAACAATAATAATAATAATAATGATAACTGTTATCAATTACATGTTTGTGCCCCTCCAAAATGCACATGTTGAAACCCTAATCTCCAATGTGATGGTTTTTGGAGATGAGGTTTTGGGAAGTTACTAGGTCATGAGTGGGGAGACCTTCTGATGGGATTAGTGCCCTTTTAAGAACAGACAGAAGTGAGCTTGCCTTTTCTGGGAATAAATACCTCTATTCACATAAAAATAATTCTATTATATATGTATTGATTTTAGCTCACAGATGTTAGTTTGTTTGCCAGGTTCAAGGCTGGCTCTGGAAACTACATACTTTTTGAATATTGCTCTAATCCCCTGACTGTTTTAGGCAGTCCTGCTTCTCTTCTCTGGGTCCCAGAATGTCATTCCTCTTATACCCAGCTTCTGGCCTGTGCCCACAGGGTTCTTGACGTGGTGATTACATCTTGACAGAATCACAACTAGAACTTCTATTTTACTGCTGAGTTACTCCTTTCCATTTTCCTTCTCTGTGGTACTTTTTGGGTCCTGAAATACACACCTCGCAGCAGCTCTCTCCACAAAATGAAGCCAGCATCCTCATCTCCTAGCAATACTATTTCTATCACCCAAGGAAGCTCCATATATGCACATATAAAAGGAATGGCCATAAGCAACCATCCTGTGAGGGAATAGTTCCCCAGCCTCTGAGGCAGGGAGGAGAGAACATGCCCTCAGAGAGACACAAAGTCAATGAAAACAAAGCCTGCTCCGCTCTTTCCCTCGTTGCCTGAGCCCTGGCTCACACAGGGAAAGCCTACAGTACTCATTAATCCAATTCACCAGGTTCACATTTTTTTTACTGCCAGTGCAAAATAGATGTGCCGTTGTCACTGTCTTTGGCAAAGGGCTCCAAAAAACACGCGTTTGTGTGTGTGTGCACGTGTGCATTTGCGGGTGTGTGAATTATGTAAATCTGAGCCCATCCTTGCCCTCATTCCTGCAAGGAGCCTGCACTCCCACCTCGCTCAGCTCCATGTGTGTTTCCACACGATTGATACGCTAACACTTCACCAGCTGTTTCCTCCCCATCTCTCTGCAGGAACATTTCCTGCCCTGACTTTTTCCTCTGCCCAGGAGATCTGTAATAGTTTCCTCTGATTGCTCCTGTACCTTCTTATGTTTCCCTCAATCAAAGCTGACTCTACATTTGTAGTCAAATCGCATCTCTTTCCACCCTGAAGTCACAGCATTCTTCCTTGCCTCTCATTTCCCCCGTCTTGGTGTCACTTTGTTTTCGCTGACAATTTAAAGGGGCCACAGGAATTTTACATTATTTTTAAAGCAAGAGACAGGGACAAGCCAATAGAAGTAAAAAATAATAGTAAGTTACTCAAAAAAGCTGCATATGAGGGATGGCACAATGACTTTTAAATTACTATAGAGGCCGGTGTGGTAGCTCATGCCTGTAATCCCAGCACTTTGGGAGGCAGAGGCGGGAGGATTACGAGGTCAGGACATTGAGACCATCCTGGCCAACATGGTGAAACCCTGTCTCTACTAAAAATACAAAAATTAGGTAGGCATGGTGGCACGTGCCTGTAGTCCCAGCTACTCAGGAGGCTGAGGAAGGAGAATCGCTTGAACCTAGGAGGCAGAGGTTACAGTGAGCCCAGATAGCGCCACCGCACTCCAGCCTGGTGACAGAGCGAGACTCCATTCTCAAAACAAAACATAACAAACAAACCAAAAAAAAAAAAAAAAAAAACTACAAAAAAATCACCATAGAAACAAAAAGATACTGTCTAACATGTGCATGGGTCTACAGTTCTTTAACAGCAAACAAAAAACTGCTATAATCAATGCTTCCACAATAATAATTTCAAAAATGTGCAGGCTCAACTCATCTAAATTCTATCTGAATAAGATGAACAATGTGCTATCTTGTCACTTCCCTCTGTGCTTTTATATATCTATTTTTTAGTCACTACATTCCCTTGAAATATATGCCATGGTCATAAAACTTAAGCCTTCTTAGTTGTCTTAGAACTGAGCAGCAGAATGCTCCAAATTCATCCTAGTACAACCCTCATCTGAAACCCCTAGCATTAACTAGAATGATGATAGTAATTATTAACATCTGGGGGATATGTGCCAGGTATTTTTTCAAATTTACTTATTTTGTTTCACTTTATTCTCATTATGAATCTCACGAAAAATGTGTTATTTCACAGAAGTGGAGGCTCCGTGAGTTTGAGTAACTTGCCCAAGTTCAAGAAGAGAGCTGTAATCTGACCCCATCCTGCCATAGTACTTGTTCTTAACCACTACTCTCCACTGTGCTTCATATTAATTAGATAACATGTTTGTTCATATTCCTTAGCATGAATTTTTATTTTATTTTTATTTTTATTTCTCAGAAACATGAGTTTCTGAGGGCCCCTAGGCTGCATCACACCTGGGAGCCCATCACAAACATGTGCCTTTGGAGTTGTCAAACTTTAGTGTTCTCCAGAATCACTTGTAGGATCTTGTTACAGTGCAGATATCTGTAGTCTACCAGCAGGGGTTCAGTCAGTTGAGGGTGAATTCTGGGATCCTAATTGGTACAAGCTTTCTTTAGGGATGATGAAACATTCTAAAATTAGATTATATGATGGCTGCAAAACTCTGTAAATATACTAAAAATCACTGAATCATACTCTTTAATTGGGTGAACTATATGACATGTAAACTGTATTTTAATGAAGCTGCTGAAAAAAATTCTGGAATGGAAATGACCATGGAGGCACAGCCTTCTAGCCAAGTCTCACAGAAGGGCCCACGAAGAGCAGGGCTGGGATGGAAGTGTCGTGGCTTTCTCATTCATTCATGATATTAAAGTCATTTATAGCAAAGATAGAGATAGTAATAATTAATATCATGAGGACTTAACATGTGTCAGGTATGTTTCCAAATAATTTTCTTCTTTTGTTTCACTTTATTCTCATCACGAACGTCATGAAAAATGTGTTATTTCACAGAGAAGAGCTGAGGTTCTATGAGTGGAACACATTGTCTTTATTCTTTTTTTTATCCCTTCTGTTCTTTGTTTCTTTGTTTTTACTTTCCAGTTTGTAGTTTTGGGAGGGAGGAGGGGATATAAATGAGTAGGCTTTAGTATCTCTCTACTGGCTTTTTAGCTATGACTTTTAAAATTATTTTATAGTCATTGCTCTGAGAATTACAATATGTATGCTTAACTTATCATGATCTACCTTGAATTAATATTTAATGTATCTCTCACATACTGTAAGAAATTTTAATTGACTTTTTAAAAATTTAGAAGAGAAAATAACCTTTTATATTTACCCTTTCATTTGCCATTATTGGGGTTCTTTATTCCTCACTGTAGATCTGGATTTCCATCTGGCACTTCATCTCTTTAGCTTACAAAACTCTTTTTAGCATTTTTGATGATTTGGATCTGTTGGCAACAATTTCTCTCATCTTTTGTTTATCTGAAAATGTTTTCATTTAACCTTAATTTTCGAAACATACTTTTACAGTATACAACATTTTAGATTGATGATATTGTTTAGTTTTTGTGTTTTAGCAGTTAAAAGGTTTTGTTCTATTATCTTTATGCTGTCATTGTTTCTTATATTTATTATTATTCCTCTCTAAGAACTGGTCTTTTTTTCTGGCTATAAGACTATGTGGTCTTTCTACGTTTGCCAATCCAGCTCCCAGTCTCTGCTTATTCAGTAAAATTCTATGAGAGGGAATTAGTAGGCTCCTTCAGATTCAAAAGTGACCTGCCAGCACACAGATTTGTCCAGCGTTTGCATGTTTCTGTTTGACAGAGCAAAGACTGCCCTTCTCTGGCAGGTGGCTTCCCTGTGCTCCCTGACCACAGTCTTAGGAACTGGTCTAACCTCCAACAGCTTGTCCCTCTGGTGCTTAGTTCACATAACATTTCTTTGTGCACACTGTGCTTCAACGTCTTTAAGGAAAAGTATATATTTTTTGTTTCTATGTCTGCTTGGTGATTTCTGGGGTTTGATCACATGAATGAAGATATTTTACACCTTTCTGTATCCTAATTGAAAGTGGGATTCCACTACATTTCCAAGGAGCTTAAAATCTGACCTAAAACCACAACAACACTAGGTTGGAAATGCCAGGTGACAAGTAAATCATGAGGACAACAAATCTCTCAAGAGTTCAGGAAGGAAGTAGGGTTGCTCGATACAAAACAGCGACACAGGCAGGAAAATTTCAGATATAAAAATAATCCATATTTAGTAGAGGTATATCCTAAATATTGCACGAGATAGACTTATATTAAAATTATTTCTTACCTATCTGAAATTCAAATTGAACAGAGCATTTTGTATATTTATTTGCTAAATGTGTCCCTGGGAAAGAGAGACCATTAGTAGTGTAGGGAAAGGACTCAGGAAGAAAGTAAAAATTGAGGTAGGCTATTAAGGAAAGACTGAGATGTTCAAAAATTGCCACATAATGTATATGCAGACAAGTAGCAGGAGAAACGATCAGAGAAATGTGTCAAGTTCAAAATCCCTGAGGGTTCTGAATGCCAATCTAAGAAGAATGGACTTCATTCTGCTGGCAAAGATGAATAAGAAAGATTCTTTATAAGTCTCCCATTTTTGACCCCTTTAAAGGTAACAGTAGCAATAAGAATCAATTTTATGGTATAGGTCTTCCATAGAGAAGTCCTTTTCAGATTTTATAGGGCTTTTTGCTTCAATAAGGTCCCATTTTCCTTTTTATGTTTTTCCTCAGGTTTTTACAGTCTTCCTTTGTTCAAGTATCAGAAATGATGATGGCTCTACCTTCAGGAATGTGAAACGAATAAGATTTTTCTATTCCTGCCAAATAAATGAAAATGATAAATGATCATGTAAAAATTGACAAATGTCAAGCAATAGACTTTTAACCATGTTTATTTGAAGCAACTTGCTGTACTTCAGTGCACAATTACAAATCATCCTTTCAAGTTCTTCAGAAGCTAAGACCTGCAAAGAGCTAATTAACTGCTCTGACAGCAGGAAGATGTGGCAACAGAAGGCACAGTTTCTCAATGACTGCAAGGTATTTAATTTGAATAAAAGGAGAATTAAACAGCAGCAGTGAGCAAACACAGCAGCAGATAGAGAATGCCTATATTAAAGATTCTTACTTGCCTTCAAAATCAACCACTGGAAATGTATATTGCAGTGAATGTTTTAAAGCACAAGACAGCCTCGCAGAGCAGACAGCAGAGACAGAAGAGTCTGTGTTGGTGCAGCTCATGCAGCAGAAACTCAAGTCTCCCCCTTGAGCACCTTGCCTGCACTGCGGATCAGTGTCTGGAACATGAATGAGGATCCTTGGTGCTTAGTGTTGTGATCAGACTGCTAAGCTTTTCCTAAACATGTGTAACTGAGTCAAGTGGCTGCCGCATCTTGACCAATTTGAGAGATGCACGCATAATCTAATATGTTCCTTCTTCATTCATTTGCAACTCTTTTCAGTCACTGCATGGACTTATTCTTCCCTGGATCCCACTGACAGGTGTGGGGAGTGGCAGCATCAATGGCAATTTTCTTGGATCCCTTCCTGCAGGCTGCTTCTCTCTCTCCTCTCCCTGACCTACTCCTGAAAGCATGTACCCTACTAAGTGGAGGGGATACTAACCTTTATTGAGGTGCCAAGTACTTTCATATGTTATTTCATTTAATTCTCATAAGAATATCCTCCAGACAGTGTTACCCTTGTTTTGAGATAAAGAAACTGAGTCTCAGAAAGATTGATATCTTGCCCATCACTCAAACTCTGGCTTGCTGACTCCCCCTGCATGGACTGCACTCCCCCGCAAGGACTGCCTGCACAGCTTCCCCACTCAGCTTCACCTTCCTTGCTTCTAGAATCTTCTACTCTGGTTTTCCTTGTAGCCTATTCCTGATTCAGTTTTTATTTCATGTGGAGTTAAAGGCCCCATTCCTTCCTTCCCACCCAAGGGTTGAATCTTGTCTGTAACCAAGTTCAGCTCACCCAGGACTGAGGCTGGCTTGTCCTTGTTGGCTTGCACTTGGGTCAGCTCCCTGAACTCCTGAGATTTTTACATACTTTCTCCAGCTCCCTTTCACCCCAGTGAGTTCAGTGAGCTGAAGACTTCTTTTTTTTTTTTTTTTTTTTTTTTTGAGACAGAGTCTTGCCTTGCTCTGACACCCAGGCTGGGGCAGGCTGTTTGTTTGTTTGTTGGTTTGAGACAGGGTCTTGCCTTACTCTGACACCCAGACTGGAGCAAGCTGGAGTGCAGTGGCACGATCATAGTTCACCACAGTCTTGACCTCTTGGGCTCAAGCAATTGTTCCATCTCAGCCTTCTGTGTAGCTGGGAGTACAGGCACGCTCCACCACACCCAGCTATTTTTTTCTTTAATTTTTGTGGAGGTGAGGTCTTCCTATGTTGCCCAGGCTGATCTCAAACTTCGATCCTCTCTCCTTGGCATCCTGAAGTTCTGGGATTATAGACGTGAGTCACTGAGCCCGGCCCCCAGTGAGCTGAAGTAGAAAGTGCCATTTAGTTTCATAGTTATGTGAACCCTATTACTAGCTGAAATTTGATAATTTTTCACAGCTGGTTTTCTAACTCATATATACTTCCTCCAACAGGAGACAGCTGAGTGTTTGCATATAAGGCATTATATCAGTAATTCTATTGTTCTTATGGTACACACAAGATTTTTCTGTTTTTAAATAACATTGACAACTTTTCGTAAAACTTCATTTTCACAGAACTTACAAAACATTCCAAGTATATTTAAGAGTACAGGAAAAATACAACATCTATGTAATTATCACCACCAGGATCAAACAGATGTTAACATATTGCAATTTGCTCCAGATCATTTTTTTTTTTTTTGAGAAGTAAATTGTTACAGATATTGCTAAAGTGCTACTCTCATCCCTTAACCCGCCCTCCCCAGGACTATGCACTCTCTTGAAAATCGTGTGGATCATTTTCATGCATGTTTATGAACTTCTACACTATGAATAAATTCATCCGTAAGCAATGTTTGTGAGTTTTAAAGATTTAGATAATTGAAATCCTACTGCACATTTTTTTCACAACTTGGTTTTCCCCCACTTTTTATGGGTGTCTATCTGAGAGAAACTAGGTAAGCACAGGAACTATGTACAAAATTTTTCACTGAATGTCTGTGTGTTCTAGTTTTTTAAAAAAGGAAAACATCATAACTGTCCCTCTGTTGTACAATGTTTACATAAATGTGATTTATTCATTCAGTGGGATGTTATCAATGCTATCTAGCAGTTAAAATGAATCAACAAGATCTACACATATTTATAGAACCTAAGTTTTTTTTTTTAAACTGCATTTAGGCCAAAGGAAGCAAATAATATAAAATATATTTTTTGTATGTGAGAGAGTAGGCTTTCTGCTTGCTTCTTTTTAATATTGTTCCCTTGATAATATAAAATATTGAATAATTTGATATACAAAACATCTTAACGTTATCACTGGTGGGGGAAAAACAATGTTTCAGTATTTGCTTTATCTAAATCTCTGCTCTGCCTTCAGCTCATGTGATGAACACTGCAGTGCAGGAGAACTCTGCAATCCATGAGTTTGTGAAAATGTTGACTTAATTTAGTGTCTAAATCCTGCATCTGCAGTTAGCAAAAAGATTCAGGATTTAGACATTAAATTAAGTCAACATGTCCACAAACTCCTTCAGTCCCTGTCATTGATCCTACTAGAAAACTTAAGATAATGGGAAAGATATCTGTCATTCATTCCAAAGAAATTGCTCCCAATTACCATATTTGTGGATGGCTATCAGGTCAGTGGTGGGCTTTCTCGCCTTTTTGTTTTATCAAGTTAGTTCTAAAAAGACTTCAGATAACTCATTTGTATGCAGACTGGAATTTCCAAATTGGCAGCCCTAAGTACCACAGCACTAGAACTGCCATCTATAGATGACAGTAAATTACTTTCAATATTACCTCCAGACTATTAAAGCTGTAGTCATATGAGAATAATGCACGCTTGCATATTGCTACCATCAGTAGGTACCCAATCAATAAAACAATATTGCTCAGTATTTCAGCAGAGCAGAGGTCTGATAAGGTAATAGTAGCTTAAAATATGTTAATAAATATATTTAGTAAAACCTCTATTAGTGAAGAAAAGGCTGCGGCAAATTGGGAGAGCTACAAAGCATACCAGGATCTGTGCAACTCAAAGCTAGAATTCCACTGAAGACACTTTGTTGTAGTTTAACCTGGAAGGGAAGTGATGTGTGAACCACACAATAAGTATTGAGCCATACAATGGAGGTGATGAGAAATGCAGCAATTCTCTGACCTGCCAGAATAGGTTAGGTCATCCTGTTGTAGGCTTTTACTGTACACTGCAATCTTTCTTAGTAGAGCCTATCACTACTCTGGATGCACAATTCTTTGTAAAATTATGTGATGACGGTTTCTTTCCTCTGAAAGCCTCTAAGGTGGATGGAAGGGACCATGCCTGCCTTGTGAGTTACATATCCTCAGTACCAAGCAAAGCTCTTTGTACACATTTAAAAATAAAGTCATAAAAATAGTAAACGGAGATGAAAGGGGAAGGGCCCAATCTAGAGGTCTTATTGGGCACCAGTCTTGACAAGGCAGGTCTTCTCTGTGTCTGCACTCTGCCTGCAACCTGTCCAGCAAGAGCAGAATGTTAGTAAAACCAGTGGGGTAGTAGAGAGCTCACATTCATATTCAGATAACTTTGTTCATATTCAACTGTATCGTTGACCTGCTTTGTGACTTTGGGCAAGCTACTTAACTTTCTTATGCTCTCACACATAAGATGAATAACTGTTTCATACATTGTTTTTTAAGGATGAGATAATCCCAGGTATTGCCTACTAGCCTAGAGTCTGTGTTCAAAACATGTTTTCTAGCATTGCCATTATTATTCAAGATTCAAATCTATTCCTAGGGAATTGGAGTTGATAAGAAATCAGAAGGCATGACAGTAAACTCTAATCCATTGATACTATTTTAGAATGGGGTTCTAGGCTCAGAGGTGTGAAGTCTCAGAAGGAATCAGTAGCATATTTCAGGAAATAATAAAGACTTATGGTCCAGGCCAACACAGGTGACAGGCCAGGGGAGGGTGGAGAAGTCCTAGGCATTCAGGGATTGAAAAGTAACAGAACGTTGGGTTAGACAAGAATAAATTTGATTATTGGGAAGAATGCAGATATCCAACCTAGTAGATGTCTACTAGGTGCTGGGATTAGGGTTGCATTACTCATAATTAGTTGATCCAATTTTGAGAAGCTTGCAAAGAGATCGGAATTAAGATGGGGGATGACAAATTCATTCTGATGATGCCAATTACTTCCAGAAATCTTATCCAGAAACATAAATATGACATTAAGCAGAACTCAAATTATAAGGACATTAGGGAAGAAAAGTGGTGGCCATACATTCATAATGCATTCATTAAAATTAAATTACAAGAAAATTGGAATAAATAAATACTAAATTTGGAATATTTTTCACTTTTGGCAACTGGCTTTCACTGAATAGTGAGAAATTGTAGAACAACAATGAAGAAACTTTAGAAAATGACTGGCAACTGTAATCTTGTCCAGGCATTGCCAATGCACAGCAAATCTGCTGCCATTTCCAAATTCTGTGGGCTTGGTGGACCTCAAGGAAACATCTCTTCATTGCTCCCTGGTGAGCTCTTACCTGGCCTCAAGACACTTCTTAACAGTGCAACCGCCTCTTCCAACAAAACTGGTTTGGCACACAAGGGAGGACATACTTATCTTCCTTGATCTAGATTAAATGATAAAACTGAGATCTACTGGGGCTGAATCACTTTCTGCCTAAAATTTCACCTTCCCTGGTTAGTGTATTTTCCCTCCTATTTTCATGATCCTAATTTCTGTTTATATTTATATTCAATTAACATTATTGTTGCATTAGATACATTTACACAAAATATCAGATGTTAAATAAACAAGTAAATAAAATGATCTTTCTTAAGTCTCATGACTACTTCTTAGAATCAGGATTCTGGTCAAATAGTAATTACTTGTGGCTGAACTTATGTAAGAAAAACTGAAGGAAAAATGTGCTGGTTAAACTCAATTAAAAATAAAAACTCTGAGGCGGGTGGATCACTGGAGCTCAGGCATTCAAGACCAGCCTGGGCAACATGGTGAAACCCCCTCTCTAACAAAAAATGCAAAAAAATTAGCCAGGCATGGTGGTGTGCAATTGTAGTGCCAGCTGCTTGAGAGGCTGAGGTGGGAGGATGATTGCTTGAGATCAGAAGGTCAAGGCTGCAGTGAGATGAGCTCGTGCCACTGCACTCCAGTCTGGGTGACAAAGTGAAACCCTGTCTCAAAAATAAATAAATAAATAAAATAAAAACTCTTTTCAATGAAATGATATTTTATGTATTTTTATTTTATTTACTGAGCATCATAGTTACTCTCTTTGATGTAAAAATAATTCACTGAGAGAAAAGGACATAAACACAACCTATTTTAGATGTTAAAGGAGACCTGGAAGTTCCAAATTATCTTCCTCCAAAGCCTTGTAAATTCTAAACAGTAAAAAATTAATGAAAAGTGTGATGCTTTGTTATAGCTTACATATTGACTTCAGATACATTCATGACAGAGCCAATTGTATTTTTGGGTCAAGTATTTTTACACTGATCAAAAAGGAACACTAATTTATGAGATTTCATGATAATTTAAATTAGCTATAGGAATTTACAGGTGTTGTACCTCTGTTTTCATAAGGTTGCTGATCATGATTGTGATTTCATTGCCACAAAATTCTTAGGATTTCTCCAATTTTTCTTTTCTAAAGAAGTATGTAATCTCTTTGTGGTGATGCAATTTTTAAGAAATGCAATGAAATAGTATGAGGAAAGCACTAACCAGAATCTCTGACTTGGTTAGGACTTGGGAATGAGGAGGCAAGAAGCAACATTCTAGGCAGAAGCAGCAAGAGCAAGTGCAAAGGTCCTGAGGCAGGAATGAGTCAAGTACCTCTGAGAAATAAAAATGAAGCTCCTGTTCTTGCTGTATGGTAGAGCTGGAGAGCAGGAATAGAAGTGAGGTGAGAGGTCGGAGGTAGGTCTTATAGAGCACTATAGCCCATTGTTAGGCCATGGATTCGATTTTAAGCCCAATGGAAAGATATTTGAGAAATTTAAGCAAGCAAATGTGTGATCTGATTAACCTTTTAAAATGAGAGTATCTCTTTTTTTTTTTTACAGCAGTAGTCATGCCTTTTCAATTTATTTAACTCTCATCCACATGTGATATGAGACTCATGATTGCTAATAACATAAAAGGGAGAAATAGAGATGTTAGAACTATGGATTGCAAAAGAAGAATACGAATTATACTCCATGATATGAAGCTTTTAAGACCTCAGTTTATCCTATGGCAGAATTCATCTTTGTACCATGTGCTATGGCAACAAGAAAGTCAGCAACTTGGTGTGATGACATTGCAGCAAAACATGATTTTAGTGTGCTCACCCAGAGTACACACTGAAGAAAAGTGACATTTAACTGAAGAATATACTATTAAACACAACTCTCCTTGCCCTTTCTTGTGTCAGGGTATGAGCTGGAAACCACAGGACTGGTTAAGACTTTGTCATTGTCCTTTAACCCAGGTGTATATGGCTCATTTGCACAGACATTTATTTTGGAACTTTCTCAGTTCAGTTGTTTGAACATCTGAGTACTAAGTATCTACATATTACTATCTTAGAGACAAAAACACTGATCTTTAATGAAATTAAGGAAATGTAAATCACATATTTTGGAGAAAAATTGTCATTGGAAAGAAAGGTAGATACTACTGCATTAGTAATAGGTCATATAAAATAATTTTCATATCTATATTAAACTATTACTTGAGGAAAACAATTAACTTGACTTGCTTTTTCTAATTTCCTCTGCCCAAAAACCTTCAATAATAATAATACATTATTAACTTGAACTTTCATTAAGGTTCTCTTCCAATTTGTTTAAAGCTCCTGTTTTCACTGTGCTCTGAGATTCACCCAATCTAGAAACCCTGGAAATTACCTTGCTATCCTGTCTCTCAAAACTTTTTTTTCTTTTTTTAGATGGACTCTCGCTCTGTTGCCCCAGGCTGGAGTGCAGTGGTGCGCGATCTTGGCTCACTAAACCTCTGCCTCCTGGGTTCAAGAGATTCTCCTGCCTTAGCCTCCCAAGTAGCTGGGATTACAGGTGTGTGCCACCACACCTGGCTAATTTTTGTATTTTTAGTAGAAATGGGGTTTCACCATGTTGGCCAGGCTGGTCTTGAACTCCTGACCTCAAGTGATCCTGCCTCAGCCTCTCAAAGTGCTAGGATTATAGGCGTGAGCTACCGTGCTCTAAAATGAAAGTATCTCTTATATTTGAATTAGTTTTATTTAAACAAGTAATTAGACCAAGAGCAGGAACTGCTGCTTCTCCTTCATCTCCAACACCTTCACATTGTTCAACTCACAGCTGTCCAAGAATAAATGTTTACTGAATGAAGGAGACATTGGATAGTTTACTGAATGAAGAAATTAATACAGGAAAATGACTATCAATGTAGGTAGAGGTCAAAACACATATTGAAACAATCCTGGCCACAGCTAAAGTCTGAATGGATGGGAAAATACTTTAAAATAGTGGGCATTTATGATTTTTTGTTGCAGATGTAATTAGTCCCTTGTTTTTTTCCTTCTTGAAAAGTTTGTTTATTCTGCAGTTGTTGTTGTGTTAACATTCTTGTTTTATTTAAATGTTTCATTGCTGATTAGCTTGCACTTATGTAGCCAGGATAATCAGGTTGAATTGCATCATTTTGGGGGGGTTAAATTCTAGTAATTATACATTTGCATCTTACAATTATAGTATAAATCTGACGATGTTATGTTACTTGCAATGTATACAATAATGATAATTTGAGAAAGATGTAAACTTAGAATTCTGGATTCTATTGAGTTAAGCAATCTCTTTAATCTATAATGTTTGAGCTTGAATATTTGAAAATAATAAAGATGTAAAGTGATACCTTTCCATTTGAGAGTTGGAAATGTGATATTTAATCTGTCTTTAAAATGTTTTCCAAATAGGCAAAATGTCACTTAGGATACAGCATGAGAAAATTCCTTCTACATGCTTGCTCAGTACATTGAAATGCCAACTCTATCTTCACCTATAAATAATACTCCCAGTTATTTTTGCAAACAAATTGTAACTTTCATTATGAAATATCTCTAGGATGCAAAATTCACAGGTATATCTTTCTTACAAAGTGCAAATAATTGAATGATACATTTAGGCATGTGAAATGTCAATAGTATCAAGAAAGATTCTACTTTTAACACTTTTCAGAGTCAGGACTAAAAAACTGGAAAGTTCAGTTGACAATAAACAACTATTTTGCTTTTCTTTTTATTATTATTATTATTTTTATACTTTAAGTTTTAGGGTACATGTGCACAAATGTGCAGGTCAGTTACATATGTATACATGTGCCATGCTGGTGTGCTGCACCCATTAACTCGTCATTTAGCATTAGTTATATCTCCTAATGCTATCCCTCCCCCATCCCCCCACCCCACAACAGTCCCCAGTGAGTGATCTTCCCCTTCCTGTGTCCATGTGTTCTCATTGTTCAATTCCCACCTATGAGTGAGAACATGCAGTGTTTGGTTTTTTGTCCTTGTGATAGTTTACTGAGAATGATGATTTCCAATTTCATCCATGTCCCTACAAAGGACATGAACTCATCATTTTTGATGGCTGCATAGTATTCCATGGTGTATATGTGCCACATTTTCTTAATCCAGTCTATCATTGTTGGACATTTGGGTTGGTTCCAAGTCTTTGCTATTGTGAATAGTGCCACAATAAACATATGTGTGCATGTGTCTTTATAGCAGCATGATTTATAATCCTTTGAGTATATACCCAGTAATGCGATTGCTGGGTCAAATGGTTTTTCTAGTTCTAGATCCCTGAGGAATCACCACACTCTCTTCCACAATGGTTGAACTAGTTTACAGTCCCACCAACAGTGTAAAAGTGTTCCTATTTCTCCACATCCTCTCCAGCACCTATTGTTTCCTGACTTTTTAATGATTGCCATTCTAACTGGTGTGAGATGGTATCTCATTGTGGTTTTGATTTGCATTTCTCTGACGGCCAGTGATGATGAGCATTTTTTCATGTGTCTGTTGGCTGCATAAATGTCTTCTTTTGAGAAGTGTCTGTTCATATCCTTCGCCCACTTTTTGATGGGGTTGTTTGCTTTTTTCTTGTAAATTTGTTTGAGTTCATTGTAGATTCCGGATATTAGCCCTTTGTCAGATAAGTAGGTTGCGAAAATTTTCTCCCATTTTGTAGGTTGCCTGTTCACTCTGATGGTAGTTTCTTTTGCTGTGCAGAAGCTCTTTAGTTTAATGAGATCCCATTTGTCAATTTTGGCTTTTGTTGCCATTGCTTTTGGTGTTTTAGACATGAAGTCCTTGCCCATGCCTATTTCCTGATATATCCTAATGATATTTTAAATGTTCTAATATTAAAAAAGTCTCCCATGATGGGTCAGGAAGATCCTCAAGTATAACAGTTTTTGAAAAGCAAACTATTCCAATCAATATTTTGCTTTTCAAAAACTGTTATACTTGAGGATCTTCCTGACCCATCATGGGAGACTTTTTTTATATTAGAACATTTAAAATATCATTAGGATATATCTGTTACTATCTTCAAATAGAACATTCTAACTGGCACTTAAGATAGATACTCTTTAGCACTACGCTTCCATCAGGCAATAAAATGTCACTGAACAAAAAGAGGGCCCACATAGTAACTGATTTTTTAAATGTTACTTTATGAATTAAATATTAGTGACTTATTTTCTAACTTGCTTCTATGTGAATCCAAATATATACATTTAAGTATACTTATATGTAGGAAGATTAGACATTGATAATTATTTGATGAAATATGCTGTTATCAGCAACAGGACCTCCCAAACTCAGGAGAGTTGTCAGATGGCACCAGCTTTCTGAGTTTTAATTTGAGAATACTTTCCAAACATTGCACCAATTTTATTTATTGATTTTTAGAGAAACTTTATTTTGTAATATTTGTAGAGCTACAGGGAGGTTGCACAGACAGTATGGAGAATTCCCACTTACCCCTCACCCAGTTTCCTCCATTGTTAACATCTTAACAATATCAAGGTACATTTGTCGAACTAAAGAAAGCAACAGTGGTGCATTGTGACTCACTAAATCACTTATGTGGATTTCACTAGGTTTCCCATGAAAGTCCTCTTTATGTCCTAGGAATATCCCCAGTTTTGTGTGTATCTGTGGTACAGTAGTCCCCCTCATCTGCAGTTTTTCTTTCTGTAGTTTCACCTTCCACAGTTTCAGTTACCTGTGGTCAGCTACAGTCTTTATTACAGTATTTTCATAGAGATAAAATTTATATAACTAATTACAGGATATTGTTAAAATTGTTCTACTTTATTTATTGTTAATCTTTTACTCTACCTAATTGATAAATTAAACTTTATCATAGATATACTATAGACATAGAGAGAGAAACTGTGTTATATACAGTTTCAGGTAGCCACTGAGGATTTTAGAACATATTTCCCATGGATGAGAGAAGACTACGATATTTACAACAAATACACACAAAGCAGAAGAAAAATTGCATATAAAATGACGGCATTTAGGGACAAAGATTCAACTTTAGTGGCAAGGAGAATAAACAAACCACCAATAGTTGGTATAGCTTTCCACGCTGTACATAGATTTAGATGCTACAGAATACAGTCCAACAGCGTGAGTTATTATTACAACTTTGCATTCAACTGACCCTTGGTGCATTTTAGAATATGCCTGCTAGCTTCCATGACAAGACTTAAAAAGCACTGTTATAATATGATAGTGTAGAACATAATAGGGATTTTGTTTGTCTGCTAAGTACCTGTGCATTCCAAGGTGAATTGAACTGATTTTCAACATTTTCTGAGGTAACATCAATATTAATTGCTAATAAACATTCTACTATGCCTAAAATAGATTCAAAATTTACTATAGTCTCTTAAACCGAATTATAATGGACCAAACTTATTATTCATTGCACATTTTGTTGATCCTGCTTATACAGAAACATTTATTAGCTCTGGTGAAATTGTAAAAATGGATTAAAATGCCAACCCTCCCTCTAAAGAGCTTAAAAATCTAAAAGGAGAGACAAAAAGGTCGAACAAATAAGTTCATAAGGATAGAAGATGAGAAGTGCTATAACATTTGAACATACAAAATGTGGTAGGAACTTTGAGAACACAAATAGCTGGGAGAAAGCAGTCTTTATGGGAATGACTGGAATGTTTTGGGCATTCAGTAACAAGAGAGAAGTTCACTCATTCTATGAAGTGAAAATGGACTGCACCAAGGTTTGCAAAGCCCATATGTGAAGTGCAGATCGCTGAGAAGAGGCCGGTTGCTGCCTAGCTCCAGCCAATTGCTCTCAGCCTGGTTCACTGTGTCAGATTTTCCTCAGACCCCAGGAACCAGAAACACAGATTTTCATCTAAAAGTCTCTTCATTATTGAATATTGCCAATGATCCTTTTTCTTTTGTAAAGATGTTGTACAGGTAAATACATATATGTCTCCTAGTCCAAGTTGCCTCATGGTTCCCAGATTGTGACCTCAGGCCACATATAGGCAAAAAATGCAGCCTAGGGAAAGGAATACAGGGGTTATTCAGAGAACGTAAAAGTATAATTTGGCAGAGGTTTAATCTTCCTGCCAAGTAGGGTGGACAGCAGGGACTTTGCCCAGAGTACTGACATTTTAAGATTTAAGCATTTAAATTAATGTAAAAAGTTCAGTGTCAGTCAACAAATAATTAGTTCAAGGACGAATCTCCCATATTCTATGCATTGCTAATAGCAATGAACAATTGGTGCATTGTGAATTATATCATTGGTTTGACTTCAGTACTGCTTGACCTTGCAAAAAAATTGCTAGTGATCTTTATGCCTCCATTCTTCCTCTCCTGCTCTCCCTCCAATTCTGAGTTAGTGGTCTTATGCCTAACTTCTTTGAAAAAATGGAAGCATTAGAAGAGAAAGGATTTCCACATGTTCCCACCACCAAAACTGCCATCTCATCTGCGCCTGTGCCCATGGACTCTGCCTCTCTTCTTTCATAATGAACCACCTGCCCACGCTCTTTGTCTGTGAGAAGCCATCTTTATTTTGCTCCTTTCAAAATTCTTTCTTGGTCTTTTGCCTTTTGATAGTTTAATTATAATGTGTCCATTATAATTTTCTTTGAATTCATCCCACTTGGAGTTCACTGAACTTCTTGGATGTGAAGATTAATGTTTTTAAGCAAATTTAGAAAGTGTTCTGCCATTATTTCCTCAGTTATTCTTCTTGCTTCTTTGTCTCTCTATTCTCTTTTGGAAGATCACATTTATGAGTATGAGCAGCAAGATCTGCTTGACAATGTCCCACAGGCATCTGAGGCTCTGCTCAGTTTTCTTCATACTTTTTTATTTCTGTTACTCTCACTGAATAACCTCAATTGACCCATTTTCAAGTTGGCTGGTGATTCTTTCTTCTATTGGCTCAACTCTGATCTTGTGAATTTTTCTGTTAGATTATTATACTCTTCAACTTCAGAATTTCTATTTTTATAATAATTTCTATCTCTTGATAGTCTCTATTTGGCAAGATATCGTTCTTACACTTTAGTTCTTTAAACAATATTTTCTTTAGTTATTTGAGCATATTTTAAATACCTGATTTAAAGTCATTGTCTAGTAAGTTCAACATTTAGGATTCTCTAGAAATAGTTGCTATTGATTGCTTTTTCCCCTTTGAATGGGCCACTTTTTTTTGTGCCTTTAATGTCGTGGTATTTAAGAACTGGATATTTTGAACACGGTAATGTGGCAACTCTGGGAACGCACTTACAGTCTTACCCAGTGTTTGCAGTTATTTCTTGCTGTAGCTGTGTTTGTTTGATGACTATTCTGGAATAATTCTGTAAAGTACACATTCTTTGCTGTATGCAGCCACTGAAATCTCTGCTTTTTTAACTTAGTAGAGTAACTCAGTGGTCATCTATTCATTCCTAACCAATCTTCTGTCTTTGCTGAGGGACTCTATGTGTGTGTTGAGACATACCTTCAACAATCATCGAGGCATCTGCAACTCTGCATTAGACTTCACTTCCTGTTTCTGCAGAGCCTCAAGATTGACCAAAGGTGATTGCTTAGGACCTCTCTGGTTTTCCCTGAGCAGGCACAGCCCTGGACAGGTACTCAGCCTTGTACCTGTGTATGTCCTTCCAGGTTCTCAGAAATATCTCAAAGCTTTTAAGCTCCTACGGACAATACATTCCCAAGATTTTCCTTGAAAGCTTTCTGGTTATTCTATTGATTGCCACAATTGTTATCCATCCCTCTAGGCAGACACGAAATTAAAATACTTCCTTCTAATTGTTTTAACACACAATCCTCTGAGCAAAGGCTTTTCTCACTTGGCAGTTCTGAGTAATGCCAAGTACAGAGAGTTGTGCAAGTGAGGTCTATCGAGTAAAAAAGACAGGTCAAATACTGACAGTTCTGTGGGACTGAGGATTTGAGTAAGCTCTAGCTCCATTCTTCCCTCTCGGATGCTTGCCAGGCTGCACTGAGAATGTGAGCTCTTCTTTATCAATACTGTGAGCAGGGAACGGGACTCAAGTGAATTAAATACTACAAAGCTCATTGTTCTTAACAACATTCAGCTGTTTTTCTTGAATAAGTGCACCCTGATTTCTATAAGACTTTACTTAATTTCTAGACTTCTAAACAAGTTTATTCTGACCATTTTGCCAGTTTTCTTTTCTTTTTTTTTTTTTTGAGATGGAATTTCACTCTTGTCACCCAGGCTGGAGTGCAATGGCGTGATCTTAGCTCACTGCATCCCGGGTTCAAATGATTCTCCTGCCTCAGCCTCCCAAGTAGCTGGGATTATAGGCACCTGCCACCACACCCGGCTAATTTTTGTATTTTTAGTAGAGACGGGGTTTTGCCATGTTAGCCAGGCTGGTCTCGAACTCCTGACCTCAGGTGATCCACCAGCCTGGGCCTCCCAAAGTGCTGGGATTACAAGTGTGAGCCACTGCACCCGGCTGCCAGTTTTCTTATTGCTTTGATGGAGGAGAGAATTTTCAGAGGCCCTTACTGCACCGTTTCACTGGCGTCCCATCACATTCTCTTAACCATTCTATTATAAGAGCCTCCTAACTGGTCTGTCTTGAATTACACCACATTACAGTCTATTCTCACAATACCATATAAAGTCATGTCATGTTACTTTCCTTGTTCACAATCCTTCAATGACTTCTCATCTCAGTCAAAGGAAACACATGGCTAAGTTCTTAGCATGGCCTAGAAGTCCCACATGATATTTTCTCTATCTCCCTCTCTGGACTCATTTCTTACTGTATTCTCTCTGTTTACTGTTTACTCCCCTTCAGCACCCTGGCCTGCTTGCTCTGAGCACACTTTATCTTTGCATACTGCTGGAATGCTTTCTTCTCCGATCTATGTATTGCATACTCCATTTTCCCGTTAGATTTTTGATCTTATATCAATTTATCATAGAAACTTTTCTTGACCTTATCTAAAGTAACATTTCCCTTACCAAGTCACTCTGTACTCTGCTTTGTTTTCCTTCATTGCATTTATCATTCCTTGACATTACATATTTTTTCATTGTTTGGCTTCTTCTACCAAAATGTAAACTGCATAAAAGCAAGCATGTTCACTGCTGCATCCACAGTGCTTAGAATAGAGCCTAGAAAGTAGCAGGCACTCCATAGACATGTACTGAGTATGTGATAAATGTCTGTAGGGGAGTAGTGATCATTGTTCACTTGGCCTAGTAAACAATGATCATCCTTATCTAAAGCCTCTGCTGAAATTTCAGCAACCCTGACAAGGCTGACAGGCTTTAATTATCATGAACACTCCCTGTTGCTCAGCTGACCCAGACTTCTGGGAATGTCCTAGATCTCCGAGGCCACAGTCAATCAAAGTTGCCAAGCCGGGCTGAATTTCCACTCCAAATATTAGCTGAGGCCCTAATCTAAACTGGAAGCCTGGGCTAGATCAGATCAAGATGCCTCATGATCAAGCACTGCTGAGGACAGAGGCCTGCCAGTCTAGGGTCTAATAGCCCAAACTTGCTAGGCTTTTTTTTTTTTTTTCTTCTCCGACAACACCCACATAAAGAAACTCTACCTTTTTCTCCTGTCACAAGGGCATAAAATCTAATCTTTCATCCTATCAGTCATGATGTTTGAATGTTTACTGCTACAGAGAGTCTGAAAATCTCACAGGAAAGATAAAGAATTCGAAAGAATTTCGATTTTACTTGTATTGACCTGTTCCAAAATAGACTCTGTCCCTACAGCCCAGAAGGGGCACCTTGGACTAACCAGCCACGTATGCCCTTTCCTTCTCTCAATACCTTCTGCAGAGGTGCAATGAATTCTGATGATAAACTTTAGATATTGAGAAGTTATCTCATACATCACAGACATTCATTAAATGTTTCTTGAATTTTGGTGAAGGTTTTCCTGTCCTTATTTGTTGAGTGGGTGGACAATGTTTTAATAACATGAGAAAGACCTTTCATTTGACAAATGCATTTTGTTCTACAAAGGCAAACTTTTAGAAAAGTGTCTGCCTCAGCTGCTTTTTCTAATCAAGATGACTGGTAGGACATGCATTTTTCCAGGCCTTCAAAGTGACAGATGACTCAAGGTCTGGTACTAAATTACCAAAAACCTTTATTCACTGTTGTCACAGGGTTGGGTTTATCACTTCCAAACCCAAACACACATTACTCTCCAGTCTGGTTCCCATGGACAAATAGGTTTCGATGTGATTTTATTCTTAAAATGCCTTACCCCTTTCTTGTAAACTTTATCCACTTAACATGATTATTTACACATGGTCCATCTTATATAACTTTTTTTTATAGCTTTCTCTACTCCTTAGGTTTGGCAAATAAATTTTTGTAGAGATGGCTCTAGGAGTAAGCAATGAAGTCATAGGGTTGAGATTTAAGACCAGGCCTGTTTCAGAAGCAGCAGCATCAATTAAGCAGCTGGGGAACACAGAGAGATTAATCTTGACAGAGTTAGACATGCAGATACTTAGAAAGGTGATAATATGCTTTGAGTTGTCTATTATGATGCTGTTATTTTTGTTTCATGTAAAACTATAGCATTTGAAGACCAGACAAAGCTGGTTATACACTAACCAGTCCCGTCGAGGGCCTACCTACGCATAGAATCCAAATAAAAGAGACAGAAAATCAGTAAGTAATCAATAGTGAGACAATTACAGTGTAGTGGCTTAAGTAATCTTGGCCACATGCCTGTTTTATCCACCTGAAGAAGACTTAAATAAGTTCCCGCTGAATAAAAATTAAGTACAAGCAGATGTTAATGTCTGTGGTAAGAAAAAGCAATTTATAATATATGGCAAATCCAAGTTATTTTTTATTATCTACACATGCCTAATTTAATACACTAAAAATATAATAGGAATTATTTGTGTAAATTTAAATCAATGGTAAACTGTACTTAAATCACACTTTATTCAATATTTTTTTAGCCAATCATTGTCTGCCTAGGAAAAAGAACTCACAGCTAGAAAAATAAGGAAATGGATTTTCAAATGAAATTAGGAAGCATCTTTAAAAGACAAAAAATGAGATTTACAAGCAGCAAGCGGAAATCATCAAGTGCTCAATTATATCAAAGTTACACAGTCATAGTTGGAGAGGACTTCAAAGGCAGCATGCTTACCCTCCAGCAGATGAAAGAATTTGCTCTATCACCCATCGCTGCAATGATTATCTCATCTCTCTGTGAACACTACTGGTGACAGAGAGCTTGATACTTTGCAAGGTCTTTGCTCATGTGTGAACACTCTAATTTATTTTTAAGTTCTCCTGAAACAAAACACTTACCAGTAGTTTAACCCAGTAACAGATCTTTATATTTCTCCCTGGAATAACATAAAATAAAAAAATCCCTCTTCCATTCATGGTCCTTTCAAATATTTGAAGATGACGTTTATATCCCCCACCTAAGTCAGTCCTTTCTCCAGAAACATCCCCGATTCAGCCACTTCCTGTGTACACAGTTTCCCTAACTTTCATTATTTTAGTTTCCATCTTTATTCATTTAATAAATATTACTTAAGCACCTACTACATGCCAGGCACTGGAGATACACAGATGAATGAAAAACCCAGCATTTTCATTCATGGAGATTAAAGTCTGCTAAGAAAGGCAAACACTTTAAGCATGATAATTTAAAATGAGATGAATGGTACAACGAGAAAGGTCATGAGCACTTTTCAATTACATTCTTATAAAGTAGTGCCTAGAACTATATGCAAAACTTCAGGAATCGTTCTAACGAAGTCTGGGTGCATTAGGATTATTTATCACCTGATCTAAGCCATGATTTTTTAAATTTGGTTAAGATTGCAATAACTCCAAAATCACATCACAGAGTGGGAAATATTCATACTAAGGCTGAGATAAGTGGAAACTTGTATAGTCAGTTCACAGCAACAGCTGGGTCCTATATCTACATTTTGCTGCCCCAGGTGAAAGTACAAACTGTGTTGGGGAAAGGCCAAGGCAAACCTATGATTCAATAACTGAATGCCGACTTCAGATACATATCAGGAAAAGGGAGGGCCCTCTCAGAGATCAAGAAAGGTTTCCTTTTTTTTTTTTTTTTTTTGAGACGGAGTCTCCCTCTGTCGCCCAAGCTGGAGTGCAGTGGCGCCATCTCGGCTCACTGCAAGCTCCGCCTCTCGGGTTCACGCCATTCTCCTGCCTCAGCCTCCCAAGTAGCTGGGACTACAAGGCGCCCGCCACCACGCCTGGCTAATTTTTTGTATTTTTAGTAGAGATGGGGTTTCACCGTGTTAGCCAGATGGTCTCGATCTCCTGACCTCGTGATCCGCCCACCTCGGCCTCCCAAAGTGCTGGGATTACAGGCGTGAGCCCCAGTGCCCGGCGGGTTTCCTTTTCTTAAGACTTCTAGTACTATAGTTCCTGCTTATCCACAGTTTTGCTTTCTGTGGTTTTAGTTACTCGTGGCCAACTGTGACCCAAAAATATTAAATGAAAAATTCCAGAAATAAACAATTCATAAGTTTTAAATTGTGTGCTGTTCCAAGTAGCATGATGAAATTTTGTGCCATCTAGCTTTGTGCCAACTGGAGACACGAATCATCCTTTTGTCCAGCATATTTAATCTGCACAGACTACTTATCCATTTTCCACATAGTAGCCATGTCTGTTATCCCACAGAAAAAATATAGTATATATAGGGTTGAGTACTATCTGTGGTTTCATGTATCCACTGGGGAACTTGGAACACATCCCCCAAAGATAACGGGGATTACTGTATATTCAAACAATGAAGAAGACAAAATGAAATCTCCCAGTTAATTTATTTGAGTCTAACAAGCTTGCAATTTTATTTTTGTGTGTGTGCTAGTTATTCCTTTCAATGGAAGGACACTTTGATATTTTCTTGAACATTTTCAAACATAGTTCATTGTAGGTTCAGGGGGTACAAGTGTATTACATTCGTACACTGCATAACGCTAAGGTTTGGGGTACAATTGATCCCATCACCCAGGTAGTGAGCATAGTACTCAGTTAGTGTTTCAGCCCATGCCCTCCCCACTTCCTCCCTACCACCTCTTGTAGTCCCCAGTATCTATCATTGCCATCTTTATTTCCATGAGTACACAATTTTAGCTCCCACTTATAAATGAGAACATGCAGTATTTGGTTTCCTGTTCCTACGTTAATTCACTTGGGGTAATGGCCTCCAGCTGCATCCATATTGCTGCAAAGGACATGATTTTGTTCTTTTTGATGACTGCATAGTAGTCCATGAGTATATGAACCGCACTTTCTTTATCCAATCCATCACTGATGTGTGCCTTGATTGATTCCATGTGAATAGTGCTTTGACAAACAAATGAATCCAAGTGTCTTTTGGTAGAACAGAGCTAGCAATCAGTGTAAAGATTAAATCAATGTAAAGATTACTTAATGTATGATCATATTCTCTAGGGACATCTCCCAGAATTTCCTCTACCTCTTCTCTGACTTTATCCTACCAAGACACAGGACTCATCTTTCTGTGCATGCTTTTGCTGTATTTTCCTGAGCGTGAAGAATTAGCCAATGGTGCATCTCAAGACATGAGAGGGGCCTTAGGATTCCACCTGAGTTGGCATGTGCCAGCTTCACTTGAATTGTATCACAATGATGTTCAGCAAGCCCAGATCACTATACAAGGCTCTTTCAGGACAGAAAAAGTTGGACAAACTGTTGCTGCTGACCTCAAATTCTTGTTTCATTCTAATTCAACATCTCAATTCGATATTTTCATGGAATTTGTTTTATTTATTCAATAGTATTTGACTATTTTTCCCTCTTGGTGTATCTCTGTTTATATATAAGGACCAACTGAAAAGAAAAATTTCAACACAATATGAGAAAGCTCATGGTTTGTTCTCTTTAATCATTACACTTAATATTCAACATCAGGAATGCTGAATTGCTATGTTACTCACGATTCTAGATATAATGATGCTGAGAAAGTGGAAGTGTTTCAATTAAGTTGCAGAAAGTCTTCACTAATTCATGTGGGCATGAATGACAGTTCAATTTATAGTTTTTATCCCACTGTATAGTTGGTAATAAAAAATTATAGGGCAGGAGTTGTGAATTTCTCTGAATCTTTGTGAAAACCCTAAGACAGTATAATACAAGCTTGTCCAATCCAACCCACGGCCCACAGACTGCATGTGGCCCAGGACAACTTTGAATGTGGCCCAACACAAATTCAAAAACTTTCTTAAAACATTATGAGATTTTCAGATTTTTTTTTTTTTTTTTTTTGCACATCAGCTATTGTTAGTGTTGGTGTATTTTATGTGTGGCCCAAGACAATTCTTCTTCTTCCAATGTGGCCCATGGAAGCTGAAAGATTGGACCCTTTTGGTTTAATATATAAATTGAAGTAGCATATTGTTATGGAGTGAAGTCCACAACACTGGATTTCAGTGCAGTTTGGAACCTATTGGCTAAGTGACTCTGAGCAAGTCATGCCATATCTGAACCTCAGTTTCCCCATCTACAAAATAAAGGTAGAGATTAGATAATCTATGAAGTCTTAATTTCTAAATGTTTATAATCAAGTTTTAGAAAATTCTTTAGAATAGTTTCAATAGGAATGATACCAGTTCTTCCTTATACAAGGAAGGTGGAATTCAGCTATGCATCTGTCTGATCCTGGTTTTTTTCTGGTTGGTAGGCTTTTTAATTTTTATTCCATTTCAGAACTTGTTATTGGTCTGTTCAGAGTTTCAATCTCTTCCTGGTTCAATATTGAGAAGTTATATGTTTCCAGGAATTTATCAATTTCTTCTATGTTTTCTAGCTTATGTGCATATCAGTGCTTATAACAGTCTCTGAGGGTTTTCTGTATTTCTGTGGGGTCAGTGGTAATGCCCCCTTTGTCATTTCTGATTGTGTTTATTTAAACTTTCTCTTTTTTTCTTTATTAGCCTAGCTAGTGGTCTACCTATCTTATTAATTCTTCCAAATAGCCAGCTCATGAATTCACTGATCTTTTGTATGGTTCTTCATGCCTCAACTTCCTTCACTTCAGCTCTGGTCTTGAGTATTTTCTTGTCTTCTGTTAGACCTGGGGCTGGTTTATTCTTGTTTATCTAGTTCCTCTAATTGTGATGTTAGGTTAATTTGAGATCTTTCTAACTTTTTGATGTGGATGTTTAGTGGTACAAACTCCCCACTCAACACTGCTTTGGCTATGTCCCAGATATTTTGATATGTTGTATCTTTTTCTCATGTTAGTTTCAAAGAATTTATTGATTTCTGCCTTAATTTCATTGTTTACCCAGAAGTCACTCAGAAGCAGGTTGATTCTTCCTTTAAAAAATTTAATATTCAGATTGAATTTTGGCGTATGGTACCTCAAAAAAAGTATGATATTAAATTTTTTCTTAGTCAAATAGGCAAGTGGAACTAAAGGTTTATACACATCTTTTTAAATAATTGCTTAACTTATTTTAAAGAAAACTTAAAATACTCAATAAGACTACAAGTAAAACAAACACATAAGTGATATTTATTCAGTTTGTAAATATTTCATTTTCTATAACTCAATGTGGGTATTTGTGAGAATTTCTTTTTTCTGATTTACCCAAACTTAATTTGGGTCTACCTTATCAAGAATCCATTATGCCGAGTGATGTATACTCACAAAAGACACCCTCTTAGACTGCCAAATACTAATGAAAGCTAATAGTTTTCAGAAATATAGATTTTTTACTTTTGGAGTACCCCACTTGGCATAAGAAATTTTCTAAAATATTTAAGTGATTTTTCAAAAAAGTGTATTTTAAAATCAGTATACTACTTTAAAAATAAGCCATATACCACTTTCAATAAGGAATTAAGAAATCAAGAGTAATGATAAGGGATAAATTACAAAATGATCAGGAATCAAGACTCTTTTATTTTGTTTTTTCTCAAAATATATTTTTATAAGTTTCATTTCTGAACTCCTTCTCATAATTACTGTGTTCCAGAGGACACCTTCAATATTTAAACCTCATATTGGAAATGACTTTTGCTCAAGCCACCACAAAATAAAAGTAAATTCTATTTGTTTATTTGTTTATTTATTTATTTATTTACTTATTTATTTATTTTTGAGATAGAGTCTCACTCTGTCACCCAGGCTGGAGTGCAGTGGCACAATCTCGGCTCACTGCATCCTCCACCTCCCAGATTCAAGTGATTCTCCTACCTCAGCCTCCTGAGTAGCTGGGATTACAGGTGCGTGCCACCACGCCCACCTAATTTTTGTATTTTTAGTAGAGATGTGGTTTCGTTATGCTGGCCAGGCTGGTCTCAAACTCCTGACCTCAGGTGATCCACCCACTTCAGCCTCCCAAAGTGCTGGGATTACAGGTGTGAGCCACTGCACGCAGCCAGTAAATTCTAGTTTTAAATGGAAACTTGGACACTTTTGGTTTAATATATAAATTGAAGTAGCATATTGCTATGAAGTGAAGTCCACAACACTGGATTTCAGCGCAGTTTAGTACCTATTGGCTAAGCCACTCTGAGCGAGTCATGCCATATCTGAACCTGCATTATTCTACTGGGTTCATGACATTGTAATGTTCAAACATTTACAACTACCTATTGATATATCCTGGAAAATAAATAAAGCAACAGGCAGTCTACATATAAAGGTAATGTTCTGAAAGCAGCTGTGGAATCTTTCATGTATGATTCCTTGAGTTTTTCTGATCTCAGACATATTTTGTTCTACCAAATAAGAGGTCATTTCTGAAGCTTTCTAGGCTCTTCGAGCTTTAGTATTATACAAATCTGAATATTTAAAAATTGTGTTTAGAGTAGTTTTCCATCACTATCTCCATAAAGTATGTAAATCAAGAAAACTCTTTGATAATTAAGAGACTAATCAAAAAACATAAAAGCCTCAAGATACTTGACTGTGAATGATTTTAAGTAATATATTTCAAATGTTTGAAACATTTAGGTCTTAGGCTTCTACAAAATGTTTTAATGCTAATTTTTAGCACAGATCCTACCATTACAGGCCCAGCAAAGAGCATGAGTTTGGAAAGAGATTGCTCATGTGGTGCTTATACATTCTCCTGATTTATGTACCTTATGAAGATGGTGCCAAAGATTATAAAAACTCATCTAGATTACTATCATTATCTGACAGCGACATTTGACAAAAGGCTATCTGAATTCACAGACTTTGCAGTACCTAAAAGAGGAAGGTGATTCGACGAAGAGAAGAGGAGGGGACAGGAGAAGAGGGGAGAGAAGGAGAGGGGAGGGGAGGGGAGGGAAGGGGAGAGAAGAGAAGAGGAGAGGAGAAGAGAAGAGAGAGAAGAGAAGAGAGAAGAGAAGAGAAGAGAAGAGAAGAGAAGAGAAGGCGATTCAATGATGAGCACTTGATTTTTGGTTAATTGTATTTTATAAGAATATACTGCTTTAAAATTACTATAACCATAGTCCTGGGTGATAGCTGCCTATTCTCCAAAGAAATGTGATCCAAACTGATATAATAAAAAAGATAATTATAATTCTATTCAATATTTTAAAAATTAATGTGAAAACATAACTAATCTGCTCCACATTGCATAAGTACTACCTGTATGACCTTTTGGAAAAAAATCACTCTACCTTTCGCTGCGCACTGTATCTGTTCCTCACTTACAAAGTGGATTAGCCATGTCTTACCTTCCTTTTTCACAAGCTCATAGTGAAGTGTGTTCAAAATATATCACACCACAATAACATAAGACATTTTGATCATTTTTTCCTTCTGCAGGGATCCAGTTTCTAAATTCTGATCCTGAGCTATGGTGTAGATTACATGAGAATCTCAGACCACACAGCAGAGATTAGGAGCCATAATTCTGGAGCTACACTGCCTGGGCTTCATCTGTTGATTCTGCAGTCAACTTGCTGTGTGATTTGAACGGGCCAGTGAAGCTTTCTGAACCTCTGTTCTTCATCTGTAGAGTGAAGATAGTAACAGCACTCCCTCACTGAGCTGTTTTAAAGACAAAATGAGTCACTATTTAAAGTGGATAAAGCAGTGCCTGGCACATAGCAATTATGTAATTATTATTATCATCATATTGGATTAAGTGGCATTTGCTCTGGTTAAGCAGATCTGAGGCAACTATTCACCTGTTGAATTTTTAGCAGGTTTGAAGTGTAATTGGAGGCAGAATTCCAGTACTTGTTTTCCCAACTCTTCTGGGTTTGAGAAAACCATACTTTTTGAATGTCTCCTACCTTTCTATCTTACCCATCCCTTAACAAGGAAACCTATCCTCACTCCACATTAATAAACATTTTTTCAACAATGTAAATGTTAATAAAAATAAAAAATAACTAGCTACATGCTTTAAATGTTGGAGATTAGGCTTCAGTTTAATCCAGACATCCTTGTCAAACATCATTCTCACATAATTTTGATAAATCTAGATGGATTTTGTTTATTTCCTGTGCTCTTGCCAATATCCTTATGTATGTTTTTAGCAAAAGCTGTAACTTTCTTTAGCTTACTTAATCATAATAGCAGAAAATATGTTTGTTCAAACTAAAGACTGCAATACTATTGATAAAACCAAAATGCCTTGGTCATTATTTTGCTTCCTCTTGTGGTTCTAATTTTAGACATTATGCATACATGTTTACCTTCTCACTAAGATTCTCTACAACCAAAGCCATTTATAACCATGGCTGACTGATCGCAATCCCAAGAATGAAGGACCATATGTGGTAGTTTTCCTTCCGGCCCACACCAAAGTGTAATGTATCAAATTCCAATAAACACAATGTTTTCTGATGACTCAATGAGACAAAAACTCATCAAGAAGTAAAGGGGGAAAACACGCTTATGGATTGTTCTTTTTCTAAATCATAAACATACCTTTCAGTATTTTAATACTCAAACTTAAACGTTCTGAAAAATTACACCTCTCTCAATCAGGTATACATGAACCAAAGGCTATAAAAGAAAGAAAAAGAAATAGAACTTTAAGTACATTTCAAAGTTTATTGTTAGTTTTATGATCGAACTCAATCAAACATAAGGAAGAAACAATTACACTTATATTTAGCTATATTTTTCCTAAAAGCCAGCATGGTGACATATATATGAAAGAAATAATTTTGACAGTCCCGAGTGCTTCATGCAGTTTACATATTTTATGCTTTCACCATTTGTTAATGTTCCCAGTCTAATATAGATATAGAATGGAATACAGCAGGTGGATGGACCAGGAAGTTAGACACAGATTTAATAGATTACAAATAAAGTAAGCTTAGCCACTAAACCGGCTTCTTTTCGTTCACTTAGAATCTCAGAAATCGTGGAATATCCATGATGCCACAGTGTGCAACCATGGAAAATACTGGAAACCACAATTTTTAAAACACTGCTTCTAAAGGCCAGTTATTTTTCACTTCAATGAAGCTGTCTAATACTACATTATAAAAGAAATTTTGAGATTTCTGGTGCATTTTAAACACTTAGTGTTTCTTTCAGAGATCACATCACACACTTTTTCTCATAGTAAACCTTTGAGTTAGCAAGTATAAACCCTACAAAAAAAGAAAGGCAAACAACATAGCTCGGGAATCCTAAAATAACATTTTTTCCTTCAACAGACATTGGATAAGACAATGTAACTTCAAATTAAGAACTGTGTTCTCATTAGTAATACCACTAAAGAAGGAAAAAAGCTGGGAAGCCTGATTAAAATGGTGCTTAAGAATTTTCTGCATTTAAAAAATCCATACAACATCATATGCTTTATAACTTTAAAATTTGATCTAGACTTAAGTTCAATGACTTTTTACAGAAAGCTCAGAAATTCTTGTAACAATAGCCTTCCACGTCTTCCATTATTGACTAGCAGAGCTGCCTCTTCTAGGTCTGCTGTCTTTCTGTCAGTTTTTCTAATGAGTTTGTTTCAAAAATACCCTTTAGAATATCTGATGTTAACAGAATAAAGCAAACTGTGAGACTACATATATTGTACAATCTCAATTATGTTAAAAAGAGAGATCCAAACAGCTAGAAAGCATTCTCTGAAAAGCAGGTGATTTTTCTTTCTCTCTCTCATTTTTTTTTTTTGGATTTTCTAGAAGCTCTACAATATGTTACTATTATTTTTATATATTATCTTTATAAATCTAAAAATAAATATCATCATAGGCCTTCAATCTGTCATCTACATATCTGAAATCTAAAATTACTGAAAACTAAAAGTTTTCCGTAATATTGGTACTCCCTTATTTGTCTGCAAAATCTGACCTAACCTGAAAAGAAGCTCTTTGTAGTCTCTGTCCTCCTTGTGAGAATTCTGATATGTTCCTCTGCAGAAACACTAATTTGCTTCTTTATGGGGTTCTATAACAAAGGGATCTATTTTTTCAAAAAAACTCATCTGAGACATAAATGTGACATATGTCAGAGCAAAGAGAGTGAACTATAATATATAAAACAATCAATTTGTTCATTATAAATTATACCTAATTATTAACTGAATGGCTACTTAAAGCCAACCTAGCTTTCTCCCTTATGTTGACTTATCAAGGTGATTTCCTTTCCTTTGGAGCAGTTACACCTAATACTCTCTATTCCCCCAACAAAGTGTTAATCAAGTACTCAGATAAAGGTTATAGATTTCAAACATCCCACTTATCTAAACAGTTTCCCACCTATCTTGATAATTTATCAAAGAAATAAAATTGTTGGGGCTTGGTTCTTCTATTTCCATTTGGCCTTGAAGTACTAATTACATAAATATAATCAGTGTCCCCCTAGACTTTGGATATCCAAGGAAGGGGGGATCAAATTTGCTACCAGGATCAATGGGCTGCCAGAATGTCTGAATTTCTGCTTCTGATGAATGAAGGGAAAAGTCTTGAGATCCAGACAAAATTAATTCCCTTTAGAAGTGATTAACTATATGCATTGGTTGGTTGGACCTATGTCAGAGAAAGAAAAGAACCCAAAGTACAAAATTCATTTTTATTGTGTCCAATTATTCTCTTCTCATGGAGAATCTGAGATAATTACTGACAAAAGTGCTAGCAATAGAAAACAATGGGTTCACCTAGACCTATCTGCTTGGTGCCACCTCTGTTAATAATTATCATTTCTTTAAATAATATCAAAGGACAGTATTAAGTGGTTAACTTAAGAGAAATAGATGGGTTTGACTTCATCTCACTAAATGGAATCCCAGAGGTTTAAAACTACTAATATACTTCCTAATCTGAAAATTTGACCGTGATTTCCAGTGAAATTAAATATAATATTTTCAAATGACAGATTCCAGTAACTGGAAACAAAAGATTCTATTTATTAAACTACCTTTCAAAGGGATAAGGTGGCCACATGACCTGGTTTGCCTGGGATAGTTCTGTTTTGTGCCGATATTGTCTAGGTAAATATTAGTCATATTATTTTTATTGTCAAGACTATCCTGGTTTGGACGATAAATTATGTGGTCACTCTATAACTGATACTTCCAAAATGATTCAAAAATTTCACCAGGTATGGCATCCCAGTTAACACCAAGTATTAGATTTCTAAGGTCTTATTAGTTTGTCTTATCTAAAAGATTTTGTTTTAGGTACTCAAATCATATATAGATATATATGAAAGCTTTGTGCACCAATATTTATAACAGCATTAGTCACAATAGCCAAAAAGTGGAAACAACTTAGATGTCCATCAACGTGTGAATGGATTACCAAAAGTGATATATATACATACAGTGGAATATGACTTAGCCCTGAAAATGAAGGAAATTCTGACACATTCTACAACCTTGAAGATATCATGCTGAATAAAATATGTCAGGCACAAGAGGAAAAATATTGTAGGATTCCACCTATACGAGGTACCTGAAGTAGTCAAATCCATAGAGATAGAAAGTAGAATGATGGTTACCAAGGTTGGTAGAGTTCTGGGGGAATATGGAGTTATTGTTTAATGGACATAGAGTTTCAGTTTGGAATGACGAAAAAGTTCTGGAGAAGGTTAGAGACAATGATGGAACAATAATGTGAATGTATTTAGTGCTAATGAAGTCTACACTTAAAAATGGTTAAAATGATAAATTGTATATTATGCATATTTTTCCACAATAAAAAAGTGTGTTTTAAAAATGGCACTCATTACACAAGGCTTAATAATTAATTTTGACATATATTTAAATTATTTATTGCTATTTTTATTGAAAACTAATAAAAACCAGCCATATGTCAAGATATTAATGCTATATATCACATGAAATTTTAACAACACTAACTCTGCCTTCAGTGTTATAACCATGTCTGATCATATGCTAAGATCTCTTCTTTGTGTTATTATTGAGGAAGACTCTACAACCACTTCACATAAACTTCAATTAGCTGACTTATCAACTATTAAAAGGGATTCCTTACTTTCTTTTTTGGCTTCAGCTGAATCCTAAAATTGGCAAGTGAATAAATGGGCATTTTCACTCAAGTTAGAACAGAAGATGTTTCAGGATATTTAATCGTTAGTGTCTATTAGTGTCTGTAATAAGTTAGCAATTGCTATAACTTCATAACACCATCACTTCTTGCCACTCTAAACTGCTACCATGGCATTTTCTTTACTCATCTCTTTAAATGTATCATTTTGTAATCTACGATTTTCTTGCTTAACAAACATAATCTCTATATGCCTGGAATCTAAATTTTTGCTCTAATGTGGTCTCTTACCATTAGACCCAGAAGAAATAACTAACTCCCAGTCCTCGGACTTCAGTGTGAATGGATTTTGCCACCCCTATTTTGAAGGTAGATTTTTGATGGGGCAAGAGAAAACCATATAGAAAACCAGAGTGCCTAAGGAGAGGAGAACAAGGAGTGAAGATAGAGAGGACCAATACAGAATGAGACTCTCACCATCTCTACTACTGTATTCTGAACTTGCATCTTGTGCTTCATTCCTTTGATGTCTTGCTCCCTCCCCAACTTGTATTTCACCTTCTCACTTCTGTATAACTGTATAATATAAGAAGTAAACAGAAAATAATTGGGAGTGTACACTCAAGAACCAAATTGATTAGGTTCAAAGTCCAGCCCCAGCATTTATTGTGTAGGCAATTTTATTTAACCTCTCTGAGGCTCAATTTCCTTATAAGAAAAATGGTTTTAATATAAGGAGCTCAAACAACTGAACAGCAAAAACCAAGAAAATTGATTTTAAAATGGGCAAAAGATCTGAATAGACATTTCTCAACCAAAAAAAAAAAAGACACGTAGATGGCCAACAGGTATATGGAAAAGACTCAAAATCATTAACCATCAGAAAAATGCAAGTCAAGGCTGGGCGTGGTGGCTCATGCCTGTAATTCCAGCACTTTGGGAGGCCAAGGTGGGCGGATCACAAGGTCAAGAGATTGAGACCATCCTGGCCAACATGGTGAAACCCCATCTCTACTAAAAATACAAAAATTACCTGGGCGTGGTGGCGCATGCCTGTAGTCCTAGCTACTTGGGAGACTGAGGCAGGAGGATCATTTGAACCTGGGAGGCAGAGGTTGCAGTGAGCCAAGATAGCGCCACTGCACTCCAGCCTGGTGACAGAGGGAGACTCTGTCAAGAAAAAAAAAAAAAAGAAAGCGCACTAGCATGGCACATGTATACATATGTAACTTACCTGCACATTGCGCACATGTACCATAAAACCTAAAGTATAATAATAATAATAATAATAATAATAATAATAAAAGGAAAAAAAAAAAGAAAAATGCAAATCCAAACTCCAATGAGATATCATCTCATCTTGGTTAAAATGGGTTTTATCAGAAAAGACAGGGAATAACGGATGCTGGTAAGAATGTGGAGAAGGCAGAACATTAGTACATTGTGGGGGTTATATAAATTAGTACAGCCACTAAGGAAAAGTGTATGGAGGTTTTTCATAAACTGAAAATAGAACTATCACATGATTCAGCAATTTAGTTATTGGGTGTATATTTGAGAGAAACGAAATAAACATATTGAAGAGATACCTGCACTCCCATGACCGGCACTACTAACAATAGCCAAAATATGGAATCAAGGTAATTGTCCATTAATGGATAAAGAAAATGTGGTGTATATATACCTAATGGAATATTACTAAGACATACAAAATAATGAAATCCTATCATTTTTAGCAACATGGATAGAGCTGGGAGTGATTTTATTAAGAGAAACACAGATGAATACTGCATGTTCTCAGTCACAGGTGGAAGCTAAAAAAGTGGATTTCATGGAGATAGAGAGTAGATTGGTTGTTACAAGAGGTGGGGAGGAGGGATAAAGAGATGTTGATTAGTGGGTACAAATACACAGTTAGGAAGAAGAAATAAGATGTAGTGTTCAATAGATCAGTATGGTGACTATAGCTAATATTAATCAATTGCACATTTCAAAATAGCTAGAAGATAATGATTTGAAGGTTACTAGCATAAAGAAAAGATAAAATTTTAAGGTGATGGATATCTTAATTATCCTGATTTGTCCTTCACATATTATATATAAATTTATCAAATTATCACTTGTATCCCAAAAATATGTACATGTATTATGTATCAATAAAAAGGCATTATAAATATATTAGAAGGCAGCACGTCATAGTGGTAAAGAGTATAGGCTCAGGTTCAAGTATTGGAACCATTAACTGTGTATCTTCAGGTAAGCTATTTAAAATTCCACTGGCTTTTTTTATATATAAAGTAATGCTAACAGTAATACCTGTTAGAGCTTTATATAAATGAAATGAGATGATATAGGCAAAGTGCTTACAAGACTGCTTGGAGCATAGTTTACAACAAAAAATTATTTCTATAAGAATGAATTTTTAGAAATTGTTCTAAAATGTTACCTATGAGATATACATATTAGTGGCAAAAAGATACAGAAAAAATCAAAAAGAAAGAGGAGAGAAAAATTATAAAATAAGAAAATAACAATAACTAATTGACAATTGTGGTGGCAGTTAAAATACCAGTTAAGGCTGGGTGTGGTGGCTCACGCACCCCAATAAATCCCAGCACTTTGGGAGGCTGAGGCGGGTGGATCGCTTGAGGCCAGGAGTTCAAGACTAGCCTGGCCAAGATGGTGAAACCCTGTCTGAACTAAAAATATAAAATTAGCTGGGCATGGTGGCTTACACCTGTAGTCCCAGCTACTCGGGAGGCTGAGGCAGGAGAATCACTTGAACCCGGAAGGTGGATGTTGCAGTGAGCTGAGATTGTGCCACTGTACTCCAGCCTGGGTGACAGAGTGAGACTTTGTCTCAAAAAATAAAATAAAATAAATAAAATACCAGTTAAAATACAAAGTAGGACAACAAGTAAATTGAAAGCAGCAATGAAGGACAATATATAATACTAAGAAAGATAATAAGTGAAAAGGCCATAATAATCATAAACAGGTATGAGTCTATCTATACTTGAAATACAAAAAACCATAAAGCATCACATCTATAGGAAAAATAAATTCATGAACAATTGTGAATGAACAATTGTGATCGGGATTTTAAAAGAGAAAACTTAGAAACTGATAAAGAAAAAAGAATAAGAAAAATTCTAGAACTTTTGAATAAGATGGCTCATAAACTTAATAGATATATGCCTAATTTTATATCAGACAAGGAGAAAAGACATGTTAAGTATACATGGAATATACACAGAAGTCAATGCTGAATGAACTCTCAAAGGAAGCCTCAATAAACTTCAAAACATCAATATCATACATATTATGTATGATATATTTTTCACTGATCAAGTGAAAAATAATTAGATCAATGAAGAAAATAGTTAAAAATGGACATATTTGTATCCTAAAACACTTATGACCAGATGAACTTGGGTCAAAATGGTAATGGTATGGGGGAATAAGGAACAATTTAGAGCTAAGTGACAATTAAAAACCTATATATGAACAATTGAGGGCATAGCTCAACCAAGAAATTTATAGAAAAATTACAGCTTTCAATGGATCTATCAGACCACAAAAGGAAGTGAAAACAAGTTACATATTATAAAAAACATAAAAAACACTATAATAAAGCCAAAAATAAAATTAAAAAATTAAAGGCAGTAATCAGTGAAATAAAAAAGAAACATTAACAAATCAAAAAGATGAGGAAACCAAAAATTGATTAGTTGAAAATACTAAAAGTTAGATAACCTCTGTTAATACTTATTTTTCAGTGTCTATAGGAGGGCACTAGACCAAATAAATATATTATAGAATTTAAAAGAGAAATATCTCCAGGTATTAATGCTATAATAATGAAATACTGTTTTGTGCATCCATATGCCAATAAATTTAGAAATCTAAAACAGAATACATTTCTAGAAAAATACAAAATGCCAAAACTAGTAATATTAGCCTAATGAATAGACAATGACTATTAAAAATTGAAATATGAATTAAATATATTCCTTTCCATCAAAATAGTACAAGGCTCTGACAGTTTTACAAAGAATTCTAGCTAACTTTCAAGGAACAGATAAGCTAAAGTGGATAACTAAAAACAGAAAATTGTATAGGCATTTCTCAGGTGTGAAAAAAATTCAGATTAATTAAATTAGCTTTTATATCTCAACAATTTAACAAAAATGTATTATGTTCAATAGAGAATACAATGATTTAATATCAGAACATCTATCAATACAAGTCATCAAATTAACAAAATAATAGAAAAATGTATATGATTTTCCCAAATGCAGAAAAAGGGGGATGAAATTCAGTCTGATAATCAAAGTCTGGGAAACTTAAAAGTGCAGAGAAATCCCTTAACTTGATAAAGAGAACTTATCAAAACCCCACACAAACACAATGGGGTGATTTGGTACATATTTTTTAAAGGAGGGGATGAGATAAAGATGTTTCTTATCAATGTTTTTAATTAGATTTGATTTTTTTCTATATAGTACTAAAGATCCTAGAAAACGTAATAAGAAAATAAAATAATAGGTATAAGGATAGAATAGGAATAGATAAAAAATTATTATTTACCAATATGTGTTCATCTACAAGGCAAATCTAATGGAGTTAACAGGCACATTCTTAAAAATTATAAGGTAGTTCTGGGAAGTTGTTTGATATGAGATTAATTTTCAAAAATTTACCTATACCAGGCATAATCAAGTAAAAAATAAAATTAAAAATAAGATAATATTAAAACTCACAAGATAAAATATTTAGGAATTACAATAATAGTTGTGTAAACAATGCACAAGACATTATAGAGAATATTTTAGATTTTCAAGCTTTAGTAATTTCACTTACAGATATAAAAACTTGAAGAAATAAAGTTACACTCTTTTCCCTGATAGACAATTCAACATTGTAAAGATGTTAATTCTTTTCAAAGACATCTATAATGAAGACTTGGGAAAAATAGCTGATCTTATCAGATACGAAGGCACACCAAAAAACAAAATAAAATAAAACAAAATCCCACAGCTATAGTAGTAAAAATAGTATATTATCTCTTAAAATCAGTAATATTATCTACTACTTCTTTAAAAATAATAAAAAGCTTAGCCCTTTGAATCAATAAGGCCTAATGTTCCTAGAGAATATTTATAAGCAAAACTATAGATGTCATGAAAAGTAAGAGGTAAAACAAAGTAGAAATAGGATAGCAAACAAATAAAATGACAAACCAAGGTGAATATTGGTTAAGTATCACCAGATGAAGCCTTCGAAATGCAGGCGGGTAACATGGCAGCACAAGACAGGTTCCGCATTGAGGATGATTTTGAGGGTAAAATTTGAAAAAGCCATGGCAGTTGAAATAAATTAGGATATTTGGAACAGCAGTTTTGTGCAGACATTCATCACCCTGCACTGAATAAACTCTTGCAATAGCCAGAAAACTGATCTACTTGCCTCTGTCAGCACATGGCTACATTAATCTTTCTGGAACACTGCATGTCAAGGTCTTTCATTGACATCTGTATTTCACAGTCGTTAGCTCTCTCTTGAAGAAAAAAAAAAAAAAGAAGAAAAAGAAGAAAGGAGGGGAGTGAGTATGGTCATTAGACAGTTAATGAAGAGAAAGAGATTTGGGTTTTTTAGTAACAAAAACTTGAGAATCAACATGTACACAGGTCTCAGGGACACCAGCCAGTAGCAAGAGTTTCAAGATGAAGGACGTATAATGGCAATGAAGAAAATGGGAAAGATCTGATGAAGAGCAGAGTTAGACATGATGACCTATGACAAGAGGAGGGAACTTTTATTTTCTAAGACTGAGGAAAAGTGACATACTTGCTAATACATTGGCTAAATTGATTCTTTCCATATCTACTAACAAAAATGCTCTCATTTCAGCAGCAAATTTTGTCTGAATCTTGACCAGCTTTTCATCCGCAGTGAAGCTTGGACAAGAATCCTTTGATTGGTAATAATTTATGAACAAGAGCAGAGAAGTCATAAAATTCACACATGAAGGGCACCTTTAGTTTGGGTTGGACTTTGGTATTTATATTCTAGGTCCTTTTAGTGTTCAGTATGAAAGGTAAATAAGAAGACTCTGACAAATCAATGTTAGAGGTAATGATGTTTTCCTAATTCAAAACTACCCGACCTTGGAATTGCAAAAAGGAGTAAATAAAACGCACTTTTTAGTAAAAGCAAAGGACCCAATTTTGGCTAAAAAGAAAGGCAGAATTCAATGAAAAAGTGGGTCCTGAATGTCTTTCTATTAAAATCAGCATCTACAGGAAAACACATTCTCCTCATATTAATATCTGCTTCCTAACCGATTAAAGTAAATCTATAAACAACAACAACAAACCATAATTGAAGCAATACTTATTTGAATGCAGTAAAGTACAACACTTTCCCAATACAAGCACATGCCCGGAACCCAACAGCAAGCAAACAACAACAAAAAAATTGCTTCTCTGTTGACTGCACCTCATGTTCAGTGGCAATGGTTGTTCTATGCAAATTAACTGAGGAAACTGTGAAAAGAGAACATCTTTGATAACATCTGTCTGCAAATGTTCCAAACATTCAGCATTTGAATCCATGTGGCTAAGTACAAATGTTAATGATTCTGAATTAGATTGGATGGAGTGTTGAGATTGCTAAGTCTGACATAGAAAGTAACATGAGAGGGAACAATCTGTGTGCTGGATACATTTTTTTACTCAGGATGAATGCTTAAGTGCAGAGACACTTGAAGGAAATCTATTCCTTAGCCAAAATGATGTTGGTATTTTTAACTTGCTTTCTTGCTTCCAGGCTCAAACACCTGCTAAATTTGGTCTTTTTAAGACAGAAAAGCATGGGTTGGCTGGGATCAAAATTATACTAGCAGAGAAACTGGAGCTACGTAGTAATTGTCCTAACAGTCTCTTCAAATGTGGCACCTCTCTTAAAATTTGTAAACTGTAAGTTGCACTTACCAGAGTCTTCCCTGTAGTTGTGGACAGATTCCTTATTTCCTAATCCAGAGGACTCAGGCTCATACCCTTGTTCATCTCTCACTAGTTGTGCCAATGTGGACCATATCCAGCATCACCATTTACTTTTCACATCAGATCTTATCACTCTTTCCTGCTTAAAATATTTCAAGAGCTATCTGGTGATCCTTGGATAAAGCCTAACATCTTTAACTTGGCCTAGGAGGTCTTGCCTAATTTGCCCCACCTGACTCTCCAGTCTAAAGTTATGTCATGCTCTACTTAGTTTCTATGGTCTAGCCACAGTGGCCTCTTCCAGTTTCCCAACACCAGCATTGCTCCTGCACCTGGGCATCAGTCAGCCCCTGTGAGGATATCAAAGATCTTGAGAATGAACACTGGCATTTTAACAGTGGCTGTTCTTGGCCAGGCGCAGGGGCTCACACCTGTAATCTCAACACTCTGGGAGGCCAAGACAGGCAGATCACTTCAGATCAGGAGTTCAAGACCAGCCTGGGCAACATGGTGAAAACCCATCTCCACCAAAAATTACAAAAATTGGCTGGGCATGGTGGCACACACCTGTAGTCCCAGCTACTTGAGAGGCTGACGCAGGAGAATCTCTTGAACCCAGGAGGTGTAGGTTGCAGTGAACTGAGATTGTGCCACTGCACTCCAGCCTGGATGACAGAGTGAGACTCCTTCTCAAAGAAAAAAAAATAGTGGCTGTTCATGACACTGGCCTTATTGATGTCCCTTATGAGTGGGAGCCAGAGCAGGAGAGAGGTAACATGGCAGGGAACCTGAGGTGATTCCAGGTGACAGATGCACTCACAAGCGCCCCCAGGAGCCAGAGTGTGAGTGGGGCTCACAGTGTAATCAGGCACTACACAAATGTCACCCTATTTGTGAATACAGGTGGCATTTGATTTTAGCATACCAATTTCTCACACAAAATATAAACAAAGAGAAAGCAAAGATTGATTTTATTCTGTCCTTCAAATAAAGATAGGTCCTTTACCTGTGAAAAATTTACAGAGAAAAATGTAAAACTTGCAGAAAGCAGCACAGACAAGAGGCTGATAGGAAGGGATGAGAGGGCAACTGGGATAGCAAAACAGCCCAGAGGAGGAGTGTGGAGCCAGGCGCAGCCCCTTCTCTTGGAAGCTGCCCAGTTGCCCCCCTCTGTGCATTGCTCATGGGACCCACAGTACAGTTTAAAATAAGGGTGGGTTGTATTATGGAAATAATTAATATAGGTTTATCAGAGAAAATTTGCAAAATCATAAATGTGGGAAAGTAAGAATAACACACAGGGTTCATGAACAGCAAATCAAATAACGTTAAACCTCTGCTATATTTTCTTTCAGTTGTTTTAGAAATAAGAAAATTTTAAAATTATTTTTAATTTTTCCATAGTTGACTGCTCTTTTAATAGCAGTTTGCCAAGCTATCACAAATTCTCTTTAAATTTCAATCTAATTAACTGTGTTGATTCCATTGGGAAGAAGGATCATCATATATTCACCCAATTTCTCTATTTGGGTATTAAAGTGATTTTTTTTTTCATTTGTAAATGCTCACTGTGGTAATTATTTTTGCCATCATAAGTTTCTAAGTTCACAGGTCCTAAGCATTACCTGAATAATTCTAAAATGTTGTCTTTACTGCTCTCCGTAGCACCCATAACTTAAAATTTCATAGCCCTTTCCTTGCATGGCAAGACAGGAGGACTTATGCCTCAGCATCTATAAGTCATTCCTAGAAATGACAGAATAGCACTGACCAGTCTTCAGTCAACCTTTGAGGATGTCTACATCTGCAGCTAAAATGGAGGCATTGTGTAAATAAGACATCTAAATACTGTGCTGTCTGTAAACCTGGGAAATTTATTTGGAAAAGCAAACTTAATTTTACTTCATTTAACTATCTGTGTTAAAGTTTATGTTAACTATTTGTGATTAAGCTTTACGTTTCTATTTGGGAGATATTTTATGATGATTCCTTAAGGTAGATTCAGATAAGTTAGTTGTACCTATTTTCTTGTTTCAGTGGTTATTCTTTGAGATATTATAGGTCACTAATGGTCTCAGGATTTTTCATATGCTTTTAGCCTCTCTGTGTCAAAAAAAAGTCTATCCTACCTCTGCCCATAAGGATGTCCTTGAAAATCTCACAACTAATAATACCAGTCTTTAATCATTGCATCTCTCCTTGCTAATACATTCATCTATATTTTAACCTCAGGTAATTACACCGTGTGATTAGGAAAACAATGTGCTGAAGAATCTAAACAATCTTTCATTGACTCTGGCACATTTTCTTTAGACTTAAATACAAATAATTTTTACTTCATTTTAATATGCCACCCTCTTTTTGGTATGTCCCGCACACTACAGTTACATTTTTTCACTTTGTATGGATTTTAATTTCTTGCTTTTATTTGTGCCAAGTCCAGTACTTTTGAGAAACATGAAAAATGCACCTCTTCCTTAACCTAGGACATCACATTGACTCCACAACAAAGTGAATGTCTGATTCTGTAATGCATAAAAAGCTATTTGACATTTATAACATCATTATTTTTAAAACAATTGTCATCAAATAACAACTCCTAATCAAATGAGCAAAACTAGGCTTTCTGAAAAAGAAGATGGTCTCTAATTTCTATGTGTTTACATATTACTTTATTATGTACTTAATAACTAATAAAAAGAAGATGAAGATGGATATCTATCCACAGTTAATGTAAAATTTCTACATTCATTAAGCTGGTGATCACAGCTGTTTTATAACCACTTAAATTGACAAGAAAAAATGTGATAGCTTTATTCTGTCTCATTCAAAGTTGCAATGTTAAACACTATTAAATAAATAAAAGATGTCTGTAGAGTTTAGAGTTTTCTCAAAAAATAGCTTCATGTATAATTCTCAGCCCTGATTTCAGCCCCACACAGGAGCAAGAAAGGCTTCACCTGGTTACCTTAATTAGAAAACAGCCAGTAACATTTGCGGTAAAATACAAGTGGAAGAAGACTTATTTAAAGAACTATTGTTGGCACTTTAAAATCCTCATTTATTAGTGAGAATAGAGAAATACTGCCTCTTCCACCTAGCCCCTGAGAGACCTGTAAATATATAATATTTGAGAGCAGTTTGACAACTTGTTACAGTTTTAAAAATGTTCACATGCCGTGACACGGCAATTTGCCTTTAGGGATTTACTTTGAGTAAAAATATCAAAGGCAAACAAAGAGATTTAAAAGTCAGAATATGAAAACATTGGGAATGAAATAGAGTACAATTAATTGTGCTAAAGAATTGTATACTCATATAAAGGCATATTGTGTAGAATATTTAATGGCTAAAGAAATGTCTTTACATTTTTGAATGAAGAAAATCTACAAAACAGATTTTGTCTACAAAATAGATTAGGTATAATGAAGTAGACATGAGGTTTAAAAAACTTATGAATACTTAGATGTACATCTTGGGGAACAAACTAAAATAATATACATCAAAATGTTGTTTATAATAACTTCTGTATTTTATATCTTAATTTTTTATATTTCCAAAGAACATATATCACTTCATAATCTTGGATAACAATACATATTAATTTGTAAGCATTTTAACGAGGCTAAAGAAGGTAAAATGTATCTTGGAACTCCTTATATGTGCTCACAGGCATGAATGTGACTGAAAATCAGCATAGTGATTTTTTAGCAAAAACTCCGCTTCGTTTGTTTGCAAAGGATTGAATTTTGAAAAGGGTTGAAATTATTTCTTGGCTTCGTATATCTACTTAAGTAGATTACATCTTTTTATTTTTAATATGACCCATTGCCCATCAGTTCAGTCCCCCTGGCCCCACATAGTAATTCTGTCAGTGTGTGGTTTTTGGTAAGAGTACACGGAAGCTCATGCTGGAGAGATTTTATTGTGTCCATAACCTTCAGGTGTCAGAATCTGATGTTGCTATGAGTCAGAAACTGGTTATTAGGCCCCCAGGAGGAAGTGCCTTGAACCATCAGAACGTCTAGCCCTGAGACCCTTTAAAGTCCTCACACTTTCAGTAGCTGAATGTGGCCACAAATGACAGCAAAACAGGGGGAAGCATTTTAGGACATGAAGTGTCATCTCTCAGTCAGCTAGAGGTGTCAGCAATGACCAGAAAATTGTCCACTTATCCAAAATCTCCTCCTTATTTCCACCCTCTTCTCCTGTTCTCCTCTGTTTCTCCCTATCTGATCTTCCATCCCTCCATCCACCAGTTAGATAGAGCTCAGTGTCTTCCAGCTCAGGAAAGGGAGTTTATCTTGCTGTTTAAAAATGATCGATGTGCCTCAAAGCTCTTTTAGCATAATAGATGTTCTGCAAAAACTCAAAGGGGAGAGGTGTTCAAAGGTCAGTTAACTTATTTTTTATCCAGAGGATTCCTATGCTCCTTAATTTACAAGTGCATAGTTAATTTTCAGGAGAGGTCTACAGATTGCAGTGTTTCCCAGATTTAATTATTATGAAACCATTTTTTTCAAATCACAAACATATCCAGGATGTGTGCTTTTCAAAAGACATTTGGGAAAATCCTAGCATTAATACAGTGGCATCTCCTTTAGGTAAAGTTTGAAGACTTTATTAGAAGGAATGTCTTGATCATGATGTAATTTGTTTCATTCCCTGTGTCAGAAGAAGGGACAGACACTTGGGAGAGAAAAAGTAGTCTTTTCCTAAAATTTCCCTCAAATCATACATTATTGGGTTCCTTACACCCTGACTTGTCTTAAGATAAACCTGGTCTGATAACATCTGGAATCCAGTCCTTCTGAGTTCAAAGAAAACGATCCTCCTGCCTAGCAGGACCTTCTCAGGACTGAAAAGCCTTGCAATCATATTTCTGCCTCCTGCAATGCCACTGCATCCAGGAATTGTTCCCTATTACTCTAAGCTCCTCATAACTGTTGAATGAAGGAGAAATGAGGTTGAGACTTTCATCACTTAGTGATGGCAGCAGGGTCTAAATACTGCTCAACTTTGTGACTCAGCTCAAATGCTACCTCCTGAAGGACAACTTCATGGACAGTCTCAAGAAGAATGGTGCTCTTCCTCTGCAATGTCAATACAAGTCTCCATCAGACTACTTCTCTCAGGCTGTAATTATTTATTTTATGTGCCTTCCTTCCCTGGATCTTGTCATTTTCTCCTTGGCATGCTCAGCATCAGGCTCACACAGACTACAAGCTCCACGAGGACAAATAGTTTATCTGCCATGCTCATATCTGTGTGCCCAGGACTCAGCTGACTGCTGCTCTTAGTGAATGCTTAATAAAGAGATGGTGGATGGATGGATTGAAGGCTGAAAATCAAAGGAACAAAAGGCTGACAAGATGTTAAGGTATCGATTACGTGCCCTTGCCTGACTTTCAGATTCCTTAGCTATGGACTTAGTTCTAAAAACCACAGAAAGGGGTAGCTACAGATATTTATACCAGGGAAGTTTCCAACTCCTCTTGATCCAATTAATTTAAATAACTAAATTTAATGTCAAATAAAATTTAAATTATTAGGTTGGTGCAAATTAATTGCGGTTTTTGCTGTTAAAAGCAATGGCAAAAACCGCAATTACTTTTGCACCAACCTATAATAATCTAGACATAGAACTTGCTTAGGGAAAAATCACACCGTCTGATAAAGCATAATAGATGTCTAAATTTCTATTTCTAATAGAGCTTTGTAACACTGTCTCAGTGGACCTGAGGCTTAAGAAATCACGATAAAATGCAAATGAAGTAACCCAGAACCCATATCTGGCATAAGAATTGTTGTAACTTTGCTTGTATTTTTTTCTATTAATTTAAGAAATTGATACTTGAGATTGTATTTTTATTTTACTAATATCTGTAACTACCTGTCATTTGCATTGTTTTTGCTTTTTCCCTTTCGTAACCAAATTCTGTGAGCTGATCATTTTTGTTCCCCACCTCCTACCACAAGATTGATAATAACTTGAGGTAATAAACTTAGTAAGAATTGATGCTTCTGCCCAGAGATGGCTCACAAACCTGCGATTTGGAATTTAGCAGGAAATATCCTTTAATGACACTATATTTTCTGTTGCATTGAACTGAAATTATTACAGTTTTATTTGAATCAAAAAGTGGCAAAAATATTTAAATAACTTTTAAAAGGGCCAGGGCATTTATCAAACATTTACAAACATAAAATGCTTTGCCAAAGTAACTAATTACAGATTATCCCTTTTGGGGTTGAGAGGACAACAAACTACTTCAAGTGTGACTCTCATGTGCCTTGGAATGACACAGATTCACTTCCTTGGTTCAGACATACCAAATGGCTGGTGGGGACACAGGGCTTCGGTATAGTGAATACTACTGAGCACTGATCAAATACGAAAGCCCTGCTTTGGGATCAATAGGAATAAGGTACTGTGAAATGCATAGTAATCTTCTCAATGAAGTGTCCAATAACAAGGGAAAAAACAGTCTCCTGTTCTTTGACTCATTAGTGCATGTTCAGGTTGAGAAATAAGTAAATGTTTGAAGCAAATATGAAATCTATACTCAAAACTTAATTTCCATAATCTAGGCTAAGGGGTTTAGACTGGGATGCATCTCTTCGATAGCACATTACACTTTAGATAGTGATTTCCCTGACAGGCTCAGGAAAGCTCAAAGACAGCACAAAATAATGTGCAATATTATGACAGACATCAAATATCATGCTAATGTACAGTTTTTGTCACAGATTAATTTGATGCATAAACCCTTAAGTCACATCAATATCACAGATGGTTTTCTGAGTCACAAACCTTAACCATTCTACAATCCTCTCTGCTATTGCAGAAGTAATTCATTAAAATTATTCTCAAGTTGTAAACAAATAATTCTGGCTGAAAGATATGCATCCTCATTTGTTGAAGTTCCTCCAAATTATAAAAGAGTTCTTAGGAGAAGATTTTCCTCCACTGCAAAGGCAGTACTCAGCTGGGAAAATAAATAAAATCACTTCTGCTGGGATTCTTTAGTCTCTGATGATTTCAGACTTGTGAAGAATCATCATAATGATTCTATTTTCCTTTAGTATCTTCATAACATCAGAGACCTTTTTGTGCATTTTTATGGATTATTTTGAGTGATTTTTCTATTTATTAAGGAGAAGCAAATTGAGAGATTATAAAAAGGAATGATCGAATTAGAAACATTTTGAGGATAAATCCATGTTGTCAACTGTTTGCTTCTCCATTAATTTCCTATTGTGCATTTTATTTCTTTTGCTAAAAATGATTCTCCCTTATTTCCTACAAAATCTAAAGGCTTATGACATGGGCTAACCACAAATCAGTTATAGTTTAATTGGGTGAAAACAGTTCTTAGAAAAAGCTTTTTTGTTGTTTTTTTTTTTTTCCTTTTTATAAGCTTCTCTTCACTTCTCCTGAGAGCATCTCAAAAGATAATTAAGCATTCTCTAAGGAACTTTTACAGTTCTTGTTACTATCGATTGGTAACAAGACTTAGCAGGAAATAAATGACCTTCTTTTTTTCAGGTTACCTAAAAACATTTTCAAAAATGCTTTGCTATTTTAGAATACAAGAAAATCAATTGCTACAGCAATAATGCTTTTCAGATACAAGCCGTGGGCAAGAACAAACAGAAAGATGTTATTTGGTTCATTTTGTTATGGTTTAATTGTATTCATCAAAAAAACCTTTTACATGAATTTCCACATCATTCCCATTTCCAAATTTATGATTTAAAATATAATATTGGTTTACTATCGGTCATATACCTTAGTCAAATTAGCACAAATGGGTTCAGCCAGAACTTTGGGCAAATAAGAAAAAATGGATCCCACAGAAATACAAACTACCATCAGAGAATACTACAAACACCTCTACGCAAATAAACTAAAAAATCTAGAAGAAATGGATAAATTCCTTGACACATACACCCTCCCAAGACTAAACCAGGAAGAAGTTGAATCTCTGAAGAGACCAATAGCAGGCTCTGAAATTGTGGCATTAATCAATAGCTTATCAACTAAAAAGAGTCCAGGACCAGATGGATTCACAGCCGAATTCTACCAGAGGTACAAGGAGGAACTGGTACCATTCCTTCTGAAACTATTCCAATCAATAGAAAAAGAGGGAATCCTCCCTAACTCATTTGATGAGGCCAGCATCATCCTGATACCAAAGCCGGGCAGAGACACAACCAAAAAAGAGAAATTTAGACCAATATCCTTGATGAACATTGATGCAAAAATCCTCAATAAAATACTGGCAAACCGAATCCAGCAGCACATCAAAAAGCTTATCCACCATGATCAAGTGGGCTTCATCCCTGGGACGCAAGGCTAGTTCAATATACGCAAATCAATAAATGTAATCCAGCATATAAACAGAACCAAAGACAAAAACCACATGATTATCTCAATAGATGCAGAAAAGGCCTTTGACAAAATTCAACAACCCTTCATGCTAAAAACTCTCAATAAATTAGGTATTGATGGGACGTATCTCAAAATAATAAGATCTATCTATGACAACCCCACACCCAATATCATACTGAATGGGCAAAAACTGGAAGCATTCCCTTTGAAAACCGGCAGAAGACAGGGATGCCCTCTCTCACCACTTCTATTCAACATAGTGTTGGAAGTTCTGGCCAGGGCAATTAGGCAGGAGAAGGAAATAAAGGGTATTCAATTAGGAAAAGAGGAAGTCAAATTGTCCCTGTTTGCAGACGACATGATTGTATATCTAGAAAACCCCATTGTCTCAGCCCAAAATCTCCTTAAGCTGATAAGCAACTTCAGCAGCCTCAGGATACGAAATCAATGTACAAAAATCACAAGCATTCTTATACACCAATAACAGACAAACAGAGAGCCAAATCATGAGTGAACTCCCATTCACAATTGCTTCAAAGAGAATAAAACACCTAGGAATCCAATTTACAAGAGACGTGAAGGACCTCTTCAAGGAGAACTACAAACCACTGCTCAAGGAAATAAAAGAGGATACAAAGAAATGGAAGAACATTCCATGCTCATGGGTAGGAAGAATCAATATCGTGAAAATGGCCAGAATGCCCAAGGTAATTTATAGATTCAATGCCATCCCCATCAAGCTACCAATGACTTTCTTCACAGAATTGGAAAAAACTACTTTCAAGTTCATATGGAACCAAAAAAGAGCCCGCATCGCCAAGTCAATCCTAAGCCAAAAGAACAAAGCTGGAGGCATCACGCTACCTGACTTCAAACTATACTACAAGGCTACAGTAACCAAAACAGCATGGTGCCGGTACCAAAACAGAGATATAGATCAATGGAATAGAACAGAGACCTCAGAAATAATGCCACATATCTACAACTATCTGATCTTCAACAAACCTGAGAAAAACAAGCAATGGGGAAAGAATTCCCTATTTAATAAATGGTGCTGGGAAAACTGGCTAGCCATATGTAGAAAGCTGAAACTGGATCCCTTCCTTACACCTTATACAAAAATTAATTCAAGATGGATTAAAGACTTAAACGTTAGACCTAAAACCATAAAAACCCTAGAAGAAAACCTAGGCATTACCATTCAGGACATAGGCATGGGCAAGGACTTCATGTCTAAAACACCAAAAGCAATGGCAACAAAAGCCAAAATTGACAAATGGGATCTCATTAAACTAAAGAGCTTCTGCACAGCAAAAGAAACTACCATCAGAGTGAACAGGCAACCTACAAAATGGGAGAAAATTTTCACAACCTACTCATCTGACAAAGGGCTAATATCCAGAATGTACAATGAACTTAAACAAATTTACAAGAAAAAAACAACCCCATCAAAAAGTGGGCAAAGGACATGAACAGACACTCTTCAAAGGAAGACATTTATGCAGCCAAAAAACACATGAAAAAATGCTCACTATCACTGGCCATCAGAGAAATGCAAATCAAAACCACAGTGAGATACCAACTCACACCAGTTAGAATGGCAATCATTAAAAAGTCAGGAAACAACAGGTGCTGGAGAGAATGTGGAGAAATAGAAACACTTTTACACTGTTAGTGGGACTGTAAAGTAGTTCAACCATTGTGGAAGTCAGTGTGGCGATTCCTCAGGGATCTAGAACTAGAAATACCATTTGACCCAGCCATCCCATTACTGGGTATATACCCAAAGGACTATAAATCATGCTGCTATAAAGACACATGCACACGTATGTTTATTGCGGCACTATTCACAATAGCAAAGACTTCGAACCAACCCAAATGTCCAACAATGATAGACTGGATTAAGAATATGTGGCACATATACACCATGGAATACTATGCAGCCATAAAAAATGATGAGTTCATGTTCTTTGTAGGGACATGGATGAAATTGGAAATCATCATTCTCAGTAAACTATCGCAAGAACAAAAAACCAAACACTGCATGTTCTCACTCATAGGTGGGAATTGAACAATGAGAACACATGGACACAGGAAGGGGAACATCACACTCTGGGGACTGTTGTGGGGTGGGGGGAGGGGGGAGGGATAGCATTAGGAGAGACACCTAATGCTAAATGACGAGTTTTTGGGTGCAGCACACCAGCATGGCACATGTATACATATGTAACTAACCTGCACATTGTGCACCTGTACCCTAAAACTTAAAGTATAATAATAATAAAATAAAAATAAAAATAAAAAAGAAAAAATGGCTAACAGAAAAAAAATGCTATATATGTTTATTGTAAAAACAAGCTATATTTAACCAAAAAAGTAGAAATATAAGTGAAAGAACCATGATGTACATCTTGGGTCTTTGTTAGGATCTTTGTTAAATGAGTGTTCTTTGTTAAATACATTTAGAAAATTCAGTTTTTATAATTTTAGAACATCTACTTTAAAAGAATGCAGCCTGACTAATGACTAGAATTAAAGAAATCCAACAAGATATAAATCTTTGATTCAGACTATCTTTGGATGTGACAAAAATCATTTACCTAATAAAAGGAAAAATGGTTTCCAAGTAATATTAATATAAAATACAAAACTGTAAACATATTTGTAAAATGCTATAAGTGCTTTCTCTCCCTCTCTTTCTAACAAACTTTCTCCTAAGTCCAAATGCTTTGCCATTTCTCGGTAAACTACATTCATCCCATCTGTTCTTATTTTGGACCCTATGCCTATAATACTTCCCTGCTTTTTCAGGGTCTAAAACAAGCTTACTAATGATTGAACATCTATGTGAATTTCCATCTCCATGATGCTTTCCAAGCTGCCTGTTTCTAAAAACATCTCCCTTTATGTGGAGACCACCATATTCATACATACTACTCATACCACAAAGAGTAGAACTTACTTACAACGTTACTGCGTTGTATTTTAATTATCTGGGTTGATTTTCATAACCCATTTATAGCCCTATTCTCATATTTCCTATTGAAGTAAATTTTAACATCTACCCCCTTACTTCAGAAAAATGTCTACCCTTAAATGCAAAGTTCTTATTTTGACTTCCTTTAAGAATGTGTGAAAAACGGATGCATGAGAATGTGAATAAATTAGAACCCTTATGCACTACTGGTGAGAATGCAAATGGTACAGCCACTGTGGAAAACAGTATTGTGGTTCATCAAAACATTAAAAATGATATTATCATATAATCCAGCAATTCCACTTCTGATATATATCCAAAATATTGAAAGCAGGGTCTCAAATACACACCCACACACACATACACATGCACACACCACAATATTTATGTATGTATCTCAGAGAGTATATATAAATAATATTGCTATGAATAATATCACAGCAGTATTATTCATAATAGCTACAATATGAAAGAAACCCAAGTGTCCATCAATGGATGAATGTATAAGCAAAATGTAATGTACCTATAAAATGGGATATTATTCAGCCTTAAAAGGGGGAAGAAATTCTGATACATGCTACAGCATGGATGAGCTTTGAGAACATCATGTTATGTGAAATAAGCAAGTCACAAAGAGGCAAATACTGTATGATTCACTTATATGAGGTGCTTACAGTAGTAAAAATCATAACGAAAATCACCAAGAAAGTGAAAGTTGTTTCCAGGGGATAAAGGTTGGGAGAATGGAAAGTTAATGTTCAATGGGCATACTGTTTCAGTTTTACAAGATAGGAAGACTTATGGAGATGGATGGTGGTGATGGTGGCTGTACAACATTATAAATGAATTTAATACCACTAAACAGTACACTTAAAATGATTACAATAGTAAATTATATGTTGGGTATATATTTATCACAATAAAAAATTTATTAAAAAATTGGTTGCAGTTGCTAGTGCGGCTTCAGTGCACAAAGACTGGAATATCCTGGATGTAGTCACTGTGCTGATGTGAAACATTAATGCTTCCAACTCCACGGTGGTGCACTATTAGACAAAAGTGGCAGAAAGTAGATTCTCAAATAATACTAATTCTACTTAAACTATGCCAAAAAAATAGGGATGGAGGAAAACTTCCAAACTAATTCTACAAGACCACCATTACCCTAATATCAAAACTAGACAAATAAAACTATAGGCCAATATCACTGATGAACATTGATGCAAAAATCCTCAACAAACTGAAGCAAATCCTCAGCAAACTGAAGTCAATAATCTATTAAAAAGATCATTCATCATGATCAGGTGGGATTCATCTCAGGGATCCAAGGATGGTTCAATATACAGAAATCAAGAACTATAACAAATCACATTAATAGAATCAAGTACAAAAACCATATGAACATTCAATAAATTCTAGAAAGAGCATTTGATAAAATTCAACACCCTTCATGATAAAAACTCTCAACAAAGTGGGTGTAGAAGAAATATACCTCAAAACAATAAAGACCATATATGACAAACCTACAGCAAGCATCACACTGAATGGAACAAGACAAGTATGCACACTTTCACTACTTTGATTCAACATAGTACTGAATGTCCTAGAGAGAGCAATTAGACATTTACAGCCAACTAATTTTCCACCAAGTCACCAAGAACATACAATGGGGAAAAGGCAGTCTCTTCAATAAATAAGCTGGAAAAACTGGATATCCATATGCAGAAGAATGAAACTAGACCCCTATGTCTCACCATATTACAAAAATCAAATCAACATGGATTAAAGACTCAAATCTAAGAATGGAAACTATGAAACTACTAGAAGAAAACATTGAACAAATGCTCCAGAACATTGATTTGGGCAAATTTTTTTGTATAAGACCTCAAAAGCACAGGCAACCAAAGTAAAAATTGACAAATGAGATTTCATCAAGCTAAAAAGATTCTATACAGCAAAGGAAACAATTAATAAGTGAAGAGACAACCCACAGAAGAGGTGAAGATATTTGCAAAAATATCTGAAAGAGGATTAATAACCAAACAACTCAATAACAAATAAATGAATAATCTGATTTTAAAATGAGCAAAAGTGCTAAATGGACATTTCTCAAATGAAGACATGTAAATGACCATCAGGTATATGAAAAAATGCTCAACATCACTAGTCACCAGGGGAATGCAAATCAAAACCCCAATGAGATATTATGTCACCAGAGTTAGAATGACTATTATCAAAAAGGCAAAAAGATGATAAATGCTGGTGAAGATGCTGAGAAAGGGGAACACTTGTACACTGTTAGAGATTATATAAATTAGTGCAGCCAGTCACTGTGAAAATTCATATGGAGGTTTTTCAAAAAACTAAAAGTAGAACTACCATATGAGCTAGCAATTTCATATGCTGGGTACATATCGAAAAGAAAGGAAATCAATATGTTGAAGAGACACCTGCACTCTCATGTTTATTGAAGCACTGTTCACAATAGCCAAGATATGGAATCAACTTATGTGTCCATTAATGGATGAATGAATAAAGAAAATGTGGTATATATATACAATGGAATATCATTCAGCCATAAAAAAGACTGAACTCCTGTAATTTGCAGCAACATGGATGAAACTGTAGGATGTTATGTTAAATGAAATAAGACAGCCACAGAAAGACAAATATTGCATTTTCTCATGCATATGTGGAAGCTAAAAATAAAATAATCTCCTGTTATTATTAAATAGAATGGTGGTTGACAAAGTCTGGGAAGGTTAGTGGCAAGTGGGGGGTGAAAACAGGTTGGTTAATGGGTTCAAAAATACAGTTAGATAGAAGAAATAAAATCTAATGTTCAGTAGCACAATAGGGAAACTATAGTTAACAATAATCTATTGGCTATTTTAGTATAGCAAGAAGAGAAAATCTGTAATGTTTCCAGTACAAAGACATGATAATTGTTTCAGGTTATGAAATATTCCAATTACCCAGATTTGATCATTACACATGATATGCTTATAGAAAAATAACACATGTACCCTATAATGTGTACAACTGCTATGTATCCATAAAAATTAAAAATAAATTTAAAAATTATAAAAATATAATTTCTTCTTGAAAATGCCACAGAAAACATGACACTTGTAGGAAGAACCTAAGGTAGTAAGCTTTGTACACAGAGACATGCTCTATGAGTAGAAGATTTACTAATAAATCATGTCTGTTAGTGATATTATTAGCTTGTGGTTATTTTGTACTTAATACTTCCCAGTAAGCTAATACACATTATCTCAATTTTCTCTCAGAACATTTTTGAAGGTGTAGTTAACTACACTTCAGGTGAGGAAACTGAACCTGACAGATGACCACAGTCAGACAGTAGGGGACCCAGGATCTGAGTCCACATCATAGCCTCGGAAGCTTTTGCTCAGCGGAGGCTCTCAGCTACTCTTTCACTGGCGAATAGCAGGGCCTCATAAACACATGGAGAAGTCCAGAACACTTCCAGTTTTTGAGGCTCTTGTAATATTTTGTTTCAATGCCATAATAAAACAAGTTTCCAAAAATTGTGATATATTTAAACTTATAGTTAACACATTAGTAATTTTGACAAGAAAGTAATCTCTTTTACAGACAACATCAAAAGCCTGCATTTGTAGCTTTCTCTGGATTTAGAAATGGGCCCACTGGCCATCTTGACCTCCCTCTGACAAGCTTTGATTGACAGTAACACTGCCACTAGCTCAAACATGAAGGTGCTGCTCTATGGGTATCACCTTATACAACAGTCCCCAGCATGGGGGTGTCCTGTAATCTACAGGTGCTTTCCAAGGATCCACTGTGAGATTACCCGTGTTTCCACCTTATCTACATAGGGCCAAGCTAGCTGACGTGGGTAGCACACAATTTCTTCTTGCTAGCCAGGTGCTTCTGAGATAACATCTTGACGTGGATAAATCCAATAAAGAATAAAACAGCTCAACAAACAAACTGGGGAAAAAAAGGAAAACTAAAGTCAGGAACTTCAGCATTGCTCCTATGCAATGTCTCCATGATATATTCACTTCAGCCTTTTTTTTTTTTTTTTTTACTAAAACTCTTAATTAATGAAATATGCTCCACCCAATTATACACAAGGAATCAAGAGGAAAATGGAGCAAGTTTTGGAAAACACTGCAGATACATGGTCTTCCAAGGTTAAATGGGTAATCAGAAATTCTGCACTGCAAAGAAAATGTTTCCACAGGGTAACATCCCCATAGGCAAATGGCTACTTTAAAGTTAAATGTGTCCACCACCATAGAAATAGTTACTAGCCACTACTGAGTTTTCATAAATACTCCGGTAGTTTAAGATGATGCTGTTTGGCCTTTGAAGAAGTAGATTCTTATTCTATATTCATATTCTGAAGTAACTAGCTTTTAAAAAATTACACCTTACTTTAATGATTAGTGGAGTGATTTTCTGGTAAGGCTCACATCAGGAAATAAACAAAGACTTCTTTAAAATACCCTTGTCAAATTTTTCATGCATTCCTCTTATCCTTATGAAATTGGAAACTAGGTAATTAAGTCACTGTTGTCACCAATGGTAGATTTCCCTGTTCTCATCATTATCCTTTCTCAATGACAAGACTTTTAATATAGACTCCCAAAGACTTGAACAGATATTGACTTGACATTTCCAGTCTCACCAAAATGCACTTGATAATTGCTCATTATAATATAAATTTTTGAAGAGTGTGAAAAACTTTTGAATACAATCAATCAAATCCATTAAAGTAGACAGGATGTTAAATATATGTTCTATTCTGAAGAAATATCCTAACATCTGATAAAATTAAAATATCTGACTCCATAGTTTATTTAACTGTAAAGGATAACAGATTTTAAGATAACATCATACAAGTAGGAGAGACATGGAACATGCAGAGGATACTAGAGCAAAACAAGCTACTAAACAAAGCTTGCAAGACACTAAAAGTCACATTGAATGTCAATGCTTGTATTTTGAAGAAAGCATTCATTCTAAGATACCCAATTCATCAATTTATCATTCTTTAAACAATAATTATTCTAGCCAAATTAACTACTCTCTCAGCATATATACAAATTTGTTTTCATTATTAAACCCCTCAGGAACAACAACAAAAAATAGAGAAAATAGAATACATTCCTTTAGCTGACTACAAACCAAATAACAGCAAATTTAATTCCACATGACTCTTATTTAACCCAAAGTCTATAAGATTAAGTGTATTTATTCGTACTTTCAAAAGATCTCCTCCAGTGTGGTGTTGTGCAACAGATTTATAATGTAAATATCATGTAACTTTGAGTTTTGTAGTAGGTACATTAAAAAAGACATAAAATTAATTTTAATAATGTATTTTGTTTACTCCAATGCATATGGCTCACATTTATCATATTAGACAATGAAGGTATTGAATCATTCTTCCCTCCCTGGGAGGCTTTTCTTTGTTTTAAAATTGTGATAAGAATACATAATATGAGACATACCCTCAACAAATTTCTAAGTGTATGGTGCACATTGTTAACTATAGACACAATGTTGAACAATAGATCTCTAAAAGTTAATCTTGCCTAACTGAAACTTTATACCTGTTGAATAGCAACTCCCCATTTCTCCTCCCGTTCAGACCCTGGAAACCATTATTCTACTCTCTGTTTTTATGACTTTGACCATAACCTCATATAAGTGGAATCATGGAGTATTTGTCCCTCTGTATCTGGCTTATTTCCCTCAACATAACGTCTTCAAGGTTGATCCATGTTGTCAGATATGGCAGGATTTGCTTCTTTTTTAAGGTTGAATAATAATTCATTGTATGTACACATCATAGATTCTGTATCTATTCATCTTTCAGTGGACATTTAGATTGTTTCCATATTTTGACTACTGTAAATGCAACTAATAGAGTGCAAATATGTCTTCAAGATTCCAATTTCAGTTCTTTTGGATAAGTACACAGAAGTGGGATTGCTGGATCATATCATATTTCTATATTTAATTTTCTAAGGACACTGCATACTGTTTTACTAATGGCTACATTACTTTATACTCCCATCAATAGTATACAAGGGTTCTAAATTGTCTTTTGAATACTTGTTATGTTTTTGGGATTTTTGAGAATAGCCATCTGAACAGGTGTGAGATAAATTTTGTTTCAGTTTTGGTTTGCATTTCCCTGATGATTACTGATGTTGAGCATTTTTTTGTGTCCCTGACAGCCATTTGTAAGTCTTCTTGGAAAAATGTCTATTCAAGCCCTTCACACATTTTTTAACTGGGTTATTTGTTTTTTTGCTATTGAGTTGTATGAGTTCCTTGTAGATTTTTCATATTAACTGCTTTTTAGATGTATGGTTTACATATATTTTCCTCCATTGTGTAGGTTTCCTTTTTACTCTGTTAAATGTTTTCTTCTTGTTTAATGTGGTCCCATTTGTCTATATTTGCTTTTGTTGCCTGTGATTTTGGTGTCATATCCAAGAAATTTTTGCCTAGACTAATGTTATGGAGCTTTCCTCTAAATTTTCTTCTAGTGGTTTTACAGTTTCAGGTCTTATCTTCAAGTCTTTCATTCAGGTTGAGTTCATTTTTGTGTATGGTGTAAGATAATGGTCCATTTTCATTCTTCCGTATGTGCATATCCAGTTATTCCAGCATTAATTGTGAAGAGCCTGGGAGGTGTTGATAAAGAATGCGACTTTTGGGTGAAGAATCCTTTGCTTCAGCCCTCAAAATTCACACAGAGGAAATAAAGAGTGATGTGTTCATATAAAAAACAGACCACAAACAGCTGGAGAACTACTCCCACAAAGCCAGTGTTCAGCTAAGTAAAAATACATGAAATGCATCATGCTGCTTATGTCTTCTCAAGACAAAATGTTGGCATTCATTAAATAAATAAGAATGTTTTAGTATAAGATACGTTAGAATTAGTCATGGGGAGCTAAATGTGCCAGTAATAAAAAAGATGTTAGTTGGAAATGAGAAATCCACTTTAGAGAAGGGGCCGTGATAACTTAAGATTGAAGTAGATTCAGGAGAATTGAGAAAAAGTATTTAAAAATCACAGCTAAAAAATAATCTTAATTTTTATTTAAAGATTGGATAGACCTGGTTAAGAGCTTGTGAAGAAGCCCAAAATAGCTCTATATTAGTAAAGCTGTGAAAAAATAAGAATGCCAATAATAGAAAAGAGAAATGCATAAATTTGTGTTAATTTGAGAATGATGGACAGTTTCCAATTTAGGCAGTGTGTGTGTATGTATATGTTGGTGTGAATAGACGAATATATGTATAAATAATATATATATAATATGAATATTATATACACATAGAGATGACCACAGATTTTAAAGGGCACATGCTGCTGGAGATGAAGAACTTGAGAAAGAGCACAGTTTGGAAATAAAGATTTTATTAGGTGGTAAATCTGATGAGTAAAGGACTATGACTATTTCTCTCAGAGATGACTAGTTGCCTATTAAAATATTCAGGCTATCCTTCCTTCCACAGTTTCATTTAGGAAGAGGAAGTCCAGTCAGTGGCTACATTTCCTAGTTTCTTTGCATTTAGTTGAGGTGGTGTGACTTTTTCTGGCCAGTGGATATAAGTAAAAGTGATTTGTGTCACTTCCAGGCTGACATGGTTAAATATGCTATGGTTTTTCCCAGCAACCTTTAAAATGGAAAAACCACTGTTAGAAGGAACCAGAGTTCTTGGATCACTCCTTGGAGGACAGTTGCCCCATGGAGTCACCCAACCAGTGATATCTGCAATGCATTTTGCATAAGTGACAAACTTATTTTGCGAAGTCACTGAGTTAAGGGATTATTTCTTATGACAGCCCACCATGAATTTAAAAACTATCTTAATTTTTAAATTATTCTATTTCCATTGTTTAGCACAGAATATAAAACATAGTAAGTAATCAACAAATATTTCCTTTTTAGCTATGGTAGAGATAATAGTGGATTGTTTAAGTCAGAGGTAGAAAATAAGTCAGAGACGGAATATAATAAACACCTATACCAACTCCAGTCAACTAAGAGTGGCTAGTGAAAGCTCTGTCTTGAAAAGTTTCTGAGATAACATTCAGTTTCAATGGGAAAGAGCATGTGATTGATTAGCAATGTCTCATATGAGTGCCAGATGGAGGTGATGGGACAAGTGCTATTTATCTGCCATTTGCAATTTTCTACATCACCAGCATAGAATACTTAAAACCAAGTTAAAAAGATAAGACTTCACTGATATGTTAATCAAAACTGAAAAGCTGATAATTTTTTCTTAAACTCTTCTCAAAGTTATTAGAGACTATTTACATGGCATAGCATTCAAAATTTTTCACATTCCAATTCTGTTAGAACATTTTATTGCCATAACAAGAGAAAGATTCCTAATCTTAAAAATGAATTAAAATGTTGTTTATTCAAACCACATTGTTTTTCTAGGAAAGACAGCATCAAATTAAGAGATAATTCTCACCATAATGGGCCTTTTAAGATCATCTTTTTATTTACTTAAATATTTAAGAATGTATTTCACTCAGCATTCAAAGTAAACAGAATACCTAACTTTACTAATTGTCACAAAATAAAAAAGTTATTTTACCGCAAACAAAATAACTTGACATATTTTAGTTTATTTTCTGCATGAGACTGGAATGAGAATATTATCATATTCTTGACTAGACAACAAGCAATATTCCTAAAAACCTGCTCTAATACCAGCTGCTAATGCAGATTCCTGTTCACCACGATGGTTCTGAGCCACTGTGTGCACTGATGAGGAGTCAGAGCCCTGAAGGCTTGAGTTTGAATCCCAGCTTCCCACCACATACTGACTATATGACATCATAGCTCCACATTGTTTCATCTATTCCTCAATTTTCCCCAATATATAAAAAATGGGACAACAGGACCTATATCATGAGGTTCTTATAAACCTCATGATATACAAATATATATTGTATCAATATATATTGTATCAAATATATATTGTATCAATATATATTGTATCGAATATATATTGTATCAATATATTGTATCGAATGTATATTGTATCAATATATGTTGTATCGAATGTATATTGTATCAATATATGTTGTATCGAATATATAGTATCAATATATGTTGTATCGAATATATATTGTATCAATATATGTTGTATCGAATATATATTGTATCAATATATGTTGTATCGAATATATATTGTATCAATATATGTTGTATCGAATATATATTGTATCAATATATGTTGTATCGAATATATATTGTATCAATATATGTTGTATCGAATATATATTGTATCTCTATATGTTGTATCGAATATATATTGTATCAATATATATTGTATCGAATATATATTGTATCAATATATTGTGTCGAATATATATTGTATCAATATAAAGCATGCTACAAGCATTTAATACACATTTGCTTCTAGATGGGGAGGAGCTACAGCCTGGTTTCCTGTGGGGAGTACATTCACAGCCATAGAAAGGTACATACATATATACAGAGGGGGAGAGAGACAGAGAGAGAGAGAGAGAGAGAGAGAGAGAGAGAGAGAGAGACTCCAACTGCAGCCAAATCCTCCTCCCACAGCATTTTCAGCTAATACAGAAAAATGAGTTCCACCCCAGGGAGATGGTGTGTGTATTCCCCCAATAGGCTACTTCCTCAAAAAGCAAAGCCATGGGGATTAGATCCCCCTCCTGCACTGCCAAAGTACATACACAATTAGACTTGAATTAAGGCAAGCTGAGCTGTGTCAGGGAGGAAAACAGTTAAGACAGGTGTTCTCAGGAACTGTCAATAGGAGTAAAAGTTGGCACAGACTTCCTGAAAGACATTTTGCTCACTACCCCACTGAAGTAGGGACAAAGATTCTGGGACAGTTGATCCTGCAGCAATGGCACACTCTTCTATCTGCAACACCTGCCTGGCTGGGCTATAGCCAGAGGTTAGTACCAACAGGCACAGGAGAGCTGATGCTTTCTGCTTAGGGCCAAGTAGCTGGGAGGAACTAAGAAGGATAGAGGAAATATCCACCTCATGGTAAGGACTGACCTTCTGGGCACCTGGCTGCTCTGGTTTATAATCCTCAACCTTGTGCAGTGTTTCTTTGCCAAAGTTGTGTGGCAGGCTGCATGCCTAAGAATGTTGAGTGGATTATGTGCCATGTTTAAGACCTGATATAGTCATCTCATGAAGTAAATCTTTTAAAGTTTTCCTTTTGGTGTTTATGCCATTTTTGTGTAGTATAGCTGACTAATCTCTGGACTCTGTTGAATAAAAAGTGATTATTACCCAAAACCATATTTTAGCAAAATTTTGTTAAGAATCACACTACAATTACATTTTCTGAAAATTTTTAAACTAATTTATGATTTGTGTAAATGTATCTGAAAATGATCTAATTCTTATTTTCATTCTATTTTTATAATACACAGATTATTTATTTCTTCTTGAAATTTGGTTAATCTTAATATAAATCTTCAAACTTAATCCAAAACACATCCTTTTATTTAGATGGCTATTTGAGTAGTTTCACATAATGTCACAAAGCCTAAACTTGTAAAACTAGCCACACTTATTTTTAAAAGGCTACATAAACTCCATATTTTCTGTTATTTCTGTATCTTATGTTTTGTTGATATGCTTACAGCCACGGCTCCAGAAAGAAATACAAAATTTTCACCAAAAAGAATCTTGGTGAACCCTAGGACTCATTATTCTGATACTTAAAAATGTGTAACACAGAAATACCAATTACATTTTAAAAAATGAGTGCTTGGCTGTGGAATACTAATTGACTATGTAATTGGAATCACCCTTTAAGTTGAGTACAATCAGATCTGCTGAGGCATGAATTTAAATGGGAATAGCAGTAGTCCATTGTTTGGTGAAATTATATATCTAGATCTGGGCCTGAGTATGTCCAGAAAGCATGAGTAAATTACATGAACAGGTAAATTTCATAATGCCTACTTCATTTACCCTCTGCTCACACCCATGACTCATAAGAGATTTCCTACAACAAAATGATATGGAAAAGAGAACTCTGGCCTGGCTCATTGATGATATGTTGGTGCTAGCTAAAAGTTGACTGCTGACACATGACAGCTCCCCTCCTAAAATATAGTAGGAAAGGGAAATGCTCTCAGGTGACATGGTTGTGGGCTGTAAATTTGGTCATCTACTTTATATAGAAGTGTCCTTCACTATAGATATGCATAAATTATTGGGTGGTGGGAAATGGCTTGATTAATTGAACATGGGCTTCAAAGGAGTAAGACTGAAAAAACAAGGATGGGCACCTCGAGATGGCCTTTGTGGTTGGACCTATGGGAACAGATGCAAAACATTTTAATCTTTGCTTCACATATTAATGTCCATTGGAGAATTTCTCCCAAAGTCAGAGCTCCAAACCACCAGGAAAAAGGAAGACTCTTCCTATGAATGGCAGCCAGCATTTCTTCTTGATTATCTCAGAACTGCTATAATGAAACCATGAATAGAGTAGCCATGATAGCAGACAGAAATTTAATAAGTACACTTAGTAACACAGACTCCTTCTCTCAAGATTTATCTATTTGTCACTACTGAATGTACAACCTATTAGCAGCAAAAACTTACATTGAGCCCTCTCTATGACAGCATTACTTGAGAATACCATCTGGCCATTTACTGGCAGGTAAGTTACATCAGAACTTTTACAACCTGGAGAGCTGTGATTTCTCCTTATCAAAAGTAATCCCTTCTTCCAGAGTTCTTTCCTGGGTGGGAGAGACCATGTAGCACGACTTTGCAAAGATATACCTTAACTATCAATGTGATATTGTACATAGCATTGCTTCACTGGAAAAGACATAATTTATGGCAAAGGAAGTGTACCAATAATGACATGTACATGGAATTCAGGTACCCACTCACCCAGATGCAGTCAGCCTAAAAGACAGATGAAATTGCCTGCTACAATCTCAGTTAAAGTATAAGCTTAAAATGAGTACTCTGTGGGGTCAAGGTATTGACTTCCAGAATGCAGTACACGCACTGAATCAATGGCCAGTATATAGTCCTATGTCCCTTTAGTTAGACTACTTGTGTCTTGAAACCAAAAGATAGAAGTAAGACTGGTTCCTTTTACCATCATTCAGTGACTCACTTGTAGAATCATGCTTCCCATCTCTGCAACTTTTGGCAATGTAGGTCTAGAGATCCTGTATCCCAGGAGAGAAATGCTTCTGCTAGAGAACATATTAAGGGTCCAATTAAACTTGAAGCTACAACCTTCCCTGGTTCATACAGTACTTTTCATGCCAGCGGATCTATGAGCAAATAAAGCAGTTGGAGTACTAGAGGAGGCTAACCTCCATGATTACCACAAAGAGTCAGGGTTGCTGCTTAACAATGGGGGCAGAGACAAGTAATACTCAAGGGATTCAAAGGGACAATACTTGATGCTTCTACCTCTGGTTTTGAAAGCAAAATTGAGAATGTAGCAACCACGTCCCCAGAACACTGAAAAATGTAATAATTTAGACAACTCTGAAATGAAGATTTGCATCATTCCATGAGACAAGTCACTCAGACCAGTCAAAGAATTGCTAAGGGTGAAGGGAATCTAGACTGGGTGGTAGAAAGGGGAGATGGCAAAGATCAATTGCAGCCCCAGGACCAGCTACAGCAATGGGAGCAATAGCCCATCTCCTAGCCCACTTGCATTAAGTTTTCAGAGGGTGCAGCTGGCTACTACCTTAAAGGAACTTCTCTGAAAATAATTCATTTACTTCATCTCTATCAGAGAAGAAGTAAGGACAATTTTTTTTCCTATCTTTTTTATGAGAGCCAGATATAATGGTGGACACTCAAGTAGCTGACTTGTGTGAGGAGCGAATTTTACATCTCTTAGTCACCATTTCACATCTTAGATTCACTTGCCTTTTATGATAGCTCTATGATTTTTGACCATCTTCACACAGGTACCCTTTACTCCCCACTTATGGGTGATTCCAAGACTCAGTCCATACTTCTTAGGGAACAGAGTTCCTGAATCAGACAACCACTTGCACTTGTTGGCAGCTGGATTGATAATGCACCTCAATCAGGGCTGTAACTGGGGAGAGGTGAGTGAGGTGTGAAGCACTTGCTTTGGATGAAAAATTTAAGGAGATACCAAAATATCATAATCAAAATAGAATTTGATCTTATTGGTTTCTCATTTCTCTCCTTCACTCTACTGTTCTTCATCCTCTCTTTCTTGATTATATTCCTTAATAAAACAACATCCTGCAACTTACCCATCTGATAAGGGATTAATAAGCAGAATATACAAGGAATTTAAGCAGTTCTACAGGAAAAATCTAATAATCTGATTTAAAATGAGCAAAAGGTTTTAATAGAAATTTCTCAAAGAAAAGACAAATAAATGGCAAACAGGCATATAAAAAGATGCTCAGCATCATTGATCATCAAACAAATTTAAATCAAAACTACAATATCATCTCTCCCCAGTTAAAATGGCTTTATCCAATAAACAGGCAATAAAAAATGCTGGTGAGAATGTGGAAAAAACAAAACGCTTGTATACTGTTGGTAGGAATATAAATTAGTTCAACTACTATGGGGAACAGTTTAGAGGTTCCCCAAAAAACTAAAAATAGAGCTACTGTATGTTCCAGCAAGCTCAATGCTGGGTATATACCAAAAAGAAAGGAAATCAGTATATAGAAGAGATATCTACACTCCTATGTTTGTGGCAGCACTGTTTAGAATAGTCAAGATTTGGAAGCAACTTGTGTCCATCAACAGGTGAATGGATAAAGAAAGTATGGTACTTATACACAGTGGAGTACTATTCATCCCTAAGAAAAGAATGAAATCCTGTCATCTGCAACAACATGGATGGAATGGGAAGTCATTATGCTAAGTAAAATAACCCAGGCACAGAAAGACAAACATTGCATTCTCACTTACTTGTGGGATCTAAAAATCAAAACCATTGAACTCATGGAGATAGAGAGCAGAAGCATGGTTATCAGAGGCTGGGAAGGGTAGTCAGGAGGATGGGGATGTATGTGGGGAAGGTTAACGGGTGTGAAAAAATAGAATGAATAAGATCTAGTATTTGATGGTACAACAGGGTGACTATAGTCATATATATATATATATATATATATAGATGGAGTCTCACTCTGTCACCCAGACTGAGTGCAGTGGTGTGATCTCAGCTCACTGCAGCCTCCGCCTCCCGGGTTCAAGCGATTCTCCTGCCTCGGCCTCCCAGGTAGCTGGGATTACTGGTGCACCACCATGCTCAGCTAATTTTGTAATTTTAGTAGAGACGAGGTTTCACCATGTTGGCCAGGCTGGTCTCGAACTCCTGACCTCAAGAGATCTCCCGCCCCAGTCTCACAAAGTGCTGAGATTACAGGCGTGAGCTACCATGCCTGGCCAATAATAATTTAATTTTACATTTTAAAATAACTAATAAAGTATAATTGATTTTTTGTAACACAAAGGATAAACACTTGAGGGGATGGATATCTCACTTTACATGATGTGATTATTATGCATTACATGCCTATATCAAAACAGCTCATGTACCCCATATATATGTATACCTATTATGTACCCACAAAAATTAAAATTCAAAATTCAACAAATAGCCATTGGTCTTTTTTGTTAAGCTCTGCTGTCTGGGAGAACAGGTTAAGATCATTCTAACAAATGTGTCTGAAAGGAGACACGTTAGGAGACCATCTAGAGAAAAATGAAAACTTTTTTGAAGGAGAATAAAAAGGCAAAGCCAAGGCAAGGGAAGAAAATAATGCAAGAGAAAACATCTAGGGCTTCTTCACCCTCACAAAACTATAAGAAACTAAAATGCGATTATTTTAGAGGAAGAAAGATATTGACTGAATACAGCTATTGAATCCTTAATGAGTATGAATTGTAGATAGTAGATGGCTGGAAGGCAAAGAGTGGAGCAGATGTCTTTATGAGCCCCCAAATTTTCCCAGAAAGGCTAAGATCAAGACCTTAGATATGGCAGTGAGGGGGCAGAGAAAAGGGGACTCATTATTCAGGAGTATGAAAAGAAATAATTCTTAGGCTGGGCACGGTGGCTCATGCCTGTAATCCCAGCACTTTGGGAGGCCAAGGAAGGAGGATCACAAGGTCAGGAGATCAAGACCATCTGGCTAACACAGTGAAACCCCGTCTCTACTAAAAATACAAAAAATTAGCCAGGCATGGTGGCAGGCACCTGTAGTCCCAGCTACTCGGGAGGCTGAGGCAGGAGAATGGTGTGAACCCAGGAGGCAGAGCTTGCCGTGAGCCAAGATTGCGCCACTGCACTCCAGCCTGGGTGATAGAGTGAGACTCCATCTCAAAATAATAATAATAATAATAATAATAATAATAATTCTTAATAAAATTATTATAATGAATCATCTGTACCTGCAAAAGGAAGAAGCAGTTTCTATAGTTTATAAATGTAGATTATATTCAACATGTCCTTGTAGGATATGCATACACATCAACAAGTGCTTTAATGCAAAACTGAACCTTGAATCATTCGTAATATGTAACCTGTAATTAAAAAACGAAGGTGTTGAAAGAGTGGAGTCTATATGCAGTTAATATTAGCTTTTAATGTATCATTAATCACTTTATTATTTTAGAAAATAAAAACATGGCAAGCCAAGATGCTCAGCTTCTTTACAACTATGTAGACAATTGATGATGATGATGCTAATAATAATGAATTACCATTTATTTAGCAGTTATTACAATCCAGATTTTCTGATCTCTCTCTCTCTCATCATCATCATCATCATCATCTATTTATCATCTCAAGCTTTACAAGCCTATTAAGTATATGTATATAATACTTCTAATTAATTCCCAATTCACGGATCAGTAAGATGACATCTAGATCAGTCTGATAGTTGCCTGAGATTCAACTCAAAATATGTGAGTTTCAAAACACATGATCCTAATCCTACATACACACTGAATGATTGACTTGAAAGTGTGCTGGGTAAATGCCCTTGTCAGTCTCTGAATTTCCACTCTGATAATATTTACAAATTATTAATGATAAATTACTACTGTATATAACATGTTTCCTAATATTTCTTGATTTTTCGTATTACCTCTAACCTAAAAGAAATAACATTTCATATATCATAGTTAAATACTGACTGCTGACTAAGGTCCTGAAACAAAAGGAACAATCGGAGATTTCACGAGATACAGTTCTTTTTACCTATATCCAACTCAGATAAAAGCTTTATAAGACCAGTTGAAGACATATTTATTGTACTTTATTAGATCGAATTTATAGAAAATATCTAGAAAAGTTGACTCATTGTTCACACTCCTTCAACTCCTCTTATCAAATCTTTGGCATTCATGCCACGAACAGCAGAATTGTTGCTGTCACACAACACATTTTATTAAGAGGTGATTATATACTAAAACAAAGCATCAAAAGAACAGTATCGTTGACTTTTTTCCACACTTCCCATTCCTCGATGTAAATGACAAAATATTTGAAAACTTAATCAAATCCTCAAGTGTCTTGACAACCATACATTGTATTTGCTTCATTTATAATGCAGCTCCTTTTATTTATACAGTATACAGAAAATCCCATTGAAACAGAAATAACACATTTTAAAGAAAATCTTATTATACAGCTTAAAATAAAGCAATCTATGGTAAATATAGTCTGTGCTGAAGGCTGGAATGGAGGCATAAGGTAGATAAATAGAAAATGTCTTTACTCATCCTGAATAGTATTCAGGTTGCTTAATTTTACAAAAAGTCCCAAATCAAAGACATATGTATGCACATAGAAGTACAAAAAGATATTCCCAAGCTTTTTCAACATTTACTTCAGATTTTGGTCATTGCTGATTTATTCAATTACTAATCAGTAATTTATTATCTATGTCTAACTATATAAATAAGTTCCTATTATGTCTAATATTAATGGGAAACATTTTAAAAAAACAAAATCACGCAAGACTTTCTGTGAAAGCATATGGCAATAAAATTAAATATTTTGGAATTTATTAGAATAAGAAGTTATAACTCAATAAATCATAAGTTACATCATCTCCTATTTTGGTGTTTGTTTAAAGTATACTAACGTAATATAAAGACATTCCTATATTATGGTACTTTTTATTCATTAAAATGTACATTTATTCTGAGACAGCTGAACATTTTCTTTTTGAAGAAAATAAGCTTAGTCAAAACTTGATTTGAATTTTATACTTTAGTTTTTTCCTTGAATGTGTTTAGAGATTTAAATCACCGAGTTTTGACATTAGCCTCTATTTATTTAGCTCTCGATTAAAATGGAATTGGGAAACCAAAGTTATAAATAATGCCTTAAAATATATTGATCTTTGAATACCCTCTACATATGAAAAACAATAATTCAACATAATAAGGTAGAAAAATTACATAATGTGAGGCTCAGGCAAAAACCAATGAATAAACCCAAGGGTGATAGTCAAAAATATTTAACTAGTGGTGTGGCAGTTGTCCCAAATATTCAGAATGTATCCTGGTAGAATATACCACACTCCAGACATGTGTCCTGACTGAAGACCAGCCCTGGAGAAAGCAACAAAACAGAACTGATAGTCCTTAAAGAGATGTTAAACTCTAAGAAAAATCTCCAAACTGCTTCCATAATGGCTGAACAAATTTACATTCCCACCAGCAGTGTATAAGTGTTCCCTTTTACCTACAGCCTGGCCAGCATCTGTCAGTTTTGACTTTTTAATGATAGTCATTTTGACTGGTGTGATATGGTACCTCACTGTGGTTTTAATTTGTATTTCTCTGATGATTACTGATCATGAGCATCTTTCATATGTTTGGTGGCCACTTGTATGTCTTCTTTAGAGAAGTTTCTGTTCATGTTCTTTCCCCATGTTTTCATGAGGTTATTTTGTTGTTGTTATGTTTTGCTGTTTTGTTTTTTGTTTTTTGTTTTTGATGGAGTCTCACTCTGTTGCCCAGGCTGCAGTGCAGTGGCATCATCTCAGCTCACTGCAACCTTCACCTCCTGGGTTCAAGCGATTCTCCTACCTCAGCCTCCCGAGTAGCTGGGGCTATAGGTACCCACCACTATGCTTGGCTAATTTTTGTATTTTTAGTAGAGACAGGGTTTCACCATGTTGGCCAGGCTGGTCTCAAACTCCTGACCTCAAATGTTCCACCCGCCTCTGCCTCCCAAAGTGCTAGGATTACAGTTGTGAGCCACCACACCCAGCCAAGGTTATTTGTTTTTTGCTTATTGATTTAAGTTCCTTATAGATTCTGGATAGTAGGCCTTTGTTGGATACATAGTTTGGGAATATTTTCTCCCATCCTGTAGATTGTCTGTTTAAAGATTTTCTTCTGGAATTTTTATAGTTTGAGGTCTTACATTTAAATATTTGATCCATTTTGGGTTAATTTTTGTATATAGTGAAAGGTAGGCGTCCAGCTTCAGTCTTCTGCATATAACTAGCTGGCTATCCTAGCACCACTTATTGAATAGGAAGGCCTTTCCCCACTGTTTTTTTGTCTGTTTGTTTGTTTTTGTTTGTCAGTATTATTGAAGATCAGATGGTTGTAAATGTGTAGCTTTATTTCTGCATTTTCTATTCTGTTCCACTAGTCCGTGTGTCTCTTTTTGTACCAGTACCACACTACTTTGATTACTATATCTTTATAGTATAGTTTGAATTTGGGTAGTGTGATGCCTTTGGCCTTGTTCTTTATGCTTAGTATTGCTTTAACTATTTGTACTCTCTTTTGGTTCCACATGAATTCTAGAATAGTTTTTATTTTTTTTTCCTTCTCATTCCGTGAAGAATGACTTTGGTAGTTTTTTAGTAATAGCATTGAATCTGTAAATTGTTTTGGGCAATATGGCCATTTTAACTATATTAATTATTTTAATCCATAAGCCTGGAATGTTTTTCCATTTGTTTATGTCATCTCTGATTTCATTCAGCAGTGTTTTGTACTTCTCCTTGTAGAAATATTTCACTCCTTTGGTTAGCTGTATTCTTAGGTATTTAATTTTCTTTGTTGCTGTTGTAGAGGTGGGAATTGGTTCTTTATTTGACTCTTAGCCAGGACATTATTGATGTATAGAAATGCTACTGATTATTGTACACTGTTTTGTAACCCGAATCCTTAGTAAAATTGTTTATCGGTTCTAGTAGTCTTTTGACAAAATCTTAAGGGTTTTCTAGATACAGAATCATATCATCAGGGAAGAGAGATAGTTTGACATCTTCTTTTCCTATTTCTTTCTTTTATTATTATTATTATTATACTTTAAGTTTTAGGGTACATGTGCACAATGTGCAGGTTAGTTACATATGTATACATGTGCCATGCTGGTGTGCTGCACCCATTAACTCTCATTTAGCATTAGGTATATCTCCTAATGCAATCCCTCCCCCTCCCCCCATCCCACAACAGTCCCCAGAGTGTGATGTTCCCCTTCCTGTGTCCATGTGTTCTCATTGTTCAATTCCCATCTATGAGTGAGAACATGCGGTGTTTAGTTTTTTATCCTTGTGATAGTTTACTGAGAATGATGATTTCCAATTTCATCCATGTCCCTACAAAGGACATGAACTCATCATTTTTTATGGCTGCATTTCTTTCTCTTGTCGGGTTGCTCTGATTAGGACTTCCAGTACTACGTTGAATAAGAGTGGTGAGAGTGGGCATCTTTTTCTTGTTCCAAGTTCTCAAGAGGAATGAACGGTTTCAGCTTTTGCCCATTCAATATGATGTTGGCTGTAGGTTTGTGATAGGTGGCTCTTACCATTTTGAGGCATGTTCCTTAAATGCCTAGTTTGTTGAGGCTTTTTATCATGAAGGGATGTTGGATTTTACCAAAAGCTGTTTCTCTATCTATTGAAAGGATCTCATGTTTTTGCTTTTAATTCTGTTTATATTGTAAATTACGTTTATTGATTTCTGTATGTTAAACCAGCCTTGCATCCCAGGAATAAAGCCTAATTGATCATGGTGTGTTAAATTTTTTGATATGCTGCGGGATTTGGTTTGTTAATATTTTGTTGAAGATTTTTATATCTATGTTCACCAGGGATATTGGCCTAAAGCTTTTGTTGTTATTGTTGTTATTGTGTCTCTGACATATTTTGGTGTTAGGCTGATGCTAGCTTCATAGAATGACTTAGGAAGGCGCCCCTCTGCCTCCATTTTTTGGAATATTTTCAGTAGGATTGGCACCAGCTCTTCTTTGCATGTCTGGTACAATTCAACTGTGAATTAATCTCATCCACTGCCTCTTTTTGGTTGGTAGGTTCACTGTTTTTTTTTTTTGCTGTTGTTTTGTTTTTTTCTAACTCAATTTTAGAGCTTGATATTGGTCTATTCATGGTTTTAATCTCTTCCTTCTTCAGTCTTGGGACATTATGTGTTTTCAGGAATTCATCCATTTTCTCTAGATCTCATAATTTATGTGCATAGAGTTGTTCATAGTATACTCTGAGGATCTTTTATATTTCTGTGGGGATCAATTATAATGTCATTCTTATCATTTCTGATTGCACTTACTTGGATATCCTCTTTTTTTCATTTGTTAATCTAGCTAGTGGTCTATCAATCTTATCTTGTTTGTTTTTTTCCAAAGTACCAATTCTTGGTTTCACTGATCTTTTGTATCAATTCTTAAGTCTCAATTTCATTCAGTTCTATAATTTTAGAGCTTAACCCAGCCATCCCATTACTGGGTATATACGTAAAGGAAAATAGATCATTATACCAAAAAGACACATATACTTACATGTTCATTGCCTTGTTATTCACAATAGCAAATACATGGAATCAACCTAAATGCCCATCAGTGGTAGATGGGATAAAGAAAATGTTATATATACACACCATGGAATACTACACAGCCACAAAAAATAATAAATCATGTCCTTTGCAGCAGCATGTATGGCACTGGAGGCCATTATCCTAACCAGGGTCAGAAATTAATGCAGGGACAAAAAGCCAAATACCACACATTCTCACTTATAGGTGGGACCTAAACATTGAACACACATGGACATGAACATGGAAACAATAGACAATGCAGACTACAGAGACGGAAGGGAGGGAGGAGGATGGGGTCCCAAAATTACCTATTGGGTACTATGCTCACTACCTGAGTGCAATGTACCCATGTAACAAACCTGAACATGTGCTCCCTGTATCTTAAAAATAGTTGAAAAAAATAAAAACTCATTAAACATTTTAAAAAGTTGCTAAATATTGAGGATAACCTTATTCTTTTTAAAATCATGTGTGTACAATTTTTGAATATTTAATAAAAAGTGAGCCAGGACTATAAGGTAGTGAACAAAAAAAAAAACATGCTAAACTATATGAGCACAATATAAAATCTTCTGAATTTTTACTTAGTGTTAAATAAATAATTTTAAAAATTAGTAAAGAAAAGTAAGTATTTAAAAAAACTCTGAAGTTGGATATTTTTCTTCTTAGCCTTAACAAACAACAAAAACAAACAAAAACCCTAAAGATAAAATAAAATTTTAAATAAAATCTAAATTTATTTAATCCTATAATGAAATATTAATAAATATTAACATCTTGGGGAATGGAAAAACTTTCTAAGTATAATGATAATAGAAATGTGATCATAGGCCTGTAAAATTCCAATAAATAAAAAGTAATATAAGAATAATACTTAAAATGAGTACAACAGATAATATACGCTGGGCAGAGTGGCTCATGACTATTATCCCAGCACTTTGGGAGGCCGAGGCAGGAGGATCACTGGAGGTCAGGAGTTTGAGACCAGCCTGACCAACATGGTGAAACCCCGTCTCTACTAAAAATACAAAATTAGCTGGGTGTGATGGTATATGCCTGTAATCCCAGCTACTTGGGAGGCTGAGGAAGGAGAACCGCTTTAACCTGGGAGGTGGAGGTAGCAGTGAGCTGAGATCACTCCACTGCATTCCAGCCTGGGCAACAAGAGTGAAACTCCATCTCAAAAACAACAAAAAAAAGTTAATATAAATATTATACAGAAAGTCCTTTTTAAAAAACACTTCCGTGACAAAAATAGCACAGAGCACTAATGTGTAATTGATATAAGAAATTACATAAATGCATGAAAAAATGTCAGTCTCACCAGTGATCAAATATATTGCAAATGTAAGATTCTCTGTATGGCAGAGAGTAATAATTCTTCAAAACCATTTTTCTATTTTTTCCCCAATATTTAGTTCCTAGTTTTCAGCTGGGTCTTGACAAACTCAAAATAAACACTACATCTCCCAGTTTCTCTAACAATTAGATTTGTTCTAAGTGACTAATTTGTGACTAATGGATATGAACAGAAGTTTTTAAAGCAAAGTTAGAATTTTTTTATAAAGAAAACTGCATTGTTCTCTTAAATAGAAAGGAAATTCTTCCCTTCACTTTTTCACTTTCCTCCATAATGCTGTTTGGACATGGTAATGGCAGTGGTGTACTAACTTAGACCAGGTGGATGACAGCAAAAAGTTTACAGCCACAGAGATCTTTGAAAAACATTGTGGAAAAAGCTACTGCCAGACATGAATCACCTCTACTTCCTCTAAACCACTAAGTGAGAAAAAAATAAATGTCTATAATGTTTACAACACAGTTTTTAAAGATCTCTGCTAAATGCAATTGAACTTTAGTGCTCAATAAGAAACATGTTTATTTTTAACCTTTCATACTATTAATAATTTTAAATTTATTACATTTAATATTAGTGGTAGTGAGATGGGTACAGTTATACTCTACAGGCGAGAGTAAAATCACCAGTTCAGTTTTGTGGGCTGTATACTGCACAACTCCAAGGGCTGTATATATTCACATACATACAGAAATACAACTATTGGCCCTAGATGGATGTATAAATTTTCACAGCCTTTAAAAATATATTTTGAAAGTGTTGATCAAGATTCTTAGGAGATTATGATTCCACTTAAAATCTACTGTGATAAGTAATGTGATGAATAAGTAGAGCTGTATTCACAATCTTGTGTTCAAAGTTTATTACATAAAAGGAAAATGGGAAACAATAATATCTAAAATATGTGGTGAAAATAAATAAAACAGATGGGTAAATATATAGACTATAATACAGTGTGATCCTATGGGGTCTCACTCTGTAACATATACGTATTTAGAGACAAGGTCTCACTCTGTTACCCAGCCTAGAGTGCTGGATAACTGTGAGAACATAACTCATTGCAGCCTCCAACTCCTGGCCTCAAGTGATCCTCTCGTCTCAGCCTCCTGGTAGCTATTAGGGACACATGCCACCACATAGACTAAATATATGTATGTTGTAGAGATGTGGTCTCTCTGTGTTGTCTAGGCTGGTCTCTAACTCCTGTCCTCAAACCATCCTCCCACGTCAGCATCCTAAACCAATGCAATTACAGGCATGAGCCTAAACATTATAGTTTTGAAAACTATCTAGTCAGGCTGGGCACAGGGGCTCACACCTGTAATCCCAGTATTTTGGGAGGCTGAGGTGGGTGGATAACGAGGTCAAGAGATCGAGACCATCCTGGCCCACATGGTGAAACCCCGTCTCTATTAAAAATACAAAATTTACAAAATTACAAAATTACAAAAATTACAAAAGTTAGCTGGGTGTGGTGGTGGGCGCCTTGTAGTCCCAGCTACTCCGCAGACTGAGGCAGGAGAATTGCTTGAACCTGGAAGGCGGAGGTTGCAGTGAGCGGAGATCGTGCCACTGCACTCCAGCCTGGTGACACAGCGAGACTCCGTGTCAAAAAAAAAAAAAAAAAAAGAAAAGAAAACTATCTAGTCTTGTCAGATAATAAATTCAATGTATGTTAATTTTTTAAAACTCTCTATATACCATGATCCTAAAAGATAGCAAAAAAGCATGCAAGTATATATATATATATACACACATATACATATAATTTTTATGTGTATATATATATACATATAGATTATATATACACATAAAATATTGGAAAAAGCTATTAAAATGTTAATATGTTTATCTCTGAATGGTTGATTTATGAGTTTTTTTCTTTGTCAATACCTACTTTCTTTTTTCTCCAGTAAGCATGTAATATTTGGAAAGTCAATTAAAATTAATACCTAAACGTCCAGTAAAAGAATCCTAAATAGAAAAATTATTGCAAATGTTTTACATTCAAATGTCTATATTGTTACAAACATTCTAATTCAGCCAGTGATGACAGTATCAGCATTGTGGCTAATTTGATAATGATAAAGGAAAATACCTTGTTTACAACTGAAACAAATAGAAACATTGCTTGAAACTTATTCTAAATGAATATTGTTAATAAAAGAGTTTCTAGAAAGTTACATATGGAGCAACAGAATTGTCTATTTTAATTTATTTGCCATGATCACATAAGAATTTGAGAAAAATTCAAGTCCCCTTTTCAGATGCAGAGTTAGAGACAGGAACACCTAATAGAGGAATATTCTTAAGTATTTAGTGTGCATAAAGACTTCATATAAATCAGCAGATTCATTAAAACATATTTTGAGGTCTAAATTAAAATGACATAAATGGTATCTCAATGTATATAAATACGATGTTTTGAAATAAAACATTTTAACATTATTATTACAGGTCTTTCTCAGGGCCAGTGATAAAGCAAATTTTATAGCCCAGAAAGCAACAGCTTCCAAATATAAATGTATATTGTTTTAAAATAAAAGTGACTAAAGTATCTTACTTTTATTTTTATGAGAAAGAAAAGACTCATAAAAGACTTATACCTTCAGTGATGTATTTTATTTTCTTATGTTTGAAAAACAAATCTTGGGCATGATCTAACTTTTACATATTTTTTAAATTTATGTAAGCTCTCTCTTAAGAGCTCACATACATAGTTCATATTTTACAGCAGACAAATTCAGGTGAGGTGAGGCCTTCTCCATTTTAAGACATTGAAAGCATAAGCAATGAAATTATATGCATGAACTAAATATTTAATAGTTGCCCATATCAGTACAACAAGCATTTATTGAATACCTTATATGTACTCAGTCACGTGTTAGGCACTGAGGACAGACACTAAGTACAAGGAGTGACTTCTCTTTGGAAAAACTTTGGAACAATATTTCACTAAACATTATGGTGAGTAAGATAAATTATCCTTGGTTTTACTGTAGTGAGCCATATTGATCAAAGAACTTATATTATTACTGGAGAAAGGAGACTCATAAATTTCAAATAATTGGATACTGGTTTAAAAATGATTTACAGCCAAGTAATAACTTGTATGGTGTAAATTATTAATAGTTTGTTAATTAAAAGAAAAGAGAAATCAGTGAGCTTCTAAAATGAGAATGGCTCATCAAGAACACTTGAATGTCGAGGCAGAGCAAGGTGGCCAAATAGAAACATCCACTGATGATTGTCTCCATAGGAACACCAAATTGGACAACTATTCACATAAAAAAAGCACCTTCATAAGAACCAATAATCAGGTGAGCAATTACAGTACCTGGTTTTAGCTCATATCACTGAAAGAGGCACTGAAGAGGGTAGGAAAGGCAACCACACCACCCCCACACCACCACCACCCAGCAGCAGCACTGTGGCAAGGAGAATTTATGTGCTTAGGGGACGGAGAGAGCAGTGGTTATGGGACTCTGAATTGGAACTCAGTGCTTCTCTGTCACAGTGGAAAGTAACACCAGGCAGAACTCAGCCAGCACCTGCAGAGGGAGCAATTATGCCAGCCCTAGCTAGAGGAAAATTGTTAATCCCAGTGGTTAGAACCTGATTTCTTGCAGCTCCACCATCACAGGCTAATAAAGTACTCAGTGGTCCTACATAACTTTGAAAAGCAGCTTAAGCCACAAAGGCTGCAATTCCTGGTCAAGTCTTGGTACTGTGCTGGGCTCAGAGCCAGTGAACTTGGTGGGGATGCAACCCAGTGAGATGCCAGCAGGGGTGGCCAAAGGAGTGCTTGTGCCACCCCTAGCCCAATGCCAGGAAACTCAGCTTGCAGCTCCAGGAGAGGCTCTTTCCCTCTGCTTGAGGAGAAGAGAGGGAAAAGTAAAGAGGACTTTGTATTCCAACTTGGGTATTAGCTCAGCCACAGTAGGATACGGTACCAGGCAGAGTACTGAGGCCCCTACTCCAGGCCCTAGCTTCCAGGTGACATTTCCGAACATACACTAGGGTGGGAAGAAACCCTCTTCCTTGAAAGGAAGGACTCAGTTGCAGCAGGATTTAACCTCAGGACCTGCTGTCACCTGCTGTCTAAAGGGTCCTTGGGCCCTGAATAATCAGCAGTGATACCCAGGCAGTGCTCACCATGGGCCATAGGTGAGACCCAGAGATGTGCTTGCTTTAGGTGTGACCTAACACATTCTCAGCTATGGTGGCCATGGGGAGAAACTATTTCTGATTGAGAAAAGGAGAGGGAAAAGTAAAGAGTATTTTGTCTTACAGCATAGGTAAGAGCTCAGGCAGAGTACGGTACAGCACTGTATTAATCCATACTCACACTGCTATAAGGACATGCCTGAGATTGGGTTATATATAAAGGAAAGAGGTTTAATTGACTCACAGTTCTGCAGGGTGGGGGAGGCTTCATGAAACTTAAAATCATGGCAAAAGGGGAAGCAAACACGTCCTTTCCTTCTTTTCATGGTGACAGGAAGGAGAAGAATGAGAGCCAAGCAAATGCGTAAGCCCCTTGTAAAATCACCAGATCTTATGAAAACTTACTCATTATCATGAGAATAGCATAGGGGAAACCACCCCAATGATTCAAATACCTCCTACTGGCTCCATCCAAGGACATGTTGGCATTATTGGATCTACATACAATTCAAGACAAGCTTTGGGTGGAGACACAACCAAACAATATCATTCCTCCCCTGGCCCCTCCCAAATCTCATGTCCTCACATTTCAAAACACAATCATGCCCTTCCAACACTTCTCCAAACTCTTATTCCAGCATTAACTCAAAAGTCAAAGTCCAAAGTCTCACTGGAGACAAGGCAAGTTCCTTCTGCATTTGAGCCTGGAAAATCAAAAGCAAGTTAGTTACTTCCTAGATACAATGAGGTTACAGGCATTGGGTAAATACACCTATTCCAAATGTGAGAAATTGGCCAAAACAAAGGGGCTACAGGCCCCATGTGAGTCTGAAACCCAATAGGACAGTCATTAAACCTTAAAGTTACAAACTTATCTCTTTTGACTTCATGTCTCACATCCAGAGCATGCTGTTGCAAGAGGTGGGCTCCCATGGCCTTGGGCAGCTCTGCTCCTGTGGCTTTACAGGGTACAGACCTCCTCCCAGCTGCTTTCATGGGCTGGCATTGAGTGTCTGTTGCTTTTCCAGGCACATGGTGCAAGCTGTCAGTGGATCTACCATTCTGGGGTCTGGAAGACAGTGGCCTTCTTCTCACAGCTCCACCAGGCAGTGTCCCAGTGAGGTCTTTGTGTGGGGGCTCTGACCCCACATTTCCCTTCCACACTTTCCTAGCAGAGGTTCTCCATGAGGGCTTCACCCCTGCAGCAGACTTCTGCCTGACATTCAGGCACTTTCATACATTCTCTGAAATCTAGGCAGAGGTTCCCAAACCTCAATTCTTGTCTTCTGTGCACCCTCAGGACCAATACTGCATGGTAGCTGCCAAGGCTTGGGGCTTGCACCCTCTGAAACAGTGGCCTGAGCTGTAACTTGGCCTCTTTTAGCCAAGGCTGGAGTGGCTGGGATGAAGGGCACCAAGTCCTGAGGTTAAATATAGCAGGGGATCCCTGGATCTGGCCAATTTTTTTCTTTTAGGCCTCTGGGCCCGTGATGAAAGGGGCTGCTGTGAAGGTCTCTGACATGCCCTGGAGACATTTTCCCCATTGTCTTGGTGATTAACGTTTGGCTCCTTGTTACTTATGCAAATTTCTGTAGCTGGCTTGTATTTCTCCCCAGAAAATGAGTTTTTCTTTTCTATTGCATTGTCAGGCTGCAAAATTTCCAAACTTTTATGCTGTGCTTCCTCTTGAATGCTTTGCTGCTTAGAAATTTCTTCCACCAGGTACCCTAAATAATCTCTCTCAAGTTCAAAGTTGCACAAATATTTAGGGAAGGGGCAAAATGCTGCCAGTCTCTTTGAAGAGCAAGAGTGACTTTTACTCCAGTTCCCAACAAGTTTCTCATCTCCATTTGAGACCACCTCAGCTTGGTCTTCATTCTCCATATCACTATCAGCATTTTGGTCAAAGCCATTCCACAAGTCTCTAGGAAGTTCCCAACTTTCCCACATTTTCCTGTCTTCTTCTGAGCCCTCCAAACTGTTCCAACCTCTGCCTGTTACCCAGTTCCAAAGTTGCTTCCACATTTTTGGTTATCTTTACAGCAGCGCCCCACTCTTTGCAGTACCAATTTACTGTATTAGTCCGTTCCCATGCTGCTATAAGGACATACTCAAGATTGGGTAATTTACAAAGGAAAGAGGTTAAATTCACTTACAGTTCTGCAGGGCTGGGGAAGCCTCAGGAAACTTATAATCATGGCAGAAGGGGAAGCAAACAAGTCCTTCTTCACAGGGCGGCAGGACAGAGAAGAATGAGATCCAAGTTCAAAGGGAAAAGCCTCTTATAAAACTATCAGATCTTGTGAGAACTTACTATCATGAGAATGGCATGGAGGAAACCACCCCGATAATTCAATTACTTCCCACCAGGTCCCTCCCGTGACATGTAGGGATTATGGAAAGTACAATTCAAAATGAGATTTGGGTGGGGACATAGCCAAACCATATCAAGCACCAAGTGGGCTCTTGAGGTTCCCAATTCCAGGTCTTGGCTCTTAGACAGCATTTCTTGACTTGCCCTGAGTCAAAGAGGAGTCCACTGCTTTGAGAAGAGAGTTCCAGGCCTGGAAGCATTTACCACAGGCTGACTGAAAAGCCCTTGGGCCTTGAATAAACATTGGTGGTAACCAGACATTACTCACCACAGGCTTGGGTGGCGTTGACCATGGGGAGCAACACCTCTGCATGTGGAAAGTGAAGGGAAAAGTGTGAAAGACTTTTTCTTGTTGCCTTGGTGTTAGCTGAACCACAATAAAAAAGAGCACCAGGTTGATACCTAAGAGGTCTGTGACTCCAGGGACTGGCTGCCAGACAGCATCTCTGAATCTAACTGTGATCAGGGGACACTTGAAGCCCTGAAGGTTGAGACAAAAGCCTAGATGGTTTCACCACCAGCTGATTCTAGAACTCTAGAAACTTGAGTTAACATAGGCAATAGCCAGGCAGTGGTTATCGTGGACCTTGGGTGAGACCCAGTATTGTGCTGGCTTTGGGCCTAACTCGGTGCAGTCCCCATGATGGTGTCACCCCCTTTCCCAGCCCTAGAAGCTCAGTTCAGAGAGAAAGACTCTCTTTATTTGGCAGAAAGTAAGGGGAAGGAACAAGAGTCTCTGCCTGATAATCCAGTGAATTCTTCCAGATTTTATCCAAGACCACAAGGGCAGTACTTCCAGGAGTCATCAAGATCCTTCAAGTTACTGGGCGTAGGGTTCCTCCTAATGCAGATATGACTGCAGTAACCAAAAACTTAGATAAAAACACCCAAGTCCCTTTGGATACCTGGAAAGCCTTCCCAAGAAGAATGGGCACAGACTGCAAATACTACCATAAATGCCTAACTCTTCAATGCCTCGATAATGATAAACATCCATAAGCATCAAGACAATCCAGTAAAACATGCATTCACCAAATGAACTAAATAAGGCACCAGTGAAACATTATGGAGAGAGAGATATGTGACCTTACAGACAGAAAATTCAAAATAGTTGTTTTGAGGAAACTCAACAAAATTCATGATGACATAGAGAAGGAATTCCAAATCCTATGAGATAAATTTAACAAAGATTGAAATAATTTAAAAGAATCAAACAGAAACTCTGAGTTAAAAAAATGCAATTGACTCACTGCAGGGTGCATAAGAGTCTTGTAACAGCAGCATTGATCAAGCAGAAGAATTAGTGAATTTGAAGAGAGGCTATGTGAAAATACACAGCCAGAGAAGACAAAAGAAAGAATAAACGAGAATAATGCATGCATGCAAGATCTGGAAAATAGCCTCAAAAGGGAAAAATCTAAGAGTTCTTGGCCTTAAAGAGGATGTAGAGAGAGAGAGAAGGGTAGAAAGTTTAATCAAAAGAATAATAACAGAGAATTTCCCAAACCTAGAGAAAGATAACAATATCCAAGTACAAGAAGGTTACAGAACATACAGCACATTTATCCTAAGTAAGTCTATCTGAAGGTATTTAATAATGAAACTGCCAAAGGCCAAGGATGAAGAAAGGATTCTAAAAGTGACAAGAGAAATAAAATAAATAATATACAATGGAGCTCCAATACATGTGGCACCAGACTTCTCAGTGGGACCCTTACAGGACAGGAGACAGTGGCAAGACATATGTAAAGTGTCAAAAGAAAAAAAACCTGTTAACTGTTATTGTGGAATAGTATATCCAGTGAAACTATCTTTCAAAGATGAAGGAGAGATGAAGACTTTCCTAGACTAAAAAAAGCTGAGGGATTTCATGAACACAAGACCTGTCCTACAACAATTGCTAGGACACTCCCCTTGTCAACGCTTCCTCTACACCCCTATGGTTCATACTTCTAGTCAATCTTAACAAAACATCCAATTTCTAGAAAATATAGCATTTGACCAGGTGTCGTGGCTCATGCCTGTAATGCCAGAAATCTGGGAGGCCGAGGGGGGGTGGATCACTTGAGATCAGGAGTTCGAGACCAGCCTGGCCAGCATGGAGAAACCCCGTCTCTACTAAAAATACAAAAATTAGCTGGGCGTGGTGGTGTGGGCCTGTAATCCCAGCTACTGGGGGGCGGGCAGCTGAGGCAGGAGAATCACTTGAACCCAGCGGGCAGAGGTTGCTAAGAGCTGAGATCACACCACTGCACTCCAGTCTGGGTGACAGAGTGAGACTCTCTCAAAAAAAAAAAATAGCATCTACCACACAGGAACTCTCACAACTGACCAGCCTGAATTGTGATCTCTTGTTTTCCTTTCACTACTGAATAAACAAAACAAAACAAAAAAATGTTCCTCCTCTCATGTAAGCCAAATTCTCTACTTCTGCTGGAAGTCCTGGCCCCTCTATGTTCAGGAGCCTTGTCTTATATACTGTCCCTCTCTCTCCTGTGTCATCCACACTGTCTCCTCTATATTAGACCATTGTCTCAGTTTTTAACTCTGTGAAGAAGCTTGCACATCTCTGAGACAATTCATATTTCCTCCTTACTTCAAGCATGTTAGCTGATGTTTCCATAATGACTCTCTCCATTTCCTCACTGCTCTTGCGTCCTGGAACTTACTGAAAGCTGGCTTTTCTAGGTCTTTCATTTAGGCAGATACTTACTGAGATCTGACTATGCACCAGGCACCATTCTAAGGTGTAGTTAATGAGATTCACACATTGCGGTCATCAGGAGTTGTACCAAAAGCTCCTTTGAGAGATCACATAGTCATTTATATTTTCAATATTTCACACTCTCCATTCTCTCTTCTTTTACACAATTGTTGCTTGTTTAAGCAAATCTCAGCACTGAATATGTATTTCTTTCTTTCTCTCTCTCTCTCTTTTTTTCTTTTGAGACAGAGCCTGGCTCTTACACCTGGGCTTGAGAGCAGTGGCACGATCTTGTCTCACGCAACCTCCACCTACCAGGTTCAAGCAACTCTCTTGCCTCAGCCTCCTAAGTAGCTGGGATTAGAGGCACCCACCACCACTCTGCTAATTTTTGTATTTTTAGTAGAGACGGGGTTTCACCATGTTGGCCAGGCTGGTCTTGAACTCCTGACCTCAAGTGATCCACCCGCCTCGGCCTCCCAAAGTGCTGAGATTACAAGCATGAGCTACCATGCCCGGCCCTGAACATGTATTTCATGCCTTAAGTTTATCTTCTGAAAAAAATGATGTAAATATCTCCAGAAAATAGAAACAAAAAAAGTTGAGTAGTTTTATCCCGTATAAATTTTGACAATTTTTTTTTTTGTTTTTTGAGAAAGAGTCTTGCTCTGTCGCCCAGGCAGGAGTGCAGTGGCATGATCTCGGCTCACTGCAACATCTGCCTTCCAGGTTCAAGCGATTCTCCTGCCTCAGCCTCCAGAGTAGCTGGGATTACAGGCGCGTGCCACCACGCCCGGCTAATTTTTTGCATTTTTAGTAGAGACACAGTTTCACCATGCTAGCCAGGATGGTCTCGATCTCCTGACCTCATGATCTGCCTGCCTTGGCCTCCCAAAGTGCTGGGATTACAGGCATGAGCCACTGCTCCTGGCCTATAATTTCTTATATTTAACATCACAACCCACTCTGATCTTCAAGAAGATATATTAGAAATTTCTGAGTTATCAAAATAAAGACAATCATAACTAAAACAGGACAGTAACAGTTCACTCTGCTAACAGTGAACACGCTACAGTTTATCGCTGCAAGGCACCATGTCCAAATACTACCTATGTGAATAATCTCCCTGTTGAGCCTTGTAATGTGTTTGTTTTGTCACCATTCTCACTTGGAAACTTTTAAATTACTACCATGTACTTTCAGTCATGTCATACCATTGATACTAGAGATTCAACAGCTTACATGAAACCTGCCTATGCAACGGAAGTCCTTGCAGAACTGCCAAAGCTCTAGCTTTTAATGTTACTTGCTTATTTTGTGGTTTAGATTTGCTTTTATTTTTATTTTATTTATTTTTACAAAAGTTTATTCTTAAATGTGCAGCAGGGTCTAAGATGACACTTCATTCTAATTATAGGTGGCAAAGGATGTTACAGCAGGAAATTCAGATGTTTAAATAGGGATGGAATCCAGGGTCACCATGGCCTCAGGCACAAAAAACAGCTTGCTTTTTACCAGATTTCTTAATTCCACCTGTGCCCAGGGGGCCCTTCCCTGCAGCCTCTGCTTTTAGTTTCTTGAGTTTCTTCTGCTCCTCTTTCTGCTTCTGCTTGAAAATGTTATCTCCTCATTCATCTCCTCAACCTGCTTCTTGGGCTGTTTGGGGGGCTTCTTGCCAGCTTCGTGGCCGGACATGGTGCCTGCACCCCTCTCCCACCAGGTTTACCCTTATGTTAAGTTAGTGTCCATGTTTGTATGCCGAAAATGATGTATAAGGATGGAATTCCATCTCAATTTGTCTCCATCTGCACAAACATAGACGGTGGCATAGTCTTGACATCCAACTCCACAACGATTAATGTTCCCCTGATTTTTATAAGTTCTGTTTCCCACATCCAAGCTCCTTCTGCTCCCTTTGCTCTCCTCCTGCTTGCCTTTCTTCCTTCCTTTGCCACAGTAGCACAAGACAGCTGATCCACAGGATTCTGTCAGATGCCGTAGCGCCGACTCCAGGGCAATGATGTGAATGTAAACCAGCATCTGTAGACGCTCATTACAAACTGTAGGTAATTGAGAGTTAGCCTTATATAAAATTTATCATCTATTTTCTAAGGACTGAGGAGTAGGGAGTGTGATCTAGTGGACAGAGAACTAATTGGGAGTCAAGAGACCCAGATTCCATTCTGAATTCCATTATAGTAGTGGTTTCTGATTCTGAGCAATTAGAGGCAACCTCTGTTTCAATTGTCCTCCCTGTAAATTGTATATACTACTTATCACCTACAACTCTCTGCAGAATTTGAAAGATCTAAGTGAGTTATTGTTTGTAGAGTGGTTTGTGCTCCTGAGGAAAACAAAATACATACTTCGAGATAGAAATCTTTTAATTTAAACAAAATAAACAACTCTAATACTATCACATCTTTGTTCCACCAAAAAAAAAAAAAGGTGAATTTTAGAAGCTTTGGTTTGTTGTGCTTTTTTTTTTTTTTAAGGAAAAAGATAATAAAAGGCACAAATGGGATGATAAAGTTTATTTTCTCCTTTAATTAAATATCAGGGTGGTAGCAAGGATCAGTGGTCCTTCAAGCACTGAGGCCAGTGGCATTCCTATTAAACCTTAAAACCTTAAAGATCTGTGATGGCACCACTGATAACAGACACACCACTTTTGTGCTGGGAGAGTTTTAAGATGATTCTTCTAGAACACCCCAAAGAACACCCCAAATATCCCAATATCTTAAATAATATTTAGCTTACATCTGTTGTGCATAATAAATTGTTAAAAACTGTATGTATCTCACTGCCTGCTCAAGAGCTTTTGTCCTTTTTCCCTCTGATGATAAACTGAGGTCAAGGAAGTTCAGACATCACAATCACTTGGTATAACAAATACCAAAGTAAGTTGTTATAACCTGGTACCTGGGAAACAAAGCCACAATAAGAAGCTTCTCTGAAGTGATAGGTAGGGGACATTTTCCTAATAGTGATTAACACAAGAATAGTTACAGGGGCAAAATAATGAAGAACTTGTCATAGGAGTAAAGTGTAAATTTTGTTATTTGGTTTAGCAGAATAGACAGGGTACGTAGGGCTGAAATTATCAGGTTATTAATTAGTAGAAAGTTAACACACACATCAAATTTATTCTACTATAAATTAAGAGCCACAATTGTTTAAGCAAATGAGTGAAATAAAAATACTATGATAAACACATTGGTATCTTAAGCTATGGAGTGCCCAGGAAATACCTTGTCCTTTTAATACAAGGAATATCTGAGAATTAATTCTGTAAATTAATTTACATTCCAGTATAAACTGCCTTTGTAAGAAAAGCCTAAGCTTTTCATTGTATAATTGTCCTGAAGAACACTGATATACTAAGGAGAGAATAGGCTTAGGCACTGGGTTGAGGCCTAGCCAAATAAGAACAGGGCTTTTGAGGGGACTTCTCTAAATTGAGCTGCCTAAGATTCTAAAAGGGAAATAATCACACAAGGGAAGCTTCTATAGCGGAAACAATCACCTTTGTGCATAGGGGTCTTCTGAGGATAAAAATAAAGCAGCTCTAAGAGAGTGTGTGTGTGCGTGTGTGTGTGTGAGAGAGATAATTAACACTAAACATTACACTAAAGGATTATTAAGGTTTTCCCTGTAAGTACTGATGTCTGTATAGTGTGCTATTAAAATAATGTGGCAGTACATTTTTAAAACCCTCCTTTTTCTTCAAAATAAATTGCCACATTTTTATAATTCTGGTAGCTCATAAAGTAATAAATCTGGAGACTTAAGACTCACTATATGGGTGATTTAAATACACATTTTAGAATTTTTTAACAGGAAAATTCATCAGTTTCTTTGAAAGAATAATTAACATTTAAAAATAGCTATGCAACTACTTTTTTAATTTAAAAAGCAGAACCTCTATTGATCAATTGCTCAAGTATTTCTGTCTTCTAATATGTATATCTAATTGAGATCTATATCTACTTATCACTTCAGAGAAGCTTAAGATATCTATCAAATTAAGATATATCTGTAATTAAGATATGTAGCTAATGAAGATAGATATCAGGATATATATGTATGTGTGTGGATATGTGAATGTGTGTGGAACTTTGGATAAATATCTTTATTAAAATTGAAAACAATGTTCCAGAATTTACATAAGCATCTACAAAAAAAATACTCTGATATTTAGATATTTAGATATAAAGAAAAATCTCTTGCTTAAAATAATTTTAAATCTCCACAATGGGACCATTCTCAATTTGTTTGTTTCATAGACTTTTTTTTTCATGAATCCTTAAAAATGTTACCAAATACAGAGCGCGTCTGCCTGGCCCCCGCACCGCCTGGGAAGTGAGGAGCGCTTCTGCCGGGCCACACCCCCACACCACCTCCCTGGGTCTGGGAAGTGAGGGTCGCCTCTGCCCGGCTGCCCCACCGTCTGGGAAGTGAGGGGGGCCTCCGACTGGCCCCCGCGACATTTCTGGGAAGTGAGGAGCGCCTCTGCCCGGCCGCCTCACCATCTGAGAAGTGATGAGCACCTCTGCCCAGCCGCCGCCCAGTCTGGGAAGTGAGGAGCGCCTCTGCTTGGCCGCCCCACCATCTGAGAAGTGATGAGAGCCTCTGCCCGGCGGCCCCACCGTCTGGGAAGTGATGAGCGCCTCTGCTTGGCCGCTGCCCCGTCTGGGAAGTGAGGAGCGCCTGGCCGCCCCACCGTCTGAGAAGTGATGAGCGCCTCTGCCTCGCCGCCACCAGGTCTGGGAAGTGAGGAGCACCTATGCCTGGCCACCGCACTGTCTGGGAAGTGAGGAGTGCCACTGCCTGGCAGCCACATGGTCTGGGAAGTGAGGAGCGCCTTTGCCTGGCCACTGTGCAACCCTCCAAGTGTGAAGTGGCAGCCTTGTGTGTGATCTTTATACCCTCCCCAGGTTTGCATTTTTGACATTAAAGTTTATTAAAAAAATACCAAATACAGTCAAGAAAAACAAATACAATAACTCATCATGAACAAATGTAATTTTTCCCATGTATGCACAGTTGGTTTAACATCCGAAGGTTAACAAATGTAGTATTGTATAAATGTAACGTATCTAAGCATATTACCTAAATGTAATAAAGAGAAAAACTGTAAGATTATCTTAGTAGAGGAAGAAAAAAACATTTAACAAGATTCAGCACCATTCATGATTTAAAAAAAAAAATGCAATGAGAAATGGAGGAAAACGTCTTTAACCTGATAAAGCGTATCTATGAAAAATGTAAAACTAACTTCATATTTAATGATGAAAAACAGAATGTTTTCTCCTGAAATTGGGAAAAAGGCAAAGAATGTCCACTCTCACCGCTGCAAGTATAGCAAGACAAAAAAGAAATAAATGAAAGGCACATGATAGAATGGAAGTAACAATAGTGCATTTATTTGCATATGACATGGTGTATGTAGAAAATCTTAAAGAACCTAATATAAAGCTTCCTAAAGCTAATGAGTCTAACACATCCTTAAGATATAAAACTAACATGCAAAAATCAATTTTATTTTATACACTAGAAATAAACAACCTGACAACAAAATCAAATTTTAATTAACTACAGCATATACCATAAAAAGAAAAACACTTAGAAATAAATTTAACAAAAAGATGTGCAATGCCTGTGAACTGAAAACTCTAAAACATTGCTTTAAAAAGTTAAAGAAGGCTTATCTAAATGGAAATATATACTTTTTATTAATTTGAAAATTCACCATTTTTAAGAGGTCAGTTCTTCCAGAATTGACTATAAATTGAATACATTCAGAATCAAAATCCTAGCAGTCTCTATATAAGAATTTGACAAGCCAATGTTAATATTTGTATGGAAAGGCAAATAATCTAGAAGAGCTTAAAATTTTTTTAAGAAAAAACAAAATCAGATGAATCAAATTAGCTGGTATTTAAGATTTACAATAAAAGCACTCTGAGTATGAGATTGGCAGAAGGATTGACATAAAGATCAACTAAAAGGAATTTTGAGTCCAGAAATATACCCACAATTATTACGTTGTAGATGGGTTTTCAACAAAGATACCAAGGAAATTCAATGAAATGAAGATTGTGTTTTCAATAAATGGATTTAGAAAAAATGAATATAAATATAGAAAAAAAACTTTGACCCTTTCCTCATACCATACACAAAAAGTATACAAACCTGATTATCAAGTTAAATATAAGAGGTAAAACTATGAAGCTTTTAGAAGAAAATCTGGGAGAAATCTTTATCAATTTCCTCAATACCAACCATGGAATATTGTATTACAAATGTAAACACTTTAGTTCTTTAACCATTGTGGAAGTCAGTGTGGCGATTCCTCAGGGATCTAGAACTAGAAATACCGTTTGACCCAGCCATCCCATTACTGGGTATATACCCAAAGGACTATAAATCATGCTGCTATAAAGACACATGCACACGTATGTTTATTGCGGCATTATTCACAATAGCAAAGACTTGGAACCAACCCAAATGTCCAACAATGATAGACTGGATTAAGAAAATGTGGCACATATACACCATGGAATACTATGCAGCCATAAAAAATGATGAGTTCCTGTCCTTTGTAGGGACATGGATGAAACTGGAAATCATCATTCTCAGTAAACTGTTGCAAGGACAAAAAACCAAACACCGCATATTCTCACTCATAGGTGGGAATTGAACAATGAGAACACATGGACACAGGAAGGGGAACACCACACTCTGGGGACTGTTGTCGGGTGGGGGGAGGGGGGAGGGATAGCTTTAGGAGATATACCTAATGCTAAATGAGGAGTTAATGGGTGCAGCACACCAGCATGGCACATGTATATATATGTAACTAACCTGCACATTGTGCACATGTACCCTAAAACTTAAAGTATAATAATAATAAAAGAAAAGAAAAAAGAAAAATCATGGGTGTGCAATACTCTGGTGTCTCTTCATAAACTAATAATGTTTCATTTACATTTTCCACTAAATATGACCAGCGATCCTACTGAAATTTAGAGTCCTGCACTGTGTTAATCTTTCTTAACCTTTCACTTAAACTTTCATGCCAATAAACCAACACTTCTGCACATTGTCAACATGAAGATTTGTGCTGCTGTTACAGTCCAGGAGACTGAGAATGCTGAATATAAAATTAATTTTCCTTATCTCTAAGTCATATATTTTATTTGTAGTATTTTTGAAGAGGGTAGTTGAAATATTTAAAAAATTCTAATCTGCAGTTTTAAAAAATGACAAGACCATATGAATTATGATGATAAAAATGGAAAGACAGTTACCAAAAATAGTTGCTTCTCTGTTCATCTTGACAAACAGATGCAACACTTTGACAGCTAATCAACATGGGTTTTCTTTTTTTCATACTATATCTATCCTGTTCCAGAATGACCTATTAATTTTAATTGCTTTGCTAGGCTCCCATATAATGGTTCAATGAATGTAATACATTTATGCTTTTCTTTGCATAATGAAGTGGCCAGGTAAGCAAAATAACTTTTTGAAGTTAATATAGCCAAAATATAAATATAGCCAAAATAAAATATATATAAAATACAGCAAAATTTCAATATTTCAACTTCCCATTGCTACTAATAATAAAACTTATCTAAATTATGTTCGTAAACTTACAAATTGGCAATAAAAGTGAGCTTCACTCCACTACAAAAGTATCCTTCAAATCATACACATTCTTTAAAGTTTATAGTTACCACAATGCTCTTTATGATGATATAATAAATATATTTCTCTTTGTTACATGTTTATTTGGTTTTAAATTATTGTGAAGCCAAGTGATTGCCAATACACTTAACTCCTACTCAGAGTAAAATGACCAGTAATAACAATTTCAAATGCATGGAGTTTTCCTATACATTTTTTTCATAATCTTATTCTATTAAAATGTTGAAATATTTGGCAGCTCTGATAGTTTATCAGTTTTGTTTCTTCTACTAAATACTTTTTAGGGCTTTAATTAGAACTTTCTTATGTTGTCTAGTGAATGTTTTCTTGCTGTTGTCATTGTTGTTGTTGTTGTCGTTGAGAGAGGGTCAGAGATTAATACACCAAAGATAAATTATTCCAGTTGAGACAGAATGAGCCAGGTACCAATATTATTTCATGAAACATAACAAGAGGTGTGTGACATTTTTGATGCTATGTATATTTCCTAAATGAGTCTAATATTTTTCACACACACCCACACACGCATACACACACCCACACATTTACACACATTCATCTTCATAATGCATTAAACAATGAGAGGTTTCAAAAACTTAGATAATGTTTCTTATTATCCATCATGATCTGCAAACTATATTTCAAAATCTGCCATTTGCCCTTAGTTACATCATTTCCTTTATTTTCACTAAAATCTATTTTAAAATATTACATATGCTTTTCATTTCTTATCCAGAGAATCTCATGACTTTCCTATTTTATTCCATTTCTACGTATCTTTTCTCTTCTTCCTTCATTGTGCCCATATTACTTGTCCCTATTTAAATGCTGCCTTTTTCTCTAGTTCTCATCTTTTATCTATTTTTCTATTTCCCAGTGTGATATTAAATGCTCATCTTTTTTATGTAATGTTGTCTTATGACTTTGACCTTATTTCACAGCTGGAATTGGATCTTTGTTTTTCTCAGCTAAATTAGTACCAGTTCATTTATATCTCTTCTAAAGGACTGTTTCAAATAAAAGCAACCCTTTGACCACTAAGGCTGCAAAGGAGACTTGGCTATACAAAACAATTCAGAAAAATTCCCAGGATACCAAAAAATAAGGTACATATAGTTTTGGGTTTTACATTTAAGTATCTAATCCATCTTAAGTTATTTTTTGTATATGGTATAAGGAAGAAGTCTAGTTTTAATTTCTGGAAGACAACATTCTGGACATAGGAACGGGCAAAGATTTCACGAGGAAGACACGAAAAGCAATTGCAACAAAAATAAAAATTGACAAACAGGATCTAATTAAACTAAAGAGCTTCTGCACAGCAAAGAGAACTATCAACAGAGTAAACAGACAACCTACAGAATGGGAGAAAAATTTTGCAAACTATGCATGTGACAAAGTTCTAATATCCAGCATCTGTAAGAAACTTAACAAATTTACAAGAAGAAAAGCAAACAGTCCCATTGAAAAGTGGGTAAATGGACGTGAACAGATGCTTTTCAAAAGAAAACATACACGTGGCCGACAATCATATGAAAAAAAGCTCAACATCACTGATCATTAGAGAAATGCAAATCCAAACCACAATGAGATACCATCTCACACCAGTCAGAATAGCTATTATTAAAAAGTCACAAAACAATAGATGCTGATGAGGTTGTGGAGAAAAAGGAATGCTTTTACTCTGTGAGAGTGTAAATTAATTCAACCATTGTGGAACACAGTGTAGTGATGCCTCAAAGACCTAGAGGCAGAAACACCATTCAACCCAGCAATCCCATTAGTGGGTATTACCCAAAGGAATAGAAATCATTCTATTATAAAGACACAAGCATGTTTATATTCATTGCAGCACTATTCACAATAGCCAAACATGAAATCAACCTAAATGCCCTTCAGTGATAGACTGGATAAGGAAAATGTTGTACATATACACCATGGAATACTATGCAGCCCTAAAAAAAGAACAAGCTCATGTCCTTTGCAGGAACATGGATGGAGCTGGCAGACATTATCCTTAGCAAATTAATGCAGGAACAAAAAGTCAAAGAACACAAATTCTCACTTATAAATGGGAGCTAAATGATGAGAAGAAATGGACACATAGAGGGGAACAACACACACTGGGGCCTATTGGAGGGTGGGGAGTGGGATAAAGGAAAGGATCAGGAAGAATAACTAATGGGTACTAGACCTAAAACCTGGGTGACAAAATAATTGCACAAAAAAACCCATACACAAGTTTACCTGTATCACAAGTTACCAATATAACAGGGATACCATCACATATACCCCTGAACTTAAAAGTTAAATTTTAAAAAAAGAAAGAAAAAGTTACATATATCTACATAGGTGACTTGTTCCCAAGACTGTCTGTCCCTGAAGAGGCTATAAAGGCAAAGTACGCTCTCTGTTCAGTTTGGACTGAATGTCCATTATTCTCAAACACAAATAAAGAGCAAAGAACATCAACAACAACAAAAACTAGATAAAACAACATTAATTATCTAAGATAAGGCACTACTGCTACTGAGCCCTAAATGACACCCAGAAGGCCTGGACACTTAATTGCATTGTCTACCAAACTGTATCAGGAAGCCACATAATAAACAGTTACTCTGCATTTTTTGGAGTGCAGAAACATTGAATCATCCATCCTTCATACCCACCTGTATGTACTCCTATATCCAGATAGGCAACATAGATCCACAAACTTACTCAGTTTTGCCTTTCTGCAAATATATTTATTGTTAGATGTCAGAAAGAGCAATGGGATAATTATTCAGCGATATTAAACCTTTTCTGTACCCTAAAAAGCAGGAAGCCCAGAGAAGAATTCCCTCAGCTTGATGTGACAGAAGCTGCCCTGAGATGGCCAGACACAGACACCTTTCTCTCTTTTCATTTCCTACTTTGGCCTTATAAAAGTCATGTCTTCCAGTACCTCCTTTGCTCTTCCAATCCTTTCCATTTCAAAACAGCTAAAAGACTAAGTTTTAAATTTTCTCACCACAAATAAATGATATATATTTGAGGTGATGAATATACTAATTAACCTGATTTGACCATTCCACCATGTATACATGTATTGAAACACCAAATTTTACCCCATAGATATACAAAAATATTATTTATCTAACAAAAGTAAAATTAGATAAAGTACATGTTATGACACTGCAGCTCTTATTTTCCTGTAGATGAAGTTATATTCAGGCTGGCTTTCTAGTTTCCATGCAGCAGCTCTCCCTTCGCTCTCCAGGACCTCCACGCAGACAGGCTGGCTGCCCTTCAGTTTCTCTACCCGCAGAAAAGCAGGTGAGCTCATACGGGCTGCTCCCTGGAGGGCTTGCTCTGGTCTTCTTTACATTTTTACCACACATGGGGCCTGTATTTGGGTCTGTGACGCACTGGGCTGGCCCATTAATAAAGCTGATGACCCAACTGCTTATTTAACCACAGAGTTTTTGGTCAACTAGAGATTTCATTACAACTGGAAACACTAAAACCCTGGAGGCCAGTAGTGCACCTTACACTCAACAGCACGCATGGCAGAATGGAAACCCCAGAGACCCGACAGCAACCAGAGCCGGCTGAAATCCCAGTTTGGAGACATGGTAATTAGAAAGGTATGTAATCTCAGTCTGCTGTCTTAATTTTAAAATTAGGATAATGCAACTTTGATGGGTGTTTTAAAAAACCATTTAAACATGGTTGTTTTAGATCATGATTGTCAAGTGTCTAAAGTAGCACTTGGTGTTCAATATCATGGCCAGGGTTTGATAAAAGTAGCCAATTAAATGTGAATTTTAGTTAATCCACATATGCTTGGCAGTCCTGCCCATCACCGTTTGTTACCACGTATTACCTTTGCTAGGGCCTGAATAGGCAATGACCAAGAATTTCAAACGATTTTTTCCTTAGCTTTGTTTTTCAAATCATGAAATAAATCCATGCTTCAAATATAATCTTCAACTATTAGCTTGGAGGTAAATTTTAGATGAACAAAGACAAGGCAATCTAACAGGTTTTATATGTTAGGAATAATCAGATATAAACATAATCTGAAAAAGAAGAACAATTTTGGGGTCCCAAATACATTTCTAAAAACTAAGGCCTTTCAGATAACAGGTGGATTTTCACACTAATATTTGGAATGTAAATGTTGATTCACATGAAGCAGATATTTTAAATATTTTAGCACCAAATTAGTAAATGGTGGCCTATAACTGTTTAAAATAAAACATTTTGGAAAATTATTTAACGGTGTTAAAAAGCCAGTTACACTCCACAATGTCATTACATAGTAAGGCATATGAGTGAAATTTACCCATGGCTAAAACCACCATGGCCTATGGGAAGATGTTTGAAAATGAATTTTTAAAAATTCATATAAAAGGAAAATATTTTGTTGCAGGATATTTGCTAAGATAACAAGAAGCCATAAGCAGAGTTTTTTGCTTTTCTTTTTCAAGATAAGACAGAAAAGCACGTTGAAAAGTATGTTTGAAATTATATTTACTACCAATCTCACTGTAGACTCATGGAATATTACAGGTGAAAATCACTGTAGATTTAATCTAATCTACTGCCTTCATTTTAAAGATAAGGAACGTGGTTAAGTGACTTTCTCAAAGCACTAGAACATCACCAAAATATGTACCAACCTGGGGGAATGTTATCACAATGGAAAAGTTACGGCATCTTTCTCCTCCAAATTGGGAGTAGGATCCTACTTAACAGAAACTAAGGTGATGATGAACACATATGATCTATTCTTTCATACGTCTTATGTGTCTTCCATAATATAATGGGTCCTTTCTGAATGTAAGCATCAATGCTCAAGGTAAGATGAACTGCTGAGCTTGCTTCACATTGCCGTTCAATGTGGATGGGTGTTTACATGCAGAAAGCAGCTGACAGTGACTTAATCAGAGGTCAAAACCGGCAGCCTGCATGCTGAATCTACCATGTATTTTTTTTTTTTGCTACATTTTTATTTTATTAGCTCTGTGTTTGAGATAACAACTCCATCTGAAACTCTAATATTCCAGTTTTATTGAAAACCCACATGGGCCCTTTTACCATGTGGCCCACACTCCCATGTGGCAAGATTCATTTCATTAAACTAAGCAGTGGTTGATGATTCCCTGATTTTAATGCGACAAAAACTCCCTTATTTACTACAGGATATACCATTTCCTGTTGTATGACACTCATTCAATTACGTCAACTGCCTGGCCTGGCCTGGGTAGTATTTGTGATTATCTGAAAAGATGATCCTATAAATTAATAAAACACTGTAGTATAGTCACTATGACCTTTCATGTTTATCCCAATTCTTTAAGAAGTATAATCTATTATAAAGTGTTATTGTTTCTCTCTCTCTCTTTCTCTCTCTCTCTCTCATATATCAATTTGGAAACACCAAGTATACTATTTCACTGGGTCCTCACAATAACATGGGGGTCAGTTGCATCAGCTGTATAAGCCACATTTTACAGATCAGAGAACTGAGACTTAGAATGGTAAGATAACTTGCTCATGGCCATAGATTACATGGAAAAGCTGGTCCTCAAAGTCTGGTCTTCTAAGACCAACAGGTATTGAGCCATATCCTGCTGTGTTACCATGTCACCCATTCTAATAATAATGTGTATTTTAATAACACGTTTAACTTTATCCCTAATAACCATATTAGGTTGTAAAGCAAGATTTGTCATATTCAAATTCCTTCATGTATTCATTATTTTTATTGCTCATTTTGTAATTTATTTTAAAAATTAGAAATAAATCAAATAATTAACTTGCAATCATACATTGAGATCATAGAACAATAAGGAACTAGTATTCCTATAGGAGAGAGTCATGTTCTTCATGTTCTGTGTACTTTAGTGTTTTTTGCCTAACACTGTTCTTTCCAGATACTCCAAGGATAATCATAGTTACTATTTATGAAATGACTGTATTTTATTAGGAGCTTTTCATTTTTAAACATTTTTTAGTTTTGAAAACAATCTTAAGAGGTGAGTATTATTATAACTACTTCACAGAGCAGCCAACTGAGATTTGAAGAGAGTAATAAGCCAGTTACCTGATTTCACACAACTTGCAATGTGACTTTCTCACACGTGCTTTCAAAAAGTGGAGTCATAATTCTGGGGGTTGTCCAAGTGACTCTCTTTGGCCCATATATAGCAGCAAATTAGATGTAAGTAAACATACCCGCAAGCAAGAGAGGAGAAGTCTCAGTCCACAAGCACTTTTGTACCCAGCGCTTTGAGAACACTGAGACCATCATGTGGAGGAGCCCATGCTGCTGTTGGAGAGGCAACGTAGAGGAAAACTGAGGCTCCCTGGCTGACAGCCTGCTGACCACTAGTTCTAAGAGCAAAATCATCCTAAAGTGTTTTAATGGATGAACAAACTATGGTGCATGTACAGATGCATTTCACACATACTGATGCACACAGTAACCTATGAATCTCAGATTTTTTTCTAATAAGTGAAAGAAGCCAGACCAAAACACTGCACACTGTAGATGCCATTTATACACCATTCTGGAAAAGGCAAAAGTACAGGAACAAAGAACACATCAGTAGTTCCAAGGAGTTAGAAATGTGAAAGGGTTTGACTATAGATGGACAATATGAGGAAATTTCAGGGTGCCCATCATAGAACTATTCCGTATATTGATTGTGGTCATGCTGTATGACGTTATGCATTTGCCAAAATTTATAGAACTGTAACCAAAATGAGTAAATTTTCTTGAATATAAATGAAAATGAAATTTAAAAATACTTCCCTTTTCCCCTCTTCCCCATGTTAACAGTGAAACTGTGTGAGTTGGTGGATTTAAAGGTGGAATGATCTGGATTATTTAAATACTGGATCTGCACTTTACTATTTGAGTTATTTAAGTAATCATCATTTCTCTGAGTTTCAGTTTATAATATGTAAAATGGAGAGAACAATACCCACGTTAGGCTTCCAAATCTTCATCTGTGATGGAGTTGAGTTGTACCCTCCAGGGTTATGATAAGAGTTGAATGGGATAATGTTTGCAGAGGGCCTGGCATAAGTAAGTACTCAACAAAGGGAAATGATGATAGTGCAGAGGATTATGATAATGACAATGATGATCTCCACTAGGGAAGCACTCTTTGGAGAGTATATTTATTCCTCTGGGAAACTGGGGGGACTCGCACTCCTGATTCTAAATTTACATTGTGTCATTTGTTTCTCTAAAAGACCCTCATGTCCTGTGGGTGATGAGACTTTCAACAAATGGAGGGTCCCAAAATGAATAAATTCAGCAGATATCTACTAGGCACTTATTACATACAAAACACTATCAAACAGGAGTTCTGTGTAGTAATTACAATGATAATATCTAATAAATTTTTTACAACAAACTACAATGATATCTTATACATCTTTGATTTATACTTGATTTAGGAGGTCCCACTGTAATCCTACTCATTATCTCTGAGGTCATCCTTTGGAAACTGCAGTCCCTGAACTCTAAAGCTTTATGGAATTCTAGAGTCTTTGCATATTTGACTGTAATTTTTAATTGAACACTGCTTATATTATGTCAGTTTCCTTGCCTATACCAAATTCTTAGAATCAAGAAAAGTGTCTGAAGACACAATCTTTGGATCATGCTCAAAATACAATTGACTCTTGAACAATATGGGCTTGATCTGCCTGGGTCCCCCATATGCATATTTTTTCCAATAAATTTATTTAAAATTATTTTTGAGATTTGCAATAATTTGACAAAATTCACAGGAGAAAATTGTAGCCTAGAAATACTGAAAAAATTCAGAAAAAGTTAGTTATGCTGTGAATGCATATATTTAGATATTTGCCTATTTATTACTATTATAAAATATATATGAATCTTTTATGAAAATTTAATATTTATTGAAACTTAAGCAGACAAACATTTATGGGCCATAGATGGCATCATTCAAAGTCAAGAGAAATGTACAAAAATGTAAACATGCAATGTTAAATCATAACTGCATAACGTTAACTACTGCACTACTGCAATAAATTCATAGCCACCTCTTATTGCTATCGAGTGTTCTGAGTATCTGCTTAAAATGCCATGTGACACTAATCATCTTCACATGAGAAGTTCATCTCCTCAGCAAATAGTGTATCACAGTAAAAAGTGATGTCCCATAGTTTTGCATATTTTTTGTCATATTTACTGCAATACCGTAAACCTTGAATAGCACCATGGAATCCATACAAAGTGCTGTAAGTGATGCTGAAAGTCCTTTCAAGAAGCAGAGAAAAGTTACGAAATTACAAGAAAAAGTTGAATTGCTTGATATGTACCATAGATTGAGGATTGCAGATGAGGTTGCCCACCATTTCAAGATAAATAAATCCAGCCCAAGGACCACTGTGGAAAAAAAAAAAAAAAGAAAGAAAATTCATGAAATTGTCACTGTAGCTAAACCAGCAGGTGAAAAAACCTTGTGCTTTTTGCAAAATACATATTCTCTTGTATTGAAAACTTAGCTTTTATGTAGGTGCAGGATTGCTATAAGAAAGTCATACCTATAGACTGTAAATGATTTGAGAGAAAAAACAGTCATTAGATGACAACTTAAAGCAAAAGGATGGTGAAGGACCGAAAGTTGGAGAATTTAATGCCAGAAGAGGATGTTTTGATAATTTTAGAAAAGCACTTGGCTTAAAAAACTGTCAAGATAACAGGAGAAGCATATTCTTCCAACCAAAAGGCAGCAGATGAGTTTCAAGATGCCATTAAGATAATCATTGAGGAGAAAGACCTGCCTGAACAGGTTTTTAATGCAGACAAAAGTGCCCTATTCTGGAAACAAAAGCCACAAAGAGCATTTATTAGTAGGGAATAAAAGTGAGCACCAGGATCTAATGCAGGAAGGAAAAGGCTACTCCACTTTTTTGCAAATGCAATTGGGTTGATGACCAGGACTCTCCTTATCTATAAAGCTGTTAACTCCAAGCCTTCAAGGGAAAAGACAAACACCAGCTTCCAGTCTTTTGGTCATACAAAAATGCCTAAACAATGAGAATCATTTTTCTGGATTGGTTCCATCAATGCTTTGTCCCTGAAGTGAGGAAGTACTTTGCCAGTAGGGGAATGCCTTTTAAAGTTCTTTTGGTATTGAGTAATGTCCGTGGCCGCCCAAAACCCTTTGAGTTCAATATCAAAGTCATCGAAGTGGTCTACTTCCCCCGAAACACAATGTCTCCAATTCAGCCTCTAGATCAGAGGATTGTAAGGACCTTTGAGGCTCATTAAACATGGCACACTATGGAAAGGATTGTCAACACTATGGAAGAGAACCCTGAAAGAACATCTTGAAAGTCTATGAAAATTACACCATTAAAGTGGCCATTGTTATTGTAGAAAAAGCTGCGTCCAGATGTTGCACATGACTTCACAGGATTTATGACAGAGCCAGTCAAGGAAATTGTGAAAGAAATTTTGGATACGGCAAAAAGGTGGAGGGCGAAGGGTTTCAAAATATAGATATTGGAGAAATTAAAGAGCTAACAGCCACCACACCAGAGGAGAAGACAACTTGAAGAAGATAAGAGCTTCCAAACCAGTGCCAGACAATGAGGAATAAGACACAGAAGAAGCAGTGCCAGAAAAAGAATTGACATTAGACAAATTGGAAGAAGGATTCCAATAATTAAAGGTTGCTTTTACTTCATTTATGACTTGAATCCTTCTTTTATATGGTTACTGAGACTAAATAAAGTGGTGGAAGAAAGGTTGGTATAATATAGAAACATATTTAGAGAAATAGAAAAGCAAAAAGTTAGAAATTATCATGTATTTCTGTAAAATTATACCAATTTCTGTAAAATTATGCCTGCCTCTAGTTCCACTTCCTCCACCTCTTCCACCTCTGCCACCTCTGAGACAGCAAGACCAACCCTTACTTTGCCTCCTCTTCCTCAGCTCACTCAATGTGAAGATGACAAGGATGAAGATCTTTGTTATGACCCACTTAATGAATAGTAAACATTTTCTCTTCTTTATGATTTTCTTAATAACATTTTGTTTTCTCTTACTTTACTGTATACAAAATAACTGTATATTACACTACACAACATGTAAATTTGTTAATTGACTGTTTATGTTAACCATAAGCCTTCCAGTCAACAGTAGGATATGAGTAGTTAAGATTTTGAAGAGTCAAAATTTATACTTGGATTTTCAACTGTGCATGGTGTCAGTTTCCCTAATCCCTGGGCTGCTCAATGATGGGCGGTACTAAAACAAAGTGCTAGCCCACATCTGAATGCTGTGCAGTCCCTAAGACAGAGGGCGTTACTTTAGTAGAAGGAGCAAGGAGGAGTCTCCAGCACTCCGACTCCTCCAACCAAAGAACTTTTAAACTTAGAACTGACGGAATTTAACCAGAAGTTAGAAAAAGGAAAAAGTAGCCTATACATGCAGATTGGTAAAAATATTAAGAAGATATTCATGCCTAGGGAAAAACTCATTGAGAGTTATACGGTCATTGATATTAACTAACTATCATGTATTGGAAAGAACATTAAGCTAGTAGTTAGGAGAACTGAGTTCTAGTCTTGTCTGTAGATCAAAGTCTCTCCACTCCATCAATCAGAGTCCTAGACTGGAGTGAGTCTATTCAATGAAACTATTTAGAAAACTGGCCATTTTACCTACTATGGGGCAGGCTTTGGGAAAAGATGTACCTTTATATGGCTAAACACCACCTAATTTCCTTGTTCTAATATATATATGTATATGTGTGTGTATGTATATATATGTATATCAAAAGTACCATCTAGTCAAACAGTACATTCTAAACCTAAAGGATAAGAAGCTTGACTTTCAAGGGTAGAGAAGAATATAGTAAAGGGCATCCCTTTATAAAGAAGATTTAAATGCATAATCAACGATTTAGGCTAAGAGTAAAATTTTAGCTTGAATTTGATTGAAAGGATAAAAATGTCTTCATGAATGGTGAAGAAAACTGATTCTCAGTCTTTTAAAACGTCTTCATACAAAGAAAAAATAGGTAAAAATTTTAACTACAAGAGAACTTATCAATGACAAGGGAAGGAAAAAGCAAACTGATTAATAATCCACACATTCAGAAATGATAAAGAGCCTTGGAAAGTATGGAAATAATACTTTATTCACTTTTATGATTCTAGAAAATGTAATATGAAATAAAGCATAGTTAATTTACGTTTTTAATTGGGAAACCAAGTAATTGATATTTTTTAAAGCAGGGATACTCAAAAGTACATCACAATGGGTTTTCTCAATAGATCCCATAAGAAGTAAATTATAAAGTCCCCATTTGTGCTTCACAGGGAAAAAAAATCCATTACCATTTTCTCTTTATTGGCATAATAGTTCTTCAGAATGGCTTACAACTGAGCTTATATTTCACACATGAATGTTTGATTTAATTCACCTGTTGTGATCTGCTTTAAGTACCCACATTTTCAGTATGAGCTGTAGATTGCCAAACCAAAGCTTTTATAACATTTTAAAGTAATTTGAGAGCTTTTCCTTTGTTTTATTTGTACTTGAATATTAAAGAGTGATTACTCAAATTTGGAAACTTGAAAGTTGACATGGGAGCTTCCTTATCTAACAAACTTTAGACGACCTTTTCTACCACTTTCCTGCAACAAGGCATTCCTAGGACCAGCACAGGAGACACTCAGCCCTGTTTACTGTCACTTCTACCAAAGCTCTGACACAAGCATATGCTCAGTACCTGGGGTGGTTAGGGCCTTGAGTGCTTAAGACTAGTGCTGGAAAGTGGGGCATGCACCTGCTGGATTATCTAATGAGCCAGAAAAACACTGAAATGTTTTCATCTTTCTTCCCATTGGCATCTGATAGAAGAAAGAGATGAAAAAGCCCATTATGTATACAAGGGTGACATTCCACAAGGGACAGAGACAACTAGACTTATAGCAAAAGATTCTAGAGGTCCAAGTGGTTGTCTGAGTTATCCTAATGAGACATAAGAATGAGTTCATTTATCCTTTGAAAATGCAAACTATTTATTAATTTAAAAATCTCATAACAGGGATCCTAGCTTGTAGTAAAGGCTACATTGTCTATATTTCATTCTTTAGGCAGAAGTCTGCCTAAGCTATTTCAAACAAATACATGTTCACAATGTTAACATACAATACATGCTAAAGTACTAGTTACCAACCCCTTTACCAATCCATTTTACTATTTAACAACCTTAATTGCAAGGCACTTTTCCTTAAATATACTGAATTGCCTCAGACATGAGATATAATGACAGAGACATTTATTTTGATTCAGATACCAGCTCTGTCACCTGCTGAGCCCTGCCTGAGCCTCTGTATCCTCATCTGTAATATGAAAATGTGAAGAATGCCGGTTATTTATAGTCAGTTTGAGGAGGTAAACTATGTAGGAGTCCCTAGTGGAAGGTCTGTCCTGAAAAAAAAATGAAGGCTCCTTTTTCCTATGTGTATTAGTCTGTTCTCATGCTGCTATGAAGAAATATCAGAGACTAGGTAATTTACAAAGAAAATAGGTTGAATTGACTCACAGTTCTGCATAGCTTGGGAGTCCTCAGGAAACTTACAGTCATAGCAGAAGGTACCTCTTTACAGGATAGCAGAAGAGAGAATGAGTACAAGCAGGGAAAATGCCAGACTCTTATAAAACCATCAGATCTTGTGAGAACTCACTCACTCTTATGAGAACAGCATGGTGGAAAATGCCCTCATGGTTTAATTACCTCTCACTGGGTCTCTCACAACACATGGGGACTATGAGATTACAATTCAAGATGAGATTTGAGTGGGGACACTAAGCCAAACCATATCATTCCACCCCGGCCCCTCCCAAATCTCATGTCCTCACATATCAAAACAAAATCATGTCCTTTCAACAGTCCCCAAAAGTCTTAACTCATTCCAGTATTAACTCAAAAGTCCAAGTCCAAAGTCTCATCTGAGACAAGGCAAGTCCCTTCTGCCTATAAGCCTGTAAAATCAAAAGCAAGTTAGTTACTTCCTAGATACAATTGGGGTACAGGTATTGGATAAATACACCCACTACAAATGGGAGAAATTGGACAAAACAAAGGGGCTACAGGCCCCATGTAAGTCCAAAATCCAACAGAGTAGTCATTAAACCTTAAATTTCCAAACTTATCTCCTTTGACTCCAAGTCTCACATCCATGTCACACTGATGCAAAAAGTAGGTTCCCACAGCCTTGAGAAGCTCCACCCTTGTGGCTTTGTGTGATACAGCCCCCATCCAGGCTGCTTTCGCAGGCTGGCATTGATTGTCTGGGGCTTTTCCAGGCACAAGGTGCAAACTGTTGGTAGATCTACCATTCTGGGCTCTGGAGGATGATGGCCCTCTTCTCAGAGTTCCACTATGCAGTGCCCCAGTGGGGACTTTGTGTGGGGGCTCTGAATTCACATTTCCCTTCTGCACAGCACTAGCAGAGGTTCTCCATGAGGGGCTCCATCCCTGCAGCAGACTTCTGCCTAGATATCCACGCATTTCCATACCTCCTCTGAAATCTAGGTGGAGGTTCCCCAACCTCAATTCTTGTCTTCTGTGCACTCACAGGACCAACACCACGTGGAAGCTGTCAAGGCTTGAGGCTTGCACTCCCTGAAGCAATAGCCTGAGCTGTACCTTGGCCCCTTTTATCCTATGCTGGGACACAGGGCACTAAGTCCCAAGACTGCACACAGCAGGGGTGCCCTGGATCTGGCCCAGGAAATCATTTTTCCCTCCTAGGCCTCCAGGTCTGTGATGGGAGGTGATGCCGCAAAGCTCTCTGACATGGTCTGGAGACATTTTCCCCTTGTCTTGGTATTAGCATTTGGCTCCTTATTACTTATGCAAATTTCTGAAGCTGGCTTGAATTTCTCCCTAGAAAATGGGTTTGTCTTTTCTACTGCATTGTCAGGCTGAAAATTTTTCAAACTTTTATGATCTGTCACCTCTTGAATGCTTTGCTGCTTAGAAATTTCTTCTGTCAGATATGCTAAATCATCTCTCTCAAGTTTAAGGTTCCACAGAGCTCTAGGGCAGAGGCAAAATGCTGCCAGTCTCTTTGCAAAGCAAGAGTGACCTTTACTCCAGTTCCCAACAAGGTCTTCATCTCCATCTGAGACCACCTCAGCCTGGACTTCATTTTTCATATCACTATCAGCATTTTGGTCAAAGCAATTCAACAAGTCTCTAAAATGTTCCCAACTTTTCTACATTTTCCTGTCTTCTTCTGAGCCCTCTAAACTGTTTCAACCTCTGCCTGTTACTCAGTTCCAAAGTCACTTCCACATTTTGAGTATCTTTATAACAACATCCCTTTTCTGATATCAATTTACTATATTAGTCCATTCTCACATCACTATGAAGCAATACCCAAAACAGGTAATTTATAAAGAAAAGAGGTTTAATTGACTCATAGTTCTGCATAGCTGGGAAGGCCTCAAGAAACTTACAATCACGGCAGAAAGCAGCTCTCAACAGGGTGGCAGGAGAGAGAATAAGTGCAAGCAGGGGAAATGCCAGACTCACAAAACTATCAGATCTCATGAGAACTCACTCACTATCATGAGAACAGCATGCGGGAACCACTCCCATGTTTTAATTACCTCCCACCAGGTCCTTCCCACAACTTGTGGGAATTACGAGATTATAATTCAAGATGAAATTTGGTTGAGGACAGAAATCCAAACCATATCACCATGCTACACTTAGAGCCCATTATTTCGTATTTTCTACTCCACAAAGGCAATAACAGTGTGTTAGTGCATTAATGCTATTCATATACTTGAAAATGACTGAAACTTCACCTTTACTCTTACACTCAAAATGGTTCTGAGAATCAAACCATTTAAAAGAAAAATTAGACTTTAATCATTTAAGAGCCTAAATAAGCTTTTAATAAATAAGAGAATTTTGGAGGTTTTATTTGAAGAAAGAGTAGAGGAAAAAGCTGTGTTTATGTATATGAAACTATGCATCTCTGTGTGTGTGTAGGAAATACAAAGAAACAAAGAGGGAAGAATTTTTTTAAAAGAAGAGTGCATATTTTTGAGCAATCAACATTTTTTTCATAGGAGAAATGAAAACCCAGTTCTAATTAAATGCAAATTAGGCAGTAAAATGTGCTTTTAGTCTACTGTTAATTTTCCATTACATTAAACTTCTCATCAAAACTTAATGTTTATGTACTAAAGTTTTTCATTGAACTTCTTGAACTTCATGAAAAAAGTCTAGAATGCTTTATCTGCATACAATGTAGATCTTTCTACAGGGTTATTTTGTGTTATATATAGAAAAATCAAAATATATATAAAGTCAGTATAAAAGTAGCTATTGTAACTTAGTTATCTTCCACGGCGAGTTGATTCTAGATAAGAGAATATGATTATATGTAAATTTACCAATATCTAGAGAAAAGTTTTTTTTATATTCACTATTTAAATTATCCTAGAATGGCCTAAACAACTCCCTTTTACCTAAATAATAGATTGTAAATATATTTGCATTTTTAATCCCCATGATATAATCCCTAGGCTGAACATTTGAATATAGGAGAATATTGAGAGGCAGTTATTACAGCTTTATATTAGGAAACTTGAGTTGGAACTGAGATCAGTACCTAGAGAAAATGGTACAATGTCACAGAGAGCAAAGTAGACAGGCCAAGATGTAGAGTGGTCCCAGACAGGTGCAAGCACCTGTAGACTAAGAAGGACTCACTTGGGTGTCCCTATCACAGAAAAACTGTTTTTCAAAGGTGGGAATTTTAGTACTTGAAAACACTAGCAGACTAGAGACAGCATTTAGATGATAAGCTGGTGTCAGACTAGATGGAGATGTACAAGTAAGGCCTGGGCCCATTTCATGAAAAGAATTAAATTCAAGATTAAGGCAAGGAAAGAAGCTAGAACATTTAGGTCATCAGGGAAAGCCTTTCTGCAGAGAGTAATATATTTTAAATTCCATATTAGGTGTTAGTCATTAAAATTCCATTCATACACCATAGTGTTTCCCATGCATGAAGGATCTGCAAACATAGAGCACATAGATTCAGGAATAAAGTCAGAGAAGCTCCTTGTGTCTGGAAGAGCTCTCTGTGGTAGGAAAGTTCTCATAGCCCAGCATAGTGCTCCTCACTCCTAATACCATTGCAGTTCAACATTTTACATTTTATTGGAACAATTTTCATTAGTGACTGCATGTGAGCACCATTAGGAGAGAGATTGCGTCTCTTCTTCTCCTTGTCTTCCCAGCACCTAACATAGTGCCTGACAGAAAGTAAGAACTCCAAGTAAGAACTCCTTAAGTGAACAAGAGCAAGTATAATATAAAGGAAAGAACATGTTGAAACCGCTGCAAACAAAAATGACTCAGAACAGCAGCATCAAAGTCTGTGGACTGAAGTTTTGTCAAAAACAATCCATAGAATTTATTGTTAAACATATATATTCAATTAGAGTTTTAGGAGTACATGTAAATTAAGCATTTTAATATCATTAAAGACTCTTTCTGTAACTGGTTTTCTTTTATCCTACATAATCCGTCCAGGCAGTAGGGTGTGTTCTGAGCATATGACTATAACTTATGAAATGTCATCTTCTGTCTCTCCGATTGGTAATTTAGGTAGTAGAGTTAACATTTGACAGTCCTAAATATAATACTAGTATTTACTCTTATGAATCAAAAAATCAATTGAAGTTCAGAATGGCCAAATATATAAAATATGGTCTCATGGATACTAAGTAGCCTAAACTATGTCTTAATCAGATCTCTCTGACTCTCAGGTCTGAGCTCTCCCTCCAGCACACCACCTTGAATGATTGTCATGGCCTGTGGTTCAGATTTACTCATTTCCAGGGTGTGCTATCAGTGGGTTTCAAACATGTTTTCAAAGGAAAAACCTGCAGTGCTTATCAATATTGATACACAGCATTTGAACTGTACTTCATAGGGTTCATGGACCTTATATAATTGATCTTCACACTATGTGAAGAACATAGGCCTGATGACATTGGTCCCATTTAATAGGTGACAGATTCAAATCTCTGAATTTAAATGGCATGCTTATGATCCAGAGGCTGGAGAGCGAAAAATCTGGTCTGGTTAATTCAAAATGTGTAAGGTTGACTTTGAATTCAATATTGAGAATAATCAATTTGTTTCAAATAATTCATCTTCATTAAAGTAGTGTGGATTATTTAATTTGGTGTAGGGGAACAGAGCATTTACACATAAGAAGTCCTGAAAATGAAATAATTAAAGATTGACAACACACAAAGAAAGAAGCAAAAATTGTGCAAATGTTGCCACAAAATTGTGCAGCTCTTTTTATGTGCATATGGGATTTAGTTGTGATTATCTCTTCCCAAGTTCAGTAACATATGTTCAAAAGATCCACTTTATTCCAAATAAATGGACTAGGTAGGTAATATGCTATAACATTACAGACTAAAGTTTGGTTAAAATAGCCAATTTTAACACACATTTGTTTGAATTTCTATTGATTTGGGCTTTGTCAGATTTACTTCAATCCTTCAATCCTCCACTAACCCTGCTAGAACTGTTTAATTTGCCAAGATTTTCCTTAATAGTTAAACAATGTGAAGCTTTTAAGTAAACCATGAGAATTGACTGCATCAATGTACAATTTGCCACCAAGAAGCTCTCATTTCATGGTTCACACTCACAGTTGAAACCTAGAAGCAACCTTCTTAGGAGGGAAAATACTTTTTATTTTGATTAAAGCTAACAAACCATTTTCCTTAGCCTGGACTCCTGAATTCTCAGGTAACTGATGTACTGCATCACTCCTGCAGAAGCCAATGCATAATTTGAACTTCATTTGCCAATTTATGCTAACTAGAGTTAGGCTGCAATTGCCAGTAGTTAGGAATATTCTTAGTCTCTGCAGAAGTCTACTACAGTCTAGTAATGAAAATACTTTAAATGGAATTTTGAGTGAATAGCACTAGCTAAACATGACTTAACTCCAGAGATGGCCACTAAAACCCTTCTCATTTTGAGAATTGTATTTTAATTGTCTTTATGAAGTCAAGAAGTATAATTTCTCTTTCTTTTTCTTTCTTTCTTTTTTCTTCTCTCTTTTTTTTTTTGGAGATGGAGTCTCGCTCTGTCACCCAGGCTGGAATGCAGTGGCAAGATCTTGGCTCAGTGCAACCTCTGCCTCCCAGGTTCAAGCGATTCTCCTGCCTCAGCCTCCCAAGTAGCTGGGACTACAGGCGCCCGCCACCACATCTGGCTAATTTTTTTTTATTTTAGTAGAGACAGGGTTTCACCATGTTGCCCAGGTTGGTCTCAAACTCCTGAGCTCAGGAAATCTGTCTGGCTCAGCCACCCAAAGTGCAAGGATTACAGGCATGGGCCACCACACCTGGCCAAGAAGTATAATTTCTACAGAGGGTAATGGGATTCAGTCTACAGCTTATTGAAGTGACCATGCACACGTTTGTGATAATAAAGTGGATAGGAGCCAAGATAGCCGAATAGGAACAGCTCTGGTCTACAGCTCCCAGCGTGAGCGATGCAGAAGGTGGGTGATTTCTGCATTTCCATCTGAAGTACTGGGTTCATCTCACTAGGGAGTGCCAGAGAGTGGGCACAGGACAGTGGGTGCAGCGCACCGTGCACGAGCTGAAGCAGAGCGAGGCATTGCCTCACTCGGGAAGCGCAAGGGGTCAGGGAGTTCCCTTTTCTAGTCAAAGAAAGGGGTGACAGATGGCACCTGGAAAATCGGGTCACTCCCACCCTAATACTGCGTTTTTCCGACAGGCTTAAAAAACGGTGCACCAGGAGATTATATCCCGCACCTGGCTCTGAGGGTCCTACAAACACGGAGTCTCGCTGATTGCTAGCACAGCAGTCTGAGATCAACCTGCAAGGCGGCAGCGAGGCTGGGGGAGGGGCGCCCGCCATTGCCCAGGCTTGCTTAGGTAAACGAAGCAGCCAGGAAGCTCGAACTGGATGGAGCCCACCACAGCTCAAGGAGGCCTGCCTGCCTCTGTAGGCTCCACCTCTGGGGGCAGGGCACAAACAAAAAGACAGCAGTAACCTCTGCAGACTTAAATGTCTCTGTCTGACAGCTTTGAAGAGAGCAGCGGTTCTCCCAGCACGCAGCTGGAGATCTGAAAACGGGCACACTGCCTCCTCAAGTGGGTCCCTGACCCCTGACCCCCGAGCAGCCTAACTGGGGGGCATCCCGCAGTAGGGGCAGACTGACACCTCACACGGCTGGGTACTCCTCTGAGACAAAACGTCCAGAGGAACGATCAGACAGCATAATTCACGGTTCACGAAAATCCGCTGTTCTGCAGCCACCGCTGCTGATACACAGGCAAACAGGGTCTGGAATGGACCTCTAGCAAAATCCAACAGACCTGCAGCTGAGGGTCCTGTCTGTTAGAAAGAAAACTAACAAACAGAAAGGACATCCACACCAAAAACCCATTCGTACATCACCATTATCAAAGACCAAAAGTAGATAAAACCACAAAGATGGGGAAAAAACAGAGCAGAAAAACTGGAAACTCTAAAAAGCAGAGCACCTCTCCTCCTACAAAGGAACGCAGCTCCTCATCAGCAATTGAACAAAGCTGCACAGAGAATGACTTTGACAAGTTGAGAGAAGAAGGCTTTAGATGATCAAACTACTCTGAGCTACAGGAGGAAATTCAAACCAAAGGCAAAGAAGTTAAAAACTTTGAAAAAAATTTAGATGAATGTATAACTAGAATAATCAATACAGAGAAGTGCTTAAAGGAGAGGATGGAGCTGAAAGCCAAGGCTTGAGAACTACGTGAAGAATGCAGAAGCCTCAGGAGCCGATGCGATCAAATGGAAGAAAGGGTATCAGTGATGGAAGATGAAATGAATGAAATGAAGTGAGAAGGGAAGTTTAGAGAAAAAAGAATAAGAAGAAATGAACAAAGCCTCCAAGAAATATGGGACTATGTGAAAAGACCAAATCTACTTCTGATTGGTGTACGTGAAAGTGACGGGGAGAATGGAACCAAGTTGGAAAACACTCTGCAGGATATAATCCACGAGAACTTACCCAATCTAGCAAGGCAGGCCAACATTCAGATTCAGGAAATACAGAGAACGCCACAAAGATACTCTTCAAGAAGAGCAACTCCAAGACATAATTGTCAGATTCACCAAAGTTGAAATGAAGGAAAAAATGTTAAGGGCAGCCAGAGAAAAAGCTCGGGTTACCCACAAAGGGAAGCCCACCAGACTAACAGCAGATCTCTCAGCAGAAACTCTACAAGCCAGAAGAGAGTGGGGGCCAATATTCAACATTCTTAAAGAAAAGAATTTTCAACCTGGAATTTCATATCCAGCCAAACTAAGCTTCATAAGTGAAGGAGAAATAAAATACTTTACAGACAAGCAAATGCTGAGAGATTTTGTCACCACCAAGCCTGCCCTAAAAGAGCTCCTGAAGGAAGCACTAAACATGGAAAGGCACAACCGGTACCAGCCGCTGCAAAATCATGCCAAATTGTAAAGACCATCAAGGCTAGGAAGAAACTGCATCAACTAATGAGCAAAATAACCAGCTAACATCATAATGACAGGAACAAATTCACACATAACAATATTAACTTTAAATGTAAATGGACTAAATGCTCCAATTAACAGACACAGACTGGCAAATTGGATAAAGAGTCAAGACCCATCAGTGTGCTGATTCAGGAAACCCATCTCACGTGCAGAGACACACAAAGGCTCAAAATAAAAGGATAGAAGAAGATCTACCAAGCAAATGGAAAACAAAAAAAGGCAGGGGTTGCAATCCTAGTCTCTGATCAAACAGACTTTAAAGCAACGAAGATCAAAAGAGACAAAGAAGTCCATTACATAATGGTAAAGGGATCAATTCAACAAGAAGAGTTAACTATCCTAAACATATATGCACCCAATACAGGGGCACCCAGATTCATAAAGCAAGTCCTGAGTGACCTACAAAGATTTAGACTCCCACACAATAATAATGGGAGACTTTAACACCCCACTGTCAACATTAGACAGATCAACGAGACAGAAAGTTAACAAGGATACGCAGGAATTGAACTCAGCTCTGCACCAAGCGGACCTAATAGACATCTACAGAACTCTCCACCCCAAATCAACAGAATATACATTTTTTTCAGCACCACACCACACCTATTCCAAAATTGACCACATAGTTGGAAGAAAAGCTCTCCTCAGCAAATGTAAAAGATTAGACATTATAACAAACTGTCTCTCAGACCACAGTGAAATCTAACTAGAACTCAGGATTAAGAAACTCACTCACAACCGCTCAACTACATGGAAACTGAACAACCTGCTCCTGAATGGCTACTGGGTACATAACGAAATGAAGGCAGAAATAAAGATATTCTTTGAAACCAACAAGAACAAAGACACAACATACCAGAATCTCTGGGACACATTCAATGCAGTCTGTAGAGGGAAATTTATAGCACTAAATGCCCACAAGAGAAAGCAGGAAAGATCCAAAATGGACACCCTAACATCACAATTAAAAGAACTAGAAAAGCAAGAGCAAACACATTCAAAAGCTAGCAGAAGGCAAGAAATAACTAAAATCAGAGCAGAACTGAAGGAAATACAGACACAAAAACCCTTCAAAAAATTAATGAATCCAGGAGCTGGTTTTTTGAAAGGATCAACAAAATTGATAGACCACTAGCAAGACTAATAAAGAAAAAGAGAAGAATCAAATAGACGCAATAAAAAATGATAAAGCGGATATCACCACTGATCCCACAGAAATACAAAGTACCATCAGAGAATACTACAATCACCTCTATGCAAATAACCTAGAAAATTTAGAAGAAATGGATAAATTCCTGGACACATACACCCTCCCAAGACTAAACGAGGAAGAAGTTGAGTCTCTGAATAGACCAATAACAGGCTCTGAAATTGTGGCAGTAATCAATAGCTTACCAACTAAAAAGAGTCCAGGACCAGACGGATTCACAGCCGAATTCTACTAGAGGTACAAGGAGGAACTGGTACCATTCCTTCTGAAACTATTCCAATCAACAGAAAAAGAGGGAATCCTCCCTAACTCATTTTATGAGGCCAGCATCATCCTGATACCAAAGCCGGGCAGAGACACAACCAAAAAATAGAATTTTAGACCAATATCCTTGATGAACATTGATGCAAAAATCCTCAATAAAATACTGGCAAACCGAATCCAGCAGCACATCAAGAAGCGTATCCACCATGATCAAGTGGGCTTCATCCCTAGGATGCAAGGCTGGTTCAATATATGCAAATCAATAAAGGTAATCCAGCATATAAACAGAACCAAAGACAAAAACCACATGATTATCTCAATAGATGCAGAAAAGGCCTTTGACAAAATTCAACAACCCTTCATGCTAAAAACTCTCAATAAATTAGGTATTGATGGGACGTATCTCAAAATAATAAGCGCTATCTATGACAAACCCATAGCCAATATCATACTGAATGGGCAAAAACTGGAAGCATTCCCTTTGAAAACTGGCACAAGACAGGGATGCCCTCTCTCACCACTCCTATTCAACATAGTGTCGGAAGTTCTGGCCAGGGCAATCAGGCAGGAGAAGGAAATAAAGGGTATTCAATTAGGAAAAGAGGAAGTCAAATTGTCCCTGTTTGCAGATGACATGATTGTACATCTAGAAAATCCCATTGTCTCAGCCCAAAATGTCCTTAAGCTGATAAGCAACTTCAGCAAAGTCTCAGGATACAAAATCAATGTACAAATATCACAAGCATTCTTATACACCAGTAACAGATAAACAGAGAGCCAAATCATGAGTGAACTCCCATTCACAATTGCTTCAAAGAGAATAAAAGACCTAGGAATCCAACTTACAAGGGATGTGAAAGACCTCTTCAAGGAGAACTACAAACCACTGCTCAAGGAAATAAAAGAGGATACAAAGAAATCGAAGAACATTCCATGCTCATGGGTAGGAAGAATCAATATCGTGAAAATGGCCAGAATGCCCAAGGTGATTTATACATTAAATGCCATCCCCATCAAGCTACCAATGATTTTCTTCACAGAATTGGAAAAAACTACTTTCAAGTTCATATGGAACCAAAAAAGAGACCGCATCGCCAAGTCAATCCTAAGCCAAAAGAACAAAGCTGGAGGCATCACACTACCTGACTTCAAACTATACTACAAGGCTACAGTAACCAAAACAGCATGGTACTGGTACCAAAACAGAGATATAGATCAATGGAACAGAACAGAGACCTCAGAAATAATGCTGCATATCTACAACTATCTGATCTTTGACAAACCTGAGAAAAACAATCAATGGGGAAACGATTCCCTATTTAATAAATGGTGCTGGGAAAACTGGCTAGCCATATGGAGAAAGCTGAAACTGGATCCCTTCCTTACACCTTATACGAAAATTAACTCAAGATGGATTAAAGACTTAAATGTTAGACCTAAAACCATAAAAACCCTAGAAGAAAACCTAGGCATTACCATTCAGGACATAGGCATGGGTAAGAGCTTCATGTCTAAAACACCGAAAGCAATGGCAACAAAAGCCAAAATTGAGAAATGGGATCTAATTAAACTAAAGAGCTTCTGCACAGCAAAAGAAACTACCATCAGAGTGAACAGGCAACCTACAAAATGGGAGAAAATTTTTGCAACCTACTCATCTGACAAAGGGCTAATATCCATAATATACAATGAACTCAAACGAATTTACAAGAAAAAAAACAAACAACCCCATCAAAAAGTGGGCGAAGGACATGAACAGACACTTCTCAGAAGAAGACATTTATGCAGCCAAAAAACACATGAAAAATGCTCACCATCACTGGCCATCAGAGAAATGCAAATCAAAACCACAATGAGATACCTTCTTACACCAGTTAGAATGGCAATCATTAAAAAGTCAGGAAACAACAGGTGCTGGAGAGGATGTGGAGAAATAGGAACACTTTGACACTGTTGGTGTGGGACTGTAAAGTAGTTCAACCATTGTGGAAGTCAGTGTGGCGATTCCTCAGGGATCTAGAACTAGAAATACCATTTGATCCAGCCATCCCATTACTGGGTATATACCCAAAGCACTATAAATCATGCTGCTATAAAGACACATGCACACATATGTTTATTGTGGCACTATTCACAATAGCAAAGACTTGGAACCAACCCAAATGTCCAGGAATGATAGACTGGATTAAGAAAATGTGGCACATATGCAGCCATAAAAAATGATGAGTTCATGTCCTTTGTAGGGACATGGTTGAAATTGGAAATCATCATTCTCAGTAAACTGTCGCAAAGATAAAAACCAAACACCACATGTTCTCACTCATAGGTGGGAACTGAGCAGTGAGAACACATGGACACAGGAAGGGGAATATCACACTCTGGGGACTGTTGTGGGGTGGGGGGAGTGGGGAGGGATAGCATTAGGAGATATACCTAATGCTAAATGACGAGTTTTTGGGTGCAGCACACCAGCATTGCACATATATACATATGTAGCTAACCTGCACATTTTGCACATGTACCCTAAAACTTAAAGTATAATAATAATAAAATAAAATAAAAATAAAGTACATTTGTTGATGGACTGCTGCAATTAATGGCAACTCATTTTCTTCAGTGCAATAGATGTGTAACTTTAATCTTCTTCTAAGTAAATGTTTGACTTGCTTTGCTTGCCTTGCAACCTTACATCAAATGATCCATTATTTCAACTATAAAAGTCTTCAGGGGGCCTAAACTGTAAATCTGAAATAACTCCAAAAAGCCTTGGTTTGGAAGGGTTCTACATTTCCAAACTGGCAGAGTATAAATAAGGCATAAGAGCAAAACAGATCACTATAATCTCTCCTCTCTTAGTGAGAATAATGGTATCCAAAAATATTGATGTGTAGTCAAGATTTCTGATGTTTTCTCTAAGAACTGTCTTAACAATTATGAAATCATATAGCTATTTCAAATAAAGTTAGTAGAATTTCAGCCTAGAAATCTTATAAGTAAAGCTGGCCAGGAAGATTTTATAACACATATTTTATTCATTTGATGGTACAGCTATCAACATAAAATATTTTTTATTGTAAGAAATGTGTCTAAAATTTGGCAGTCTTTTAGAGTAACCTCTATTTATCCGAACCAAAAAGGGATAATATTTGGGATGGAAATGTAGCCCTTCTCACAGTTCCTGGCACTTAACTACCTTGAATAGCTTCATAATGCCTCTCTTTTTAGTGATATTTTTGAATAACCCAAGACTATTTTCTCAAGTTAACTTTCTAGAAGTAGACATCCTGAGTCAAAGGAAATATACAAATTCTACAATTGTTAAAAGTGTTTTGCAAAGTTGCTTTGCAGAATTTGCTTGTCCTACTGGTAGGTGTAAGAATGTTCTTTCTTTTCTAAAGGAAAACCAACAATAGAAAATATAATTTTTAAAAATGCCTGCAAAAAGAGAGAGAAGGGACTGTTAAAAGGTTTATTTTCAAATCAAAAGGTGAAAGACGTAAAGGCAGAGATAAAGCAAGAGGTCATGGTTAGCTTTGTATTCTTCTGTATCAGCTTTTCTGCTATTTTGATTTTCTTAATTATAAATAAAGTGAAGGTAAATAATCTAAGTAACGATAAAAATTATATGAAATACTGTACTACAGTTTAGCCAATCTCCAGAATTATTCAATGGACTTACATTCAAGAGGACTTTCAGGTCACACATCACTAACAAAAATATTTAAGTACTTAGAATCCCAATAGTCACTTGAAACTTACATAAAGGTACATTTTTTTGCCTGTTTATTGAAAGATTTGTGAGAAAAAAATAATACATGCACAAAAATGGGAGTAGAAGAAAGAAAACACATACATTCTCCCTTTGCAATTTTAGAAGACACAGTATTTTTTCTGGTGCCGAGAACTACAACAGTAATTTCTTAAGTCTAATAGGTTCCAATAGTTCCTTAGGGATAAATAAAGAGCAGTATAGCACCATGAGTTGTCTATATTCATCTAAAAATTTTCATTTGTACTCAAATTAAATTGCAGCTAAACCACTTTGGGAAGGTAAACACTTTGGAGACAAACATTGATGGCACTACAGCATAGATGAGAATTCAACTTTAGCAGTTTCTGAGATGTAGGGCCTATATTTTCACTTATCAGGAATTCCACCAGAATGTTCTGACTGGTTCATGTCAAAACCAAATCCTATCAATACTCAATCAACTTTCCTTCATGGAGGCCTCATGTGAGCAGTCTACTCCCAGTTTCTCATATTTTTCTTACAACCATATTTTAGGTCCCATAAATTTATCTTTCTAGGGTTTAGATGAACTAAAAGTGGAAGGAAATTTAAGTTCCAGCATTTACTCAATATTCCTCAATCTAATTTATTAGGAACAATTGTTGAAATGATTACTCACAGGCACACACATAAACACTCTTAACTCAATATTTGTCTTTACACCCAGATTACAAATATAACATATTAGTATACTCTTTTCATTTTTGTACTGTCCTTTTGTTATTTTGAATTCCCTTTGAAGACATATATTTTCCATTAAAAAATTAAGGCATAATTAACATAATAGTAAAATTCACTCATTTTAGTGGATAGTTTTGCAAGTTGTAATAAATGCATACAGTCCGATTACCTCTACCACAATTAAGATAAGGAACATTTCCATTAATTTCCCAAATTCCTCTGTGCTCCTTTGTAATCAGCCCCTCCTCATTAATTCCTGGCAAGCACTTTTCCTATAGTTTTGCCTTTCCAGAGTAGCATATAAAAGGAATCATATACCATGTAGTCTTTTGGGTCTAGCTTCTGTTACTTAGCACATGCCTTTGAGATTCATCAATGTTGCTCTCAATATCAGAAGTTCATTCCTGTATTTTGATGAATAGTATTTCATTGTGTAGACATATCACTCTCTATCCATTCCAAAACTGAAGGACATTTGGGTTATGAAACCACATTTTTATGTGTCCTTTTTTCCTTCATTTACAATTATGGGTTCAAATTTTCCATTTGTAGATCACAGTTAACCTATGTTTCCTTTTAGAGCTTCTGGCATGTGGATTATATTTATCTTTACTCTGGATTTTAAAAAAAGCTTCTGATAATTGTTTTTATTGCATTCTCCTGTTATTGTAAACTTGAAAGTACACACTCCTTTCAAATGTTACCATCACTTCCACATTTAAAATTGTATTTCTTCAAATAAGTGCACATGTTCCTAATAATGGAACATGTTTGAACCTATTATTACACAATTTTAAGAAAATCAGGTGCTGTTAAATGAAAATATGTTTGTTTTTACCTTTATGTCTAGGCAAGCATGTCGGACTTGCTCCCTTCACAGAGAACAGATGGAACTAGATTTCCTTTCAGTGTCCCCTTGCTATTGAAAATTTTGTCATTGTGCCATGGTCAAAGTAACCCTAGCTGTTGCTTTAAAAATGTCTTTATGTAAGTTGAATTTAATAAAATATGAACTATAGCTCATACTTGATAGAGATTCTTATAAAAAGTGGTCTATCTGTGCCTCTATGTGTGTTCTCTTTTGTAAATACTTCATGAAGTTTTGATTTTATGAGATTCTAATTGGTTGCTATCTTCATAAAACAACAAGCAAACATAAAATAAAAATGAATTGAGAACAATACAATTTTAGAATGAATCTGGCATATGAACAAGTATATAAAATTTAAATTATAGCTATCAAAACTATAAGGAAGTATATCCGTAGTTAAATAACATCTATTGTTTCAACTACTTAATTATGACACAAAATACATGATGCGAATCTCCACAACCAGATAAGTGGATAAATGTCTAAAGGTATTCACTTAGCTGACAGTTTTCTCCTCATTCAAGAAGAATACCATATATTTTCTCAGAAACATGAAAAGGAAATATATCAGTACCAAAATTCAGAGAAAATAATGACTTAACTTTCTACTCATCTTACAAAATTAGGAGAAAACAAGTTGCATCTATTTATGACATTTTAAGTCTTTTTAGAGAAATAAGACTGAAGATTAATAATCTTCAATATCTACCTAAACACTAAATATTACTTAAAGAATAGATGTATGTGTGACCTAAAACATTTTTTTTCTTTTTTTAAGTAAATGCTCTATACATAAAGGCAAAAGATTCATGTTGCAGTCTTTATAAATTCCTTGTTAAAATCTGACAGATCTCCAAGTTAATCAGTTTGGCTTTCTCTATCTCACAATATCTAATCAGTATTAAAACCATTATGTTTTCATTGTTTAAACCAGGTCTAAGATATACCTCTGATACAGGTTTCTATCATCAAATATAGTAAATAGAAAAAAAAGCAAAACAGAAAAGGAATGGCATTTTGATAATCCTTTGGCAAAGAAGGTAAATGGAGCCTTGTCTGTAAGAAATAAAGGCGGGGCTGAGCACTGAAAATAATTTACCATGGGAACTGAAAGAAAGTTTTAGAAACTTCCTTAGCATTCTCACTGTTCACAGAAAGCAGAATAGTCTGAAACTAAAAACAGCAACATACAATAAAATAGGGGTATGTGAAATAAAGAATGAATTAAAGTATATTAAGTACAAATTATTTATTAGTGTATTAAATAATTATTTTAAAGTGTATTAAATAAATGGAGGTATGTGAAATAAAGAATGAATTCAAGTTTATTAAATGAAATTATTACAAAACAGAAACCCAGAATTAAAATCCATATTGAAAGGCAAAAATTTACATTGCGGAATTTATATTGCAGAACATAAAATCAAGGAACTGGATACAGGGAAAGTTCTCCCAGAATTCACTAGGAAAGCTAAAGACAGTGAAACAAGGGGACCATAAGTCTGGAGGGTAGAAAACAGGTAACCAGTGGATTGTCTCAGAGGAAGAAACAATAACTGAAGTAGAATCACAATTTTTAAAATGGAACTAAGTCTTTTAATCAAGAAGGTTTAAGAAGTTCTTACTATGCATATAAAAACTAGTTTCATTGTATTCCAAAAACACGTAAACATAATCTATGTAGATGGTTCTTGAAAGGATTAAGAAAAAAATTGTTTAAAAAAAGATAGACTAAGGAAAGTGAAAAGATGGAGAGAGAGAGATAAGAAAACAGGCTGCCTTTAAAACAACAACAAAATACGTTGTCTGAATTTGGCTTTGCAGGGGTATTAAACAGAAAACAGGAGCATAATTTTCACAGGCTTTGAGGATAAGATGACATGGCAAGATATCAACCCAGTAATCATTAATAAAATAAAGCAACAGAAGGGTAAGTTAAGTTACTCTATGACTCACGATATACCACGTTTATGTGCTTATGTTTAAAAATGTTCTCCATGATTTACTACAGACAGTCTTGAAACGAAACACATTTACAACTGAAGGCTCATATAGACTTGATTGGTGCATCTACTTTCATTGGTTTTAAATTTCAAAAGAAGCAATTCCACGTCTAAGGTAGCTGGACTTCGTAGAATTCCTGCCGCCTTTCTTCTGGGTCTGCTCCAAGTTCAGTCATAGAAAATGATTTTCTAACACCACATTCCTGCCCATAGTTGAGATGTACAGAATGTTTTACAATTTTAAAAATTTAATAATAATGTTTTACAATTTTAATACAATAGGTAGTACTAGCTGTTTCATTCTTGATAAAAATTCCTTAATAATATTGAACAGATACTAGGCCAATTACTAGTGAAAAGGATATTTTTCCTTTTATAAAAGCCAAATTATGAAAATAAATATGGTCAAAGTACTTCAGTACAAATTACTAGAGGAATACATATATGATCGTGTGTGTGTGTGCATAGATGTGTGTATATACATGTGTGCAATTTCCACAGCAGTTTGATTTTTCAATGCTTTTTATCTTTTGTTCTCCCCCCCTTTTTTTTTTTTTAGCTTCAAGCAAGTTTAAGGGGTTAAATTTTTAAATGTTTACATTTCGGGTAGGACTGACTGAATCATATAAGAAAAACAAACTGTGCAAGCATCCTTGAACTACTAACAGATTATTCTTTTGTTTGCTGGTCTGGTTTGTAGTCAGTGTGGCCAGGAAGACATTATACATATTTTTAAGTTACTATTTTTTTATTCAGCAATTTCTAGACCTCGTGTGACAGATACAGCAATTTTAATTCTGACAGAGATACTTTATACTATTTCTCTGAGTTCAAGAATTTGACACTGTTGATTTGGTAACTTTTATAAACATTTAAGTAGCTCTTTTATTTTAAAATATCAACTCTTCAACTAACTGCTTCATCACACTAAGGAATTGTTAGGCAAGCCAAAATTAACATCTCAAAAAGAAATCCAGGTGTTGGTTGCCATGGAACTACTGTACTTTGTAAGGCATTAATCTCAAAGTTCTTTAAGACTTTTTTTTTTCTATCTTGGCTGGAATGCCATAAGCAGTAAGTTTATCTCAACACCAGCAGAAAAGTCAGCAGATTCAAAGTAGGCAGGCAAAGAAACAGTGAGATAGGCAGAACCTGGAAGGCTCTATCTGCTAACCGTATAGTTACAATTCTCTAAAAAAAAAAAAAAAAAAAAAAACAGACTTGGGGGGAGTTCAAATAATCCCCCTGATGGTTATGGATTTGAAACCATGCATGAGGAATATCTATGTAGCCATCAGGAGTCAGAGAAAGTTTTGGTATGCCTTAATATTTAAGAATCCAATTCCATTTCTCATTATTCTCTCAAGAGCAAAGACATTCCTATAAATTCTCTCAGGGAATGTCAGTAATTTGAACAGGTGTTGTAGATGGTAGTGTGACTGCTCTGTTGGCCATTCCATGTCCACCATTTAGAATGTTTATTTTTGCTCTTGGAAATGTTCAGAAACATGCAAGGGAAAAAGGAGTCAAATCATTTACAGACATGCATAACCAAAATGAAACCAAAATCAGAATACTCACAAACATTTTAACCCAGGTATGCAGATCAAAAAAAATATTAAACCTGTTATGCAGAATCAAAAGTGAATTCACCAAAAAAGACACCCTAATAGACAGAATGTAAATTCTGTAAAAACCAGAGTACTTAACCAGAAGGACATTTGTCTTTATACCAGAAAGGGCTTGCCACAAAAACAACAGAAAAAACTTTCATAGTCTTAAGAGGGATACAAGGTCCTTTATTTAGGGCAGCCTTATTTATAGCCAAATCAGATCTTGAATAAAATTAAAAAGAACTCACCAAAGGAAGAAGTAAAAGAATCTGAGAGGAGATTTACCAGCACAGAAAAGGTGACTCATGGAAATGAAGAGTGCAAAGGGCTCAATTGCTACCTTACTTGATTCCAGGAGCCACCTATTCAACCTAGGTGAACTCACTTTGGTTTAACTTCTGACACCATTTTGTCAATAAATAACAAACTTCAAGGGAGACTCTCTAAAAGAAAATAATATTCTTCCTAGAATAGGCATTGCAATGGGAATACATGTGCCATAGTAAACTACGCGCATATTCAGGGAAGTTAAAAAAAAAACGAAAAACAAGAAAAAGTTTTTGAAGAAAAAATGAGAATAATTAAATTATAGTTTTGAGATAATTATCCTTGACTACATGTATTAATAACAAGTATGATACCAGTCTGAGTTTGGACAAACAGATGATAGGCAGATGTCCACAAGACTTATGTGTGTGTGTAAGGTTGTGATGGCCTTTTGCACAAGGTGTTTTTTGCAGAATCTTTTATGATAGTTCTTGTTATCAGGCATTTGTTCCAGAGAAGCCCCCCTTCATGCCCTTCCCCAGCTGTATTTGTGGTGGTTTTTAACACCAGTGCCTTCATTTTGATTCTGACAACTTTCACATCCATGTGGATATTGAGGTGTTCCAACACCATTTATTAAAAAGATCCTTTCTGTGTGTGTTCTCAACACATTTGTCAAAAATCAGTTGACTGTAAATGCATGAATTTATGTCTTGGCCCTCTATTCTGTCTACTGTTGTATATGTTATTGTGAAATACCATTCTTTTTGGATTACTATAGCTTCATAATAGATTTTGAGATCAAGTACTATAATATTTCAAGCTTTGTTCCTTTTTGTCTTTGGGGTATTTTGTGGTTCCATATGAATTTTAGGAGTGTTCTTTCTATTTATGTACAGAATATCATTGGTATTTTGACAGCAATTGTAGTGAATTTGTAGATCTCCTTGGGGGGAGTATGAACATTTAAAAAATATTAATTCTTCCAATGTATGGACATAAGATATCTTTCCATTTATTTGTGTCATCAAGTTCTTTCATAGTGTTGCTGAGCTTTCAGTGTACAGATCTTTTACCTCCTTGGTTAAATTTATTCGTAAGTGTTTTATTTTTTGTAGCTGTTTTTAATGGGATTGTTTTCTTAATTTCTTTTTATGATAGTTCCTCATTAGTGTATAGAGACCCTACTGACTTTTGTATGCTGACTTCATATCCTCCAACTTTACTGAATTCATTTACTAGTTCTCAAAGTCTGTAGGGTTTTCTATATATAAGATTGTGCCATTTGCAAACAAGGACAATTTAACTTCTTTCCTTCCAATTTGGAGGTCTTTTATTTCTTTCTCTTGCCTAACTGCTCTGATTAGGACTTCCAGTTATTATGCTGAATAGTAGTGTTGAGAGTGGGTATCCTTGCCTCGTGCATAAACTTAAAAAGAAAACTTGCAGTTTTTCACCATTGAGCATAAATATTAGCTGTAGGCTTATCACATATAAAATTGCACTTTTATTGTGGTAAGGTGCAATCCTTACATACTAAATCATATCTAATTTGTTGAGAGTTTTTATCATAAATGAATGTTGAATTTTGTTGTAACATTTTTCTGCATCTACTGATCATGTTTATTTAGTTTTTGTCCTTTGTTCTATTAATGTAATGCATAATGTTTATTGATTTGTACATACTGAACCATCCTTGCATCCCCAAAATAAATCACATTTGATTATGATGTACGGTGTTTTTAATGTGCTTTTGAATTTGGTTTGCTAGTATTTTGATGAGAATTTTTGCATCTATGTTCATCAGGGACATCAGCCTATTTTTTTTTCTTACACTGTCTTTGCCTGGCTTTGGTATCAGGGTAAGCTAGCATTATTTGTTATTATGGTAATGCTAATACCATTATTATGGTAATGCTAACAGATACACACAGAACATTCCATTCAATAGCAGCAGAATACACACTGTTCTGAAGCACACTTGAAATATTCTCCAGGATAAATCATATGTTAAGATATAAAACATGTCTTAACAAATTTAAGAAGACTGAAATAATATCAAGTATCTTTTCTGACCACAATGCTATCAGAATGAGAATCAATAACAGGAGGAAATCTGAAAAATTAACAAATATGTGGAAATGAAACAACATGCTCCTAAATAACCAAGAGTCAAAAAATAAATTGAAAGGAAAAATCAAAAAATATCTTGAGTCAACAAAAGTGGAAATATTACACACCAAAACTTACAGGCTACAACAGAAGCAGTTCAAAGAGGGCGGTTTGTAGCTATAAATGCCTACATTAAAAAAGAAGAAAGATCTCAAATAAACAACCAAATGTTATACCTCAAGGAACGAGAAAAAGAACAAACTCAATCCAAAGTTAGTACGAGGAAAGAAAAAATAAAGATCAGAGCAGAGATAAAGAGAAACTAGAGAAACAATAGAAAAGATCAATGAACTGGAGTTGTTTTTTGAAAATAAAAATGAAATTGACAATTGACAATACTTTAGTGAGGTTAACTAGAATAAAAAGAAGGCTCAGACATGAAAAAGGAGACATTAAAACATACCACAGAAATAGAAAGAAGCGGCTGGGCGTAGTGGCTCATGCCTTTAATCCTAGCACTTTGGGAGGCTGAAGCAGCTGATCACTTGAGGTCAGGAGTTCGAGACCAGCCCGGCCAACAGGGTGAAACCCTGTCTCTACTAAAAATACAAAAATTAGTCAACTACGGTGGTGCACACCTGTAATCCCAGCTACTCGGGAGGCTGAGGCATGAGAATTGCTTGAACCCTGGAGGCAGAGGTTGTTGTGAGCTGAAATCACACCACTACACTCCAACCTGGGCGACAGAGCGAGACTCCACCTCAATTAAAAAAAAAAAGGAAACAGAATCACAAGAGACTGCTGTAAAGAATTATACTCCAACAAACTAGACGACTTAAAACAATAAATTCCTGGAAACATACAACCTACTGAGACTAAATTAGGAAGAGATAGAAAGTCTGAAAAGACCAATAGTGAATAAGGAGATTGAATAAGTAATTTAGAACTTTACATCAAAGAAAAGCACAGCACCAGATGGCATCAGCGCTGAATTCTATGAAACATTTAAAGATGAACGAATACCAATTCTTCTCAAACTTTGAAAAATTCGAGCGGGGGGAATACTTCCAAATTTACTTTAGGAGGCCAGTATTACCCTTAAAATTTTTTAAAAATACATAAAGCAAATAAGCAAAAATGCTCAAGCTCACACTAATCAGACAAATGCAAATGAAGTCAACAACTGGATATCACTTCACATTCAAAAGATAAAAAAAAAAATTTTATAGTGAGAAAGAACTGATTGATATCAGTGCGATATGCAGTCTATGTCCTGCAGGGATAAGTGCAAACTGAAAGCTCCAGACTTAGTGAATGAAGTTGAAGATCTGCACAAATGTTATGATTTAGCAATTTCACACTGATAAGCTTAGAGAAATTCTTATAGCATGTGTAGAAGACAATATGCATAAATGGCAAGAGTTTATAAGAATAAAAATTAGAAACAACATAAATGTTCATTCCTCTATATAGAATACAACATAGAAGTTAAAGTAAATGAACTAGCGCTACATACATCAATATGGACAAATATCAAAAACATTATGTTCAGCAGAAAAAGCAATAATGGTGTTATACTGCACATATTTAAATTTTATGTACTAATATTTAAATAAAGCTTAAATATGCAAAACAATACTATATTGTTTATGAGTCTATAACTATAGAGCGAAACACTAAGAGATTATTGGAAAAAATAAACACCAAATGCTGCAATGTGGAAGACAGGAGAGAATGAAACTGGCAAAAGACACAAAGGTATTTCGGATATTTGCTCTATAGTTTTCTGTATACTTGAAATTTATCAAACTAATAATAATAGAGTATCATGAGACAAAATCTTTTGAAGTTAAGCTAACTTCTCAATATTAAAATGAAGTAAGTAGTTTAATAAGAAGGCATCTAGATTTTGACAGATTTCTAGATGTTGTCCATTTTGATTCTTCACCCCGTAATATCTTTAGAAAATTACAAATCAGTTGCTTGTTAGATTTAATATTGTAACAAATCATCTTTAAGCTCTACTGATTCATCCTAAAGGGCAGCTTGGACAATTACTCTGCAAATAAAGGTTTTTAACAAATGTATATTTTAATTGATTGAAGCAAGGAAAACTTAAGTGTACTATGGAAGTAAAATATCCCATAGATGATTTTTTTTTTTTTTGAGATGGAATCTCGCTCTGTCACACAGGCTGGAGTGCAGTGGCACGATCTGCAAGCTCTGCCTCCCAGGTTCATGCCATTCTCCTGCCTCAGCCTAGGAGTAGCTGGTACTACAGGCGCCCGCCACCATGCTCCGCTATTTTTTTTTTTTTTTTTTTAGTAGAGATGGGGTGTCACGTGTTAGCCAGAATGTCGATCTCCTGACCTTGTGATCCACCCGCGTCGGCCTCCCAAAGTACCAGGATTACAGGCTTGAGCCACCGAGCCCGGCCAGATGATTTTTTTTAATTATTAAAAAGGGAAGAACGAAGGAGTAGAATTTCTTGTAATGACTTTTGAAGCTCCATGAAAGAGAAGCACCATTATAAAAATGTTGGAGGCTAGGTGCAGGGCCAACAAATTTAGTAAGAAAGACCACTGGTTTTGCTACATCCTTTAGGATCAGATTTCATAATTACATAAACTTTCCAAGTTAGAGAAGTGGAATGGTTTGGAGAAAAAGTCTTTTACATAAGTTTTACAACCACCTTTAAGACACTACTACAAGTCCGGACTTGCTAATTAACTTTTTGTATGTTAATAGGCTTGAGCCAATTAATATACACATTAAGTAAAGCCCTAATTTGTTTCAGTGCTTTCATTTAATGGACCTACAACAGAACACATACAGGAAACCATTCATTCACTCATTAATATGGCTAACAGACATTCACTTTTTCTTATACTCTGATGGGCTTTAAAGAAAAGTATACATGAAAAAATTTAACCTCACATAAGCCTCTATACAGAGAAGGAAACCCAAATAAGAGATGTCTTCTGGGTAACCATTTCAACTTAGCATGGCACACTGCATCCTTCCACATCGTTTTTGAAATTATTTCTAATCTGTACTGCACAATAGAAAGAGACTAAGAACTGATTAAACATCTTTCTATTAATACTTTAGACAAGTAATTAATATTTTTCTGCTTGAAAATAGAAACTATCTTTTTCTCCCAAATAGAGTTAGTCACTGAGATAGCAGATTCACCAACAGAATTTATGATAAATGTTAGATTGCTCAAGGGGTAGCTTATTGGACAGAAACAAAATAATTTTCATCTAATCCCCTTGGAGTTTTTGTTTAATCACTCCAAGTATAAATTATTTCTCCTTTCTCTGACAATTTAAGGCACTTGTAACATACATTTTTTGTATTGTAATTTTTGAACAATATATTTTATCGACCCCAATAATGATCATTAACATTTGAGAAGCACTCTACAATATGCTGTCAGAGAGCTGATGACACATTCATTTGATGAGACAGTCTGCAGCTTCACCTAAGTCCTTAAAGAAAACAGCTATCAGGGTAGCATTAAAGAACCGTGTGTTGAGGAGAAAGGCAGAATGTTCAGGGTCTCAGATGTTGTTAGGTAGCCGCCTACTGTTCTACTATAAGGGCTCAGGCAGGATGAAATCCGAGCTGAGACTAACAAAGCTAGAGGAAGATCCATTCCAAAAAGTGAGCTCTCCTTACAAGACCCTGGCCCATCATTATGCTGACTCATTATCAAGAGAATCAAAAGTCCTGGAAGATGTCTTAGGTATGCACAAAGGCAAACGAAGGGTAACAGCGTTACCAAGTATGTGTCAGAGGAAACTTCTATTGACTGCAGCAGAACAGAGCTCAATTATAACTGTTTCTCTTAGAGCTGTATTGCCCTCTGCACATAATACTAGTCATATTGTTACAGCAAACTTAAGTATGGACTGAGAAGAACTCTGTACTTCTACATTTGAGTCCTTGTGGATGAACTGCAACCTAACTTAATAGGTAGACAAGACTGAAAACCTAATTTAGGAGTATATGCCTATAACATTACTTTAATCTCGGGAGTCTTGGCCAATCCCAGCAGCCATATTTCAACCAGTCATACACTGTTGAGTGTTCAAACTGCGTTCAAATAAGGCAAACCCGAGCTATAACCAATCCAGCTGTTTCTGTACCTCACTTATGATTTCTATATCTCACTTTACTTTCTTTGTCTATAAATTTGTTCTGACCATGAGGCACTCTTGGAGTCTCTCTGAATCTGCTGTGATTCTGGGGGCTGCCTGATTTTTGAATCCTTCATTGCTCAATTAAAGTCCTTTGAATTTAATTTGGCTGAAGTTTTTCTTTTAACAATACTTTCTTGCTCTCCTCCACTATTCCTTTATCCTTGTGGTATCACTACCTTGTGGTGTCCTTCACTTTTGCTGCTGTTGGTGTACTGTGCAGTTTCCCTTGGGTTCTGCAGTTTCTCTTGCCTGCTTCTCTTGAGTTTCCAATGTCTCATGGGTTTCTCCACCCACCTGGGAAACTGTCCTTACATTTGGCTCACTGTGCCCTTCCTGCAGCTGCTGTTTCCTCACCAAGTGTTTCTTATTCATTTTCCCTGGTTTTATGCTCATTCTCCTTGCTTCTGGGATTGGCATAGAAGGTTGGAAATTACGTGGCATGAGCTGATAGATACATGCCCAGCTTTCAAAAAGCCAGAAACCATTATGACCATTTGAGTTATGCAGGGCAGTCTAAATGTGTCCCTCTGATTCCTGCCTGGGGCTCCTATTCTGTTTTACAAACTCATTTACTGTTACTTGAGAATAATTCTTATAGCATGCCCACTTTCTTAGTCATTGATGCTCATTCATTTATTCACTCAACTCATTCAATATTTATGTTTTTCTCTGTCAGCTCCTGTACTAGGTGCTAAAGAGAGTCTTAACATCAAGAACAATATGGGTTTGGGGAAACCATCCAGTAAGACCAATAAGCTACACTACATTATGAAGGCAGCCAGAGAGGTAGCAGAGAATGTACACTTGGCCCAACGTGAAGGGCCTAGAAATGTTTCCTGGAGGAAAAGATGTGGAAGCTAATATCTAAACGATAAAAAGGAGCTAATAAGATGAAGGGGAATGCATTGAGCATTATAGGGAGAGGAAATCATATATACAAAGTCTGGAGGAAAAAACAAGCATGAGACTGCTTATTATTAAAGCTGTTGGGAATTGTAGGGAAAACTTTATTTTTAAACACAACTCTTCACTGATCATTTCATTTTACATCAATTAAAAATAAATAAGTACATACTTGTGTTAAAAATATGAATCATTAACCACACACTTATATGAAGAATATGAGTCATTAAGTACATTTCGTTTAACAAAATCATAGACCTGCAAGGATTTTAAATAATTCATTTGTCTCATCTTTCTAAAACAATTGAGTTATTAAGAGTAGTTCTCCATTTAAGACTATGTAGACTATGTTTATAAAGATACCAGGTCACTATAAGCTAAATAAACAATTAACTTTTTAACTTCATTCTTTTAATTATTCTACAAATATTTAAAAAATTCCTACTATTGCTGAGCACTTCTTTCACAGAGCTTACGCTGTTAGTGGAAGGAAGGAAATACCAACACACAAAGAAGTAAACAACTAAATAAATTTGGTAGCACTTCAAATATAAACATCAAAGGTAAAGCAAAACAAATGATCCATAAACATAAGATCAGGTCATACAGAAAGGAGCATTTGCTAAAATGTTGCTGAAATCAAATCCAACACTAAAAATTGCTTTTAATAAATGGTATTAGTTATATTTCCTTTAAAACTAAATAAACAATCACAAGTCACAGTTTTTTTCTAGAATTGGACTCAGCTTAGTAGGAATCACCAGTGATTCTACTGTGTTGGTGATAAGCAGTGTGATGTGGGGGTTTGGTGCTCCAGCTGTAGAGATGGGCTCTTGTCCTTCTGCCATTTTTTTTTTTTTTTTTAGCTGGGGAATGTCAGTAGGCTATTCAGCCCTCTAAGAACCTCATTCCCTCTTTCATAAGAGGAAGATAAAACAAAACCTAGTTTCTGACAAAACAGGCTTTAAACCAACAAAGATCAAAAAAGACAAAGAAGGGCATTACATAATGGTAAAGGGTTCAATTCAACAAGAAGAACTAACTACCCTAGATATATGCACCCAATACAGGGGCACCCAGATTCATAAAGCAAGTTCTTAGAGATAGTCAAAGAGACTCAGACTCCCACACAATAATAGTGGGAGACTTTAACACCCCACTGACAATATTAGTCAGATCATTGAGACAGAAAATTAACAAAGATATTCAGTACCTGAACTCAACTCTGAATCAAGCAGACCTGATAGATATCTACAGAACTGTCCACCTCAAAACAACAGAATAATAGTAGTAATCATCCCAAATGGGCTTTTCTGAGACTTAAAATGAATTAATTTACTTTAAATTTATTAATTCATGTTAGGCTATTAGAAAACTGCCTGGCACATTCTAAACATGTTAGCTACTTGCATTACACTTCATTAAGAGGACAGTGAAGATCCTTGCTTGTCCAGAATCACCATGAGATTTATCAACTATTTTGGCTTTCTTATGCCTTCAACAGCTGTTATGAAACAGTGATTTCACCTTTAACAAACCTTCCTGGTTATGTCCTGATACCATTTGCTTTGATATGACACAATCAGGGATTTAGACACAATCTTCTTAGGAGTCTTGATCAGTAACCAGCCCATCCACGTGGAGATCCCATGCAATGTGCAGACAGTCACAGGAAGAACCAGGGATGCCCACTAATAGCTACCCAGTGACTCAATAATCAGGACAGATGCCTCCTCCCCACCTTCCTGGCAGTCTCTCCCTTTGGGTGGCTGCATAGAGTGAAGCCTGGGAACACCTCCAAGACAAGAGCATTTGGAGAGAGACTGTCTTATGCTCCAGTTTTCTGATGTGGACTGCCCTGCTGATGTGGACTGCCCTGAGTAGGTCAGAGACACACATTGTGGCTGAGGTTGCTGGACACTGATGAGCTTAACACCAGGACCTCTCCTCTTTTACCGTTTATGCAATAAGAGCCTTGAAATCAACCTCTGTCCCCTCAACCAAGGATGTTCCCATCCATTTCCATCTACTTTTTACACAAGAAATAGAATAAAGACATACTATGTTTCCCATTGCCTCCCTTAAGACAATACAAGGCAGTGGCATCATCAATTAGTGTGCTGTGTGTGTAGCCCTACCATAAACTACATGTGTTGTCCACATCAGGAGGTTTAGGAAGCATGAAAGATGCTTGCTGCTATTACTCTGGTTTCCAACAAAAGATCTGTTCTGGCTCTTGTCTAATTCTTAGTACTCTTTATAGTAGTGGAATGAGCTATCTGTTGGTGGATGACAGCCATTGGTCCTCTCATGTGAGCGGAGCATGGGAGACATTGTCTCTATCTGTCCTCCTCCCTTGGACCGAAGTGAGGCAGCGATCCTGAGGAAGTCTCTCTGCTCTGCAGGTTCAAATCTCCCTCCCAAGTACTGATCCTCAGGTTAGCCTATGTATCAGAACGTGTTAGTAGATCCACTTGACCTGACATCACATATAAGCTACAAGCTCCAATAGCTCCTTATCAATTAAAAAAACGAATATTTTGATCTCCGTCTGTCTGTAACTATGTCTCAATGGTTTCTAAACCAGGTAAGTAAAAAGGATGATATTTATTGGTATCCTCAAATCCCAACACTAAGTTATTTATGAAAAATAATTTTAAAATATAAGAATTGCTCTAAAGTAGATGGGAACTAGTAATACGTATATTTTGATACAGAGTCTCGCTCTGTCGCCCAGGCTGGAGTGCAGTGGCGCATCTCTGCTCACTGCAAGCTCCACCTCCTGGGTTCACACTATTCTCCTGCCTCAGCCTCCAAGTAGCTGGGAATACAGGTGCCCGCCACCATGCCCAGCTAATTTTTTTGTATTTTTTTTAGTAGAGACAGGGTTTCACCGTGTTAGCCAGGATGGTCTCGATCTCCTGACCTCGTGATCCACCCCCCTCGGCCTCCCAAAGTGCTGGGATTACAAGCGTAAGCCACCGCGCCCGGCCATAGAATATTTTCAAAACATGGCTAACAGAATATTCACCAGAAACTATACTATGCACTATCTCTTTTGTTGTTTGTTTACCTCTATAAATTAACAAAGTCTGTAAGCCTAGCATAAATAAGACAATAGACATAGGTTATCATTTTGTATTATTAATAAATGTGAGCCACTTACACAAGCAATTGATCTTAGAGCTTAAAGCATGATTCTTTAGCCACACAAATGCTGAAGAGATCTTTTCCTTAATTTTCTATTACATAACAATTTGTGTCTGAGAATCCTGAGGTGCACAGTGTGAAGAGGTGCTGGCTTCAGCAGTGCCCATCTCTTACAAATTACACATTCTATTACTCATATATAAGAAAGAAATGTTTAATTTTTTGAACTAATACATAAAAAATGCAAATGGGAACTCATTTATATCTACGCTTAACATATAATGGAATAAAACTTTTTCATTTGGCTTACATAGCATTTTGTACCTTATCAACCACCATTAAAATGCATTAAATGGCTTTAATAATGATGAGCAACTGACCTGCCCAGTGCTTCAGCATTCCTAATCATGTCTAATTTCTGTCTGAAAATGAAGTACAGCCTAATTACCAAACTACTAACTTTGGATCTTTTGAGTACTTAAAAAAAAATGTATTAAGATCATTAATTAGCTTCAACTCTCAATCTCATAAATGTAAGTACTTCTTGGTAAAACTATCAGTGACATAATTCAGGCCTTTCCTCCATATGCATGCCTGAGATATGAACACTACCTAGGTTTGATAAATTAGGCATACCTTATGCCGCTTTCCCACCTGTTATCTCCATGATATGAATCTGTATGGTATGCCAATATACTGACTCTTAAAATATCAACCAAAATTTCAATCTTGGTGTTGAATTTAGTCCTTTAAAATTTATGTGCTACCTTCAAAGAACAGATAGCCCGATGACATCTACATGTGTCAAAGAGAAAGATAAGGTGATATGTTATCATCTAAAAACAATTTTAAATATAAATTATAAGTAACAAATATTACAACTTACTACAATTTTAAGAGTGTAGACTACACCTCAATTTTGGAGGACATCCAACACATCTCTCTTTTTCTTGCAAACTCTGCTAACAGTTACGAGAATTTGGGGTTGGGGGCTCAGGAGAGGTGAAAGGCAGAGAGAGAAATAGGCAGGTTGAGGTCATGAAAGGAAGCCTCTGGACCACGTTTAGGAGTTTGGGCTTTATTTTATAGGCTTGCGTTTTGATGTGTGCCTTTCTCAGAGCAATAACAGATGTTTTGCCAAACAAAAAAATTTTATTTAGGAATATCACATTATTTGGGGAAACAAAGAAATGCCTTTATTCTAGGACTCCTATAAGGCCTTACTATGCAAATAAGAGTTTTTCAGCAATAAAAATTTTGATTACACAGAATTTCTAATTATTTCTATTATGGAATGCTTTTCTTCCTTGTGGAGACAGGATCTTGCTCTGTTGCCCAGGCTGGAGTGCGCTGGCACCATCTCTCTGTAGCCTCAAACTCTTGGGCTCAAGCAGTCCTCCTGCCTCAGCCACCAAATAGCTAGGATTACAGGTATACACCACCACATCTGGCTAATGTTTTTATTTTACTTTTTGTAGAGACAGGGGACAGGGTCCCAATATGTTGCCCAGGCTGTTCTCAAACTCCTGGCCTCAGTTTCCCAAATCATTGGGATTATAGGTGTGAGCCACTGCACCTGGTCCTGGAATGCTTTTTTTTTTTTTTTTTTTTTTTTGAGATATGGTCTCACTCTGTTGCCCAGGCTGGAGTATAGTGGCATGATTTCAGTTTACTGCAGCCTCAACCTGCCAGTCTCAAGCAATTCTCCCACCTCAGCCCCCTAAGTAGCTGGGACTACAGGTGAGAACCATCATGCCCAGCTAATTTTTGTAGAGATGGTTTCGCCATGTTGCCTAGGCTGGTCTCGAACTCCTGGGCTCAAGCAATCCACCTGCCTCAGCCTCCCAAAATGCTGGGATTACAGGCATGAGCCACCATGCCTGGCCTGGAATTACTTATTAAGAGGAGATTTCTTTATAGAACTTGGAATTACAGAAGGCACTTTGGGTGTGTTTAGGCAAATGGCAACCACTTGAAGATTTTAATTTTAAGAGTGACACAATTTGATTCACCTTTATGTCAATTACTCTGAAGGCTGTGTGAAAAAGAGGCTCTCCGATGATCATAGAGCCTGCCAAGACACAATGAATCAAGGCCAGAACAAGACAGCAGTTAGGATAAGAGGACCATAAAGATGAGGATATACTAAGGTAAAAATTTGGCAGGACTTGATAATGGTTTGTAGGGGGAGTAAATCAAAGACTCTTTCCAGGTTTGAAATTTAGGTGCCTGGGTGGATATGGGTGCCAACAATCAAGATAGAGAATGACAGGGGAGGAACATCATAAACAAATACATAAACACATGTAAGTTATGGTTTGTAGATTTTCATACTCACTATTTTATCTAACACTCATAACTACTCTCAGACACCAGCTGTATATACATTTTTCCTATTTTAATGAGAAAAAATGGGATTAGAATTGTAAATTACTTAGTTAAGGTAAGCTAATATCACATGCATAATGAGGTGAGGATCATCTCTTAGTAAAGAGGGAATTTTTCTATATTCAAGTTCTTAGGAAGTTACTTATGTTCCAGGACCCTTTCTTTTGAAGAAGTTGCACTATCTTGAAATGTCCTCAGCTAATTCTAGTTGAGATGCTCTGGAGCTCAGTTAAATGAGTTGATAGAAAGTGGGGCAAAGAAATGTGACCTGGATTTAGGGTTACTCGCTAGGGTTATGCCCTTATACCTGCCACCGTTGGAAGTTACTATTCACAAAGTTTTTAAATATTGTCTTTAAAAGCCACAAACTACATTGTTAATTTTTAGAGATCATGAAATATTCACAACACAGATGTAAAAACAAAGCTTTCTAATATATTTATATTTAAGATAAAATTTACGCACAGAAACAACAGCTGCTGTATTAAAAATAAACTTAATATGAATGTAGAAATGATGGTCCTGGAAAACGACATTAGATGGCCCCAAAATGGCTCTAAATGCCAAAAATGCATGTGTAGAATTTGAGTAACACTTTTTCAGGAGACGGGAGAAACAGCAATTTCACTAACATACCATATAATTGCATATGCGATTGAAGTATGTATGGGTAATTAAAGTCATAAATTAAGTGTTGTAAGTAAGCCACAGAATTTCATCTATATCCCTAAGACTTTGTACATTTAGACTGGCGACAAATATTAGAAAAATTGAGAAAATAGGAAAACCATTTATGGTGCTGAGTTACCTTGTATTCAGACTTACTGGACATTTGGTTCCATCTCCTTCTTAACTACCTCCACTGCTTCCATCAGCCTAAGCAATGCCGGGCCACATTCTATCCAAGGTAAAACTGGGATGCCGATGCTGATCCCAGAAGCAAGGGAGGCAGTAAAACAACCTGGATATTTAGAAACAGCATAAACTGTCCTGACTTCGTGAATCTTATTATGAAGATTTCAAAGTTTGCCTCTCCAATGGAAAAAACAAATTTCCAGAAAATAGGAATCTGCGCATCATGAAAATGCTGATGTGGCTTCAGGTATTTATGGGGAAACAGCATAATGATGTGAAAAGAACCCTCAGCTTGAAGACAACTGTGTGGTCTCCTACGAGTGACTCATCCCTGTTGAAAAATAATTCTCTATGAATCTCTCACATTTCTGTGCATCTTGACAGTGAAGTGCTGACTGCCCTATGTTCTGGATAAAGTTTTTGAAGGTGTTTGGAAAGCCAACAGCCTGAGAAGATACAGGCAGTATCACCCTCTAGAGAAAAGGGATAGCTTGCTTACTCTCTAGCGTAATAAAGATAAATTTCCCTCCAGGAGAAACGGCCGACTTGCCTTCTACCCATTGGAAAAGGTCCTGGGTCCTAAGTGCAGGGCTCTCCTCCTGCCATGCAGCTCTGCCTGTACACGTATCAGGGAGCCTTCTTTATGTCCCCTGTGGGAAATGGGACTTAAGGATTGGATGCACAGATGCTGACACATTGGTTATTGTCATTCCTGTGTATAAGAAACTGTCGGCCCAGCACGGTGGCTTACGTCTGTAATCCCAGCACTTTGGAAGGCCGAGGCAGGTGGATCACCTGAGGTCAGGAGTTCAAGACCAGCCTGGCCAACATGGTGAAACCCTTCTCTAGTAAAAATACAAGAATTAGCCGGGCACAGTGGCACATGCCTGTAGTCCCAGCTACTCAGGAGGCTGAGGCAGGAGAATCACTTGAAGCTGGGAACCAGAGGTTGCAGTGAGCCAAGATCACACCACTGCACTCCAGCCTGCATGACAGAGACTCCGTCTCAAAAAAGAAAAAAGAAACTGTCTTTCACCTCTTATCCAGGAGTCTTGCATCTTCTACCAGCATTCATGAAACTGTGACAAGCTAACTAGTTAGTCTGCAAATAGCCTAAAATCTCAGACCCTTCCCAGTTCTTGAAAACTCTCTATATTCTCCAGTTTACTCATCTAAAAAAAGAAGGTAAGCTAAAAGATCTTTAGTGCCCTTTCCAGCTTGATGATTACATATAATTTGTATTAGAAATAACAAAAACCATGGCAAGAATGGTGCTTATATTTTGTTTTTATTGTTTAATCACAATGTTGTTTTTCTGAAAGAATTTCACTTCTCTAAAGCTTTGAGATATTCATGGTGTCTCCTTCCTAAAACAAAAATAACCTGTATGCTTTCCATTTTCAAAACACAATCTCTTCTATTCAGTTAAAGATCCACTCTTAAACATCTCAGATTGAGCTATAATCAACCCTTCTCCTCACAAATCCCTTATGCACATTCGCTTCTTTTAAGGAGCCATTAAAATGTAGCTTTAGTTTTGAAATTTCTCCCAGCATCTGAAATGTTCATTAACATCATGACTGTGAAATCTTAAATCAATTTATCTATTTTATATTATAAACTTTGTCTTTGTGTCTGTTTCAATCCCAATAATATTAGTCATAAAAAAGTTATTCTCCATATGGGATAAGAAAAATTAGCTACTCACACTTGACAAAAAATTCTCTATAAGGGTAGGACATTTATTTATTTATTAATAAGTATTTTTGGAGTTCCTACTATGTGCCAGGAACTGCAGTAGACGTTATCACATAAAAATTAATGACACATTATCAATTACTGCCTTCCTAAAATCCCCAGTGAAGTAGGGGAGGCTATAATCTAGTGCTATATCTCATAGTTTTAATTTCCTTAAAAAACAGATAATATACCATTCATACATTAACAAATATTTGTGACTAATAGCTTAATGAATGAATAGATGAATAATGAATGAAAAAATACAAGTATGCAAACTGAGGAGAATTGAGGCTATGGATCAAATTTCAGTGTTGGCAGCCTGGGGATTTCTGAAATCATTTCAGATCAGTAATGTTAATAAAAACTCATTTCTTTGCAGAAATAGAATTTAAGTTCTAATTGCATTAAAATCCCTGGGTTAATATTTCTTACTAAGAATGTACATAGGAACTATTAAACTACACTTAAACTAACCCTGTCTTAGGGTTGACTTATTTTTTTATTTTTTTGTAAAACAGGCCAAGGTTCATCTGGGTATATATACCACTGCATGACTAACCCTTGTCACTGATCTCTATAGCACAGTCTTCTACACCGATGGCACAGGCCTACTGGGCACTGGGCGGCACACTGAGGCTTTGTAGTTTTTTAACTTAAAGACACAGCCTACACAACATCTGGGAGTGCAGACTGTTGGTTTGATTTTATTATTGATCAAGTAACAAGAAGGCAGATGGACTCTCGTTCTTCCTATTAGTACAGACCCCTGAAGTCATCAGTCTGCCTGAATGTCCTGAGAATTTATATAATTAATTCATTCACTCCAAAATACTAATGTGGTACCTATAATATTTCTTCCAATTACTGCCTAGGTAAGAAAGTAGTGGGCGTTCCACAAAGATGAACGGTCTCTCTGTGGACCTGGAGAATTTGCCGTGGAGACAGGAGACAGGCATGCTCACCTGTAATTATAACATGATGTACAGTGTCCTCATGGTGGTTAGCAGTTCAGTTAAGGTTCAAACAATGTGAGATAAAGTAATTTCAAGAGATAAAAAGCAACCTTTTCTATCTGACTCTCCAAGATGTAGATGAAATGCCAGTTATCTTTAATGTTGCGGGGAGAAGGCTATTTTAGAAGACGATGCTCAGCTTCTTTTCCCTCAAAGAATCCTCCAGAGCCTCTGACTGGCTCATGCATTGCAGAGCCTTCTTGTCTGTGCATGTTTTTATTTGATTCATCAGCTCCGTAGCTCCGGAGGAGGCAAAGAAAATGTTGCTTCTTCTTTCAAAGCACTTCAAGTCTAATATTGGAATCAGCATGAGTGAATAAAATGGTCCATGTGCTAAGAGAGAAGGGTGTGTCAGATGCAGAAGAGAGTTGCCACTTCTCTCAGGAGCTTCAGCAAGGAGATCTTGATCAGAGTGCTGAGGGATGAGGGGTCACAGGCAAGGAGGGCTAAGCCTGAGCTGAAGCTCAGCAATGGGAAGGAATCAGGTCGACAGAAGCGTCTCAGCACCTCTGTCCTCTTCCTTGCCTGATTTCCCTAAACATCCCTTCCTGCCCTCATAAGTCTAATTTGGGCTAATAACATAACTGTCTCTTCCTAATGTGTCCTCTCTCCAATTTGTAGCTGATTCTTTAGTTTGAACCCATTTCCCTGCCTGGTTAGTGTTGCCAGTTCATACTTGGTGTTTGACTAGCCCACGAGCTTCATCCATAGTGTTCATCCATACACATGGGGACCCTGAACATGTGGAGGAACACCTCTGTCTCCATCCTGGAACATAACTTCTGTAAACCTGCTTCTTCTTCCACAGTTGCCCAGGATGCCTGCATAGCATCTCAAAATCAATCTGTCATTACTTTTCGGTGATGCTACCTCCTCTTACAATCATAAATTCCAGAAAACTGAAAGGTAATTTTCAGTATGTTCAGTCCAATAGAAATTAACATTTAATGGACATTTGATAAACCACAAAAACTGGTCAATTTCATATTATGATGCTCTTTGGTTGTTACAACATCTTTTCAATTTAGGAACTGATTTATATTTCATAAATAAAATACCTGAGGTATAGCGGTTATAATTTGTCCAATTTGCACAAACTACAAGATGCTTTAAAGACAAATAACCACAAATATACATATATATTCTTATTATATATGATATATGTTGTGTATTTAAATGTTTATATATTTATATGTATATTTATTTTATATATTATAATATAAACAGTCAGGCCTCCGTATCTACAGGTTCCACATCTGTGAATTCAACCAAATGAAGATCAAAAATATTCAGAGGAAAAGTAAGAGTAAAAAATTATAATACAACAATAAAAATAATACAAATACAAATATATGTAACAACTTTTCATAGCATTTATATTGTGTTAGGTATTATAAATAACCTAGAGATGATTAAACAGTATGTGAGAGAATGTGAGGAGGGTATTTACAAATACTCTCCCATTTTATACAAGAAACTTAGCACCCTTGGATTTTGATATCTGTAGACATCCTGGAATCAATCGCCAGGGAACACTGAGGGATGACTATATTATCTATTCTAACATTTACATAACTTTTTATAGTATATATGTTAATATATATTATATATTTGTACATTTATTATATATACTATTTACATTTTTATTTTATATCTGTTTTTATATACTTCTGTTTGATTGCTCTGCTAGATCACTGTCAGTGGTGAAAAGCTCATTACTCGGCTGGGCGCGGTGGCTCATGCCTGTAATCCCAGCACTTTGGGAGGCTGAAGTGGGTGGATCACTTGAGGTCAGGAGTTCGAGACCAGTCTGGCCAACATGGTGAAACCCTGTATCTATTAAAAATATAAAAATTAGCCAGGCATGGTGGCAGTGCCTGTAATCACAGCTACTCTGGAAGCTGAGGCATGAGAATCCCTTGAACCCTGGAGGCAGAGGTTGCTGTGAGCCAAGATTGCACCACTGCCCTCCATCCTAGGCAACAGAGCAAGACTCTGTCTCAAATAAATAAATAAATAAGTAATAAAAAATTAACAAGCTCATTACTCTCTAAGGCAATATATTTTGATTTTTTTGATGATTAAAATATACATAACATAAAATTTACCACTTTAACCATTTATTAGAGTACATTTCTGTGCCATTAAGTACATTCACATTGTTCCGCAGCCATCACCACCATTTGTCCCCAGAACTTTTCATCATCATCCCACGCTGTAACTCTATCCATTAACAATAACTTCCCATTCGCCTCTGTCCCCAGCCCCCAGTAACCACCACTCTACTTTTTGTCTCTACCAATTTGATTACTCTAGGTACCTCATATAACTCGAATCATATGCTGTTTGTCTTTTTGTGTCTGGCTTATTTCATTTAGTATATTGTTTTCAAGGTTCATACATGTTGTTGCATGTATTGAAATTTCATTCCTTTTTAAGGGTGGATAATATTCCATTGTTAGGTGTATAACACATTTTGTTGATCCATTCATCTTTCAATGGACTTTTGGATGATTTCCACCTTTTGGCTATCGTGAATAATGATGCTATGCACTTGGTTGTGCAAATATCTGTTTCAGTCCCAACTCTTTTGCATATATAACCTGTAAATGGAATTGTTGGATCATACTGCAATTCTGTCGAATGTTTTGAAGAACTGCCATACAGCTTTTCACAGTGGCTGCACCATTTTACATTCTGATCTGCTATGCACAAGAGTTTCATAAGGCAACATATCTTGGATCACATGAAATTAAACGCAAACAGTAATTTGTCAAGACAAGTGGACCCCTTGCTAGAACACAAATCCAAACCTGAAAGGAGTAATAAAGTTGTAGATGTGTCTCCTCAGGTCCTGGGAGGAGCAGGAGGAAGAGATGAAACAAGGCTTCACCTGGAGAAGGTCTGATGTATCTACCTTCACCCTTTGAGACTGGGAAGAATTCAAACTTTGTCTTCTGGTTGGCACAAGGCTGAGAGGCTACATTCCCTTCAACTCATCCTAACAAGGATTTCAGGGACTTTAATACCCTAGCTACTGAGCCTGGCCTGCTTATTCTTTCCAGATGGACCCCGACTAGTGTTCTGTGTGTGCTGGGACCCAGGCCTGTACCACACACATATGCTTTACTGTCTGTACCCACAGCAAATTTCTTTTTTATTATTATTATTATTATACTTTAAGTTTTAGGGTACATGTGCACAATGTGCAGGTTAGTAACATAGGTATACATGTGCCATGCTGGTGTACTGCACCCATTAACTCGCCATTTAGCATTAGGTGTATCTCCTAACGCTATCCCTCCCCCCTCCCCCCACCCCACAACAGTCCCCAGAATGTGATGTTCCCCTTCCTGTGTCCATGTGTTCTCATTGTTCAATTCCCATCTATGAATCAGAACATGCGGTGTTTGGTTCTTTGTCCTTGCGATAGTTTACTGAGAATGATGATTTCCAATTTCATCCATGTCCCTACAAAGGACATGAACTCATCATTTTTTATGGCTGCATAGTATTCCATGGTGTATATGTGCCACATTTTCTTAATCCAGTCTATCATTGTTGGACATTTGGGTTGGTTTCAAGTCTTTGCTATTGTGAATAGTGCCGCAATAAACATACGTGTTCATGTGTCTTTATAGCAGCATGATTTATAGTCCTTTGGGTATATACCCAGTAATGGGATGGCTGGGTCAAATGGTATTTCTAGTTCTAGATCCCTGAGGAATCGCCACACTGGCTTCCACAATGGTTGAACTACTTTACAGTCCCAAAAACAGTGTAAAAGTGTTCCTATTTCTCCACATCCTCTCCAGCACCTGTTGTTTCCTGACTTTTTAATGATTGCCATTCTAACTGGTGTGAGATAGTATCTCACTGTGGTTTTGATTTGCATTTCTCTGATGGCCAGTGATGATGAGCATTTTTTCATGTGTCTTTTGGCTGCATAAATGTCTTCTTTTGAGAAGTGTCTGTTCATATCCTTCGCCCACTTTTTGATGGGGTTGTTTGTTTTTTTCTTGTAAATTTGTTTGAGTTCATTGTAGATTCTGGATATTAGCCCTTTGTCAGATGAGTAGGTTGTGAAAATTTTCTCCCATTTTGTAGGTTGTCTGTTCACTCTGATGGTAGTTTCTTTTGCTGTGCAGAAGCTCTTTAGTTTAATGAGATCCCATTTGTCAATTTTGGCTTTTGTTGCCATTGCTTTTGGTGTTTTGACATGAAGTCCTTGCCCATGCCTATATCCTGAATGGTAATGCCTAGGTTTTCTTCTAGAGTTTATGGTTTTAGGTCTAATGTTTAAGTCTTTAATCCATCTTGAATTAATTTTTGTATAAGGTGTAAGGAAGGGATCCAGTTTCAGCTTTCTACATATGGCTAGCCAGTTTTCCCAGCACCATTTATTAAATAGGGAATCATTTCCCCATTTCTTGTTTTTCTCAGGTTTGTCAAAGATCAGATAGTTGTAGATATGCGGTGTTATTTCTGAGGGCTCTGTTCTTTCCCATTGATCTATATCTCTGTTTTGGTACCGGTACCATGCTGTTTTGGTTACTGTAGCCTTGTAGTATAGTTTGAAGTCACTTAGTGTGATGCCTCCATCTTTGTTCTTTTGGCTTAGGATTGACTTGGCGATGCGGGCTCTTTTTTGGTTCCGTATGAACTTTAAAGTAGTTTTTTCCAATTCTGTGAAGAAAGTCATTGGTAGCTTGATGGGGATGGCATTGAATCTATAAATTACCTTGGGAAGTATGGCCATTTTCACGATATTGATTCTTCCTGTCCGTGAGCATGGAATGTTCTTCCATTTGTTTGTATCCTCTTTTATTTCATTGAGCAGTGGTTTGTAGTTCTCCTTGAAGAGGTCCTTCACGTCCCTCGTAAGTTGGATTCCTAAGTATTTTATTCTCTTTGAAGCAATTGTGAATGGGAGTTCACGAATGATTTGGCTCTCTGTTTGTCGGTTATTGGTGTATAAGAATGCTTGTGATTTTTGTACATTGATTTTGTATCCTGAGACTTTGCTGAAGTTGCTTATCAGCTTAAGGAGATTTTGGGCTGAGACAATGGGGTTTTCTAGATATACAATCATGTCGTCTGCAAACAGGGACAATTTGACTTCCTCTTTTCCTAATTGAATACCCTTTATTTCCTTCTCCTGCCTAATTGCCCTGGCCAGAACTTCCAACACTATGTTGAATAGGAGTGGTGAGAGAGGGCATCCCTGTCTTGTGTCAGTTTTCAAAGGGAATGCTTCCAGTTTTTGCCCATTCAGTATCATATTGGCTGTGGGTTTGTCATAGATAGCTTTTATTATTTTGAGATATGTCCCATCAATACCTAATTTATTGAGAGTTTTTAGCATGAAGGGTTGTTGAATTTTGTCAAAGGCCTTTTCTGCATCTATTGAGATAATCATGTGGTTTTTGTCTTTGGTTCTGTTTATATGCTGGATTACATTTATTGATTTGCGTATATTGAACCAGCCTTGCATCCCAGGGATGAAGCCCACTTGATCGTGGTGGATAGGCTTTTTGATGTGCTGCTGGATTCGGTTTGCCAGTATTTTATTGAGGATTTTTGCATCAATGTTCATCAAGGATATTGGTCTAAAATTCTATTTTTTGTTGTGTCTCTGCCCAGCTTTGGTATCAGGATGATGCTGGCCTCATAAAATGAGTTAGGGAGGATTCCCTCTTTTTCTATTGATTGGAATAGTTTCAGAAGGAATGGTACCAGTTCCTCCTTGTACCTCTGGTAGAATTCGGCTATGAATCCATCTGGTCCTGGACTCTTTTTGTTTGGTAAGCTATTGATTATTGCCACAATTTCAGATCCTGTTATTGGTCTCTTCAGAGATTCAACTTCTTCCTGGTTTAGTCTTGGGAGAGTGTATGTGTCGAGGAATTTATCCATTTCTTCTAGATTTTCAAGTTTATTTGCGTAGAGGTGTTTGTAGTATTCTCTGATGGTAGTTTGTATTTCTGTCGGATTGGTGGTGATATCCCCTTTATCATTTTTTATTGCATCTATTTGATTCTTCTCTCTTTTTTTCTTTATTAGTCTTGCTAGCGGTCTATCAATTTTGTTGATCCTTTCAGAAAACCAGCTCCTGGATTCATTAATTTTTTGAAGGGTTTTTTGTGTCTGTATTTCCTTCAGTTCTGCTCTGATTTTAGTTATTTCTTGCCTTCTGCTAGCTTTTGAATGTGTTTGCTCTTGCTTTTCTAGTTCTTTTAATTGTGATGTTAGGGTGTCAATTTTGGATCTTTCCTGCTTTCTCTTGTGGGCATTTAGTGCTATAAATTTCCCTCTACACACTGCTTTGAATGTGTCCCAGAGATTCTCGTACATTGTGTCTTTGTTCTCATTGGTTTCAAAGAACAGCTTTATTTCTGCCTTCATTTCGTTACCTACCCAATAGTCATCAGGAGCAGGTTGTTCAGTTTCCATGTAGTTGAGTGGTTTTGAGTGAGTTTCTTAATCCTGAGTTCTAGTTTGATTGCACTTTGTTCTGATAGACAGTTTGCTATAATTTCTGTTCTTTTACATTTGCTGAGGAGAGCTTTACTTCCAACTATGTGGTCAATTTTGGAATAGGTGTGGTGTGGTGCTGAAAAAAATGTATATTCTGTTGATTTGGGGTGGAGAGTTCTGTAGATGTCTATTAGGTCCGCTTAGTGCAGAGCTGAGTTCAATTCCTGGGTATCCTTGTTAACTTTCTGTCTCGTTGATCTGTCTAATGTTGACAGTGGGGTGTTATAGTCTCCCATTATTATTGTGTGGGAGTGTAACTCTCTTCGTAGGTCACTCAGGACTTGCTTTATGAATCTGGGTGCTCCTGTATTGGGTGCATATATATTTAGGATAGTTAGCTCTTCTTGTTGAATTGATCCCTTTACCATCATGTAATGGCCTTCTTTGTCTCTTTTGATCTTTGTTGGTTTAAAGACTGTTTTATCAGAGACTAGGATTGCAACTCCTGCCTTTTTTTGTTTTCCATTTGCTTGGTAGATCTTCCTCCACCCTTTTATTTTGAGCCAGTGTGTGTCTCTGCATGTGAGATGGGTTTCCTGAATACAGCACACTGATGGGGCTTGACTCTTTATCCAATTTGCCAGTCTGTGTCTTTTAATTGGAGCATTTAGTCCATTTACATTTAAAGTTAATATTGTTATGTGTGAATTTGATCCTGTCATTATGATGTTAGCTGGTTATTTTGCTCGTTAGTTGATGCAGTTTCTTCCTCGTCTCGATGGTCTTTATATTTTGGCATGATTTTGCAGCCGCTGGTACCGGTTGTGCCTTTCCATGTTTAGTGCTTCCTTCAGGAGCTCTTTTAGGGCAGGCCTGGTGGTGACAAAATCTCTCAGCATTTGCTTGTCTGTAAAGGATTTTATTTCTCCTTCACTTATGAAGCTCAGTTTGGCTGGATATGAAATTCTAGGTTGAAAATTCTTTTGTTTAAGAATGTTGAATATTGGCCCCCCCGTCTTCTGGCTTGTAGAGTTTCTGCTGAGAGACCCGCTGTTAGTCTAATGGGCTTCCCTTTGTGAGTAACCCGACCTTTCTCTCTGGCTGCCCTTAACATTTTTTCCTTCATTTCAACTTTGGTGAATCTGACAATTATGTGTCTTGGAGTTGTTCTTCTCGAGGAGTATCTTTTGGTGTTCTCTGTATTTCCTGAATCTGAATGTTGGTCTGCCTTGCTAGATTGGGTAAGTTCTCGTGGATAATATCCTGCAGAGTGTTTTCCAACTTGGTTCCATTCTCCCCGTCACTTTCAGGTACACCAATCAGACGCAGATTTGGTCTTTTCACATAGTCTCATATTTCTTGGAGGCTTTGTTCATTTCTTTTTATTCTTTTTTCTCTAAACTTCCCTTCTCACTTCATTTCATTCATTTCATCTTCCATCACTGACACCCTGTCTTGCCGTTGGTCGCATCGGCTCCTGAGGCGTCTGCATTCTTCACATAGTTCTCGAGCGTTGGCTTTCAGTTCCATCCGCTCCTTTAAGCACTTCTCTGTATTGCTTATTCTAGTTATACATTCGTCTAAAGTTTTTTTCAAAGTTTTCAACTTCTTTGCCTTTGGTTTGAATTTCCTCCTGTAGCTCGGAGTAGTTTGATCGTCTGAAGCCTTCTTCACTCAACTCGTCAAAGTCATTCTCCGTCCAGCTGTTTTCCGTTGCTGGTGAGGACTGCATTCCTTTGGAGGAGGAGAGGCTCTGCTTTTTAGAGTTTCCAGTTTTTCTGCTCTGTTTTTTACCCATCTTTGTGGTTTTAACTACTTTTGGTCTTTGATGATGGTGTTGTACAGATGTGTTTTTGTTGTGGATGTCCTTTCTGTTTGTTAGTTTTCCTTCTAACAGACAGGACCCTCAGCTGCAGGTCTGTTGGAGTTTGCTAGAGGTCCACTCCAGACCCTGTTTCCCTAGGTATCAGCAGTGGTGTCTGCAGAACCATGGATTTTCGTGATCTGCGAATGCTGCTGTCCGATAGTTCCTCTGGAAGTTTTGTCTCAGAGGAGTACCCGGTCGTGTGAGGTGTCAGTTTGCCCCTACTGGGGGGTGCCTCACAGTTAGGCTGCTCGGGGGTCAGGAGGCAGTCTGCCCATTCTCAGATCTCCAGCTGCGTGCTGGGAGAACCACTGCTCTCCTCAAAGCTGTTAGACAGGGACATTTAAATCTGCAGAGGTTACTGTTGTCTTTTTGTTTGTCTGTGCCCTGCCCCCAGAGTTGGAGCCTACAGAGGCAGGCAGGCCTCCTTGAGCCGACAGCAAATTTCAACCTCTGCTTCTCTAATTACACTTTTCCTAAAGTTTTATATTTTCTTCAACTTTACCTAAACCTTCTATTTAAAGCCTGTTTTATTCACTAAATGTATACAAATTACTAATAGTTGAACAAATCACAATCCGTCATCTCTAACACCTATATCTAGTTCTAACCTTTACCTGTATAGTTAGGTTTTTGCCTCAACCCAGGCTTAAACTTTCCTGAATCAATTCCCACCTCTAATTTCAGCATGCCAGACTCCCAGTCCCTCTAAAACAAGGCAGTTTGCTCTAATCCTCCCTAGAGGGATTAAATATTAAAGAATCCCATTGCTGCACTTCCACATGAAAACACCTGGACCCTCCAAGCAACTGTGCCACAAATTTCGTTGCACAATTAAATATGGCAGAAGATGCATGATGATGTGCAATAGTCCCAAGAACTAATGAGGCTCACGAAATACTCAGGCTTTTCCTTTGTCCATATGGAGTTATTTTTTAAATGATAACTATTAATACTAGGATTGCATATTCCAGATCAGGGTATGTTTGTGTAATGACCTGTTCAAGGGTTACACAGCTGCTTTGGCAGAAGGGACCATCATTTCTGCTAACCTAAAATGAAAATCTGAAAACACAGAGGAATTTTCTGAAAGTCAGGCACGAGAAAGACATTACTTGCCTTTGTTGAGTAGGACAGGCAGGCTTTGGCTCATATTTCTTAGTTCAATATTTTGGATAAGAAATGCGTAAATGATATTATTTTTCTTATATTTAAAAATAGTCATCATGTGTGATTCCTTCCAAACTAGTATCTCCAATGGTTTCAACAGTTTCTTATACAACATAGTTTTCACTCATCTCAGGTGAGGACATTCTTGTTTATGAGGGTTCATCTTAAAATTCAGAGCCCAGAGTAAGCCAAATACTCCAGATGAGAACTGCTCAGTGGAGAGTTTCTGCTAATCTCAGCTAGATAGTCCCATAGAGCAGCCTAAGATTTATGTTAGATACTTTAGAAGCCAGAAAACACAACTGGGTCTCATACAATCTGTGGGCAACTGAAACCTCTGCCTATTTTTACCTTAATGTTGTTACATATGTATTTTCCTATTCTGTGCTTTGGAGGTTGATTTCTAACAAAGTATATCATCTTGTCTGTCTTTTCCATCATGCAAGCCAACAGAATTTTCTTTTCAAATTTGGTAGTGTTTTTAAATTTATCTACAATGCCTAAAAAATTATGTCATCTACAAATATAAGCATGCTTCCTGGATTAGTATTCCTTCAAAACAGACCAAATAGTTTAAGTTGAATGATTTGTTTTTAGTGAACTCACGAGGCTTTCTAGTGATCACTACATTCTTTTCCAAGTATTTCTTATGTCCTCTATTTATTAGTCCTTTGCTGGAGACTAATACATATAATAATTGATAGCTGCTTAAATTCACCTTTTCCTAAATGTTGGAAATTAGGATCAAGGCTGCCTATCGATGGCAGCCTAGCATATTTATGAACAATAAAATACTGATAATAAATAAAACAATAAAAAAAATAAAAAATACGATAGTTAGTCTAAAATAATATCTTCAAGCTCATTTAAGGCCTGACAAGTCTTCTGAGACTTGACTTATTTAAGTGCTATGTGTTTTCTCACTCTCTGATCCCCTATCTGATTAATGAAGAATCTCTTCCTTGAACTGAAAGTGTATTCTTTGGCTAGGATAAAATGGAAGAAATGAAGAATGAGTAGCTCTTGCCTTCCCATTGTCATTTTGCAACCTCATACTTATCTACCCCAGAATGAGCCTATTATATCTTCCTTGTTAGTTTTGCTCTAACTAGCTTTGCAAAAATATTTCTTAAATTTTTTAACATTTTTTCAAAAAATCATCCCATCCTACACTTTGGCATTATTCTTACATGTTTATTCATATTTTTTAATCCTTGCTTAGTTATGCATTTTCCTTTGATATTTTTATGTGTTTTCCTTTCAAAAGTTGATTAAAAACCTACTTATATTTCCACAGAAATGTCTAATTTTGATCTTCCTTAAGGTAATTTGTAATTGTATAGTCAAGATATGCCTTTGAAACTCTTCTATCAATTCTTAGATAATCTCTTTAGAATCTTTGAACATGGAAATAAATCTTTTTATTTTAAGATATTCTGATATCTTTTTCTTTAAAGGCAAGACTCATATCTGGAGATGCCCAACAACTCATTTTTCTCTCTACTGCAACTTTTATGTTGATAGCATGATGAGCTCCCAAGGTTCCCACAAGCACCAATACATTGTTCTCTTTGGATAGAATAAATTCAAGCAAAGCTCCTATCTTCCTTCATTGAAGTGTAATTTTAAGTTATGCAGCACATAGATAAGCCAAGGACTCTCTGCTTTTAGTAAACTGAACTTACAGTAGATGCCTTCACATTAAAATCCTGTTACTACTATACCCTCCAGAACCAACTTACAGTTTGTATGGGAAAGCATCACTTGTAAATATCTGTCCACAGGAAGATCTTTGTGTTGGCTCTTCAGACATGTATGCCACCAACCCTTTATTCACTATTCTAAATGACCTCAGTTTTCCTGTTTAAAATGTCGCTTGTCATTAGGATTTTCAGATTGGCCATAATAAATGAAAGGTAAAGTGAGAATGTTATGTCATTCATTTGCTCCTCGAATAGGCTACTGAGCAGTTATTGTACCCATTCCAAGTACCTTGTGATAGTCACTAAATTATTGTACCCTGTCTTTTCCATAAATCTCAGAAAATTCAATCTAAGTCTTATAGTTTGCAGTAACCCTGATGGTTCTGCGGTGAATTACTAATGTAGAATAACTGGACTCAGGTCAACCTTTCTAGTGGCACCTAGAACACAACTCCCATGATGTCTAAAAGTAAAGGCTTTGGTAGACTCAGTAATATCCATGTCATGCCATTTCCAGACCTTCAAAATATAGGAGGGCCAGTCAGCCCCTTCACACTGGGATCATTTCTTCTGCATGTATATGATCTCAAAGCTCTTAAAATATACATGTGATAAATTATTTCCAAGATCATTTTAATGCAAAAAACAGGATTTGCTAGTTTAATAGCTGCATAAGGTCTACAAATCATTGATATCTTATAATTTATTGGCTAATATGGTACAGTTCACAATTCCAAATTTCCTAGATTTTTTAAAAATTTTCTTTTATTTATAATTCACATCATAAGTGTACATATTTATAGGTTACAGTGTGATGTTTCAATACATGAATACACAGTAAAATGTTCAAATAAGGGTAATTGACACATCGATCACTTTAAACATTTATCATTTCTTTGTGGCAATAACATTCAAAATCCTCTTTTTCAGCTATCTTGAAATATACATTACTTTAGTTACATTGACCCTACTGGGTAATAGAACACCTGAACTTATTCTTCCTGGCTAACTATAACGTTTCACGTGTTTACTAACCTCTCCCCACCTTCCGCTCCACTCTGTCCTCCCCTGCCTCTGGTAACAACTATTCTACTGTCTACTTCTATGTGATCAACTTCTTTATACTCCACACAAGAGTGGGGTTATATGATGTTTGTCTTTATGTGCCTGGCTTGCTTCACTTACATAATGTTCTCTAGCTTCATCTATGTTGCCACAAATGATAGGATTTCATTCTGTTTTATGGCTGAATAGTATTCCATTGTGTATGTATGCAGGAAAACATACACACACACACCGTTTTATTTTTCTTCAACATAGTAATGGAAGTTCTAGCTGAAAAATTAGGCAAAAGAAGTAAAATATAGGACATCCAAGTTGGAAAGAAAGAAGTCAAACTGTCCCTGTTTGTAGATGACCTGATTATATATAGTCTGGTATATATATTCCAGGTATACATATGTATATATGTGTATATATATGTGTATATATACATACATATGTGTGTATATGTGCGTATATATGTGTGTGTGTGTGTGTGTGTATATATATACCCACACATACATATTTTGGTGGCCATGTCACCATGGCCACCACAAAAAACCGTTTTAATTAATAAATAAATGTGGTAAAGTTCCAGGATACAAAGTCAACATACAATAACCAGTAGAGTTTCTATACACCAATAGCAAAATATCTGAAAATGAAATCAAGAAAGCAATCCCATTTCCAATAGCTACCAAAAAATAAAATAAAATAACTAGGAATAAACTTAATCAAAGAGGCAAAAGATCTCTACAATGAATACCATAAAACACTGATGAAAGAAAATGAGAAGGACACAAATAAATAAAAATATATTGGATTGTACTGGAAAAATTAATATTGTTAAAATTTCCACGGTACTCAAAGTTATCTACCAATTTAATGCAATCCCTATCAAAATACCAATGACATTCTTCACAGAAACAGAAAGAAAAAAATTTAAAATTCATATGGAACTACAAAAGACTCTAAATTTCTTAGTTTTATCAGTGGTTTACTAGTGTGTAGCAAACTGGAGTACTGACAGCAGTCAATATCTATAGGCAACTGGGTTGCAGGATAACACACATAGCAATTAGAAGTATAAAGTACTTACTAAATCACACAGTTCACCCTTCCCACTGCCAACTCATAAAGAAAAGCAATAGTGTATGCTTTTCTACATACACTGTTGTAGTATGCTTTTCTACATACACTATTGTAGTGAGGAGAGAAAATATAATGTACCATTTTCTTTTTTTTTTTTATTTTTATTTTTTTCTTTTATTATTATTATTATACTTTAGCTTTTATGATACATGTGCGCAATGTGCAGGTAAGTCACACATGTATACATGTGCCATGCTGGTGCGCTGCACCCACCAACTCGTCATCTAGCATTAGGTATATCTCCCAATGCTATCCCTCCCCCCTCCCCCCACCCCACAACAGTCCCCGAAGTGTGATGTTCCCCTTCCTGTGTCCATGTGTTCTCATTGTTCAGTTCCCACTTTTCTATTGAATACCTACGTAAAAATATTAAGCTATCTAGCTAAATATGGGTAATCTAGTGTTCACATTTTAAAATGCTTTTAATCACTCTCCTCCCTGTATACAGAGCTTTGAAATATCACAAACATTAATATTGTTGTGATAACAATAATTCAAAACGTAGACATCTGGAAATGTAGTATATACACTATGCACTTATGTATAATATATGTACGTAATTACATAATGCACTTATGCACATTATATTTCCCATTCACATCAACTGTTCTAAATAGAAGTCATAGAGGTTGGGCTACCTGATGTTTAATGTTCTTTTAAACTTATTTCAAAGAAGTGATTTCTTTATTTGTGTTTCAGATGAGTCCATCAAGGTCCAGCTCCAGCACTGTGTTGTCCCAAAAGTCACAATAACCCTCCACCCCCAAGCCTGGCTGTCAAAGGGATTTCTGAATCTCAACAACCAATCCAAACTTTCATGTCAAGATGCAATGCCTTTTCCAGTTTGCTTTCTTGTCTTCTATTTGCATAATTCTCTAATGTTAATAACATTAACTTTTAAAATGTTAAGTATCACTTGGATACTAATTACACATTGACCATAATAACAACCTTATTCATCCATAAAGAATCAAAATGTGATCTCTATACTACAGCAGTTTCATACTCACTTTCTATTTCAAAAGTTTCTATAAACAGAACACTAAGTATACTTTTTTTTTAAGAGATAGAGACTTGATCTGTCATGCATCCTGGAGTGCAGTGGCGCAATCAGAGCTTACTGTAGCCTCAAACTCCTGGACTCAAGAAATGCTCCCAACTTAGGCTCCTGAGTAGCTGGGACTACAGGCATGTGTCACCATGCCCAGTTAATTAAAAAAATTTTTTGAAGGCGTGGGATCTTGCTGTGTTGCCCAGGCTGGTCTCAAACTCCTGGCCTAGAGGAATCCTCCTCCCTTAGCCTTCCAAAGCGCTGAGATTCCAGGTGTGTGCCACTATGTCCAGCAAAGAATACATTTTTAAACACCTGTTTAAATGTTTGTTAAATAAGATGTTCAATTGACTATAGAATAGTAACATTTATAGTAGTTTTATGTACATAAATGAGAGAATAATGTTGAAATAAAAATAATTTGTCACCTGAGTAGATAGGATAAATTTGTAAAAATAATAATGACAACTCAGATAAGGCTGACTCTATGCCAGGCAGAATTCTAGGCAACTTATAAATATTACAAATATTAACTCGATTAATCCTCACAACAACCCTATATAGTAGGCACTATTATTACCCCCATTTTGCATAAGAGGTAGGGCAAAGTCAGTTTAGGTAAATTGCCCAGGGTAGCCCAGGAGCTATGTCACAAAACCAGGATTTGAACATGGTCAGTCAGACTCTGGAGTATGTGCTCTTATGCAGGCTCCAAAGTGATTTCTGAAGGATTAATAAATAATATTTGGTTTTAGTCTGCAATAATAATAATGATGAAAAAGGAAAGATGATATGTAATAGCTAGAAATCCAAAATAATATCCCATACTTGTATTTTCCACTCTCTGAGTTCTCATCAGACATGCTTCCTGTAAGTATGATATTCCCAGTTTCTCCCCCAAATGTCTATTATTGGCACATTGATAGTTATATTAAAGTGTGCTTTGCTCCATTCTTCTAATATCTACCATGACTCCCACTTGATTTTAAGAAAGTGAATCTTAACCTCTCAAGAGTAATTCTTTCTGTGACTGACAGCCTGACCCAACTTTGGACATTATTAATGTATTCTTTTCAAAGAACATTACAAAGAGTGCGGGCAGCTGTGCCATGCTCGCTGGGGCTGCTGTGATAACCCTTCTTCCAGTCAGCACTTCAATAAAAGAGAAGCCCTGTAATTCAGTGTCACAAGATGAGAAACATCAAGAGCTCTAAGAGTTCCTTTGTGCAGGAGTCTCAGGCTTCCACACTGGAAAGGCAACCTGATGCCCAGCAGTATGTGACTGGGTGACACTCAAAGGGCATTAATGGATTCAGGAATCAAGAGACTAGACACTTTTGTTACAGAGGAAAAGCTTGATTTAAAAGGTTTCTATTGCATTAGTCTTTGTACATATAATCTGTATTCAAAAGGATACCCAAGCCTGTTCCAAGCTTCACTGTGAATATATAGACATTTCCAACAGGACTGTGCACAGCTCTGAGTGCCAATAAAATAATATACTCCCAAATTTCCAAAGTAACTAAACAAAAATAAAGATTTTCTTTTCTTCTTTTCCTTTTATTTTATTTTCTATCTCTCTCCTTTTTTTTTTTTTTTTTTTTTTTTTTTTTTTTTGGTTCAGTGGTTGAGAGGTGCAATTGCTAAGTTTTAAAATTTGAGCCAAAGTTATAGAGGCAGTAAGACACCTCTTTTATATCTCCCTTTTGCACAAACATTGGAAACATTTTTTTCCATTGAGAAAGGAATTGTCAGAGATATTAATGCCTTTCCAATCGTGATAGAATGGATTGAAATTTACACTGGGAGATAGAAGATCTGGATTATAGTTTTGCCTTTGTCACTTAACATTTATTCCTGAATAATTTATAGTTTATTAGCTTTCAAAAAGCATTTGTGGGGTGGCTTGTAATAAAAATTTACATACAAAAGCACAGAGAAAAGTTAAATGGGAAACAAGAAACAGCATAGAGTAAAAAGGGAGAAAATTTCCTTAGCCTTTGTCATCTAACTCTGCAGGCCCTGGACACAAAGTGAAAAAGAGAAACACGATGAACCTCACGGGTCTCGTGTTGTCAAAAGAAAGCCTGCCAATTATTCACAAGAGATGTAGTTTCTGCTTGTTTTGTTTTGTTTTCTGGCATTAAATTGCAAAAGAATTTTTTTCCTGTGGATCTTCATACAAAAAGAAATCAGGTTTGACTCTTCATCCTGAAAAAATGCAGCAGCTCTGGATAAAGGTTAAAGGCATTTTATTGAATCATATTTGAACAAAGGTAATTTCTTTGGAGAGTTAATCCACTGTAGTTCAAGTAAATTGCTTTTGATGCTCTAACTTGACAGAAAGAGTCACCAAGTAGCAATGTGACCTCTCTTGCCTCTCAGTCAGTAAAATAGGGGATTTTGATTACATGCACTTCAAGGTTGCTTCTAACTCACAAGGTGTATTATTTCTAGAATGAATTTCATCTATACTAACTGTTATTGTTAACATGTCATCCAAGCTCAGATGCCAACAGTATGGGAACTCACATCACCTTCTTGATTTTTTATAAAATTAACATCATAAATGTCTTTTGAACCAAATCACATACTTTAAGTAAGAGAAAGGGTCTATCACAGTACCTAAAAACAATGCCTGTTGAACTCATAATTACATACACAAATAGATCAAATTCCCTATTGTCACTTGTGTAACTTGTCTTTGAAAGCTCAAATTAATGGCTAGCAAGTGAGCTGTCCCATGAATTCTAAAATAAACAGCACAAAACACTTGCTGTAGCTGAGTGTTTCCAAGGGTAATCTAATAACACCAAAGTATGTAGTTACAATTTCTGGATAAATAAAAATGTAAGTACTTTAATGGGCAGCACATAAAATATAACCATCAATCTGTCTTGTTTTGTAGCAGTTGTATCTCATGTCTGTTTTGAAGAATGAATGAAGATGACAAGACGCTTTCCTTGACCAAACTTTCATTAGGCTCCCCTAAGCCTTCCTCCTGACAATGCCTCAACCTTGCCTCTGAGCAAACCACCATCCGTGGGAAGCCTGCGTAGCCCAGTTTCAGCAAGAATCCTCCTAAGTTTACAGGGAACCCTCCCATCCTTAATATCTGATCACCCCAGCCTGCCCTCAGCAGGAATACTATTATGTCAGTTTAGCAAGATTCCCCCTACTCTTGATGTCCTGGCTTCTGAATTTTCCATCCACTATCACCTCCAAACCCGCTTCTTGGCCATTACTGAAGCTCAGAGCATGATACTCTAAAGTATGTTGCTTTGGCAGGCTGAGGACTTTGAACTTCTGAAAGGGATTGGCAGGGCCTCAAAAGCAGGAAGTTCTCTCTGACCTTCTTCTGCCCTCCTTTCTCCTTCTCCTATTTCACCCCCAAAGCAGGCCATAAAAACTAGAATTCCTTTTCCCCAAAGCAGGTAATAGAAACTAGAACTCCTCTCCCCCAAAGCAAGCCATAAAACCTAGAAATGTCACTCTCTGACCTCCTTTCTCCCTTGAAGACCCTCATTTGATAGGTGACCTGCCCCATACCCAGGAGGAAAAAATTCTAAAGAGAGAGGCCAAGAAGAATTGGAATAAATAGTCCTGGCTGCCTTCCCCTGCCTTAGGTTTATAACATTACATCATATGCTTTTTGTCCAATTATATTTCTACATGACTATTCTTCATCAAACCTAAACATAAAAAATACATTAAAAAACATAAAAATACAGTTTTCCTGCAGGCTTCTATGTAACATAAAACTTTGTTAAATAAATTTGTTATACTCTTTTCTTATTAATCTGTCTTTTGCCATATCAGTGTCAGCTAGACCCTTGTGATGGGTGAGGAAAAGGTATTAAACCTATTTGTCCTAATGATATAAATCTCTACTTGTCCTTGCATGTATTTACAGTTGAGACCCATTTCTCTCCTCAATTCTGATAGTTTTGACACCTATCACAATAGTCCTGAATAAAGTCTTCCTTACCATTTCAGCAAATGTTAGATTTTTTTTCTTTAACGATCAGCCCACAGTTCTTACATTATAAAATCCTTTCTTTAGAAAAATATGCACATTACTTTTTCACTTGGGGTACAGAGCATGTAAATAAACACATGTTGATTTCTGACACCTCTTAGGAATTATTACCATTTTCAAGGGGAAATCAGAATTAAATTTAAAGGAATCTGCAAGTTTTTAAAGAAAAAGATGAATCTCATTTTGCAAATTGCTATTTACAGGATAGTTTAGACAAAACTAAACAGAACCTTTGCCTTTTTAATTTAAATTTAAGGTGTCTCCATATTTCTATGTTCAATTTAACTGACAAGAACCAAAAATTCCATAGGAAATAGTCAGTGTAGAAGCTGAACTTTTATCCCCGGACGTTCAAAAGGAATAAGCCCAGTGTACGCCCCACTTCCACTTTTGTTCCACTCTGGTTCAATCTCCAAGCAGCGGTCAGACTGAGCTTCTTAAAATATAAATTAGACCTTGCCCTCTCCTGCAAAGACACTTGAATAGCTTCCCATCTGGCTAAGGAAAGAAAGAAACTCTAAACTCCTTACTATGGCCTAGTAGGCCCTGTTAGATCAGTTCCTGTCTACCTTTCTCTCTCATCTCAGACAATCTCTCACTTAACTCACTCCCTAGGTATCACTCATTCTGGGGTTTCAGTTGCCCAAACAAAGCAACCTCATCCTGACCCCAGAACTTTTGCATTATGTTTTACCCACCATCTGGAACATTCTTCCTAGTGATCTAATCACAGGCAGCTCCTTCTTATTCTTTAGATTCTTCTTAATGCCAGCTACTCAGAGCAGAGAGCCTCTCTCTGACCACCCTGTGTCAAGAGCTGTGATGGTTAATACTGAGTGTGAACTTGATTGGATTGAAGGATGCAAAGGATTGATCCTGGGTGTGTCTACGAGGGTGTTGCCAAAAGAGATTAACATTTGGGTCAGTGGGCTGGGGAAGGCAGATCCACCTTTAATTTGGCTGAGCACCATCTAGTCAGCTGCCAGCCTGGCTAGAATATAAAGCAGGCAGTAAAACATTAAAAGACTAGACTCGCCTAGCCTCCCAGCCTACATCTTTCTCTCTTGCTGGACCCTTCCTGCCCTGGAATATTGGACTCCAAGTTCTTCTGCTTTGGGACTCGGACTGGCTTTCTTTGCTCCTCAGCTTGCAGACAGCCTATTGTGGGATCTTGTGATCATGTGAGTTAATACTTAATAAACTCCCCTCTCTCTATATATACACATATATCTATCCTATTAGTTCTGTCCCTCTAGAGAACCCTAATACAAGAGCTGACTTTAAAATTCTCTATTTCAGCTCATGTTTAATCCTTTCATGGCATTCATCACAACTCACAATTATTTCATTTGGCTGTTGACTTGTTTTCTTCTATTTGACCTTGCAGAACATAAGTTCCATAATGGAAGATTTGTGTTGTCCCGTTCACTATTGCATTTCAAAACTAAGTAAATACTCATTTACTGGAAAACTAAAGAATGACTCTATATTTTATAATTGTATATTAATGGTATAGTATAATTTATTTCATAATCATTTTCCCATTTTTTTCTTTTTCAAATCATCAACATGAATATAGTTTCTAAACAAACTTGAAAAATTATAAACTTTTCACATCATGAAATATGATAACTTCTATGAGGGCCTAGTGGTATTTTCATAACCTATCAAAGTTTAAAAGGTTTTATGGCTACTTCAAACTAATGTGTTATCAAAGCAGCTCAAAATAAACAGACACATCATTTGCAGATAATAAATAACATATATCAAAATACACTGGATATATATTTTATCAAAGAAGCCACTGAGAAAGAAATTTGTGAAAAGTTTTTTCCTATCCCCTTGTTAAATCAATTCCCAGATCTTCCTGTAAAGAATAAATTTTAACAATAACTTATTGTGCAACAGAGACCCACAAGGCTTGTTGACTTATGCATCTTCTTGACCAGTTGTTTTTCACACTTCAGTTTATGAAATAAACTGCAGTTGTGAAATTAATTCAGTGGATAATGATCAGAATTTCTAAAAATTAAATATAACAGAAAGAAAGGAATATAACCAAGTACATTGCCCAGACTTACAGTAACTGCTATGTGAAGAAACTTGTTTCAGTTACATGTTTGAAAGTCCATGTGTGAGTTGGTGTGTGCATGTGCTGTGCATGTGAGTGTTGTTTGTATATGTGTATGCACATATATATGTGTGTGAGAGTGTGTGTCTGTTATGTGTGTTGTGTATGCATATTCTGGATACAAATCATATATATATGTGTGTGTGTGTACTATACTTGACAGTAAAATAGACAGAAACAAGGGCTAGCAACTACTTGTAAAACACAGGCATATATTCAAATTCATGACACTCCTTATAGAAGTGCCTATATGTTTTTTTTCCTGCCCTTGATATACTTCATTCTGTCCTATGCTTCAGAAAATTGTTTCCATATCTGTTTCCAATTATAATGTAAGCTCCTCGAAGGTACAGAAATGTCTTATTCATCAGTGAATTAAGGTGATCATTGTGGTGAATGGCCACAAGTTATCTGATACCCTTTCCAGGCAAAATATCCAGTAAGGATTTATCTCTCTTACTTTTCAATATGGGAGGAAGGGATCTACGATTGCATTGACCAGTGAAAATGGCAGAAATGATATGTTGTGTATTTCTAGGCCTACACCTCATGAGGCTGGCAGCCTTCTGTTTGTTGGACCACTGATTCTTGGGGCCCGAGCGTCCATGTGAGAAAGTGGACTGTTTTGCTGGAGGAACCATGCAGAGACACCCTGCAACTACCTAGGGAAGGAGAGAAGATGTGCTGAGCCCACTCTCTAGCCATCTGCATGAAAGTAAATGAAATGTGTGAGCCTTCTTGGGTTCTCTAGACCAGGTACTAGCAGACCGAGCCCCCACATGACTTTGTCATTCAGTCGTCAGGCTGAGTAGCTTTGACAAACAGTACAGCCCACAAAGCCTAAAATACATACCTTCTGGCCCTTCACCAAAAAACCTTGCTGACTTCGGTTCCGGACCATCCCAGCCACCTCTGAATGACTACAAGTGGCATCACATGGAGCAGAAGGACCTCTCAGTCAAGCTCAGGCTGTTTTTTAGTCTACAAAAGTCATAAGGTATAATAAAATGGTGCTTGTTTCAAGCCACTTGTTTTAGGGTCAATTTTTATGCAACAGTAGAAAACCGGGACAAAATCCATTACCTGGGGGTGTGGTGTTGCTGTACAAAACCTGTCACATGTGTGGACAGCTTTAGAATCAAGCAGTGGACAGAAGCTAGAAGGGCCTCATGGAGACTGTTAGTGGAAAGAAGAGGACTTCAAGGAGACTGTTAGCAAAAGCCCCAAGGGCCTTGAAGAGACTGTTGGTGAAGCCTTTAGAGACAATGAAAATATGTTACTGGAGGCCAGACAATATGTGATACTTTTTCTGTAGTGGCAGAAAGTTTGGCATTAATGTTGCACGTGATAAGAAACTTAATAGACTTCTACAAAGGTCTGGCAAGAAAGATGAACAGGCAAAATGGAGAAAGTGCCAACTGGTTCCTAGCTGCCTATGGTAAAACTTGGAAAGGGATAAGCCAAAGAAGAAACTTTCTGTTTCCAAGCAAGATTCAGAGGAAAAAAGGACCAGAACATGCTGAGTATGAAGGTAAAATTGTTTCTCATTCCTAGGCTCTCCCAGCAATAGACTTGCAAAGTTACAAATGACCTCAGGACAAAGATTAAATCCAGGCTGCTGCTACTTGTACAACATGGCTTTGGGAAAATAAAGCTCATGGATGTTCCTTTGTTGACCTCTCAGAAATATCTGAAGGTAAGCCTAATTGGAATTCTAGAAATCATAATATATGTCTCTATGAATTTTAAGGGTGCCTGATGAACCCTTTCAACTAGAAAGAAGGCTTCTTTTCATTTCCCCAGAATGCCCTAAGTTCCAGCAAAAAAGGACTATGTCAGAACCAAATGTGTACATGGCTTTTGTTTGATGGATTGGATCATTATTTGATACATAGGGGTCTCATAAAGTTTTTATGGAGAGGAGGATGGATTCAAGAGAGAAATGGAGAGCCAGGACAATAGTTTCCAGGAAGCAGGACTAGAGCCTAGTTCAGGAACTGGTTGCATTTTAGAATTACTGTGGAACATGTTTCCCATTTTCTTTTTTAAAGGGGAGAATCTACTCCTCTCTGACCATTATATGTTGTGGGGAGGGCACAAAATTTGTTCCTATGGTCTACAGGTCTTCAGATGGAGAGAAAATATACACAAAGAATCTCATCTCTACATAGACCTGATTTTACCAGCGGCTTTTTAAATTCAAGGCACGGCTCTGATGGAATAAGATTTTCTTTTCTTTCTTTTTTTCTTTTTTTTTTTTTGAGACAGAGTCTCACTTACTCCGTCGCCCAGGCTGGAGTGCAGTGGCACAATGATCTTGGCTCACTGCAACCTCCACCTCCCGAGTTCAAGCAGTTCTCTTATCTCAGCCTCCCAAATAGCTGGAATAACAGGCATGAGCCACCACACCCAGCTAATTTTTGTATTTTTAATAAAGATGGAGTTTCACCATTTTGGCCAGGCTGCTCTCCTGACTTCAAGTGATCCATCTTCCTCAGCCTCCCAAAATGCTGGAATTACAGGCGTGAGCCACTGTTCCCTGCTGGCATGAGATTTTCAAAGATGGGAGAAATGTAAGCTATCTGTGGCCAAAAGGTGAACAGCAGTCTTTCCACAGAGAGTTACACCTCTCCCCTTAAATGTGAGGGTATGCTCTGACTATAATGACAAACAGTATTATGGAAGCTATGCTGTGCCAGTTTGGGGGCCTGTCCCTTACTAATGACTAGCAGTTTTCAGTTCCTGTCTCTTTAATTACTTACTCTTAAAACCCTGAACTGTCATTTAAGATATACAGTTACTCTGCTGGAGGGAGTGTGTGGAAAGGTCCTGAGCTCACAGGGAGAATGAGAGAGATTAAGTCAAGCCCAGCCTTCTAGCTGTGAACAAAACCATTTTTCACTCTCCAGCCAAGCCACTAACTGGATACCACCAGGATGCCATGTGGAGAATTGCCCAGCCAAACCCCATCCAAATTTTGACCCACAAAATCCTGATATATAACAAAACGGCTGCTGTTTTAAGGCACTAAGTTTTGGGGTGATTTGTTATGTAGCAATAGATAATAAACACATGTTTCATACTGGTTCTAAAAATACACATTTATATTTTCAATATCACTAACTTCCAAAGCCATTGAGTTAGGAAATGTATGGTCTTTGTTGAATTGGACAAAGGGTCTTTGCAAATGCAACCAAGTTAAGGTAAAGTCTTACTGGATTATGGGAGGTTCTAATGCAATGACTGGTGTCCTTATATAGTGTGGGAAGTTTGGACCTAGTCTTACCAGGTAAAGGCCATGTGAAGACAGAGGTAGAGATTGGAGTGATGCATCTACAAGACAAGAAATGCCAAGGATTACTGACAACCACCAGAAACAAAGAAGGAATCTTTCCCTAGAGCATGGCTCTGCTGACATCTTGATTTTGGACTTCTAGCTTCGAGAACTGTAAGTGAAAAAATATCTGTTGTTTTAAGCCACTTGATTTGTGGACCTTGTTTCTGCAGCCATGAGTAACTAATAAAGTCTCCTACATCAGGTAGCACAGAGTAGAACTTACATGTTATTATAAATGCTAATGATAACCTATCTTTTGGAATATGATTAATACTGGGTAGCAATCTTCACACGGCTCAGCACATACAAATTCCAAATATTTCAGCTGGTTCTCCATATTGTGCCAATGCTCTTTTATATGCTGTTTCTTGAAGTCATTCTGGGCCCCTGGTCTTCCTGGCCCTTCCAATCCACTTGATGGCTTATAGACCTTACATCTGAGGAACAGCCAGAGTCATAAAAAGGGATAAAATCCAATGAGGCAATGCCATTACTTGCCAGCAGTTTGGTGATGGATGACTGTAATTATTCTCCAAAATGAGATTTGTAAATTTTCTTGGCTTTTAGTTATTCATTCTAAATGCTTTCAGATAATGATACTAGGGCCCAAAGCCGTGGGTAAAGCATTTAATGATGTCTATTTATGTCCTATCAATACTACAGAATGCCTGTCACTCTAGAAACAGAAGAAAAGTTTGTGCTGCTTATTTTTACTATACGTTAATATATATAGCTAAGAAAAATGATGCACAGGTCCATACTTAGTAAGTCCCCCTTAAAGTGATTGTTTTACACCTGACTTCATAAAACAACCAGAGAAATGTGACTATTACAAGATTCCAGTAAGGGCACCGCAGTGTTTCTTAATTGACATTAAACCTCACTTAAGTAGCCCCTGGTACACCTACACAAAATGCAGAATTATTGCCTTATTACTATTAAAAATGCATGTCATATTTCCAGATTGTGTTCATTTGGCCGATGGGACATGCACTATAATGAAGCTAGTACCAGGTTCATCTGAGCTATAAAAATAAATAATAACTACATAATCATCTTTTGATGTACAGCCAAGAATCATTTAACTTCTGGAGTCATACAAAGGTGAAATGAACCACAAATTCAAAATTACCTGTGGGTACTTGAGGAAAATATCCTTTAGAGACAGGTAATTCTATCTCTTTCAGACAATGAAAAAAATTAATTTCTTAAGGGAAAAGTTGATAGAGAAATTACATATTTCTGTACTTGTGTAATGGAAAATCAAAAATATCTTTTAAAGTACTAGTTTGTGCATTTTAAAAAACAATCTCATGAATTGTGCTGGAAAAACAACCGTTTTTTGTTGTTTTTGTTTTTAACACAGAGTCTCATTCTGTCTGCCAGGCTAGAGTGCAGTGGCACAAACACAACTCACTGCCACCGCAACCTCATTCTCCCAAGTAGCTGGGACTACAGGACATGCCAAAATGCCTAGCTAAGTTTTGTATTTTTTGTAGACATGCGGTATCGGCATGGTGCCCAGGCTGGTCTTGAACTCCCGGGCTCAAGTGATCTGCCTGTTTTGGCTTCTTGACGGAAGTGCTGAGACTGTAAGTGTGAGCCACAGTGCCTGGTCGAAAATTTCTTAGAAACAAATAAAAACAAAAACAGAAGCATTCAATAGAGAACAGAAGTTTGTCAGTTTGTGATTGCAAATCTAGGATCACATCACAACTCATTCACAGGTTAGCAGAGTTAGTTAAGCAACCTAACCTTCTCGGACTGCAGTCTCCTCATATCTAAAATGAAATTACATTATTATCCATGTCACTCAACCCTTATAGTGAAAAATGAGAAAAGCATACAGAAATTTTCATCATAAACTGTAATGCATTACACAGATGTTATGTTATTCATTTTCCTAATTGGAAAAGTAACACCAAATTGAAAATTTTCAAATATATCCTAATTCAAAGATTTGAAATTTAGATTTATGCTAAAGTCTTTCTGATAATGACTTTTTATTTTTACTGAAAATATAAGTACAGAATATACCAAACCAGTTCTTTATTAGCAATGGATATCTAGAATGGAAACAATATGTTCTTGGAAGTCCCAAGCATTTGCTGTTAAAACATTCTCACTGACCTTTAACAAAGTCCGTTAAGTGGAAACAAGAGGTTAAGAACGTAATGGACTGAGAAACATTCTCTTATTTCTGAAGCATTTATGATTTCACACGTTCCCTTTTCAAAGTCTTTTAACAGCTCTGTCATGAGGCTCTATTGAAGTTTCAGCTGGCATGCAGACAGGTTGAAGGGCAACAAGTAGAAAAGCTTGCTATTAGAATCAAAATGGAAATAATTCCTTAATTGTTCCCTTTGAATTCAGATCATGATCATCCAGAGCATATTTCTGCCCAGGTCTTCTAGCTGGGGATGTCCCCCAGACTTCAAAGAAATCTCCTCTCAAAGAAGACATTAGGTGACTCATATCTGAAGACAGAGTTAAACATGAAAAAGACAGAATTTTAATCTTTTGAAAAGTATTAATACAAAGCGGTATTTGATTGGTCTTGCACAAACAAGGACAATATACGTAATAACCTATTGGTCCTGGAGCTATAAATTAGTTGTCAAAACTTCAAATAGTAGATGTTTGTCTCTTCATGCTTGATAGTTCACTTTCCAGTATATCTAATATAAAAAATCAAAAATTTTCCTATACCAGATAAGAAAGAATTATTCAAGCTTTTCTAACTCTTAAAGAAGATAAAAACATTCTTAATGTTCAGTACTTTCCTGTTTGGACTGTATTGTTCAGGACACTAAGCAGAATGTTTGAATGCAGTGCTCAGTTCTAGCCTTTCACATTTGTGGAGTGTCTATTTTATGCAGGACACTGCGCTGACGGTGCCAGGCACATGAGGTGTGGTCCCTGCCTTCAAGAAGTTTGGAAACTTGTGGGACAGACTGGATGCAAATCACAAATTGAATATAGTGAGGTGAGAGCTAGGGGAGATAGGAATCAGGTGGCAGCTTATGTATCCAAGAAGAAGCAACGCGCAGATGGGTCTTAACATGTATGAGTTCTAACTCCTAACATGTAGGAGTTAGCTGGGGACAGGAGGGAGTGAAGATCCATATAGAGAAAAGAAAGGGTTTAAAGGTACATAAGTGACCCCAGTAGTTTAATATGGCTGTACAATAGGGCTTTGGGGGGGAGGAGGAGGAGGTGGAAGAGGAGGGAGGAAGGGATATACATACATATATACATATATATATATATAGAGAGAGAGAGAGAGGAGGAGGAGGTAGAAGAGGAGGGAGGAAGGGAGATACATACATATATATATATATAGAGAGAGAGAGAGAGAGAGAGAGAAGTCTAGAGATTAGAGAAAAATGATTTGCGTCCAAGCCAAAGCATGTGGACTGTGTCCACAGTGGCAGAAGAACCAGTGAATGTGTCTAAGCAGGGTGGGTGAACACTCATATGAGTGTTTTGAATGGGCCTGGTAGGGATACAGAGAATTCACGTAAAGAAGGTATGGCTAAGAGTAAAACTGTTAGGAACCATTACAAAAATTGAGGGAAGAGGTGGCAACGGTTTACTTAACACTACTCAGGTGGGGAAAGAAGGGAAGGGACACTCTAATTAGAAAGATCTTGGGCATTAGACATGTAAAATTAGGTCAGTAACTGGATACAGTTACAAGGGAAAGGGAGGTATTTCCAGTCATGTCCAGGTTGCCATCTGGAGAGACTGAGTCCTCTGTGGTGTCAATCACCAAGATGGCCATACTAGAGGAGGGGCAGGTATGGGTTAAGTGTCCAGGGGTCTTAGTGGGGTAAATTAAAAGAAAAAAATGCAAATTATATATTTCAGCCTCAAATCTGTCGATTCTAACCTCTTAACTTGCCTCAAACTCAACTCCCCCTCTTTCTTACTGCCACTACCCTCTCTCAGACTCCCAGGACCATTTCCTGTTTCTGCAGCCAGTGCCTCCTTGTTTCCTACTTACCCTGGCTTATACTCTGAATGGTAGTCATGTTTGTGCTTAAAAATCTTCAGTGGCTCTCCTCTAACTCCTTCCTGTGATATATACCTTCCTTCCTCATCTGTTCCCAGCTCACCACCCCATCCTCATTATTCATTACCCCTGTTGCCCACATGAAACCAGGGCCTGGAAACTACTGTACTCACCTCTCCCTAACCTCAACCTTGGCTCACCCTTTCTCTTCTATCTGGAATCGCCCATGCTTTCCTCTTGCTACTTCCTCGTCCTCATTCTTGGAGCCACAAATTAAGAATCATTCATTCATTTGGCTGTTCTTGTCACCAAGACTGAGATAGGTGCTGCATCTATGTGCTGTCATGGTACCTACCCTTGGTTTAGTGGTAAATCAACAGTTCACCAGTTTCACTGAGCTAGAAGCTCCTTGAAGGCAGGACAAGAATTGTTCATCCACTTAAAATAGTACTACTATTTGACCCAGCAATCCCATGACTGGGTATATACTCAAAGGAAAATAATTCATTCTCTCATAAAGACACAGGCACCTGTATGTTCACTGCAGTGTTATTAACAATAGTAAGGACATGAAATCAACCTAAGTGTCCATCAACAGTGGACTAGATAAAGAAAATATGGTACATATACACCATGGAATATCATGCAGCCATAAAGAAGAACAAAATCATGTCCTTTGCAGTACCACGGATGGAGCTGGAGGCTATTATCCTAAGCGACTAATACAGGAACAGAAAACCAACTGCCACATGTTCTCACTTATAAGTGGAAACTAAACATTGAATAGACATGATTGCAAAGATGGGAATGATAAACACTGGGGATCACTGGAGGAGAAAAGGAGGGGAATGTAAGCTGAAGAAACTCCTGTTGGGTACGATTCTTCCGGACTGGGTGATGGGATCATTGGTACTCCACACCTCAGCATCACACAGTTTATCCCTGTAACAAACCTGCACATGTACCCTTTAATCCATGATAAAAATTGAAATTAAGAAAAGGCTTGTTCATGCATGTATGTCTGTATTAATTAATGATTGCTGTATAGAAAATTCTTTCAAATTTTTTCAGGGTAAAAGAGTGAACACTTATTTTCTCACAGTTTCTGAGAGTTTAGAATTCTAGAGCAGCTTTTCTTGGTGGTGCTGGCTCAAGGCCTCTGATGAGGCTGCAGTTAGAGTGTCAGCAGGGTCTGCAGTAACTTGAAACTTGACTGGGCTGAGAAGATGCACTTCTCAGCTCACTTTCATGGCTGTTGGCAGAAGGCTTTAGCTCCTCACCTCCTGGGACACTTCACAAAGCTGCTGATGACATGGATTCCCCAGAGAGGGTGACCCAAAAGAGGTAATGCAAAAGATGGAAGTCGATCTTTTACTACCTATCTTGGAAGTAACATACCATCAATTCTGCAATATTCTATGGGTCCCACAGGCCAACCTGGTGCAACGTAGCCCAAGGGTGTGTAGCAGGAGACAGGGATCATTGGGTGGTATCTTGGAGGCTGAATCCCACAGCCACCAATGCACAGCAGTGCAATGATCCCATATAAGGTACTAAACAAATATTTGAGAATGAATTACTAAATAAAGAAATTAATACAAAGTAAACACATTTATGCAAAGTTCTGGGCTAATTACTCTGGAGAATGTAGAGATGTAAAATATCTTTTTTAATCCTTTTAACATATTTCATTCCTAAAAATGTATAATCTCTGAGATGTTAAGGTGTTCCTTTACATAAGACATCTGGTGCAATGAGGATTGGTTTAGTGGCATATGGTTCTTTCTTCCCAGAAAACTGAAAAAACAGGAAATCTCTATGAGATAATACCAACGTCATCTCTTTACAACTAGAAAAAAAACTAACCAAACAAATTTTGCTACCCACAGTTTCTCATGCTTTACTTGTAATACGACCCCTCTCATTATAGGTATTTTAAAACGTTTAAGCTGATTAAAAGGTAAATGAAAACAATACCTGAAATAGCAGATCCGTTAAGTAAGAAAATGAGAACCATAATTGTTAATGTATATTGAACTATATTACCTTTCATTGGACTTGTAAATTTGGTAGAAGATAATACTGAGCTGTGTGAAATGTAATTCAAAACCACATTATTATAGTAATAGATTTGTGTACTGGCATTGTTTTCCAGCTGTACTACATTAAATGTCATTTAACTGTTCTAATGAAGTTTTAGCCCACAGGTACAAAACCGATATACATTTTTCAGTCTATAAATGGAATAAGTTGGCATAATATATGGATCAGTATGCAATGCAAAGTTGGATCAAACCAGTAAGGAAAAGCCACATGAATGGCTTTAAAATAGTTACATTTTTAAAAGATTCCTCTGCAATGAAAACTCTAAAACATGGCTAAAAATAATTTTAAAAGACATAAGTAAATGGAAAGAGATCCCATGTTCATGAATTGGAAGACTTAATATTAAAATGTCAACAATCCCCCCCCCCAAATGATCTATAGATTCAATGCAATTCCTATAAAAATCCCAATGACTTTTTTATAGAAATAGAAATTAAAATTCATATGGAATCTCAGGTGCATGAAGTAGCCGAAACAATCGCGATAAAAAAAGAACAAAGCTAGAGGATTTACATTTCCTGATTTCAAAACTTACTACAAAGCTATGGTAATCAAAACAGTGCATTTGGCATAAAAGCAGATGTAAAGATCAATGGAATTTCTCATATATGTGGTCAAACATTTTTGAAAAGAGTGGTAAGGCTATTCAATGGGGAAAGGCCAGTCCTCAAAAAATGGTGCTGGGGAACTGGACATCCACATGGTAATGAATGAATCTCGACCCTTACCTAATGCCATATACAAAACTTAGGTAAAAGCAGATCAAAGACCTAAATGTTATAGCTAACCTATGAAATTCTTAGAAGAAAACATAGAGCAAAATCTTCACAACATCAGATTTGGCAATTATTTCTTGAATATGACACTAAAGACACACGGGACAAAAGAAAAAAACAAATTGCACTTCATGAAAACTTAAAGCTTTTGTGTATCAAAGAACTATGTTAACAGAGTATAAAGGCAATGCATGGAATGGGACAAAGTATTTACAAATAATATATCTGATGAGAGGTTAATACCCAAAATATGTAGAGAACTCCTAAACTCAATAGCAACAACAAAAAATCTGTTTCAAAAATTGGCAAAGGACTTAAAACGATATTTCTCCACAAAAGACATACGAATGGCCAATAAGCACATGAAAAGATTTTTTACCATCACTAATCATTAGGAAAATGCAAATCAAAACCATAATGAGATACCACCATTAGGTTGGCTACTATCAAAAAACAAAAACAAAATAAAACAAAAACAGAAAATAGCAAGTGTTGGCAAGGATGTGAACAAATTAGAATCTTTATTCCCTGTCGTTGGCAACGTAAAATGATGCAGAACACTGTGTAAATCAGTATTGCAGTTCCTCAAAAAAGAAATAAACATAGAATTACCATATGACCCAGCAATTCCACTTCTGAGTTTATACCCAAAAGAATTGAAAGTAGTGACTCAAACAGATATTTGTATACTCATGTTCATGGCGGCCTTATTCACAATAGCCAAAAGGTGGAAACTGAAATGCCCACTGAGAATGAATAATGTGCTAGTGATATTTCTCAAGATATAAAAGGTACATACATTTAGTTCTTTGAACCAATTTCATCTGAATTTATTTTCATAGGGAAGTTGAAAATACCCATTATATTCTACATATTTTAATAATTAATAATAATTAAATAATAATTTAATAGTGAGCTTTGTACATGTAGAAGAATGAAACTGGATCCTCATCTCTCAGCTTACACAGAAATCAATCAAGATGGATCAAAGACTTAAATCTAAGACCTTAAACCATAAACATTCTAGAAGATAACATCGGAAAAACTTTTCTAGAAATGTAACAAAATCATAAGTAACAAATGTCCAGTAAGGCAAAATGTAATGAATGTAACAAAATTATAAGTAACAAATGTACAGTAAGGGTCCAGATTCATTCATTACCATGTAGATATCCAGTTACCCAGCACCATTTTTTGAGGACTGACCTTTCCTCATTGAATAGCCTTACCACTCGGATATTTGTGTCTTTCACTGACCTAGGAAAAAAAAGATGCAATATAAAAAGAACGTCATCCTGCAGTGTTTCTTCTTTCCAAAGCCAATAATTATTTTTAAATACATTTTTATCTTTATTTCAATAAATGTAACAAAAATAAATATAACAAAATTAATAATAAATGTAATAAAATTAATAAATGGGAGCTAATTAAACTAATTAAACTAAAAAGCTATTTCACAGCAAAATAAATAATCAAGAGAGTAAAGAGACTACCCACAGAGTGGGAAAGAATTTTTGCAAATCACGCATCCCACAAAAGACTAATATCCAGAATCTACAGGAAACTCAAACAAATAATCCTTTCAAAATACAGACAAAGGACATGAATAGACAATTCTCAAAAAAAAAGACATACAGCCAACAAACACGAAAAAATGCTAAACATCACCAATTATTAAAGTTACTTGAATTTCAAACAAACAAAAAAATGCAAAATGCAAATTAAATGCAAATTGAAACAATCATAAGATACCACCTTATTCCTGTAAGAATGACCATAATCGAAAAGTCAGAAAACAACAGATGTTGGCATGGATGTGGAGAAAAAGGAACACTTTTACACTGCATGTGGGAATGTAAACTAGTACAACCACTATGGAAAACAGTGTGGAGATTCCTTAAAGAACTAAAAGTAGAAATACCATTCAATCCAGCAATCCCACTGCTAGGTATCTACCTAAAGGAAAAAAAGCCATTACATGTAAAGGACACATGGACATGCATGTTTATAGCAGCACAATTCACAATTCCAAAAATATGGAACCAACCTAAGTGCCCATCTAACCAAAGAATGATTAAAGAAAATGTGATACATATACACCATGGAATACTACTCAGCTATAAAAAGAAATGAAATAATGTCTCTTATAGCAATGTGGATGGAGCTAGAGGACATTATTCTAAGTGAAGTAATTCAGGAATGGTAAACCAAATATTGTGTGCTATTACTTCTACATGGGAGTTAAGCTATGAGGATGCAAAGGCATAAGAATGATATAATGGACTTTGGGGACTCAGGGTGAAGGTTGGGAGCTGGGTAAGGGATAAAAGACTACCTATTGGGTACAGTGTACATGGTTTGGGTGACAGGTGCACAAAAATCTCAGAAATCACCACTAAATAACTTATCCATGTACTCCCAAACTACATGTACCCCAAAAAGTATTGAAATAAAAATGTATTTAAAACTAATTATTGGCTTTGGGAAGAAGAAATACTGCAGGATGACATTCCCTTTATATTGCATCTTTCTTTTTCTAGGTAGTAAAAACACAAATGTCGAAGATTTTCAAGCTTGCAGCCGAGAGAGAGAATAACCAATTTGCTATTTTGAACCATCAGCAAAATAGAAAGTTACATTTCATTCTCATGGGTAGGATACTGTGACTTATTAACTACTTATTCTTCAAAGATTCCATTGCTCTTACTAGTGAGCAGTTAAAATGGCTTAAATGTACCTTGTCCTGTTGACTTTTCTGGAATATAGTTCTTACTGCTTTTCCTGGCAATTTTTGTTTAACTTAAGGGAATTTCAAAAGACTGGTGCCTCAAGTTTTACCTCTCTTGTAAAGAATACTTCCTGACAAAATATGCGTTACATAAGAATTGATAAAACAACCCATTTCTAATATGCATCTTATTAATTCAATCCATTGTTGCTGCCTTAAAATCAAATCAATCTTGGTTTTGAATTATTGGTAGAAAGGTCAGTTGAAATTAGCGAGAGAAACAGACTATGTAATAAGATGATTTTATTAATGTAATTTTATTACTTATAAACTTATTTTTAGGTCGTAATCATTATTAAAAAGTTTCTTTTTTTATTTTTATTTTGTTATTATTATACTTTAAATTTTCGGGTACATGTGCACAATGTGCAGGTTAGTTACATATGTATACATGTGCCATGCTGGTGTGCTGCACCCATTAACTCGTCATTTAGCATTAGGTATATCTCCTAAAGCTATCCCTTCCCCCTCCCCCCACCACACAACAGTCCCCAGAGTGTGATATTCCCCTTCCTGTGTCCATGTGTTCTCATTGTTCAATTCCCACCTATGAGTGAGAACATGTGGTGTTTGGTTTTTTGTTCTTGTGATAGTTTACTGAAAATGATGATTTCCAAATTCATCCATGTCCCTACAAAGGACATGAACTCATCATTTTTTATGGCTGCATAGTATTCCATGGTGTATATGTGCCACATTTTCTTAATCCAGTCTATCATTGTTGGACATTTGGGTTGGTTCTAAGTCTTTGCTATTGTGAATAGTGCTGCAATAAACATATGTGTGCATGTGTCTTTATAGCAGCATGATTTATAGTGCTTTGGGTGTATACCCAGTAACAGGATAGCTGGGTCAAATGGTATTTCTAGTTCTAGATCCCTGAAGAATCGCCACACTGACTTCCACAATGGTTGAACTAGTTTAAAGTTCCATCAACAGTGTCAAAGTGTTCCTATTTCTCCACATCCTCTCCAGCACCTGTTGTTTCCTGACTTTTTAATGATTGCCATCCTAACTGGTGTGAGATGGTATCTCATTGTGGTTTTGATTTGCATTTCTCTGATGGCCAGTGATGGTGAGCATTTTTCACGTTTTTGGCTGCATAAATGTCTTCTTTTGAGAAGTGTCTGTTCATGTCCTTCACCCACTTTTTGATGGGGTTGTTTGTTTATTTCTTGTAAATTTGTTTGAGTTCATTGTAGTTTCTGGATATTAGCCCTTTGTCAGATGAGTAGTTTGTGAAAATTTTCTCCCATTCTGTAGGTTGCCTGTTCACTCTGATGGTAGTTTCTTTTGCTATGCAGAAGCTCTTTAGTTTAATGAGATGCCATTTGTCAGTTTTGGCTTTTGTTGCCATTGCTTTTGGTGTTTTAGACATGAAGTCCTTGCCCATGCCTATGTCCTGAATGGTAATGCCTAGGTTTTCCTCTAGGGTTTTTATGGTTTTAGGTCTAACGTTTAAGTCTTTAATCCATCTTGAATTAACTTTTGTATAAGGTGTAAGGAAGGGATCCAGTTTCAGCTTTCTACATATGGCAAGCCAGTTTTCCCAGCACCATTTATTAAATATGGAATCCTTTCCCCATTGCTTGTTTTTCTCAGGTTTGTCAAAGATCAGATAGTTGTAGATATGTGGCATTATTTCTGAGGACTCTGTTCTGTTCCATTGATCTATACCTCTGTTTTGGTACCAGTACCATGCTGTTTTGGTTACTGTAGCCTTGTAGTATAGTTTGAAGTCAGGTAGCGTGATGCCTCCAGCTTTGTTCTTTTGGCTTAGGATTGACTTGGCAATGCGGGCTCTTTTTTGGTTCCATATGAACTTTAAAGTAGTTTTTTCCAATTCTGTGAAGAAAGTCATTGGTAGCTTGATGGGGATGGCATTGAATCTATAAATTACCTTGGGCAGTATGGCCATTTTCACGATATTGATTCTTCCTACCCATGAGCATGGAATGTTCTTCCATTTGTTCGTATCCTCTTTTATTTCATTGAGCAGTGGTTTGTAGTTCTCCTTGAAGAGGTCCTTCACGTCCCTTGTAAGTTGGATTCCTAAGTATTTTATTCTCTTTGAAGCAATTGTGAATGGGAGTTCACTTATGATTTTGCTCTCAGTTTGTCTGTTATTGATGTATAAGAATGCTTGTGATTCTTGTACACTGATTTTGTATCCTGAGACTTTGCTGAAGTTGCTTATCAGCTTAAGGAGATTTTGGGCTGAGATGATGGGGTTTTCTAGATATACAATCATGTTGTCTTCAAACAGGGAAAATTTGACATCCTCTTGTCCTAATTGAATACCCTTTATTTCCTTCTCCTGCCTGATTGCCCTGGCCAGAACTTCCAACACTATGTTGAATAGGAGTGGTGAGAGAGGGCATCCCTGTCTTGTGCCAGTTTTCAAAGGGAATGCTTCCAGTTTTTGCCCATTCAGTATCATATTGGCTGTGGGTTTGTCATAGATAGCTCTTTTTATTTTGAGATACGTCCCATCACTACCTAATTTATTGAGAGTTTTTAGCATGAAGCGTTGTTGAATTTTGTCAAAGGCCTTTTCTGCATCTGTTGAGATAATCATGTGATTTTTGTCTTTGGTTCTGTTTATATGCTGGATTACCTTTATTGATTTGCGTATATTGAACCAGCCTTGCGTCCCAGGGATGAAGCCCACTTGATCATGGTGGATAAGCTTTTTGATGTGCTGCTGGATTCAGTTTGCCAGTATTTTATTGAGGATTTTTGCATCAATGTTCATCAAGGATATTGGTCTAAATTTCTCTTTTTTGGTTGTGTCTCTGCCCAGCTTTGGTATCAGGATGATGCTGGCCTCATAAAATGAGTTAGGGAGGATTCCCTCTTTTTCTATTGATTGGAATAGTTTCAGAAGGAATGGTAACCAGTTCCTCCTTGTACCTCTGGTAGAATTCGGCTGTAAATCCATCTGGTCCTGGACTCTTTTTGTTTGGTAAGCTATTGATTATTGCCATAATTTCAGAGCCTGTTATTGGTCTATTTGGAGATTCAAATTCTTCCTGGTTTAGTCTTGGGAGAGTGTATGTCTTGAGGAATTTATCCATTTCTTCTAGATTTTCTAGTTTATTTGCATAGAAGTGTTTGTAGTATTCTCTGATGGTAGTTTGTATTTCTGTGGGATTGGTGGTGATATCCCCTTTATCATTTTTTATTGCGTCTATTTGATTCTTCTCTCTTTTTTTCTTTATTAGTCTTGCTAGTGGTCTATCAATTTTGTTGATCCTTTCAAAAAACCAGCTCCTGGATTCATTAATTTTTTGAAGGGTTTTTGTGTCTGTATTTCCTTCATTTCTGCTCTGATTTTAGTTATTTCTTGCCTTCTGCTAGCTTTTGAATGTGTTTGCTCTTGCTTTTCTAGTTCTTTTAATTGTGATGTTAGGGTGTCAATTTTGGATCTTTCCTGCTTTCTCTTGTGGGCATTTAGTGCTATAAATTTCCCTCTACACACTGCTTTGAATGTGTCCCAGAGATTCTGGTATGTTGTGTCTTTGTTCTCATTGGTTTCAAAGAACATCTTTATTTCTGCCTTGATTTCGTTACCTACCCAGTAGTCATCAGGAGCAGGTTGTTCAGTTTCCTTGTAGTTGAGCGATTTTAAGTGAGTTTCTTAATACTGAGTTCTAGTTTGATTGCACTGTGGTCTGAGAGACAGTTTGCTATAATGTCTGATCTTTTACATTTGCTGAGGAGTGCTTGACTTCCAACTATGTGGTCAATTTTGGAATAGGTGTGGTGTGGTGCTGAAAAAAATGTATATTCTGTTGATTTGGGGTGGAGAGTTCTGTAGATGTCTATTAGGTCCACTTGGTGCAGAGCTGAGTTCAATTCCTGGGTATCCTTGTTAACTTTCTGTCTCATTGATCTGTCTAATGTTGACAGTGGGGTGTTAAAGTCTCCCATTATTATTGTGTGGGAGTCTAAGTCTCTTTGTAGGTCACTCAGGACTTGCTTTATGAATCTGGGTGCTCCTGTATTGGGTGCATATATATTTAGGATAGTTAGCTCTTCTTGTTGAATTGATCCCTTTACCATTATGTAATGGCCTTCTTTGTCTCTTTTGATCTTTGTTGGTTTAAAGACTGTTTTATCAGAGACTAGGATTGCAACCCCTGCCTTTTTTTGTTTTCCATTTGCTTGGTAGATCTTCCTCCATCCCTTTATTTTGAGCCTATGTGTGTCTCTGCATGTGAGATGGGTTTCCTGAATACAGCACACTGACGGCTCTTGACTCTTTATCCAATTTGCCAGTCTGTGTCTTTTAATTGGAGCATTTAGCCCATTTACATTTAAAGTTAATATTGTTATGTGTGAATTTGATCCTGTCATTATGGTGTTAGCTGGTTATTTTGCTCGTTAGTTGATGCAGTTTCTTCCTAGCCTCGATGGTCTTTACAATTTGGCATGATTTTGCAGCGGCTGATACCAGTTGTTCCTTTCCATGTTTAGTGCTTCCTTCAGGATCTCTTTTAGGGCAGGCCTGGTGGCGACAAAATCTCTCAGCATTTGCTTGTCTGTAAAGGATTTTATTTCTCCTTCACTTATGAAGCTTAGTTTGGCTGGATATGAAGTTCTGGTTTGAAAATTCTTTTCTTTAAGAATGTTGAATATTGGCCCCCACTCTCTTCTGGCTTCTAGAGTTTCTGCCGAGAGATCCACTGTTAGTCTGATGGGCTTCCCTTTGTGGGTAACCCGACCTTTCTCTCTGTTTGCCCTTAACATTTTTTCCTTCATTTCAACTTTGTTGAATCTGACAATTATGTGTCTTGGAGTTGCTCTTCTCGAGGAGTATCTTTGTGGCGTTCTCTGTATTTCCTGAATCTGAATGTTGGCCTGCCTTGCTAGATTGGGGAAGTTCTCCTGGATAATATCCTGCAGAGTGTTTAGGGACCCTGCAGAGCCTATTTAATAAAGATTTATGTTCTTTCTTTTTTCAGTAGGCTTCTGAAATAAGTTTTACATTTACAGAAATATGACCAGAAAGTACAGAGTTCCCATATATCCTCTCCCTTCACCTCCCCTGGATCCTCAGATTACACTCTTATTAAGATTTAGCAACATTGTGGTACGTTTATTACAATTGTTGAGTCTATATTGATACGTTATTGTTAATTAAAGTCCATAGTTTATATTAAGGTTCATTCTTGGTGGGCATTCTATGGGTTCTGACAAAGGTAAGTGCCCATCATTACAATATCATACAGAATCATTTCATTGTGCTAATCTCTTGTGCTTCAGCTATCCGTCCTTCCCTCTCTCCCTCCCTCTGTCCCCCAAAATCCCTTAAAACCACTAATCGTTTAATTGTGCCCCTAATTTGTCTTTTCCAGAATGTCATATATTTGGAATTATTCAGTTTGTAGCCTTTTCAGATTAGCTTATTTAATTTAGCAATATGCTCTTAAGGTTTCACCATGTCTTTTTATGGCTTGATAATTCATATCTTTGTATTGGTCAATAATATTTCATTGTCTGGATGTATCGCAGTTTATTCATTCACCTACTGAAGGCGTGAAGGTTTTCAGAGTCTAAATGGAGGCACTTGTGTCAAGCATTGACAAATGGAGAAAGGGAAAGCCACTAGGGTAGGGTTCTCATGCACATATCTCTGATAATAAGAACTACCACAAAAGATGGCAAAACCCACAACTTTACACAAAGGCCACTACAGCTTTACACAGAAAATACTTCTGCAAGGACACCTGTTCAGCAACTTCCTGTCCAATCTTGGACTCACAGCATTCTTGTTATTTATTCTTGTTTCCAAGGATAATTGATTCAAAATAACTTATGTAATCCTCCTCATTTTGTCTTTAAAAACTTTCCCTTGCCTCAATATCTTTGACTACATACATAGTTAACTATGGCGTGCATAATCCCATCGTAATATTACTCTTGAATAAATATCATTTTCTTTTAGAGAGTATCTCTGTAAAGGACATCTTTGTTGCTTCTAAGTTTTGGCAATTATGAGCAAAGCTGTTGTATACATTTGGGTGGGTATTGTGTGACTATAAGCTTTCATGTCATTGGGGTAAATACCAAGGCATGTAATTGCTGAGTCATAAGATAAGAGCATGTTTAGATTTATAAGAAACTGCCAAACTGTCTTCCAAAATGCCTGTACCATTTTGCATTCCTACCAGCAACGGATGAGAGTTCCTGCTGTCCCATATTTTCTCCAGCATTGGATGCTGTCAGTGTTTTGAATTTAGCCATTCTAATAAGCATACAATGATATCTCTTTGTTTTAATTTGCATTATCCTGATGAGTTATGATGTGGATGACATATGATATGGAGCATATTTTCCTATGTTTATTAGCCATCTGTGCATCTTCTTTGGTGAGAAGCCTGTTCACATCTTTTGCCCATTGTTGAGTTTTCAAAGTCATCATATATGTTGGATAATAGCCCTTTATCAGCTACGTTTCGGAGTTTGTTTATCAGCAAATGTTTTGTACCCATCTGTAGCATGATTCAATTTAAATAGCTTAAGTAACTTCCTTTTTCACTTTTACAACATCTTTACAACTTAGAATAGGTCCCTCACATAGTATTTATTCAGCAACTGTATGAAGATGCCCATTTAACATGGTTTTCTACTACAGGTTGAGTATCCCTTACCTGAAACGCTTGGAACGAGAAGCATTTGGGATTTTAAATTATATTTTATTTTGCAATACTGCATTATATACTTACCAGTTTAACCTCCCAAATCCAAAAATCCAAAATCCTGGGATGGAGCCAAGATGGCCAAATAGGAACAGCTCCAGTCTACAGCTCCCAGCGTGAGCGACGCAGAAGACGGGTGATTTCTACATTTCCAACTGAGGTACTGGGTTCATCTCACTGGGGAGTGTCAGAAAGTGGATGCAGGACAGTGGGTGCAGCACACTGAGCGTGAGCCGAAGCAGGGCGAGGCATCACCTCACCTGGGAAACACAAGGGGTCACGGAATTCCCTTTCCTAGTCAAAAAGGGGTGACAGATGGCACCCGCAAAATTGGGTCATTCCCACCCTAATACTGCGCTTTTCCAACGGTCTTAGCAAACCGCACACCAGGAGATTATAACCCATGCCTGGCTCGGAGGGTCCTACGCCCACAGAGCCTCGCTCATTTTTAGCACAGCAGTCTGAGATCACACTGCAAGGTGGCAGCAAGGATGGGGGAGGGGCGCCCGCCATTGCCGAGGCTTGAGTAGGTAAACAAAGAGGCCTGGAAGCTGGAACTCGGTGGAGCCCACCGCAGCTCAAGGAGGCCTGCCTGCCTCTGTAGAGTCCACCTCTGGGGGCAGGGCATAACCAAACAAAAGGCAGGAGAAATCTCTGCAGACTTAAATGTCCCTGTCTGACAGCTTTGAAGAAAGTAGTGGTTCTCCCAGCATGTAGCTGGAGATCTGAGATTGGATAGACTGCCTCCTCAAGTGGGTCCCTGACCCCCGAGTAGCCTAACTGGGAGGCACTGCCCTGTAGGGGCAGACTGACCCCTCACACGGCCGGGTACTCCACTGAGACAAAACTTACAGAGAAACAATCAGGCAGCAACATTTGCTGTTCACCAATATCCGCTGTTCTGCAGCCTCTGCTGCTGATACCCAGGCAAATACGGTCTGGAGTGGACCTCCAGCAAAATCCAACAGACCTGCAGCTGAGGGTCCTGACTGTTAGAAGGAAAACTAACAAACAGAAAGGACATCCACACCAAAACCCCATCTGTACGTCACCATCATCAAAGACCAAAGGTAGATAAAACCACAAAGATGGGGAAAAAACAGAGCAGAAAAACTGGAAACTCTAAAAAGCAGAGCGCCTTTCCTCCTGCAAAGGAACACAGCTCCTCACCAGCAACTCAACAAAGCTGGACGGAGAATGACTTCGACGAGTTCAGAGAAGGCTTCAGATGATCAAATTTCTCCGAGCTAAAGGAGGAAGTTCAAACCCATGGCAAAGAAGTTAAAAACCTTGAAAAAAAATTAGACAAATGGCTAACTAGAATAACCAATGCAGAGAAGTCCTTAAAGGACCTGATGGAGCTGAAAACCATGGCATGAGAACTACTTGACAAATGCACAAGCCTCAGTAGCCGATTCGATCAACTGGAAGAAAGTGTATCAGTGATGGAAGATCAAATAAATGAAATGAAGTGAGAAGAGAAGTTCAGAGAAAAAAGAATAAAAAGAAATGAACAAAGCCTCTAAGAAATATGGGACTATGTGAAAAGACCAAATCTACATCTGATTGGTGTACCTGAAAGTGATAGGGAGAATGGAAACAAGTTGGAAAACACTCTGCGGGATATTATCAAGGAGAACTTCCAATCCAGCAAGGCAGGCCAACATTCAAATTCAGGAAATACAGAGAACGCCACAAGGATACTCCTCGAGAAGAGCAACTCCAAGACACATAATTGTCAGATTCACCAAAGTTGAAATGAAGGAAAAAATGTTAAGGGCAAACAGAGAGAAAGGTCGGGTTACCCACAAAGGGAAGCCCATCAGACTAACAGCGGATCTCTCGGCAGAAACTCTAGAAGCCAGAAGAGAGTGGGGGCCAATATTCAACATTCTTAAAGAAAAGAATTTTCAAACCAGACCTTCATATCCAGCCAAACTAAGCTTCATAAGTGAAAGAGAAATAAAATCCTTTACAGACAAGCAAATGCTGAGAGATTTTGTCGCCACCAGGCCTGCCCTGAAAGAGCTCCTGAAGGAAGCACTAAACATGGAAAGGAACAACTGGTATCAGCCGCTGCAAAAACATGCCAAATTGTAAAGACCATCAATGCTAGGAAGAAACTGCATCAACTAACGAGCAAAATAACCAGCTAACATCATAATGACAGGATCAAATTCACACATAACAATATTATCCTTAAATGTAAATGGGCTAAATGCTCCAATTAGAAGACACAGACTGGCAAACTGGATAAAGAGTCAAGCCCCATCAGTGTGCTGTATTCAGGAAACCCATCTCACGTGCAGAGACACACATAGGCTCAAAATAAAGGGATGGAGGAAGATCTACCAAGCAAATGGAAAACAGAAAAAGGCAAGGGTTGCAATCCTAGTCTCTGATCAAACAGACTTTAAACCAACAAAGATCAAAAGAGACAAAGAAGGCCATTACATAATGGTAAAGGGATCAATTCAACAAGAAGAGCTAACTGTCCTAAATATATACGCACCCAATACAGGAGCACCCAGATTCATAAAGCAAGTCCTGAGTGACCAACAAAGAGACTTAGACTCCCACACAATAATAATGGGAGACTTTAACACCCCACTGTCAGCATTAGACAGATCAACGAGACAGAAAGTTAACAAGGATACCCAGGAATTGAACTCAGTTCTGTACCAAGCAGACCTAATAGACATCTACAGAACTCTCCACCCCAAATCAATAGAATATACATTCGTCTCAGTCCCACACCACACTTATTCCAAAATTGACCACATAGTTGGAAGTAAAGCACTCCTCAGCAAATGTAAAAGAACAGAAATTATAATAAATTGTCTCTCAGACCACAGTGAAATCAAACTAGAACTCAGGATTAAGGAACGCACTCAAAACCACTCAACTACATGGAAACTGAACAACCTGCTCCTGAATGACTACCAGGTACATAAAGAAATGAAGGCAGAAATAAAGATGTTCTTTGAAACCAACGAGAACCAAGACACAACATACCAGAATCTCTGGGACACATTCAAAGCAGTGTGTAGAGGGAAATTTATAGCACTAAACGCCCACAAGAGAAAGCAGGAAAGATCTAAAATTGACACCCTAACATCACAATTAAAAGAACTAGAGAAACAAGAGCAAGCACATTCAAAAGCTAGCAGAAGGCAAGAAATAACTAATATCAGAGCAGAACTGAAGAAAATAGACACAAAAACCCTTCAAAAAATTAATGAATCCAGGAGCTGGTTTTTTGAAAAGACCAACAAAATTGATAGACCGCTAGCAAGACTAATAAAGAAGAAAAGAGAGAAGAATCAAATAGATGCAATAAAAAATGATAAAGGAGATATCACCACCGATCCCACAGAAATACAAACTACCATCAGAGAACACTATAAACACCTCTACACAAATAAACTAGAAAATCTAGAAGAAATGGATAATTCCTCGACACATACACCCTCCCAAGACTAAACCAGGAAGGAGTTGAATCTATGAATAGACCAATAACAGGATCTGAAATTGAGGCAATAATTAATAGCTTACCAATGAAAAAAAGTCCAGGACCAGATGGATTCACAGCCAAATTCTACCAGAGTTACAAGGAGGAGCTGGTACCATTCCATCTGAAACTATTCCTATCAACAGAAAAAGAGGGAATCCTCCCTAACTCATTTTATGAGGCCAGCATCATGCTGATACCAAAGTCTGGCACAGACACAACCAAAAAAGAGAATTTTAGACCAATATCCTTGATGAACATCGATGCAAAAATCCTCAATAAAATACTGGCAAACTGAATCCAGCAGCATATCAAAAAGCTTATCCACCATGATCAAGTGGGCTTCATCCTTGGAACTCAAGGCTGGTTCAACATACGCAAATCAATAAAGGTAATCCAACATATAAACAGAACCAATGACAAAAATCACATGATTATCTCAATAGATGCAGAAAAGGCCTTTGACAAAATTCAACAACCCTTCATGCTAAAAACTGTCAATAAATTAGGTATTGATGGGACGTATTAAATATAATAATAGGTACCTATGACAAACCCACAGCCAATATCATACTGAATGGGCAAAAACTGGAAGCATTCCCTTTGAAAACTGGCACAAGAAAGGGATGCCATCTCTCACCACTCCTATTCAACATAGTGCTAGATGTTCTGGCCATGGCAATCAGGCAGGAGAAGGAAATAAAGGATATTCAATTAGGAAAACAGGAAGTCAAATTGTCCCTGTTTGCAGATGACATGATTGCATATCTAGAAATCCCCATCGTCTCAGCCCAAAATCTCCTTAAGCTGATAAGCAACTTCAGCAAAGTCTCAGGACACAAAATCAATGTGAAAAAATCACAAGCATTCTTATATACGAATAACAGACAGAGAGTGAAATCATGAGTGAACTCCCATTCATAATTGCTTCAAAGAGAATAAAATACCTAGGAATCCAACTTACAAGACATGTGAAGGACCTCTTCAAGGAGAATTATAAACCACTGCTCAATGAAATAAAAGAGGATACAAACAAATGGAAGAACATTCCATGCTCATGGGTAGGAAGAATCAATATCGTGAAAATGGCCATACTGCCCAAGGTAATTTATAGATTCAATGCCATCCCCATCAAGCTACCAATGACTTTCTTCACAGAATTGGAAAAAACTACTTTCAAGTTCATATGGAACAAAAAAAGAGCCCGCATCGCCAAGTCAATCCTAAGCCAAAAGAACAAAGCTGGAGGCATCATGCTACCTGACTTCAAACTATACTACAAGGCTACAGTAACCAAAACAGCATGGTACTGGTACCAAAACAGAGGTATAGATCAATGGAACAGAACAGAACCCTCAGAAATAACGCCATATATCTACAACTATCTGATCTTTGACAAACCTGAGAAAAACAAGAAATGGGGAAAGGATTCCCTATTTAATAAATGGTGCTGGGAAAACTGGCTAGCCATATGTAGAAAGCTGAAACTGGATCCCTTCCTTACACCTTATACAAAAGTTAATTCAAGATGGATTAAAGACTTAAATGTTAGACCTAAAACTATAAAAACCCTAGAAGAAAACCTAGGCAATACCATTCAGGACATAGGCATGGGCATGTCTAAAACACCAAAAGCAATGGCAACATAAGCCAAAATTGACAAATGGGATCTAATTAAACTAAAGAGCTTCTGCACAGCAAAAGAAACTACCATCAGAGTGAACAGGCAACCTACAAAATGGGAGAAAATTTTTGCAATCTACTCATCTGACAAAAGGCTAATATCCAGAATCTACAATGAAATCAAACAAATTTACAAGAAGAAACAAACAACTCCATCAAAAAGTGGGTGAAGGATATGAATAGACACTTCTCAAAAGAAGACATTTATGCATCCAAAAGACACATGAAAAAATGCTCATCATCACTGGCCATCAGAGAAATGCAAATCAAAACCACTATGAGATACCATCTCACACCAGTTAGAATGGCAATCATTAAAAAGTCAGGAAACAACAAGTGCTGGAGAGGATGTGGGGAAATAGAAACACTTACACTGTTGGTTGGACTGTAAACTAGTTCAACTATTGTGGAAGTCAGTGTGGCGATTCCTCAGGGATCTAGAACTAGAAATACCTTTTGACCCAGCCATCCCATTACTGGGTATATACCCAAAGGATTATAAATCATGCTGCTATAAAGACATATGCACATATATGTTTATTGTGGCACTATTCACAATAGCAAAGACTTGGAACCAACCCAGATGTTCAGCAATGATAGACTGGATTAAGAAAATGTGGCACATATACACCATGGAATACTATGCAGCCATAAAAAATGATGAGTTCATGTCCTTTGGAGAGACAGGGATGAAGATGGAAACCATCATTCTCAGAAAACTATCGCAAGGACAAAAAACCAAACCCTGCATGTTCTCACTCATAGGTGGGAATTGAACAATGAGAACACATGGACACAGGAAGGGGAACATCACACACCAGGGCCTGTTGTGGGGTGGCGGGAGGGGGGAGCGATAGCATTAGGAGATATACCTAACGTTAAATGAAGAGTTAATGGGTCCAGCACACCAACATGGCACATGTACATATATGTGACTAACCTGCACGTTGTGCACATGTACCCTAAAACTTAAAGTATAATAAAAAACAAATCCAAAATCAAAAATGCTACAATGAGCATTTCCTTCGTTACTGTATCAATCTGTTCTCATGCTGCCAATAAAGACATACCCGAGACTTGGTAACTTACAAAGGACAGAGGTTAAATTGACTCACAGTTCTGTAGGGCTGGGGAGGCCTCCGGAAACTTACAATCCTGGTGGACTAGGAAGCAAATGTGTCTTTCTTCACATGGTGGCAGCAAGGACAAGTGCAGCAAAAGGGGGAAAAGTCCCTTATAAAACCATCAGATGTCGTGAAAACTCACTCACTCTCATGAGAACAGCAGCAAGGGGGTAACCGCCCCCATGATTCAATTACTCCCACCAGGTTTCTCCCACAATGTGGGATTATGGCACTACAAATAAAGATAACATTTGGGTGGGGATACAGCCAAACCATATTGAGCCATGAAGAAAATTGTTTTGCGCAGGCACATTGCTGCAAAAGTTATTGAGAATAAGTGCTAACATACTTCTACTCTCCCTCCACAAACACCACTTGAGCACTTGGACCAGAGATAAATTTAATAAAAAATACATCAATTGGCTTTCAAAACTGCTGCTTGTTTCGCAAAAAGTTACTGCATTTCAGGTAAAACAACTTATTTTTTTAACTGGACATCAGCCTCTAAGGCAGAAAGATGTACACTACATTGGTGCACTAGATCAAGATGGCCCCATCCCTGATTTCTGCTTTTGCCAAAGCTAATAATAACTGCTTCTCTCAGATACATTTACATTTTAGGTATTGGAAGCTGGGTTACCCTCTCATTTCAACTTCCAAGATAGTCAACTTTTCAAAAAGATTTCTCTTGCAAAATCAACTCCTATGAAATACTATGAACTATTGGGGGACCCCAGCAGTATTAAAGATCATCCTTCTTTTTGATTTGCAATAAATCCTGACGAATCCCAGGGGTACCCTGGAAATTGAAATGAAGACACTAAACAAATGGGCCATGGCTTGGGCTAAAATAATATTTCACAGGGCATTACGTTTACATTACAATTTGTGCTTGTAGTTGAACTCTGGAAAGATGCTATATAAGAGCCTTCTATGAATTCCATTTTAGACAAGATTTTCCTTTGTAGTCGCTTTTTCAAATAACTATAATGTACAATTAACCCATAGCTGTAACTTAGATAATGTGCTAAAATGGATTTGCTATCCTTGTTAGAAAAACAAGAGATGTGTCCTGTGTGATGGCTCTGTCTTAAAAAATCTATTAAGTCTTCCTTTGCAATCTATTTATACCAAACATCAGGCTATTACATCCCCAGTAAAGTCCTATAAGCTGAGCACAGCTGGTGGAAATATGCACACTGCACAAATCATCTCACCTGCAACTTCTACAATCAGAGCTCTCAAGATTTAAACTCCTGAATCAGTTTTTCTTCACAGGAGAATATTAGGTTCAGTGTTCATGATTATGGATACTCATCACATAATAGTTGGCTAGTATCAAATACATCACAAAGTGTATGTTTTAAAAATCTGCTGCAAGGTAAGCTGTGTTTTGATTATTGGCGGCAAACGTGTTATTCAGAAAGACATAAACACCACAAGGGCATCTCAAATGCATAGGATTCTCCTCAACTAAAGACTGTCAAAGAAAGTTCCAAAACCTAGCTTGACAAGCAAGGGACCTAATGCTTAGAAACTACTTCTGCCAAGTAGGGAGAAGTGTGTGGTACAGACTAACACTCAAATTGGAGCCAGGAAATATTTGAAAGCAGAGTCCTTTTCACAAGGAAAGATCAGCTTCCTGTCAATAGAATCAAGCTTGCTCTACAAGTAATACACTAGAATCAAGGAAGTAAGTTCGGTTTCATCGCAAACCTCAGGCGATTACCATAGCAAGAAGGAAGACTTTTAACTTGTTCAGTTCAGTTGGGCAAAGTCGGGCCTGACCAGAATTTTGGACAACGGCACCCCAGGTTACACAGGCTGTAACTGTAGCCAGATATGACTCTGGATTATGTCAGCAGAATGACAGTTTAATACACCAGGAGCATTTTCTGGGGTGGTTTTAAATGTTAAAAGAGCTAAAATTTGCCTAGCAACTTAACAATTTAAAAGTTTTCATCCAGCTCCATGTTGTACATTTAAATCAATATTGTGTTACATTATGGAATATTTAAAATTTTCCCTAAACATACGATCTTATTCTGAGTACCTGGGAAGAAACTTGAGAGACAGTTATTCAGAAGGTAGATTCACCCACTGTAGGATGTTTATAATCAGTCTAACATAAAGAGATGATTATCAGGAGAAATAATGATAAAAATGCATTATACATTTTATTTTATTCCTCTTTAGTTGAGAGTACTTTTGTGTTCCTCTCTGTGCCTAATTGGGCTTTATCTTTATAGCAATGTCTCCAGTGTTTTGTACATTGTAGGTTTACAGTAATGTTTTGTGAATGAATAAATAAATGTATGAATGAGTATGGAATATTCAGGGTCATAAATATATTTGGCCTGAATGTGAACTTAGTGCCTTGTGAACAGTTGTGCTGTTTGTCTTCGTTGACAAACGGTGCTGAAATTCTTATAACACAGTTTTTGAAAGGACTCTTTTATGCCTTTTGGAACTGCAAGTGAAATATTTTTTAAATTTCCCAAAATAGGATCAAACCTGTTTTGCATTCATCCCTTTGCATCTATTATTTCCATAGGGAATATCGACTATTTCCCCTTGAGCTCCTTATAATTAATAATAGCTTTTTCAAAATTGCTGACATTTATGCCCTGAGTACTTGCTCTTCTAAGAAAACATTCCAACTTACATCCTAGTGAAGTTTATGTTCCAGTTGTACATCAATACCTGCATAATTGCATTATTGTTCTTTTTTCAGCTTTCGGAAAAAATTGGAAGAAGAAAAAACAGAATTCTAAACAGGATTCTGAAAGAATGAATGTATTAGTATTTCAAAGACACAACTTTCATTGTTTCATTGTTATAACTTAGAGCAATAACCTCACTTCATTCAATCTGCAGAACTGATTTCCTAAAGGAAATTCTTGATTATCTATTTGATCAAAAACAGGATGAGAGAGTTTACATAAATTAGTGCTTTACAACAATTTTATGTATTAAAAGCATACATTCACAATTAGTTTTTAATAGAGACAGAGAAAAAAAGAAGTGGTTCTTTTTTCTTTTCTGGAAACAATATTTAGTAATAGAATGGGGGATAGGAATTGATAGTTTAAACTCAATAGGTTTCCATGTTGTCTCACTATTCACCTGAGATTTTTTTTTCTTACATTCCTGCTTATGCCAACTGTCAACTATTCTCTCCTGAAAACTGTAGGTAGAAACATATATTACAATTAATTAGAAGGAAGTTTAAATATTCAAGCTCTCTGTTTTCTTCTAGGGGTTTCTTGAGGACCATAAGCCTTGCAATTGTAAACTCAGAACATCTCCCACATCCCCATCACAGCTTTTTTTTTTTTTTTTTTGAGACAAGGTCTCACTCTGTCACTCAGGCTTCAGGCTGTACCGCAGTGGCATGATTATGGCTCGCTACAGCCTCTATCTCCCCAGGCTCAGGTGATCCTCCCCACCTCAACCTCCCAGGTAGCTGGGACCACAGGTGCACACCACCATGCCCAGCTAATTTTGTATTTTTTGTAGCAATAGGGTTTCACTATGTTGCCCACGCTGGTCTCAAACTCCTGGGCTCAAGAGATCTTCCTGCCTCCGTTTTCCAAAGTGTTAGGATTACAGACGTGAGCCATCGCACCTGGCCCCACCACACCTTTTAAATTGTGTAAGTAAAAGTCATGCTGAGGAGGTTGCATATTTGCCTGTCTCTCTTTTCCCAAAGCTGATCCTGTCTAGCCTGGTGATAGAAAAGATGCCAGTGAAGTGGCTCATGCAATCCAAGGGCAGCCAGAATTGACAGTGCTCATCAATATTTTTTGCTTATGAGCCTAATATTTTCTTCCAAACCTTCATTTTTATGCGACTGACATCCAAAAGAATAAGCAGTCACAAAAGGTGTTATTTTCATTGTCCTCTAATTAATTACATTTTAAAATAAAACTGCTACATAATTCTTTTAAAAGTATCCATTGAATTAATCAATATCATCTATTTCAAAAAGACATGAAGGAAGTCTTCAAAAGTCAGAAATCTTATGTAGTTCCTTTTTCCCTTTGAAGTCATGTTGACATTTTACTTCCCCCATAGAACATTCTCCTTTATTTTTTTTTCTGAAAATTTTTTCTCACTTGATCATATTTCTTAGAAACAATTTACCTGTAATTAAGATTTTTATTTTCTGTCACTGCAAATCATTCACTCTCGATACTAGCATCAGTATTTTGAAATCTTCCTTTCTTTGGTGCTGCAGTGGTTTTACCCCTCCAAACATCCCAGGGTAAAATGAGGAGTGGGTGAGAGTTAGCCTTTTACTTTGCAGAGCGGGAGAATGGAATTTAGAGTTCAGATGGGGGAAAGGGAGCTCACTTCAACTATTTCAGGCAGATGGATTTTATGGAAGTTGAGGATCTGAAACTCATCCTCCCAAAGTCTTCACACACAGGAGCACCCCACACAGTCTTCGTGTGCCCCAGGTGGCACGTACATGTGGAGATGAAAACCACTCAGCTTAAAAGCTCATTGGCACCAAGAATCTCACACAGACTTGATCCAGTTAAAAAAATGCCCCATTAGCCTAAGTCACCCAGACGGGCTCATGGAGTCCAGGGCTCTGTCCTACTTGACCTCCCAGTTGCACACAGTATCTAGCACTGAAATGATGGTGGAGTTTCGAGTCAGACAGGCATTCGTTGGATATATTAAGATCTATTGCTGATTATCAGAATGAACTTAGTCAAACTACTTAAATCCGTAGGCCCCAGTTTCTGGACCACATAAATGGGTCTCATAATTCCTGCCTTTTGTGAGGACTAACTGAGGCCATGTCTTTTGGAAGTACCTAGCTCAATGCACACACAGCTGCTTTCTTTGACCCTTTCCTTTCCTCTCTCCACAGTTACCCAGTACCCGTCTCTGCTGTGTCCTATCTCCTTACCAAAATATATATACATTTAATTAGATTTATATTAAATTGAAGATATAAAATTTCAGAAAACAATCAAATGTTGGATTTTTCACTTTTCCATTTTTTTGTTTTTTGGTTTTATTTTTTGGCTTTGTTTGTTTTTAAAAATCAGTTTTCAAAGCCTGCATCTAAACAATGATTCCTCCAAGAATGAGATTTCAGGTATAACTCAGTAGTGACATGAATTTGAGGGAAGAGATAACCTCTCTGTTGTCTAGAAATTGTACAGCACTATTTGTTCCTGACTCAGTCTGCTTGTCAGGTGGCCTTGATTATAATCCTGGATTGAAACCTGAGGTTCTCCAAGTCTGAAGAGGAATATTTTTAATCTTTGGAGTGATCCTAGTGCCATCCTTGTCCACCCACATGTACTCTCAGCCTCTCAGCAGAATCTGCAGCAGAGGAGTCACCTTTCTGGTTGATTCAGGGTCTTATATAACCAGCTAGTTCCATTTCAGATGAGTACACACTCTGGGGCTGGGCAGATATGACTGTACAACCCCCAAGGATGCGCAAATGGAACCAACTCCTCTACTTATTCAGTACCTGATCAGACACTTCAAACAATGGGGCACCACCCACTTTTACTTTATTTACACTTTCGAATCTTATGGACTAATCAGTTTGCAAACTAATGAATAATATTCAAAAGAAATTAAGGAAAAAGTCCCATGTACCCTAGCAGCAACTGTATGGTAGGAACATTTACATTAAGGAAAGTAACATACACATTACTTTCTAAATACTTTCTAATCATGCTCAAGTTAATATAAAATGGTTCTTTTTGACAATATTAGAATTAATATTTGCAATTTGCTTTGTAAGACTTTAAACACAGTTGTCTTTCCTGTCTTTAGTTATCTTCCTAACAAAACTCGCCTTTGAAAGATCCTTCCCAGTGTTTCAATACTTTCAAAAAACAGGCAAAATTCGGCTTTCACTTCTATAGTAATAACTTCAGTGCCATTTATCATCTTCTTTAAGCCTTCAAGTCCAATATTTTTTTCAACTTAAGTTTCCCTGAAAGTTTTCCTCCCATTTCAGCATGTTATTGTCTCTCACACTGAAGCATTTTATAAGACTCAATATAAAGGAAGCAGTTGAAAATAGATGATAGACTATTTTATTTTATGAAAGCAATAAACAAGTTACACTACTAGGTCACTAGGATGACACTGTGTCATTAACCATTCTATTTTATGACATAATAACTTTAGAATTTTTCTATATGTATCAGGGTTCATGCAATTAATTTATAGTTGAGGATGAGTGTGAGATATATGGTTCTGAGCAGAATTGTGAGAAATAGACGAGTTTCAGGGATATTCCATCTCATCTATTTCAGGGTATGTTGCTTATACATTTGCCTAGAACTTTTGGAGATATACTTATATGTCAAAAGTTTCACTATAAGCTATTACGGCTGCTTCAAAGATCTAAGAGTCTTTCCTACTTTCCCGCTAAATTATGATGTAGAACATATTTCTATTTCAGACAGTACAAAAAATCTGAATAATCATACTTGTCAAGATTCAACTGAAAATCATAGAAACACACACTAGATGGGTCTGAAATCCCACAGCTGAGTTCTCTGGAGGTAACAAAGCCAAGGATTTGGGAGAGTACAGAGCCATAATTTGCATTCATGTTGCAACCAAGTCTATTATTTTTCCTCTGAAATATAACTTAGAACCTGTTAGCTATCAGCTTCATGATGCATGCTCTGACTAAGGTGAGTGATGATTGTATCTTCCACAATAAATTACAATTTAGCTAGATCTGTAGCTCCTTGCTTTCTAATCTTTCTGAATGTGACTTGTATGTGCATTATCAAAATAAGAAGTATTCAGGCAGGACACTTCCTTCTCAGTAAACACAGGATGCTTTTTATAGTCATATGTGATTTAGAAATTCAAATAAAATTTTATTTTGGCAATTTAAATCTTTTTTTAATGTTACACTTGCAATTCCGTTAATCATAATTAAACAAATTTGTCTTAATTTGGACATATAACAGGTGTGCAAACATTATTTTTAAAAATTCAGACAAAATGCAAATGAGCACCATTTTATAAAACAAAACACCTTTTAATATATGGCTTGAGCATGGCATCATAATGGATAGATATTTTCAGTCTTAAAATTATGGTTTTATTTTCTTTAAATAAAACACAGGACATTTCTATCTACTCTGAATCTCACTGATTTTCAAAACAACCATTAGCAAATAACAAGCCCTTTAAATATCAACACATGGTTGAGTAAATGACTCACTTTTCCAAGAGAGAGGCAAAAGAATATATATTTTATTATGAAGGTAGACCTCCCGTTGGTCAAAGAGTTGTACAGGCAGACCTTCAGCTGTAAAATGCAAGGTTGTTCTGCAGATCTGAAATTTCTATTTCTAAATTTAATATCTCTTCCTGCACCTGCTCTCTTCTCTACCTCTGCTAATGGCACCTTCCTTTCTACAGTAGCTGGCTTGTTACCTAGATTCAAGCTCTTTGAATGTCATGACTCTTGCATCCCATTGTTGCCCACAGTTAATTCATTACCAAGTTCTGTTAATTTTACCTCCACCATGACCCATGAAGGTGACCTTCCACGCAGCATGCAAATACTCTAGTTGGCCATCCTTATATCTTTTCCCAAGATGATGCAATATGCCCCTAAATTTTCTCCCATATCCAGACTTGCTTTTGGTAACATAATCTTCTAAAATACAGCTCTTAATCATGGCCTTCAATGATAAAATTTCAAAGTCCTCACATCGCCATATAAATTAAGTTTCAATTCCTTAAATTGAATTAAGGCTCTCACTGGCTCCCCATCAGCTGTCTTAACAACTACACTTACTTTACGCATTAGCTTGAATGACATGCATATCACTCCTCAAAAACACCACGAGCAGAAGGTACCCAATCATCCCCAGCCATACAAGTGAGGAGGGAGGAGTGGCAGAGGATGCAGTCATATGAACAAGCCTTTGAGGTACAGCTGACTAAACAACACAGAGTTATCTTCAAGAAAAAGAAATTAAAAGGTATCATTTTATTTAAATATTTTCAGAGTAATTAGCTATCTGAGGAAGTGCTTTTGGCTCCAGCTTTAACCTAATTATCCACCCAAGTCTGCCCTGTCTTTTCATCCTAGACTCACAGCTCTTGACTTAATGCTATGTTCTCCTGACCCATTTCACTGTAGTGTCCTGAGTTTGAGGAAACAGCATCTCTAAGCCTTAGCATCTCAATCACTTCTGACCAGCCCTATTTGCCTTAGTCCATCTTCCCCACAAGACTACTTTGGCTTCAGTCCCCTAGCTTAACTCTCAATCCAACCTTAATATAGTCAAAACAGTCATACTACACAACCTGATACCACTCACTTTACCAAAAATACTTCAGCTAGAAGTGCTATCTCCTCTTGTCTCAAAAAGCTTCATGCAATTCACATAATATTTCTCATGTTGCGCTTAGAGCATTATTTGTTTACAGTTTCTAAACGTTTAATATAACTTTGTAGATACAAACAACTTGAGGCCAAGCCTTATGCATTTTAATCCTTGCAAAACCCAAAACAGTGATTGTGCACAAGAGAGGCACAAAACATACATGTGGAGTTAAACTGAATTCACGCCACAGATGAAAAATATTTCAACTTGCTGCAGATTTGTGTCTCTCTTTCTTCCTACAAAATCAGAAGTTTTTGTTTTCCTAGTACTTAGTAAAGTGTCTGACGCACATGGCGCTCAAAAAAGACAAGTGGAAAGAAGGAAAGAAGAAAATTAAATATATAAAAGGGGAGAGAGATAGGGACAGAGGAGGGGATAAAGAGAAGGAGAGAGAGAGAAGGGAGAGAGGAAAGAAGGAGAGACAAGGGGAACAAGGTTTATATAGAATTTTGGCTTGTTGATTTCCATTGACTTTCAGAATTTTTTTTTTTTTTTGCTACAAGAGAATGAATTAAACTATAAGGGGACAAAAAGCTGTGTTTTGTTAAACAATTAAGTAGGATATTTAAAATGGAGTCACATATGGGGTGGTCAGTGTCACCAGGAGATACCAGCTGCTTAGCTACCCAAGGACTCATGCGGTGCAGGAGATTCACCAGGGCAGGCCCCTCAGCTCTGTTGCCTCAGAAATTTGACCACATTCCAGCAGTGAATCATTTCTCAGAAGGGGACAAATTATTCAAACTCATAAAAATCCAAGTAGCAGAATGAGAATGTTTCCTGATTCTTCCAATGTATACTGAGAAATAAAACTGTTGCAGAACTTATAAGGTCATGACCAGTATGCTTTCCCCTTTGGACACATCTGCAGTGGGTGTCAAATATTAAGGTTAATTTTTCTTGGTAAGCACCGAGATCAGAACCAGGAAATTTGTTGTATCATTTCAAAGGGTAATGGCGTTAGGCTAAGATGGTTTGAGGTACATACCTGCTCAGTGGTCATTCATCCTGAACATGGAATCTTATTACCTGGCTCTTTGGCCAAACCTATGATTCCACTAAAACCATCAGATGTTGAATGATCACTGCCAAAATTTGACCTTCTGACTCTTCTTATGTTCTATTGCTGACTGATACCACCCTTTGCTCCCTCCTCCCCCACACATAAACTAAACACACACACACACACACACACACACAAAACCTTCAAAGCCTTCTAGGCATTGACACATCCTTTTTTTATGAATACAGTCAGTCAGGTAGGGCTCGCACTGGGAAAAACTATCTCATTAAGATTTTCACAGCCCTCCTTATAATTATTGCATTCTGCTTTAATAGTTTATCTTTCTGAACTGTTTTATTGTCATTATTTCTAAATTCTTGGGAGATATCTAATTACTGCCCACCTCCCCTCCCCCCACCACATACAGTAAAAAGCAAGAGAGTCCTCCTTTCAAGAACTCCTTGATGAGCAATGATAAAATTTGGTTTTCTCCTCAAATAGTAAAATTTAATACAAAAAAGTGTGAAAACAAAAGTCTGCACTTAAAAAGGAAGTAAATACTAAGATAAAGTACAAGCAGAACTGAATTAATGGCAGGTATAAACTAACTCTATTAACGCAAACGGTGTACAATTAATACTTGAAAATGATGTGCAATCAAAATAATTTATTATAGACAAAAATTCCTAGAGAAACAGTAATAGTTCAAGAAAGTGGAATACACTGAAAGCAGCAGGTCAGGAGGCATCCCCATGCCTACACTATGTTCTTTTGTGCCCCACTGAATGCTGGCCAACAGGACCCCCCTAGAACGTAGGGAAATGGCTTGGAACATTGAACAGCAGAAGAAGCAAGTTCAGGACTCACAGGCCAAACTCCTCATTTGCTATTTTGACGAATGAGAATGAGTCAAGATCCTCAGTCCTAACAACACATACCCAATGACCATAAATGCTTAGGACCCAGAAGGAGAAGGCCAGCGAGACCAACCTTCCGTTCTTTTCCATCCATCATCACACTTTAGTGCCTGTGGCCCAGAGGGAGGGCCTGCAGACACCATGGTGTTCAGACCTCCAAAGAGATTTACAGCATCCTGGACAGATATTTTAAAGGACATGCAGGGAAAGAGTATAGATAGCTTCCATAATTTCTAGAAAGACAGTTGAAACTTGAGTTTTAAAAATAGCGATTCTCTAGGAATGCATTTGTCAATGAGAAGCAATAGTCAGCAGGCACTTAATGAAGTATATTGGTCCATGTGCATCCTAACTAATGACAATGACCACATTGTTCAGCATCAAGATGAGTTGTTAAGATTGTTGCAATTTTTGCAGTAGGACCTTGTCAAAATTATATCTGTATGCGTTATGGAATTCCCTAACTCAAATTCTATTTCTCCCTTTAAAACCCAGTTTCTGTTGAATGATCTGTAACCATTGGAGCTTTAAAGTCATATTTCATAGAAATATCTGTGTTCAAAATAGCTATCAACAACTAAAGAAGCAATAAAAACAGATGTGCTACTGAGGGTTGAAAGACAAAAAAAAAAAAATCCTTTAAGTATTATATAATGAATGGTGAGTAACATGCTATGATAAATGTAACCACACACTAAGAACAGCCATTGCTTAAAGATAAGCTATTCTGTGCCAGGCAATGTACTATTTCCTTTACAGACCCTCCTTCTGATCTTTAAACCAGCTGATAATTATTCTTATTTTACACATCAGTATCTGACTGACCAAGGTCACATAGCTAATGAGGCCTAGAACTGAGATTTCATTACATTTTTGCCTCACATCTCTGACACTTTCCAGTACAACTGAGCCTTATAATGCAAGATTTGGTCCACCCAAAATCGATTTTCCACTTGAGTATGGAGTAGCTTCTGCTGGCCTATGAACGTCATGCTGAATGTCCACACACCAAGGACACAACCACAGCAGGATGCTGTCACTCTGGTTGAGTTCCAGCGGAATATTTTCTAAGCCAGTCAGTGGTGGGAAATGATTAAATCATAGAATATCAGGTCAGGAGTGTTTAAGTAATTACCCCAGAAGACAAGGTCAGTTAGCAACAGGTTGAGACTAGTACTTCATACCTGCTGGCTTTCAATTCCCCATTCTTTCTTCATTATGTTTGCATATTTACATTTTAACAAATACACATACAAAGAAATGATAAATGTTTGAGGTGATAGATGTGCTAAATATCCTGATTCGACCATTTACACATTGTATCATGTATCGAAATATCACACTGTTCCCCCAAAATGTCTATAATAATTATGTGCTGATTACAAATCATACTAAAAGGGGGAAAAAAGCATGTAGATTTCTACTTTGTCCTAAGCAACTCAGCTTAGAAGATTAAATTATGCATTAGAAAACAGCTTCTTAGTGGACCATATAAGAAAAAAAGTGAATTGCAGCTCCACAAAAAACACTTCCACCAAGCTGTACTACATTTCTCTGTGCTTAGATTGGGGCTGAGAGAGCACTGAAAATTTCTTGCACCAGTTCTCTTCCTAATGGACAATCTGCTTAAAGGTAGAGCCAGATCTCTATGGATTTAGACAGACACACATCTTCTCGGCAACTCATTTTTACACCATCCCTTAGGATGTATATACGCTGATGGCTATGCCCATCCTATTCAATTTAAATATAAAAACAGATTTACCCCGGATCTTGTGGCTGATTAGGAAGAAGGTAAAGTCTTGTTCCATTTTCCTACTTCCCTGCTCCTGGCAACTTCTTTAAAAGACAGTACTAATCATGTTTTTCAAAATGGAAATTAGATGTAGAAGATTATCAAATACTTCCTTAGAAATTAAACTTATAGAACTGTAACAACCTTCACAATTTAAATGGCTATTTTTATTCTAGGCATTAATAAATAATCTTACAGTATTAAAAATAAGACATTAGGTTATGACTTTTAGAGGCTGTATTTCTTTTATGCATCAGGCAATGTTTTCAACATGTACTTTTTTAAATTATACAGTCTCAACAATTTGACTTGGAATTTGAAGTTATCTGATTTTTTTCAAATTAAAACTCTCAAAAAATAAGCTGATTCCTAACTAAAATGTATCATATCCAACTTGAGAGATAAAGCAGTAAAGTGGATTGTCTGTCAATGCTATTCTTTGAAAACGCAAGTATAAGATCTCATAGCTTCTAAATCATGTGTGTGAATCCCTTCACCCCATTAACCTACAATTCCAAAAGGAGTCCTCATTTTAAGACAATCTATTCTGCAGTTAGCATCATCTGGTTCAGATAAACCTCATTTGGGTACTCTGAAGTGCAGTTCACTGTTAGCAAACAACTTTTTGGGGGAAAGATTTTATTAAAAATACATGAGATAGGAAATGAGTGGACTAGAAATTGGGTCCTCAGTCATTGGCTGTTTTTCAAGAGCCATGTGACAACCTCAGGAAATTAGAATGCGGAAATTTGCTCACACTGTGGATCATTCCAGGGCTATTAGGTTTATCTAGGGATCATTCAACAACTTCACACATTTCATTTTAATTGTCACCAATTCAGTGACCGAAGAGCACAACTGTTCTTAAAAAACACAGTAAATCAACTGCTGGAGAACACATTTTCCCAATTGTCCCTACTGATTTGAATGTTATACCTTGTTTTTCATTATTCCAGAATCCACAACAATGACCAGGGAACTAAACTTTCTTCTCCTTGTATACTCATCCCCTGAAGTAGAACTCAGGTATGCAGCTCAAGTGATTTGCAATGTGAATGTGTCAAGAGGCCACTGCGTTCCTAGGTGACACAATCTGGGAGGCTTTAACAGCCCAAACCTCTATACAATGTTACCACTGTAAAGAAATCCCAGGGAGCATGAGAAAACAAACTGTGAATCTTTTAACAAAGATACCCTAAATAATACTTTGTTATGATCAGATTAAGCCCTATCATTCTATTTTTCACTTATGCTTTTGTTTACTAAGAAGAAAATAAACTGTAACATTTTCTCTGGAGATCAGCTGACAGCTTTTTCACCTCTGAAACAATGTAGGGGATAGGATTTTATCTATATGCAGTGAATAGCCATTGAGCACCTTCTATGTCCTGGCACTACAACAAAAGCCAGAATTCACTATCAAGAGTCCAACAAGTATATTGACATCCCTCATGGTCACTTACTTGGGATAGTCTGTGACTATAACAAAGTATAAGCTTAGCTAAAATGACATTTTAAAATAATGTTTATACTGTCTTTGTTATTGATACATCTTTCAAAAAGAAGCTAAGGGGAAAAGAGCATCTATGTAATAAACTTTAATTATTTTTCCCTATAGGAGCTAGAAACGACGTCTAGTCTTTGAAATATTGACCTGTAGAGCTCTCTTTGACGAAAAGGACTGCAAAAGAATTGTGGAACCCAGCTGAGGTAAGAAGAAAGAATGTCTTTTATTCATGTGGTTTAGGGAAGTAGAAGAGATTAATGAGCAAGTATACAGAAGTGCTTTCTTCCTAATGAATAGGTAACCCACATCAATGCCCTGGTTTACCCATTTGGCGAACCTGCAATAGAAAACACTGCCAAGTCATGACTCCATGAATAGCTTCATTTGAGAATTCTGAACATGGAAGGAGGCAGTTCTAGATGAACATGTTTTTATTCATCTTGGAAGCCTTGTAGAGTAATTAGGGAAGTGAGAACACTCAGATTAATTAAAGAATGGCATTCAGGCTACTTTTAGGAAAGTCTGTGGTGGCCACCGTTGAAAGCCAAGAATTTCCAAATGGTACAGGTGGTAAGACAGCATGGAGTAAGGCTTTCCAAGATGAAATAGAACATTTAAGTTTCTATTGGCATCCCTGGTTTTTTTCAACTTTGGTTAGCAGCATGGTAACAGCCACATTTATATTTATTGCTTTTGTATATGCTTCTTTGAAAGGCTGATTCAAATTGGAAAAACTAATTATATTTAGAATTATACAAGAAAATATTTCTGGGAAACCGGTTCTATTTCAGAAACCTATTTGTGTACCAAACCTACAAAATGCTGTTTTGAAAATCAATTCACTTTTTAATATATCAATGCTACTGTTAAATTAAGTTTAGTCTAAAGCTGCCTCCTTACATATTTTAAGTTCAGAAGGCTTCTTCATACATAGTGAATTGTAACCTAACTGAATATGTAATGGGCTGTAATCTACTCTTAAGCCAATCACTGGGTTTGGGCCAATCACAGGTGCCCAACTGTTCAAACAGTGTTCAAATGAGACACATGCCAAGTAACCAGTCCAGCTGTTTTGTATCTTACTTCTATTTTCTATAGGTAATTTTCCTTGTTCTGTTCATAAATCTTCAATCACGAGGCAATGCTAGAGCCTCTCTGAACCTATTCTGCTTGGAGAGCTGTCCAATTGGCAAATACTTCTTTGCTCCATTAAACTCTGGACAATTTAATTTTTCTAAAGTTTTTTTTTTAACACTAGCTATAGAGATGTTTCCCTTAAATAACATTTTAATTTTATGATTAAAAATATACTATTTACTTCAAGTGAATATTAGAATGATTTCTTTGAATTTATAGAATTTCCTCTTTGAATCTGATTTAATTTTATTAAACTTATGAATTCGACTGCAAAAATTTCATACTTTTACTACATTTAATATATCCAAAATAGAGCAATGCCCAGTCTCTTCATGTACTAAAGTCTTTATTCTTTAGAAGATTTGATAGTCTGCTGTTTATAGTTCTATACAATTTCTGCCAAGTTTACTATTATTATAATGTGTATTTTGTTTCCTTATACTGCACTGTGTTTTTCACTCTAATTTGTACTTTGTAATGATTTCTACATTAAAGGAGATTCGAAGTCTGGCTAAGGAGAAAAGAAAGGCACACATTTAAGAACATGTAAATAACTCAATGGAGCTAAAACACTCAGTGTGCTCCCAACCCCATCACACACTCACTGCTCCACAAAAGAAAATGTTTGCTGCAGCTGACTGTGACTTCTCCAAACCTTTTCAATAATTTATATGAAAATTGTGTTTTTCCATTTTTTCACTTGACATCAAATGCAAAAATGTAAGATAAATTCTAACAATTATAATAAGGAATTATTTTGGCCAAATAAGATACTTTTAAAGCTCCTTTTACTTATCCTTTCTGAAATATTTTTATCTCACAGACTTTGATTTACTTTTTAATTGCTAGAAAAAATATTTTAAAGGTGATAATAAAAGGTTAAAATTGACTGTGATTTTTACTTTTTATATTTAGAAATTAAACTTTTCACGGAAGTCTCTGTTTTTCCCTTTGAGTAGATAAACTCAGTATGATCTAGATCTACCTTTATCTAATTATGTTACCCAGATAAAGTTAAGTGAAATAACAGCAAGATTATAATCTCATTTGTTTGTTCTCGTTTAATTTAATATTGTTTATACATCTGTTCCAAAGAGGTTCTTTCCTACGTTGAATTAAAAAATATGATTAGGTTTCAGATGATTGTGAACATATTTTTTCATTGTTATCGTGTGGCCACCTCTTAGAAGGGTTCCCCCACCCCCACTGACTCACATGCACAGCAACCACCACCACCATGCATACAAACCTGTATGCAGCTAAGGATACAAATGTTGCATCCAGTTAACAGTACCGATCTGTTACAGCTACTATAGGACGTGAAAATTCTTTAGCCATTCAAGTTTTACCAGTGAAACAGAAATGATTCTTGTTCTGATCATGATTTTAAATACAACACTACTACCCTCCAAATTTCTTATTTAAAATGTGCTGATCCACACTACAATTTAAAGCAGCATATCAATTTTTAAAAGACAATTTTTAAACTAAAACTATGCCAGGAAACTAGTAACAAAATACTGTGTTCTTTTTCTCTAAGAAAAGAAAAGGTGACAAAAGCAATAAAAATAAAGCCTTTCTGTGTTCACATATTGTTAAAACCGTCTCTTATTTCTAAGCATAACTAAAATAAATACCTATTTTAGTGGACTATATATGAACATTGCCATAAAAATAGGAAGCAGAAAAATTTGGGGTAATACACAGAGAGGTGTTCCTTTTTTTTTTTTTTGAGTCAACATCAAGTCCTAAATTTACAATCAAATGTGTATTTCTCTAAAAATAGTTTGAATATAAATCTTGACTTCTTATGAAAAAAAGGTAATGATAAAATAAAATTCATTTGAGCTAACCATTGTGCTTTCAATCCGGAGTTCTCAATCTGAGGAGCACTCACTATAGCAAAATTAAAGACCTCTTGGTCACCCTGGGAGGCCAACCTGTGTGAACAGGGAAGAAGCGTTTCCAATCCCATCATCAAGGCCAAATTTCTGACATGGACCACTCAACCAAGCCACTGTGGCTTCCATTACTGTGAAACAGACCCATGACAGTGCTTTCATTTGAGCACCTATCACATCAAATCCACTGCTCCACTGAAACAGGGAGGATAATAAATTGGTGTGGGGGAGAGGAGGTTTTTCTCCTCTTTGCACAGTGTTTAGCCATAATTTTAAATAAATTTTTATAAAAGTGCAAAAAATGATAGAACAACAAATTTTTTTTTCTGTTTACAAGTACACAACATTGTACTAACATTAAGTTGGTTAGCTTCATGAGAAGCATTGGCTTATTTAACATGAAAAAGTTATGTCTTAGACATACAGGGAAAACATTATCTTCTCATCTCTAAACTTTTCATTTATTCGTTTATTCATGCAGCAAATATTTGTTAAGTACCTGCTGTACTGTGACAGGAAACTGTCAAGTGATAGGGATCTTGCATTGTCTTGGGGAAGACATAAAGCACACTCATAATTATATATCATTAACATATGGCTATTAATATATTAATATTATTGATTAATACTTATACAATTATTAATATATGTATTATTGGTATACATTTATTAATATATATGTTAATACCTAGCTACTGGTTATGAAAAATGCCACAAAAACGAAAACAAGATCTATAGCTGGAGGAACAGATTTAGGTTGGAAAGATTCTTTTTAAAACGTGCTCTTACCTTACACTGATCCCGAAGAGAAGACAAGAAAGGTGATACACACATGGCTTACCGAGGAGGAGTAGCACTTGGGAAAGCTCCAGATAGAAAGGACATGGGACTTAGGAGCACAGAAAAAAAGGCCAGTGTGGCTGCAGTGCAGTGCAGTGGACAAAAGGAGCTCATGCCAGGGAGGAAAGTGGAGACCAGAAGAGTCTCTGCTGTGGACTGGGGCTTACCGTCTTAATTGTGGTGGGAAGTAGTTGGTAGGGTTGATACTAGGGCATGCCAGAATCAGATCAGAGGTATTCTTTGAAAGATCCTTATGGCTGCCACGTGAAGAATAAAAGAAGGCCAAGCAGTCTATTTAGCAGGTGATTGCAGTGATCTAGCAAAACATGGTGGCAGAGAAAAGCAAATGCATTGCAGAGCTATTTGGAGATAGAACCTGAACGACTTGGTCATGGCTCAGGAAAGAACAATGAGAAAGAATGTGACGGTCTTGGGTCTCTATAATGAGCAAATGGGTGGAGACAAGCACCAGAAGTAGAAAAATAGGCAAAGCTACTGAGAAGCATGAGAGGGAGGAGACCAAGGGCTACATATTGGAATTCTTAAATTAGGGAGGCCAATGAAGAAGAAGAAACTGGCTGCAGGGATCTGGAACACAGCAGAAAGTCTGGGCTAGAGATAGGAATCCTGGAGCTGTTGCCATGTAGAGGGACACCAAAGAAACATATTTATTTTTTTCCTCTCAATACAGATCTGCTAAATTTACAAGTCTAACATAGTGTCTCTCACACTAAACTGTGAAAATTCAAGGTTTCAATCACTTGAAATACATCCTGTCTTTTCTTGCTCTGTTGAAGATGTTAATTACAATAACTGTAAAATCTCTTTTTTTAAAAAAAAGTTACAGTTAATATGCTACAACCAGCCTTGAATAGGAGATGGTGTGTTCAAAGATTTTCAAACATAAGGCACACAGAATTTCTTATAACTGTTTATTGGCATAGCATCTTAGGTTCCTATCACATTCAACTCCCACACAAATTAGTGGTAGGTCATGATGAAATGATTACAGAGAGTCCACACTAACATATTCAATTCAGTTAGTCAAGCTTTTTCCAGCAGTCTGGTTCTCATGACTGCCTCAGAAAGTTATTCAGCCTCCTCCTACTTTTCACTCTTCCTCACCTTTAACTATATCCCAGCAGGAAATAGCAGCAAACATTCCAGCATCCACTTCTTTAATTTCCCTATGAAGGAGTCCTGTTTTATCCTTGTGTCTCCCTAACAACTCTTCTCTTCTCCAAACACAAAAAGAGTTTTAGGTCCACATGGAATTACACAGATCACAGCAAATACTAAGGGTGCATTTGCTCTAGTCAAAACCAGCAGTGATTTTTGGAATAATTCAATGCAGTCTTACAGGTCAAACAAAAATATGGACTAGCTTTATTTGCTGATGTGCAAGTTGGTCTTGGCTAAAGCAGAACATTTACACTAAGGTGTGAGGTTATTAGATATGTAATTTTATGAAGGCACAGATTTGTCTGTCTTGTTCATTGCTATATCCCCAGCACATAGAATTTGCTGGTCTAAAGTAGCTTCTCAATAAACATTGTTGAATACACAAACAAACAAATATAATTAATTAATTAAATGTTGACAAATGAACATAAAAAAACACTTATGAGAAATTTTATTTTATGTTTATCAGATTTTCTAACCAAAGAGGGGAGCTAATAGAATCCAACAAACAGGATTTTCTCTTTTTGTTAGATAAAGTGATCTTATTTTATATGCAAGAATTGAAGAATTCCCCCTAAAAAGCTGTGAAATAGAAACTGCTATACTACATATATATAAATAAGCCTCAAAAATATGTTAATATTTATTTCCATTTTTATAGACTACAAAACTGAAGCTCAAAAATTGTTGTGTTGCTCTAGTTCACACTGCTGCTCAGTGAATCAGGATTCAAACCATGATGTGAGGTCAGAGTAACCCAAACTCCAAGTTGTTGGATGAAATCACGCTGAGTCTAATATCATTAGGATGTTTGCCTGACACACCTGTCAGCTTCACTGATGCATTTTTCCTGGACACTAGAGCTGAAACCTTATAAAAATTAGAGTCAGAAACTAATCTAACACTTATACTGCCACAACCTCCTATGAATCAGAGTTCTACTATAATCTGCATGTCTCAGACAAGGGCACATTCCCTTATATCCACATGTTGATTTGGTCTGCAATGGCCGACACATTGGTAATGAGATGAGGTACACCAAAACAAATCCAAAGAAAGAAACTATTCTATTTAAGGTTGTGCCTCCTTTCAAAGTACTCCTTGATTTGTTATACCCTCCAAAGTCTCAGGGACAGGTGCCACATAGATTTACAGAAGAAAAAATGATCCAAGTATCCATGTAAAAGGTTACCCCAACAACATGACACAAACACTGGAACATGCCCCAGAATATCAAAAGGACCTGAGAGATGTGTGTTTGTATGTTTCTGGGAAGGACAGAAGTGTTGAGTCCTCTGTAGAATTTGAACTATGTGGGCAATTACTTTGACTCAATTTCGACAGGAGGCCAGGTGCAGTGACTCACACTTATATTCCCAGTACATTGGGAGGCTGAGATGAGAGAACTGCTAAAGCCCACCAGTTGGAGACTAGCCTGGGAAACATAGGGAGACCCCATCTCTACCAAAAAAATTAAAATACAAAAATTTACCAGGCATGGTGACATGTGCTTGTGGTCCCCAGGCTAAGGTGGGAAAATAGCTGAAATTGGGAGATTGAGTCTGAAAGTGAACCATGATCTTGTCACTGCACACCTGCCTGGGTGATAGAGTAAGGCTCTGTCTCAAAAAATAGGAGTATTTAAGAGTAAAAAGAACACATCTGTTAGCGAATCTCTATGGAGCAGGGTGTTCAATGTTTACAATTTTATTTATTATAATCCTTTTTGTGTAGTTAAATAAAAAATACTGAATATGAGGGAAAGATACTCTCCATCAAAGTTTTTCAAATCAATTCATGTCAATATGTATTTTCGAGTGCCAACTCTCAGAAAGGAACTAGGCTGAAGATGGCCGAATAGGAACAGCTACAGTCTGTAGCTCCCAGCATGAGCGATGCAGAAGATGGGTGATTTCTGCATTTCCAACTGAGGTACCGGGTTCATCTCACTGGAGCTTGTCAGACAGTGGGTGCAGCCCATGGAGAAGGGCAGAGCAACGCCTCACCTGGGAAGCACAAGGGGTCGGGGAATTCCTTCCTACCATAGAGAAGCCGTGACAGACGGTACCTGGAAAATCAGGACACTCCCACCCTAATACTGCTCTTTTCCAATGGCCTTAGCAAACAGCACGCCAGGAGATTACATCCCGTGCCTGACTCAAAGGGTCCCACCCTCACGGAGCCTTGCTCACTGCTAGCACAGCAGTCTGAGATGGAACTGCAAGGCTTCAGCGAGGCTGGGGGAGGGGTGTCCACCATTGCTGAGGCTTGAGTAGGTAAACAAAGTAGCCCGGAAACTGGAACTGGGTGGAGCCCACCGCAGCTCAAGGAGGCCTGCCTGCCTCTGTAAACTCCATCTCTGGGGGCAGGGCATAGCTGAAAAAAAGGCAGCAGAAACTTCTGCAGACTTAAACTTCCCTGTCTGACAGCTTTGAAGATAGTAGTGCTTCTCCCAGCACGGAGTTTGAGATCTGAGAATGGACAGACTGCCTCCTGAAATGGGTCCCTGACCCCTGAGTAGCCTAACTGGGAGACACCTCCCAATACAGGCCGACTGACACCTCATAGAGCTGGGTGCCACTCTGAGAGGAAGCATCCAGAAGAAGGATCAGACAGCAACATTTCCCATTCTGCAATATTTGCTGTTCTGCAGCCTCCGCTGGTGATACCCAGGCAAACAGGGTCTGGAGTGGACCTCCAGCAAACTCCAACAGACCTGCAGCTGAGGGTCCTGACTGTTAGAAGGAAAACTAACAAACAGAAAGGGCATCCACACCAAAACCCCATCTGTATGTCACCATCATCAAAGACCAAAGGTAGATAAAACAGCAAAGATGGAGAGAAACCAGAGCAGAAAAGCTGAGAATTCTAAAAATCAGAGCGCCTCTTCTCCTCCAAAGGAATGCAGCTCCTCGCCAGCAACAGAACAAAGCTGGACGGAGAATGACTGACAAGTTGAGAGGAGAAGGCTTCAGACAATCAGTAATAAGAAACTTCTCCGAGCTAAAGGAGTATGTTCGAACCCATCGAAAAGAAGCTAAAAACCTTGAAAAAAGATTAGACGAATGGCTAACTAGAATAAACAGTGTAGGGAAGTCCTTAAATGACCTGATGGAGCTGAAAACCATGGCATCAGAACTACATGATGCATGCACAAGCTTCAGTAGCCAATTTGATCAAGTGGAAGAAAGAGTATCCGTGACTGAAGATCAAATGAATGAAATGAAGCGAGAAGAGACGTTTAAAGAAAAAAGAGTAAAAAGAAATGAACAAAGCCTCCAAGAAATATGGGACTATGTGAAAAGACCAAATCTACGTCTGATTGCTGTGCCTGAAAGTGATAGGGAGAATGGAACCAAGTTGGAAAACACTCTGCAGGATATCATCCACAACTTCCCCAACCTAGTGAGGCAGGCCAACATTCAAATTCAGGAAATACAGAGAACGCCACAAAGATATTCCTCAAGAAGAGCAACTCCAAGACACATAATTGTCAGATTCACCAAAGTTGAAATGAAGGAAAAAATGTTAAGAGAAGCCAGAGAGAAAGGTTGAATTACCCACAAGGGGAAGCCCATCAGACTAACAGCAGATCTCTCGGCAGAAACTCTACAAGCCAGAAGAGATAGGGGCCAAAATTCAACATTCTTAAAGAAAAGAATTTTCAACCCAGAATTTCATATCCAGCCAAACTAAGCTTCATAAGTGAAGGAGAAATAAAATCCTTTACAGACAAGCAAATGCTGAGAGATTTGTCACCATCAGGCCTGCCTTACAAGAGCTCCTGAAGGAAGCACTAAACATGGAAAGGAACAACTGGTACCAGCCACTGCAAAAACATGCAAAATTGTAAAGACCATCAAGGCTAGGAAGAAACCACATCAACTAACGAGCAAAATAACCAGCTAACATCATAATGACAGAATCAAATTCACACATAACAATATTAACTTTAAATGTAAATGGGCTAAATGCTCCAATTAAAAGACACAGACTGGCAAATTGGATAGAGTAAAAACCCATCAGTGTGCTGTATTCAGGAGACTCATCTCACATGCTGAGATACACGTAGGCTCAAAATAAAGGGATGGAGGAAGATCTACCAAGCAAATGGAAAATAAAAAAAAGCAGGGGTTGCAATCCTAGTCTCTGATCAAACAGACTTTAAACCAACAAAGATCAAAAGAGACAAAGAAGGCCATTATATAATGGTAAAGAGATCAATTCAACAAGAAGAGCTAACTATCCTAAATATATACGCACCCAATACAGGAGCACCCAGATTCATAAAGCAAGCCCTTAGAGACCTACAAAGAGACATAGACTCCCACACAATAATAATGGGAGACTTTCACACCCCACGGTCAACATTAGACAGATCAATGAGACAGAAAGTTAACAAGGATACCCAGGAATTGAACTCAGCTCTGCACCACGCAGACCTAGTAGACATCTACAGAAATCTCCACCCCAAATCAACATAATATACATTCTTCTCAGCACCACACCACACTTATTCCAAAATTGACCACATAGTTGGAAGTAAAGCTCTCCTCAGCAAATGTAAAAGAACAGAAATTATAACAAACTGTCTCTCAGACCACAGTGCAATCAACTAGAACTCAGGATTAAGAAATTCACTCAAAACAGCTAAACTACATGGAAACTGAACAACCAGCTCCTGCATGACTACTGGGTGCATAATGAAATGAAGCTAGAAATAAAGATGTTCTTTGAAACCAATGAAAACAAAGACACAACATACCAGAAACTCTGGGACACATTCAAAGCAGTCTGTAGAGGGAAATTTATAGCACTAAATGCCCACAAGAGAAAGCAGGAAAGATCTAAAATTGATACCCTAACATCACAATTGAAAGAACTAGAGAAGCAAGAGCAAACACATTCAAAAGCTAGCAGAAGGCAAGAAATAACTAAGATCAGAGCAGAATTGAAGGAGATAGAGACACAAAAACCCTTCAAAAAATCAGTGAATCCAGGAGCTGGTTTTTTGAAAAGATCAACAAAATTGATAGACTGCTAGCAAGACTAATAAAGAAGAAAAGAGAGAAGAATCAAATCGATGCAATAAAAAACGATAAAGAGGATATCACCACTGATCCCACAGAAATACAAACTACCATCAGAGAATACTACAAACACCTCTATGCAAATAAACTAGAAAATCTGGAAGAAGTTGATAAATTCCTGGGCACGTACACCCTCCCAAGACTAAATGAGGAAGGAGTTGAATCCTTGAATACACCAATAACAGGTTCTGAAATTGAGGCAATAATTAATAGCCTACCAACCAAAAAAAGTCCAGGACCAGACGGATTCACAGCTGAATTCTACCAGAGGTACAAAGAGGAGCTGGTACCATTCTTTCTGAAACTATTCCAATCAATAGAAAAAGCAGAATCATCCCTAGTTCATTTTACAAGGCCAGTATCATCCTGATACCAAAGCCTGGCAGAGACACAACAAAAAAAGAATTTTAGACCAATATCCCTGATGAACATTGATGCAAAAATCCTCAATAAAATACTGGCAAACTGAATCCAGCAGCACATCAAAAAGCTTATCCACCACGATCAAGTTGGCTTCATCTCTGGGATGCAAGGCTGGTTCAATATATGCAAAACAATAAATGTAATCCAGCATATAAACAGAACCAAAGACAAAAACATGATTATCTCAACAGATGCAGAAAAGGCCTTTGACAGAATTCAATAGCCCTCCATGCTAAAAACTCTCAATAAACTAGGTATTGATGGCACATATCTCAAAATAATAGGAGCTATTTATGACAAACCCACAGCCAATATCATACTGAATGGGCAAAAACTGGAAGCATTCCCTTTGAAAACTAGCACAAGACAGGGATGCCCTCTCTCACCACTCCTATTCAACATAATGTTGGAAGTTCTGGCCAGGGAAATCAGACAAGAGAAAGAAATAAAGGATATGCAATTAGGAAAAGAGGAAGTCAAAGTATCTGTGTTTGCAGAGGACATGATTGTATATTTAGAAAACCCCATTGTCTCAGCCCAAAATTTCCTTAAGCTGATAAGCAACTTCAGCAAAGTCTCAGGATACAAAATCAATGTGCAAAAATCACAAGCATTCTTATACACCAATAACAGACAAACAGAAAGCCAAATCATGAGTGAACTCCCATTCACAATCACTTCAAAGAAAATAAAATACCTAGGAATCCAACTTACAAGGGATGTTAAGGACCTCTTCAAGGACAACTACAAACCACTGCTCAACGAAATAAAAGAAGACACAAACAAATGGAAGAACATTCCATGCTCACGGATAGGAAGAATCAATATTGTGAAAACGGCCATACTGCCCAAGGTAATTTATAGATTCAATGGCATCCCCATCAAGCTACCAATGACTTTCTTTACAGATTTGGAAAAAACTACTTTCAAGTTCATATGGAACCAAAAATAGCCCACATTGCCAAGACAATCCTAAGTCAAAAGATCAAAGCTGGAGGCATCACGCTACCTGACTTCAAACTATACTACAAGGCTACAGTAACCAAAACAGCATGGTACCAGTACCAAAACAGAGATATAGACCAATGGAACAGAAGAGAGCCCCCAGAAATCATACCACACATCTACAACCATCTGATCTTTGACAAACCTGACAAAAACAAGCAATGGGGAAAGGATTCCCTATTTAATAAATGGTGCTGGAAAAACTGGGTAGCCATATGTAGAAAGCTAAAACTGGATCCCTTCCTTACATCTTATACAAAAATTAATTCAAGATGGATTAAAGACTTAAATGTTAGACCTAAAATCATAAAAACCCTGGAAGAAAACCTAGGCATTACCATTCAGGACATAGGCATCAGCAAGAACTTCATGTCTAAAACACCAAAAGCAAAGGCAACAAAAGCCAAAATTGACAAATGGGATCTATTTAAACTAAAGAGCTTCTGCACAGCAAAAGAAACTACCATCAGAGTGAACAGGCAACCTACAGAATGGGAGAAAATTTTTGCAATCTACTCATCTGACAAAGGGCTAATATCCAGAATCTACAAAGAACTTAAACAAATTTGCAAGAAAAAATCAAAAAAACCCCATCAAAAAGTGGGCAAAGATATGAACAGACACTTCTCAAAAGAAGACATTTATGCAGCCAACAGACACATAAAAAAATGCTCATCATCACTGGCCATCAGAGAAGTGCAAATCAAAACCACAATGAGATACCATCTCACACCAGTTAGAATGGCGATGATTAAAAAGTCAGGAAACAACAGGTGCTGGGGAGGATGTGGAGAAATAGGAAAGCTTTTACACTGTTGGTGGGACTGTAAACTGGTTCAACCATTGTGGAAGTTAGTGTGGCAATTCCTCAAGGATCTAGAACTAGAAATACCATTTGACCCAGCCATCCCATTACTGGGCATATACCCAAAGGATTACAAATCATGCTGCTATAAAGACACATGCACATGTATGTTTATTGTGGCACTATTCACAATAGAAAAGACTTGGAACCAACCCAAATGTCCATCAATGATAGACTGGATTAAGAAAATGTGGCACATATACACCATGGAATACTATGCAGCCATAAAAAAGGATGAGTTCATGTCCTTTGTGGGGACATCGATGAAGCTGGAAACCATCATTCTCAGCAAACTATCACAAGGACAGAAAACCAAACACCGCATGTTCTCACTCATAGATGGGAATAGAACAATGAGAACACTTGGACACAAGGTGGGGAACATCACACACCAGGGCCTGTTGTCGGGTAGGGGGAGGGAGGAGGGATAGCATTAGGAGATATACCTAATGTAAATAATGAGTTAACGGGTGCAGCACACCAACATGGCACATGTGTACATTTGTAACAAACATACATGTTGTGCACATGTACTCTAGAACTTAAAGTATAATTTAAAAAAATAAAAAGAAAGGAACTAACCTATGTAAGGTAAACGCTGATGAAAATACTGTTCTCACGAAGCCCACAGTCCAACACGCAGGACACATATATAGACCCAAAGGCAGAATGTGATTCTACCAAAGGCACTGTAGAAGCACAAGGCAAATGGAGACGCTTATTTTACTCGGAGGATTAGGAGGTTTTATTGAAGAGGAGCTATATAAACTGAGAATAAAGGCCTTCATAGTTTATTGTCAGGTGAAGGTAGAAAGAAGAGAAAGAGGTCATTAGGTGAGAAAACACGTGGAAACTAGGAAGTGCTAGAACATACAGGTTAAGCGGAGGCTGAGCAAGTCAATGTAATTAGAGCACGACCAGAGGGCATGAGATGCCTGTGCTTCCCAAAGGAGTCTGCAGGAAGATCACAGTAGAGGGGGATGACCAGAAGGACACAAAGAACAGCCAGGTTAGAATCAGAATGTGGAAGGACCATGTTAAGAATGTGCACTTTTTCTGTAGGCTATGAGACTCACCAAAATATTTTAATAGGCTAAAATTTTAATAGATTAAATCTTGATAAATGAACATAAAAAAACTCCTAAGAGAAATTTTATTTTATATTTAGTAGGTTTTCTAACCAAACAGAGGTGCTAATAGAATCCAACAATCAGGATTTTCTGTTGTTAAATAAAGCGATCTTATTTTATATGCAGGAATTCAAGAATTCCCCCCAAAAAGCTGAGAAATAGAAACCTATATACTATGCGTATATAAATAAGCCTCAAAGATATGTGTTAATATTTATTTCCATTTTAATAGACTACAAAACTACAAAACTGAAGCTCAGAGATTGTTGTGTTTGCCCTAGTTCACATTGCTGCTCAATGAATCAGGATTCAAACCAGGATGTGAGGTCAGTGTAACCCAAACTCCATATTATTGCATGAAATCATGCTGAGTCTAATATCATTATGATGTTTGCCTTATGCACCTGTCAGCTTCACTGATGCATTTTTGCTGGACACTAGAACTTAAACCTTCTAAAAATCAGAACCAGAGACTAATCTAACACTTACATTATCACAACCTCGTATGAGCCAAAGGCTTACTGTAATCTGCATGTCTCAGACAAGGGGGGCATTCCTTTATATCCACGCCCTGATTTGGTCTGCAAAAATCAGGGCATGGATATAAAGGAATGTCCCATTGTCTGAGCCATGCAGATAATAGTATGAGGGAATAATCCAGGGATTTCCATGCTCCAGTTGAAATACACTGAAGCTACCCTTTCAGCCTTTCATATAAGATGTTTTCCTCAAAGATCTGCAAAGAGTGTAGAAACAGTCCAAAATAAATTTTCTAAAATGAAGGAAAACAATAAGACAAACATATTTCCAAGTATCTATATTCAAAGTACAGACAAATGCCATTAACACATTTCCATTTGCTCCCCAAAGACTCCCTTGCAGCTCAATCTTATGCTGAAATGAACTGGCTTCTGTCCAGGCAAAGAACACAAGTCAGGCTCCCAAGCCACCCACCACTGAAGGTCACCTTTGCCTCTTCATGTCAGTACTTGAAAGTATGGATTCTTTATTTAATCAGTAGCAGTGACTTGCCATGGTACAGACACTTGTTAAGGAATCACAAACTGATTGGTTCTGGAAACTGGCCAAGAATACTATTTGAAAGTGATGGTTTAATAGAAACCTATTCATTTAAATTATTCAAGTCCTATTGTATTAAATTACACTATAAACAGAGGATTCCTAGACAACATTATCTCTCTTCCACAGAGAATTCCTTCATTAAATTACGGTTCAGTATTGTTCCTTCTAGCTTTGAGAGTGGGCATATGAGCACTGTTCATTTAAAACAAATTACTGTATCTTCTTTTATATAAATACAAAAGAGTCAAGGATGCTAACCACTATATTTCACCACGTCTTTATGTATAGCCTGCTAAGATAAATTTTGTATTCCTTTTCTTTCAAGGTAAGGTTGTTATGCACTGTTTTGTGAGAAACTAAATCCTGCACAATTTATTACAAAGGGGTTAGTGTCCTGAATTTAAGAAGCTTACAGTCAAATGAATGGCCCAATGATAATATTCCATTGTATTCAGATATCTGGAATGATCACTTCCTTCCTTTAAATCATCTTTACTCTATTTTAAAGTCATTTTGATTTAACAAACATTTATTGAGTGTCTACAATATACGAAGTACTTGGCTAGACATTTGGATGCAGATATAAATAAATATTTTGCACATAAAAATATGTAAGCCACTGCAAGTACAGTAAATGGAAGAAGGTGCATCATACATAAATACACCCACATGCATAATACACAGATTCAATTGTCTAGAATAGCTGCATCCAATTCAGCATTTCCTTTTTTCCACCAATATTCAAGTATAGAAAACTGAGTTAATAAATTATGTAAAATCTTAAGTGAAGAAAAACTGCCATTGCTTTCAAGCTGTCTAATTCAGATATTTTTGTATGACTGGGTCACCCTAATCTGCCAAGTTCAAAGAAAAAGGGATTGGACAGAGTGGAGTTTGAAGGCCCTTGGGCATCAGGCTTCATCCTAAATTCACGTGGTGACATCAAATGGCAGAGGGACCAATACCAGCTATGCTCACACAGACTGCTCTGAGAGTCACTCTGAGGAACTCAGAGCCCCACTGGGAGCAGAAGAGGAGAGATCAGAGCACACAGTGAAACCCAGGGCAGGGTTCGGGGACTCTCTAATGAGTTCCTCCACATAATCTGCTCTAGCCACAGCTGACTTTTGGTTCAGCCTCTTCAGCTCTCATTCCAAGGACTCCTTAAAAGAATACCACAGCTCCTGATAATGAGATATAACAAAGCTAGAATTTCCCCCCATAAAGCAGATGCTATTTCTGTAGGTAAGCACAGTATACATTCATGTATTCTCTCAACTTTTCATCATCATGAAATATACAACCCAATAGAAGCATTATTTTGCCAAGATTTTATAGCTGGCAACTTCAGATCAATAGTTTAGAACACATACATTCTCCATTTTACAGTGACGTTTTCTTTTCTAGTGAAACCTAGCTTTGGGGGACATTAGCATCTGTGAAGCGTGGGATACACCAGGAGTAAGATTAAAGGACTGGTTTTATGATGAGTATTGAAGAGCCCCAGGATAGTACCCCTTTAGTTTCTAAAAATAGCAATATATTTGAGATGAAATTACAGAGTCATTCTAGTATATTCCTGAACCAACACTTTAAAAAACTGCTTTGCTATTTTTCACTAAAGAGAATCTAAAAACTAAGAGGTCAATTTTCCCCACCAGCTTACTCACAGATGCATGCTTGAACCACTGAACTCAGATGCCCTTGAGGAAATCTGAACCACAGTTACCCAGGAATTCTTGTTCAGTTGCATTTAGGTAATTACATAAGTGAGATTCTCCAGTTTTCAGAGTTTATTTTTGCATCTCATTTACACCACATTGATGTTTTATCCCTTTCTTCCTGTTTTTCTACCCAGAGTGCTTGGTTACTGCTGGATCTTGAATGAGCTGTACTTCCTGAAACTAAGCACCACACAGTCTACATTTTATTTATTTATTTATTTATTTATTTGAGACGGAGTTTTGCTGTTGTTGCCCAGGCTGAAGTGAAATGGCACGATCTCGGCTCAGTGCAACCTCCACCTCCAAGGTTCAAGCGATTCTCCTGCCTCAGCCTCCCGAATAGCTGGGATTACAGGTATGTGCCATCATGCCCGGCTAATTTTATATTTTTCGTAGAGACGGGGCTTCTCCATGTTAGTCAGGCTGGTCTCAAACTCCCGACCTCAGGTGATCTGCCCTCCTTGACCTCCCAAAGTACTGGGATTACAGACGTAAGCCACCGCACCTGGGCACAGTCTACCCTTTTAACCAGCACAGCAAGGACAGCACCAAAAAAAGTGGAAAAAGACAGAAAGCCACCACTGTCTCCCCGTAAGTCCCAGTCGCAGAGGTTACAACAACCAGAAAATTGACAGCTCCCCAGAGTTTCACAAACATACTTTTGTGAGCCAGATAGCACCAATGCCTGTTGGCCCACCTCACCCTGGCAAACTTTTCTCTGATACCCTTTCTGGGACTCCCATTTTCCTAGGGAGAATATGTCCACTTGACATTCTCGGCTATGTGGTCACAGGTCTCAAAAAGGGAAAGTGGAAGAAGAATTCATAATGAGCAGAGAGGAAGGCATTTCAGTTTTTCCATGCACAAGAATTTTTACACGTCACTTTCATAATTTTTGATGCTTTTGTGATGCCTGTTGTATGATTTCTCTTTAAATCAATATATTAATTTTTAAAGTATTCCCAAAGAAATAAAAAACCTTTCATATGTTTTTTACGGTAAATTTTTTGAAAGTATACACGATACAAAATTTCTAAAATAAAATATTTGTCCATGCATCACCTAAAATGGCTTTTGGGACCATTATAGGACAAACAGAAATGCTGTGACATACTGTGCAAAGAAGATGGAAGAAAAGTTGTCAATATTTGCAGCTTATAAAATTATATTATTTTTTAAATTAAGGGAATCTCCTGAAACATTGTTAAATCAAAGATGAAATATATAAGATAATTTAAAATCCAACTTCAATAATCAGTTAGAAACGATATGCTATATAACCTCAATAATTAGTTAGAAAATATAATGACATATATATGATTTAAAATAGTAACTTTGGGTTAATCCAGGTACTGGAGAATTTTCCAGTAAGGGATCCTGTGAAAGAACTTTGATCTGTGGACCAAACCAGGGATCCAGTTTAAATTTTCTATTTGTGTAATTTTCTTGTTATCCATGACCCTTGACTAACGTTTTGTTCTATGGAACACTCCTGTCTCCACAACCACTTCAAGGAACTGAAAAATGGGTTTGTGATCAGGATTGACACAAATGTATTTAGAAGACTCAAAAAAAAAAAAAATAGCCACGTAAGAGCAGATGGTCTCAAGAAAGCAAAAGATAACTTGAGGACATTTCCTGATTCTGGATTAAGTTCAAGATGTCAAATACAACTGGACTCATTTCTGATTAGAAAGTTTGATATTTATCATAGTCTTCCCTGTCTTCCATAATCAGTGTGAGAGAGATTGCAAAAAAGTAAACTGAAAGGGCCCATTCTTTTATTTAACAATTAACCCCATCTGGGTAAATAATGCGGTGTTGTGCACTTGAGCCACTGCTGTTAGGCTCTGAGTTCAGAACTCAACACAGCTTCAAAGCACGTCCATGAACCGATGACAAGATGCTACACAAATGGCTTTTTATGTGGACTATAATGCGCATCTAGTGTTACATAGTACAGTAATGAGGAGAAGAGGGTTGTAAAGACAGAGAGGATAGAGTGTCTGGAAGTAGTTACCTGAGGGAAACACAATCTTGGTTTAGTTCAGGCCCTTAGGCCTAGAAGCACAGTATATGGTCTAGAAACTTGAATATTCGAAAACAATTTCACTAAGGTTGTAAGGTTTCCATCACAGGCAAATACAAACAAAATTCCCTGGCAGTCATCAAAGCAGTCAAGAGCTAAGATGCTTCAGAAAACCTGAGCTTCATTCCCTGTTTTATCAGATAATTTCATTATACAAAGGGGCATATGTCTTTTAAAAGTATCAAACAGCACATTAGAACTGTGAAAGCCCATCAGTCAACAAATCCTTTTGATAAAGATCGATCGCTCCCTGAATAAGGGGAAAACACAGTCCAGGTCAATCTATCAGCAAACGCATTCAAAAATCTATACTCTGAATTGAGACAAGAAACTCTAATAAACTGAGATTACTTCCCAAGAAAATATTTGCGTATCCCTACAAGCCCAGGCCCCACACCTGAGTGCATTCGCCATCCTGGGAAGAATAGGCCAAGTGACACACGGAGGTGTGCAGGCATCTTTGGTTACTTCTGAGAAGCAGGCCTCACCTGATTTCCACCCACCTGTATCACTTTTAGTAAATGGTGCAGGGATGGAAATTAGTGGGAGAACCAGCTTAAGACTTGTCAGCTCCAATTTCCCGAGTGGGTTTTCTATTGTAATATGGGTAGTCTGAAGACTACATGAGAAACCCAGGGTCTGGGATTGGCTTGAGAGTAAACTGTTTGCAAAGCCCCCCTGGAACAAAAAAGATTTGTGCATCTAATTTCTGTTGGTTACAGATGTCTCAAGAGAGATCCAGGAGGAAAATAAAACATGGAGAAAATTAAAAAAAAAAAAAAAAGATAACTTGAGGGAGGACAGAGAATTTAGGTGAAGTAACAGGACATGAGATGTGAGAGGAACAAGCATGATTTTTTTTTTTAAATTGTTTTTGTCCTTCCTGTGATATTTGTCATGAGAACTCATAAAATGCCTGGGCTTCCTGTACTCAATTTGGATATTTGCTCAACATAAAAGAAAATGTGAACTCACACTATAATATATCTGGATGACATACATGCATATGTTTACATATATGTATATAAATACATGCTGAATATATCTAAACAACCACCATAAACTAGAACTCAGGATTAAGAAACCCACTCAAAACCACTCAACTACATGGAAACTGAACAACCTGCTCCTGAATGACTACTGGGTGCATAACGAAACGAAGCTAGAAATAAAGATGTTCTTTGAAACCAATGAGAACAAAGACACAAAATACCAGCATCTCGGGAAACATTTAAAGCAGTGTGTAGAGGGAAATTTATAGCACTAAATGCCCACAAGAGAAAGCAGGAAAGATCTAAAATTGACACCCTAACACCACAACTAAAAGAACTAGAGAAGCAAGAGCAAACACATTCAAAAGCTAGCAGAAGTCAAGAAATAACTAAGATCAGAGCAGAACTGAAGGAGATAGAGACACAAAAAAACCTTCAAAAAATCAACGAATCCAGGAGCTGGTTTTTTGAAAAGATCAACAAAATTGATAGACTGCTAGCAAGACTAATAAAGAAGAAAATAGAGAAGAATCAAATAGATGCAATAAAAAATGATAAAGGGGGATATTACCACCAATCCCACAGTACTACAAAAACCATCAGAGAATACTATAAATACCTGCATGCAAATACACTAGAAAACCTAGAAGAAACTGATAAATTCCTGGGCACATACACCCTCCCAAGACTAAACCAGGAAGAACTTGAATCCCTGACTAGACCAATAACAGGTTCTCAAATTGAGGCAACAATTAATAGCCTACCAACCAAAAAAAGTCCAGGACCAGACGGATTCACAGCCAAATTCTACCAGAGGTACAAGGAGGAGCTGGTACCATTCCTTCTGAAACTATTCCAATCGATAGAAAAAGAGGGAATCCTCTCTAACTCATTTTATGAGGCCAGCATCATCCTGATACCAAAGCCTGGCAGAGACACAACAAAAAAGAGAATTTTAGACCAATATCCTTGATGAACATCGATGCAAAAATCCTCAATAAAATACTGGCAAACTGAATCCAGCAGCACATCAAAAAGCTTATCCACCCAATCAAGTTGGCTTTATCCCTGGGATGCAAGGCTGGTTCAACGTATGCAAATCAATAAATGTAATCCAGCACATAAACAGAACCAAAGACAAAAACCACGTGATTATCTCAATAGATGCAGAAAAGGCCTTTGACAAAATTCAATAGCCCTTCATGCTAAAAACTCCCAATAAATTAGGTATCGCTGGGACGTATCTCAAAATAATAAGAGCTATGTAAGACAAACCCACAGCCAATATCATACTGAATGGGCAAAAACTGGAAGCATTCCCTTTGAAAACTGGCACAAGACAGGGATGCCCTCTCTCACCACTCCTATTCAACATAGTGTTGGACGTTCTGGCCAGGGCAATCAGGCAGGAGAAAGAAATAAAGGGTATTCAATTAGGAAAACAGGAAGTCAAATTGTCCCTGCTTGCAGATGACATGATTGTATATCTAGAAAACTCCATCATCTCAGCCCAAAAGCTCCTTAAGCTGATAAGCAACTTCAGCAAAGTCTCAGGATACAAAATCAACGTGCAAAAATCACAAGCATTCTTATATGCCAATAGCAGACAAACAGAGAGCCAAATCGTGAGTTAACTCCCATTCACAATTGCTTCAAAGAGAATAAAATACCTAGGAATCCAACTTACAAGAGATGTGAAGGACCTCTTCAAAGAGAACTACAAACCACTGCTCCACGAAATAAAAGAGGACACAAACAAATGGAAGAACATTCCATGCTCATGGATAGGAAGAATCAATATCGTGAAAATGGCCATACTGCCCAAGGTAATTTATAGATTCAATGCCATCCCCATTCAAGCTACCAATGACTTTCTTCACAAAACTGGAAAAAACTACTTTAAAGTTCATATGGAACCAAAGAAAGAGCCCACATTGCCAAGACAATCCTAAGCCAAAAGATCAAAGCTGGAAGCATCACGCTACCTGACTTCAAACTGTACTACAACGCTACAGTAACCAAAACAGCATGGTACTGGTACCAAAACAGAGATATAGGCCAATGGAACAGAACAGAGCTCTCAGAAATAATACCACTTATCTACAACCATCTGATCTTTGACAAACCTGACAAAAACAAGAAATGGGGAAAGGATTCCCTATTTAATAAATGGTGCTGGGAAAACTGGCTAGCCATATGGAGAAAGCTGAAACTGGATCCCTTCCTTACATCTTACACAAAAATTAATTCAAGATGGATTAAAGACTTAAATGTTAGACCTAAAACCATAAAAACTGTAGAAGAAAGCCTAGGCAATACCATTCAGGACATATGCATGGGCAAGAACTTCATGTCTAAAACACCAAAAGCAAAGGCAACAAAAATCCAGAATTGACAAATGGGATCTATTTAAACTCAAGAGCTTCTGCACAGCAAAAGAAACTACCATCAGAGTGAACAGGCAACCTACAGAATGGGAGAAAATTTTTGCAATCTACTTATCTGACAAAGGGCTAATATCCAGAATCTACAAAGAACTCAAACAAATTTATAAGAAAAAATAACCCCATCAAAAGTGGGCAAAGATATGAACAGACACTTTTCAAAAGAAGACATTTATGCAGCCAACAGACACATGAAAAAATGCTCATCATCACTGGCCATCAGAGAAATGCAAATCAAAACCACAATGAGATACCATCTCACACCAGTTAGAATGGTGATCATTAAAAAGTCAGAAAACAATAGGTGCTGGGGAGGATGTGGAGAAATAGGAACACTTTTACTCTGTTGGTGGGACTGTAAACTGGTTCAACCATTGTGGAAGACAGTGTGGCAATTCCTTAAGGATCTAGAACTAGAAATACCATTTGACCCAGCCATCCCATTACTGGGTATATACCCAAAGGATTATAAATCATGCTGCTATAAAGACACATGCATATGTATGTTTATTGCAGCACTATTCACAATAGAAAAGACTTGGAACCAACCCAAATGTCCATCAATGATAGACTGGATTAAGAAAATGTGGCACATATACACCATGGAATACTATGCAGCCATAAAAAAGGATGAGTTCATGTCCTTTGTAGGGACATGGATGAAGCTGGAAACTATCATTCTTAGCAAACTATCGCAGGGACAAAAAACCAAACACCGCATGTTCTCACTCATAGATGGGAATTGAACAATGAGAACACTTGGACACAGGAAGGGGAACATCACACACTGGGGCCTGTCATGGGGTGGGGGGAGTGGGGAGGGATAGCATTAGGAGATATACCTAATGTAAATTACGAGTTAATGGGTGCAGCACACCAACATGGCACATGTATACATATGTAACAAACCTGCATGTTGTGCACATGTACCACAGAACTTAGAGTATTAAAAAAAAAAAAAAACTAGCAGTAGGATCTCTGGGTCCTGTCAGGCATGGTTTTATGCTTTGTACAGTGGGTCTACTTTGCTTCATTCCTTAGTTCTATCATGTGACCCTTATTCTAGGGTGTGATGACTTACTCCTTGGCATGGCCCTTATGGTACTATCTGCCTTAGGACTTCTCAGGGAGGCCTCTTCACTCTACAGGACCCGACTCTCTTCAGCTCTCCATCCTGCAGCAGCTTTTCTAGGAGAGGCTCCACAGAGTCTCAATCTAGGCATGTGTGGCGGCCCAGGCCATAGGCAATGTCTTGTGACAGAACCACATCAACACCTTGCTGCTCTCTATGTAGCTTTCTCTTACTTGCTCTGCATGTCTCCGTGCTGATCTCCAATACCTGCCTTGTCATGTTAGCAAGACTGCTGTACTCCGGTTAGGCTCCAGGTTCTTGCTCTACACTGGAAAAGCACCTTAAAGGTAAAGTCTCCTTTATCTCAAGATCATAGTCCCACATTACCTGTTGTGCAGTGCCTGAAAACTACTGCATCATCTATTTTATCCAGTGATATAGCTATTACCCTCAAAAGAGTAGTAGATTCAAAACCACCGACTTCATCCTTGCCAGAAGCAGAAGTCCTCAGAAAATTAAAAGTGGATTTTAAAAGTAAGTAAAGTGAACTTTATTCAAGGCCAAATCCAAAATCCATCTGAACTTACCTTAACCTTTTTCACAAGAGAAATTTTAAATCCCCCTTTTTAGGATTTCTTACTAGAAAAATAGCTTAGCTTAAGTGAATTATTTAACTTTAGAGGTGACTATATATTAGACAGTTTCAGAGAAGATGGTAAATTTTCATACCACACAAGCTATGTTGTATAAAGGATAATGACTCACCTTTCTTACGCATGAGACGTCAGTCACCACCAAAGCCCACAGAAGGAGGGTTTGCAACACTGGGCAATTCAGAGGCATTAGGAGTGGGAGACAGTCATTAGCAGCTATCAATAAATCCTGTCCACCTACACCCCTACATATCCCCACAATTCTACCTAGGTCTAAGTTTAATAATGAAAAAAGCCAGATGCTTAAAAATACAAACTGCTTTCTGTTCAATTACAAAACAGTAATCATGCAGATTACAAAAAAATACCCTAGGAAAAAATGTATCCTACTTATATAATTTCCTACCCAATAACTCTTTTGAAGGATTCATTAAAAATGTAGCTGGAATATGCTTGTTCTGTAATAACAAATTTTTATTAATTTCAATAGTATTTATCCTGGACTTTCAAAAACAGTTTTTAAACATTTTCTGAAAAACGCTTTCCATATGCATCATTATTAAATTTGAAACCCAGTGATCAATAAAATTTAACTATTATTAACAATTAATTAAAATTATAATGCCAAAAATTTACAGAAGTCAAAGGTCAAAATTTAGAATCTTATATGGTAAAAGTATAGAGTTCCAGGAAAAATTAAATATAGAAAAATAATGAAAACATGCATTTTATTCACCATTGAAAATAAAGCAGAGAAATCATAGTTGTAGTCTAAAGAGTCCAAATAATTATTTTAATGCAATGTTTGACTTAAACAAAACTATTCCTACCGAAAAACGTATTGACAATTATTTTCTCATTAATTTAGCAAAGCATGACTGCTAGCAATTACAAATTCCTGGCCTTTACATTTAACCTTTCATAACACTCTCTTGAACATTACTTTTTTCTATCTTGGAAAAGATAGATAAATTAATAAATTGGGAAATTTGCCAACCTAATTTAAAAGTGATTTTAACAGACAAAACCGAATGTGTAGGCACATTCAACATCCACATGAAGCATATGTGTACTTAATAGAACATCATCTCTCATTTTCATAACTGCTCATTAGTATAGAGCTTGAGATCATCAGCAGCACAATAATTGATCTATATCTAGATTTCTTTTCTTATATCCAATGCTGCCATCAAGCAATGGAGTGCCTTGCCACTACTCTGAAATACTTCTCCTCCATTGCTAATGAAAAAAGTCAAAATCAGGCCGGGCGTGGTGGCTCACTCCTGTAATCCCAGCAATTTGGGAGGCCAAGGCAGCCGTATCACTCAAGGTAACGGGTTCGACACAAGCCTAGCCAATATGGCAAAATCTCATCAAATTTAGAAGAGTCGATACTATTCAATATATTATCTTCATTTCAATATCAAAATAATTTAAAGACTCACATTATGGTATATACAAATAATTTGCTATATATATAATATTAGCATTTAAAAATTGTAATATGCCAAATGTGATTCATTGCACTAAACTAAATAAACTTTTACATGTAAATTTCATGTTAAAGGAGTAGGATTCTTCTACTCCTTTAACCTAAAAACATTTAGCTATGTTTCACACACTTAAATTTATTCTTAGTTGGTCATAAAAGCTGGTCTTTAAACTAGAAAAGGAAGAATTTGTATGATTACAAAAAAGAATTTGAAGTAAGTCTATCAATGTGGAAGCAATCAGCTTAACAGACTCATAATGTGGGGGAAATGACAGAGAAAATTCAGAACTACAAAATTTCTTTCTCCACTTTTTCTAATCAAAATGGAACATCAAATAACAAATACCTTAAAAGGAAATTGAACTTAAGAAATCAAGAAATGCTCATCATCACTGGCCATCAGAGAAATGCAAATCAAAACCACAATGAGATACTATCTCACACCAGTTAGAATGGCGATCATTAAAAAGTCAGGAAACAACAGGTGCTGGAGAGGATGTGGAGAAATAGGAACACTTTTACACTGTTGATGGGACTGTAAACTAGTTCAACCATTGTGGAAGACAGTGTGGCGATTCCTCAGGGATCTAGAACTAGAAATACCATTTGATCCAGCCATCCTATTACTGGGTATATACCCAAAGGATTATAAATCACGCTGCTATAAAAACACACGCACACGTATGTTTATTGTGGCACTATTCACAATAGCAAAGACTTGGAACAAACCCAAATGTCCAACAACGATAGACTGGATTAAGAAAATGTGGCACATATACACCATGGAACGCTATGCAGCCATAAAAAATGATGAGCTCATGTCCTTTGTAGGGACATGGATGAAACTGGAAACCATCATTCTCAGCAAACTATCGCAAGGACAAAAAACCAAACACTGCATGTTCTCACTCATAGGTGGGAACTGAACAATGAAAACACATGGACACAGGAAGGGGAACATCACACTCCAGGGACTATTGTGGGGTGAGGGGAGGGGTGAGGGATAGCATTAGGAGATATACCTAATGCTAAATGACGAGTTAATGGGTGCAGCACACCAACATGGCACATGTATACCTATGTAACAAACCTGCACGTTGTGCACATGTACCCTAAAACTTAAAGTATAATAATAATAAAATTTTTAAAAAATGAATTTCCAGGCAGTTTGGGGCAAGAAAATGTATTAGAAATTTATTAAACTGCTTTGTTTAAATAGAAAAGAAAATGTAAAGCAACCAGAGACCCTCCACATGCCTTAGATGCATTCAAGTCTGAGGACCATCTGCACTTTATCATAGTGCAGAATCCCAAAGAGTTACACTATCACAGCCGACTCACAGGAATCATAGATCATAGACTACACCCAACGTCACTGGCGATTAGTGAAGCACATAGTAACAACAGAAACAAAGGCAGTAACAAAAAGACTTGAACTGTCTCTCACAGTCTCCAAAAAATTGCTTTTTTTCAAATGGGACGCAGTTTGGTTCCAGAATAACAGATGAATGCTCATTATGTGTGTGGTGCCAGCTATCTCAGAAAACAAATAATAATAAGTTTAAGGCTTCTTAGTTATTTCTCATGCAGATAAAGAGCTCATTGGACTAACTTCCACTCTCCAGCCATATGCATCAAATAAACCCATGAATTCCAGGTTTAGTTATAATAAGTAATTGAGATAGAAAAAGAATACCCAAATAAAAACATTCTTATATTTGAACCTCCTAGGTCATCTTTCTGTTACTAAATCTCCTTGGTATGTTTACAGGAGACCTGGTGGAGGCCAGCACCTGGCCCAGATTGTCTTCAGGAAGGGAAGAGTGGATTTACATACCACAGTTAACTCCTTCCTTCCCATTAGGGTGATAATGGACTCACAACTATGATTTCAGAACCATAGTAAGGTGTTTGCATATTCATGCTACAATGGAATGAAAGCCCCATTTGGGTAAACATCTCAAAAGGGGGTACAGGGCTGGGCTGATAAAATTCACATCTCTTCTAAGCTGACTGCAAAAATACATAAGTAAACAGATGATTTCCTAAAAGCCTGTTACACTTGACCAACATTAGATTTGTTGGTATTAACACTGTGGCACAACAAGAACTTGTCATAGACATGCATCTTGATTTCGGGAAGGAAATGCAGACAAGCACCAGTACTTCTTATAAAGAACAGAAAGAACTGTCTGCTGCATGATAGAAGAATGGTGTAGTTTTATCATTACAGTAACCAAAACATGTTTATCAACTGTATCACTGACCATCTTAAACTGAAAAACTAGTATATGGTATAGGGCCTTTTTAAGGCTTTTTTCTATTCAGGTATTGTTTTTGTTTTGGAATGGAGAAGAACTATTAATACATAAAAGCAAAGAAGTCATGTGTTACGTGATACAAAGTTGAAAAGCAGTATAATTTTTTTTAATTAAATTAAATAACAGAATTCCCACAATTAGAATTCAAGAGGTTCTCAGCTGGTTGGAATGATTGGCTGAAATCAACAAAATAATATGAACAGACATAATTAAAAAGCACTAAATTTCTATTTTAATCTAATATTTCTTTAAGTATAGAACAAGGATCAGCAAACTATGGCCCAAGAGCCAAATATATCCTACTATCTGTTTCTACAAATAAAGTTTAATTGAAACACAACCACCCCAGTGATTTCTGTATTGTCCATGGCTACATGCTACAGCCGTGGAATTGAGTAGTTGTGATGGAGACTGAATGACCTTTGGTATCTAAAGTATTTGTTATCTGGCCCTTAACCAAGAAAGTTTGCTAATCCCTAGCTCAGAATGATGTATGCTCAGACTGAAAACAGTTTATGTGAAGATCTGAAGTTTTAGTTGATAATAAGATAATAAAAATTAAAAAAAAATTTAATGCCATCTTAGTTTGCAGAACTAAGGAAAAAATAGTAGTTATGACAGCTAGGGCTGTATGTGTTATTTATACCACTTGGCAGGCCGTAGTTAGAGGACTGGATGGAGTTCCGAACGCCCCACCTTGACAGGGACAGAGACAACCTGGTTAGCGCCCTCAAGAAAGTAACCAGATGGGCAACATGGGTAAATGAGTTGTAGGAATAACCTTAGTAGAAGCTGGCAGGTCTCTATTCTTTGAAGGACAAAGCTGGTACTGAGTACAATTTGCAATGTTTTGACAAAGTATAAGGAAGTCTTTTTTGAATGTTAAATGTCCAACAAAGTAGCCAATTACTTGAGAAATGAGGACTTTTTTCCTTAACCTTCCTGTCGGAGAACCCAGAGGGAGACTCACTGCTTCTCATTGGGGATATTATTTACTATCGTAGGCAAGAGTTCCTCGTTGCACAGGACTTCCTGTTCATCAGTGGCATTAGCATTTCAGTGCTTTTGGAACTAAGTAACCACAACACTCATATCCCCCATACTCCCATCACTATGATAACCTACTTGTCTCCACACAGGCTTAAATGTCCTAGGCGAGTAGAAAAGTACAATGCTGCCCTGGGTTAAGAATCAAGTTGGGATGATCTGCTGTATGAATTCCAAAGGAAAATTATTGAATAACTTGAATCTAGGAACCATATTTTCCTTCCAAAATTCTATCCACTTATTCCCTCATTTATTCATTTGTACAACAATCCATTTGTACAACAAACAATTGAGCACTTTTCCTGGTAGAATCTGTGATTCTACTGTTTTATCTGAGGCTGGTTGGAGGGCAGATATTTTTTGTAGGTTAACGTTACTGCCTCTATAATAGCCACATCTCTGTGAACTGTTCAGGTGAGCTACGTATATAGCACAACGCTTCCACCCAACAATCCTGCACCTCACCGCAACATGGAGGCAAGCAGCTTCCAGCTCATAACACATCTCTGTGGAGTTTCCCTAAGTGTTGTGGATAATAAAGCTGAGGAACCAAAATATTTCAGCATTCTAGAATGTTCTTTGAAGAATCACTAGAGCTGAAATCAATTCTCTCTTCACTGACAAAAGTGACTGTAGTAGATGATCTCTAAAACATAGTTTTTTTAAAACGGGGAAAAAATCCTAAATCCTCTCTAGTGCTATCACACCAATGAAACCCTTCATATCCTGAAAAAATTAAAACAGCTAACATAGATCTATTTATTGTTGGTACTCTTTACTACGTGAAACTCTAGCATTATGCTCATTATGTAAGGAAGACATTATATTATTGGTTGGGACACAGTACAATTGAAATTTTCATTTCATTTCATACTACCCTGCAAACTTCCTGATACTACCACTTCAGATATACCTCAGCTCTTAGGTACACCTTGATACTTCCTCCCAGACAAAACACTGAACAGTTCTCAATTCCCAGCTGGAGTCAGTTCCATGTAAAACTTTCTTTTCTAAAATTCCCAATTTGGTGGCCACCTACAAATCTTGTGCTTAAAGACAACAGTAAGAACAGATAAGTCAAAGAATTTATTGGAATAAAAAACCTCATTTGTGGTCCTATCTTGTTGTCATGAACTATTTTGTTGAAAGTCTGGGTCACAGTAAATTTCATCCACGCTGCATTCCAATCTTGGCAGAATGCAGAGCCACTTAGATTTATAATTTGAGTCTTTGACTCTCTATATTATTTCTAACTAAAACTAAAGCAGCCTGTAAAGACATTAAAATGTATTTTGGATGTTTTTTCTTATGTTTCTTGGTTTATACTGAGAAATGTGATGAATATGTATGTTCTTATGAGTGACATTTAAAAATATCAGTTATGTTTTTAGTACCAATTTTTAATATTTTCATAAGTTTTCAAATGAACAGGAAGAAAAATTATTTCACAAGACATGCTAAACTTCAATTGAGCCAACCTTTCAATATTGCTCTTGTTTTTCACTGGAAGGCATTATGCTAAGTGAAATGAGCTAGGCACAGAAATGCAAATGCCACATATTCTCACTTACATGTGGAATCCACAATAATTGAACTCAAAGAATCACAGAGTGAAATGCTGGCTACCATGGGTTGGAGATTGGCAGGAGTAATGGGGAGATGATTTTCAAAGGGTATAAAGCCAATTAGAAAGGCAGGATAAGGTTTTTTTTTCTTTGCGATATATTGCACAATGTGGTGAACACAGTAAATAATAATGTATTATACATTTCAAAATTGCTGAGAGTAAAAATGTTTTCATCCCAAAAAATAAATATTTGAGGTGATATATGTATTAATTCATTTGATTTAATTATTCCACATAGTTCTCATAAATTATTACTTTTTTCTTCATAAATATATACAACTATAATTTTTAAATTTATAGTTTCAAATTTAATTTAAAAAACACATTGCATATGATCTGAAAGTACAAAGCCTGTGATATGGGCCAGGCCCAGGGGCTCATGACTGTAATCCCAGCACTTTGAGAGGCCAAGGAAGGATGACTGCTTGAGCCAAGGAGTTCATGACCAGCCTGGGCAACATGGCAAGACCCTATCTCTACAAGAAAATTTTAAAACTTTGTTGGGTGTGGTCACACATGCCTGTGATACCAGCTACTCAGGAGACTGAAGTGGGAGGATCACTTGAGCCCAGGAGTTCGAGGCTGCAGTGAGCTGTGATCATACCACCGCACTCCAGTGCTGACAGAGTGAGACCCTCTCTGAGAACAAACAAACAAAAACTCTGCAATCTGAGTTACAAAACAATGGAAAAATAAAATAATAATAATAATAATAAGGACCTCCGCATTAGCTAAAGAAAGATAAATTAAGTACATTGTTTTCATTGTTCGTACTTTAACATAAATTAGTTTTTTATCCTTAAAGGAAAGTACATGGAAATTTTTAGACAATAGATAGACTTATTATACCCCACGTTTTGTTTTTATGGCTTCTTATAAAACAGTGAATCTGGTGAAATTATGCATTATATACATGCTGAGGTTTTCCATCCAAAGACAGTGTCAGCAACATTAATGAGCATTATCAAATGCCACACAAGTCAAAGTTGCTGACCTAAAATAACTCACAATTGAGTATAATTAACAATATAGGACTGTGAAAGGAAAAACATACCTTAAGGTGGATCCACATAGTTTAATAAGTAATACATTTTCAGAAATGTGATAATAAAATCTATGTATTTGAGCATTGAAGATGAGTGTCTCCAAGCTTATTTTCATAGCCTTTTAAAATTTGCTATGCACCATGTATTAGCTAGAATAGACTAGCACCTGCAGAAAGGAACATGGTCAAAGATAAACAGAATTGTATATCTAGCTCAGCAGTGGAATAAAAAAAATAATGGACTACTCCAGAGATATATTGTCTACTCTTTCTCAAAAGCAATTTTCTAGGGAATTGGAATATGAGGAACTATAAGATCAAGAAAGAATTCCATAAACTGGGCAATTTTCAGCTTATCAAAGAGCTGTGTTGCAAAGAAGTGTTTGAAAGTTGGTTGCTTGGCACTCTCTGGGGTTAAAAATGGTTTTTGGTAGCCCAGGAAAGCCTAGCTAAGCCACAGTGCTATTGATATATAGCATGGCCATAAAGTATTAGTACTTTAGCAAATTAGTAAAGTTGCAAGCAATTAGTACATTAGTAAAGTTGCAAGCAATACTTATCCACCATGCACAGGGGTTTTATGGAGCAATGTTCTTCTAGATTCCAGAATTACAAAGAATACATCTCCTGCACATTACATCCAAACTCAAGACAACAGCAGGGTCCTGTGACATCTGGAACAACAATGACAGGGACAGATGTTGTACAGGAAGATGTATTTCAGACAGCAACAGAGAGGGTCACATTTTAGTGAGCTAAAGGAAAAAGTCCCACGTACCAGAAATGCAATAACTGTACTTAGAAATGTTAAGAGAATTTATGTTGCCTATTTAGAGAGGCCTTTTCTCAAGCCAGTATCCCTGGTCAGGCCTTCCCAGATTTGTAGTATTATGCATATACAGGCTACCCAAACAGAACCATACAAAAATAGCCTTTGTAGCAGTAGAGAGAACCTGGGTGTAGACATTCATGGTGTTAGGTTGGAATCTCAGCTCTGTTTACCAGCCAGCAATGTGACCTTGGGTGAAACACTTAACTTACTGATGTCTCCTTTTCCCTATCTATAAAAGAAGGATAATACTGACTGTGTGGAGGGAAGCTTTACAAAATATGAAGAGTTATGCAGAATACCTAACATAACAGGTATTGCATAAAACTTGAGCTATTTTTATACCTTCCCACTTATTGAAACATTGTCAGTGGTGATGTCAATTTCTGATAATTTTAGATCTTTGGAGAAATTTGCAGAACAGCCATTCTCCAGTCCTTCTTGCTGAGAGATCCCTGACTCTGGTCATGCAGCCAGGTGTCCCACCCAGAGGATAGATCACACTGGACTAAGCCATGACCATTTTACAGGGATTGATCCAGGGGAAGACAGGGACCCAATTCTGGTCAATTAGATATGGAAAGAAGTATGAACAGTCTTCTAGATATGGACAGTCTTTCTCTCCAGACAAAAAGAGAGCTGTGAGAGAGAAGAGGCTGTTCTGCATCTGTCCTTTTCCTTCTCCAGTTGAGTATTTTCATGTGAAAGCATGAGGCTTGTAACTGCTGACGGCATATTGTAGCTAAGCTGGAAGACCAAGGGAACCTAAGAAACATCAACTGGGAACCCTACCACTGTTGAACATTATTGAATCCCAACCCAGCAACTATTTCTTCCTTGATTTCTTACTATATGAGATTTGTTATTAATAAATACCCATTGTCTAAATCTGTGCTTCTTAAACACCCTGTAGTTAAGAAATTAGATATTTTTAAATTTTCAATCAGTTGAGGACAAAAACTATTGTAAAATACAATAAAAACAAATTCCTAGAATAAATGACCAGCCACTGGATGTCATGATACATTAAAGTTGCTATAAATGTTTCTAAATGCATGCTCTTAATTACTTGGCTACTTGCAGATCAGAAATAAACAGTTTGTATTCTGACCAACAATCTATGGGACATACTTTCAGTAGCACAAGTTTAAGCAATTTTTTCCTGAATTCTCTGCTTCCTATGACCAAAATCATCCTGATAGTGTAGGAAACATAATAACTCATTTACCAAGAAGTCAGTGAATACCTATTGAACAACTGTTAGGTGTATATCAGGACACAAGCACTGTGGGGAATACAAAAGCAAGTAAGGCAGGACCCTTTCTATCCTTCAAATAGAAGAAAAATATATATGAATAGTAAAAGGTTAACTAAAAAGTAAAGCAATGTGGAACATTAGCATGAAATAATAGTGTAGAGAAGACAACCACCTTATAATATTAAATGTATGAATGTCACATGTTATCTGCCAAGAGAATCATAACAAACAATTAAGGGAAACATAAGAAACTGCAGATATCTAACCTAAAAACACTGAAATTTTACCATGTTTCACTGACTTAGTAATCTATTAAAAAGGAAACAAACTGGCAAGTTCTCTGTATAAGGAAAACTGTTTTGCAGGAAAATCAAATTGAATGATTTGTTCTATTGCTTCAATTCTGAATCATATCTACATGCTCCAAAATTGTCATTGTGGAACACAATAAGATAATTCTATTTATATTTTGTTATAACTCAGAAACCAGAATTATTATGCTTTTGAAAGTAATATGATATCATGCAAACATGTTTGAAATGTAATTACTGTACTACAGCAATGATGGATGTGATGCAGGGCAGATGCGCCCCATAACTGGGGCTTAGCCTGGGAGGTTTTGGGTTCACCCAGGGAATAATTCAAGGGCAAGCCAGTGGTCTTAGCAACATTTACTGAAGTGGCAATGCACAGCAGCAGCAGAGGTCCTGCCCCTTGCAGAGCAGGGTTACCCCATAGGCAGTGTGCCCAGAGAGGCAGCTCAAAGGCAGTTCTGCAGCCATATTTATACCTGCTTTTAATTATATACAAATTAAAGGGTGGATTGTGCAGACATTTCTAGAAAAGGGGTGGTAACCTTTGAGTTGTCGGGTCACTGCCGCATAAAGGGGCACTAACTTCCGGGTGTTGCCATGGCAGCAGTAAACTGACCTGGCACACGGGTGGGCTTGTCTTAGAAAGAGGCGCTTCTCCCTCTTCCATGTTTTAGCTAGTCCTCAACCTTGCCTGGTGTCTGAGCCCCACCTCCAGGGTCGAGTCCCGCCTCCTGCCTCAGATGGAGCCAACTACAACTATTACATGAGACATATGTTACAGTTTCTCAAGATTTCCTTTAAATTACACAGTACATAAAACTAACTTATGCTATGTTTCCCTCAAATATGTCTGAAATTTTGATAATATCTATTTAAAATAATCGTTTTTCTTTCATATATGTGTATATTACTAAAAGGGGTTTGACATCATTTAATAAGAAGGCATGCATATGAAGAGAGAAATCTTAATTTATTTTAATGTGATAATTCCTACCAAGGTTACATAAATCTCGAACTATTTCATGTCACACTCTAAAGTAGTGGTTTTATGATTGTTTTCAGTAGTATAACTCCTTTCCCAAATTAAGTCTTATTTAGACTCCAGTGTTTTGTGAAACATAGAATCTTAATTATTTCACTCAAAATCCTCTGAGCCTTCATTTCCTATGGAGTAAGGCGAGGAGAGGGGTCCAGGGCTCCTTGCTTGGTGTTCCCTTATTTCTCCCCTCTGAGGAGTCCAAGAGGAGACTTTCTAGGACCCAAGGATAGGACAGAGACAAGTGAACAGAGGGACACAGTAAGGAGAGAAGGAGGGTGAAGAGACCAAATTCCCTTTAAAGCAAAGGAGAACTCAATTTAAATCAGTTTTGTGGGCCATGGAAAATTCTGAAAAATAGGTCCCCAGGGTACTGTTCATTGGCACTGTGGGCCTTATATGATAAATGCAGGAATCATACCATATTGAGGCCACTAACTTTCAGATACTTAAGAATCTCAAACTAAACTGGAAAGACACCACACACAAAGGTTAAAAGTTTTGAATTGTTTTAAATTTCCTTGTGTCCAAAAATCTGAAGTCACCTGGTTACAGTGTTAATGCCACATCTTTGTATAAAAATGTGTACTATAAAAATACAGCCAAAAAGATTTCACCATGCAGAGCTTTCCAGTGATTCTACTTCAGAGTGTTAAAAATTTAAGTGTGAATAAAGAAGGGAATAGGCTTGAAGACACAAATAAAATATAAAATAGATTTACTTTCATATTTAAATAAAATTACATTATTCTAAATTTACGTTAAAATGTATAAATATTAAAAATGTTTGTTTTGCCAATGCCATGTACCAATTACGTGTCTATAGATGTTTACTGAAAGCTGCTCAGTTTATGTCTTTGCCTCCAATAATGGCTGTATCTACCTTTTTAGACAAAAGTTTCCCCAATCTACTCTATTCTACAGATCTTCAAAGAAATAATTTCCCAAATATTCTTCCATAAGCATCACAACACATCTTGTACAGACAAAAGTGTTTACAGAATTTGATTATGCCTGGCAGTTTGTAACAGAGATTAATTATAGAATAGTCACTTTCATGACTTTACTATGAAGAGAAAAGCAAAGAAGTAGTAGAAAGAAGGATGCATGTACTCTCAAGCCCGAGGTAGCAATTTTAAATAATGATTTGGGCAGTAGACAGTTAAGAATACATCACTTATACACTGACTTAAAATTAATGCCAAACTCCTTTTCTGTAATGGCACCTTTTATGTACCTGTTTCATCCATGATGTGCTGCCATAGCTGTATGCTTCTGATATCACTCTTTTCTTAAAGAAAGTGGCCATGTTGGAAATATCACATGGCTCCTTTCTCAGCCATATGGGTGGAAAAGGCCAGATCATAAAACATTGCTCCAGGTGACCTCTAAGAGTCTCCATAAGAGTGTCACACTCACAAAACATGTGGCTAGTGAGAAAGATTCATGGTGTGATGCAGCCAGGCTACAGTCCCAGGAGCAGTGGCACATGCACCGTGAGTTGTAATTTTACCATCACAGTGGACAGCTGGACAGATCAAGCTGCAGCTGGGGTCTGCAGGGTGAGGATGTTGTATCATAAAAATTGGAATAGAAGCCTCCGTGCTTGTATCTTTCTCAGTAGTAAGAGCTTGACACAGAGCATAAACAGCAGCTGTAGCTAACTTCGGTGCCAAGTAAACTCCAACTGCATCTTATTATATCCATAGGCCCAGACCAATAACATAGGGTAGAATCACCAGTTAGCGGGTACCAAGCCCTGGGAACCACTAAGGAAGCTGGAGAACCAAGTGGGGAAGGAGTAATAAGGAAGGTGCCCAAGTTTCTCTAGTCAGCCATCTTACAATATTGTTACCTTGTTATTCTTCCCACTTCTAAAAAAAAGAAGTTTAAGTATTTGATTTAATTAATGTTTTAATGGATACCAACTGAAGAGCTGAAGATAATATACACACTGTCTTGACTCTGTCAATATTGGCTCAGGAATTGGGGTGGGTCAGAACATGTGAAGTGGGACAATAACACCAGGAATGGAGAAAACAGGGCAGAAGCAGGTGGCCAGTGGGCAATATATTCCTTTCAACATTCTGAGACAGCTCCTTAGGAGGCGAATAATCCACCATTAGGCTAAGCAATATGAATTCCCTCATTTTTCCTTCTGAACTATTTCCAAATTAGCTTCCTCTTTAAGTTTGACTGTATAGTTTCAAAAATACTTCACTATTAGAAATATGAAACTATCATATTCCTTTGTTTAAATATATCTGACCAATGTTCAGTGGATTGCTACATATATTTAGCAATTAGCCTATATTTAGGCATTCCAGTATTTACAGCTTAAGAAAACATTACATTTCTGATTCATCTTTTGTCTGTAGCTTATTACTGTTTAGATCTTCGTACTCAGGGCTTTCTTGTAAATTGGCATCATTGCATGTATCGAAGTTCATATATAAATATGTAATATAGTCCTGCCCAAAACACCATTTCCTCTATACTTGAATGGAAAATAAGTCCAAAAATATTCAATGATTTTATTCCTTAGGTCTACAGATGAAGATTATTAAATTTGCAATGGTTTACTACACTATGTTTTCAGTCACATCTATTTCAATCTGGGCCACCTATTTCTAATGTCATCTGATTTTTGGCTACTATCATAATCATATACCGACTTGGATTAAGTTATGTCACATTAAATATTGCTCCTAGAATACTAGTCCTGTCATCTAGTTGTGATTCTTCACCCATACATCCATGAGGTCAGCCTGCAGTACTCACTGGAGCACCTTGGAGAAATGCATGGCTGCAGAGCAGCTGATGGCTCATCAGCATAATTCTGATGCCTGTGGGATAACAGTTCTCCAGTGTTTTTCCTTTCATTTTGGGCCATGAAAAGCACATATGCATTACAGCTGACACTTAATCCAAATGTACATTTCAGATTACCTCTTCATTTAATGTAAAGCAAACTACATATTGACTAAAGAAGTACATTTCTATTTTTATAAGAGCTTTGACTACCATTCTCCTAAGAGCATTTTAAACCTCTATTTGGTAGAATGAAAATTAACCAGCATTTTGGAAACAAATTAAATTTTATGAGAACTAAAAATATAAAAATATAAAGTTTAAACATCTTCAGATATGTTTAAATACAATTATCTTTTTAGCCTTGATGTGGTCCTCTAAATGTGAAAACAATATTATTTCCTAAATATAGTGGGACAAAAATCAAGAATTTGGAATTAGAATTCATGCAGAGTTTTGCAAATACCAAACCAGTTTTTCATCAATAAGGAAAATATACTAAGACAATCAATATGCTTTACTTTGTGTTGTGTTGAAAGAAAAACTGAGCTATAAAAATCATATTACTTATATCTTTAATCAAAACCTCTGCCCTCTAATAAATGTATCATTAGTAGGGAAGGAGTTAAAAAGTGTGTATAAAGACACTTTTGGTTGAGCCAAACAAACATATTAATAATAGATGACCAATGTGCCTCTGTATGATGTAGGCTCTGTGAAATATTACAAAACGTTGTCTTCTACTTGTGAAATGCTTCAACAGAACCACATGCGTGAAGAGCACATCCCTAAGGACAACTCCATCTGTGTATTTCTAACCACAGCTCTCTTGTAGATGAAAAGACTGTTAGGGGATCTTTGCAAGCCTCCTAATGGTTCAGTGGCTTCATCTAATACTTCCCTCTAATTGGCCCTGCATTCAAGACGCTCTGTCAGTGGTCTGGCTGCCACATTCAAATCTTTGGCAATCACAATACTACAAGGCCAAGGAAGAGTTTCCCAACAGACATCAAAAAGAATTAGTGGCTTAAACTTTTACGGAGAAAGAAGATACTTGTGAGTGTAGGTCCCAGTGGTATTAGCAGATTATATCCGGACAGTGAGAAAGCTTTGTCAGAAGTGGTTCATCAGCTGAAGAAAATAGAGCATGCAAAAACTGCAAAATACTTGGTCTGCAGAAAGCTTGCATTTCATTCTTTTGTTTCAGGATAAATTGGGATTCCTCCTGAGGGATTCCAAAAAAGATGTCAATAATGAGGGAAAGCTACCTTCTACCAACAGAAATGGCAAAACAAAACAAAAGAAAAAGCCGTGTCCCAGAGTTAGTGTCTCTTCTTACTACTCAAGTCATCTGGATTACATTTTAAAAATCACATTTTATGTAAAGAAATTGTTTGTTTAAATAATTACTCTTCACAACAGGTTTGACCTAAGCCCAGAAGAATGACTCTCTTTTTTAATGCAGTCACAATACCACAATCTAAGATCTAATCTAAGATTACACACACACAGTTTTGTTATCTGCATTTCTACATTTCTCATGCTTTAAGCAATAGCATAACATACAATTTCAACATACTCCTTAATTTTCCCACATTTCAGTTTTCTCATCTGTAAATGAGAATATATTAATATCTGCCTCATGAAAATAAGAATGATACAATGGAATTTGAAGTACAAGAGGATTTTGTTCCACATTGTAACAATGATGCTTTTTAAAATAATTAGAAAACAAATTTTATGAGCTAAATAAGTTTTGGTGTGCTCACAAATAAATCACCTTCCTGAAGCCTTCTTCAAGATAGAATATTTAGTATTTCAATGTGGGGACAATGGAAAATGCAGATTATCCCAGCCTGGAAGAACCAGATGTGGGTGTGAAAAGGTATTTCAATCATATCACCATTGATTACTTGACATCCTTGTGGAAGAAGCTAATTAGGACTAATAATGCCAACAGGTGGAAGAACTGGGTGTTGGAGTAAGTCCACCTTTCCTCATGGGAACTAATCAACACTCATTAAGCAGAAATAACTTTCCCTCATAGTGAGAGATTCTAGATTCTAGTCACTCACCTAGAAGTACAACCTATAACCCATTATCAGTTCTGAATCATTTAGCCACAAATCATTTACCAACAAATCAGTTATGCAATGTGCATGAACACTTTAGGGAGATCCAAAAGCTATTATTAAAACCAAAGGATTTAATATTGTAATTTTTTGAAAATAAAAACTTCTCTATTATGTTTAAACAATTTTACAGATGTATTCAAAGCAATAAATAAAACACTTAGGTTATAAAATATACTTTCTATACGTGCATTAATTAGTTACATTAAAGGCTTATGAATCAGTTCCAATTTGGTACAAGGAAAAAAACTGGCCTTATGAAGAAAGCCCCTGCCTGGTGATATCCTAGTAAATAATTTAACAACTGGCCTGGGGAGCTTAAGGAGGATATTTCCATGATATAAACACTTCATAAAAAATTTTTAGCTACCAATATGATGTCACTGGATGTACAATTGGGAAGAGATACTCAATAGATAATCCTCTGTTATACAGAATTTCCACCATACAAATTGTACGTAAAATACGCACCATGTAGATGTAAAATAACACCCAGAGCAGAGATAACAGTATATTGCAATAAAATCATTGGAAAGTGTTGACTTTTAAATATGTATACTTTTGTTTTTAATATAATTTAATTATAAGTTTATATAGTTAATTTTTAATAAAGCTGTATTTAACAACTAGCTCACATGATTCCTGGAAACCTATCAGGAAGCTGTCCCCAGTTGGTACGAGTCAGCTCCAGCCCATGACTGCCTCCATCTGCTGTTCACCATCCAGATATAAAGCAAATGAATAGAAGACAGAATGGAAATCAAAGCAAGTTTTACATTCTCAGAGACATTTAAGATTCAACAGGAGAGACTTCAGTATTGAAGCATCACACACACAACTGCTTTGGAGCGAACAATGGCTCTAGATGATTTCTTGAGGACCTCTTGAAGCTAAGAAACGTTACTTTTCATAAACTATAATTTGAAAGAACTTCATGAATAATTTATATTTTAAATACAAATTTGATAAAGAATTATCATTAACAACCATTTATATCTCCCATTGTCTTAATTGTGATCATTTACAGCTAGTTACCAGCACAGGAAATATAACTTGAGTGTAGAGCATTCCTGTTTGTACCTTAATTAACCAATTTAACCAATCAACATCTGTAGCCTATGGCTTCCCACATGCAAACTCTTATTATACTAGATATTAATCAATACCAAATTATTACTGTGTCTCTCATTACTGGAATAAAAACTTTCAGAAATATATTTATGACTTATCGTCACCCCTGTTGAGCTCATATCTCTTACGAGAAACTGATCACTAAAATCCTGCTTCAATACTTCTTGTTAATAAAGGAACAGAGCATTCTAAAGAATGCTACTCTATGCAAAAAATGAAAGAAAAAATCTAAAAAATGAATAATATCATTAACTCTGCCAAGATCTTCCCCTTGCTTCCCTTAACAATAAGCTATCTAATTCTTGCAATTAGAGCCCTTGTCAGTACTCCAACTCCTGCCGCCCACCCACCTTCACCTTCATCTCCCTTTACCAATGGATAAATGTTTCTCCTCCAGTTCAATGAACTGCAGATGCTCTTAACAGAACAGCAACCTACCAGTTCAAATGTTTCACATTCTCCAACTTAAGTCAACACCTTCACCTGACTTTTTTTGTTTATAACTATGCTCATCTTAAAATATCTATTCTCCTATACTCTATCAAGACCTAAGGTAAGAATGTTCCATTACAGGGCTGTGTTTCACATTCTCCAATTTAAGTCAATGCCTTCACCTGATTTTTTTTGTTTATAACTATGCTCATCTTAAAATATCTATTCTCCTATACTCTGTCAAGACCTAAGGTAAGAATGTTCCATTACAGGGCATTCATAGCCTACCTTCCATTTTATTTCAATATCTTTGCAAAACATATCAAATTAAAAATGTAAATTAGATAGTTTGTGCTATATCATTTGCTTGTACTACCATTTAACTGGCATTTGGAATACCAATCATTGATGAAGTATTTTAGTCTAATATTCTATTCTGCTGTAGATGCATGTTCACACACATTAACACTAATTAGTTTTAATGGGGATTAAAAGCATGAATTTTTGATGCACCTAAGAAAGAAACTATACTAAATATAACCTTATCAATATTTGCCAAATAGTCTTCCTAAAATTGACCTCAAAGCATCCACTAATTGGAAAATCTCTCCTCTTTTTCAAAATTAATGTTACTTTAAAGTGTAACATAGAAAGTATTATAAGAAAATCAAAATAAGCAATAAAGAATAATCTGTGGTTTTCTTTTTAACTTCTCATTGTTGTCCAAAATACTATAAATCTTAACTTCCACATTAATCAGCTTTATTTTAAAAATAAGTAATATATTTATTCTCCCATTGCATATCATCTACACAATGTTATTAATCAGCCAACTCTCAACATGTAAAGCCAAAAGGCACAAATACTCCAGCACTATGCCCACCATACCCTTCGTGCAAGCAGAGCAAGTGCTGAATTTCTGTGTAACACATGAACACCTTTGTGCAGTGTACAGAGCGCACAAACTAATATTAAGGCCTTGGGCCAAATACACTCTACTTGTCTCCTGGATTCTTCAATGTTGCTGATCTGCTGTTTGCTCCAGTTTTCTTCCTCACACTATTTTGGTTTCATCCAGATACTGGGGCCTTGGAAAAAAGGGAAGGTCTATGTCTCTCTAGCTCAGTAACATCTTGTCTGTTATCTTTTTCCCAAAGCATCCCAATTTTGTGTTTTCCATTCTGATTTTTATTTTTATTTTTAATGAGTAATTTGTATTAAGTGTTTGTAAACCTTATTCTTTTTTTCTTTTTTTTTTTTTTTAGACAGTGTCTGACTCTGTCCCCAAGGCTAGAGTGCAGTGGCACCATTAAGGCTCACTGCAGCCTCGAACTCCTGGGCTCAACTGATCCTCCTCCCACCTCAGCCTCTCAAGTAGCTGGGACTACAGGCACAGACCACCACAACCATCTATATTTTATTTTTGTTTCCTTTTTTTGGAGAGGTGGGATCTCCCTGTCTTTCCAGGGCTGGTCTGGAACTCCTGGGCTCAAGGGATCCTCCCACCTCAGCCTCTCAAAGTTTGGGGATTACAGGTATGAGACACTATGCCCAGCCAATCTGATTCTTTAAGCAAGAGGCATTTCATCTTCACCTGATGAAAACAAATGCCTAAGGAAATAGTTCAAATATACACATGTAGATTTGTTCATTTTCCTGATCACTCATCAAAACTTCTGCAAAGAAACCATGCAATGTTTTTATTAATGTGTATTTTGTCCCTAATGCCAAAATATTAAGTACTATTGGCTCATTTTTAAGCATACAATATTTGAAATTCCTTTCTTATATAATCTGGATAACTGTTCCAATCCTAGAGACCAAAAACATACATTGCTACAACACAGGTACAATTTGTGAGAGAAAGGTAAAAAAATAAAATAAAATAAAATTAGTTCATGTTTTAAAAGCAAAGACTATTGATGTTCTGGGGATAGAAAACAATTTATTTCCCAAAATCTGATGATAAAGATTATTCTCCTACGGAAAAAAAAAAGGACTAGGCAAAACAAAAATCTGTATGTAAGTAACCGGAATGAAAATGATTTGATTAAAACGGAGAATATAATTTGAAAAAAACAAAAGCAATTCATTATTTTATAAAGAATAAAAAGTACAGGTATATATAAATACTTTTTTCTATTTCAGTGAATTTTGTTCATCTCCGTTTTCTTAGTTTTACAACCTTGAAATTTGCTTCAAGAAGCCTGAACTACATATGTTCAAGGGTATGAATATGTGTTGTTCATGAAATAGAAATCTGTCCCTATGGAACTGAGGATGCAGACCTGGAGAAGTAGGAAATAATTCTCTATTGGTAAGGCATTAAATGGCAGCTTACAGAGACATTCTTTTTTTTTTTGAAGAGGAGTGACAGGATGAAGTTTCCACTTAAGGAAGATTAATCAGGCATTGTAGAGAGTTAATTCAATACATCTCTTGGCAGGGCAAGCAAGCTAAAGGGGGAATTTGGGAAAGAAGGTTTCAACCTAAAGAATTAAAAACAAATTAGGTTTCAACCTAAAGAATATGAAGTATTAGTTAATAAAATAAAAGGTGAAATAAGTAACTGAAGCTTAAGAGAGAAAAGGTCTGATGGATGTTATAAATTTCATAGTTATATGTTAGGGAGGTTTAAGTCATGAGAATTGCAGAACTTTCTTATGAATACTTATTAGAAGGATATATTCAAACCAATGCTGATCAGGGTTACAAACATAAGGACTCTAGTTTGAGATCTATTACACAGCATAGTGACTATAGTTAATAATACTGTATTGTATATTTCAAAATTGCCAAGGGAGTAAATTTCAAATGTCTTTCCACAAAAAAAATGATATGTGAGGTGACGAATGTGTTAATTAGCTTGTTTTAATTATTCCACATTTTATGCATATATCAAAACATCAAATGGCCTCATAAGTATATACTATTATTATTTGCCAATTAAAAATATAAATAAGAAATTTGGTTTATAAAGCAGAGAAACAGGAACATTCCTCAGCCTCACAAATATGGTCTAAAACCATTTTAGTGTGTCCTCTAGAAGGAATGTTGAAACCATTTACTTCAAGTAAACCTTGAAACCATGCAGTATGAGCCCTGAGGCACTTTTATAAAAGCAAAGTGATCTTTACTGTCCTGGACTAAAGAAATAGATGCAATGTCGAAGGGGGCTGTGAGGGGGCACCTCACCCACTTCCTCCTGGGGCTTCTATCTGGACTCCCTCTCCAGACCAGGCTCTGAACCTGACCCAGCCTACGACCTAAAAGAGCAGAGAGCCTACTGCAGATACACCAGATGCTACATGTGCAGAGGACAGGCAGTCTCAGTGACTGACCTATTCAGGATGGGAAACACGACAGTCCCTCTGATACAGACCACATCCCTTGAAGAGCCTGTTAGGATGATTCCATGCTATCATAGACATTAAGTTTCCATAAGAGAAGCAACTGTTCTAAAACTTTATTTACTTATTTGTTTGTTTATTTATTTAGAAACAGAGTCTTGTTCTGTCACACAGGCTAGAATGCAGTGGCACGATCATAGCTCACTGCAGACTTCACCTCCTGAGCTCAAGCAATCCACCCACCTCAGCCTCCAAGGAGGCAGGACTACAAGTATTCATCTTACTGTTTGGTTTTTTTTTATTATTATTATTTTTGTAGAGACAGGGTCTCACTTTGTTGCCCAGGCAGATCCCAAACTCCTGGCCTCAAGTGATCCTCCCACCTCATCCTCCCACAGTGCTGGATTATAGGCATGAGGCACCACACCCAGTATCCGTCCTAAAATCTTCAAAACTAAGGACATTTAGAGTGGCAACTCAGCTAACTCTGCCCTCAACTGACCTTCAGAAATTGGGTTTACACCTAATAGCCTTAAGAAGTATCCACAGTCTTTTCTCTTCAAGTTCTTCTGACCCAGGGAACTCTTCATTTGAGTAAACGTTCCCAAACCTTGATCTACCTCAGAATCATGCAAGGAGCTTTCAATAATTTGAGACTCCCGAGCCCTTCTCCAAAATATTTCTATCCAGTAGATCCTGGTGAGCCTGAGCCACTATTGTTCAGAAGCTCCCCCGGGTGATTCTGATACTGCTGATCCAAAGACTCCCATGAGGGCAGCACTGTCCAGGAGTCCTCAGGCCTGGCCTGTTGCCTCTGCTGGCCTAAGAACTTAACCCTTTGACTCTAATTATTCCTGCCATGACATGGTCTCAACCTCTGCCACCCATAAGTCCAAATCCATATCACATTGAACATAAGCATTTCTTTCACCATTTAAGTGGTTTTAATTAAACCTAGGTTTGTTCTACCTTAAAACATACTCCAGACTAGCTCTCTTTCTGTATTAAGTTCCCAGGGTTTCCTTGTATCACAACCAAGTGGCTTAAAACAAGAGGAGCAACTTGTCTCATAGTTCTGGAGGCTAGAAATCCAAAATCCAGGTGTCAGCTGGGTCTACTCCCTCTGAAGCCTGTAGGGGACTCCCTCCTTGCCTCTCCCTGGCTTCCATGGGTTTGCCAGCAATCCCTGGCTCACTCCAATCCTCAGTCTTCATGCGGCACCTTGGAAAAAAGGGAAGGTCTACCGTCTCTCTAGCTCAGTAACATCTTGTCTGTCATCTTTTCCTCAAAGCGTCCCAATTGCGTGTTTTCCATTCTGATTTTTATTTTTATTTTAATGAGTGATTTTTATCTCTCTGTCTTCCCAGCGTCTTTTCTCTGTGCTTTTCTGTCTTTGTGTCAAATTTCCTGGTTTTAATGCCATCAGTCATAAGAAATTAATGGCTTCATTTTAGCTTAATAACCTCTATAAAAACCACATTCCAAATAAAATCACATTCTGAAGTATGGGGAGTTAAGACTTCAATGTATCTTTTTAGAGGATGAAATTCTTCCCATAACACTCTTCTCAGCAGTTTGCTGTCAGAGTGTTCTGTTATTTACTCAATTATTCATAAAAACAAAATGCTCTGTTAACTGAAGGGTCTATGTCATTTATTACAACTAATCCATGTTAACTGTATTAATGTTAACGCTAATTTAAATGACTGCTTAGTACTTTACTAAACATTTAATAAAATTATTTGTTAATTAATTCTCATTAAATAAAATGACTCTCTTGCTGTACCATGATTTACATGCCATGGAAATCACTTCCTATGTTGACTTTGCTTCCACAGACCTGGCTTCCTAGGACAGAATACAAAAGTATGACAACTCATGTATTTTTATTAAAATGATAGTTTTGCTCTTAACCTCTCAGAAAAAAAATCAAAAGATATAATTTGATAATAATCATTTATTGGCGTATATCGTTTTTATTACCAACGATTCCAGCTCTATGTTTTTTGTGTTTTGTTTTACTTTTATCTTGAAATGTCAGCCCTATTTTTAAAGTAAGTTGATTCTTTCCAACGTTTTCTTCTGTATCCTTCGCTGGCTCCTTGTTCTCTACTCACCTTGTATTAAGTCCTATTTTCGGTTCTAGTCTCAACTATGTACTCTCTCTCCCAAGGTGATCTCATCCAGGACCTTTAAAATACCAATATTGTTCATGATTCTTAATTCTAAATATGCAGTCAAGGCTTGCCCTCTGGGTTCCACACTCATGTACCTGACAGCTACTTGGCCTCAAGTCTCAGAATCTTAAAGTATCTAAAACAGAACCCTTATGTATCCAAACACATCTGCTAGACCTACACACATACACACACACACACACACGATACCCAAGCACAATTCATTTTGTTACTCACGATGTAACCCTTCAGTATTGGCCAACGCAGAATGGTTTCAATACCAGTCACAGTATAACTCAAGTCTCATTAGTAGACAAAATTTGAATTTCACTAACCTTTAAGTTTCACTAACTTTAAGTTTCATAACATGAACCACGGTATTGAAATAAAGAGAATGGAAACAAAATGATTAATAATTATATTGCAGAGGAGAAGAAAAGAACTATTAAATTAAAACCATGTCAAAGCCAAAGTATCAGTATAAATACATAGTAAAAGAAATATATTTCAGCATTCGCTGTCCAATATCTATGACAGGTGAGCTGCATCTTTCATAGAGCTTAGTTAAAACCATGTTACCACAGCTACCTCGCCCCCCTACAGACACCTTTTAATGCATTTATCTCCGCATTCTAGTGTCATAGGTGCTTTGCTCACAGATGGTTTGAATGTGGTATGGAAAGGAAGTTAACTAAACTTCATTTCCACTGTGAGAAAAAAAAATGCTGGTTTTCTTTAATTTGAGAGAATGTTCTCTATTTAATTATTTATTTACTTATGTATTTCTTTCTTTTTAGATAGAGAGTGTCACTCTGTCTCCCATGTTGGAGTACAGTGGTGGCATCATAGTATACTGCAGTCTCGATCTCCTGGGCTCAAGCGATCCTCCCACCTCAGTTTCCCAAGTAGCTGGGACTAGAGGCACAAGTCACCACGCCTGGCTAAAATTTTTTAAAATTTTTTGTAGAGATGAAGTTTCGCTGTGTTGCCGAGACTGATCTGGAATTCCTGGACTCAAGCAATCCTCCTACCTTGGCTTCCCAAAGTGCTAGGATTACAGGCATAAGCCACTGTACCCAGTCAGATGTTCTCTACAATAAGAAATATACATCTATGAGTTAGAAGCTGCCTATTTTCTCTAAATCTTGTAGGGTTTCTGGTACCACAGATATGTCCAGTGAGAGTTTTGAGCTTTGTTTCCCTTATTCCTAGGTCTAATAGTAATAAGGCTTTCCCCTTGAAGTGACGAAAGGTGCAATGAATGTCCATGGGTAATAATAACATCCTGAGACGAAGCTGTGTTGAACATGGCAAAGTTGCACTGAACATGCCAGAGTCCGACCTCTGTGAGTTTGGGAAGATGTCTAAAGCTCTGTGGGAACAATGCCTGCCAAAATTAGTTCAGTGCTTCACTGAGGCTACTCTCAGAAAACGGCTCTGAAATGAGATGTGGCATGTCAGACTTTGAAACCATGCAATTAAGGTTTATTTAAATGTGGTACCTGAAAAGAATGTGCTAAAAGCACATGATCAAGTGTTTCTTTTTATGTATAGATTACACATATCTAATGATAAGTATATACAGTATTATAAAACAAGCAAAACTGGAAGTATCCTTACAAAAAAAAAATGTACTTAAAGGCTCTTGGATGACTAGATGAATCAGTGACACAGTAATGAATCACTTCTTTAAAAAAAAAATTATTTCACATAGTTTTTGATGGGCCTGTATTCATACTTTTCACTTTCTCTTTAATTTCATCTAGGAAAATCAGGAGAATCACAAATGAAAACCATGAGGCAAACATCTTGAGGGCAGAAGCCTGGAGAAAAACAAATGATGAAAGACAGCCAGAGCAGTGGAGTGAAAAAAGTAGAAAATGACTGAGATTTTGCAAACCAAAGCTCATCCACAGATACTAGCTTGAAAAGGATATGTTTTCTCCAAGTAAATTTCCCAATTTGAGTTTTTATTTTCCCACTCCAGACAGTAGTTCAGATGAAATGGGAATAAGATAATGAAAAGCTTTTATTTGTTTCTTTAACTTTTAGGAGGAACTAATGTACCATCTGTGTGACGACCTCCCAGTTAAGCCTTAGCCATGAGCATGCAGATTGTCTTCAGCAGATGTGTTCTCCCAACACTGTCTGCTTTCAACACCCTCACTAGTTCACTGCCTCATAATCTCCATTGTCTGACAGGTGGTGGAAGCAGAAAAAAACATAAAACGGCAAAAAAAAAAAACAGTTGGTTTCAGTAGAAAGTGCACCAGATCTGGGAAACAGGGATCCCCACCCTACGATATGCTGAAGCAGGCTTATATGGGCTCAGAGTTAGAATTGGTTTTGTTAGATTTTTAGGAATTCTGTGAGCCAGTTGTTAAATGCAGCCATTATTAAAAATTAAATTATGCAAACTTTAAGAAATCCTACTAAAAACCAAGGTACTGAATAGTTAACAGTTATTCCTTCCTAATTATTTTGCTGTGTTTTACTTTACCAATGCTTCTGAGATTATGCCTATCATATGTACATGATGGAAATGCTATATGAAGTATACTTGAAGTTGGTCATGATGGGAGTATTTACACCAAAGAATCTGGCAAACCCCACAAATCAGTGGTTGTTTACTGTTTTGTTGATTGTCTAGGCTTTTTAAATAATGGAGAAATATTTTAAATAATGCATATTAAAACTAAAAGTGTGTCATGTCTATAGACATTACATTGTCAATAGCTATGAAAGAAACTGAGGAAATAATTTTTAAGTATTTAAAAACTATTATCCAATTCAGCCAAGAATCTTTTCATGTAATTGATGAAGTAAAGTTCTAATATTTTCTTCAAATTTTCACTTTCCTCTTTTTTCTTAAAGCATACAAAAATATTCACCAGCATTCATGTCAGATTTATAAAACCAAGAGTTTGTCAAACTCAGCAAAAAGATTCTGCCAAAATTAAATGGCTGTATGGAATTCACACCAAAGACTATTACGTATTTTACTATTGCTATCATTTGTCAACAGAGAACTACACATCTTTTACATAAAGAAGATTATCTTGTATGCTATTATAATGTAATATATACATATGTTTTGTTTTGTTTATAATCCAGTTGTTAAATGCTTACCATCACCCTAATATTTCTACCATCCAAAAACTATTGATTACGGAAAAACTGTTTAACTCTATGAATATCAACTTCCTCACCTACAAACAAATGAAATGAGTATCTACCTCACAGGATGTTTATGTCAAAGCCCTGTATGGATTGCAAATGTTATGTATTATCAAAAATTCAGCAAATATGTTTCAGCTCCTAATATGAGCTCTAAGAACTTGCAGAGTTTGTAAAGATCACTAATACTATGGTCCCTACCCTCAAGTTGCTTACAATCTAGTGGTGAGAAATATGCGTAAATAACTTAAAATTATTTAAGAGTGTATCAAATGTTTTATAACAGAGGAAAAAGCGAAGTGCTATGAGATTATAGGAATATAAGGGATTTTACCTGCAGCACCAAGGAAGACTTCATTAAAAAATGGAATTTTAAGATAAGCTTTGACAAATAAGTTGCATTTGTATCAACTGAGAAAGTGGAAAGAGGGGGCATGCTTGGCTGATGGATGAAATCTCAAAAACATTATCATCACAATGCCTGTTAAGAAAATCATAATTGCATTGATAAATCTGCTACATAAAAACCTTACTTGTTATTTCCATGTAAAATAGAAATTAGGCATTATAGATTATGCAATCCAGCGTGCCTATCTATAATGTTACATTGACTCATTGGTTGACTCAATGTTTAGTCAGTTTTTCCAACTTATAAGCCATGTACCTTTCTGAAAACCAAAGTACAAATCAAGCTCCTGCCTTCTTTTCTTAGTGAAAGAAAACATTCACATTGTTTTAAATTTTTAAAATTATTTTTCAAGAAAACTATAAAATATGTTTGATTCAAATATTTCACACGACAGAAAGCACTATCCAATAGGCTTAAAAAGTCACTGATTTCAAACCTACGAATACATAAATTATGCATGCATTATGTGAACAATGAAGGGCACATCCAAAGTGAGGTTTTCATGGGAGACTGGTACACTGAGGCAAGAGAAAAGTGAAGACATTCTAAAGCCTTCATGTAAACAAGGACTAACTACTAAAAAGCACGATTTTATCCCTCAGTTAATAAGTCTTGCAAGGGATGACATTACTAAGTAAAGTTCATTGCAAGATTTTTCCTCTCGCTTGTCAAAATATACTAGATTTATATTTGTGTCTCAAAAAAAATACAATGCTTCAAAGAAAGCTTGGCAGAGCACTCAGAATCTGTCTTAAGTATAACGCAAGGGAGATGTCTATTAATCTCTCACACACAAAAGTCTGACTCAAAAGGTCTGTGGCCTTGACCTCAAGTGACCATGGAATAGACCACAGAGCCAGTCCAGTATCCAAAGGGATTAAGAGGAGCATTTGCTCTGCTCTGAAAGGCCCTTTTTTCCCCACTCTAGATTCTAACTTCCCATTACACACACTCCCTCTGCAAGGCACCGCGCCAATGGAGCCGGTTCACTCTGTTCTCTCCTTGATGACAGCTGTCAGTCTGTCGCCACCTGAACATGCAACATTTCAACAAAACCCAAAGCGGAACTGGAAGGGCAGGGGCTGAAGCACACAGCCTGATCTCCTTCCTGGAGGTCCCAGACTCCTTAACCATCACTTTTCAACCTGCTGAAGGTTAAGAACCACCTCACTCTTCACTAACAGAGTTGAGGCAGCTTCTGTCTCCTCAGAACCTGGGCATTCCCACACAGTGTAATTAAGCAACATTCCTGGAAATCATCCTCAGAAGAAAGAGTCCGCAAGTCCCCGTGTAACTTCAGCACGAACGCGGAGGGTGCTAAAGCCAGGTGTCGGATCAAGGAGAGGGAAAATCCCTCACTCCCCCGGCGCCTGGACAGCAACCCCCGGACCGCGTGGCGACGCCCGGCGGGAGCGCGGCGAACCCCAGCACACGGGACCGGGGGTGAGACCGCGCCCTCCTTCAGGGCAGGGGTGACCCGGCGAGTGCCCGCGGCTGGAGAGCAGTGCTAGCCCAGCCGGGCTGTGGGGAGGGTGGGAGCCGGGCGGAGCGCCCTGTTCACCCGTTCGCTCCTTGCCTGGAGCTGTGGAACCGCAGAGGGAGTCGGAGAGGCCGGTCATGGAGCAGGGACCTGTCCTGGGGCAGGGGTGCTCGGGGCACTCACCAACTGCAGCGCGCAGAGGCAGATGAGCGAGCAGCGTCCGGTGCAGCAGCCCATGGTGCCGGCAGCGTCCGAGCGGCGCTGACTGCCAGGGATCCGCGTCCTCCGCCGCTGCTGCCTCCTGACTCCGGAGTAGTCCCCGCCCGGCCCGGCCCAGTCTCCTCGGCCCCGAGGCCGCCGCTCGCGGCTCCTGGGCTCGGGGCTCGCGCCCGCCTTTGTTAGTTTCCCAGCGGGGCGGGCCGAGGTCAGTGCGGCGCGCACGACCCGAGCTTCTGGCGGGGGTCCCTGCGTCCCACAGTGCAGGTCTGCTTCTTGGGAAGGGGGAGCCAGGCAGGCGGGGCGGGGGGTTGGAAGGAGGCTACAGATGGCGAGTGGGTGAATGTCTGTTTAGGGGAGGGGAGTATGTAGGAGGTGGGCGTCTGGAAAGTGGAGTGGGCTGTCTGGGTCCGGGTGTGTGTGTGTGTGTGTGTGTGGTGGGAAGGGAAGAATGAAAGGGAGTGCCGCTGGGGAGGATCGGCCTGTCTAGTTAGGAGTCTTTGGGGAGAAAGGAAGAGGGACAGAGAGAAAAGAGAATGAATATGAATGAGCGTGAATTAGGGCGGCCGGCGGCGATGGAGACCCTCGTTGACCCGTGTAACTGGGTAGACCCAGCTGGGCTTTCTCGCTGAGGGTTGTGCTGGGGGTTGGGAGGGTGGTCGGACGCGTTTGCAAGGGAGGGGACACGGCTTAGTTGAGCTGCCCCAGAGGTGGCGAGGATGGGAGTTGAGATAGCTTGGGTTCTGAGGAGGAAGGGCCGGGACGCGAGACACTCAGGGTGGGCGGGCGCCGCGGAGCGCAAGGCCGGGCTCCGGAAACCTGCCCGGATGCGAGGGGGCCGGCGGGCGCTGCGCGGGCGACTCTGTTCAGCCGGCGCTGGGCACGCAGCTCGGGGGTCTCCCATCCGAGCTTGCTTCTGCCCGCTACAGCCGGTTGCCTGGAGAGCGCCCCTGCTGGAGTCTGAAAGGGAAAGTTGGACAGAGTTGGTTGGCAAGGGGCGCTTCGGCGCAGCGATGCATCCGCCCAGGGCGCCGGGACTAGCCAGGACGCCGCGGGGAGACCTGGCTTAAGGTTCTTATCTAGTAGACCCTTTGAAATCAGGAGAAAAGAGAAGTAGAGGAAGGGAGGGAGAAAAGAGAGGTAGAAGAAGAAGAAGATGCGTAGCTTTTTCTAGAAATGGAGAAGGTTTCCGGAATAGGTATAAATATATCTTCACAGAAATAAATTGAGAAGGATTTGGAAAGAAGATCTCGGATAGTTAAGATACGGACAAACTCTCTGTGAATCCTGTGGAAACTCTCCTGCTCTCTCCCACTTAATAAAACAGAGCAGAGGCGTTCTGCAGAGGATGAAATTTCATCAGGACTCAAAGACAGATTTTATGGGCGCATTTGTTGTACCTGGTGGAACTGCGCAAGGAGCTCAAAAGCACACCAGAACAGGGAACAAGCCTGCAGGCCAATTATCTCGGAAAAGGCTGTTTTCAGAATTTGGCACAGAAACCCTGTTTCTAGCCCACTGCTGCCCTTCTGGGTTCTTGGCGGTAGGTTGGTAAGAAAAGACAAGACATCTCTGCGTTTTTAATACTTCCACTCCAGACATGGAAACTGCTCAAGCCGTTAGTTCAGGTGTTAAAAGCAGTCCTGTTTTTATTTTTATCCTTTCTGAAACGTTTCTTCAGGATCTATGTTTATAATTATAATTTAAGACGATTATCATTCCCAAGGAAGTCTGCGCATCTTTGAAATTCTAGTAGGGACACATGAATAACCTCAGGATTTGGGTTATTAAAAGGGTCAAGAACATTCATTGTTTACATTCCATCTCTGATAATATCATGGAGAAGGGAGAAGTCCAGTCAGAACTCCTCCTCCTTTTTTAATTCAAGCTTTAAGACATCAGTGATCAAGGATCATGTGAGCACGCTGCCTTTATGCACAATCCACATACTCGTCATCATTCTTGATGGATGAAAACAATAGGAAAAAATGAACACTGACAAATAAGTAGTTTAGCATGTAGAAAAGGACATTGCAGAACATCTCAGGCCATTGACCCCTCTAAAAGCTGTAGGAAGCAGCTGAAAAGCGAGAGGACATGAACAAGTCTTCTATCTATAACTTCCGGAAATTGTAACCTTTTCATCTCCAGAGACTGTGATGAATGATGGTAATAAAAATACTGACACTTCCTTCTCTCCAAATTACATATGTTTACCCCAGTATACTTTGTCATGATTTTATTTATTTAGGAAGTACCATATTAGCAGCTAACCTGCACTGGGTCCTTGCCAGGTGCCATACACCCATCTAAGTACTTTATGTGTGTTCACTCATTTAATCATCACTGCAACCTCATGGGGTGTGTGCTGTGAGCATCATCATTGAAAAGATAGGGAAACAGGAGGAGGGGCTCCCCTGGCTGCTAAACCAGGAAGAGGAATGCAAAGCCAGGGAATTTGACTCTAGAGCTCCTGGATTTACATATTCCCTATGCTGCCTCTGAAACTTGGGACACAAATAGCAGTTATCCACAGGGAAGCTAACTGTTCCCTCATAAGCAGGTGTAATAATGTGCATTGATCTAACATTCAGAGTTAGTACCACCCATGTGGTATGATTTTAGGAGACCAGGAGGGTCCCTTGTACCTCTCCCTTTCCCATTGCTGCCTTTACTGATAGCCTCATATTGGAGTTTCTTCTTTGTGTAATTTAAGACGTTGAAAAATGCATTTGTACTAAATGCATTTAAACAAGAAACAAAGATAACACAATGCTAATAAGAAGTCTAGAAATTGTGTGAAGCTACCTTCATTTCTCTCTGCAATCTCTTATTCTCATTTTCTAAATTGTATTACATCCTGAACTAAAAATCTTTCTCCCTTCCTTTTTTTCCTTCTTTTCTCCATCCTTCCCTCAAATACTTCTTACAAGTTCATTTCTTAATTGCTTCTATGCAAAGGGCTGTGCTAGTTGCCTGCTCTGCAAAGGTAAATGGTACCACTCCCTCTCTTCCCCTCAAGGGCTTACAGGTGAGAAGGGAGAGCAGATGCAGGCATAAAGTAGCACTCCGTCTGAAAGAGGTTAGTGCCAACTGCTGTCATTAAGTTTTCTTCCTGTGAGAGTTAGAGAATGTTTAAAAGAGGAATTACCAGTCTCCTGGGGAGAGGAAATGAGACTAAAAAATGACAGAGTGATGGAAAGGGTGGGGCCTGGACAGGAGTTTGGTAAAACCAACTGGAGAGGAAATAATCTAAGTAGAACAGTCCATCAGCTATATGGCTGTTCATGCTGCTTCTTGGCCATAGAATCTCAGAGAAGCCATTTTGCTTTCCTGTGAGCCCTATTTTCCCCATACGTAAAGTGGGTGTGATAAAAATGACTTGCCCTAGAGGGCTAAGCCTTAGCATTTGCCCATTGCCTGTCTCTGTGGAGTTTACGGCCTTGGCTCATGCAGGTCTCAGCCTCATGTCACATCCCATGGAGGCCTTAACAGGCCTTATAAAATAATACACCAGTCACTCTATTTTTCTTCAAACTGATTGTTTGCTTACTGTATGATTTCCTGTCTCCCCAACTCAAATACAAAGCTGTTTCCCCAGTGCTTATAACAGTAGTTAAATTCAATATTTGTTGCATGAAGAACAATGTGTGTACATTTTTAGCATAATACTTCACACATCATGTTGAACATATATGTATACGTGCACATATATAGTATGTAGTGAGTATTAAACATATGTATAAACACTCCTTAATGCCATTTGAGTCTGTGTGTTTGTTTTGTTTTGTTTTTGTCTCATGTCTATCTCTTCTATGTTTTTATTTCTTGGTGAAATTCCTTTTGAGAAACTTCAGTCCTATCTCCCTTAAAGGAGGAGTGAGTTGTAGTTGTCGAAACTAGTAGATAACTTGGGGGAGACAGCACATCCAGTGGCCAGATCTGGAAGTGCAGATTTCCAGATTCCCAACTTTTGGGGGTTCACTTTCAAATACTGGATATGGGACACCAGCTTTAAGTTTCTCCTTAAATTAAGATTGTTTTGAATTAAAATTACTCCTTAATTATTGCACTGTTTTTTGTTTGTTTGTATAAGCCTCCCAGTTCTGCATTTTTATTGAGTTGAATAGTTTATTGCCTGATTAAGCATTCTACCTCCATTGTGAAAAGTTCTTCAATGTATTAGTAAATATGTGTGTTTCCTCTGATGCCTGCTTAATTCTGAGCACCTCCTTGGGGCCCTCATGGAGCAAGCAAATTATAATTCTCTACATCTTCTCCTAGAACTGGCTTCACTTCATGATTATCTGACAGACATTTCAAAGCAGTATGCCAGCTCAGGTGGAGCAAAGATAAGGTTTACACTGGAACAAAATGTGGACATACATGTATGGCTAGTTTGAAGCATGCCTGCAGAGGGCTGCAGAACATAAGTGTGCCATTGCGTGGCTATTGAGACCATCCTTCTTGCTAGAATTGGTTCACTTATTATGCATAGCATTGAATATATGAATGTTGGAGGCATGCACAAGGGAAAAATGCTGTTATATTTTTTATATTTTCTTACTCTCTAAAAAGATAGATATTTCTTGATATTTTGAGCACTTTACATATAAACATTTAAAAATGCCCCTGAGATGGCTGTTTTATTGGGAGATAAGAAAGAAATTAGAGATGGACATATGGTGTGGGGGTGTTTCTAAGGTCACTGGAAAGCTTGTAGAGTGGGAGAAACCAAAGGAGAAAGGATAAGAAAAGTTCTTTGGTATATTTTGATTGAATAAATGTTACTTATAATTAGTTCTGCAATTGGAAAGATATAGCCAAGCACCTTTTTTCCATTTCTGTTTTGGTTAATAATAAGCCTCAATTAACATTAACTTTTATGATAATTAGTATTGCAATGATACACATTTAGTGTTTTTCTTTTTTTTCTTTCTTTTTTTTTTTTTTTTGACAGATTTTCACTCCTTTCGCCCAGGCTGGAGTGCAATGGTGCAATCTCGGTTCACTCCAACCTCCGCCTCCCAGGTCCAAGCAATTCTCCTGCCTCAGTCTCCTGAGTAGCTGGTATTACAGGCACCCACCACCACTCCCGGCTAATTTTTGTATTTTCAGTAGAGACGGGGTTTCACCATGTTGGCCAGGCTGGTCTCGAACTCCTGACCTGCGGTGATACACCCACCTTGGCCTCCCAAAGTGCAGGGATTACAGGCATGAGCCACCGCGCCTGGCCCATTTAGTGTTTTTTTAATGTCACGCAGTGAGCAGCCCCAACCAACATTGGCAAGTTCAAGAATTCCTCACTGCTTAATTTATTGTTAAGTATTGGCAACCACTGGGGATTTCTCTGCAACGAACATGCATACTGTGTATCTTGGGAGCCACGTGTCAGAGTCCTCATATCAGAGATTCAAACAATTCATTACAACCATTAAAAACTCAGCTACTCTCTGCTTTCAAGATTTCAGGAGGTCAGATCAGACAAGTCCTCATAGGCTAGAGCCCCAACAATTGACAGTAACAAAGTAAGAGTGAGGGTAACATGATTGAAATGAAAAGAAAACACAAATACAGTCTCTGCAAATCCTGATGCCACCCTTAACGTTTTCTGTAAGCATGCATGTGTGTATTTATTTGATTACATTAAGCACTCCAAAGTACAGAGAATACTGCCCCCATTACCTCCCGTTTTCAAACAAAGGAAGCACTGCTATAACATATGCAGAAAGGCTATTACTATCATATAATGAACTTTTAGAGTAGATTTTCTCACACCTGTCTGGCTCAAGAATCAGCCCTATATTATTGCATTATGTTTCTGTAAAAGGTTTCCATTAAGAAAGGTGAGTAAAAGGTAATGGGATCTCTGTGTATTACTTTTGCAACTTTTCTGTACATCTAGGATTATTTCTAGTTAAAAATAAGAAACAATCTTATTCAAATGTGTGATGCATATACAGCAAGCATATGAAGTACTAAACAGATTGCCCATCAGAAATGGAAAACCTAACACAAATACATTAACTCAGGCTAATATGGAATGAACTATTTTTCAGAAACATGAATGATAGATTTTTCTTAGTTGTTCATGATATATTAATATCATATAAAATCACCAAATACTTACACCAAGATACATAAATGTACAATTTGTATTTTTTTAATCACTAAGACAAGCTTACATCTCACTATGAACATGACTCTACTTTTTCCTGTACATTTTTATTCAAGAAATTGAGAGGATTTTTAAACAACCATTAAACTATTTGGTAAAACCAAATAGTGTCCCTCTGGGTTCTCAAAGGAGAAAATTAGAAAATGAAATTGGTAGCAAGGAAAAGCGAGTAAGTAGTCAGTTGTTAAAAGTACTGTGATGAGACGGGTGACTGACAAGATGACTGAATAGGAACAGCTCCAGTCTGCAGTTCCCAGTGAGATCAACACAGATTTCTGCATTTCCAACTGAGGTACCTGACTCATCTCATTGGGACTGGTTAGACAGTGGGTGCAGCTCATGGAAGGCCATCCGAAGCAGGGTGGGGCATCACCTCACCTGAGAAGCTCAAGGGGTCAGGGAACTTCCTCCCCTAGCCAAGAGAAGCCATGAGGGACTGTGCCCTGAGGAGCAGTGCACTCTGGCCCAGATACTACGCCTTTCTGATCGTCTTCACAACCCGCAGACCAGGAGATTCCCTCAGGTGCCTACGCCACCAGGACCTGAGGTTTCAAGCACCAAACTGAGTGGCCCTCTGGGCAGACATGGAGCTAGCTGCAGGAGTTTTTTTTCATAACCCAGTGGCACGTGGAATGCCAGCAAGACAGAACCATTCACTCTCCAGAAAAGGGGGCTGAAGCCAGGGAGCCAAGTGGTCCAGCTCAGTGGATCCCACCCACATGGAGCCCAGCAAGCTAAGAAACCACTGGCTTCAAATTGTCACTGCCATCACAGCAGTCTGAAGTCCACCTGGGACTCTGGAATTTGGTGAGGGGAGGGGCGTCCACCATTACTGAGGCTTAAATAGATGGTTTTTCCCTCACAGTGTAAACAAAGCCCCAGGGAAGTTCGAACTGGACGGAGCCCAACTCAGCTCCTCAAAACTGCTGTAGCCAGACTGCCTCTCTAGATTCCTCATATCTAGCCAGGGCATCTCTGAAAGAAAGGCAGCAGCCCCAGTCAAGGGCTTATAGATAAAACTCCCTGGGACACAGCACCTGGGGGAAGGGGCGGCTGCAGGCACAGCTTCAGCAGACTTAAACGCTCCTGCCTGCCAGCTCTGAAAAGAGCAGTGGATCTCCCAGAACAGTGTTCAAGCTCTGCTAAGGGACAGACTGCCTTCTCAAGTGGGTTGCTGACCCCCATGCCTCCTGACTGGGAGACACCTCCCAGCAGGGTTCAACAAACACTTCATATAGGAGAGCTCCAGCTGGCATCTGGCAGATGGCCCTCTGGGACAAAGCTTCCAGAGGAAGGAATAGGCAGCAATCTTTGCTGTTCTGCAGCCTCTGCTGGTGATACCCAGGCAAACAGGGTCTGGAATGGACCTCCAGCAAATTACAGCGGACCTGCAGCAGACGGGACTGACTGTTAAAAGGAAAACCAAGAAATGGAAAGGAATAGCATCAACATCAACGAAAATGACATACACACAGAAACCCCATCCAAATTTCACCAACATCAAAGATCAAAGGTAGATACATCCTTGAAGATAAAGAAAAAACAGCGCAAAAGGCTGAAAATTACAAAAACAGGAACACCTCTTCTCCTCCAAAGGATCAAAACTCCTTGCCAGCAAGGGAATAAAACTGGACAAAGAATGAGTTAGACAAATTTACAGAAGTAGGCTTCAGAAGGTTGATAATAACAAACTCCTCCGAGCTAAAGGAGCATGTTTTAACCCAATGCAAGGAAGTGAAAAACTTTGATAAAAGGTTAGAGGAATTGCTAACTAGAATAACCAGTTTAGAGAAGAACATAAATGACCTGATGGAGCTGAAAAACACAGCATGAGAACTTTGTGAATCTTACACAAGAATCAATAGCCGAATAGATTAAGTGGAAGAAAGGATATCAGAGGCTGAAGATCAACTTAAGGAACTAAATCAAGAAGGCAAGATTAGAGAAAAAAGGAATGAAAAGGAACCAACAAAGCCTCCAAGAAATATGGGACTATATGAAAAGACCAAATGTACATCTGATTGGTGTACCTGAAAGTGACGGGAGAATAGAACCAAGTGGGAAAACACTCCTCAGGATATTATCCAGAAGAACTTTCCCAACCTAGCAAGACAGGCCAACAATCAAATTCAGGAAATACAGAGTACACCACAAAGATAGTCCTGGAGAAGAGCAACCCCAAGACACATAATCTTCAGATTCACCAGGGATGAAATGAAAGCAAAAATGTTAAGGGCAGCCAGAGAGAAAGGTCGGGGTACCCACAAAGGGAACCCTGTCAGACTAATATCAGATCTCTCTGCAGAAACCCTACAAGCCAGAAGAGAGTGGGGGCCAATATTCAGCATTCTTAAAAAAAAAAGAATTTTCAATCCAGAATTTCATATCCAGCCAAACTAAGCTTCATAAGCAAGTAAGAAATAAAGTCGTTTACAGACATGCAAATGTTAAGAGATTTTGTCATCACCAGTCCTGCCTTACAAGAGCTCCTGAAGGAAGCACTAAATATGGAAAGGACAAAGTGGTACCAGCCACTGCAAAAACATTGATCATTGACACTAAGAAGAAACTGCATCAACTAATGGGCAAAATAACTAGCTAGCATCATAATGACAGGATCAAAATCACACATAACATTATTAACCTTAAATGTAAATGGGCTAAATGCCCCAATTAAAAGACACAGACTGGCAAATTGGATGGAGTCAAGACCCATTAGAGTGCTGTATTGAGGAGACCCATCTCATGTGCAAAGACACACACAGGCTCAAAATAAAGGAATGGAGGAATATTTACCAAGCAAATGGAAAGCAAAAAAAAAAAAAAAAAAGGAGGGGTGCAATCGTAATCTCTGATAAAACAGACTTTAAACCAACAAAGATCAAAAAAGAGAAAGAAGGGCATTACATAATGGTAAAGAGATCAATGCAACAAGAGAGCTATTTATCCTAAATATATATGCACCCAATATAGGAGCACCCAGATTCATAAAGCAAGTTCTTAGACACCTACAAAGAGACTTACACGTCCACACAATAATAGTGGGAGACTTTAACACCCCACTGTCTATATTAGACAGATCAACAAGACAGAAAATTAACAAGGGTATTCAGGACTTGAACCCAGCTCTGGATCAAGTGGACATAATAGACATCTACAGAACTCTCCACTCCAAATCAATAGAATATACATTCTTTTCAGCACCATATCACATTTATTCTAAAATTCACCACATAATTGGAAGTTAAAACACTCATCAGCAAATGCAAAATAATGGAAATCATAAAAAATAGTATCTCAGACAACCATGCAATCAAATTAAAACCCAGAACTAAGAAACTCACTCAAAATTGCACAACTACATGGAAACTGAACAGCCTTCTCTTAAATGACTACTGAATAAATAACAAAATTAAGGCAGAAATAAATAAGTTCTTTGAAAACAATGAGAACAAAGACACAATGCACCAGAATCTCTGGGACACAGCTAAAGCAGTGTTTAGAGGGAAATTTATAGCACCAAATGCCCACAGGAAAAAGCAGGAATGATCTAAATTTGACAACCTAACATCACAATCAAAAGAACTAGAGAAGCAAGAGCAAACAAATTCAAAAGCTAGCAGAAGACATGAAATAACTAAGATCAGAGCAGAACTGAAGGAGATGGAGACATGAAAAACCCTTCAGAAAATCAATGAATCCAGGTGCTGGTTTTTTGAAAAGATTAACAAAATAGACTGCTACCCAGACTAATAAAGAAGAAAAGAGAGACGAATCAAATAGACACAATAAAAAATAATAAAGGTAATATCACCACTGATCCTACAGACATACAAACTACCATCAGAGAATACTATAAACACCTCTACACAAATAAACTAGAAAATCTTGAAGAAACAGATAAATTCCTGGACACATACATCCTCCCAAGACTAAAACAGGAAGAAGTCAAATCCCTGAATAGACCAATAACAAGTTCTGAAATTGAGACCATAACTAATAGCCTACCAACAAAAAAAAAGCCCAGGACTAGACAGATTCACAGCTCAGTTCTACCACAGGTACAAAGAGGATCTGGTACCATTCCTTCTGAAACTATTCCAAACAACAGAAAAAGAAGGACTACTCCCTAACTAATTTTATGAGACCAGCATCATCCTGATACCAAAACCTGGCAAAGAAACAACAAAAAAAAGAAACTTTTAGGCCAGTATCCCTGATGAACATTAATGTGAAAATCCTCAATAAAATACTGACAAACCGAATCCAGCATCACATTAAAAAGCTTGTCCACCATGCTCAAGTTGGCTTCATTCCCAGGATGCAAGTCTGGTTCAACATATGCAAATCAAAAGGCGTAATCCATCACATAAACAGTACCAATGACAAATACCACATGATTATCTCAATAGATGCAGAAAAGGCCTTTGATAAAACTCAACACCCTTTCATACTAAAAACTCTCGCTAAACTAGGTATTGATGGAACCTTTCTCAAAATAATAAGACCTGTTTATGACAAACCCACAGCCAATATCATACTCAACTGGCAAAAGCTGGAAGCATTCTCTTTGAAAACTGGCACAAGACAAGGATGCCCTCTCCCACCACTCCTATTCAACATAGTATTGGAAGTTCTGGCCAGGGTAATCAGGCAAGAGAAAGAAAAAAAAAGGGTATTCAAATAGGAAGAGAGGGAGTAAATTGTCTCGATTTGCAGATGACATGACCGTATATTTAGAAAACCCCATTGTCTCAGCCCAAAATTTCCTTAAACTGATAAGCAACTTTTGCAAAGTCTCAGGATACAAAATGAGTGTGCAAAAATCACAAGAATTCCTCTCCACAAATAATAAACAGAGAGCCAAATCATGGGTGAACTTCCATTCACAATTGCTACAAAGAGAATAAAATGCCTAGGAATACAACTTACAAGGGATGTGAAGGACCTCTTCAAGGAGAACTACAAAGCACTGCTCAAGGAAATAAGAGACGACATAAACAAATGGAAAAACTTTCCATGATCATGGATAGGAAGAATCAATGTCATGAAAATGGCCGTACGCCCAAAGTAATTTATAGACTTATTGCTATCCTCATCAAGCTACCATTGACTTTCTTCACAGAATTAGAAAAAACTACTGCAAATTTCATATGGAACCAAAAAAGAGTCCATATAGCCAAGACAATCCTAAGCAAAAAGAACAAAGCTGGAGGCATCACGCTACCTGACTTCAATCTATACTACAAGGCTACAGTAATCAAAACAGCATGGTACTGTTACGAAAACAGATATGTGTGTATATATATATATATATATATATATATATATATATACACCAATGGAACAGAACAGAGGGCTCAGAAATAACACCACACATCTACAACCATCTGATCTTTGACAAACCTGACAAAAACAAGCAATAGGGAAAGGATTCCCTATTTAATAAATGGTGTTAGGAAAATTGGCTAGCCATATGCAGAAAACTGAAACTGGACCCCTTCCTTAGATCTTATACAAAAATTAATTCAGGATGGATTAAAGACTTAAATGTAAGACCTAAAACCATAAAAACCCTAGAAGAACACCTAGGCAATAACATTCAGGATATAGGCATGGGCAAGGACTTCATGACTATAACATAAAAACCAATGTCAGCAAAAGCCAAAATTGACAAATAGGATCTAATTAAACCAAGAGCTTCTGCACAGCAAAAGAAACTATCATCAGAGTGAACAAACAGCCTACAGAATGGGAGAAAATTTTTGCAATCTATCCATCTGACAAAGGACTAATATCCAGAATCTACAAAGAACTCAAACAAATTTACAAGAAAAATCCAAACAACCTCATCAAAAAGTGGGCAAAGATATGAACAGACACTTCTCAAAAGAAGACATTTATGTGATCAATAAACATGAAAAAAAGCTCATCATCACTAGTCATTAGAGAAATGCAAAACCACAATGAGATATCATCTCATGCAGTTAGGATGGTGATTATTAAAAAGTCAGGAAACAACAGATGCTGTTGAGGATGTGGAAAAATAGGAATGCTTTTACACAGTTGTTGGTAGAGTAAATTAGTTCAACCATTGTGGAAGACAGTGTGGTGATTCCTCAAGGATCTAGAACCAGAAATACTATTTGACCTAGCAATCCCATTACTGGGTATATACCCAGAGGATTATAAGTCATTCTACTATGAAGACACATGCACACATGTGTTTATTGCAGCACTGTTCACAATAGCAAAGACTTGGAACCAACCCAAATGCCCTTCAATGATAGACTCAATAAAGAAAATGTGACACATATACACTGTGGAATATTATTCAGCCATAAAAAAGGATGAGTTCATGTTTTTCGTAGGGACATGGATGAAGCTGGAAACCATCCTTCTCAGCAAACTAACACAGGAACAGAAAACCAAACACCACATGTTCTCACTCATAAGTGGGAGTTGAACAATGAGAACACATGGACACAGGGAGGGGAACATCACATACCAGGGCCTGTCAGGGTGTGGGGGGCTAGAGGATGGATAGCATTAGGAGAAATACCTAATGTAGATGATGGGTTTATGGTTGCAGCAAACCACAATGGGATGTGTATACCTATGTAACAAACCTGCAGTTTCTGCACACATATCTCAGAACTTGAAGTATCTATAAAAAAAAAAGGTTGGGAAGTATTTCCTCTCCTTATAGTCTTTTAATGGTCTAATATACTACTTGTTATTTCCTCCTGTGAAATGAAAAATTCTCCTGCACCTGGGGTTTTTTGTGGAAATATAAATAATAAATTCAATAATAATCTACTGTATAAACTAAATAATAAATTTTTTTAAAAGGCAGAGCATCACCTTGTTTGACTTCAGCTAAGAATATCTGCCTCAATTTTTTTCCTGCTTTGCACATGACAATGAATGACTGTAATATGTTGTGCGTACTGATTTGAAGGTTACAAATAAATTTTAGCTAATAGGTGAATTTGGTAATATGTGTTCTGAGAATAGTAATCACTGATTATATATATTTTTTTTGTGTGTGTGTGTGTGTTCACTGGTGCAGCCTCAATTTTTTTTTTACTTACAATGATGAATTTTAAAAAGTTTAAATAGAACTGACCTGCAGAATAAAGCTGAAGCTACTCATGCAGGCATTTAAGAACTTTAATAATCTGGTTTTCTGTGTGATATATGCGTGTGTGTATATATATATGTATATATGTATATATTATATATACATATATGTATATAATATATAATATAATATAATATATACATATATACCACATAAAACTACTCAGCCATAAAAAGGAATGAAATAATGGCATTTGCAGGAACCTGGACGGAATTGGAGATAATTTTTCTAAGTGAAGTAACTCAGGAATGGAAAACCAAACATCATATGTTCTCACTCATAAATAGGAGCTAAGCTATGAGGACACAAGGGCATAAGAATGATACAATGGACTTTGGGGACTCAGGGGAATGGATAAGGGGGTGAGGGATAAAAGACTACACATTGGGTAAAGTGTACACTGCTCAGGTGATGGGTGCACCAAAATCTCAGAAATCACCACTAAAGAACTTATTCATGTAACAAAACACCACCTGTTCCCCAATAACCTATTGAAATAAAAAAAAAATCTTGTTTTCTAATTGTCTTTACTACTAACTAGTACTACTACAAATACTCCTTACATATTATGAGATTTGCAATTATTTTAAATAATCTTGTTTCTCCTGCAGACAGTAAGCTAACTAAGGGAAGGGGCAAGGTTTTATTTCATGTATACCCAATTCTTTCTACAGTGCTTGGTTTATTGTAGTGTCTCAATAAATGTGGGGCCTTCTTTTGTCATTGTATTATTTTTAGTAAAACTGCATTGGATAATACTGGAAAATAATGCTCAGATAGGTAGGAGAAGAGACCAGCCAAGGAAGGCACGGTCTGTGGTGCCAAGTGCTACAGAGAGATTAAAAAGGAACAGGAATAGCTTTAAGAAGGAATAGGATCTGAAGATGATCACAGCTATAATTCAGGGGTCCCACTCTCATGACCAGAATAAAAGGCACCTCAAACTCAGATATGTCTCTTTCCAAAACCCATAGTCCTTCCCCTCAGACCACATCATTTCCACTACAGAAAGGAGCATAGAAAGACAGGAAGCCAGATTTACACTAGCTTTTGGTGTTTTGTATTAGCAAATGGTGGTAGTTATATGTGAGTAAGTGTCCTGAAGCCACCTTGTGAAGGGCCTTGGGTCCCAAACAAGGTGCAAAGACAATGTGATCTCTAACTTCCAGTAGGGAAGTCAAAATTCAACCAGGCCCCCTCTGGTGAAACTTGTATCCCTGGGTCATCCAAAAGGCCACCAGGGCTGAGAACAATCTGGTAACTTTGCATAAGAGAGAAAAACCCAGAAGCTCTTTAACCAAAATTTTTAGGAATAAATATATTCTGGTGGAGCTGCTGGTCATCATTAGCCATGCTTCTGCACCAGGCATTAAAAGATAAAGACATTAACACGAAGGTCAAACTTGTAGTTAGAATCTTACTTGAAGAACCCAGAGCTTTGCTTTGTCATTCATGATCAAAGTTAGTATTAATCCTGTGCTTTCTGATATGAGGATTAAACCATCTGAATTTCCTTTTTTTGAGTACCTAATGATGTTTATGAATAAAATGCTTGTTATGTGCTATAAAATATTTGTTGTATTTACCTTTATTATTATCCTATGACAGACACAATACTAATGAGAGAAAATATTGCCTGAATTCCTGTGACAAGTTAAGCCCGGAAAATATACTCCTGTTTTCGGCAGAGTAAATTCAATCTACACAGATTAATAGCAGATTTTATATTGGTTATTATAGGAAGACTCTGATTTTTTCTGCACTGTTCTTTAAAAAAAAAAAAAAAAAGCCTCTCAGTTTGCTTACAAATACTTAGCAACTTAGTCATTTTACATAAACTACCTCAATTTCAATAAAGAGTGCTGTTTTCTAACATGAGATACGGGCATATGAATTTAAAACTAGATCATATTTATGTCCATCTATTAAAGATAAAATTGAAAATATGATTTGTTAAAAATACTGATGAAACTATAAAAAATTCTGTGGTGTCTATACAAAAGATAACAGCAGACAAAAATCTTCTGAATCACTTGTGTCAGCATAGAGTCAGCCAGAGTGTGAAGAAGTGACAGGCTGGTGTAGACTTATCTTCATGGGCACCCCAAATGCTTCAGGCAATGGGTTGTGAGCATGAGAACTCCTTGGACAGGGACAAACGGTAAAAGTTTTTGGAAGCATTTGTTTTTTTAACCACGTGCACAGCTTTTTGGATTGGCATCTTCAATGATTCTCATTTTGGCTCACCATAAATCTTCTCTTCCCACCACTGATCATTAACAAACATTTATTGCGTTCCCTATATGGGTCAGAGACTGTGCAAGGAGCTTGGCAGGCACAAAGAATAAGTCGGGACTGTAGCTGTTACCAACTTGAGAGGAGCCCTGGTGGATTTCTGTATAATATGCCTGTCCTTTGGGTTTATAACACTGTAGCTGAAATGAATGTTACCATCAACTAGTTTAAAAAAAAAGAAATAAAAATTCTAATCTTCCTACTGAATGTGATTCGTGGATGTGACACATTTCTCAGGGTTCTTATGACTATTTCCTCTTTCTTTGATATGATGAAAGGAAATAGGCCATAGTATTTATAGAATTAAACGTATTTCTGTTCCCCACACCTTCTCTACTCCACTGAAGAAATAGCAAAAGTCAAATTCCTTTGTCATTTGCTATACCATAGCACATAGGAACAGCTTTCAAAGAACCAGGTACTTTTATTCCTATTGCAAGTCGTCACTTGTCATTATAAACAGAGAACACATACCACTGGAGAAGTATAATGTGGTGATATTAGTGGGGCTAAAAGAGGGATTTAAAAAAATCACTAGAGCATCTTGGGGAAAAAAATGGCCAATAATATTTTACATGTCAGGGCATGTAGGGAAAAAAACCCAAACAACCTTGCAGACATATGAAATAGTGGTTATGCTATTCACAGTCAACAATATAGCTCTTATTGCTACACACTACATGCACAACATAATTATGTTACCTTTAAACGATGTAGTTAATGATTAGCAAGACAGACATAAGTGATCAAATAAGATTTGGTTATCCTGTCCATTTTAATACTGTGATGAAATGATGAATTCAAAGCTGAAAGAAAAAAATACAACAACATACATCCTGCGTAGGCTCAGTCATTATTGTTGCTCGCGTCAAGGTTGGAAGGGAACAGCAGTACTCATACCCGGAGCCCCTTTGCTTCCCCAAAACCCCACTGTGGCTGAGCTCATGTTCCAATACCGCTTGGGAAATGCTGGGATTCAACACCCTGCCATGTGTCTGGGAAGATGGCTGATAAAGTCTTTGTAGATATCCTGTTCCATCCACTTAAATGTTAGGTTTTCTCCTGTTAATGAAGAGTCTAATGTGTACAGTAGTTTCCAAATGTGGGTGGCTGAAGTGTTTTTAATGTGCAGGTTTCTAGGCCTTACCCTGCTTCAGTTATGCTTTGTAAGACACTGCTGAAAATCTCAGTGGCTTACGGATATTTATTTTACCCACTGCTGTGAATTTGGTTGTGGCTCAGAGGGAATGGTACTATGATCTGAATGTTTATGTCCCCCCAAAATTCATATGTTAAAACCTAGTCACTGAGATTAGAAGGTGGGGTTTTGAGGAGATGATTAGGTCACCAGGGTAGAACTCTCATAAGTGGGATTGGTGTCCTTATACAGGTGACCCTGGACAGCTAGCTAGTCCCTTCTGCTATGCAAACACACAGGTGGAAGTTGCTGTCTTTGAGGAGCAGGACCTCACCAGACACGGAATCTTCCAATGCCTTAATCTTCGACTTCTCAGCCTCCAGAACTGTGAGAAATAAATTTCTGTTGTTAATAAGCTACTTTGTCTACAGTAGTTTGTTACAGCAGCCCAGATAGACTAAGACAGCTGGTCTGGTCTGGGCTGGGCTTGGGTTCAAGTCTGCCCCAGGACTCTCTTTCTAGAACACAGACAAAAGGAACAGCAGCTACATGGAGTCTGCACTTTTCATGACTATGGCAGGAGCATAAGAAGATGAATGAAAACATGTCATGGCCCTTAAAGTCCCTGTTTGGAACTGACCCACCCTAGCTTCCAGACACATTTTATTACTCAAAATGAGTCACATGACCAGACTCAAGTTCAGTGAAGTCCAGAAGTATCCCCTGCTCCGTGGGGCAAAGGAGGAGGAATGATCAATTGGAGAGTGATGCTAAGGGACTGGGTATAACAAACTCCACAGGTGAGCTTTCTTTTCTTTTCCTTTTTAAGAGACAAGATCTTGCTTTGTCACCCAGACTATCTCAAATCTTTGGTGCCAAGCCATCCTCTCATCTTGTCCTCCCAAAGTGCTGGGATTACAGGGATGAGCCATGGGTAATTCTTATGAAGCTAATCCTGCACCTGTTGGAGGATTGCCATCTTGGTACCACTAGAGAACATGTCATAGTAAGAGAAATTATGGGCTCCACTCTTTCAGTAGCTTAACCAATATGTAGTTAGTCACTAATATGCACCGTCCAAAATTAGAAACTGTTAACGCAACTCATGTGATTTAATAATAGAGGATAGTTAAGAATGGAAAGGGAACAAGGAAAGGGGCACCTAATACAAATTGAGAATGAGGATGAGCAAATCAGGAAAGGTCTCCCAGATAAGGCAATATCTGAGCTCAGTGATCATGACAGGTGAACATTTTCTAGAGCTGGAAAGGGCAATGAATTGGTGGGAGTAGTCTAGGCAGAGGAGATCACAGGACAAAATGAGGAGTTTAGAAGCAGCATAATATATGTGGCAGAGAGTGCCATATGTTCTCCAAATCTTGCTTCTTTTCCATCTCAGTCTCAGAGTTTGGTAACATTTCCAAGCCTAGCTTCTAGTCAGGTATGGCCATGTGGCTGATTATGGCACAAGAATGAGGACATAATTAATATATTGTCTTTCACATCTGGCCTTTAGAAACTTACCACATGCAAACCTCCATTGTCTCCCTCTTTCTCCTCAATCAGGTGAATGCTAGGAGAGTGAAGCAACAAAGGGAAGACACAGAGACACTGGATGATCATAATGGAAAGTCTTCCCCAACTAGGAATGTTCGCATGAGTCAGAGATAAAGTTTTATTGTGTTAAGTCACTAAAATTTAGGATGTTTGTTATATCAGCTAATATTACTTGCCCTAATCAGTATAGTATCCATATGTTTTGCTGATGGTAAGTAATGGCTATGAGGCAGGAAAAAGAGATGTCAATCATTGACTAGCTGTGTTAGTCATTTCTTCTAGATACTTTGGGGGTTATTCTAGAAACCAAGTGGATTAAAAGATAGAGTAGCACCCTAGAAATATGAACCTCGGCAAGGCATTAATATGAACATGTAATCATGCCCAGCTTAAGGGCTGGTTCATGCTGCAGAGACTGTGTGTGAAGCACAATCATTTATAGTATGCACATATGGCAGAAGTACCATGAAGATGTTCTTCTGGCAGTTTTTTATTCCTAATGTGTTTGGATGTGTGCCCCTCAAAGGTTCATGTTTAACTGCAGCTGAGGTGAGCTTACCCTGTACTTTTCAACCTTGGAAGTGTCTGTTAGCCAGTGAGACCTAAAGGAAAAAACCCAGCACATGAATCAGTAAGTCGTTACATGACTAGAATTAAATAGTATAACAATAAAACCTCTGAGTTGAAGCCATGACAAGTAAGACAAGGTATATGTTTCTGCTTCCTTTTTAAAGTAAGATATGACCTGGAAGTTATTCTTCCTGCCAAAGAAAGTAGAGACATAAAGCCTCCCTTTTCCTTTCCAAAATGATGACTCATAGAAGAGCTGAACTCTAGCAAATAGAGAAATAAGCTCTTACAAGGGATAATAGGGACTGATGAGAGGCAGGTAAGAGAAAGCCCTTTTCAGAGGAAACCTTTTCTTAACACACAAGATATTAACTTTTTATTGAATATGGATTTGGGCCACACACAAGCAGAGGCTTGGAATATTTGGCATATAATTTTAATAAGTGTCTTGACACAAGGGCAAGATTACTTCATTGGGGATCTTCATGGGAAAAAATGACAGAGGAAACCCAGAAGCAGGCTTGGTAGAACCCATCAATACCAGAAGAGAAACACAGAATTGACCAAAACAGAGATAATTCTTCCAGTTACTTCAGTAAGTAGAGAATGGAAACACGTCTGCACTCCCACTGTGTCGAATATCTGATGCTTGACCCTATGTTGTGGGTTCAGTCATTATCTTGTATTCTTGCTCCTATATTTATAAAATCAGAATTCAAAGACTCCTTCAAATTCTTTTCATATATTAAAAAATGGGGTTGAATCCCATTGATTATTTATTCAAGATCCTGGTGCCAAGAATGAACAGATTAGGAGAGTGCAGCCATGTTTAAGCATGAGGTTTTAGGGAAGCAGACCCTTGAGACAAGAATTAAAATGCAAGCAGTTTATTTGGAAGATGATCCCTGAAACCACAGTAGATGAGTGAGAAAATAAAGCCGGAAGAGGGAGGGCCAATAAAAGTTGGATTATGAAACAAAGTACCACAGTATTCCACCAAATCTGGGGAACTTTGGAAATGGTACAGAATATGCACCCCAGAGCCATCTTCTCCGAAGGACAAGGGTGCAGAGGTATTTACATATCAGCTCTTGACAAGTCAGAAGTTGAGAATTGTTCCTGGGAGATTTTAATTCCTCAGACCTGCAGCCTGCTCTAAAGGTGAAACACAGATGCTGGCAGGAGGAAGCTAAACCTCTGTGCACTGAAATAGTAAGGGCAGGAGATACGCGTGTGATATTAAGGGCATCTATAAACCCCTGTTGGATGCTTTTTCTAGACTGGACGTGCTGCTTGGTAAAATTACTTCCATGTATTTCCCATTTTGTCCCAACACCGGTGATTTGGCTATACACTGGAGAATCTGTATGCAGGTACTCAGGGTTATTTTTAGGCAAAAGTTGGATTTCTGTGCCTTTTACTATTTACGAATACAATTAAAAATGACTTAAAGTAAAAACTGAGCTAGGTCTACAACTGTTTTCCAAATGTATCAATTCCTTACCATTGTTCAGTATATGCATGCTATGGAAAACACATGGGTTTTCCATAGGACATTGTCTAATAAAATGTGTTCTCCCGTAGTGAGCTGTACATTATTCAGGTGAGACCACAGCCTTACTGAAGGCACATTTGTGATCTAGTAAACGCAAAGCAAATCTATACTATTTGGCCTTGAATGGCACTTCTAATTTTCAAAACTACTTAATAATATCAACCATCACAGTACTTTTTTTAATTATTACACTTTAAGTTTTGGGACCCATGTGCAGAACATGCAAGTTTGTTATATAGGTATACACGTGCCACAGTGGTTTGCTGCACCCATCAACCCAACAAGTACATTAGGTATTTCTCCTAATGCTATCCTGCTCCTAGCCCCCCAACCCCTGAGAGGCCCAGGTGTGTGATGTTCTCATCCCTGTGTCCATGTGTTCTCATTGTTCAACTCTCACTTATGAGTGAGAACATGCAGAGTTTGATTTTCTGTTCCTGTGTTAGTTTGCTGAGAATGATGGTTTCCAGCTTCATCCATGTCCCTGCAAAGGACATGAACTCATCCTTTTCTATGGCTGCATAGTATTCCATGGTGTATATGTGCCACATTTTCTTCATTCAGTCTATCATTGAGGAGCATTTGGGTTAGTTCTAAGGCTTCGCTATTGTGAACAGTGCTTCAATAAACATACGTGTGCCTGTGTCTTTATAATAGAATGATTTATAATCCTTAGGGTATATACCAAGCAATGGAATTGCTGGGTCAAATGGTATTTCTGGTTCTAGATGCTTGAGGAATCACCACACTGTCTTCTGCAATGGTTGAACTAATTTACGCTCCCAACAACAGTGTAAAAGCATTCCTATTTATCCACATCCTCTCCAGCATCTGTTGTTTCCTGACTTTTTAATGGTCACCATTCTAACTAGCGTGAGATGGTATCTCATGGTGGTTTTGATTTGCATTTCTCTAATGACCAGTGATGACGAGATTTTTTTCCTATGTTTGTTGGTGGCATAAATGTCTTCTTTTGAGAAGTGTCTTTTAATATCCTTTGCCCGCTTTTTGATGGAGTTGTTTTTTTCTCATAAATTTGTTTAAGTTCCTTGTAGATTCTGGATATTAGCCCTTTGTCAGACAGATAGATTGCAAAATTTTTCTCCCATTCTGTAGGCTGCCTGTTTACTCTGATGATAGTTTCTTTCACTGTGCAGAAGCTCTTTAGTTTAATTAGATCTTATTTGTCAATTTTTGCTTTTGTTGCCATTGGTTTTGGTGTTTTAGTCATGAAGTCCTTGCCCATGCCCATGTCCTGAATGGTATTGTCTAGGTTTTCTACTAGGGTTTTTATGGTTCTAGGTCTTACGTTTAAGTTTTTAATCCATCTTGAGTTAATTTTTGTATAAGGTGTAAAGAAGGGGTCCAGTTTCAGTTGTCTGCATATGGCTAGCCAGTTTTCCCAACACCATTTATTAAATAGGGAATCCTTTCCCCATTTCTTCTTTTTGTCAGGTTTGTCAAAGATCAGATGGTTGTAGATGTGTGGCCTTGTTTCTGAGCTCTCTGTTCTGTTCCATCGTTCTATATATCTGTTTTGGTACCAGTACCATGCTGTTTTGGTTACTGCAGCATTGTAGTATAGATTGAAGTCAGGTAGCCTGATGCCTCAAGCTTTGTTCTTTTTGCTTAGGATTGTCTTGGCTATATGGGCTCTTTTTTGGTTCCATATGAGATTTGCAGTAGTTTTTTCTAATTCTGTGAAGAAAGTCAATGGTAGCTTGATAGGGATAATGTTTAATCTATGAATAATTTGGGCAGTATGGCCATTTTCATGATATTGATTCTTCCTTTCCATGATCATGGAAAGTTCTTCCATTTGTTTATGTCCTCTCTTATTTCCTTGAGCAGTGCTTTGTAGTTCTCCTTGAAGAGGTCCTTCACATCCCTTGTAAGTTGTATTCCTAGGCATTTTATTCTCTTTGTAGCAATTATGAATGGGAGTTCACTCACGATCTGGCTGTCTGTCTGTTATTTGTGTAGAGGAATGCTGGTGATTTTCGCACATTGATTTTGTATCCTGAGACATTGCTGAAGTTGCTTATCAGCTGAAGTAGATTTTGGGCTGCGACAACGGGGTTTTCTAAATATACAATCATGTCATCTGCAAACAGAGACATTTGACTTCCTCTCTTCCTATTTGAATACCCTTTATTTCTTTCTCTTGCCTGATTGCCCTGGCCAGAACTTCCAATACTATGTTGAATAGGAGTGGTGAGAGAGGGGATGCTTGTCTTGTGATGGTTTTCGAAGGGAATGCTTCTAGCTTTTGCCAATTCAGTATGATGTAGCTGTGGGTTTGTCATAAACAGCCCATATTATTTTGAGACAGATTCCATCAATACCTAGTTTATCGAGAGTTTTTAGCATAAAGGGATGTTTAATTTTATCAAAGGCCTTTTCTGCATCTATTAAGATAATCATGTGGTTTTTGTCATTGATACTGTTTATGTGATGGACTACGTTTATTGATTTGTGTATGTTAAACCAGCTTTGCATCCTGGGGATGAAGCCGACTTGTTCATAGTGGATAAGTTTTTTGATGTGCTGCTGGATTTAGTTTGCCAATATTTTATTGAGGATTTTTGCATCAATGTTCATCAGAGATATTGGCCTGAAATTTTCTTTTTCTGTTGTGTCTCTGCCAGGTTTTTCTATCAGGATGATGCTATTCTCATAAAATGAGTTAGGGAGGAGTCCCTCCATTTCTATTGTTGGGAATAGTAAGATGGATTGGTACCAGCTCCTCTTTGTACCTGTGGTAGAATTCAGCTATGAATCCCTCTGGTCCTGGGCTTGTTTTTGTTGGTAGACTATTAGTAACTGTCTCAATTTCAGAACTTGTTATTGATCTATTCAGGGATTCGACTTCCACCTGGTTTAGTCTTAGGAGCATGTATGTGTCCAGGAATTTATTCATTGCTTATAGATTTCCTAGTTTATTTGCGTAGAGGTGTTTATAGTATTCTCTGATGGTAGTTTGTATGTCTGTGGAATCAGTGATGATATCTGCTTTATCATTTTTTATTGTGTCTATTTCATTCTTCTCTCTTTTCTTCTTTATTAGTATTGCTAGTGGTCTATCTATTTTGTTAATCTTTTCAAAAACCCACCTCCTGGATTCATTGATTTTTTTGAAGGGTATTTCATGTCTCTATCTCCTTCAGTTCTGCTCTGATCTTAGTCATTTCTTGTCTTCTGTTAGATTTTGAATTTGTTTGCTCTTGCCTCTCCAGTTCTTTTAATTGTGATGTTAGGTTGTCAAATTTAGATCATTCCTGTCTTTCCCTGTGGGCATCTAGTGCTACAAATTTTCCTCTAAACACTCCTTTAGCTGTGTCTCAGAGATTCTGGTACATTGTGTCTTTGTTCTCATTGGTTTCAAAGACCTTCTTTATTTCTACCTTAATTTTGTTATTTACCCAGTAGTCATTCAGGAACATGTTGTTTAGTTTCCATGCAGTTATGCAGTTTTGAGTGAGTTTCTTAATCCTGAGTTCTATTTTTTTTTAAGTTTTTAATCCATATTGGTTTGAGAGACTGTTTGTTAAGATTTCCACTCTTTTGCATTTGCTGACGAGTGTTGTACTTCCAATTATGTGGTCAGTTTTAGAATAAGTGTGATGTGGTGCTGAGAAGAATGTATATTCTGTTGATTTGGGGTGGAGAGTTCTGTAGATGTCTATTGGGTCCACTTGGTCCAGAGCTGAGTTCAAGTCCTGAATATCCTCGTTAATTTTCTGCCTTGTTGATCTGTCTAATATTGACAGTGGGGTGTTAAAGCCTCCCACTATTATTGTGTGGGTGTGTAAGTCTCTTTATAGGTCTCTAAGAACTTGCTTTATGAATCTGGGTGCTGCTGTGTTGGGCGCATATATATTTAGGATAGTTAGCTCTTCTTGTTGCATTGATCTCTTTACCATTATGTAATGCCCTTCTTTCTCTTTTTTGATCTTTGTTGGTTTAAAGTCTGTTTTATCAGAGACTAGGATTGCAACCCCTGCTTTTTTTTTTTTTTTTTTTTTTTTTTGCTTTCCATTTGCTTGGTAAATATTACTTCATCACTTTATTTTGAGTAATTCTTTCATTACTTTATTTTGTGTGTGTCTTTGCATGTGAGATGGATCTCCTGAACACAGCACACAGAAGGTCCTGACTCTTTATCCAATTTGCCAGCCCATTTACATTTAAGGTTAATAATAATATGTGTGAATTTGATCCTGTCATTATGATGATTTAGTTCCTTAAGTTGATCTTCAATCTCTGATATCCTTTCTTCTGCTTGATCGATTCAGCTATTGATACATAGTTCACAAAGTTCACATGCTGTGTTTTTCAGCTCCATCAGGTCATTTATGTTCTTCTCTAAACTCGTTATTCTAGTTAGCATTTCCTCTTACCTTTTATCTAGGTTCTTAGCTTTCTTGCAGTAGGTTAGAACATGCTCCTTTAGCTCGGAGGAGTTTGTTGTTAACCACCTTCTGAAGCCTACTTCTGTCAATTTGTCAAACTCATTCTCCATCCAGTTTTGTTCCCTTGCTGGCGAGGTGTTTTGATCCTTTGGAGGAGAAGAGGCATTCTGGTTTTTGTAATTTTCAGTCTTTTGTGCTGTTTTTTCCTTGTATTCATGGATTTATCTACCTTTGGTCTTTGATGTTGGTGTCTTTCAGATGGGGTATCTGTGTGGGTGTTATTTTTGTTGATGCTGATGCTCTTCCTTTCAGTTTGTTAGTTTTCCTTCTAACAGTCAGGCCCTTCTGTTGTAGGTCTGCTGGAGTTTGCAGTAGGTCTACTCCAGACCCTGTTTGCCTGGGTATCACCAGCCCAGGTATAGAACATCAAAGATTGCTTCCTGTTCCTTCTTCTGGAAGTTTCATCCCAGAGGGGCACCCGCAAGATGCCTGCCAGAGCTCTCCTGTATTAGGTGTATGTTGACACCTGCTGGGAAGTGTCTCTCAGTCAGGAGGCATGAGGGTCACTGAACCACTTGAGGAGGCAGTCTGTCCCTTAGCTGAGCTGGAGCGCTGTGCTGGGAGATCCACAGCACTCTTCAGGACCGGCAGGCAGGAATGTATTAGTTGACTGAAGCTATACTCCCAGTCACCCCTTCCCCCAGGTGCTCTGTCCCAGGGCAATGGGGGTTTTATCTATAAGCCCCTGACTGGGGCTGCTGCCTTTATTTTAGAGGTGCCCTGCCCAGAGAGGAGGAATCTAGAGAGGCAGTCTGGCTACAGCGGCTTTGCCTAGCTGTGGTGGGGTCCACTCAGTTCGAACTTCCTGGGGGCTTTGTTTACACTGTGAGGGTAAAACCACCTATTCAAGCCTCAGTAATGTTGGACGCCCCTCCCGCCACCAAGCTTTACAGTCCCAGGTTGACTTCTGACTGCTGTGCTGGAAGGGAGGATTTCAAGCCAGTGGATCTCATTTGCTGGGCTCCTTGTGGGTGGGGTCCGCGGAACTGAATCACCTTATTCCCTGGCTTCAGCACCCTTTCCAGGGGAGTGAATGGTTCTGTCTTGCTGGCATTCCAGGTGCCACTGGGGTATGAAAAATAACTCCTGCAGCTAGCTCTGTGTCTCCCCAAACAGCTGCCCAGTTTTGTGCTTAAAACCCAGGGCCCTGGTGGCATAGGCACCCAAGAGAATCTCCTGGTCTGCAGTTTGTGAAGATTGTGAAACAAGTGTAGTATCTGGGCTGGAATGCATCATTTCCCACAGCACATTCTCTCAAGGTTTCCCTTGGCTAGGAGAGAGGGTTCCCCAATTCCTTGTGCTTCCCAGGTGAGACAGTGCCCCACCCTGCTTCGGCTCACCCTCTGTGGTCTGCACCCACTGTCTAACTAGTTCCAATGAGATGAGCCAGGTACCTCAGTTGGAAATGCAGAGAGAGACCTTCTCCATTGGTCTTTCTGGGAGCTGCCAACCGGAGCTGTTCCTATTTGGCCATCTTGCCAGCCACCTGCTCTGCCTTTTTATTAATTAACAAATAAAATTTGTGTATATTTTGGGTTTACAAATTGATGTCTTGACATACCTATACATTATAAAACGATTGCTGCAATCAAGCTAATTAAAATCTTCAATACCACATAGAGTTACCATTTCCTTCCTTCCTTTCTTCCTTTCTTCCTTTCTTCCTTCCTTCTTTCCTCTTTTCTCTTTTGTTGGTGAAAACACTTAAGATATTCCTTCCCAGCATGCTTCAAGTAGACTGCACAGTATTGTTAACTATAGTTATCATGTTGTACCTTAGCTCTACCAAACATATTCACCTTGCTTAAGTGAATACTCCATGTAACATGTTCTGACCAACATGTTCCCATTTTCCCCCTTTTCCCAGATACTGGAAATCACTATTTTACTATCGGCTTCTATAGATTTTAGTTATTTAAATTCTACTTATAAGTGAGATCATGCAATATTTGGCTTTCTGTACCACTCTTGTTTCACTGAGCATAATGCCCTTCTGGTTTATCCATGTTTGCCAAAAGGTAGGATTTTCTTCTTTTTTTAAAGCTATTTCATTGTATTTACATTTTCTTTATACATTCATTTATTTATGAACATGTATTTTACTATCTTGGCTGTTGTATTAATACTGCCTTGAACATGGAAGTGCAGATATCGATGTCATTTCCTTTTGATATACACCTTCTAGTGGAATTGCTGAATAATATGGTAGTTTTATTTTTAATTTTTTGAGGAACCTCCATGTTTTCTATAACGTCTGTACCAATTTACATTCCCACTAACAGAGTTCAAGGGTTCCCTTTTTTTTCCCATATCCTCACTTATACTTGTTATCTTTTGTCTTTTTGATTATAGGCACTCTAAAGGATGTGATATGATAACTAATAATAGCTTGGATCTGCTATTGGAAAACTATTAAGAATAGCAATAACCACTACAATTTGTTAAAGCACGTAACATATAAAAATTTTCCTGATGATTCATGATGTTGAGCACTTTTTCATATATCTGTTGCCTATTTTATGTCTTCTTTTAAGAAATCTCTACTCAGGTTCTTTGTCCATTATTTAATAGGGTTATTAAATTTTTGGCCTTCAACTTGTATGAGTTTCTTATATGTTTTGGATATTAGCCCTTTATCAGAATTATTGTTAGCAAATATTTTCTCTCATTCCGTAGGTTAACTTTTCACTCTGTTGATTATTTCCATCACTGTGCAGAAGGTTTTTAATTCGATGCAAACCTCACTTGACTATTTTTGCTTTTGCTTTTGTTGTCTGTGCTTTTGGGATTGTAGGCAAAGAATTATTGCCCAGACCAATGTTAAGAAGCTCTTTCCCCATGATTTCTTCCCGTGGTTATTTGGCTTCAGGTGTTAACATTTAAGTCTTTAATCCACTTTTTTGTATTAGGACACAATTTCATTCTTCTGCATGTGAGTATGCAGTTTTCCCAATACCATTTATTGAAGAGATTATCTTTGCCCTGTTGTGTATTTTTGGCACTGTTGTTTGAAAATCAGTTGACAGTATTTATTTCTGTGTTTTCTATCCTATTCCATTGTTCTATATGTATATTTTTATGCCAGTATCACTCTGTTTTGATTACAATAGCTTTATAATCCACTTTGGAATCAGGATGTGTGATGCCTACAGCTTTATTCTTCTTGCTCAAGATTTCTTTGGTTACTTAGGATTTTGTGGTTCTGTATGCATTTTGAGATTTTTTTTCTATTTCTCTAAAGAATCCCATCAGGATTTTGATAGGGATTACATTGAATCTGTTAATAACTTTGGGTAGTACAGACATTTCAACAATAAGTCTAATAATAATTTCAACAATCCAGGAACACAGATATAGTTCTATTTATCTGTGTCTTCTTTGATTTATTTCATCAATATTTTATAATTTTTACCACACAAGGCTTTCGCTTCTTTAAGTTTATTCCTAAGTCTATATTTTTCTTTCATTGCAATTTTAAATAGGATTATTTTCTTAACTTTCTTTTTGGGTGGCTTGTTGTTTGTACAAGGAAACATTAATTATTTTATGTTAATTTTTGTGTCCTGCAACTTTACTAAATTTGTTTATTTGTTCGAATGTGTTTTTATTGTTGAGTCTTTAGGTTTTCTTGCATATATGTTTATGTGATTTGCAAGCAGAGATAATTTTACTTTTTCCTTTCTGAAGTGGATGTGTTTTATGTCTCTTTATTGCTAAGTTTTCTGAGTAGGGCTTTTAGTACTATGCTGAATTGAAGTGGCAAGGTGGGCACCCTTACCTTGTACCACCTTAATATAAAAGTTAAAAGACAAAACTATTAAGAATAGCAATAACCACAAAAAATTGTTAATGTATGTGCCATATATAAAGAACTAAACTCAGACTATAAGAATATAAAGCTACGGAGGAGAGTAAAATTGTAAAGTTTTGTATGCTATGAAGCCGACTTAAAATAAAAAGTTATAACTGCAAGATATTTTATGCAAGCCATGAGGTAACCATTGATTTTCTAGAACATAACTACCATGACTAGTGAAAGTAGACTGTATGTATGTGTTTCCATATGCATTATAATAACATGCTATATAATTCATATGACATACCCATAAAACTGCATTAAGATACAGAAAACTTAGGTCAGGGTTAAGCTTCTTTCAGGTGGGCATACAAAGAGATTACATTGAATTATATAGAAAATTCAATTGTTTCTTCATGTTCAGTTGGCTATTAAGCCAAAATAAACTTATCTTTAAGTAAACATTTAGTCTAACTAGAGTAGAACCCTAGGATTTCACCTGTTTTTGCTCACATATAAGCTTAATAAAGACTCCATTATAGGACATTTTTCTATCAGTAAATTTATTGAGTAGTTATCCTCTGGTGTGCAAATTCTATTAGTGCTTGCCTTATGAAACCCCATCTCTGCCTGCTGTCATCTATATAGGAAACAAAAATCAACCATCCTCGATAAATGGAGTCAGGGAGACAACAGGAAGAGATGCTCAGAAAGGAGGTATGTGGTGGCAGCATAAAATGACACATAAAGGCCACTATCAAAGTCTGAGGAAGACTAGTCTATAGTCTAATAGATAAAGTCGATTTCTAGCAGGCACTAGATTTGAAGAGTGGCCTATAGGAGTTTGAGATTTCACAGTTGCATGGTTCTAGCTGATGCAAAGGTCCAGGTTGCAATCATTGGGAGGGAGTGGCTTAGACTGAATGAAAGTGAAAATCATTAGAAATCAAATGGTCAAATAATTCTGCTTCCTTTAAAAATATCAGGAATTGGGATGGGGGATAAATCTATGAACCAGGCCTCCAAATTCTTCCTAAATGCAGAAGAGTGACCCAGAAACTGAATATCATATAGAGGTGGGCAGACAGGTGTATTACATCTGGATGCCCTGGGCTTCAGTACATTTTTGTTTAACAATGGAACAGTAATCATTGGGAAATACACAGCATAGATGGCTCTGGGTTCAGAATAGGAAAAAAACACTAGAAAAATAAAAATAGTATGTCCTGCTTTCCAGGACATCTTTTTCCTCTTGGTAGTTCTAGAATATGGAAGGATGATAAAAATGTGTGAAGAACTTGTTCAAGGTAACGCTTAATTCCACTGGGCACAATGTAAGGGGTGAGGAGAAAGATGAACCCATAGGTGAGGATGAGTGCAGAGGTGGAGGAGCGGAGCCACAGAAGTCACCAGAGAGGCCTGACTTTGAGACTGGCCCCAGTGATTCCCAAGAGAAGAAAAGAAGGAATTTACTAGCCTAGAAAAGGTTTCCTACATTTGATATAAATGTCATTTAATGCTAGAATTGACTGAAAGTCTCAGGTGTTATCAGAGTCTGGTCTATCCAAGACTTTCCCCTTTGAGGCATCATAAATGGCCCATAGCATCCAGAAAGATTTTTGGCAAGCCCTGTATTCCAGCTTGGTGAGCTGTGATCCAGGCATGGCGTGAGGTCCTAAGCAGGGTTTACAAAGTCCTTCACCATTTATCTTCATCTCCTACTATTTTTTCTGGCATGAGTAAATTTCCAACAACACTCCCCTCTCCACAACCAAGTTCCAGATGGGCACAATTTGTGTGTTCTCTCTAACTCTATCTGGGGAGTTCTCAATCCAATTCAAGGCTCAACTGAAATGACAGCTCCTCTGTGAAATCTTATGCAACTGCTCCTTCTCTTCCCAGGCTTCATCAAACTCCTCTTTCATGTCAGAAAGTTCACAGAGCACTTCAAACACACTGAAGGTGGCATGGGGAAACTGAATTAGGCAAAATTAGACAGAATTAATGTGCCCTGAGCCCCCAAATAACATGGCTCTTGTCCATTCTAATGGAGAAAGCATTAGCAAAGTCTGATTATAAATCCAAACATAAACATATATACCTGGCAAACGAGAGCCAACAACATGTAGTGATAAAAACTCCAGGCCCAGATTTCTTGGCCTGGAATCTTGATCTACCAGGGATTTACTTGATGGCTTTGAGAAACTTATGTTACTTCCAGGTCCTTCTTTGTAAAAAGAGGATGATGCTAGAGGTATTTAAAGCATGTAAATGTTATGAAAATTAAATGAATAAATTAACGTAAAGCAGTTGGAGGTGCCCCACACTCATGGATAATGTGCAGTAACAGATGGGTGTTATTTTTATTAGAACAACTTTTAAAATCTTCTTTATTCTAATTGACAATTGATATTAAATTTATTTACTTTTTTAATTTTTGTTCATTATTTTTTACTTTATACTTTTCTCTTTCTTTTTGGAGAATACAAGTAATAAAAAGTAAACTAAAGAATATTATTAGGAAACATTTCAGTTTTTCCTAAATCTCATATAGCTAATGCTTATTTTCAAATTATGATTTGATATATTTATATTTACACGCACATATGAACACACATATGATAATCATTTAAAAATAATTTTATTTCATTATTAGTTAACTAAAATAACCTTAACTGTTTAATGGTTTGTGTCATTGTATTCTATACATATTTTTAAAAGGAGATTTCTGTAAAGTAATTTTAAATAGATGAGGTGAAAATGGGAGTATGTTAAGACAATATATTTTAAGAAACTTGTACTTTTTCTTACCAGTTCTTGTTCTTACAAGTCTGTATGTTATTACACACAGGGATTCCTTACTTTCACTTCTTATTTGAATCATGTGGGAATGTAAATATTGGTAGCTTTTCAGACGAAACTGCAAAGTGAAAATGTATTCTGTGTTTTAGTGGGGCTTTTCCCTGCTCTTAAAATAAACCAGCAAGTGGGAGGTTTTCAGACTTGAGGTCTATTTATTAGTTAACAGTCTGCTTAAGACAGCATTTGTTCTAAGCATTTGCCAAATTTCTAAGCAGTTAGAAATCTTACTAACTCAACCCTAGCCAATCCATCACAGCTTCACAAAGGAGGCAATGAAAAGCATGCTTGTCTCTTGCACTTAAAATTGAAATTAGCCTGATTGGATTGCACAAAGAGTCCTCGGCAGTCAGCCCTGATCGCCTTCAAAGGATTCATATACATAGAAAAAAACACCCGAAGCTACGAAGACTTGAGAATCTGGCACAAATAATGTCATCTTCTACTTGAAGCTTTAAAAAAAAATCTGCCATTCCAGAAGTCTCCAAACTGTTTTAATACTATATTTATTTGATCAACTTATTTATTTGTCATGTAATAGCTACAGGTGGCTCTAAATATGAGTATTCAAATTTAAGTCTATTATCTTTACATAACTTTTGAAATATACTTGTTTAGGCAAGTAAAGAAAATAAATAATGTTCCTGAAATTCTGCTGTGCTCACTGACCATTTACAGTAGGCATGGCAAATAGAAATGCATTCATGGCCAGGCAGGAGGTGTGATCAGGGGCAGCAGGCTGGGTGGGGATGTTGTGAATGGAGGGGAGAGTATTGATTAAAACAAGTGGCCAATACTTAGCTTCAGCTAATTGTTGCTTTGCATGGGAACTGAAACTCTGGAGTTTATCAAGAGAAGGCTGAAAATTGGATTTTTATGTGGTAACTTCCATTTTTTCCACAATTTAATTAATTTAAGAAATTAAAGCATTGTGTGGGTCAGCAAAACAAATAAGTCATATTTATCTTTGGAGCGATTATTTAGCCACGTCTGTTTAATAGTTTGTTTCATAACTAGCATTCTAGAGAATGATCTTGAATTTTTGTGTTTTATAGTTTGTTTTTGTTCTTCTACCATAAGACTTTTGGTCAGCCTCTAGGATATTCTAATATAATATGGTGCCATAAATATCAGTTAGTAATATTAATATCTAGATTTACCAAGCTGGTGTCCATAAAGACATTTCATCTCCTCCTTCTCCCTCTTTTCTCATTTTGTAAATAAGAGTTAATTTGTACTCCTTTAAACAAGGAACAAACTAACATTCAAGTGACTCATGTGCCAGACATTTCTCTTCCAAATACTTTTATCCTAATGAAACCCTCCAAGAATCCCAGATAAAGAGAGAAAGTCCAATGGTGAATAAATAACTTATTAAATATCAAACATCTAATAAATAGAATAAAAGTAATTGAAACCAAGATCTGGTGATAGTAAAGCCCAACCCATTTTCATTTTAGAATGCTGCTACTGAGTACAAACATTTATTTTCTCTTTTATTCTATAGGTAATTCAAGCAATTTTTCATTCATTTATACATCATAAAACAATTGGAAAATTAAAAAAAGGATACCAATGCTAACATCAATTTAAATCTAATGAACTAGACTGGGCGTGGTGACTCACACATGTAGTCCCAGTATTTTGGGAGGCCAAGGCAGGTAGATGGCTTGAGCCCAGGAGTTTGAGACCAGCCTGCGCAACATAGGGAGACCCCATCTCCACAGAAAATACAAAAGAATTTGCTGGGTGTGGTGGTGCAAGCCAGTAGTCCCAGCTATTCAGGAGACTGAGGCAGGAGAATCACTTGAGCCCAGGAGGTCAAGGCTGCAATGAACAGTCATCGTGCCACTGTACTCCAGCCTGGGTGACAGAGAAGAATGCTGTTTCAAAAATAAACATAAAAATAAATGTAATAAATTCTAGGATTTCTAATTTGAAGATAGAAGCAATAAAGAACATGAGAAACCAAAATAAATTATGTTTGATTAAACCAGAGGTCAGCCATAATTCTGGGCCTAAAAATATGAGGAGGCCACCTGAAGCAGTTGTGAGTAAGCTGGGTGTGATAGGAAGCAGAGCAAGGATGCTCATTGCCAGATCTTAATTAAAAAAATATTAAATTAAGATGATATACTTTTGCAAAATTAAAGAAATCCCCTGAGGTGCTAATACAAAATTTCCTTTTTGCAACAGGACTAATAAAGAAATTCAGGTAGTAGTGGGATCTGCCATGGACTGAGTTTGATTTCAAGAACAGAAGAGCCAGGACCAGTGAAAAATAGCACAGATGTATTTGCAAAAGCAGTCTTCCCGCGTTAGGAAGAAGGGATACTTTTGCACAGTGAACAGCACTACAATTGCTTGTTTCTTTCATATACTACTACACATGGAATTAATGAGATAATCCTGTGTTCCATACATAGTCCTCCCTGCCCCTATTGAATAGAGAAACCCAATTTCACCTTGGTTATCTCTAGATCAATTACATGTCAATAGATTTGCTGTTTTCTTTAGTTTCAAGAAGAACTAAATATGCCCAAGTGGTGTTTCAACTTCCACTTAATGAAACCTGTCATCTAAAGAAGTTTCCTCCCTTGGGAATTAATATCTCTAAATGGGGAGAACCCAAAGTTTCACAAAAGGGAAGAGAAAGTCTGCAAGTGCAAATTAGGCGTAATAGTGCAGGGAGCGACCTCCCCTTGATTTTCAGATTCATGTGTTTTTGTTGTAAGAGAAATTACACGTTGGTCACTGATTCAAAGTTTATACCACACACTGTAGGACAACATCCCAACCTTATGGTGTGTTGTTTACCAGCTGGGAGCATTAACTGAGTTACATGATTCCATTCTATCATTTCAGATTCTTCTAGGTGAAGAAACCAATTGTTGTAAATCCATTGAATTGCATAAACATGAGCCTATTACCACATTTTTTTTTTGGCAGCAAAATGAGTTCCTTAGTCAAAAACAATATTGTATAGGATATCATGATGGTAAATAACAAATTATTTAAGTTCATGCATGGCAGTACCAGCAGAATAATTACAAATGTGAAAGGTGAATTGGTACCTGAAATAAGTATCTATTTCAATGAGGACAAATTCCCTAAGGGATGCGTCTCAATGTCATCAATCTGCAGGTTGACTGGGTATCACCTGAGGGAAGGTTGTCATATTAGCCTTAGAGTTGTTCTACATTGGTCCAGATACAATTTGATTATGTAAAGTCATGAATACTTTCTATTCTTAATGTCATGTGCATTTGTCCATGAGCCCATTGAACAAGTGTCAGTTGACTACCATTTATTATACAACATGTCATTTTATGCATATGATTACTCCTCTTGGATTCCCTCTAATGAGAATTTTCTTGGAATACAAGTATTTTCATACTTTGTGTCTGTTTTAAGAAGTCATCCTCTCATCATCCATCTTTTAATATTCTTCCTTTCAATTCCCTGATCGTCTAGCTAAACTATTAGCAGCTACTCATGAATCAGGGTCCGCTTCTCATAAAACCATGAGTACACTAGGTAGGTAAGTGAACCAATGTGGGAAATTTGTCAGTTTCCAAGCATGTCTGTTTAGCTATCGAATGGACCCAGAGGATCACTGAGCCAACTGTGAGACAATCAGGTAAAAATTTCATTATCATTTGACCCCCAAAAACCTAAACTCTTCTGACTTTTTATTTTTAAAAACATCAAAGTATTCAAAAGTAAAGAGAATAATATATCAATTCCCCATGTATCCGCTGCACAGCATCACAAATTTTAAACCATCCATGAGTTCACATTTTGAATAGAAAGATCCAGGGCACAGGGGACACTAAAAGCCCCCAATATGGTCATGTGTCGCATAATGGTTTTTTGGTAAATGCTAGACTGCATACAAAGGTGGTCGCTTAAGATAACAGAGCTGAAATATTCCTACCATCTAGTAACACTGTGGCCATGATAACATTATAGCATAATGCATTACTCATGTGTTTGTGGTGATGCTGGTATAAGCAAACCCACTACATTTGTCAGTGGCATTAAAGGTTAGCACATATAATTATGTACTGTATGTCATACTTGATAATGATGATAAATGACTATGTTACTAGTTTATGTACAGTTGATCCTTGAACAGCATAGATTTGAAATGCATGAGTCCACTTATATGCAAATTTCCTTCTGCTTCTCCCACCCCTGAGACAACAAGACCAATTCCTCTTCTTACTCCTCCTCAGGCTGCTCAACATGAAGATGCGGATGAAGACCTTTATGATGATCCACTTTCACTTAATGAGTAGTAAACATATTTTCTCCTCCTTATGATTTTCTTAATAAAATTTTCTTTTCTCTTACTTTATTGTAAGAATACAGTATATAATTAACAAAATATGCATTAATTGACTGTTTATTTGATCAGTAAAACTTGCAGTTAAGAATAGGCTATTAATAGTTAAGTTTGGGGTAGCCAAAAGTTATATATGGATTTTCAACTGCACAGGGGCTGGTCCTCCTAAACCTTGCATTATTCAAGGATCAACAGTATTTTACCACACTACACATTTTATTCATATTTCAGAGTGTAGTACTTCTACTCATTAAAAAAAAATTAACTATAAAACGGCCTCAGGCAGGTCTTTCAGGAGTTATTCCAGAAGAAAGCATTGTTATCATAGGAAATGACAGCTACATGCATGTTATTGTCCCTGAAGACCCTGAGGACCTTTCACTGGGACAAGATGTGGAGACGGAAGACAGTGATATTGATTATCCTGACCCTTATAGGGCTAAGCTAGTGTGTGTGTTTGTATCCTAGTTTTTAACAAAAAAATTTAAAACATAAAAAAATAAAGCTTATAGAATAAGGATATAAAGAATTTCTGTATAGCTGTTCAATGTGTTTGTGTTTTAAGATGTGTTATTACAAAAGAATCAAAAAGTTTAAAAAATTAAAACATTTATAAGATAAAGTTATGATAAGCTAAGATGAACTTGTTAAAGAAAAATTTTAAATACATTTAGTGTAGACTAACAGTACAGTGTGTATAAAGTCTATAGTCATATACAGTAATATCCTAGGCCTTCACATTCACTCACCATGCACTCACTGACTCATCAGAGCAACTGTCAGTCCTGCAAACTCCATTCATGGTAAGTGTCCTATACTGGCGTACTGCTTTTTTTTTAACTTTTGTTTTATATATATATATAGAAACCCTGTCTCTACTAAAAATACAAAATTAGCTGGGCGTGGTGGTATGCGCCTGTAATCCCAGCTACTCGGGAGGCTGAGGCAGGAGAATCACTGGAACCCGGGAGGCAGAGGTCGCAGTGAGCCGAGATTGCATATATATATATGATTTTGTTTTTGAGACAGAGTTTCATTTTGTTGCCCAGGCTGGAGTGCAAAGGTGCAATCTCGGCTCACTGCGACCTCTGCCTCCCGGGTTCCAGTGATTCTCCTGCCTCAGCCTCCCGAGTAGCTGGGATTACAGGCGCATACCACCACGCCCAGCTAATTTTGTATTTTTAGTAGAGACAGGGTTTCTTCATGTTGGTCAGGCTAGTCTCGAACTCCTGACTTCAGGTGATCTGCCCGCATCAGGCTCCCAATCTACTATATTTTTACTGTACCTTTTCTATGTTCAGATACTACTATTGTGATATAACTGCCTACAGCAGTGGTCCCCAACCTTTTTGACACCAAGGACTGGTTTTGTGAAAGATAATTTTTCCACAGAGTGCAGATGGTTTTGGGATGAAACTGTTCCACCTCAGATCATCAGGCATCAGTTAGAGTCTCACAAGGAGCATGCAACCTAGATAACTCACATGCGCAGTTCACAATAGGGTTCACGCCCCCATGAGGATCTAATGCTGTTGCTGATCAGACAGGAGGCGGAGCTCAGGTGGTAATGTTCGGCTGGTCAGCCACTCATCTCCTGCTTTGCACCCAGTTCCTAACAGGACACAAACAGGTGCTGGTCCATGGCTTGGGTGTTGGGGACCACTGGCGTACTATTTTCAGCACTGTGACATGCTACACAGGTGTGTAGCCTAGGAGCAATAGGCTATACAATACAGCCTAGGTATGTTGTCTAGGTATGTTGTAAGCTACACTATCTAGGTTTGTATAAGTACACTCTATGGTGTCCATACAGACACAAAATCACCTAATGATGCATTTCTTGGAATATATTACCATAAAGTGAGATTTACCTGTATTAGGTCATCTCAGGTTTAGTGTCTAGTAATTTCAAAAGTATTTGTATATTCTTCTTTCCTGGACATATCATTATGCTCTGGTGCATATCTCTGTTTTGTTCCCTAAACCCACTCTTTACTTTTTCTACATTCTGCTTTGTTCCTCAGGAGGCTGACCTGAATTGGATACTTCAGGTATCTCCCTTACCCTCATGCTTTTATTGGGGTTCAGCTAATGGAGGAGGTGGCAGAAGATAGGAGAGAGAAGAGTGTGTTTATCCCCCACTTCTGCCCTGCAGGGTCAGCACAGGCAGACTGTGTCCCTTTGCTGAAGGTCACAGCTCCTGTCTGGTGCCTTCTTGGCAAGCTGGCACTGTCTCTAGTTAGGTGACTGCTTTGCCTCTTACTACTTACACTCTTCTTCCTGGTTTCTTTATATCTTTCCTACTGTGCTGTAAGTAGTGCCTTTATTAGAATCCCTCCACATTACCCAGTTATATAAAGACAAATATTTGGTCACTGATCTAGCTCACTCCCTGAGAATCAATTAGCCTTCATCAAAGATCTCTAATAGTCAGATATTCTGTTGGCCGCTCCATTCCTGCTACTCATTATTATAGTTGTGTCTTCCTTGTCTCTAGTGCAGTCACAAAAAATAAGTGCCTCCACTGTCACTTTTTCTTTGCATCTCTAGAATCACATCATTCCCCTTGAAATCAAAGAATCCACAATCTCCCCAAACCCACAAAATTCAGCCATCACAGCACTTTTTGAGCATTCCAGTGCTGACCCCCCACCCCCAGTAAATGAATTCTTAATTTCTTAGAGAAATATTTTCTGGGCCTTCTTGTGGGACAGAGTGGGGGATGGCTTGGCATGTGGATCATACCTGATATTTTTACCCCAACCTTCTACTATTCCTATGCCTTTGTATGCATCTCTCTTTATTATGCTAGGAAAGTTCTGGCAACACAACCTCAAAATAAGCAGGCCAGTGTGGATTCACAGTTTCTGTTAGACAAACAAAGTTGAACACCCTTTCTAACTTCTTGGGGTAAGACTTTAACTTCAGAATCTGTATGTATCCATGTTGATAAAGTTAGCCTATGTCAAGATTACATTCTGCATGCCTTAGTCAAATACCATGTACATTTATGCCTCATATATTTTCTAGGCTTTCGCTGAAAGGAATTAGCAAAATAGTGCGGTTGTTTTGGTCTTTAAATGATGTCCATTTTCTACCTGCTCTCCGTTGTACTCTTACAGACCTTGTTGACAATATAACCGCAACAGTCAACTACAATAGCCATTTTATCTCTCACATATCACTTTAAAACACACATCATTCCCAATAACCACGTTTGATGATTTAAGTAATCATGATCCCACCGTACAGTACAGATGACCAGGTTTCTGTCTTCTACCAACAAGAAGGTCAGGATTTCATTCAAAGTAAAACAGGTCAGCAAACCACTTCCAGATTCTCATCTGTAAAGATCTATTTTGAGAACCATTTCTAGTGTCTATACAATATTAGTAAGAGTCAAGTCAAGAGGCAGGAAACATTCTAGATATTTTAAACAGAAAACAATTCAGGGAGAGATCAATTACAAGAGTATGTGTAGCAAAAGATGAAAGGATCAGGTTGTTAAAAAATAAGTAACTCAATAAATTTCTACTTCTTTTGTGTTGGGCAAGTAAAAATGTTGACTAGAGATCAGTGGCAGATGATCCAAGGTGTCAACTGTCAAAGTTCAGCGTCTGGAGCAGGTGCTGAGGAAATGTGCACTTCTAGGTCTGGGGGCCATTGGACCATTACTAGTGCCCTTGAAGCTGCTACCATGAGAACTCACATCTCAGCTGCTACAGCCAGAGCTGATATTGTCATTGCTTCCAGAATTATTTTCATTGCTCCATCATGGGGATCCCTCAGTACTACTGCTGCTGAAATCACTATTGTTATCCTTTCCAGAACTGTTGGCATTGCAGCATTATTATTACTGCAACTACCCCTGGAGATGGCTACCAACACCAGAAACAAAAAAAGAGTCACCTCTCCCCTCCCTAGCCCTGTGATTTTCAGTCGGCTCCTCTCATAGCCAGATGGTATAGAAATGATACACCAATGTCCTTAAGAACATAGATGCAAAATCTTTAAAAACTATTAGAAATTCTATTCTCCTTAGAAAACTAAGTATACCTATATATTTTTCAAAAATCCATCAGTAATACAAAATAATGGCATTGGTTTTATACAGCATTGCCAGAATGTTTTAACAATAGAAGATATTTTAATGCCATTCACCACATAGGAGATTGAAGGAGGGAAAACATAGGATTACCTCAGAAGATGTAAGAAAAAATAAGATGATAAAATACAATATTCATTTATATTAAAATCCTTATATCAAACTAGGAAAGGCAGACAAATTTCTTAACCTGGTAAGTTTATCTATAACAAAACCATCAACACCACCATATGTAATGATGAAGCATAATCACTATTTTTTACTGCACCCTCATTGTGTGGAGATTTTTAAATTACCCATAGAAAATCAAAGAAAATTTGCAGATGCGCTAATCAAATCAGCAAGGTTTTTAGATATGAAGGCAAAGCAAAAAGAAACATGAAATTCTTATAAACAGTAGCAATCTATTAAAAATATTGTAATATCACATTCATGATAACATAAAACATTAATGTACCTAAGAATTCAGAAAACATATACATGATCTTTTATTTAATTTCATAGAGTGACATAACAGAGTACCTAAACAAAACATAGGTATACCATATTCTTGCATGGAAAGGCTTACAATCACAAATATACCAATATATACATTTACAGTTATTCCAGTAAATATACCACCAGTAATTTTTTAGAATTTGATTGGAAAAGTCATATTAAAATAATCAATAAAGGAAGAACCAAAATTATTTTGAAGAATAATACCCTATCAACATTTAAATGTATTTTAATTATAATAATTAAAATGATTTGCTTTGGCTCAGCGATACACTGAAACCAATTGGAAGAAAATGGAACATCAAGAAATATATCCATAGATATGCTGAATACATTGGACTTGTAATGAAAGATATGATACTACAAGTCAGTAGAAAAATTATACTATTCAATAAAGGATGTCAGAATAAGTGACTATCCATATATAAATAAAAATCTGTACATTACACTATATCATAAAAACCTATATCTATTTAGGCTGAAGACTCAAATCTTAAACTACTTGTGAATTTATTTATGAATATTAAATGTTTAGATATTTTAAAGTATATATAGAAAACTAATGACGTTGGGCAACAAATGGCCTATTAATCAAATGCCAGAACATATGAAGAATAAAAAAAGAGAATAACAAATTAGATGGTATTAAAATGAAAAATTATAGGCATCCTAAAGGTTAACTGCAAGCCAGAAAATTGGGTAAAATATTTACAAAATATATAATTGAAAAATATAATATAAAGAGGATTTCTACAAATTAATGATACAAAATAAACAATTCAGTAGAAAAAATGATTAAGAACTATGACACAATATTCACAACAGATGATAAAATGAATAGTGAATTATTATGAAAATACACTTTAAAAGAGTAAGATACAATTTAACAGCAATAAGACTTTATGCTCTTTTCTTTAAAAACACAAAACTATGCCAAGGGCTTTAGGAACCATGAATTTATATACTGCTAAGGGGAGTTTAAATCTTCCACTTTGGATAGTTTTTTGGAAATATATAGTAAAGTTGAAAATATGTAATATATATGTGTGTGTGTGTGTATATGTGTGTGTGTGTATATATATATATATATATAACACTAGAAATTCCACAAGGTAAACCTTTTCAAAGAGAAATCCACATACATTTCCAGAAGAGATATGTCCAAAGACATTTGTTGAATTATTATTGGTAGTAGCCAAAAATTGGAAATAATCTTAAAGTTCATTACTAGAAAAATGGAAAAGTGAATCATGGGTATGTGCATACAATGTAAAACTACACATCGGTTAAAATTAATTTTCTGAATTTATATGGATCAACATGAATAAATCTGGAAAACAATGTTGAGTGAAAATAGCAAATGCAAAAATATATGTAAAATATGATATAATTTATGGGAACTCTAAAAGCACATATCATAACACAAACTGTGGCTATACACAAATGTGAATAAACATAATCTGTGGGATTTGGAGAACTGGGTGGAAATAGAAACTTCTATTATATCTGTAAGTTTATTTCTTATTTAAAAGTTTCTGAGGCAAATGTGGTACTTATTACTCTGAATGTTTTAATAAAGAAAAATTAGGAGTAAGGAATGACTAAAAAATTTAATGTCCAGAAATTTTTTATTTTTATATTTTCTATGTTCTAAATGCTTATCTTAACATCAGAATATACAGTTTCCATATAATTTGCAATATACAGAAATTAACATGATCAGATTTTGGGGGTCTTAAATATTTTTTATATATAAACCCAGGCTTTGCCTTCCTAAATCATATGTGCATACCAAACAAACCAGTGGTCAGTCAGGAGAAAACGTTAATCTTATCTGACACTTGTTTGGAGTTTCTTCTTATAGTCTTCCATATCTTTTATTGGCACCCAGTCTTCACCTTAGAAGAGCTAAAAGAAAGCAGATACAAGGTTCCCAGTGCTGTATCAATTTTTCTATAAAGGAGATACATTTACACAGTGATTTATCTAACTGAGCTTTTTAGCTGAAGCCATAGGTTTCTTTCCTTAGGTAAGATCAACACAGGATCTAAATTAGAGTCCACTTGTTGACATTTCTATACTATAAAAAATGACTTGGTGCTAAAATACCTATATATTCACAAATCAAGGTGATACATCTGTATTGCTGTGTACACTCTAATGGCTGTGCTTAGCCTCTTCTATGCAAAGTCTTGGACAAATAAGGATGCCTCATCTGGCATTCTGATCAAATTAATCACCCTAACCTATGAACTTGAACTATCAAAGTGGGATTATCAGCCTTCAATTATAGGTACTCCACTGGCAATGGAACAATATTTGCTTCAACACACCACTACAGGGCTGAAGTTGCATAGGGAATGAAGAGCTGTTAATCCAATTCTATCAATAGGAAAACTGAAGTCCAGGCAGATTAGCTGACTTGCCTAGGGTAACAAAGTGAGCTTAGGGCTGTATTCATCCATTCTCACACTGCTATAAAGAACTACCTGAGACTGGGTAATTTATGAAGAAAAGAGGTTTAATTGACTCACAGTTCCACAGGCTGTACAGGAAGCATGGTTGAGAGGCCTCAGGAAACTTAGAATCATGGTGGAAGGGTGAAGGGGAAGCAAGCACATCTTACCATGGTGGAGCAGGAGAGAGAGAGAGTGCAAAAGGGTAAGTGCTACACACTTTAAACAACCAGATCTTTTGAGAATTCACTATCACAAGAACAGCAAAGGGAAAATGTGATCCCATGATCCAATCATCTCCCACTAGATTCCTCCCTCAACATTGGGGATAACAATTCAACATGAGATTTGGGTGCAGACAGAGCCAAACCATATCAAGGGTAGAGGCAGATTTTAAATCCTAACCTTCTATTCTTCTTTAATTTGGGAAACTGTAACATACTTGAAAACTGACAAAAAACACAATTCTAGCCCTGTTAAGGAGCCTCTTTTCAAACAAAGCTGTTAAGGTAGAAAGTTGGAAAAGCCATGAGTACAAATTCTAGGAGATGCTTCTACACCAGGACATCCCCAGCTTTCATGAATGACCATAACCCACTTCATCAAGACTTTAAACTGAGAAGTTTATCATTTCATAAACATTTAACTAAATACATGAATATTGTTTCAGTTAGCAAGTCACAGATACTTTAAAGGGAGTGTGGAGATGACCATTTTAAAAAATAATCTCAAATTTTCCTCCAGATTATCTTGTGTTTTGTGCCCAGTGCTGTATAACACCAGCTCATTTTATTTGCTGCCAGTACCATAACCCATTTAGATCAAATGTCTTTATGACCACATGAGTAATTAACCAATTTAATGCAAAATGTAAGCCAATTATTCCAGGGCGTAAGCTTATCCTTGTAAGGAAATTTGATAATTAGAAGGGTTTGGATCACATTTTTTTTTTCATATTTTAGAACTTTCAAGCTTATTCCCAAATAAAATTAATGCAATAAGATAATCTGATTCAGTAAAAGGAATAGGCTTCCTAAGCCCTTTCCAATGAAGAAAAATAATTTCCTGGTATATTTGAAATGTCAGCATTCACACTGAAGATTTCTAGGAACTAAAATAAATTAATAACCAACAGTTAAGGGAAACATCTAAAACAGTAGTGTTTTCAAAAAGGTTAAATGATAATGATTTCCATTTAATAAAGATTTTTGTATGTTTTTTAATGTAAAATTTTCAAGGAAAATAGAATGTTCTATTAACACAGGAGAAACACTCAAATAAAATAAATGAATTTATTTTCTTCTTCTGAATAAAATAAATGTCAGTTTCTTGGCTCATGATATACTGAGTTAGATATATAGTAACAAAAAATGTGATTAAATAGCTTCTCATTTGGTGCATTGTTTATGTATTCAGTCTTGATGATAATGCACTCAAACACAATCAATCACTGATTTTAATTTCCTTTATTGTGCTACAGACAGATGAAAGGAAAAGAATTAAATGAAGTTGCTTAGCCAGGCTGTTCATCGTCTCTCAATCCAGCTGATGAACAATTCTGTGTTCTTTGTGTGGCCAAACATCTCACCCTGGCCCCTGCGTTCACAAAGCACTTTCCTAGGAGGTGGAGTTAGAAAAGCTCACCACCTTACCGTGCATGTGTCAGAGGGGATCATAATGTAAGGAGCTTAGTTTTTATAAATCACCTAATAAAAAGCAGCATCATATTCTGTATGACACTGTATTATACATTCTAAAAATTATAAGGTCAATAGCAGATACCTTTGACATTACTGGGGACTCGATGATCAAGAGTATATTTGCTAACATTTTTTATTATAATATAATTGACAATTTCTGCTTCTTTTTCACTCTTTCTTTCTCTCTCTTTTTAAAACATACAAATGTTATCAGATTTTATAACATGATGTGAATGAAACTGTTGTGTAGAGATGGGGATAATCACTTAATTTTTTCTTCATTAAGCTGAGTATTTCCTACAGGGTTAGAGTAAAATCTAAGAAAATTATCCATAATTTAAGATCTAAAATTTCCTAGGCTTTATGTTCAATGAGAATATAGAATTTTTAAGCCTTTTACTGATCACCCAGCATGACCACCATACTTTATAATTTCTGAAGTCCTTTACCTTGTGAAACTGTTTCTTCAAAAACCTTTTCAAAATGCCTGACATTTCCTGGAAATACATCCTCACTAAAAACATAAAGCCTTTTATCATGGATATAGCTCACTGTAACATCAACATCAATACAACTGGTTAAAAGGTGAAGTCTTTGGTGATTAAACAAGGATCTCTTCTTCCAGATACCCGTCCCTGATCCTTAAGGGAATGTGACCCCTCTCTTCTTGGGTTCCGCTAATTCTCTACCTCTCTTACAGCATGAAATACCCAAAGGATGTTTATTTGTTTGTATGTCTCTTCTCCAATCCAATTAACTGTATACTCCTAGGGGGATGGAACTGTGACTTCTCTATCCCTGTATCTCCCAGGGTCATCAAAATGCCTGGTATCTGAGTTCAATAAAATGAAAAAGATAGTTGAAGAATCCTCATATTAAAATAAAATTCACGTTTGCACTTCTTTTCATTGAATTTCTGGATGTTTCTGGAGAACATTTTATCTTATATTTAGTATTTTCTAGATCACCTTTTAAACTTCTCACACCTGCATTGAAAGACTCATTCGAGGCTGGGTAAAGCCTTCTTTACCCAGAAGGCTGGGTAAAGAGTGGTCTGTCTTTAATTTTCAGGGTCACAGCCGTTTCTCTCCACCACTGCCCGACTCTGCTTTTCTTTGCCAGTACGAACCCTCGTAATGTCCTCTTACATGTTCCATTGATGACTGAGAAAAGCAGGAGCAGAACTGTGCACAGCCAGTGACACAGAGATACAGCACAGGTACATTATGTGGGAGTGGATAGAGAGACAGGAGCTTCAGGATGTAAAGCTCTCTCTTTATCTTGTTGATGTCACAGCTATCCCCTTCTGTCCAAGACTAACTGCAAAGGAAGTCACATAAGAAATCTTGTGAATTGAGCTGACTTCCTCCCAGAATCACAGTAGGCTCTCAGGTTCCAGGCCATCATCAGCATAGACAATGGAGTCAAGAGAGGTAATTTCCCCATTTTGGCTCCTTTGAGAACTTCACCAGCCTAGCCATGATGCCATTTTCCACCACCACCTCTCCAGGACTGACCACACTGAGAGAGGTCACCAAGTGTAGGTACCAACTTGTCTACTTATCAACTCTGTTGACTTCCCCTAAAGTTGTTGTAGATATAGACAACTCTGTCCACCCCACACTCACTTCCTGTTCTGCTGCTACTACCTCTGTTCTTCCACTCTCAGCAATCACACTGATAGGCCCTTAGCAGCCCCTGGTACACAAGTATTGTCAACAGTGTCCACTAGGAAAACTTAGTTATACTAATTTTCCTCTTTGGGGATATTATAGGGCATCAATGATTATTTACTGATGGTTACAATTCAGTGTTCAATCTACTGCAAACGATTGCATTCATAGAATATTTGCCTTCTCCAAAGTATTACTGCGATGTTTGTTTTTTATCTAAAACATGTACTCTATATCAAGCTGCAAGACAGAATAAAGAATAAACACTCATAATTTATTCTGATTATTCTCTTTTTTCTTCTGGAATGTTTTCATTAAAGCTCCCAGTGTGAAAATTCTTTCCCTGAAGCTCTTTGTCCTAGCCAGCACCCATGATGTCAGAATTCTGTATATGCCATTAAAACCTATTCCCAGTTTAAACTGTAGTGCATAGAGACTGCCATTTAAGGAAGATTAATCCTAAAAAATTAAAACTTTGACGAAGTAAACTATCATAAGAAAATAAAATTTACTTTAGTGCACATAAAATAGTTAGAACAGACTTTCTGCAGCTCATACTTTAAGGACAAATGACAGAAAACCAAATAGTTGAGGCCAAGATCACAGGAACCTTCTCCATCTCCACCGTGGACCCTGGATACCAGGTATAAAGTGGGACTGAAACCAATTGCAATCAATAATAATAATCATAAAAAGTGTGTCCCCATAACTCTATGGAACTACTTTCCATAAATTTTCACTTAATGGAATTGAGCCGAAAGTGGTTTCGAGGCATTCATAGCATTCTCTTTGTTATGTGGGGACATAGCACAAGAAGCCCCCTTTAATATCAGACCTCAAGGTCAAAGAGAGGAGGCCGATGCCTTTGTGTTTTCTCCCATCCTGAAATGTAGCACTATGCTAGATGGCCACATTGAAGGAAGGCGAGAAACAAAGGTATAAAATAGCAGACATTGTCCCCAGGAAAAGCAGGCAGGATATGCAATAGAATGAAACAAAAATGTATGCAAAGGGGAAAAAAAAGCTCTTTATTCTTGTCATAAGTCAGTGGAATAAAAGCCAGCAGAAGAAAAACCTACATATAATAGAAGGTACTCAGTTATGTGTGACCTATTAGCCATGTATTTTTGTCAGTGACACACTTCTCTGTGATTCTGTATGCCAGACAATTGGTGCCTAATTAAAAATGAGCACATATAAAAAGAAAAGTGAAAAGCAATGTTAGGTAGAATCATCAAAACATGGAAATAGGAAGACATCAATGATTGCTTCAAATCACCACTTCAGAACTTGTCTGAATTATACTTTTATGCTTCTATTCTTTTTTGTTTTTTTGTTTTTTGCCTCACAGAAGTGATTTGATAAATAAGAAACTGCTATTTGTGAAGCATTGGCTTTCCTAAGTAATTATTTTTTCTAGGAAGGTATGGTCAAAGGAGGAAGTACACTTTTCAGACTGAACAGGTGACGTAATCTATGAGAATTTGGCTGCCTATGTTAAGGTGATATTCTAATATCTGTACCTCATGTTTTGGGAAGCAGTGAAGAGTTATCCAGAGCAACTCTCAGACACTGAGCAGTTGCTTCCCCTATCAGATCAAACCTGCCACTCTCAGATCTCTTTGGAGAGAAAAAAATCAAGAGACATTTGTGTCTCCCCACACCAAAAATTGACCTAGTTAACTATTTCACTCCACCTGGAAGAGAAAACTCATGGCATTCAATTTGCCATGGCGTAGGATGTTGAAAAGATAAAACTTGTCTGGTTTCTTGGTTATCAACAGAACAGATAAATTGCAACTGACTAACACTGGGGTGTCAGAAGTCCCAGCAGGGCCAGGTTGTTTATATTTTCTGCAATGCTCCTAAGGCTAAATTAGAAAAGATACTAAATAGCATTGGAACTGACAGGGTGTACAAACTGATATCAACAAAACTACTCAGAAACGGAAGGAAGTCTTAGGTTTAAACGTCAAGTCCAAATTGATCTGTAGACAGAGAAAGACTCCCTCCTGGAAAAAAAATAATAATGCAGCCCAATGCTCATCAATAGAGAAAAAAGATGAGCTTGGCAAACTCATTAAAGTGCCTGTGAAGCTGTTTGATAAACCACAGGACAAAGACAAAGCTTTCTGTTAAAAGAGCAGCCTGAAGCCCTGCTTTCAACCTGCCAACTGCAGTGAACATGAGCATCCCTTAAAAAGAAATGTGCAAGGGGTGGGAAAAGTGAAGGATTGAGTCACTGAATGAGAAAGAAAGCTCTGGATCCATCAAAGGTATTGCCTGAAATACCTGGAGTTGGGTAAATGCCAGTGCCCAGTGATGCAGCAAAAATCTGCAATCAACTACTCAGAAAAGATCAACATTCAGCACAACCAAAACTTAGCTAACTCTTCCTTTAAAATTCTACACATCTGGGACAGGGCAGGACTGAATGGGCTGAGCCAAATGTCATGCATGGGCAAGAAAATGAGTGCTGAATAACAGAACAACTATCTCTTGCCATCTGACTCCAAACTATCTTGCATATTATGCGTTACTGAGAGCATTAGAGGCTTTACATGGTATCTATATGTATAAGTTTACACACTTAGCTTTAAATGAATTGAGCCAGGCATGGTGGCTCACGCCTGCAATCCCAGCACTTTGGGAGGCCGAGGTAGGGAGATGACTTGAGGTCAGAGTTTGAGACCAGCCAACATAGTGAAACCTTGTCTCTACTCAAAAAATACAAAAATTAGCCAGGTGTGGTGGTGCACACCTGTAGTCTCAGCTACTCAGGAAGCTGATACAAGAGAATCGCTTGAACACAGGAGGCGGAGGTTGCAGTAAGCAGAGATCCTGAAACTGTACTCCAGCCTGGGTAACAGAGTGAGACTCTGTCTCAAGAATAAATAAATAAATTAATTAATTACTTAATTCACATATTCTCGCCTTGCCAATTTATACCCCAAGCTAGTCACAGAATTGGGGCCAGAAATTATATATGCTTAAAGATTTAAAGTGGGATAGCGGTGCTTTGAAGTGGAGAGATAGGTTTGTAGCCACGGAGGTGCTCCACCTCTGTCTCTGGCAGGACACCCTCCTGTGGGGACTAACAGCCCCCAGCTGCTGCACTTCTGAGTCCCTTGCAGTCCCCATGCTGAGGCCTGCTTCCCCCTGCTCCTCCCATCAGTGACTGAGCATGGCGGGGCTATCGGACCAGGCCACACATGCCTGACCTGGAACTGCTAACAGCAGTCTCTCCTTGGAGATCACTTATTGAAACAGGAGATTCCATAGAACTGGTGTTGATGGTTTCTTCTGAATAACCATAGAAATTGACCCTCCCAGTCTTGAAACTTGAGAAAATTAAATTTGTTTTATTTGAGTTCCTTTCTCAGGAAATCAACCGTCAGGCCTCCCAGACAGTATCAAAGAACCAAGACTTATCAGATCACTGTGCCAGGGCAATGAGACACCAGACTCCTTACCCTTCATGATTCCCTAACTGACCATCTGCATCCTGTTAACCAACTTTCTCTTATCTTTCCCTAATTCCTGTTTTCCCACACATGATTACATTTCTTCTTTACCTTATAAACCCCTAATTTTACTACTAGATCAGGGAGATGGATTTGAGACTGATCTCCCATCTCCTTAGCTGCAGCACCCAATTAAAGTCTTCTCCTCTGGCAATACTCATTGTCTCAGTGATTGGCTTTCTGTGAGGCAGGCAGTGGGACCTAGACCAAACCCCTGGTATTTCAGTAACACTGTTAGCTTGGTGAGACTATATCAGATATGCACTATAGTCTGAAGCCTTTCCTACCCTCACCTTCCTTTTCCTCTTCCTCTCGTAGAGACCACACATGCATCACAGTCTGAAGGCTCTTTTCTCCCACTTCCCCCACCTCTTATGCTCTGTGGCATTTCCTCAATAAATCTCTTGCACATCAATCCTGTCTTGGACAGGGTTCTTTGAAGATCTGAAACAGCATGAGCTTTATATCCAAAAATTATAGATGGCCACCAGTCTGATTCCACTAACTATAGATTATATCTATGGAAGAGTTGAAAGAGATTTACCAAAATGTTTGGGAAAAGTTAGAAAGGTATATCATGTATCTTCTAATTGTAAACCATGTAAGATTTAAGTGACTCTTCTTCAACAGGGTTCCTAGACTGATACATGAAGAGAAATGCAGAAGACATTGTATTTTCTCAAGGTATCTGGCAGTGTCTTACATAAGACTATATTTGGTCCACAAATATTACTCGGCAATTAACTGTGACTAAGCACATTCAAGGACAATTCAGAGGCTGTGAAGGATGCATGGCAGAGGTGCATTCTGGGAAGATAGAGAAGATGGCAAAGTCCCAGCTGGCTAAAAGCTCTCATCCACAGGGATATTTACAGAGCATTTCCTATGCACCAGGCAATGTATAAAGCACATTGCCTATTGTATGTAATGTATAGAAATACATAAAACCAGCAGAGTATCCTTCTGACAAGCCTGTGAAGAGAGATGATATTCCCCTGTTAAGGATGAGACAGTCAAAAGTTGGACACTTTGCCTAACTTGACAAAGAATGCATAGTAGGTTAAGGGCCAGGATCTAAACTCTGGTCTATCATCCCCCAAGCCCAGTGCCTAACACAACTTCTTGCCTCCTGTCTTTGGAGAAGAATATCAAGTTCTGTACAGCCAGATTTAGATATGCACTGTGAGAAGTGGTGCAGGAGGAGGGTCCCCTCTCTACTCTTTGTGGTCTAAGTTTCCAATAAGATCTGCAATCATCAGGTCTTTTTTTCCTTTTTTTTTTTTTTTTTTTTTTTACTACATGCAATCAGTGTTATATGCAGGCCAGTACATGAAAGTACAGAAGAATATGCTGTGGGTCTCTGGCTGCTCTCTGAGCACCTCCACAGATACCTCATTGATGGGGTGGTGTTTGAGCAGAGTGACTAGCAGGATAGTGTTCAACATGGGGAGGGGGAGGGTTTTGGTCAGGGGAGGAGCATTACAGCTCACACATTACATGCTCTCTTCACAATAACATTGACTACATACTTCTGACCTCAATTTTAATTGTAGGGGACAGTTCCAATAAAGCTCAGCCTGCTTTGTACTGCCAGCATCCCACCTACTAAAGTACCTTGCATCTTTTTCCATTCTCTCACAAGACCTCATCTAACTTAGCCAGATCACATTTCAGCCTGTGCTCCTGCACCCTGGAATTACAAAAAATTTAGCACCTCTATCAGGGGAAGAGATTCACTGGATAATTCTGGGAGCATTTTTCTATGATTGTTAGAAGTCCTGGAAGAACTGAGCTACTACTGCCTGCAATAGTATTCTACATAATACACTCTTAATATATTGGCTTTCCATCTTATCTCAATTTCTCTGCTTCCTGATTCCTCTCAACTATCAACACGGGGCGTTTTCTGACAGCCAGAAGGACTCCATGGCAACAATCAAGTATCACCAGCAGCCACAGGGCAAAATATGCTAAAAAGGTACCCAGGATTGTGTTACAAGGGTGAAGGCTCTATGAAGACTGAATGTATAACTCTGAGAGGCATCCTTTGCTAAAGGTAAGGGCCCTTGGAAGAAATAATGGCACCTAGGGACCTGGGATAGGTATTATTAGATGTCTGCATTCAACAAAGATACCAATAGAATTACCTCCCACCCCATCACTGCCGGCAACACATCTTCAGAATATGTATAATACAGATCTTAGGCCCACTGGATTAAAGGTCTGTGCTGGGAGTAGAAGGAGAAGTGGCAAGGGAAAAAACATCAGGGAAAGGACATTTCCCCTCAAACTGGAGCTCTGATTGTTTATTTTGGAGTCCTTATTTCAGCACAAAAATAGGATGTATTTTTGAGCATCATTTTGATTGGCATCAGGACCTAAGAGGAGAGTATGTCTACAATTTCAGGATCCACTGGGTTGTTCCTTTGTGTTTCTATGCCTGGTGAAAGCTGCGGATGGACAATTGTAGCAACCATGGCTTAAAAATGGCAAGGTAACCAGGACAGATCCCTCACACTTGAAGATATGAGACACGCTACCAGGCAAGCAACTTAGTTCTGCAGGAGTACTGGGTGAGTGAGAGAAATTTAGAATGGATGGTTGAAAAGAAAGTGATAGATTTCAGTTATGATCTTGATACCAATTGCAGCAAGGAGGACCATTTCTTATTTATTGAACCTGCCTATATAACGCTTTTTGAAAGAAATTGTAGCCAGTCACCACCATGAAAATGCAGTGACAGAATGGACTCCATGAGAGACATGAGACAATCTGAACAGGGTGATGGGCTGGATTGTAGCAGATGCCAGTTGGCTTATCTCATTTTTAGTCTCACCTGCAGTAGACAGTGGCATACAAGGTCTGACCCACTTTGCTGTACCTCACCAAGCGTAGCCTGAATCAACGCATTGTGCTCCAGGGCTTTCAGAGATGCCTGCAGAACTTGCTTGGCCCATGTGTAGGAACAGCCTGAAGCTAATACCCTTAACAGTGACCTTCAACCAATGTGAGATAGATGTCAGTGGATAACGGTTTCAGCCTCTTGATTTTCATGAGGCTGTTTCTGGGAAGTGTTCTGTTCATTTCTCAGAGATTCTAGATGAACTGAGCCCAATTGCCTTTAGCAGTAGAAGCAATAATACACACATATATTGTTTTTTCTCCCTGTGGTCTTTCTGTCTCCCTCCCTTTCTGACTTCTGCGTCCTGAGATTGTATCTCAGATAAGCTACCTACCCTGAAACCCCTTCTCAGCCTGCATTTTCAGAGGAAACTGAAGCAAAACACACAAACTGTCTCCAAAATCTTCACTTTTTTTCTGCTTTATAACAAACATGCTCACTCCTGCTGGAAGGGTACCTAGAATGAACATTGGATAAAGAATATTTATTATTTAGAGCCCCTGAGCAGTATGAGTCTGGGGTATGTGCCAGATTTCAGATTTCCACTGCTTTGCAGAATCTTCACCATAAAACTTGGCGGAGATGCTGAAAACCCACAGTCACAACCAGACAAGTTATTGCTACTGGAATTTTTAACAGTCACTCAGATAACATATTTTTAGAGAAAATCCACCCCAGAGCAAAATTGGAAGCATTGGAGGTAATATACTGTATAGGTCCATAATTTTTCACCTTTCAGATTCCCCTACGTATCTAATGCATGTCATCATTAATATTGCTTTAGGGGCATTCCAAATTGTCCCCAGTGAGCAGTCTGCTACTCGCTCTAACCACTTCTAAGAAATGTGAAGTTCAAGCAGTGTCTAAAAGCTTAGATCAATGAGTCATGAAGAAGCTAAATGGAATGTCTCGCCTTTGCAGAACTCCCCAACCCCAAGCGCAGCACAGGCAGTGCAGACAGATGCTCTCTGAGGCACAGCCCTTAAAATAATCCTTAGCAGTTTTCAGTCACAAATTATTTGCCCACACTTTCATATATTCCACAGTCATGCCTTGAAGTATGTGATATTGCCCTCATCTTTCTAAATGGACTAAAATAGATTAAAAGTGACTTATTTGATAATCTGGCAGTCAAAAATCCAAAATTAGTACTTCATAGTTCTTTAGTTTAGGAACATTTCTTTTGGCTGTTTAAGTTTGAAGCATTCAAACAGGACTGATGTGTCATCCAAAAAGTTATATTTTCCCTCTACATTCTTTCTTGCTGTATCCCAGAAGCAAATGAAGTCAACCATTCTCTGAATGGGAAGCTTTGGATTTAAGCTCTTGGGAGTAAAGGATGTTTTTGTTACACTTAACATGCCATTGAAATTGCAGAGAACACAAATAGAGTATTTACTAATTCTTATCGTGAACAGACAAAAAAGGAGGCACAACCTAGAAGCAGTAGATTGAAAGGTGAGAGCAAGGAAGAGAATAAATACCTCATTGTGTGTCCACAGTAATATGAAATTAAGGTACCCCTCTTTAATTATGCTACCGAGTTGAATGACTTCTTACTTAGAGTGCTCATTGCAGAATATAAGGGAGTCATTGTTTATAAATTACAATGAAATATAAATGTGGTTACAACGAATTTGTTAATTAAATTATTTTAATTTATCTTTTCACATAAACATAACTCTTGAAATTCTGGGCATAGTTATGTCCCCAAGTAACTGAATAAAGTTTCTCAACACAGGAATCTAATGAAAACTAAGAAGTTTGGAAAATAATTGTATTAAGGTATGTAAATTCTCATAATTTTTGAAACTAAACACTGCCAGCCAAGTATCTTTTTTTACCCCCCAAATCCCTGAGATTCTTATTAAAAATACAGATTTCTGAACCTCACCTTGGACCACCAAATCGGAAGTCTTAGAGCAGAGCCCAGGGATCTACATTTTAAAACTCCATTACCACTTTCCCTTTCACCACCAGGTGACTTAGGAACTGAGTCCTGTGAAGTTTGGAAAAACAAAACCCTGCACATTTTATTCTTCATCGTCATGGTTGCACAAGCAAGATGCATGGCATCTGATTTCTAAGAGCATATCCAAGTTGGGATTTTTTTCCTCACGTATCAAGAAGTCTGCATATAGGTGACTATTGGCTTTGCTTCAACAATGCTCCAATGCCAGGACCAGGGTTTCTGCAGATCCTCTTGACGTCCTCCTCATAATCGTTACCTTACACCAGGAAATACTACTGCTCAGCTCACATTGAAAGCCCCTGATATCACTCAGAGGGTCCAGCCTTGGGCATGCACAATTTCCAGGGATTACAGTAGTATCATTAGCATGATTTTTTTCCTTTTTGGTCACTTTCTCTGATCTTTCTATTTAGCTGTCTACTTCTGATGGTATCACCTATAGCTGTTAGGCTGCACCAATAGCTGACTAATTGCTGTATTTTCAACAATGCCCTAGGGCACACATTTCTCCGAGGTCTGATAGCATTTACAGGCATATTTTTTGAGTTTTGCTCTGACCCCTTGGAGGCATTTAAAAATGTCTCTTTCTTTAGTTCTTTCTGGTAAAATAGCTGGCCTTCAGTTTAGCTTGCTGTTCTCATGGAGCTACCAGCTTCCTTTTAATAACTTTCTACAAAATTCTTCATTGTTTTTTAATAGTAACCTTAGACTTGAAGAGCCCTACACTCAATTTTAAATGAAGTCAGTTTCCTTGATAAAAGCTACAGAGCTCTGTTCTTGTGACCAGAGAAAAATCTCTGAGCTTCTGCTCTTGAGCTGGGGTGGGATAGTGGTCCCCTTCTTTTTTTTTTTTTTTTTTTTTTTAATTTATGAAGAACAGAAATTTATTTCTCATAGTTCCAGAAGCTGGAAAGTCCAAGATCAAGGGGCTGGCAGGTGTGGTGTCTGATAAGGGCCCAGTTTCTTCCTAGATGGTGACTTGTTGCTTTGTCCCCTGGAGGGGATAAATGCTATGTCCTCACAAGATGGAAAGGACAGAAAGGGCTAAGCCAACCCCTCCAGTACTTTCGCCACTGCGCTTCAGCCTGTGCAACAAGAGCAAAACTCCATCTAAAAAAAAAAATTAAAAATTAAAAAAAAATAAAATAAAAGGACTGGTGGTCCCCTTCTTTCAGAGCGACATTCCTGATTGATGAGGAGTAGCTGGGTGAAGGTAGCAGACACAGGTCATTTCAGCTTGTCTCTTGTAGCTTGGAATCTCTGTGTTATGAGGATCCCAGGATGAAGATGATTAGGACCCAGTATTCTTGGGAGCCCTGACTAGAATAAAGGCTCTGCCCTATGAGTGGGGGCAGATGGAGGAAGAAAGCCCTAACACTTGGGTTCACTCACCTGCCTAAATTTAGCCTTTACAAGATGGAGCTTGGGGACAGTAAGAAATCCTGGCAGCCTGATCCTCCTGCGGAAGATAACATTGTCCTAGACTTGGTGCTGCGGCCACACCCATCCCATCTGGACTAGAGTTTTTTGTTGCAAGTTGGCTGGGGAGGGAGGGGGCAGGTCCTGGTCAAGTGTCAGAGACTGTGCTCTAAACAAAGTGGAGTACATTTTCCTGGGGAAAAAAAAAAAGTTTCTTTGTTTTCTGTATGCCCTTAGCACAATTTGCAAAGACTTTAATTTTTTAAAAAATTAATATTTTCACCAGTTATTGTTGTCTTGCTAGGCTGTAGGTTTGTGGAACTTCTCACATTGCCTTTCTAGAAGCTATGTCTTTCCTTGATTTTTAACATTGTTGACTACATTAGAGACTCAACACATCTATGTGTGACATTAGTTGCAAGTATTTTTTTGACAGTTTGTCGTTTGTCTTTTTCCATCACTTGTTATTTTGCCATGCAATTTAACAATAACATTATCTAATTTAATCATTTTTCTCATTACTTGGATTTTTGAATGTTAGTTGGAAACACATTCTCCACTCTCATGTTATAAAATAATTCACTCATTTTTTCTAATACTTACATGTTTTAATTTTTACATTTAGATCTCCATTTTTAATTTACTGAAGTGGGTTGCATGAAGTACCATTTTCAAATAAATTTGTACTAAGTTGCCATTTAAGTGTTCCAACACTAATGGTTAAAAATTCCATCTTTTTCTCAGATATTTGAGATTACATCTTCATTATATAAATGTTTTCCATATATATTTTAGTTGTCTTTGTATTTTATTCTGTTTTATTAGTATTATTAGCTTTGTAATATGCATATTATATATAAAACAAAATACAAATGTTCAGCATATATTAAATAATATAATGTATAACACATACTATTGATACATGTAGAATTTAATATATGTTATAATATAATACATATCATATGTGGTTATTATATATACTGGTTATTTTTAAATTTTTACATATAGGCAAATACATATATACAAAAATATATATACTCTTTTCAACTCAATTGTTCATATTTTTCAGGGTTTTCCAGACAGTCCCTTTTTATTGGAATATTAGTTTTAAAATTACTGTGTGTAGCTCCAGATGAAGAAAATAAAATTAAACGTTAGATTGTGTTGGTATTACATTAAATGTATACCTTAACATGGGAAGTAGTGGAATCTTTTAATTGAGTTTTTCTATCCAAGATCATAAAAGCTCTCTCCATGTGACAGAACCTACTTTCTCAGTCTTTCAATGATATTTTAGATTTTTCCTCATTTACATTTTCCATGTATTTTGTTAAAAATATTAATGGATATTTGTTCTTGCTGTTTCTATAATAAGTGGTGTTTTCTCTTCCAATATATTTTAAACTTGGTTATTTTGGGTCATAAAGGGGCTATTGATTTTTGTATTTTAACTTTTGTAACATGCTAAATTACTGATTCTCTTGTTTGTATTAATTTTTTTCAATGGTTGCCTCTGGTTTCAAGGTATACTATCATATAACCTAAACATAAAAACATTTTTTCTTCCTTCTTTTTCATTTTTATGCCTCAAATCATTAATCTTCTCTGAAGTATTGGCTAATTCTTCCAATATAATATTAAGTAGTAGTGGATATTATAGTCATTCTTGCCTTTTTCATGGTTTTAATAACTGAGAAAGATGTTTCCTTGTTAATTAAGATATTGATTTTGATTTGTCTTTAGTCTTCTGGGATAAGTGTAACTTACTCGTAATGCATTTTTAACAAATGCACTGCTGAATTCTATTTGCTAATGATTTGTTTATAACTTTTCATCAATATCTATGAGATTAGTTTGTAAGTCAGTCATTTGTGTGGTTGTAATTGTTGCAATCATTGCCAGGTTTGAGGATCAATGTTAATGCCCTTTTATGAAATTAATTTGAATGTTTTCCTTATTTTATAAGCCTTGGAATAATTTAAATAGCATAACATTATTGTTCTTTGAAGATTTAAAATCAGTCTGTATGAAAACATCTGAATGAGGGCCTTTTTGGGAGTATAGCATTTTCATATTGTTTTCTATTTCTTCTATGAGTATTGAAATTCAGACTTTCTCTTCTTCCCAGATTGTTTTGGCAAATTTTAACTAGAAATTTACTTTTCTCATTTAAGTTTTCAACTTGACTTCCAAAAAACTGTATAAAGTCATCTAAGAAAATTTTAAAAATTCTTGTAACTTCAAAAGTTATTTTCTCTATAATTTTAATTTTGTGTATTTGTGCTTACGTTTTTTCCTTTTTTCTTGGTTTTGTTAGCTATTGGGTTTGTTTTTTTTAATTTCATCAAAAAACCAACTTTTAAAAAGATATTAGTTAATTTTCCTGTTTTCTAATTTACTATTTTCTGGTTTTATCTTTATTATTTTGTTTTTCTGCTTTCCTTATATTTATTTAGTTGTTATTTTCTTTCTTTATTAAATGATGCTTAGTTGATTTATCTCCCCTTCCCAGTTTTTACTGCTATTTGTATTAAGAACCACAAATTTTTCTCTGAATATTGTTTTAATTGTATTCCATAAAGCATTTTTGGTAGAGTTGTAATTATTTCTAAAAGAAATTCCTTAATTTTGATTTGTTTATTCCTTTTAGTACAGAGATGTTCTTAAAGAAGTTTTTAAATTCTGATTGTAATGACTTCTCACCCTCTTTAAAAATTAATTCTAGTTTAATGTATCATCATCAGAAAATGTTTTAATTATTTTTTAAATGAAGCAGTGAGATTTATTCTATTCTCACTTATTAATTTTTTGTTTCAATTACTTGTCTTAGCTTGTAATATTTTGTCCATATCTCTTATTAATGGTGGGATTCTATTTAATATGTTTATTTCCTATGGATTTATGAAAGTTATTGCTGTGTCATTTTTTCATTTCTATTCATAAATGTTTTATGTTGTTTGTGTGTTTGTGGTTTGATTTACTAAAAGCTATATCTGTGCAACATTTCCGACATTATAAACTACAGAGAAGAGTATAATTAACCTTTGTGTTCCTATCATGTGGTTTTGATATTTCTTTTTCTCTTTTCTTTTTTTTTCTTTTTTTTGTTTGTTTGTTTGTTTTTAGTGGAGATGGGGTTTTACCCTATTGGCCAGGCTGGTCTGGAACTCCTGACCTCAGGTGATTTGCCTGCTTCAGCCTCCCAAAGTACTGGGATTAAAGGCGTGAGCCACCACACTCAGCTTTAATATTTCTTAACTCAAGACCAATTTTGTCTGATTTGTACTTCCTACACCTGCTCCCCCTGCATTATTTTGAAGCAAATTTTAAAATGGAATTTAATTTTGTTTTCTCTTTTACTACGTTTTCAAATAATTTAAGCCACATTGGGATTATACTGTCTTTAAAAGTTTGTCAGAATTCCCTCTCAACACCAGTAGGCTTGCCACTTCCCTATTTCTTCTATGGTAGTTGTTCTAACCTTCTACTGAGGCCAATTTTGATGAATTATATTTTCTGTCTAGAAAATTGTGCATTTCATTTAGTATTTAAATAATGTTATAAAATATTGTCCCTTGTCTTTTGTTTTAAATATATTTTATTTTAATGATTAGTTCTTTTTGTGTAAACATTTACTCTTTTAATCTTGAAAATCATTATTAAAAGAACGAAAAGGCAAGTTTCAGACCAGGAGAAAACATTTGTAAATAACGTGACAAGGGACCTTTTCTCCAAGTATATGAAGAACTGACAATACAAAAAGAAAAGAAGCAATCTAATAAAAAATTGACAAAATTTTAAGCAGGTGGGTGTGCAAAGAAGATATATGGAGAGATGAGATACAAAGAAGATGGCAAAACATGCACGTGAAAACAGGCTGACCATCGTTAGTCACTAATTGTAAATGTAAATCACGATGAGATAGCTCTTTACAAATACTAGAATGGCTGAAGCAAAACAAAGCAAAGCAAAAACAAAACAAAAACAAAACAAAATGACAATATCAAGCATGGGATGAGGATATGGAGCAAGTGAAACTCTCATACATTGCTCATAGGAGGGAATGCAAAATGTTAAGTCGCTTTGTACAGTAAAACAACACTTACTCTATGACCAAACAATCTTACTCTTAGGTGAGCTTCACACCACAAAGTCTGTATGTAAAAGTTTATAGCAGCTTTATTTATAATCACTCCAAATGGGAAATACCTCATATGTCCTTCAACTGGTGAATGGATTTTTTAAAAATATGGTGCATTCATGGAATAAAATATTTCTTTACAATCAAAAGCAAATGAACTATTGATATACTCAAGAACATGAATGAATCTCAAATACACTTTGATAAGTGAAAGAAGCCATACTTAAATGCTATATACTGCCTTTTGCAGTCATATGATTTCATTCACATGAGGTTCTGGAAGACAGAATACTCCACTGAAGTGAGAATATAGCACTGGATGCCAGGTTAGAGGAACAGAAGAGGTCACTGCAAAGAACTGCATGAGGAAATTTTGGGGAGGTAATGGATATGTTCTGTATCTTAATTTTGATAGTAGTTGCACTACTCTATGCACTTGTTAAAACTCATAAACTTGTATACTAAAAAGAGTGTGTTTATTGTATGTAAATACAAAGATAAGAATAAGATGAGTTGGAAGTGCAAAGATATAAAGATAAAATAAATTCAAGAAAAATTAAATAAATATGTTGGATATCTTTTTTTTAAAAAAAAAACTACAAAATCATTCTCACCTTTTCTTCACACCCCTCGGTGACAGGCTTACCTACCTTTTTAGTCTTCAACATGTGTCTATACCATCAGTCTTTAATGGGCTTTGCCAAATGATACCCCTATTGTGATATCAGAGGAAGGAGGAAGGAGATTTTAGGGTAATGATTCTCCTGGACCCTCCCTGTGGGCCTGACCTTGGCTGTGATCTTTCACCGATCATCAGGACTTTCCTGGTCACACTATCAACACCAATCTCCTCTTGCAGTTCCTAGTATCTGCTTAATCTCCTGGCCCCTCTGCTTTAACAGTCTGCAGTGATATTAACCATAGGGAATTATACTCTCTTTGGTAGTTTCCCTACTTCTGTCCGTACTTTTCTATAAACAAAAATATTCCTCTATTAAAATCGATCTAATATCCAATTTAAGTTTTCCATCCAGTTTTGTGGAGACAAAAGTGGGAATGGTTTTAACATGTTCACGAGATAGCAAAGAAGCCAACTTTGACAGGGATAAGAAGGTATATTTTGAATAAGTGTAAAATAAGATAGAATTCATGGTCAAAATCACAATATCTAAAACAAGGTTAATCTTAATTATCTATGAATATATGAAGCCACTGGAAAATTTTGAATAGAAAATTGATATTATTAAAATAATGCTTAATAAAGACTGGTCATGGTATACAAGATAGATTAAAGCAGAAAACATGGAGTTCAGATGATATGTGACATGTAAAATGAGGGAAGCCACATAATACAATTATGCAGTGGAAACTGGCAAGCCGAGAAAATTAGATATTAGAGAGTAAGTAGATGCAATATAAGAAAAGAAAAAGAGGATTTTGAAGTTGAAAATCTGGAAGAATAATAATGTTATTAAAGGGTGAAATTTGTTGGGTGGGCAGACTGATTTGTAAAGGAAGATAATGTTTGGAAGATAAGAAACTCATATTCTCATTCTACCATCCCAGAAATCAGCTCTGGTTGGTGGGATTTGATTTCAGCTTTGCTTAAAAATTTTTTTGTTCTCCCGCGTTAATGAAAACTCTAAGGTTATGAATCCCCATCGAGAACCATCAGATGGCTCAATGTCTAGTATTCAAAGTATGATTCCAGGGATCACTGGAAAGATAAACTCCAATCTCAGGAGCAATATAAAATAATGGTTTCTCTGACTCAAATCAATTCAATGGGTCAAACAAGTTGGTGGTTGGAATCAGGGGGAATGTTACTTATGTTGGATTCGAAAAATGGCAAAAACTATCCAAACCGAGAGGAACACTGATCTGGCAGAAGCTTTTCTGGCAGAAACTGTACCACACAGACAGGTAAAGGCAAAGGAAAACTTTATGCCAAGCAATTTATGTACTTAGTAGTTTACCAGGCAAATGAAGTCTAATTACCTAAGCGTAATTAGCCATCCTGGGAAGGAGGTGGTGAGTGTTTTGATTCAAAGACCACGGAAGCACATCGTATCACTTCTGCTCAAGTCCCGGCCTGTGATTACTAGTGACATATGTATTCAGTGAAGTGTGCAGAAACCCAGCCATTGTGATCAGACAACCGAATCTAATGTTTGAGGAGCACAGTTTAATGGTGAGGTCAGGTTCCTTGTTCAATTATTGATATTCTTGCTGAAAACATGAAATGGCTTGACAGCTGGGGCAAGAAAGGAGATACACTGTGAGGGAGTCTTTGAACTCAGGTGAGGGGAAGGAAGCTGAGGAGGGACTATGCCCAAGACTCAGGCTCACATATTTTTTTTTCTTTTCAGTCTTTTAGAAAACCTAACACAATGCTGTATTTAGAGGAGATGCTCATTAAATTCAATTTAATTGACACCAACATAGAAGAAAGGCAGTTCTACAACCAATATAGAATATTATTCCTTAAAAAGTCAAAAAGCTATAAGATTCAGGGACCTCACAAAAATGTTTAAGTTTTGAAAAGATTGCAGTGCTTCAGGAAGCATGAAGTGGGACCCTTATGTCAAGGGGAAACATGTGTCTTGTGGAAAAGGGTAGCTGATAGCATGACAAGACTATCTCATCTGAAACTGTAACAGTACAGTGCAGTAAATATGTTCATTTACTGCACTCATACCTTACAAGTTTCTTTCATGTAAAAAGATTAAGAGTAGATATTAAGAGAAAACTGAACACTGCATGTTCTCACTTATAAGTGGGAGCTGAACAATGAGAACACATGGACACAGGGAGGAGAACAACACAAGCTGGGCCACGGCGGGAGCGAGAGCATCAGGATAAATAGCTAAGGCATGCGGGGCTTAATACCTAGGTGATGTGTTGATAGGTGCAGCAAACCACTATGGCATATGTTTACCTATGTAACAAACCTGAACATCCTGCACATGTATTCCGGAATGTAAAATTAAATTAAATTAAATTTTTGAAAAGAGTCATTTCAATGACTGATATAAATTCTACCACCTCCAAATGAGTAAAGGCACTGTAACTAGAGAACATATAAAGACCTTTTTCCTAAGTTCTTTGCTCAACTGTGTCTTCGTTGAATAAGCTTCTCTAAAAGTGTTTCCCAGTGGTCAGAACTTCATGATTCAATATTGACAAGGAAATCTTCAGTTCTCATTTTTATCATTGAATCAAAAGGCTCAGAGGAAATTGCTCTAAAAGAGACCTAACAGAAAAATCTACCTGCATTTCCAGAATCATCTGTTAGTTTATTAGGAAATACCCATATCTGTGATGCCGGATTATTCAGTTGTAAAGGCTATTACTGTCTCAATATTTTGTTTTTAAGTTTTCTTCCTAAGTTTGTCCTTGTCCAGGAGGATATCAGTAATAGCACATAGGCAATTTATTGAAGACAAGCTCCAAAAAAATTAACAGAATACTTTACTCTTGAAAACATACTTATTAGTCACCTATATTATAAAATATTACAAATGGATATACAAGTATTCCTTAATATACTTGATATGCAATATTGATAATTTAACAATGGCAGAAAAATTCATTTTCTCAGAATATGTATTGCATATCCAGATTATAGAGATCATTCTTACTCGTTCTTAATTTTACTGATGAGGAAATTGAAGCCTAGGTATAGAGAAGTGCCCAAAGTCACAGAACAAGCTAGCTCCCATACTACGGTATGCAATACACTCACTCAATAATCAAATATGCAAACTCGTTTTTTTGACAAAATACACATCAAGAAATAATAGTTTTCATTTTTACATTATCAGTAATGGCAAACAGCTTAGCTGTAATATTTGCAAGATTCACAGTAAAGTGTAACTGAGCAACACTGCTCAATATCAACATAAAGGAAATATGTTGCAAATAATGGAAGAATTTTAAGGTGAATGTGTGGGTGGTTACTTTATTCAGTTCTTGATACTTTATAAAATTGTTCAAGTCAGAAAAACTCTAAGAATTAACCCCTGGAAGAGGCAGAATACATAAATAAACCTAATAGAAGGGCTGTTTTATTTTTAAAAACATACGTATTATCTTATTTAAAAGTTATTGATAAAAATTTGAATTGGTTCTTTTTTTAGGGTTAGAGAAAAGTAGAAATTCCCTTGGGAAATTTCTTCTACTTTCCTCAAGGCTGAAGAATTTGGTTTTATATAGATTAATAATCCTAGAATTTTATCCTCAAAGAAATGCTTAATATCCTATTGGATTATGGTGTAATTCAAGTGATTTTTATGAAATGATACCTTTTATTTGTTAAAGCACAGCAAAAAGGAACTTCATATAATTGTAGTCACTGCCTTCTCAATGTAGTTTCTATTACCTCTGAGTTTATCATGAAGAAGAATTATGCTTTGAACAAAAGGAACATTACCATTGCCCATTGTCAGGCCTCACCAAGGACAGGTCTGTATGTCTTTCCTTTACGCTTTTTCACATGAAGGTGACAGAAAGCAATGGTAAAATACATCAGATTATGACAATTGTGCAGAGGCTGCTATATGTCTTCAGTTCCTTGTGAAACATTCACAAAACATCGCTAACCATTGCCTTGCATGTACTCATTAATCTTAAGTAAACCTTCTTTATAAAAATGTAGAAATACGCTGAAAGAGGCAAGATCTATCAACTTCTAGCTCATCAACCTAGGCTTAGTAACTCATTAGCTTGATTCTAAGATTTAAGTCGAAGGGCAAGTAAGAAATTTAGTGTAGGGGAGGAGCCAAGATGGCCGAATAGGAACAGCTCCGGTCTACAGCTCCCAGCGCGAGCGACGCAGAAGACGGGTGATTTCTGCATTTCCATCTGAGGTACCGTGTTCATCTCACTAGGGAGTGCCAGACAGTGGGCGCAGGTCAGTGGGTGAGTGCACCGTGCGCCAGCCGAAGCAGGGGCGAGGCATTGCCTCACTCAGGAAGCGCAAGGGGTCAGGGAGTTCCCTTTCCAGGGGTGACAGACGGCACCTGGAAAGTCGGGCCACTCCCACCCGAATACTATGTTTTTCCGACTGGCTTAGGAAACGGTGCCCCAGGAGAGTATAGCCCGCACCTGGCTCAGAGGGTCCTACGCCCACGGAGTCTCGCTGATTGCTAGCACAGCAGTCAGAGACCAAACAGCAAGTCGGCAGCGAGGCTGGGGGAGGGGCGCCCGCCATTGCCCAGGCTCGCTTAGGTAAACAAAGCAGCCTGGAAGCTTGAACTGGGTGGAGCCCACCACAGCTCAAGGAGGCCTGCCTGCCTCTGTAGGCTCCACCTCTGGGGGCAGGGCACAGACAAACAAAAAGACAGCAGTAACCTCTGCAGACTTAAATGTCCCTGTCTGACAGCTTTGAGGAGAGCAGTGGTTCTCCCAGCACGCAGCTGGAGATCTGAGAACGGGCTGACTGCCTCCTCAAGTGGGTCCCTGACCCCTGACCCCCGAGCAGCCTAACTGGGAGGCACCCCCCAGCAGGGGCAGACTAACACCTCACACGGCCGGCCGGCCAGGTACTCCAACAGACCTGCAGCTGAGGGTCCTGTCTGTTAGAAGGAAAACTAACAGAAAGGACATCCACACCAAAAACCCATCTGTACATCACCATCATCAAAGACCAAAAGTAGATAAAACCACAAAGATGGGGAAAAAACAGAGCAGAAAAACTGGAAACTCTAAAATGCAGAGCACCTCTCCTCCTCCAAAGGAACGCAGTTCCTCACCAGCAACGGAACAAAGCTGGACGGAGAATGACTTTGACGAGCTGAGAGAAGAAGGCTTCAGACGATCAAATTACTCCGAGCTACGGGAGGATATTCAAACCAAAGGCAAAGAAGTTGAAAACTTTGAAAAAAATTTAGAAGAATGTATAACTAGAATAACCAATACAGAGAAGTGCTTAAAGGAGCTGATGGAGCTGAAAACCAAGGCTCGAGAACTACGTGAAGAATGCAGAAGCCTCAGGAGCCGATGCGATCAAATGGAAGAAAGGGTATCAGCCCTGGAAGATGAAATGAATGAAATGAAGCGAGAAGGGAAGTTTAAAGAAAAAAGAATAAAAAGAAATGAGCAAAGCCTCCAAGAAATGTGGGACTATGTGAAAAGACCAAATCTACGTCTGATTGGTGTACCTGAAAGTGACGGGGAGAATGGAAACAAGTTGGAAAACACTCTGCAGGATATTATCCAGGAGAACTTCCCCAATCTAGCAAGGCAGGCCAACATTCAGATTCAGGAAATACAGAGAACGCCACAGAGATACTCCTCGAGAAGAGCAACTCCAAGACACATAATTGTCAGATTCACCAAAGTTGAAATGAAGGAAAAAATGTTAAGGGCAGCCAGAGAGAAAGGTCGGGTTACCATCAAAGGGAAGCCCATCAGACTAACAGCGGATCTCTCGGCAGAAACCCTACAAGCCAGAAGAGAGTGGGGGCCAATATTCAACATTCTTAAAGAAAAGAATTTTCAACCCAGAATTTCATATCCTGCCAAACTAAGCTTCATAAGTGAAGGAGAAATAAAATACTTTACAGACAAGCAAATGCTAAGAGATTTTGTCACCACCAGGCCTGCCCTAAAAGAGCTCCTGAAGGAAGCGCTAAACATGGAAAGGCACAACCGGTACCAGCCACTGCAAAATCATACCGAATTGTAAAGACCATCGAGACTAGGAAGGGACTGCATCAACTAACGAGTAAAATAACCAGCTAACGTCATAATGACAGGATCAGATTCACACATAACAATATTAACTTTAAATGTAAATGGACTAAATGCTCCAATTAAAAGACACAGACTGGCAAATTGGATAAAGACTCAAGACCCATCAGTGTGCTGTATTCAGGAAACCCATCTCACGTGCAGAGACACACATAGGCTCAAAATAAAAGGATGGAGGAAGATCTACCAAGCAAATGGAAAACAAAAAAAGGCAGGGGTTGCAATCCTAGTCTCTGATAAAACAGACTTTAAACCAACAAAGATCAAAAGAGACAAAGAAGGCCATTACATAATGGTAAAGGGATTAATTCAACAAGAAGAGCTAACTATCCTAAATATATATGCACCCAATACAGGAGCACCCAGATTCATAAAGCAAGTCCTGAGTGACCTACAAAGAGACTTAGACTCCCAAACATTAATAATGGGAGACTTTAACACCCCACTGTCAACATTAGACAGATCAACGAGACAGAAAATCAACAAGGATACCCAGGAATTGAACTCAGCTCTGCACCAAGCAGACCTAATAGACATCTACAGAACTCTCCACCCCAAATCAACAGAATATACATTTTTTTCAGCACCACACCACACCTATTCCAAAATTGACCATATACTTGGAAGTAAAGCTCTCCTCAATAAATGTAAAAGAACAGAAATTATAACAAACTATCTCTCAGATCACAGTGCAATCAAGCTAGAACTCAGGATTAAGAATCTCACTCAAAACCGCTCAACTACGTGGAAACTGAACAACCTGCTCCTGAATGACTACTGGGTACATAACGAAATGAAGGCAGAAATAAAGATGTTCTTTGAAACCAACGAGAACCAAGACACAACATACCAGAATCTCTGGGATGCATTTAAAGCAGTGTGTAGAGGGAAATTTATAGCACTAAATGCCCACAAGAGAAAGCAGGAAAGATCCAAAATTGACACCCTAACATCACAATTAAAAGAACTAGAAAAGCAAGAGCAAACACATTCAAAAGCTAGCAGAAGGCAAGAAATAAGTAAAATCAGAGCAGAACTGAAGGAAATAGAGACACAAAAAACCCTTCAAAAAATTAATGAATCCAGGAGCTGGTTTTTTGAGAGGATCAACAAAATTGATAGACCACTAGCAAGATTAATAAAGAAAAAAAGAGAGAAGAATCAAATAGATGCAATAAAAAATGATAAAGGGGATATCACCACTGATCCCACAGAAATACAAACTACCATCAGAGAATATTACAAACACCTCTACGCAAATAAACTAGAAAATCTAGAAGAAATGGATAAATTCCTCAACACATACACCCTCCCAAGACTAAACCAGGAAGAAGTTGAATCTCTGAATAGACCAATAACAGGATCTGAAATTGAGGCAATAATTAATAGCTTACCAACCAAAAAAAGTCCAGGACCAGATGGGTTCACAGCCGAATTCTACCAGAGGTACAAGGAGGAGCTGGTACCATTCCTTCTGAAACTATTCCAATCAATAGAAAAAGAGGGAATCCTCCCTAACTCATTTTATGAGGCCAGCATCATCCTGATACCAAAGCCTGGCAGAGACACAACAAAAAAAGAGAATTTTAGACCAATATCCTTGATGAACATTGATGCAAAAATCCTCAATAAAATACTGGCAAACAGAATCCAGCAGCACATCAAAAAGCTTATCCACCATGATCAAGTGGGCTTCATCCCTGGGATGCAAGGCTGGTTCAATATACGCAAATCAATAAGTGTAATCCAGCATATAAACAGAACCAAAGTCAAAAACCACATGATTATCTCAATAGATGCAGAAAAGGCCTTTGACAAAATTCAACAACCCTTCATGCTAAAAACTCTCAATAAATTAGGTATTGATGGGACGTATCTCAAAATAATAAGAGCTATTTATGACAAACCCACAGCCAATATCATACTGAATGGGCAAAAACTGGAAGCATTCCCTTTGAAAACTGGCACAAGACAGGGATGCCCTCTCTCACCACTTCTATTCAACATAGTGTTGGAAGTTCTGGCCAGGGCAATTAGGCAAGAGAAGGAAATCAAGGGTATTCAATTAGGAAAAGAGGAAGTCAAATTGTCCCTGTTTGCAGATGACATGATAGTATATCTAGAAAACCCCATTGTCTCAGCCCAAAATCTCCTTGAGCTGATAAGCAACTTCAGCAAAGTCTCAGGATACAAAATCAATGTACAAAAATCACAAGCATTCTTATACATCAATAACAGACAAACAGAGAGCCAAATCATGAGTGAACTCCCATTCACAATTGCTTCAAAGAGAATAAAATACCTAGGAATCCAACTTACAAGGGATGTGAAGGACCTCTTCAAGGAGAACTACAAACCACTGCTCAAGGAAATAAAAGAGGATACAAACAAATGGAAGAACATTCCATGCTCATGGGTAGGAAGAATCAATATCATGAAAATGGCCATCCTTCCCAAGGTAATTTACAGATTCAATGCCATCCCCATCAAGTTACCAATGACTTTCTTCACAGAATTGGAAAAAACTACTTTAAAGTTCATATGGAACCAAAAAAGAGCCCGCATCGCCAAGTCAATCCTAAGCCAAAAGAACAAAGCTGGAGGCATCACGCTACCTGACTTCAAACTATACTACAAGGCTACAGTAACCAAAACAGCATGGTACTGGTACCAAAACAGAGATATAGATCAATGGAACAGAACAGAGCCCTCAGAAATAACGTCACATATCTACAACTATCTGATCTTTGACAAACCTGACAAAAACAAGAAATGGGGAAAGGATTCCCTATTTAATAAATGGTGCTGGGAAAACTGGCTAGCCATATGTAGAAAGCTGAAACTGGATCCCTTCCTTACACCTTATACAAAAATTAATTCAAGATGGATTAAAGACTTAAATGTTAGACCTAAAACCATAAAAACCCTAGAAGAAAACCTAGGCAATACCATTCAGGACATAGGCATGGGCAAGGACTTCATGTCTAAAACTCCAAAAGCAATGCCAACAAAAGCCAAAATTGACAAATGGGATCTAATTAAACTAAAGAGCTTCTGCACAGCAAAGGAAACTACCATCAGAGTGAACAGGCAACCTACAAAATGGGAGAAAATTTTCGCAACCTACTCATCTGACAAAGGGCTAATATCCAGAATCTACAATGAACTCCAACAAATTTACAAGAAAAAAACAAACAACCCCATCAAAAAGTGGGCGAAGGACATGAACAGACACTTCTCAAAAGAAGACATTTATGCAGCCAAAAAACACATGAAAAAATGCTCACCATCACTGGCCATCAGAGAAATGCAAATCAAAACCACAATGAGATACCATCTCACACCAGTTAGAATGGCAATCATTAAAAAGTCAGGAAACAACAGGTGCTGGAGAGGATGTGGAGAAATAGGAACACTTTTACACTGTTGGTGGGACTGTAAACTAGTTCAACCCTTGTGGAAGTCAGTGTGGCGATTCCTCAGGGATCTAGAATTAGAAATTCCATTTGACCCAGCCATCCCATTACTGGGTATATACCCAAAGGACTATAAATCATGCTGCTATAAAGACACATGCACACGTATGTTTATTGCGGCATTATTCACAATAGCAAAGACTTGGAACCAACCCAAATGTCCAACAATGATAGACTGGATTAAGAAAATGTGGCACATATACACCATGGAATACTATGCAGCCATAAAAAATGATGAGTTCACGTCCTTTGTAGGGACATGGATGAAATTGGAAATCATCATTCTCAGTAAACTATCGCAAGAACAAAAAACCAAACACCGCATATTCTCACTCATAGGTGAGAATTGAACAATGAGAACACATGGACACAGGAAGGGGAACATCACACTTCGGGGACTGTTGTGGGGTGGGGGGAGGGGGGAGGGATAGCATTGGGAGATATACCTAATGCTAGATGACGAGTTGGTGGGTGCAGCGCACCAGCATGGCACATGTATACATATGTAACTTACCTGCACGTTGCGCACATGTACCATAGAGCCTAAAGTATAATAATAATAATTATAATAATAATAAAAAAAAAAAAAAAAAAAAAAAAAAAAAAAAAAAAAAAAAAAAGAAATTTAGTGTATAATTCAGTCTTTCCTCACTATATTTTTTCATCCTCACCATCACTTCTCTGGTTCAGTGTCTCATCATGCCTAAGCTGATTTATTGCAGTGATCTTACAGTTGATTTACCTGCTTCCTGTGTCTTTCCTTTGGAATGGATTCTTCACACTGTCCAGATAGTGTTTCAAGCCTGCACTCAGCTCTGTCACTGCCCAGGGTTTCCAAGCCTTTTGAGTGTTTGTGGCATTCCCTTCCCCACATCCACCGCCATCCCATCTGGAGGGAACATCTCCCCTCCTCATTCTACTTTCATTATTCCTAGACTTCAAGTTTATCTGGTTTCGCTTCCTTTTCCTTTCCCATCATTTTATGATTCTGGGCTTTATGACATTTCCTATCCCTGCTGTGTGATTGTGATTTGATGAGAATCCTTTATTGATAAAACTTGATGGTTTTCCAGTGGGTTCACGTTAATTCATCTTGCAGAAATATTCATGTGAATCTGTATTTCAGAATATTGGGATTTCTCATACCTCTTCAATCTTTAACGATATTTCTTTCACATCATTCCAATGAGACAATTTTTGATACTTTTAAGGGCTACATTTTATATATTTTTAATCACTTCAAGTGTATAAAAGCCAATTTGACTATTCACAAAGTGACATCAGAGTAATTTTGAACACTGATAACATTTCCAGGCCAAATGAAGTACATTGTTTCATAAATTGACATTGATCTTCCTTTAAACCTTATTACTAATGTATAAATAAGATTATGAATATTTTCCATGTGTATCTCCACATATAACCTTAAGAGATTATAAAAGTGCAGAATTAGTCACATGGGCATATTGCTTAGGACATATATTTGGACATGGTCTGTCTGTAAATGATAAGAAAACATTATTTTTTGTATGTGTGGAGAAAACAATGGAATAATGTAAATCCATGAATAGTATTGACTCCGTTATAGATTAGAAAAGGTGTACAGGTCAGGCACAGTGGCTCATGCCTGTAATCCCAGCACTTTGGGAGGCCAAGTTGTATGGATCACTTGAGGTCAGGAGCTTGAGACCAGCCTGACCAACATGGTGAAACTCCATCTCTACTACAAATACAAAAATTAGGCAGGCATAGTGGTGCATGCCTGTAATCCCAGCTACTTGGGAGGCTGAGGCAGGAGAATTGTTTGAACCCAGAACGTGGAGGTTGCAGTGAGCCAAGGTTGTGCCACTGCATGTCCTTCATCCTGGGCGACAGAGCTAGACTCAGTCTCAAAAAAAAAAAACAAAAAAAACAGTGTACAAAACAATCTGGGCAGAAACTGTTTTTTTCATCCCTTTTGCCATTTCATCTAATCAATCAAAATTTAAACCTACATAGGCAGTTTCACTGAACAACATAGAATTTGTTGACTACCCACTCTGCCTCAGAGCACACACCAAGCTGGGTAGTATCTGTACACAATCCTTTATCAAAACCTTTGGGAGCATATGTGCTTCTGAATGCAATTTTTTTCAAATTTTAGGAAAGTAAAACAGTGCATGCATCTTCTATTACGAAATACCCCCCGGGGGGACCCTGAGCAGTATCCTATAATCAAACACATTAATGTGTCAGCAGTGAAAATCATGACTATTCACTTAGGAATAATAAAGTTTATAAAGGGTCTCAAGTCAAAACAAACCAGCTTTTGCAGCCAGAGAAGTTATAGAGACAATTTTTGTTTTCTTCAAGTTTTTAGATTTCAGAATTGCAGATAAAGGCTTGAGGAACTGTGATGTTTAATGAAAAATAAAACAGTCTCTGCTCTTAAGGGACTCACAAAATCTTGATACTTAACTGATTCATACTGGTAGAGCCATACTGGTGTTAAAATGTTAAAATATTGTTTTTCAATGAGAAAGTGGTCATTATGCCAAGCCATCTAAAAACTCCCTCTCCACTCCTCCCTTCCCCCAGCCTATTTATTCCCTGGAGCCCTGGCACCTTTCCTGCACCCTCCCCATGACCCAAATGACGGATGCTTGGCTCCACAGCCAGCCTCTGTGGTGATTGGTGGGTGCTTGTACTATACCACGCATTCAAAATTTAAATGTACCTTCTAAAAGCACAGGATGGTGAATTTCCTCCAAAAGCCAGAGGATTTTGACAGGATGAGGAGAAGTTGGGGGAACTAAGGAGTCTTACTTCTTTATTTTTAAATTCAGAGTTAAAATCAGATTAGAGGTTTCAGTAAGCAGAAAGCCAATGAAATTATCTGTCATCCATTAATAACCCTAAGTCTCTACTGCTGGTAGAGGGACAATCAGTCCCCGGGAGCGCTAGCAGGGCAGAGCGGACCTGGGGAGGGGCCTCTGTTGTCATTTCTCATCAATGGCTTTTATGATTGTATTTACTATGCTTACCTCTGATGTAAACAAATTCCTCATGTTTTCCTTGATACATTTTTTTTCAATAGATGTTAATTTTCAACATGTCATTATGAAGATACCATGACTTCAGGGAAGATCTACTGTGGAGAACTTCTCCTCTACATGTTTGAAACAATCGCACAGAACAAATTCCAACCTCACTGAAACTTAGATTTTATTTTTCATGAGCACAGTCATTCCCTTTTGGGCGCCGCAGCGGGCAAGGAGGTGGCCACGAGCGAGGCCGTGCTACTGCGTGAGCATGCGCAGGGTCGCGCTTAGGCGAGGCTGGGTCCTCCGAGCAGGTTAGGTCAGATAAGGGAATCCCGGGGTAGCGACTAGGAATGGTGGCTTTCCGCTTCCGGGTCCTCTTTATAGAAGCTATGGCCTCTTTGCAATCTTCCAGTAACAATAGAAGATGGAGACCAGGCCAGAAGACCTGGAAGATTTCATTATTCAGAGGCAAATCTTGGAGCCCTTCTGAGACCATAGGAATAATCCAGCCTAGTCCGGAGATGATGAGAGACCCCTGGAGCCTGAAGCAGCCACCCCAGGTGAGGCCCCCTTGAGCAACCAATCCAGAGCTGATCTGGAAGCCAACTAGATAGAGGCACATGAATGAGCATATGCCAGGCCAGCCAAAGAACCACCCAGCGAAGTTACAGAATTGTGAGCTATTAATAAATAAATTTTAGGTGTTTTAAAACGCTAAGTTTTGAGGTGATTTATTAGTCAGGAAAAGCTGATACACAGGCAAAAGGTGAAAAGTTGTTATGAAAGGCTTCAAAGGAGAGCAGCTTATCACCTGGTGGTTCTTTTAATACATAAGGAAAACAACGGGCTGTGATATTGAAATATTGCCTAAGCTTTAAACAAACACACTTTTCCACTATCAATACTTAACCAAGAAGCCCAGCACACTTACTGAATTCTGAGCATAGCCACCCTGGCAGGGACCCCACTGAGGAATCCACACCTGATACTGCCACTGCGCAGTCATACGGGGCAGCACTCACTGTGGGCATCATGGCCAGCACAGATTTTTGTCTCCAGGATTAGGGGATCAGGTACATGCCTGACAATGGAGAATTCTTCTTACTCCTGTCCCACAGCCATGACAATAAGAATAAAAATGCAGTAGCTATCTCACACCTAACTGTATTCATAATGTTCACAGCAACCGTGTTTATATTCTTTAAGCCTGACATGGTACAATTTTATTCTCTTTTATCAGTGGTGGTTTGCTACTTGTAATTTACTATTTTCTCCTTGTGTGATACTGCTCATATCAGATATTAAAGGTACTACTACTAAAAAAAGTTATATTTCTTGATTAAGAAAACTAAAACTTTAAATATCTGGTTCAAAAGGACTCAAGATGCCTGTTTTGTTTTCTTTTTTCACTGAATTTGATCAGCTCTGATAACTGTACCTATAAATGGGATACACTGACTTGTCTCCGCCCTGACTGGTGGGACAGATGTCAGCTCAGTGACCTGAGCATATAGTAATTAGTATTTTCTTTTTTAAAAAACGTAAAATCTTATTTTGTTTTATTTTATATTAACTAATGTTTTAAATGGACGAAAAATGTATATATTTATTGTGTACAAGATGATACATTGAAATATGTATATATTGTGAAATGGCTAAATCAAGACAATTAACATATGTACTAATTAGGATTTTCACTGAAAAATGCTCCCACTCTTTTGTTTTGTTTTGTTTTTCTTATTTTTGAGACAGAGTCTTGCTGTGTCACCCAGGCTTGAGGGCAGCGGTGCGATTTCAGATCACTGCAACCTCAGTCTTCTAGTGCCTCAGCATCCCCAGCAGCTGGGATTACAGGCATGTGCCACCATGCCCAGCTAATGTTTTTGTAGTTTTAGTAGAGACAGGATTTCACCATGTTGGCCAGGTTTGTCTCAAGTGATCTGCCTGCCTGGGCCTCCCAAAGTGATGGGATTACAAGTGTAAGCCACCACGCCTTGCCAGAAAAGTGCTCCCTATTCTAAATTAGTATGAGAGGCAGTGCAGGATAATAGTCAAAAACATGGTTTCCGAAAAACAAACAGAACGTGGATTCTGGAACATGATTGCCTTTTTTTTTTTTTAATTTTGTTTTTTTTTTTTGGTAAAAAGCTTTATTGAGATAAAATTCACAAACAATTCACCTATATAAAATGTACAGATTCAATAGATTTTGGTATATCCACAGAGTTGTGTAACCATCAGCACAATCAAATTCATAATGTTTTTAACAGATTTATTGAGAGACTATTGACAACATTTTATGTATTTAAGGTGTACAATTTGATGTTTTGATATACATATACGTTGTAAATTCCAGCTAATTAACATAATTATTGCCTCTACATATTTACCACTTATGTATGTATGGTGAGAAGACTTAATTTATCTTTTAGGAAATTTCAAGTTTGCAATATACTGTTTTTAATTATCATTATCACAGTGTACATTAGATCTCCAGAAATTATTCATCTTGCATAAATGAAGATTTGTAGCCTTCGACCAACATTACCCCATATCTTCCTCCCTTCAGTCCCCTGCAAACAGCCATTCTACTCTTTCTGCTTCTGTAAGTTTGACTATTTTAGATTCCACATGTATGTGACATCATGCAGTATTTCACTTTCTCTGTGTTACTTATTTTGCTTAGTGTAATGGCCTCCAGCTGCACCTATGGCAGAATTTTCTTCCTTTTGAAGGCCAAATAATATGCCAGATATCTTGGCTGTTGTGAATAATGCTACAATTAACATGGGAAATATTTTGTTTTCAACTTATTTGGATGTATACCCAGTAGTAGGATTACTGGGTCATGTGATAGTTTTTGATTTTTTGAGGAACATGTATACTCTTTGCCATAATGGCTATATCAATTTACATTTCTACCAACAGTATACAAGGTTGCCTTTTCTCCACATCCTCTCTAATGCTTGATATCTTTTGTCTTTTGGGTAACAGACATTCTAACATGTGTGAGGTGATGTGTCAATTTTTGTTTGGTTTGTATTTCCCTAATGTTTAGAGATTTTGAGTAACTTTTCATGTATTTTTTGACCATCTGAATATATTCTTTTGAAAAGTGTTTATTTAAGTCTTTTTGACTATTTTTTAATTGAGTTTTTCTTTTGGTACTGAATTGCATAAGTCCTTTATATATTTTGGGTATTAACTTCTTATCAGTTATACGGGTTGGAAATATTTTTCCCATTCTTAATATTGCCTTGTGGTTTTGTTGATTGTTCCCTTTGCTATGCAGGAGATTTTTAGTTTGACGTAATCTCATTTGCCTTTTTTTGCTTTTGTTGCCTGTGCTTTTTATGTAGTATCCAGAAAGTTATTGCAAAGACCAATGCCAGGATGGTCTTTCTTCATGTTTTCTTCCATAAATTTTAGTTTCAAGTATAAGACAAAAGTATTTTAAGCATTTTGAGTTGATTTTTGTGAAATATGGGGTGAAATAAGGGTCTAATTTCATTCTTCTGCATGCGTATATCCAGTTGTCCCAACACCATTTATTAAAGAGATTGTCCTTTCCCCATTGTGTGTTCTTGACACCTGTGTCAAAGATCAGTTAACTGTAAATGTGTGGTTTTATTTCTTGGTCCTCTATTCTGTCCATTGGTCTATATGTCTTTATTGTGCCAGTAACATGATATTTTGATTACTATAGCTATGTAGCACATTTTGAGATCAGATAGTGTGATGACTCCAGCTTTGTTCAGGGATATGGTTTGTAGTTTTCTTTTCTTGCATTTCCTTTTCCTGGCTTTGGAATCAAGCCACACAAAATGAATTTGACAGTGTTTGTTCCTCTATCTTTTGGAAGGGTATAAAAGGGGTTGATATTCATTCTTTGGATGTTTGGTAAACTTTTCCCATGAAGCCACCTGATACTGTGCTATTCTTTGTTGAAGAGTTTTTGAGAGCAGATTTAATATTTTTGTTAATGGTTTGTGCAGGCTTTCTATTTCTTCTTGAATTAGTCTTGGTAAATTATATGTTTCTAGGAATTTATCCAAGTCTTCCAGGTTATTCAATTTGTTGGCATATAATTGTTCATAATAATCCCCGTGATCCTTTTTATTTCTGTGTTATGTATTACAAAGTTTACTCTTTAATTTCTGATTTTGTTTATTTGAGTGTTCTCCCTTTTTATCTAAGTATTGGTCAATTTCATTTATCTTTTAAAAAAACATTTTTGGTTTTACTTATTTTCTATTTGTTTTTCTACTCCCTACTTTGTGTACTTTTGCTATAGTCAGCATTATTTCCTTTTTTTTGCTGACTTTGTGTTTATTTTAGTTCTTTCAGTTGTAAAATTGTATCAATTTATACAGATCTTTCTTTTTAAAAAAAGTTGGTCTTCAGTGCTATACACTCTTAATAATGTTTTCACAGCATTCCATAAATTCTGATGATTTTATTTGCATTTTTGTTTGTATCAAGGTATTTTAAAAATATTCTCTTGATGTTCTCTTTTACTCAATGATTGTTCAAGAGAGTGTCATTTGGTTTCCATATATTTGCAAATTTTGGTTGATTTCTATTTTTGATCTATTGTTGTATTACGTTGTGCTCTGAGAAGATACTTGGTATTATTTTAATATTCTTATATTTGCTAAGACTTGTTTTGTCACCTGACATGTGATCTGTTCTGGAGAAAGTTTCATGTGAACTTGAGAAGAATATGCATTCTGCTGTTGGGTGGAAAGTTCTTCATTTTTCTGTTAAGTACATTTGGTCTATTGTTGCTCATGGCTGCTGTTTTCTTATTGATTTTCTGTCTGGATGTTCTATTCATTATTGAAAATAGGGACCGAGCATGGTGGCTCATGTCTGTAATACCAGCACTTTGGGAATAAATTCTGGACTTAAATTTGACATGAAGCAATTCAACATAATAGAAATCTACAGAATACTCCTTACAACAACCACGGAATATACTTTCTTCTCATCTGCACATGAAACATACCCTAAGATTGACTAAGATTGACCACATGCTCAGTCATAAATCAAGTCTCAACACATTCAAATATAAATTATACCAAGCATCTTCATGAACCACAGTGAAATAAAAATAGAAATCAATACAAAGAGGAACTCTCAAAACCACACAAGTTAATCGAAACTAAACAACTTACAGCTTACTTTTGGGTAAGCAACAAAATTAAGGCGGAAATCAAAACAATCTTTGAAGCAAATGAAAATAGAGAAATAACAGACAAAAACCTCTGGGATACAGCAATAACATTGTTAAGAGGGAAGTTTATAGCACTAAATGCGCACATCAAGAAGATAGAAAGTTTGCAAATAAACAACCTAACCTCACACATGAAGGAACTAGAAAAACAAAAGAAACTAAACCCAAAATTAACAAAAGAAAAGAAATAACTACAATCAGAGAAGAATGAAGTGAAATTTAGGCCCCCCAAAAACCATGCAAAAGATCAATGAAATGAAAAGTTCTTTCATTTCATCAACAACATTGATAGACCACTAGGTAAGTTAACAGAGAAAAAAAAAAAAGCAGATCCAAATAAGCACAATCAGAAATGACAAGAGTTTATTTCTGATCCCACAGAAATGCAAAAGGTCCTCAGGGGCTATTATGAACATCTCTATACACACAAACTAGAAAACCTAAAGGAAATGCATAAATTCCTGGAAAGCACTGCCTTCAAAGATTGAACCAGGAAGAAACAGAAATATTGAACAGACTAATAATAAATAATGAAAATGAATCCATAAGAAAAACAAAAAACCCTACCAATCCAAAAAGTCCCTGGACTAGAAGGATTCATAGTCAAATTCTGCCAGACATATAAAAATGTGCTGATACCAATCATAATACATTTATTCCAAAAAATTGAGGAAGAGAGAGTCTTCCCTAACTCACTCCATGAAACTGGTATTATCCTGATAACAAAATCTGGCAAACACAACAAAAAAGTAAGCTACAGGCCAATATCCCTGATGAACATAGATGAAAAATCCTCTATAAAATACTAGCAAACCAAATCACGCAGCACATCACAAAGCTAATTCACCATGAGCAAGCAGGTTTTATTGCCAGGATAAAAGTGGGGTACAACATATACAAATCAATAAATGTGATTTACAACCATAAACAGAATAAAAAAACCATATGATGATCTCAAAAGATACAGGAAAAGATTTTGATAAAATCCAGCATCCCTTCATGATAAAATCTCTCAATAAACTTGGTATTGAAGGAACATACCTCAAAATAATGAGGGGTATTGATAACAGACCAAGAGCCAACATTATGCTGAACAAGAACAAGTTATAAGCATTCTTTCTAAAACCTGGAACAAGAAAAGGATGTCCACTCTCACCACTTCTATTTAACATAGTTCTTGCCAGAGCAATCAGGCAAGAGAAAGAAATGCAAAACATCCAGATAGAAAAAGTGGAAGTTAAATTATCTCTCTACACTGATGATAAAATTATATACCTAGAAAACCATAAAGATCCTGCCAAAAGACTTCTAGATCTGTTAAAATACTTCAGCCAAGTCTTAGGATATGAATTCAACATACAAAAATCAGTAGCATTTCTATACTCCAATAATGTTCAAGCTGATAACCAAATCAAGAATGCAATCCATTTACAATAGCCACGCAGAAAAATAAAATCCTTAGGAATACATCTAACTGAGGAAAACTACAAAACACTGCTAAAATAAATCATAGATAACACAAATAAATGGAAAAGCATTTCATGCTTATGGATTGGAATAATCAATATCAATTAAATGGCCAGGCTGTCCAAAACAATCTACAGATTTAATGCTATTCCTATCAAATTATCAGTGTCATTTTTCACAGAATTAGAAAAATATTCTAAAATTCATATGGAACTAAAAAAAGAGTCGTAATGGCCAGAGCAATTCTAAGCAAAAAGAATAGTCTGAGGCATCACATCTCACCAAGCTCAAACTATACTACATGGTCACAGTAACCGAAATAGCAGGTAGTAGTACAAAAATAAACATGTAGACCAATGGAACATAATGGAGATCCCTGAAATAAAGCTGCACACCTATAACCAACTGATCTTTGACAAAGTCAACACAAATAATGGGGAAGTGATACCCTGTTCAATAAATGGTACTGGGAAAACTGGCTATCCATATGCAGAAGAATGAAACTGTACACCTACTTATCACTGTACACAAAAATTAACTGAAGATGGTTTAAAGACTTAAATGTAAGTTCTCAAACTATAAAAATCCTAGAAGAAAGCCTAGGAAATACTCTTCATAAAATGATTTATGAAGAAGGCTCCAAAAGCAAATGTAACAAATTAAAAGTAGACAAATGGGACTTAATTAAACTGAAGAGTTTCTGCAAGCAAAAGAAACTGTCAACAAAGTAAACAGACATCCTACATAATGGGAGAAAGTATTTGCAAAGTATGCATTTGGCCAAGGTTTAATACCCAGAATCTGTAAGGTACTTAAATCAACAAGAAAATAAAACAAATAACACCATTAAAAAGTGGACAATGGACATGAACAGACACTTCTCAAAAAAAGACATACAAATGACCAACACATATATGAAAAGATGCTCCATATCACTAATCACCACACAGATGCAAATCAAAACCACAATGAGATACCATCTCATACCAGTCAGAATGGCTATTATTAAACAGTCAAAAAATAACTGATTTTGGCAAGGTTGTGAATAAAAGGGAATGCTTATACACTGTTGATATGAATGCAAATTTGTTCAGCCACCATGGAAAGTAATGTGGAGATTTCTCGAAGAACTAAAAATAGAATTACTATCAATCCAGCAATCCCATTATTTGGTATCTACCCAAAGGAAAATAAATAGTTCTACCAAAAAGACACTTGCACTTGTATGTTTATTGCAGAACTACTCACAACAGCAAAGACATGAAATCAACCCAGATGCTCACCAATGGTAGACTGGATAAAGAAAATGTGATACATCCACATTATGGAACACTGTGCAGCCATAAAAAAAGAGTGAATCCATGTCCTTTGCAACAACATGGGTATTGCTGGAGGCCATTATCCTAAGCGAATTAACACAGAAACAAGAAGCCAATTACTTCATTTTCTCACTTATAAGTGAGAACATTGAGTACACACAGACACAAAGATAGAGACAGTAGACACTAGGGATTCTTTAAGGGGAGAGGGAGGGATGAGCAAGAGTTTAAAAAATGCTTATCAGGTAATATGTTAGCCACTAGGGTGACAGGATGATTAGAAGCCCAAACTTTCGCATCATGCAATATACTCATGTAACAAACCTGCACTTATACCTCCTGAATCTACAATGTAAAAATATAAAATAAAATAATATCCAGTCAGGTACACTATGCCTTTTGATGGAAGAGTTTAGTTCATTTACATATAAAGTGATTATTGATGTCTCATTACTGTCATTTTATTAATTGTTTTCTGTCTCTTTTGCAGCTCTTTTGTTTCTCTTTTTGTCTCTTACTGTCTTCTATTATTTGATGATTTTTTTGTAGTGGTTTGGTTTGATTACTTTCACTTCATCTTTTGTGTATCTGCTCTAGGTTTTTCTTTGTGGGTTTAAGGCTCACATAAGCTTTCTTGTAGTTATAACCCTCTATTTCAGTTGATAACAACTTAAATGGTATTAAAAAAACTCTGCATTCTTACCTGCCCCATTCACACTATATGTTCAAGTCAGAGATCACTCTGATTTCATTCATCATGAATTATTTATCAAATTTATATTCTAAATTCATTATCAAATTTTAGTATAGTTATTTTTAATAATTTAACCAAACCTAAGTATTTTAGACACCACCATTACAGTGTTTATTATTCTGTATTTGACTGTATATTACTTTGCCTGTGAGATTTCTACCTTCATATGCTTTTATATTGCTTGAAGACCTTCCATAAGCATTTTTTGTAAGATAGGTTAAGTAGTGACAAAGTCCCTCTGTCTTGGAAGAATTTGTCTCCCCTTCATTTTTAAAGAGCAGCTATTAAAAAATAGCTTTGCAGGATATAATACTATTGTTTAGCAATCTTTTTCCTCTAATACTTTGAATATATCATTTCATGTTTTCCTGGCCTGCAAGATTTCTATTGAGAAATCTGCTGATAGTCTTGTGAAGTTGCCTTGTATATGAAAAGTCATTTTCTCTTGCTACTTTTGAAATTGTCTCCTTTTCTCAGACTTTTCATAGTTCAATTAAAATGGGTCTTGATATAAACCTCTGTATGCTCAACCTAGTTGAGGTTTTATGGACTTTTTGAGTCTGGATGTTTATTTCTCTCCTCAGATTTGGTAAATCTTCAGTTATTAATTTTTAATTTTTAATTTCAATAGGTTTTTGGGGAACAGGTGATATTTGGTTACATGAACAAGTTCTTTAGTGTTGATATCTGAGATTTTGGTGCACCTATTACTCGAGGAGTGTACACTGTACCCGATATGTAGTCTTTTATCCCTCACCACCCCCAACCCTTTCCCCTGAGTCCCCAAAGTCAAATGTATCATTCTTATTTCTGCCTTTGTGTCCTCATAGCTTAGCTCCCACATATGAGTGAGAACACATGTTTGGTTTTCCATTCCTGAGTTACTTCACTTAGAATAATAGTCTCCAGTTCCATCTAGGTTGCTACAAATGCCATTATTTCATTCCTTTTTATGGCCTAATAGTAATCTATGGTATATATGTACCACATTTTCTTTAGGTACTCTTTGATTGATAGGCATTTGGGCTGGTTCCATAGTTTTGCAGTTGCAAATTGTGCTTCTATCAACATGTGTGTGTGCAAGTATCTTTTTCATATAATGACTTCTTTTTCTCTTGGTAGATACCTAGTAGTGGCATTGCTGGATCAAACAATAAATCTACTTTTAGTTCTTTAAAGAACCTTCACACTGTTTTCCATAGTGGTTGTACTAGTTTACATTCCCACCAACAGTGTAAAAGTGTTCCCCTTTCACCACATCCCTGCCAACATCTATTACTTTTTGATTTTTTTTGATTACTGCCATTCTTGCAGGAGTGAGGCAGTAACACATTGTGGGTTTGAGTTGCATTTCCCTGATAATTAGTGATGTCAAGCATTTTTCTATATGCTTGTTAGCCATTTGTATATCTTCTGTTGAGGACTGTCTATTCATGTCCTTAGCCCACTTTTTGATGGGATTGTTTGTTTCACTCTTGATGATTTGTTTGAGTTCTTTGTAGATTCTGGATATTAGTCCTTTGTTGGATGTATAGACTGTGAAGATTTTCTCCCACTCTGTAGGATACCTGTTAACTGTGGTGATTATTTCTTTCGCTGTGCAGAAGCTTTCTAGCTTAATTAAGTTCTATCTATTTATCTTTTTTTGTTTTGTTGCATTTGCTTTTGGGTACTTGGTCAAGAAGTCTTTGCCTAAGCCAATGTCTAGAGCAGTTTTTCTGATGTTATCTTCTAGAATCTTTATGGTTTTAGGCCTCAGATTTAAGTCTTTGATTCATTTTGAGTTGATTTTTTTTATAAGTTAAGAGATGAGGATCCAGTTTCATTCTTCTACCTGTGGCTTGCCAATTATCCCAGCACCATTTGTCAAACAGGGTGTCCTTTTGCCACTTTATGTTTTTGTTTATTTTGTCGAAGATCAATTGGCTGTAAGTATTTGGCTTTATTTGTGGGTTCTGTATTCTGTTCCATTGGTCTATATGCCTATTTTTATACTAGTACGATGCTGTTTTGGTGACTATGGCTTTGTAGTATAGTTTGATGTTGGGTAATGTGATGCCCCCAGATTTGTTCTTTTTGCTTAGTCTTGCTTTGGCTATGCAAGTTCTTTTATGGTTCCATATGAATGAGAGGATTGTTTTTCTAGTGTAAAGAATGATGATGGTATTTTGAAGGGAACTGTATTGAATTTGTAGATTGCTTTTGGCAGCATGGCCATATACATGATATTGATTCTGACCGTTCATGAGCATGGGATGTGTTTCCATTTGTTTGTGTCATCTGTGATTTCTTTCAGTAGTGTTTTGTAGTTTTCCTTGTAGAGGTCTTTGACATCCTTCGTTAGGTATATTCCTAAGTATTTTATTTTATTTTATTTTTTGCAGCTATAGTGAAAGGGGTTGAGTTCTTGATTTGATTCTCAGCTTGGTCACTGCTGGTATATAGCAGAGCTACTGATTTATGTACCTAAATTTTGCATCTTGAGACTTTGCTGAATTCATTTACCAGTTTTAGGAGCCTTTGGATGAGTCTTTAGGGTATTCTAGATATATGATCATATCATCAGCAAACAGGGACAATTTGACTTTTTCTTTAGTGTGATTTAGATGCCCTTGATTTCTTTCTTTTTTCTGATTGCTCTGGCTAGGATTTCTAGTACTACATTGAATAGAAGTGGTGAAAGTGGGCATCCTTTCCTTGTTCCATTTCTCAGAAGGAATGCTTTCAACTTCTCATTCAGTATCATGTTGGCTATAGGGTTGTTGTAGATGGCTTTGATTACTTCAAGGTATGTCCCTTCTATGCTGATTTTGCTGAGGGTTTTAATCATAAAGAGATGCTGGATTTTGTCAAATGCCTTTTATGCATCTATGGAGATGATCATGTGATTTTTGTTTTTAATTCTGTTTATGTGGTGTATCACATTTATTGACTTACTTACGTTAAACTATCCCTGCATCCCTGGCATGAAACCGACTTGATCATGGTGGATTATCTTTTTAATATACTATTGGATTCCATTTGCTAGTATTTTGTTGTGGATTTTTATATCTATGTTCATCAGGGATATTGGTCTGTAGTTTTTTGTTGTTGTTATGTCCTTCCCTGGTTTTGGTATTAGTGTGATACTGGCTTCATAGAATGATTTAGGGAGGATTCCCTCTTTCTCTATCTTTTGGAATAGTGTCAGTAAGATTGTCAATGGATAGAATCTAGCTGTGAAACTGTCTGGTCCTAGACTTTTTATTGTTGGCAAATTTTTAAATTACCATTTCGGTATCTCTGCTTGTTATTGGTCAGTACAAGGATTCTGTATCTTCCTGGTTTAATTTAAGAGGGTTGTATATTTCCAGTAATTTATCCATCTCCTCTAGGTTTTCTAGTTTGTGCCCTTAAAAGGGTTCATAGTAGCCTTGAATAATCTTTTGTATTTCTGTCGTATCAGTTGTAATGTCTCACGTTTCATTTGTAATTGAGCTTATTTAGATCTTCTCTCTTCTTTTCTTGGTTAATCTTGCTAACAGTCTATCAATTTTATTTATCTTTTCAAGAACCAGATTTTTGTTTGATTTATTTTTTGTAAATTTTTGTTGTTGTTGTTTCAATTTCATTTAGTTCTGCTCTGATCTATGTTATTTCTTTTCTTCTGCTGGGTTTGGGTTTGGATTATTCTTGCATCTTGAGTTCCACGAGGTGTGACCTTAGATTGTCTATTTGTGTTCTTTTAGACTTTTTGATGTAGACATTTAAGGCTATGAGCTTTCCTCTTAGCACTGCTTTTGCTGTATCCCGGAAGTTTTGATAGGTTGTGTCACTATTATTGTTCAGTTCGAATAATTTTTTAAATTTCAATTTTGATTTCATTGTTGACCCAGTGATCATTCAGTAGCAGGTTATTTAATTTCCATGTATTTGCATGGCTTTGAGGGGTCATTCTGGAGTTGATTTACAATTTTATTCCACTGTGGTCTGAGTGAGTACTTGATATAATTTCAATTTTTAAAAATTTACTAAGACTTTTTTTGTGTCCTACCATATGGTCTATTTTGGAGAATATTCCATGTGCTGATGAATAGAATGTACATTCTGTAGTTGTTGGGCAGAATGTTCTGTAAATATCTGTTAAGCCCATTTGTTGTATAGTTTAAGTACATTGTTTCTTTGTTGACTTTCTGTCTTGATGATCTGTCTAGTGCTGTCAGTGGAGTATTACATTCCACCACTATTATTGTGTTGTCTATTTCGTTTCTCAGGTTTAGTAGTAATTGTTTTGTAAATTTGGGAGTTCCAGTGTTAGGTGCATATTTATTTAGAATTGTGATATTTTCTTGTTGGACTAGTCCTTTTATCATTATATAATGCCTCTCTTTGTCTTTTTTAACTGCTTTTGCTTTAAAGCTTTGTTTTGTCTGATATAAGAATAGCTACTTCTGCTTGCTTTTTTGTGTCTTTTGCATGGAATGTCTTTTTCCACCCCTTTACATTCAGTTTATGTGAGTCCGTATGTGTTAGGGAAGTCTCCTGAAGACAGCAGAAACTTGGTTGGTGAATTCTTATCCATTCTGCCATTCTGTATGTTTTAATGTTAGTATTGAGATGAGAGATACTATTCTATTCATCATGCTATGTGTTGCCTGAAATACCTTGTTGTTGTTGTTTTTATTGTGTTATTGTTATATAGGTCCTGTGAGATTTATGTTTTAAGGACATTCTATTTTGGTGTATTTTGAGGATTTGTTTCAGGATTTAAAGCTTCTTTTAGCAGTTCTTGTAGTGCTGGCTTGGTAGTGGTGAATTCTCTCAGCATTTGTTTGGGAAAGACTGTATCTTTCCTTCATTTATGAAGCTTAGTTTTGCTGATACAAAATTCTTGGCTGATAATGGTTTTGTTTAAGGAGGCTAAAAATAACCTCCTTAACTCACAGGGTTCTGCTGAGAAATCTACTGTTAACCTAGCTTGTAGGGTTTTTGCTGAGAAATCTGCTGTTAATCTGATAGGTTTTCCTTTATAGGTTACCTGATGCTTTTGCCTCACAGCTCTTAAGATTTTTTCCTTCATCTTGACTTTAGATAACCCAGTGACTGTGTGTGCAGGGAATAATCTTTTTTCAATGAATTTCCTGCGTGTTCTTTGAGCTTCTTGTGTTTGGATGTCTAGATCTCTAGTAAGACGGGAAATTTTCTTTGATTATTTCCTCAGATATGTCTTTCAAACTTTTAGATTTTTCTTCTTTCTCAGGAGCACTAATTATTCTTAGGTTTGGATGTTTAACATAGTCTCAAACTTCTTGGAGGTTTTGTTCATTTTTAAAAATTCTTCTTTGTCTGTGACAGATTGGGTCAATTTGAAAGCCTTGCCTTTGAGCTCTGAAATTCCTTCTTCTGCTTTTTCAATTTTATTGCTGAGACTTTCCAGTGCATGTTGCATTTCTGTAAGTGTGACCTTGATTTTCAGAAGTAATGATTGTTTTTTATTTATGCTATCTATTTCGCTGAAGAATTTTCCTTTCATATCCTGTATCATGTTTTTTTTATTTCTTTAAGGTGGAATTCACCTTTCTCTGGTGCCTCCTTGATTAGCTTAATAATCGACTTCTGAATTCTTTTTCTGGCAATTCAGAAATTCCATTTTGGTTTGGATCCATTGCTGGTGAGCTAGTTGATCTTTCGAGCGTGTTAAAGAACCTTATTCTGTCATATTGCCAGAATTGTTTTTCTGGTTTCTTTTCTTTTGGATAGAGTATGTCAGAGTGAAGATCTGGGATTCAAAGCTGCTGTTCAGATTCTTCTGTCCCACAGGGGGCTCCCTTGTGGTGTTCTGCCTCTTCCCCTAGGAATGAGGCTTCCTGAGGGCTGAACTGTAGTGATTGTGTTTGCTCTTCTGGGTCTAACCACCCAGTAGAGCTACTGGGCTCCGGGCTGGTACCGGGGAGTGTCTGCAAAGAGTCCTGTGATGTGATCCATCTTCAGGTCTTGCAGCTGTACATATCAGCACCTGCTCCAGTGGAGGTAGCAGGTAAGTGAAGTGTACTCTGTGAGGGTCCTTGGTTGTGTTTTTGTTTATTGCTCTGGTTTTGTGTTGGTTGGCCTCCAGGCAGGATGTGGTGCTTTCAAGAGTGCATCAGCTGCAGCCCCTATAAGGAAGATGTAAACTTGCCCTAGGGACACCTGGTTAAGTATTCAGGTTTCTCAGGTAGTGGGCAGGGCCACGGAGCTCCCAAGAGATTATAACTTTTATCTTCCACTAGGAGGGCTGGTAGAGAAAGATCAGTGGGTGGGGGCAGATATAGGTGTGTCTGAGCTCAGCCTCTCCTTGGGCAGGGCTTGCTGTGGTTGCTGTGGGGATAGGGGTGTGGTTCCCAGTCCAATGGAGTTATATTTCCAGAAGGATTGTGGCTGCCTCTGCTGAGTCATACAGGTCACCAGGGAAGTGAAAGAAAGCTGGCAGTCACAGGCCTCACTCCACACCCACACAGCCCGCGGTCTTAAAGGCCAGTCTCATTCCCACCATGCCCGATCCCCCAACACCACACTGAGTCTATTTCCAGGCAGCCAGTGACCAGGGGTGAGGACTTGCCCCAGTCCACCAGCCTCTCTGCTGAGAAAGCAAGCAGAAAGCAATCAGACTTTCAGGTTTTTGGCATCTCAGGGAGCCTGCAGTGGTGATTCAGTTCCTTCAAAGGGTCTGTGGATTCTCTTGGCTTTCCTGGTTGTTCCTGTGGTAATTCTTGGAGCAAATGTTCACAATGTAAGTTACCACACGCCGCTCTGCCCATCCAAGTGGGAGCTGCAAGCTAGTCCTGCCTCCTATATGCCATCTTAATCCTGTCTCCCTCTTTTTAAAAAAATAAGTTTGTTTCTCCTTTCATTCTCACTTCTCCTCCTGGATCCTGGATGCCTGTAGTTTGTATATTGATTTTTCTTAATGATGTCTCATAAATTTGGTAGATTTTCTGCACTGTTTTAAAATGTATTTTCTCTGATCTCCTCAGACTATGTAATTTCAAATTTGTTTTTGAGTGTGCTGAGAATTATTTCTTCTGCTTGATTGAGTTTGCTACTGTAGCTGTCTGTGATGGTTAATATTAGGTGTCAAGTTGACTGGATTGAGGGATGCCTAGAAGGCTGATAAAGTATTTTTCCTAGGTGTGTCTGTGAGGGTATTGCCAGAGGAGACTGACATTTGAATCAAAGGACTGGGAAAGAAAGACCCACCTCAATGTTGGGTGAGCATCATCCAATTGGTTGTTAGAACATCTAGAACAAAGCAGGTGGAAGAAGGGGGACAGGTAGCTTGCTTGCTGAGTCAGCTTGCTCTCTCTCTTCCCATGCTGGATGCTTGACTTCCTCGCCTCCTGTCCTTGGACATCAAACTCCTGGTTCTTTCATCTTTAGACTTTTGAGACTTGCACCAGCTGCCTCCCAAGATTTCATGGGCCTTTGGCCTCTGACTGAGGGCTGCAGTGTTGGCTTCTCTGGTTTTGAGGCTTTTGGACTTGAACTGAGCCACGCTACTGGCTTCTCTCTTTCCCCTGCTTGCAGACAGCCTAATGTGGTACTTTGTTTTTGTAATTGTGTCAGAAAATTCTCTTTCCCCTGCTTGCAGATAGACTAAGTGGTACTGTGGTAGGAATTATTTAAAAATTATTTCAGTCAGATAGAGAGGAAAAGGGGTCCTTGGAAAGTTTTTTGTCTTTTAAAGCAGCTCCAGAAGTTTTTCAGCTCCAGAGTTTTTTTTCTCTTTTAAAGCAGCCCTGGCTCTTAGAGCTGAGCCAGCAACCTTTAATATGCAAATACAGGTCATTAGAAATTGGCTCCACCCAACATGGCGATTCCCACCATTGCCCTCTTGCCCTTGACCCCATAAGTGCCTGGCAACGTGCCACACCCACATATCTCCACGTGTGTAGAACATCAGGGTATCTTGTATTTGCATATTAAAAGGCTAGGGTAGGAGGGCCAGTTTTTTCTGAGGGCTCTGTGAATGATATGCCTGGTCAAACCAATCCCCTGAGCCCTGTGCAAATCAGACACCCTTTCCTCCAACCTTCACATAAAACTGGCCAGTGTCCACCACACTCGGGGTCTCCTCTCTTGGCTTTGGAACCACCACCCCCAACCTCTGGTCTGTCTCTGTACATGGGAGCTTCTTCCTTCTTTCTTCTCCCTTCTTTCTTGCCTATTAAACCCTCTGCTACTTAAAGCCACTCCATGTGTGTCCATATCATTTTATCCAATTCACACAAGACAAAAGCCCTGGTGTTCCTCCACTCGTTGGAACTGTATCAGTACTTTGTTTTGAAATTATGTTGAGCCAGTTCTCCATAATGAACTCATGCATACACACACACACACACACACACACACACAAACACTCACACATACATCTCCTGTTGGTTCTGTTCCTCTGGAGAACCCTAACTAATACACTTTCTGTTGTATTTTTTTTTCCTGTTATATTCTTCAGCTCCATAAATTCTATTTGGTTCTTTTTTTTGTGTTTTCTAACTTTTGTTTATTGGTCTCCTTTTGTTCTTATATTATTTTTCTGATTTTGTTAAATTGTGTATTTGTGTTCTCTTGTAGCTCACTGAGCTTCTATAGCATACATATTTTGAATTTTTTTTCAGGCAAATTAGGATATTTATTTATTTCGGGTCAGTTGCTGGAAGTTTATTTTGTTCCTTTGGTAGTGTCATATTTCCCTGAGTCTTTGTAATCCTTGTAGACTTGCTTAGGACTTTATGGACTGGCTTCAGTAAGAAATGACCTTCAGCAATACCTTCAGCATTGACGGAGGTAGGGTGTAGTTCCTTGGGTGTTGTTGAGGGGGCACATTCAAATGTGTAGTAACACTGGGTATACCATCATGGGACACCAAAAGTGGCAGTAGGACGCAGTTTCTCATGGATCAGGCAACTGGGGTCAGTCTGCAACAGCAGCAACTCCACAGCCGATGGGGTGAGAGCTACAAATGTCTGTGGTGGCTATGAGGGTTGTTGGGTCCTTGGAGGTGCTTTTCGGTTTAGCAGTGATCTTCTTTTGGTGGGGAGGGACTAAGACAGGTGGCATCTCAGGCTTATGTCAGTGGTATGCGTATGCTTGGTGGTAGGGTCTGGCATTGATGGGGGTTGGGACTGATCATGTGTGCATGAACACCTGCAAGGGCCAAGCTGTCAGCCTGCATGCAAGCAGCTACAGTGACCAGCTGTGTCTGTATGCACAGTGGTGGAGGCTGTTGGCAGGCTTTGGGTTTGTCTGTCTGTGCATGCCCAGTTGTGGGTGTCAGGGCTGGCAATGTGCATGAGTGTGGAAGAGGGGACTGTCAGTGGGGCTGGCATAGGCTGCGTGCAAGTGGTCAACCATGGGTGCATGAACAATGGGGAGGAGGGAAACACTGGTTGCAGGGGCTGGAGCTGGTTTCAGACATACATGTGGTGGCTAAACTGGGTTCTGGAGCTGCAACACCTGTGGTGGCACAGGATAGAATGTTTCTGGCAGGATGGTTTAGGAGTCTGGGCAGCTGTGGTCTGTGAATGTGAAAAACTGCAGGATCCTTGCAGCAAAAACAGTAAGTCGTTCATGATGGCTGTTGAGGTCCTCATTAGTGAAGGCTGTGGGGGTTCTCTGAGGAGCAGGACATGGTGGACTGCAGTGGCTCCCACTGTGTGGATGATACTGACAGTTTCTTCCTTCTTTGCTCCTAGCGATCTCTAGATATCTTGGTTATGCTGATCTCTCCAGTGGGTGGGGTGAAATAATTTTGGTCACATGGGCAGTGCTGCTCCAAAAGCTAGTGAAGCTGGTCATCCACTCTGCCTTTCATTTCCCCTATGAAGGGAACTCATGGGCTGAGGAAATTCCTCTGGACACTGAGCTGTATAGGCCTGAGGGATGGGATGATGAAGGCAGAATGAAACTGTTCTTCCTACCCTTCTGTGTGGTTAATAGTCTCGCTCCCTTTCTCTGTCTTTGCACTACTGTGTTGCTGTAGCTTTGTAACTGGACTCTTGCACTCTCCCAGAGCTATTTTCTACATGAAAAATGTGTAATTATTGCTTTTAGTTGGGAGGTGAAGGCTCGGAACTCCTACTTTTTCATGTTGCTCATGTCAGGCCTCTTTTATTGCCTCAGTTTAAATCCCAGCTCGGGCACTGACTAGCTTGGGTAAATTATTTAACCTCTTTGTTCCTGAACTTCCTAATTGGTAAAATATGGGTAATAATTTCACCTATCTCATGGGCTTTTTATAACTATTAAATTAATTAATAAATGTATAGCACCTATTGTAGTCCTTAGCAGACATTAAGCTCTCTGCAAGTGTTGATCTTTATTGGCAGGAAGCCTTGCCTCTAGGGGTAGCCATTGCCAAAATCTGATACTGCTCAGTTTTTGCTGGAGTGTTAACTGTGATAGGAGGTCTCCTGCCTTAAGAGCTGTAATCTGTTCAATTTCTCCAGAGCCACATAAAGCAACTCAGCTTTTTATCAGGACTTTCCTATTCTTATTCTTGCTCTTGTTCTTGTCTATGCTGGAACTGCTGCTACTGCTGTCTTTCTGCTCTTTCTCTTTCTTCTTCTATTCTTCTCTTTGTTCTTCCTCCTTCCTCCTCCTCCTACTTCTTTTCCTACTCCTACTCCTCCCCCTTATCCTTCCTGTAGAGTTCACTTGTAATGCACATATAAGTTAGCACAAAAAACTATATAACCTGTTATTTTGTTTCCCTCTTTCTACTATAAACTCTCATGTTTATATTTCCTCACTTCATCCTAATGATACTAAAATATCACATCTCACAGAAAAGAATGCTTAACAGTCTATTAAGTCATCACTTCTTCAGATTTTGACCTTTTTTCCTCTGGACATTTCTTTCTCATCCCTTCAGAAATCTAATATTGTGAACATTATATTCTATTATAATCTTCATTAGCACTCTGAAGCCACACTCCAACAAATCAGTAAGTCATCCCTTCCCCAGGTTTCTTCATCATTCACAAGTTTAGTCATGTTTCTTCATCTATGTCACAGCTTGCTGACAAATAGTTTTCAATTTTTCCTACTGTTTTCTAATGCCTGTTCCTAATGCACTATTACAAAGAACTATGGTTAAGGCCACAATATTTAAATGACAAGCAAGAACCATCTCAGTTCATGGAGTAAACATTCTCATACTATAAATTTTTATATAATAAAAAGAATTAAGTTTACAGGACAAAGCTTGTACAGGTTCTGTCCTTATTTACATTTTAAGCCAAAACCTTAGAAAACCAAACTGAATTCTAGGCTAGCACACGGCTCAACACAGTTATTACTCTTGCACACTTGAATTTGTATTAGGAACTTTGGCCTTTTTAACACTACTCCTTTAATCCCCCACACTTTGAGAAAAGAGTAACCATGAAGCATGTAAGGAAGAGTAATCCAGGTTTTCTTTTGTTTTGCTTTCATTTCTGATTTCTCCTTGGCTTTTCAAATAACAATGGTTGCTTTTGCTTAGGGTCCCTAGCAAAGAGAAATCAATATATTTATGCTAACATATGATTGATTTAGCAATCATAAGGCAATGTGATGATGGAAGTGGAGATTGAAATGATATACCCAGGGGCCAATGAATGCTGCAGCCTCTGTAAGTGGAAGAAACAAGAAACCAATCCTCTCCCACAGCCTCTGGAAGAGCTAACCTTGATGATATATTGACTTTGGTCCAGTGAAACTGTTTTTGATCTTCTGACTTCTGCAATTATAAGAAAATAAACGTGATTTTTAAGCCACTAAATTTATAGTAATCTTTTGCAGCAGGAACGGGAAATTAACACGAACTTTGGTACCATAAGTGGGGTGTTGTTACAGTAATCATCTAAATAATCATAAAGACATTGTTGCTAGAGATATGGACTTTAAATGTGCTGCTGGTGAGGGTATAGAAGAAGTGAGACTTAAATAAAGCTTATATCCTCTTAGAAAATGATAGAATATTAAACAGGGTGCTGGTAGAAATATCATGGGTAGGGTAAATAACTTAAAATAACAAAATATTCTTAATTTCTCCCTTCTGGGCCTTGTATCATTTCTGGTATTCTTTCGATTTATACACAAGCATACATATAATTATATCCACATAGAAATGCATAATTGGATATATTGATATTATTATTTTAAACAAATTTTTATATGTCAGATCAGTTAAGAATAAGAAAAGTGAAGGTTTTTATTTTTCCTTCATTTTATTCATTTTCCAGTGTTCTTCCTCTCTTTACGCAGATCACAGTTTCTGACCTATATAATTTTCTTTAACTCTGAAGATCTTTTAACATTTTTGCAAGGCAGGTTTCCTGCCAACAAATTCACTCAATTTTTGTTTATCTGAGACAGACCTTCTTCATTTTTGAAGCATAATTTTGCAGGGTACAGAATTCTAGGTTGTTGGGTTTTTTTCCTCAATATTGTTAATATTTCACTCTACTCCTTTCTTAGAAGTCAGGTATAATTTTTATCTTGGTTCCTGTATAGATATTTTTTTCCTCTGATGTCTTTTAACATTATTTCTTTACCTTCTATTTTTTTGCAGTTTATGATATGTCTAGGTGTAGTATTTTTGACATTCATCCTTCCTGGTGTTCTCTGAGCTTCCTTGATCTGTACTTGGTGTCCAACATTAATTTTGAGGAATTGTCAGTAATAGTAATTACTGCTTTAAATATTTCTTCTGTTTCTTTCTCTCTTTCATTTATCTACTTCTGGTATTCCTACTACATGTAAGTTATATCTTTTGTCATCATGTCACAAGTTTTGGATATTCTGTTCCAGTTTTTTGTTAGTCTTTTTCACTTTGTTTTTCAGTTTTGGTCGTTTCTATTGACATATCCTCAAGCTCAGTGATTCCTTTCCTCATCCATGTCAAGTTTACTAAGGAGCCCATCAAAGACGTTCTTCATTTCTGTTACAATGTTTTTGATCTTTAGCATTTCTTTTTGATTGGCTCAGAATTTCCATCTTTCTGCTTACATTGTCCATCTGTTCTTGCATGTTGTCTGTTTTTTCTATTAGACCGCTTAGCACATTAATTATAGTTGTTTTAAATTTATGGTCTGATAATTACAACATCACTGCTGTATTTGAGTATGGTTCTGGTGTTTACTCTGTCTCTTCAAATTGCGGTTTTGGCTTTTAGTATGTCTTATAATTTGTCATTGTTGTTGAAAGGCAGACATGATGTACTGGGTAAAGGAACTATGTTAAATAGGCCTTTAGTCATGTATTAGTAAGGTGTCCAGGGAGAGAAAACATCCTCTTCCTGTCTCAGTATTTTAATTCAATATTTTATTCAGTAAAATACTGTCTCAGTATTTTAATAATCCTGTGCCCTCGTCTGTGAAGTTCTTTTAGGCTGGGAATCTCTTTCAGGTTTTACAGGATGGCCACATGGGGCTGGAAATGTTGGTTGACAATATTGACAAATGCTTTTTATTTATTTTTTCCTACTCACCTAGGTTTCACAGGATAGCTAGGTGGGGCTGGAGTTTGGTATTTCCTCTCTTCGAGATTGGCTAGGCTCTGACAAAAATTCCAATAGGTTAAGCTCTGGCAAAATATCTGGTTAAATAGAACAGACACAGAATTCTCTGGTATATTTCAAAGTGGTTATTTTCTCCCTCCTTCTGCTGAAAGTCTGAGGGAATTTTTCTCCAGTTTTCTCTGTGAGAGGTTGGCAGAGCTCTTGATGGAAAAAATGCACAAAAATGTGGGGGCCCCCAGTGACTGGGTCCCACCGGAGTCTGTGTCTCTCAAATGTGTCTACTCTGAGCCTTCATCAGTTTCTCAATTACAATTCAGGTTTTCCTCATCTGACTCTGGTTCCCTATGGAGGTTGCTGCTCACGGCTTTCTGCTCCAGTGAATTGTGATTCTTTATATCCACCTGTCTATCTCTCTTTCCAGTTTTTGAGATACCATCTTGCCCTGTGGCCTCACTTCTCTGTCAGATCTAAGAAGAGTTGTTGAATTTTCCATTTGTTCGGCTTTTTACTTATTGTTAGGATGGAGTAGTGATTTCCAAACTATTTACAGGCTAGACCAAAAACAGAAAGTCTCACAACATGCTTTTTAAAGCAGCTTGGTTGTGATGTGAAAGATTGTAATAAAGATGAAAGGTTTAAGTATTTTATTCCCTTATTGCTAGAGGCTTGAACTGCACAGAATGAACCAGTAGAGGGGAAAGATTGCAAGTAGAGAAAAGAGGGAGAATCACATGGAAAACCAGACAGGAGTAAACATAACCTTTAGCATGGGTGAAGACATGTCCTCAAACAGAATGGTGAAATTATCCTCTTTGGAGACTGATGTCCCGTTCTATTACTTATCTGTAAAGATCTTTAAATGTGGTAAGACAGTGTCATTCTCCTTTTAGGACAGCTGAACTGGAAAAATAATATATTTCTGTGGATTCTTGAGAACTGCTAATAAAGCATAATATTCAGAAGACAAAATTCAGAAGACAAATGGTGCAAAAGATATTTTTCCTGGACCACAAACCACATACACTTCCAAAATTCCCTGTAACACCTTCCTGATCTATGTTATCTACATATCTGGACATTTTTTAGCCTGTTTCCCCCATTTGAACTATACGACCCTTTAGCTTGACTGTTTCCAATATTGCTATATGTTGCATTATAATAACTTTTTTCATTTTGTACAAGGGGCAATGTTGGTTGACAATATTGACAAATATTTATTGAGTACCTACATTTTGATAGATAAGCCTCACATCTCTTTTTCACGGATTGAATTTAAGATTTTTCTCTAGTTCATTCTTGATTTCACCAACAAGTCTGAACCTAGATCTTACACTTAGGCAGATGATAGGCAAATGCTTACTGAATTAAAAATAAATGAAGCTTCTTTAATATTAGCATGTTCATGCTTTCATACATTAACTGTCAGAAACAAAAGTTAAGAGTATGAAGCTTTTCTCATGAATTACGGCACCCACTTAATCGTCATGCAAACTCATGACGTAGATACGGTTACGTCTATTTTACTGTTGAAGGAACTTAGCTTTAAAAAGCTTAAATAATCTACCTGAAGTGACACAACTAATAAGGACTTGAATAACTTACCAACTCTACTTACTTATTTTTTAACTTTCACTTTCTTCCATTCCTAGAGTATGCTGACTGTTCACATAAACCCTTGACATTCCACCATCACGTGTCATCAGATGTCAAGGTCAAATATTAGGCAAAATGAACTTAAAGGATGAGTAAAAAGAAAGACTTTCACCTGTAGATAAGTAAGTTGTGTAGTCACAAATAATACAGTGGTATTATCAGAATAAAATCCTAGAAAAGAGTCTCTGTTGGTGAAGTCCCCTTGTAGTTCATGAAGCACTGATATGCACAGGAACCTTGGCTCAGCTTGTCCTCATCTTCTTAAACACAGTGTTTGCTGAGATGTGTATGGGATGCCTGTGTGTGTGCATAACCCATCACCCAGATGGCTCTTGACCATAATTTTGTCTGATTTCTTGTCATGGTTCATCTCTTGCATTCTGTTTCGGCTCTGGTGTTTACAGTGCTCACAAGTGTCTTGGAGGGCTGCACCAAGACCATTTAGTCATTTAGCTTACTATATAGCACAAGCACTTTGTGGAGTTGGGACACTTGATTGAAAATCACGTACTCCATCCCTGAGAAGTAATATTTTCAGTTTATTTCACAGAGACTACAATTTTTCAAATTCAGAGCGGGTGTCTATTTCCATAGCAGAGGTAATTTATTCTAGTTACTTAAGATTCAAATCTAAATCTGTGTGTCATTGGTAATTTAGGGTAGATATAAGGAAAAATTTCCTAAGAGCTTTATGGGTTATTAAACATTGAAACTTACCACAGACAAAAACAAAAAGAACCCTCTTCCTGCTGAAGTATTTAAATATGGGATCAATGAACATTATCCAGGGTGGGCTGTAGTCAACTTATATGGATACAAGGATGTGGACTAGAAGACTTCTCAAGGTCTTTTTCAGGGCTCACATTCTAAGATTCATACTTTAAAATTGGTAATATGTGTTAAGAAAAATTATCTTATTACTTTGTGAAGAGAGCAAACATAAAATATTCTAGAGGCAATGATAAGCATTTATAGTGTACTAAACCAATACTGCTGCCTTAGAAGATATTTACAAAGTTTAACTGATTGTGAAGATTGTAGGTCTTGTGGGTTGAGGAACTACAGTTTTTAATGTAACACTGAAAACTCATGCAATGAGAATGGAGAAAATCTTCCCAAAATACTCACATTCATTTGTTGTGTACATTCAATAAACAGGAGATAGGTTAGAAATCTTCCAAAATGCTGTCTCTGAATTCATAGTAAAAAAGAATCTGAAGATATAAATGGCTGTCAAAAATTGTACCATGCTGTTGGAAAATGGCACATAACCTATTTATTTTTCTATACTCATAGATTATTTTGGCAAGTCTCCACTTAGTGTGGTTGTGTTCTGAAACTGGGAATTTGAAAAACAAAAATGAATTTTTTTTTTGATGAGCAATGTTGATTTATTGTCTGTTTAGCCTCCAAAAGGCTATTTAACCCAATGAAGGAAAATAATGCTGCTTTAACCTTAAACATTAAACATGAATTAACTGGAAATAGCTTTTATGTGTTGCATGTCTTCATTTCAAATATCAGGGTTGGAGGAGGTAGAAGAACATTTATATAGAAATGCCTCAAACGATTTCTGGGCATTTTGACAGGCTTTAATAGTTAGTGTGACACTGGGAACTAGTTATAATTTCATTTTAACATGTTTCACTTTTTTTGTGGATAGATACATCTCTATTCCTAATTTTTCACTTAACTTTGATTGTATTCACATTTCTAATTAGTTATTGAATAAATAATTTCTGAACATCAAATGTGTATCAGTAACTGTGTTGGCTGCTGGCAAATAATAGTAATGAAACAGATGAGGCCTTTGTCTACATGGAACTTACAATTCACTAGGAAGGACATATTGTCCAGATAACCACAACAAAGGATTGTTGGAAATGTTCACACATATTTTAGGCAAGAAAAACCTGCAAAGTGCAAGACGGTGTGGCAGAAATTTAGCGAGTAAAGGGGAAAGTTGCATGAGATGAGGCTGGAGTATGGGCTCTAAAAACAATAAGGACATGGATGAGTATGAAGCAGAGTATGTTGTTTAGCATACAGATAAAAGAGAAAGGAAGAAACAGAGAGAAAACAGGGACAAACCCGTAGATTTTCCTAAGTAGGTTGGGTCAAGTTAGAAGAAAAGAAAGAAATAGGCTGTATATGAGAAAGAGATGAATTGATTTTGGAGAGTGGAGGAGCATGAGACAGCACAAAACTGTATAGTCATATACTGGTTAATGACAGACAGGGATACATTCTGAAAAAAATGCATCATTAGATGATTTTATCATTCTGTGAACATCACAGAATATACTTACACAAACCCAGACAGCTTGCTATACACCTAGGCTAGATTGTAAAGCCTATTGCTCCTAAGCTACAAATCTGTACAGCATGTTACTGTACTGAATAAGGTACACAATTGTAACAAAACAGTATTTGTGTATTTAAACATCTAAACATAGTAAATGTACAGTACAAATATGGTATAAAAGATTTTTAAAAGGTACACTTGTATAGATAATTTATCATAAATGGAGCCTGCAGGACTGCAAGTTACTGAATTTTAGGTGAGCCAGTGAGTGAGTGGTGAATGAATATGAAGGCCTAGGACATTACTGTACACTACTGTAGATTTTATAAACACTGTACACTAAAATTATTTGAGATGTTTTTCTTCAATAATAAATTAACCTTAACTTACTATTATTTTGTATTTTATAAACGTTTTAGTTTTTTAAACTTTTTGACTTTTTTATTATAGCACATTTTAAAACACAGATACATTATACATATGTATAAAAAATATTTTATTTTTTATATCCTTATTTTTATCTAAATTTATTTTATTTTATTTATTTATTTATTTTATTATTTTTTTTTTGAGATGGCATCTTGCTCTGTCACCCAGGCTGGAGTGCAGTGGTGCGATCTCAGATCACTGCAAGCTCCGCCTCCCAGGTTCACAGCATTCTCTTGCCTCAGCCTCCCTAGTAGCTGGGACTACAAGTGCCCACCACCACACCCGGCTAATTTTTTGTATTTTTAGTAGAGAAGGGGTTTCATTGTGTTAGCCAGGATGGTCTTGATCTTCTGACTTCGTGCTCCACCCGCCTCGACCTCCCAAAGTGCTGGCATTACAGGCATAAGCCACCGCACCCAGCCTTATTTATTTATTTTTGAGACGGAGTCTTGCTCTGTCACCCAGGCTGGAGTGCAGTGGCACAATCTCGGCTTACTGCAACCTCCGCCTCCTGGGTTCAAGCGATTCTCCTGTCGCAGCCTCCCGAGTAGCTGGGATTACAGGAGCACACCAGTATGTCCGGCAAATTTTTGTATTTTTAGTAGAGACAGGATTACACCATGTTGGTCAGGCTGGTCTCGAACTCCTGACCTCAGATGATCTGCCCGCCTCGGCCTCCCAAAGTGCTGGGATTACAGGCATGAGCCACTGCACTTGGCCTATTTTTATTTTTTTACTTTTTAAACTCTGTTAAGAACAAAGACACAAATACACACATTAGCCTAGGCCTACGCAGGGTCAGTATCATCAGTAACACTGTCTCCCACCTCCATATCTTAGTGGAAGGTGTTCAGCAGCAATAACGTGCATGGAGCTGTCATCTCTTATGATAATAATATTTGCTTCTGGATACCTTGTGGAGGACTTCTCTGAGTCTGCTTTACAGTTGACTATTTTTTTTATAAGTAGAAGGAGTATACTCTAAAACAATGATAAAAAGTACAGTAGAATAAATACATAAACCAGTAACATAGTTGTTTATGATCATAATCAAGTGTTACGTACTATGCATAATTGTGTGTGCTATGCCTTTGTAAGACTGGCAGTGCAATAGGTTTGTTTACACCAGCATCAGCACAAACATGTGAGTAATGCCCTGTGCTATGATGTTACAACAGCTACAACATCACTAGGTATTAAGAGTTTTTTAGCTACATTATAATTGTATGGGACAACTGTCATCTATGAGGTCTGTTTTCGACAAGTATATCCTTATACAATGCCTAACTGTAATTTTTAAAAAGGCTTTTATGTTGGATATGCAAACTTCCAAAATCAGAGCTACTAGTACCTTGGGTGCAAGCCTCCCAATAATTTGTATCTCTGATTTATACTGAGACCTCAGATTATGCAAATAAACATTGAAGGAAGAATAAGATAACACTCCTTCCATCAAGTGTGGGGCCTATTTTCTCTCCCTTTGTATCTGGCCTGATCTGTGACTGACCATAGCATGTAGTAGAAGTAAAGTAAATATCTCCCAATTAGAGCCAATTCTTTGAAAAAAAAAAAAAAAAGATTAGTTTTGGCCTTTTCCCTTTAACTCCTGATGCAACAGTTACCTTTCAGGAAAATTCAACAGGCTACCTTTCCAACAGACTACCCTTCAAGTAAAATCCTGATCCAACAGACTAACCTTCAAGTAAAATTATGGTGGGTGAGAGGGGATGCAGGAGGGTCAGGGAGGGAAGGGCTCTGAGGCTACATGAAGAGGAAAAGGGGCCCAATTAAGTCTAATGTTTACAACATCCCCTGCAAAGTAAATGAAGCTAACTTGGCCCCTCCAGATAAGTCTCCCCATTAGATATACACCACTAAGTGACCCAGTTGATGACATATAGCTCAGAAAAATCACCCATCTGAGCCCTGCCAAATTCCTGACCCACAAAATTGTGTGAGTTAGGTAAATGTTTGCTATTTCAAGCCACTAAGTTTGGGTACTTTGTTACGAAGCAATAGACAACAAAAAGAGTACTTGTGACCAGAAATGAAGTATTTCAATACAAAAATCTGAAACTGGTGGCAGATGCTAGAATGGCCTCAAGGAGACTGTTAGGGAAAGCTAGAAGAGTTTGGGGACATCATTCGTGAATACTTGAAAGACAGTGAAGAGAACATTGTTACAACAACTGAAGAAAAGGGGACCCTAGTCATGTAGTATTATAAAGTTTGGCAATCCTTATGGCTAGAAGTAATATAGGAAATAGAAAATTGTACCTAACTAATGAACTCAATGATCTAGCTAAGGAGATTTCAAGGCAGAATGCTGAAATATTGACTATTCTACCTATGGTAAAATAGCGTAGTTTATAATACAATATAAGAAGAAAGGTAGGGGCTGCCTCATTTTTTAACATAATTTGGAGGACATATAGAATGCACAGGAAAGTCTTTCTAGCCAGCAAAATATTCTGAAAGTCAGAAATGTCCTTAGAGCAAAAGTTAAGCCCAAGGCAGTAAGTCTAGAACTCTGGGAAAGATTGAAGTCAGAATGAGGCTGTAAGGCCCCCTTGTTAAATACCACAGAAATATATAAGGGTATGCCTTACAGATTCTTTTGGTTAAGCAATAGTATTTTAAAGAATATTAAGAATTTCTTTTTCCAAAATACAAAATGCTTAAGTCAGGTAAGTTTCTGTCTTGTGAAGTAATATGAGTGTGGCTTTTGTCTAATGGAATGAAGTATTATTTGATATATTAGATAACTACAAATTTTTAGATTTATACTCTAGCTGAAAGACTATCAGCTTGACCTAAAATAGACATGCACAGTACAAAATGAAAAACAAATAGTATTTATTCTCTTAACCTTCCATAGGCAGGAAGTAGGCTGAGAAGGCTACTCAACTGCAAAACTGATGCATTTCTTAATAGGAAAGGAAGGATGACTCATATCCACAGAGTGAATACAAATACAACTGAGAATATTTTTCAGGAACCAGGGCAGGGCCCTGATCAAAGAACTGTCAACATGTAACTGGCGGGATTCAGAGCTGCTATGAAGAAGTCTGTTTTGTGGCTCTTATTTTCCCACATTTCGAAGGTTGCCCTACCTCAGTTTCACATTTTATGTTTGGTGTAGGGGAGTGTAGATGATTTGTCTCTTTAGTTGACTGGAACCCCTCTTGAGGAGATTCATAACATGGTCCTGATTTAGATAACAAGATTCTGAACTTCGTGATGATATGAAAGTCGAATGAGACTTTGGGTATCATGGAGGAAATGAACACATTTTCCATGTGGGATAAATATAAATAATTTGTGACTGTAGGAAAGTTGGTAGCAGAGTAATGATGTCAACAAATTCTCTGACATTTCTCCCATTGGGTGGTTGGATTTATTTTCCTTCCCATTGGACTGAGAGTCCTCTGAGCACATGGCATGGTGGGATGGAGCGAGAGCGACATTATGGCAGTTGCAGGGCTAGATTTTAAGAAGATTAGAAGCCTCTGCCTTTATCTCTTAAAGCTCTGAGCTACCATTTAAAAATCTGATTTCCCAGGTGAAGACACCACATGGAGAAGACCTAAGAATACATGGGGAAGGAAAGGAGAATTTGAACTAAGGAGCCCAGCTGCAGCCAGTCTTTCAGATGTCACTCTGCAAGTACAAGGCATGAGAGTGAAGTTATGTGAACAATGTCAGTCAATGTCAAAGAGAGAAAACCACCCAGCCAGGCCTGCCCAAGTTCTAATCAACACAATCATGCGATGTAATAAAATGCCTTTCATTTCAAGTCACTATATTTTGAGATAATTAGTTTTGCAGCAAGAGATAATTGACATGTCCCCCTAAGAAACGGAATTAGAAAGAATTGAGAAGCCTGAGTGGAATGTGTATATTCACATCAACGGAAGTAATGACTGAATAAAACATAGAATTTTTGATATTAGGAATAAAGATAGATCTTTGGTGATGGGATACAATGACCCCAAAGTATCAAGGAACATTTACATGTTTATGATTCACATAACCAAATAGCTGAGGACTTAGGTTTCTGGCTAACCATGTGAGTAATGAGTATTGAGACATACAATTTATTGGTGTATTCATTTTCATAAGAACTTTCAGGTGGTCATGGTCCTGGATGAATTTGGGGAATAGGTTAGGTAGCTTTGTGGGAGTTCCGATTCTAAAGATTGATGGCCCTTATCTTGTGATTCAGACTTCTCTCAGAGGCTTTCTGACACTTGCTAAAAGTTCTTAATTATATCCATTCATTCAGCAATATTCATTGTGTTACATGCCTATTTGAGTTTGTTAATTATTTTGTTAAGCAGGTTTTCCAATGCTTTTGTTCTCCTTTTGCTCTTAGAGACATTGAAAATTACAATGTTGTGCCAAATTTTACAAAGGTTTTGCTTATTATTTTATAGACTTTTTCTTAAACTTTTGTCTGACTATGTTATTTGACAAGTTCTGTCTTCAAATTCTGAGATTCTTCCTTATGTTTGATCTAGTCTATTGTTGGAGATTTCAGGTGTATTTTGTAATTAATTTGATGAATTATTCAGTTCCAGAATTTCTGTTTGGTTGTCTTTTACATGTCTGTGTCTTTGGTAAATTTCTAATTCATATTCTTAATTGTTTTCTAATTTCTCTATATTTTTTACCCAATTCTCTTGTATCTTTCTGAGCTTCTTTAAAATCTTTATCTGGGATTTTATAAAGTCCATTTTGATTAGGAGCTATTGCTGAAGAATAATTGTTCCTTTGGATGTGTCATAGTTCCTTGCTTTTTCATGTTTCCTGTGTCTTTTCATTGATATCCATGCATCTTGCATAACAGTTGTTTCTTCTAAATTTTAAAATTTTCTTTCATAGGAGAGGACTTTTTCAGAATATATATCTCTCTCTATATTTTGGAATAAATATATATTTGGTTGGGTAGGGCATTTTGCTTTGATTTTGGATGCATGCAGTAGTGTTCTGTCTATATTATTTATTTAGCTGTAAAGAGCATCAGTGATATCTGTGATTTTTCTAGTAGCTTAGGGTGCAGTTATTAGTAGAAGCTGTGGTAAAGTTTTGTTGGGGATTATAATGCCAATAGAGCCAGTCTTCAGGCCTTACTGGTAATAGCATTGGGTTGAGTATGGTTGTCCTTGGGCTCCAATGTGGCATATGCTGGCACCAATGTTAGTGAGTTCAAGCAACCTGATTCTTGGGGCTCCAGGTGACTTACTCAGATGTCAGTAATGTCCGTGGTGGCCCAGGCATGTTGGAGGGTTCTTGGGTCCCTTAGCAGTGGATTTGATATGAACAATGGCAGTAGTGGTGGTGGAGCAACCTACTGGCACCCAAGAGGCTCTGTTGGTGTTTGTGGTAGCTGCAACAAGTTTAGTGGGCCATTCACCTTTTCTTGTTGGCGGTGCATGTGGATGAGTGCCAGCTGTGTGTTATCAGCAGGTTTTGTTGGTCTGACCCCAGACCCTGGGGGGAGTATTTAGATGCAATTGGTGGAGGACTGAGCTGGGCAATTTCTAGGCCCCTGGGTGCACAAGTACTAGGGCAATGGGACAGGCCAGCAGACTTGTCCTCTTGCACCCTGGTAGTGTATTCAGGTGCAGGCAGAGATAGGCAGAGGCAGAGTGGTCCCCAGGAGACTGGCAAAATGCTCAGCAGTAGGCAGTGGCAGCAACACTGTGGGTTTTCCACCAGGTGGAGTGAGGTTATTCTCAGTGAGGACAATGTAGGGAGGTAGCTGTGTGATGCGTGGTTTCCTTGCCCTTTGGTCCCATAGCAGCCCACAGCAGTGATAGTGCGATGTGTCCTCACGGCATGTGAAAATGCCCAGCCTCCCCTCTTCCTCCTTGGTCAAGCAGTGGCAAAAGCAGCAACAGCCCTGGCTCTAGGGAAGGACACAGACTTTTATAGTTTGGGCTCTTGGAATAACACCAGCTGCAGGCCTGAGATTGGGGAGGGTGGAGCCATTCTCCAGGAGAGCTGTGTAGGTGGTTAGCTGTGGGGATTGTGGTTTGTTACCATTGAAGGCTGCAGCTGTCGGGGCATTTGTCCTTGCAGTGTAAGAAGGTGCCCAGCCTTCCCTCCCCCTCCTTGGTCTGGGGCAGCAACAGTAGCATCAGCCCCAGGATAGGATTTAGTTTTGGGGGGCTTAACTTTCAGAATGGCAAAAGGCTGCAGCTGGTCAGGGTTTGGAAGTCTGTGGGACTCAGCATGAATTACATCTCTGGAGTAGTTCCTCTGTGCAGTCTCTGGGCAACTCTCTGTGTTAGTGTTGAGGCCTGCATGGATTGAGGGGTTTTCCAATAGCTAGGATTGTGAAAGTTTGCGATGGGAATGTGGAGCTCTGGGGGATTTTTACCTGCCGTTTCCTAGCATCTGGGCACTTTTCTCAGTTCTCAGCCAATCCCAGCCAAGCAGGCTGCCTACCTTCCCTCTTCTTATTTACTTCCCATTGCTTCTCTGTTGGACCGCAGTGTTCTGGCTTACATGATCTATTTGAAGTGTGAATATATATGTGCTATTTTGGTTCCTCTCTGTGGAGGAGGTGCATACAAGCTGCGTCTAGTCAGCCATCTTGAACCACCTCCTTCAAAAGATATATATTTTTATCATATATTCTGTTTGTGAATATGTTAAGTAATAGGTATAATAAGTGTGTTAACATGCCTTAAAACACCTTCACATTCAATGTACACCTCGACTGAATGATTTTGTGACTTATAGTCTTCTAGTTCCATGATTTTTCCACATACTGTTATTGTTTGCCATCAACAGTGTGGGTAATGCAGTTATTTCTTGAACTAACACATTAAATAATTAATGCCACTTTTGGGGCCCTTGAATGTCCTTTGCATGTGTGAAGAACAATACAATTGTTGGACCCTTACATCGAGATTGTCACTGAACGCATGTGATTATCGACTTCCAGTACCCTCCCCTCTCTCCACATTTTTGTTTGTATCTTTCGGAACCCCAATGGAAGGTAAGGCTCATTTTTTTGTCTGTCATGAAAATTAGGGGATGTAATTGGTCATCAGGTTAAGTGTCCTTTAACTATGCCAAGTCTAAAGACAATTGCTAGAGACCACTGTTGCCTCTCTGTACATACTGACTTTCAGAGTCTCAATTCTGGTTCAGTTATGAAAACCTTTGCCTGTTACCAGCAAAATGAACGTTCTCTGATTCATGCAAAATACCTGGTACCATGCTTGGCTGGAATCAGAGGCTGCATAGCTTCTTTCCCCTTGTGTTCCACATTCAAATCATATTTACAAAGTACTTTCATCAACTAATACTTCTGTGTATTCTTTTTTTTCTGTTACTTTGGATGATGATATTATTTAATCATCTTCCAATCTGCATTAATTGTGCTATCTCTAGGGATGTTAAAACATTTGTTTAGTGACTTGTGGGATACGCTAATATATTATCCTTTTTAATCTTAGTAAATATCAACAGTCATATCAGAGAGTAGAAACTATGTTTCATCTCCAGAAAGAGAAATTTAGTCAGTCCTTAGGAAAGCCCAACCCTAGGACATATCATTGTCTGTTCCTTTTTCCCTCAGGCTATCATTCAATCCTGACGCTTCCTGTCCTGAAATTGTAACACAGAGTTAAACTTATTTTAGAGAACTTAGAAAACAATAAGAGAAAAAAAGATAACATTTATCTCCACAGAAACAAGCAGTGTTAACATGATAATATATATATTTGGTTTCATTATGTAGATATTTATGTTTGTATGAATGTGTTTGCATATTAGTGCACATATAAAAAATATAGTACACATATTTTTTCTTAGCTTCACATTATTGTCATTGTCTTTACCAAAATTACTTCAAAAATGTAAGTCAGTAAGAGTATAGTAATTCATTCTATTGATCTAACACAATATATTTAATTTACTTCTATTTTTGAACTTCTGTATCAAGATAAATATTTTGTCATTCTTTCATATTATTTTTACTTGAATTCTTGTCTAAATTTATCTTTAGAATTGATGCCGAGAAATGGAATTACCAGGTCAAATGGCATTAATAACTTATTTGTTCTGAAAATTATTTCTGCAGAAAAATTTTAACAATTTTTGCTTCCACAATCAATGGACAGGAGAGCCCATCTCACTACACCTTTTTCTAACATTATCACTATAGTTTCTCTTGCAGACATTTACTTTCTTGTTCACCATCTCTATAGCCAAAATCCTTAGAACTGTTTTTCATCTTAACCATTACAGTCTTATATTGGGCTTAGTTCCATTATAAAGTTTTGGGTTAATAAGAGCCCAGTAATTAACTGGAGATGTTAGTAAAAGTAAACAAAAATATTCTGAATTTTGTGCATGACCTTATATGCACAAACCATTGTTTCAACTGTATTTCTTTTCCCTAAATGCTATCAACTGTTAGCTCAAAGACCCTTATCCATATTTCCCATACAACTGTGTTTTGTCTATAAACTCTTAAAATTACAGAGCTGCAGTGACTCCAACTCTCCATTTTTTACTGATCTTCTCAGCTTCATTAAATACATGTATGAAAGAAACCTTTCCCTATTAATTCTTCCAAGTTTAAAACTTTCCTAATACTAACTTCTGTGTTATGCCCAGTTTGCCTTATTTTTCTTCTTTCATTGTCAAAATGAAATATGTCTTGGAATCTCTTCAAATCATTCACTCTTTTATTCATCCAAGAAATAGATATTCATTGTGTTGAGTGCTGGAAAGGTACTGCAGTCCTGGCTTTCTGGTGTGTTCCTAATGCTTAGAATTCCTGAGGGAAATCCCAGGGGCCGGTAATGTGTAACTGGTAATGTTTTATTGCTCCAGTTCACTTTGGGTTTGGTTTTTCATTACTCATCATCTGTCACAAACTGTAAGTAAGCCCTAAGAAAAATTTACACTCTCTTCTTATACTCTAGTCTAAAACCACATTATTAATGTCATCTTTGCATATTTCATATTGAATATAAATATTTGAAAATAGCTACTATACCTTCCTTCCATTTGTTTTCAATTGGACATTAACCAATGATTATATTTCTTTGACAAACTTACTCCCTATTAAATTTATAATAGATATTCACTATGGCAATGCTCACATAGTTACAAAGCACTATACGTTATGTTTTGTAGTAATGTATCCTAACACCAAAACAAGGTATCCTCTTCGAATTAGTCAATATTTTCAATACACAAAAGTTAGCTATATCTTGTGAGGGCTTGCATTGGCCATAAAAAGGATACTCAAAAAATACAGAAGTAGCATGATGAAAGAAAACCTGGGACCCTGTAGTGTTCCTAGAGTTGAAGACCTGAGGAAAGATTATTTGGTCTGAGGGGCTGGTCTCTGATATTCTCAGATATTCATGAAGTCTCCGCAGTTTTAGCTTTATTTCTGGAGCTCAAGGTGAGCCTCTAGAGAGAGTGCAGAATCTTAAGATGAGTCTCTGAACCATAGGTGCGTCTGGAACCTTGGCAGATCCCTAATATTTTAAGTTAACATTAATGAAAGGGCAAAGTCTGCAGAAACTCAAGGGCTATAATTGTAGGTTCACACTGTTCAATCCTAGTGTGACCCATGGAGAGGAAGAAGAGGCCTGCGTTCTGGAAAAGATCAGGTTTTAGATGTGAATAATGTTGCAGTGCTGCTGACCTGGGGAGAGGTTGGTGGGGCAGAGAGATGGGGAGAGGTTGGTGGGGCAGAGAAAAATTAAGAAGGTCAGTATTGGCAAAGGGAATTGGACCAGACCTGAACGTGCAGATGAGATCCCAGATGAAGGCAGGTTTGAGGAACTATAGAAGCAAAGAAGAGTCTACAGAAGAGTGTTTTTAGGTTCCACTTTTGACTTCTGTCCTGGCCTTCCATATGTTTACTGTATACTAGATTTTATGTGTGATGTAACTAGCCACCTCTGTGTTTTTTATTTTCCCTTCCATTTTCCTTGAACCTGTTAAAAGGATCCTGTACCTCTTTCTTCTGGCAGCACTACTGCTAAATTCCTGAAGAGTTTGGCCATGTAGTATGTCTTACCCCACTGGGGCTAGTGATTATAACTTATTATGTAGGATGCTATAGGAAATGGGGATAAAATGTCATATGACAACATCCCTCAAAGTACTAAAATATAGTCAATTAGATGAAACATTGGCATGTATAATGCTAGTACAAAGTAGTATGTAAAATATTCAATGAGAGCAAAACATTTTAATTATCTAGAAAAAAAACACTGATTATTCTTTAGCTGTAGTAACAAGCAACTACCAGATCTGGTGTGAAACAATTCTAACTGACCAATGACAACCTCACATCAGTAATAACACTTCTGGATGCCTAGCATTTTGTGATAGATCCATACTTCTGGGAGTCAGTTAATGTGCAACATCTACACCTAAATAACTAACTCTCCACAGTTAATGGTCAACACATCCCTAGCAGGTCTTGCTTCTGTGTGGCCATCAATCTCACTTGTCCAAACCCTGTAGAAGATCAGCAGTTTGTTTATTCAAAGACATTGCATCCTGCAAGCACCATTTTCCCTCACTGAGTAAGCAACAATTACTTTCTGTTTTAGATTTTGATTGGTGGCTTCTTCTTTTGAATTCATTGATTAAACCCAATTTGGTCAGACATGTTTCTCCTGGAGTCACAAATTATCAGGAAATGAGCAGCCCAGGGAAGACAATTCTCCAAGTTTAGACTGACCAATCCTGAAATCCTGACTTTAACAATGTCTTTACCAAGCCAGGTGTTGTCATGAGAAATAATTATGCCAGTTTTTAGGATGTAGATGATATCAGGGATAAAAAGTTTCCTTGTAAAAACAAGTTAGTTGACAATTTTGTCAAGAGGTCTATAAATGCTAAGACATGCTATTTCTAACTTACGGATGTCAGAATCTGAATGGGAAGCCTATGAAATGTTTACCTGAGCCTGTGAGTGGAAGTAAAGAAGACGTGATGAACTTCCACTTCTCACCACTGCCTGCTATTAATCAGGCTTGTCATGGCCAGGTCCCTTATATTGTTTCCATTATAACCAGAGAGGAAAGAGCCAAAAGCCTTAAAGAAAGTGGGTTTAGGAATTCGTGGAGGAGCGGAGAGGTGCGGAGCCTCTGCTGGGATCCACGTCTGCTGAGCAGCTCCAGGAACATGACTGCAGCGGTGACTGCCGGGAAGTGACACGGGCACCGGCCGTCCGTGGGAAAGCTGGGGTCCCTGGAGTTACAGCTCCCGGAGCTCTGGCGGCTGCTCCACCAGCGAAAGAGATCCCAGAGGTCCTAGTGGACCCACGCAGCTGGCAGCGCTATGTGCGGGGCCACTTTTTGGGCAAGGGCGGCTTTGCCAAGTGCTTCAAGATCTCAGAAGCGGACAACAAGGTTGTGTTCGCGGGCAAGATTTTGCCTAAGTCGCTGCTGCTCATGCCGCTCCAGAAGGAGATGTCCATGGGAATATCCATTCACTGCAGCCTCGCCCAGCAGCACGTCGTAGGATTCCATGGTTTTTTCGAGGACAACGACTTTGTGTTCGTGGTGTTGGAGCTCTGCCGCCGGAGGTCTCTCCTGGAGCTGCACAAGAGGAGGAAAGCCCTAACTGAGCCTGAGGCCTGACACTATGTAGTCTGCGGCAAATTGTGCTTGGCTGCCAGTACCTGCACCGAAACCGAGTTATTCACCGAGACCTCAAGCTGGGCAACTTTTTCCTGAATGAGGATCTGGAGGTGAAAATAGGGGATTTGGGACTGGCAATCAAAGTCTAATATGATGGGGAGAGAAAGAAGACCCTGTGCGGAACTCCTAATTACATAGCTCCAGAGGTGCTGAGCAAGAAAGGGCACAGTTTCGAGGTGGATGTGTGGTCCATTGGGTGTATCATGTATACCTTGTTAGTGGGCAAGCCACCTTTTGGGACTTCTTGCCTAAAAGAGACCTACCTCCGGATCAAGAAGAGCGAATACAATATTCCCAAGCACATCAACCCTGTGGCCGCCTCCCTCATCCAGAAGATGCTTCAGGCAGATCCCACTGCCCGCCCAACCATTAATGAGTTGCTTAACAATGAGTTCTTTACTTCTGGCTACATCCCAGCCCGTCTCCCCATCACCTGCCTCACCATTCAATCACCGAGGTTTTCCATCGTTCCCAGAAGCCTGGACCCCAGCAACAGAAAGCCCCTCACGGTCCTCAGTAAATGCTTGGAGAACCCCCTACCTGAGTGTCCCCGGGAAAAAGAAGAACCAGCAGTTTGAGACACGCTTGAGGTGGTCGACTGCCACCTCACTGATATGCTGCAGCAGCTGCACAGCGTCAATGCCTCCAAGCCCTCGGAGGGAAGGCTGGTCAGGCAAGAGGAGGCTGAGGATCCTGCCTGCATCTCCATCTTCTGGGTCAGCAAGTGAGTGGACTATTCAGAGAACTACGGCCCTGGGTATCAGCTGTGTGATAACAGCGTGGAGGCGCTCTTCGATGATGGTAACATCACAGATAAAGTGTGATGGCACCGAGTCCTACCTCACCGTGAGTTCCCATCTCCATTCCTTGATGAAGAAGATCACACTCCTTAAATATTTCAGCAATTACTTGAGCGAGCACTTGCTGAAGGCAGGTGCCAACATCATGCCTCGCAAAGATGATGAGCTCGCCTGGCTGCCCTACCTGCGGACCTGATTCCACACCCACAGCGCCATCATCCTGCACCTCAGCAACGGCAGCGTGCAGATCAACTTCTTCCAGGATCACACCAAGCTCATCTTGTGCCCACTGATGGCAGCCGTCACCTACATCGACGAGAACCGGAACTTCTGCACCTAACCGCCTGAGTCTCCTGGAGGAGTAAGGCGGCTGCAAGGAGCTGGCCAGCCAGCTCTGCTACGCCCGCACCATGGTGGACAAGCTGCTGAGCTCGTGCTCTGGCAGCAACCGCTTCAAGGCCTCCTAGTAGCCGCCCACCCATCCGGACTGATGCCCTCCTCACTCCTACCTGCACCTGGGGCCCACATTGGTTGGCTCCCGCAGTGCCATGTCTGCAGTGTGCCCCCGAGCCCCGGGGGCTGGGCAGACCTGCATCATCCTTGAGGATAGGGGTTGCTGTGTAAGTTATTTTTTGTACATGTTCGAGTGTGGGTTCTACAGCTTTGTCCCTTTCCCCTCAACCCCACCATATGCATTGCACAGAACATTTTTCTATTGAGTTCGGGACTGTCCTTTCCTTGGCTTTATACACACTAAACAGATGTGAATCTTCTAAAAAAAAAAAGAAGGGGGTTTAGGTTTTTTTTTAATAATCTAGGCACCTTAGAAGGATAAAATATTAGAGACAAAGAGGGGAGTTAAAAGATCTAAATTGTTTGTAATTATGTTAGCCACTGGAAAGTATAGTCTGGCAGTCTTAAATAACCTATTATTTGCCTCAGGGAGATGTGGAAAGTGAAGGTATATGGCCATGGCTTGACAGACATCACTGCTCACTGGATACAGCAGGCCTAATGCAGGTTACATCTCGTGTTTAACTTTTTTTTTTTTTTCTGGTGGAAAAGTCCTCCAGCTCCTATACTAGATTTTATGAGGAGATGCATGCAAACAGAGAAGTAAATCAACTGAGAAGAATAATCATATGCAGCTCCCACCTTTTGGGTGACTGATAATGAGCAATGAAGAAAACTAAGCATCTACAATTCTTCAGAAAGGTGGGATTTGGAAGGGTAATTGTATTGTGAGGCAGGGTGAAAAAAATATCATTCTGTAATGAGGAAGGAAGCTGGAAATCTTGGAGTAAAACTGAGAAAAAAGTGATAATCAATGTTAGGTCAGTAGGACCTATCTCCATATTCCTTGGCTAACATTGAAAGGAGCCCTTTTTAAAAAAAAAAAAATTATTTATTTATTTATTTATTTATTTTGAGACAGGGTCTCATTCTGTCGCCCACGCTAGAGTGCAGGGCCATGATCTCGGCTCACTGCAGTCTCGACCTCAACCTTCTGGGCTCAAGAGATTCTCCCACCTCAGCCCCCTGAGTAGCTGGGACGGCACACATCACCACCCCTAGCTACTTTTTGTTTGTGTTTTTTGTAGAGATGGGATTTCACCATGTTGCCCAGGCTGGTCTCAAACTCCTGAGCTCAAGTGATCCTCCCATCTCAGCCTCCCAAAATGTTGAGATTACATGCATGGGCCCACTACAGTGGGCTGCAAATACACAAGCCTTGTTTAAAAAAAACAAAAAGTTCTTCTAAAGTCATGAGCAACACTGTTAAGGAGTCCACCCTTGTTTTAGTACAACTGAGGGTTAAAGTAAGAGATGAGGCCAGGATTCTTTTTGCTCTAAAATAACAGACAAGGTCATGTTGCTTTTATAAGGGTTGTTTTTTGTTTATTAGATAATCTCCAGAAGAGTAAACTGTCTTTATTCCAAAATTATATAACCTCTGCCCTAGTCAATGTTGCCTTAGCATATAGGAATATCAAAGAAATCCCAAGTACCCTTCGAACATTTACTATTTGATTAAATTTATCCAGGAGAGAGGTACCTTTCATCAATAGAATTATCAGCCAACCTCTCTTTTGTTAAACCGCCAACTACTGCATGACCTGTATTTTGATTCATAATTACACAGGCAAAGACCACGGATTTTTGCATTATCTATTTTGCTACTAAAAGAGATAGAAAGGGCCAAAGATCCATGAAGGCCAAATAAAGGATTAAAACTCTTAAAACTAGGGTATGAGTTATTTAAATAGCTACTCCTAACATATTTTCTGCTAGTCAAGAAAACCTAAAAGTATATTTAGCAAAAATAAAAATACAATATAAAGACCATAATTAAAATAATTAAAATAAACAAGAAAAAAGAGAAATGTAAAAATTCAGACAAACTAGAACTTGCTAAAATAAACCCAAAAAGTAAAATGTAAAAAATTAAACAAAAAATGTTCAAGTGGTTGGAATATACTTAGAACATTCAACAAAAGTGTTAAAAGTTTAAAAGATACAACAATATAATTAGAAAAAATAATGCAAAATGGATTTAGTCAAAAGACTTGAAGGAGAAAAACAGACTAAAAAGTAAAAGTTAAATGTACAATGACAATATTCTAAGAATTAATAACATGGCTTGGTAGCAATGTCTTTATAACAGAAAGCCAGTGCACACAGCACAAAATGCTTTACCTATATATTTGCACCAAAAGCCTTAATTTTTTTATGTTTTAATCAATATTTCCTATATTTAGAAAGTGAAAATCACCCAATGTATGGGTAAAATTTTACTGAGTTAAAATACTCATCACATTTATAATAGTAAATATCAGAAACATTTAGCTATAACAAAAGTTTAAATATTGTAGAGCTTCAGTGGTCAGCTACTACTATCCTGGGTCCCATCCATTATTGTTAACTCAAGGGTTTCTCTCCCGCAGTCCTTCTCTCTGTATCTTGAATCACCAAATTACTGTTATTAGTATAAAACATACTTTAATATTTTTTCACATCTCAAAATATACTTCATCCAGTAAATCACTTATAACCAGAATGTTTACAAACCCTAAAAATCAGTAAGGATAAGAGAGCTAACCAAAAAGAAAAGCTGGCAATTGACACATTTTAAAAGATACTACATCTGGTCCAATTGGCCAATAAACATACGATCTCATTGGCCATCAGGAAAATGCAAACAACAACATATCACAATTGATAAAATCAAATGAAAATGCAAGTAAGTTTTAGCAAAAATAGCAACTGAAATGCTCATAAAGTGCTTCAATAAAAATTATTTAGAATACTTTGGCAATAGTTTCTTAATATATGTCTTTTCTATGATCCAGCAATTTGATTCCCAGGTATAAGCCCCATGGAAATTCATACATAAGTCACCAAAATCCATGTACTAGAAAATATATGACTAGTAACTAAGAAATTATTAATAGCATATAGTGGTACTATGCATAATTATCCAAAATTGTGAATTTTTCAAATTCCCTTCAACACTATAATGGATAAATAAATTATAGTACATATATCCAGACAATAGAAAATTAAATAGCAGTGAGGATGAAAAACCTATAACTACTCATAATAAAATGAATAATTACCTCAGAAAACAATACACAGCAAAAGAAACCAGAAAGAAAAGGTTACCTAACCCTCTAGTGTTGGACTGTAGTATAGGGGTTGCCCTTTTGGGGGTAATTTTTGAATGCATGGAGCACTGGGGGCTTCTGGGAATGCAGTAATGCTCTTTTCTTTGATCTTCAGGCTGTTGAGTTTCTCAAAATTCATCAAGAGCTATATTTAAAATATGTGCACTTTTTAAAGTGTATATGCTTAAATTAAAAGTGAAAAAAAAAAACACTTGACCCCACAGTGCCCTCTAACTACCACATGTGCATCTGACCTTTTATAATAAGCCTTCTTAAATGAGTGTTCTGTACTTGCTCCATTTACTGTATCCACTTTCTCACACTATTTTCTTTGTAGATCCCATGTCAATAGGCCCTTTGTGCTGGCTTTTCAACAGTGAGACTTTTCAAGGCTGCCTGAACCAATGGTTAGCTTTCAGCCTTCAACTTAATCAACCTCCCAGCAGCACTTGACATATTGATCTTTTAATTATTCTTGAAAAAATTTTCCCGTTAGCTTTGTGACACTACATTATCCCCACTGGCCACTCCTTTGTAGTATCTTTTTCTCAATATAACATATAAAATCGGGCAAATAGCATAACTAGAATTCAGAAAACACTACAAACTTCAAATTCACTGTAAGTACAAAAAAAATTGCCAATTTTCAGCAGAGCCATCTCTCAAATTTTGCATAAAGGTGGGGCTGAGGGTGGATGCTGGAAACACTGCTGAGGAAGATGGAATGAGAGAAGAAAGGGCCTATGACTGATTTAACATCACCCCCAGAAAGGAAACGTCCACTGTAAGTGTGAAAATACTGGAAAGTATTTCTGCTAAATCAGTGCACTGGCTGCAGAGAAGGGATATAATAGTTTGTGGGATGCATGGTGACTGAATTGAGAGGCAATTCTTCCAAAGAATAAGAGTACAATAAAGGGAGAGGCATCCTTTGGAGAATGGAAGGAGAAGGGGAAAAGAAGCAAAAGGGAAAATATTGTGATCCTGCTAGAAAAAAAAAATAAATAAAATCCAGGGCATTTACTCTCTTCTCACACTAACCAAATGAACCAACTAAACAAGGGCAATAATTAAAGATGTGCAGTCTACGGCCTTCCACCCTGAACGCACCCGATCTTGTCTGATCTCGTAAAGATGTGCATTTGCCAACACTGACCTAAGAAGATGCTCTTGATACAGGAAACTTGTAACTCAACCTGCTGGCATTCTGTCCACAAATTGCATAAATGTAAACGGTCTTCATCTACACAGTTACTACAAAAGAAAAAGAGAGTGAGAAGCAGACATTTTACCTGATGAAAATTATCTCTCAAGAAACCAACCACAAAGCAGAAGAGTCTAACACAATATTTCAAACTAAATTAAATAGTCTCAGACAAGCAATTGTGGATATATATAACAAGAATAAGAAGTTCATATATTAAGGAAGAAATGGAATGAAAGTTGATTGAATTCCAAGAAGGAGCAGGAGGAAGCAGATAAGGGAATGAGAGGGGATGAGATACAGGAACAGGGGGCAGGAGAGAGAAGACAAAATTTAATCAGCAGTGATGACTAAATTATTGGAACCCAAGGGAGAATGTGCTTGAACAAAAACTTAATAAGGGACATTGGAGAAAGGCAGGAAATTACCAAGAGAGTGAAAATGAGATATAATAAGAAATAAAAGGGTGAGAAGGAAAGTAGCTAAATAAGTAGAAAGCAGGCTAATAGCAAAAAGTCATATAATATGAAGTCTCTGACAACAAAGAACAATAATAAAGCAAAACTATTATGGAATTTTTTAATATAAACATTCCTGGAAATTAAATAAATACTCTTTTTTTTTTTTTTTTTTTTTTTTTTTTTGAGACCGAGTCTCGCTCTGTCGCCCAGGCTGGAGTGCAGTGGCGCGATCTCTGCTCGCTGCAAGCTCCCCCTCCCGGGTTCACGCCATTCTCCTGCCTCAGCCTCCCAAGTAGCTGGGACTACAGGCACCTGCCACCACGCCTGGATAATTTTTTTTGTATTTTTAGTAAAGACGTGGTTTCACCGTGTTAGCCAGGATGGTCTCAATCTCCTGACCTCATGATCCGCCTGCCTCAGCCCTCCCAAAGTGCTGGGATTACAGGCATGAGCCACCGCACCTGGCCGAGACTCTTTTTAAATATGGAAGACACCTAATAGGTTCCTGAGCACTTTTCTTGAAATGACTGTGGAGAAATAAAGTTGGAAGGAATAAGTCACAGCAAATGACATTCAGCAAAATTGTTAACACCTACTGGAGAGAGAACCAAAGACCATCTTAGTCCTATTTATTACTGCTAAGCTTTGGTATCTGTTTTCTCACACACTAGCATCATTTCCAGAATTAATCTACTTTGGCATTATTTATAAATTCCCAGGATGTGTGTGTGCGCATGTGTGTGTGTGTGTACCCATCCAGGACCTCCATCTCTCTCCCTTGGTCTTGACATCAAATGACATCAAGGGGACTCCTTTACTTTAAGTTTCCCTGAATGAGTAATGAACTTTTGAATTTCTTGCCCTCACTGGCCTTGGTGAGGTGTGTTTTGACATGGGATACCCTCAAAGGGGAGAGAACTGGCAAGGTTATACTTTAGCCATGACCAGCCCCAAGAAGTATGTTAATAAATCTATAAGACTGTAATGATTTAAAAAATCCTTACCAGGCAAATCCTTTTGACTTATAAGCAAAAGGATCAGTAATTTAAAAGGACAAGATAATCAGATTTCTTAAAAGCAACACAAAAAGCAAAACAATAATATAGCAGCATTTTCATGGAAAAAAAATGAATCAAATATTTTACATTCAGCAAAACTACTATTTAAGTGTCAAGACTGTGAAAAAAAGATTGTAAACGTTCAAGAACCCAGGTTGTACAGTGCTCACAGTTATTTTTGAAGAATCTATCAGAGCTTTAAAACCAAGAGATGACTGGGGGGGAATCATCAGCAAAAGACATCATGATGAGCACTTATTTATTGAAGTGTAGAACTAAGATTATGGCTAAAGTGGGGAAGAAGGTGGAATAATGGTGAACGAGTGTTATGTATTTTGATAAAGTAAAAATAATGCACTAAAACAATGGAAAAAAGTAAAAGAGGAACATGGAATAAGCTCATTGATTTTTATACAGGCAATAGGCAGAAGTCAAAAGATACTATTAAAAATCAACAAACCTAATAGTAAATGTTTAGATAAGAAACCAAGATACTGAAAACATTAGAAAGTAATAAGGAAAAAGGTAACCACTAGAGACCACAAACGGGGTGGAGCTAAGATGGCTGAATAGGAACAGCTCCAGTCTACAGCTCCCAGCATCAGCGACGCAGAAGACGGGTGATTTCTGCATTTCCATCTGAGGTAACGGGTTCATCTCACTAGGGAGTGCCAGACAGTGGGCGCAGGACAGTGGGTGCAGCCAGCCGAAGCAGGGCGAGGCATTGCCTCACTCTGGAAGCACAAGGGGTCAGGGAGTTCCCTTTTCTGGTCAAGGAAAGGGGTGACAGACAGCACCTGGAAAATCGGATCACTCCCAACCGAACACTGTGCTTTTCCAATGGGCTTAGGAAACGGCGCACCAGGAGATTATATCCCGCACCTGGCTCAGAAGGTCCTATGCCCACGGACTCTCGCTGATTGCTAGCACAGCAGTCTGAGATCAAACTGCAAGGTGGCAGCGAGGCTGGGGGAGGGGCGCCTGCCATTACCCAGGCTCGCTTAGGTAAACAAAGCAGTCAAGAAGCTCAAACTGGGTGGAGCCCACCACAGCTCAAGGAGGCCTGCCTGCCTCTGTAGGCTCCAACTCTGGGAGCAGGGCACAGACAAACAAAAAGACAGCAGTAACCTCTGCAGACTTTAATGTCCCTGTCTGACAGCTTTGAGGAGAGCAGTGGTTCTCCCAGCACACAGCTGGAGATCTGAGAAAGGGCAGACTGCCTCCTCAAGTGGGTCCCTGACCCCTGACCCCCAAGCAGCCTAAGTGGGAGGCAACCCCAAGTAGGGGCAGACTGACACCTCTGAGACAAAACTTCCAGAGGAATGATCAGACAGGAGCATTCGCGGATCACAAAAATCTGTTGTTCTGCAGACACCGCTGCTGATACCCAGGGAAACAGGGTCTGGAGTGGACCTCTAGCAAACTCCAACAGACCTGCAGCTGAGGGTCCTGTCTGCTAGAAGGAAAACTAACAAACAGAAAGGACATCCACACCAAAAACCCATCTGTACAACACCATCATCAAAGACCAAAAGTACTTAAAACCACAAAGATGGGGAAAAAACAGAGCAGAAAAACTGGAAACTCTAAAAAGCAGAGCGCCTCTCCTCCCCCAAAGGAACACAGTTCCTCACCAGCAACTGAACAAAGCTGGATGGAGAATGACTTTTGACGAGTTGAGGGAAGAAGGCTTCAGATGATCAAACTACTCTGAGCTACAGGAGGAAATTCAAACCAAAGGCAAAGAAGTTGAAAACTTTGAAAAAACTTTAGAAGAATGTGTAACTAGAATAACCAATACAGAGAAGTGCTTAAAGGAGCTCATGGAACTGAAAGCCAAGGCTCGAGAACTACGTGAAGAATGCAGAAGCCTCAGGAGCCGATGCGACCAACTGGAAGAAAGGGTATCAGTGATGGAAGATGAAATGAATGAAATGAAGCGAGAAGGGAAGTTTAGAGAAAAAAGAATAAAAAGAAATGAACAAAGCCTCCAAGAAATATGGGACTATGTGAAAAGACCAAATCTACGTCTGATTGGTGTACCTGAAAGTGACGGGGAGAATGGAAACAAGTTGGAAAACACTCTGCAGGATATTATCCAGGAGAACTTCCCCAATCTAGCAAGGCAGGCCAACATTCAGATTCAGGAAATACAGAGAACGCCACAAAGATACTCCTCGAGAAGAGCAACTCTAAGACACATAATTGTCAGATTCACCAAAGTTGAAATGAAGGAAAAAATGTTAAGGGCAGCCAGAGAGAAAGGTCGGGTTACCCACAAAGGGAAGCCCATCAGACTAACAGCGGATCTCTCGGCAGAAACTCTACAAGCCAGAAGAGAGTGGGGGCCAATATTCAACATTCTTAAACAAAAGAATTTTCAACCCAGAATTTCATATCCAGGCAAACTAAGCTTCATAAGTGAAGGAGAAATAAAATCCTTTACAGACAAGCAAATGCTGAGAGATTTTGTCACCACCAGGCCTGCCCTAAAAGAGCTCCTGAAGGAAGCACTAAACATGGAAAGGCACAACTGGTACCAGCCACTGCAAAATCAAGCCAAAATGTAAAGACCATCGAGACTAGGAAGAAACTGCATCAACTAATGAGCAAAATAACCAGCTAACATCATAATGACAGGATCAAATTCACACATAACAATATTAACTTTAAATGTAAATGGACTAAATGGTCCAATTAAAAGACACAGACCGGCAAATTGGATAAAGAGTCCAGACCCAACAGTGTGCTGTATTCAGGAAACCCATCTCACATGCAGAGACACACACTGGCTCAAAATAAAAGGATGGAGGAAGATCTACCAAGCAAATGGAAAACAAAAAAAGGCAGGGGTTGCAATCCTAGTCTCTGATCAAACAGACTTTAAACCAACAAAGATCAAAAGAGACAAAGAAGGCCATTACATAATGGTAAAGGGATTAATTCAACAAGAAGAGCTAACTATCCTAAATATATATGCACCCAATACAAGAGCACCCAGATTCAAAAAGCAAGTCCTGAGTGACCTACAAAGAGACTTAGACTCCCACACAATAATAGTGGGAGACTTTAACACCCCACTGTCAACATTAGACAGATCAACGAGACAGAAAGTTAACAAGGATACCCAGGAATTGAACTCAGCTCTGCACCAAATGGACCTAATAGACATCTACAGAACTCTCCACCCCAAATCAACAGAATATACATTGGTTTCAGCACCACACCACACCTATTCCAAAATTGACCACATAGTTGGAAGTAAAGCTCTCCTCAGCAAATGTAAAAGAACAGAAATTATAACAAACTGTCTCTCAGATCATAGTGCAATCAAACTAGAACTCAGGATTAAGAAACTCACTCAAAACTGCTCAACTACATGGAAACTGAACAACCTGCTCCTGAATGACTACTGGGTACATAACAAAATGAAGGCAGAAATAAAGATATTCTTTGAAACCAACAAGAAAAAAGACACAACATACCAGAATCTCTGGGACACATTCAAAGCAGTGTGTAGAGGGAAATTTATAGCACTAAATGCCCACAAGAGAAAGCAGGAAAGATCCAAAATTGACACCCTAACATCACGATTAAAAGAACTAGAGAAGCAAGAGCAAACACATTCAAAAGCTAGCAGAAGGCAAGAAATAACTAAAATCAGAGCAGAACTGAAGGAAACAGAGACAAAAAAAACCCTTCAAAAAATTAATGAATCCAGGAGCTGGTTTTTTGAAAGGATCAACAAAATTGATAGACTGCTAGCAAGACTAATAAAGAAAAAAAGAGAGAAGAATCAAATAGATGCAATAAAAAATGATAAAGGGGATATCACCATGGATCCCACAGAAATACAAACTACCATCAGAGAATACTACAAAAATCTCTATGCAAATAAACTAGAAAATCTAGAAGAAATGGATAAATTCCTTGACACATACACCCTCCCAAGACTAAATCAGGAAGAAGTTGAATCTCTGAATAGACCAATAACAGGAGCTGAAATTATGGCAATAATCAATAGCTTACCAACCAAAAAGAGTCCAGGACCAGATGGATTCACAGCCGAATTCTATCAGAGGTACAAGGAGGAACTGATACCGTTCCTTCTGAAACTATTCCAATCAATAGAAAAAGAAGGAATTCTCCCTAACTCATTTTATGAGGCCAGAATCATCCTGATACCAAAGCCAGGCAGAGACACAACCAAAAAAGAGAATTTTAGACCAATATCCTTGATGAACATTGATGCAAAAATCCTCAATAAAATACTGGCAAACTGAATCCAGCAGCACATCAAAAAGCTTATCCACCATGATCAAGTGGGCTTCATCCCTGGAATGCAAGGCTGGTTCAATATAAGCAAATCAAGAAATGTAATCCAGCATATACACAGAACCAAAGACAAAAACCACATGATTATCTCAATAGATGCAGAAAAGGCCTTTGACAAAATTCAACAACCCTTCACGCTAAAAACTCTCAATAAATTAGGTATTGATGGGACGTATCTCAAAATAATAAGAGCTATCTATGACAACCCCACAGCCAATATCATACTGAATGGGCAAAAACTGGAAGCATTCCCTTTGAAAACTAGCACAAGACAGGGATGCCCTCTCTCACCACTCCTATTCAACATAGTGTTGGAAGTTCTGGCCAGGGCAATTAGGCAAGAGAAGGAAATAATGGGTATTCAATTAGAAAAAGAGGAAGTCAAATTGTCCCTGTTTGCAGATGACATGATTGTATATCTAGAAAACCCCATCGTCTCAGCCCAAAATCTCCTTAAGCTGGTAAGCAACTTCAGCAAAGTCTCAGGATACAAAATCAATGTACAAAAATCACAAGCATTCTTATGCACCAATAACAGACAAACAGAGAGCCAAATCATGAGTGAACTCCCATTCACAATTGCTTCAAAGAGAATAAAATACTTAGGAATCCAACTTACAAGGGACGTGAAGGACCTCTTCAAGGAGAACTATAAACCACTGCTCAATGAAATAAAAGAGGATACAAACAAATGGAAGAATATTCCATGCTCATGGGTGGGAAGAATCAATATCATGAAAATGGCCATACTTCCCAAGGTAATTTATAGATTCAATGCCATCCCCATCAAGCTACCAATGACTTTCCTCACAGAATTTGAAAAAACTACTTTAAAGTTCATATGGAACCAATAAAGAGCCCACATTGCCAAGTCAATCCTAAGCCAAAAGAACAAAGCTGGAGGCATCACGCTACCTGACTTCAAACTATACCACAAGGCTACAGTAACCAAAACAGCATGGTACTGGTACCAAAACAGAAATATAGATCAAGTGAACAGAACAGAGCCCTCAGAAATAACGCCACATATCTGCAACTATCTGATCTTTGACAAACCTGAGAAAAACAAGAAATGGGGAAAGGATTCCCTATTTAATATATGGTGCTGGGAAAACTGGCTAGCCATATGTAGAAAGCTGAAACTGGATCCCTTCCTTACACCTTATACAAAAATTAATTCAAGATGGATTAAAGGCTTAAACATTAGACCTAAAGCCATAAAAACCCTAGAAGAAAACCTAGGGAATACCATTCAGGACACAGGCATGGGCAAGGACTCCATGTCTAAAACACCGAAAGCAATGGCAACAAAAGCCAAAATTGACAAATGGGATCTCATTAAACTAAAGAGCTTCTGCACAGCAAAAGAAGCTACCATCAGAGTGAACAGGCAACCTACAAAATTGGAGAAAATTTTCGCAACCTACTCATCTGACAAAGGTCTAATATCCAGAATCTACAATGAACTCAAACAAATTTACAAGAAAAAACAAACAACCCCATCAAAAATTGGGCGAAGGACATGAACAGACACTTCTCAAAAGAAGACATTTATGCAGCCAGCAGACACATGAAAAAATGCTCACCATCACTGGCCATCAGAGAAATGCAAATCAAAACCACAATGAGATACCATCTCACACCAGTTAGAATGGCAATCATTAAAAAGTCAGGAAACAACAGGTGCTGGAGAGGATGTGGAGAAATAGGAACACTTCTACACTGTTGGTGGGACTGTAAACTCGTTCAGCCATTGTGGAAGTCAGTGTGGCGATTCCTCAGGGATCTAGAACTAGAAATACCATTTGACCCAGCCATCCCATTACTGGGTATATACCCAAAGGACTATAAATCATACTGCTATAAAGACACATGCACACGTATATTTATTTCGGCACTATTCACAATAGGAAAGACTTGGAACCAACCCAAATGTCCAACAATGATAGACTGGATTAAGAAAATATGGCACATATACACCATGGAATACTATGCAGCCATAAAGAATGATGAGTTCATGTCCTTTGTAGGGACATGGATGAAATTGGAAATCATCATTCTCAGTAAACTATCGCAAGGACAAAGAAGCAAACACCGCATGTTCTCACTCATAGGTGGGAATTGAACAATGAGAACATATGGACACAGGAAGGGGAACATCACACTCTGGGGACTGTTGTGGGGTGGGGAGGGGAGGGATAGCATTAGGAGATATACCTAATGCTAAATGGCAAGTTAATGGGTGCAGCACACTAGCATGGCACATGTATAGATATGTAACCAACCTGCACATTGTGCGCATGTACCCCGAAACTTAAAGTATAATAATAAAAAAAGACATGAATGAAAATAAAAAAAGAGATAAAAATTGAAAAATTAAAACTTTATTTCTCAAAAAAAGGTAACCACTAGAAGAAAATACAAACTATTCTAAATATCAAATTTAATTTAAAATGTAAAAGAACAAAGTAAACCCAAATAATGCAGGAGACAAAACAAATATAATATAATACATACAATAATTATACAATTATAATTATATAAAGTTATAAGAAGTATAAAATGGGTTATATTAGTCATTTCAATAAATGTGAATTGGCTTAACTCAATTATTAAAAGAAAACTTTGAGTTTTGCTAACAAAAAAATACTAAGCTATAATTCTAGACATAAGATATCTAAAAAACATGATTCAAACGACCAATAGGAAAGCTCAAGGATATATCAGTCAAATGCCAACAATAAGAAAGCAGGATTTGTGATCCTGTTAGGCAAAGTCAAGTCAAATAAACAAAAAATTAAGTATGAGAAAGATACTTTTTATAATAAAAACCACAATTCCTAATAGAAGTAACAACTATGACTATCTACACACCAAATAATATTTTACATTGCTACCTTTACAGAGGAGAAACTACAGGAAATTAAAGGAGATGAAAAAAGATGAAAGAAGAAACAGATAGAAAGACAGTAATAAGAGAAGACCTGAATATCATTTACAGTACGACATACTGAGTGATTAAAAAAATCAGGATATAGAGGACCTAAATAACATAATCAATAAGATAAGGTGCATTGCATAAATGTAAAACAAACTGTACACCTACTTAACAGAAGATGCACCTTTATTTCCAGTGCACATGGAATATTAAATATTGATCGTAAATTCCATGAATGATTTCCTGAGCCATAAGAAAACATCTGTAGCTGGATAATGTAGAGGTATTATGAACAATAGTTTCTGCAATAAAATAGAAAATACTGACACCTCTATAATCTACTTTCACTTAAAAAAGTACATATAAAATAAAATCTATTTTAAAACCCTTGAAATAATCTCCATGAATGAAGATAATTCAAACTAAAATACAAAATATCTTAAAATAATGATAAAAATAGACTACATATTATATATTCAAAGCAATACTCAGAAGAAAACTAATAGGTTTAAACCATTATAGCAATAAAATGTAATGTATGAAAATAAATGAACTATCTTTTTTCACTTTCTTTTTCTTTTTTGTTTCCTCTTCCTCCCTTGTCTCTTTTTTTGCTTCCAGACTGATTCATTGCAAGCTCTTTAGTGGGGCAGAACAATGCAGATGACTGTTCTACAAAGGGGAGGCAGCCGTGGCGGCCCAGAGTCAGTAGTTGAAGCTGCTGGAATGAGGATGACATCTAGAAAGAAGAGAACATTCTCCACCTAAAGCAACCAGGGCTCTTTGAAGAAGTGACTGAATCCAAGGCTGAGACATACAGCATTTGTGTGTGTGTACCAGAAAGCATAAAAGCACTCAAATAATAATGGGGACATGTCAAAAGGGCACAAAAACCAGTGTACTACAATATAAGCATCACATAACTAATGATAGTAGCATATTTCAGCCCACTTATTAAAATAGGAAACTATGATTTTATATTGATGTAAATAGATAGACCTAAAATTTGTTGAGTAACTGAATTGTACATATTTTCAAAGTATCTACCACTAAAATTATTAATTATAAAAGAATAAGTACCTGTATAATTTGAGTATAGAAAAAAATGTTCTAAATAACACTGAAAAATGTAAAGGTAATAAAAGAATAATCTGTAAATTTAATCAAGTAAAACAAATAATAGAGTACTTTTATATGGCCAAGTCACCATAAGCAAAGTTAAAAGACAACTTCAAATTGAAAGAAAATACTTTGCAGTACACACAGCAGATAAAGAACCAATATTAATAATACAAGGAATATTTAAAACCAGGGGAAGAGAAAAAAATTTCTCATATTTCTATATATGAACAAAAAGATAAAGAATTTACAAAGAAAATATTTAAAATGATCTTAACACATATGTTCACTTTCACTTATAATATGAAAAATAAAATATTACTACCCTGGATCTATTACTCAGCTCTGGAACTGGCAAAAATTAAAGGTTTTACAACCCAAATTATTGGTCAGATGCTGGAGAAACACAAGAATAGGAGAGAAGGAGTGAAACAGGGAGAGAAAAGACATTGAGTGAATGATAAATCATATGGGACAAAACGTAACAAATGGTGAAGCTTGGTAAGAAATCTTGATAAGTGATGTACAATAGTTATTTGTACCATTCTTGTAATTCTTCCGTGTGTTTGAAATAAAGTGACAAAATAAAACGTTGAAAAAACTAACAAAATCATAAAAACCCTAGAAGAAAACCTAGGCAATACCGTTCAGGACATAGGCATGGGCAAGGACTTCATGTCTAAAACACCAAAACCAATGGCAACAAAAGCCAAAATTGACAAATGGGATCTCATTAAACTAAAGAGCTTCTGCACAGCAAAAGAAACTACCATCAGAGTGAACAGGCAACCTACAGAATGGGAGAAAATTTTTGAAATCTACTCATCTAACAAAGGGCTAATATCCAGAATCTACAATGAACTCAAATTTACAAGAAAAAAATAACCCCATCAACAAGTGGGTGAAGGATATGAACAAACACTTTTCAAAAGAAGACATTTATGCAGCCAACAGACACATGAAAAAATGCTCATCATCACTGGCCATCAGAGAAATGCAAATCAAAACCACAATGAGATACCACCTCACACCAGTTAGAATGGCAATCATTAAAAAGTCAGGAAACAACAGGTGCTGGAGAGGATGTGGAGCAATAGGAACACTTTTACACTGTTGGTGGGACTGTAAACCAGTTCAACCATTGTGGAAGTCAGTGTGGCAATTCCTCAAGAATCTAGAATTAGAAATACCATTTGACCCAGCCATCCCATTACTGGGTATATACCCAAAGGATTATAAATCATGCTGCTATAAAGACACATGCACACATATGTTTATTGTGGCACTATTCACAATAGCAAAGACTTGGAACCAACCCAAATGCCCATCAATGATAGACTGGATTAAGAAAATGTGGCATATATATACCATGGAATACTATGCAGCCATTAAAAATGATGAGTTCATGTCCTTTGTAGGGACACGGATGAAGCTGGAAACCACCATTCTCAGCCAACTATCACAAGGACAAAAAAAATCAAACATCGCATGTTCTCACTCATAGGTGGGAATTGAACAATGAGAACACTTGGACACAGGATGGGGAACATCACACACCGGGGCCTGTTGTGGGGTGGGGGAGGGGGGAGGGATAGCATTAGGAGATATACCTAAAGTAAATGACGAGTTAATGGGTGCAGCACACCAACATGGCACATGTATACACATGTAACAAACCTGCACATTGTGCACATGTACCCTAGAACTTAAAGTATAATAATAAAAAAATTAAAAAATGAAAAAAAACTAACTTTAAAAACTAAGTAAATTTAACTTATTGAAAAAAGTTGGAGAATGAATATGCCGTAATTTAAGGTGTTTACAAAGAATATACAATATCAGAATGCAATTTTTTAAACCAAGATTACATCTCTATTGGAAAGAAAACAACTAGGTTTGAAAAATAAATTGAAAAATAGAATTGTTGACAGTAATATTTTTGGTGACTTTTTGCCTTTCTCCTTTTCTCCAGTTCCCAAATTATTATACATTAGCATGTTCTGCTTTTCCAATGGAAACAGAAAATTTCAGTCAGGAGCGCAGTGTCTCACACCTATAATCCCAGCCCTTTGGGAGGCTGAGGCAGGCGGATCGCTTGAGGCTGGGAGTTTGATACCAGCCTGAACCACAGAGTGAGACTTCGTCTCTACACAAAAACAAACAAACAAAAATTAGGTGTGGTGGTGCACACATGTGGTCCTAGTTACTCAGGAGGCTGTGGTGGAGGGAGGATCACTTGATCCCAGGAGTTCAAGGGTGAGCTGTAATGACGCCATTGCACTTCAGCTGGGCGACAGAGTGAGACTCTCTCTCTAAAAAAATGAGAAAAGAAAATTTCAAAAATATCGTTGGTGTTTTTATGTTGCCCACTAGCAGTTTACCCTGTTGTATCATCTTTGGTTTAAGTACGTGCACCTGGAATGGCAGGGAAAGTGAGTGTAGTGGTTTTCCCTGTTCACTCGGCAGAAACAGAAATTGTATGGGAATATCTGACCTGTTCTTAGCCCTTCACCTCCAAGCTCTAACTGTGAGGAGTCTTCATTTTCCGTAGATGAAAATGTATCCTTGTGTCTGGTGTGGAAAGATGCTCTGGAGAAAACGAAACACTGATGGGGAATTTAGGGGATTGTGGAAACAATAAAAAAAAAAAGATCAATTGATTCAATCAATTGATCCAAACAGTCTGGATGCCAGGCTGGCCAGCCCCTGAGTGCTAAGACAGCGCAGAGGCCTTCACAAAGCGCCTGGTCAGGGGCATGCTGGAAATGATTCATCAGGAAAGCCGGTCCGCTAACCAGCTCAGCGCATTTATCTCAACACAACCACCTTATTAGGAAAATCGCCCCTGTCCTCTGCAGGGTATCTTGACTTTGTATCTAGTGATTCTTCAGGCAAAGACTTTCTTTTAGGGAGATGGTTGGTGACATTGGTTCTTTGAAGATATAGTAATTTCTTGAAGAACCTCCTGTTTTAGGGGGTAAAAATTTCTTGAAGATTTACACGCATATCTTACACTGCCTAAAGAAAAAGACTTAGCTGCGAATATGTAGGCACGTGTGAACTAAATGAATAAATGGGACACACATACATGCACAAACACACACACACGATGCATTTATTTATTTCTTCCCCCCAATGGCTAGAAGTTCTCTATTTCTGAAATGCAAAGAGTGTATTTTATCTGTTTATATTTGTGTAGAGACCACTTCTACCTAGCATGGCCCATAAGCCCTAGCTTAATGTTTTCTTACCTTCTCTTCTGAGTTTTAATCACATTTTCATACCTTTCCCTGCTTTACTTTAGATTACCAAGTGTGACATGAAAGAATTTACTAATTCTCTGTAAAATAGTATTAAGTCTATTTTTGTGTTCATTTGGATGTGAGATTGGTAATGTATAAGGTTCACCTAAACTCCTGGCAAGTTCAAAAGGCTACCTAGAGCCTTAAGTTTAAAGTGATGCTATTAATTTTGCATCTTTATTTTTGCTCTTGTTTGATTTTCAAGGTTATTTCAAGGTTGTGGTAAATTGTTACTTTTGTCATAGTGCTTGTAATTCTGCAGGGGGAAAATATGAAAAAGCAAAAGAAAAATAAATGGTAAGGTTAGGAAAATGTATATAATAATGGTATATTTAGGTGAAGAAAATTTAGGTTGTTGATTTACTTAAAAAATCTGTTGAATTTTTATTTGTAATATTAGCACACACATCAAAGGCATACTTTTTATATTTTTAGTTTTCTTAGTGTTTAGAAAAAAACTTTTATTACCTTTATTGTTGACAAAGTGTGAAAGAGTAATGTAACATTTATAATGGAAATTCAAAAACTCTAAAAAAAGCTAAAATATCTAAAGCTAAAGTATTTATAATATCTTATGTGGTTCATAATATACAAAACAGGACTATTCTTAGCCTGACCTCTAGTGTTAACAGAAAATAATTGTGAAGTTCGACAATATTAGACCAAAAAAAATGGGTAAAACAAAATACGTAACAATATTTTTTTCATAATGAGATAATTCATTTTTAGTGAGTTAAACTGCAAGCACAGACACATGAATCCAAAGGGTGTTCAGAGATTATTTAACACCTTTATTTCTCAGAATGGAAATCTGAGGCTGACAGCTTTTAGGATCATAGAATTTGTCTGAATTTGTTTACAAAGCTGTGCTTCAGTTTTTCACCTTCTCTATTGGCCACAAGCTAGTTTTTACAGCTGTGGGAAGACAATTTGGGCTTTGAAAACAAATTTTTTTTTTTTTGAGTCTACATCTCATTCTGTCACCCAGGCTGGAGTGTAGTGGCTTGATCTTCGCTCATTGCAGCCTGGAACTCCTGGGCTCAAGTCATCCTCTGGCCTTAGCCTCCCATGCCTGGCTAAGTTTTTTTTTTTTTTTTTCCTATGGATGGGGTCTTGCTCTGTTGCCCAGGCTGGTCTCAATCCCCCCAGGCTCAAGGAATCCTCCTGCCTTGGACCCCCAAATCCCCGAGATTAACAGGTATGAGCCACCACATGCGGCCTTAATTTTACCTGTTAATTCCTGTCGTCACCATCCCCTGAGCACTGCTGCCACTAAGACATGGATATACTTCTTATCTGTTCTGAAGTTGTCAGTCAAATTCAAATTACTCAAACAAATGGTACCACAGAAAGAGCTTGGGGAAAAAAATTATTCTTTATTAACTCAGTCCAAATTTAGAATTGTCTGACTTTTCTTCAATCAACCAAAACAATCTCTTTTAATTATCTATCCATTTACAAGACATTCCTAAATATAGCTTTTATAATACAAGCAACTCAAGGGTTTCACTCTTTTTTCTAGTAGGAAGAAATCGTTTCTTGTAGTAGAAGCCTCTGAAGTTTTGCATGGAGAATTTCACCTTGTGAAGTTATCAGCTAGGGGATTACTTTTTATCCACAACGTGGATATGTCCTTGGCAGACAAAGAAAAGAGGAATTGTGAATTATTTGCTTACTCTTAAGATCTGGGGTGTCCTGTTCTTCTGGTCTCCTTTGTCCTTACACATTATCCTTGTTTTAATTCCTCAAATCCGCACTCTTAATTTTTTTTTCTTATTTACAAAGTTTTTCACTTCTTTTGATCCTGAACTCAGTCAGTTTGTAAAAGCTTTTCCAGTGGTGATTGTCAAGCTTTAGATATTAGATAACTCAACTTTGCTTCCTATTATAAAACTAATAAAGACATTTGCTTCCTAAGCCAGAAATTTGTCCCCAGGGCATTCTGATGTACTTTTAATGAGATATAACCTACAGTTAATTTTTTTTAATAGAAGTTTAAGTATCTCATGTTCCAATTACAACTCAATTTCTTACTTTGGGAATATTTATAAGCTGATTTTAAAAGGTCATGATTAGAGGTAGCCTAATTATTACTGGTTTTAAAATAACACAATTCTTAGTCTCGTAAATGTTTGTTCCCTTGTCTGTTAGTGTACTGATTGAAACATTTGAATGCAAAAGTCCCTTCAAAGATGTTGTCAAAATAAACTTGCAATAAGACTGCAAAAATTTTGATGGAGCAACTGCCAGTAATGTATGCTGTATGTAAAAGCTAATTTTTGCTCTGTTTAGAAGTTTGATGGGATTAAAGAAACATCATGGGTGACAAAGATAATGATAATTTCTGAGTGAATACTAACTCTTACGCTGCAAACTATGGTGGACTCAGACACTCTGTTCTTGCAGATGCCTGTCATCCCTTCTGCCTAGCTCTCTAGAGCTCCTTGATTCCAACACATTTTCCAAAAATGGGGTCTAGTAACCTAATTACTCTATGAATTCATCTAATAATATTCTGATAAATTTCCCTTACTATTAATATTCATTTCTGTTGCTTGCATTTATAAACCCTAACTGACTCAGGTTAACAATAGTACAGGTAAAAAAGCCCATTAGTTAAATAAGAGAAAGCTGGAATTCATTCCAGGCAAAAAATAAGGCAGTTGGTAGTAACAATTCCCATCAGTAAACCTGGGGAGGAATATAGCACTCTGCGGAATGAGGCAACTATATTAGTTAAGTAAATTCCCACTTGTGCTTCTCCAAAATCAAGTTCCTATTTATGGTGAGACTTTGGGAGATTGCAATGCTTCTGCCATAAAAATTAAGAAATGTTCCATACTCCAGAGTAACAAATGTCAAGTCAAAGCCATGAGTCAATTGAGCATTAGTTTCCTGGAAGCAAATCAAAACTAAAAAATAAATTTCAGGTCTGGGGAATGAAAGTCTCTCTTGAGCCGCCATAATAAATGGTTTCAGTTCTGTCTCAATTCCCAGTCCTGAAATAGTTAACATCCAAGAACTTGAAAAAAGGAAGGCAGGGTGGGCTGAAGAATGAACCTTGCAATGTATCCACTATGTATGATGACCTGTGAAGCTTTTCCTAGCCATACTCAAAGGACCCTAAAGCCACCTACTAGGGTAATTCTTCAATGGACTAAAAATATCAAATCGTTTAAGAACTATCAGGCACCATATCTCACCTAATTCATCTAATTCCTGGAACCCCCAAACACTGCTGCATACCACCAATCTTATTTGGGTCTTATGGGCATCAGGAGAAAACTGGACTTTTCACAGTAGCCTTCTGGAAAAGCTAAAGGGCTTCAATCCCATTTTATGGTTGTTTTTACAGCCCGTGAATGCATATTTGGAATTAACATCTTTAGGGGAAGGCAGCATCTCTACATTGTTGTCTCTGCTGACGGATTAAGACCAAAGGTGTACAGAGCCAGTGGGAGGTTTCTGGAGCTCCCTATCTACCAAACAGCAGCACAGCATGCATCTCTGTATCTCTCTTGTTAGGGGATACTGTAGGGGGTAGGAAAACCATCAAAGCCTCCAGAGATTTACGGGTGTTAATTTCTCTCACATCCTTATTTAATTATACAGTTTAACCAATGAAAAGTGAACAGGACCTAAAGTAGCAAACACTTTTGATCTTTGTTTACCTGAAAAAACTGCCCCCTTTGCCTTGATTCTTGAGAGGTAATTTCTCTGCACATTGAATTCAAGGTTAACAGTCACCTTTTTTTTTTCTTTTAGCACGTCAGAGATATTCTTCTTTTTTCTTTCAACTGCTATGGATGCCTTAGAGAAGCTACTTGTTAGTCTAAAGGCTGTTACTTTGATTATCTTCTTTGATTTTCTACAGTTTCACTAAGAGTCTTAGTATGTATTTCTTTTTATTTAACCCGCTCGGGCTTCACTGGGATTTTCAATGTAAGGATTGAGTTCTTTCATCATTTCTGGAACATTCTAAGCCATTATCTTTTGTAATATTACTTCTGCCTCATTCATTTTTTTCTCTTCTGCAGAAGCTCGTGTTTAGACTTTCTCATCCTGCCTATTAGCTTGTTAATCTCTTCTTTATTTTAGATCTTTTTGTCTCCTTATCCTTATTTTAGATCTTTTTGTCTCCTTATTCTTATTTTAGATCTTTTTGTCTCCTTATCCTTTATTCTCATTATCTTCTGATCTGTCTTGATATTTTGATTTCTCACTGATTTTTTTGTCAACTCTATCTAGTCGGCTCTTAACATGTTCATTGAATCCTTCATTTTAGTTAATTTGTTTTTCAAAAGGCTTCATTTTTATATGTACAGAATAATTGAGAAACTGGCAGAGAGAATCCCCAGACACCTCACACCCAGTTTCTTCTACTACTGACATCTTACATTCCTAAGTGGCAATGACTTAACGAACCAACATTGATACATTATTATTAACTGAAGATCATAGTTCATTCAGATTTCCTTAGATGTTAACTACTGTCCTTTTTCTGTTCCAGGGTCCCATCCAGGTTATCACATTACATTTAGTTGTCATATCTCTTTAGGCTCCTCCTGGCTGTCATGATTTCTCTAATTTTTCTTCTTCTTAATAACCTTAAGAGTTTTGATCCTTCTCTTTCTTCTAAAGGCTTTGCAAGATTTAAATCTCATATATCCAATCAATCTCTTTGTAACTTCTTTTTTTTATTCATTTCTATCGGTTCCAGTTCCTGGTTCTCATCATTCTGCTGTGGTCTGAATATGTCCCCAAACTTAATGTGTTGGAAACAATCCTTAATGCAACAGTGTTGAGAGTTGGGGCCTTTTGGGAGGTGTTTAAGTCAAGAGGACTTCACCCTCAAGAATGGATTAATGCTGCAAGGCACGATTTTTTGATCTTGGACTTCCAGCCTCCAGAACTGTGAAAATGACTTTCTTTATAAACTATTTAGTCTTGGATATTTTTCTACAGCAGTACAGGTAGTCTAAGATACATTCCTTTTATGAAACAGGAGACTCCCTTCTGCTTTGATTCTTGGCAACTTCAGTATACATGTGGCTGATCCTTCCCACACACTGGACTCTCAGTTGCCGGGTCTGCTCTCCACAGGACCTTTTCCACCCACTCTGTCTTAGGCACTTATTCTCATGGTCATGCTGGAAACTTGTCATTGCTAAGCACTGTAGAACAAAATGACAGCTTCTGCTCAGCTCCTAATTTGTGGCACTGTATAAGGGCTATCAGCTTCCCTTGTCACCAATAGAAACCTGTACAACAGCAGCCCAGGACTAAGTGCCCTAAGACATTGAGAATCCAGACTGGATTAATGGACTCCCTTTACTTGGAACATAAAAAATGGAGCCACTGTGTACCTTTTCTTCTTAATAGAAGGAACCAGAAGAAGATGCCTATTAAGACTGTTTGTACCATTTATACCTTTGCTATCTTAATATGAACAATAAAATCGACAAACTTTCCAATACACAGACATATACTCTGCAACCACTAAAAATAAACCAAGAAACTGAAAATAAAAATAAAGCGGAATGAAAATTTTCATGTTACTAATGAAGATCCCTGTGTAACTAATAAGGATTCCCATGTTACTAAAACCAAATTTTTAACAAAGTAACAGCTCCCAGTAAAATCAACTCTTGAAAAGTAGTGATTTGAATTTACTTTTTGAATGCAACTTAAATGATATTGACTGGGTTAGTGTGTTCAAAGTAGGGTTATGAGTATTTAGCTTATTTTATTTTAAATTCTGAATGAAAGTTATTGTCAAAATGCAAGGGATTTTGTTTATCCTAGCAAAAGAGCACTATTTGCTAATTATAGGCTTAATGTTAAATTATGTCCTTTTTCTCGGCAGCAGTGAAGTAAGTAATCAGATGAGAATGCCATGCTTCTATTAAGCATTTACATTAGTACTGTCTAATTACACCAGGATTTGTTTGCTTAGCACTGGCAGATGTTCTGAAAGGCTGTGGAAAAGGCAGTTACTGTTTCATAGGCAATGGACATCCACTTAGGACAACCCAGCATCAGTGCAGGGCAGTGTTCATGTAGATGGAGACATGGGCTGGGTGCTTCTCAGTTTAATTCCTTATAATAGATCATCTGAGCACCTGCAATGAAGGTATTTGTTCTCCATCTGCCTCAGGAAAATACTGCAAGAACAAAAGATTCCGAAAATTTTGTGCTTTCCTCAATTAAGTACTATGAAAACAGAAAGTTATTTAAGTTATTGTAATCAGTGTTGAAAAACTGTCCACATAGTTTTTTTTTATGCCAACTAACTGCACAATTCCTCAGCCTTTTATATGAACACAAAAAGATGATATTTGAGATGCTATGAGATTTTACTGTTGCAAGCCCTTGTGGTTGAATTGAAGGCACCTTGGTAGTCATTGTCACTCACAAAGGAGTGAGGCTGGCTGTCTTCCCTCTTTTTCATTTCATTCTGCCATGCTTGAAGGGTTAATCATGGGCCAGACAAACAAAAGACGGGAGAATTTGTGCTGTTTAGGTAACATAGTATACACACACAAAGATAAGGTTCCAATCCAGGTTTAGTCTGGCTCATTTTCAGCTGCCCTGCCTGAGGCTTAAGATTTTTGAATAGTAAGCTTCTTTCTCAGGGGCAGGGCATCCCTCAGGGTTCCAGACTTTTCTCTGCTTAGAATCCACTTGCTGTCATCCATTTTCCTAAGAGCTGTACTTTTGCTTCATACCGGGATCCTCCTTCTCTGTCTAGCTTCTCTGACAAATAAATTGGTTGGATGATCTGCCTGATTTTTATGGAAAATTCTTCCCCATGAATCTACTTGTGGGTCACACCCTCTAGGTTCCATGTAATCACAGTCTGTGGAGGACTGACCCCCTTCTCCTACACCCCCTTCCCACCAAGCCTGACCAGATTGCTGAGACACAAAGGGCCCAGAGATCTGCACTTTGGGGAAGGAGGTTCGGATAAGACCTATATGTAGAAATATTTCACTGTCGGACTTTCAGAGGAAAATGTTAGTTGATAATAGTTGCACTAACATTCCGCAGCACTGCTCTAAACACAAAACTCATCCTCTTCTCTAAGCCCCTTTAGAGTCTTTCGTGCCATATGCAGAGAGATCATTCTTGGCCTTTCCATCAGAAAATGCTTAGAGTTGACATCAAAGAGGATCTTTAAGATTGATTTGTTGTGGTAGTGGTGGTCTTAATTTATCATTCTATAAATAGCTTCCTCCTTTGCTTGGTTCTGTAGCCGTCCTTACAATAAGAAAGCTCTCTGACCTTTATTTGCCGTGGGTGGTTTCTTTGTGTTCCCATTAATTTTCTAGGTGGTATGGAATTAACAGCCATTTCAAGCACCTCTTGTGGGAAGAGCTGTTTTATGTTTGGGGTCCAAGTTCCACAGTCATCCCAGTCAACTTCCTTTACAGCAGCTGCAGCTGAGGTAGATTTCTGCTTGATCCATTTTATTACTGCAATTTTTGCAGCTGCTATTCCCGGGGCAGCATGGCTTTGCATGTGGCTGCTGTGGCCACTTATTCAGGCCAACTGTTCTTGCTGGTCACCTGCTTTGCCTGTAGGCTGTGGGCTCTTTCCTGAATGTTCGATAGTAAAATGAGACTGGAATGCAGCTCAGACCTGATCTCTAACATTTTCATGTGGTCTCAAAGACTGACTATTGCTCTACTGAGAAGGGATAAGGCTGAGAAACTTTCCTGGGAAAAATGAACGTGGCAATGATCTAACTATAGGGAAACCACACCACTGTGCCAATGGCACAGAGACATGGGAGAGTCACGGCTTGACTTCCACTATGCCTCAGTCTATTTGGTACATTTAACTTTGATTAATTGTTCATCCTGTTACCAATATACTCAATGATTCTTAGGAAGAAACCAACAGGTATATTCTATAAGGATGATTTAAATATAAACATTTTATTTCCTTGACTCTGGAATTCTGTTGTATTCTATAAAGATAATATTTCTGATAAAGTTCTCAATAAGAGTCCTGACTATAGAACAAATCAAATTTTAGAAAATATAAATGAGAGAAGCAAGATTCTCTCTGCTGTGAGTTGAATTGTGTCCCCTGGAAAAAAAATATGTTGATGTCCTAATCCTCTAAACCTTAAAATGTGACATTATTTGGAAATCGATCATTGCAGATGTAGCTAGCTAAATTGAGGTCATCCTTGAGTAGGATGGGCCAGGAATTCAATATGACTGGTGTCCTCATAAGAAGACAGCTATGTAAAGACAGGGACATGGTAGAATGCCATGTGGAGAACAAAGGTTGAGATTGAAGTGGTGCATCTACTGGCCCAGGAAGGCCAAGGTTGGATGCAAAAAATCAGAAGCCAGCATGAGGCAAGGGAGCATTTCCTTATAGGGTTTAGAGGAAGCCTGGTCTGGCTAACATCTCCAT